>NC_140989.1:70251446-71562562 GCF_052327205.1 Somniosus microcephalus | reverse complement strand
CGTTCAATATTAATTTCTCTCTCTCTCTCTCCCCCCCAGTCTCTCTCTCTCTCCCCCCGCAGTCTCTCTCTCTCTCCCCCCCGTCTCTCTCTCTCCCCCCAAGTCTCTCTCTCTCTCTCCCCCAGTCTCTCTCTCTCTCTCTCCCCCCCAGTCTCTCTCTCTCTCTCCCCCCAGTCTCTCTCTCTCTCTCCCCCCCAGTCTCTCTCTCTCTCTCCCCCAGTCTCTCTCTCTCCCCCCAGTCTCTCTCTCTCTCCCCCCAGTCTCTCTCTCTCTCCCCCCCCCAGAGTCTCTCTCTCCAATTCCAATTCCAATTCCAATTAAAATGCTTTATTGGCATGAAAGTTTACAGAGAACCATATTGCCAAAGCTTACATAGCAAAAAGGTACAGTTTTCCAACATTCTGTAGGTGTCAATCGATTTGACATTTGTTGGGTACATACAATATTACTTTTAAACAATATTAATTTTAAACAGTCTTTGTACTTCATTTGGTACGTTCAATATTAATTTTAAACAGTCTTAATTTTAAACAGTCCTCAGGTTGTGACATGTTGTTACATATTTGGCCCCAAGGTATGGTCTGTCTCCTTCTCCTAGGACTAATCTCAATTTGACAGATCATCCAATTCCTTGAAATCTGGGGTTGTTTGGCTTAGCTTGTTGAATAATATGTTTCTTGATGTGTTGAATTTTTCGCATTTTAGGAGGAAATGCATTTCTGTTTCAACCTCGCCAGCCAGACATTGATCGCATATTCTATTCTCTCTAGGCTGCCAGGATTTCTTGTATCTGCCTTTTTCAATTTCCAGTTGGTGGTCGCTTAGTCTGTACCTGGTGAGGGTCTGTCTCTGTTTTGTGTCTCTGATGGTCGTGAGGTAGTCTGCCAGTTTATATTCTCTTTTTAGGGCCCGGTAACATTCTAATCTGCTTTGGCTTTCGGTTATTTTGTTCCAATGTTCCAGGTAGGTTTCTTTGCATTTTTAATGATTTGGTTCACTCGGATTGGTGTTTGGACGGCTGTGTTGGTCTGGGGCTGGTCAGGGTCCGGCTGAGTACTTAGTTTCCGTAGCAGCTGACTCAGGGGACTCTTTTCTGGGTTTAGCTCTTGGGTCTGAAAGGCTTTGAAATGAAGGGTGTCTGGGGAGCTAGATTTGAGGTGATTTAGGAAGTTTAGTGCTCGTTTTTGGATGTTTATTATCAGTGGGTATCTGCCTAGTTCGGCTCTGCATGCATTTGTTGGCGTTTTCCTTTGGGTGCGAAGGATGCTTCGGCAGAATTCTGCATGTAGGGCTTCTATTGTATGTTTTTCCCATTTAGTGTAGCTTTGGTGATTTAGCGGGCCCCATACTTCACTACCGTACAGTGCAATGGGCAGGATTATGCTGTCAAATATTTTGAGCCAGATTTTGATTGGGAGTTGGATGTTGTAGAATTTTCTCTCCCCCCCCCAGTCTCTCTCTCTCTCTCCCCCCCAGTCTCTCTCTCTCTCTCCCCCCCAGTCTCTCTTTCTCTCCCCCCAGTCTCTCTCTTTCTCTCCCCCCCAGTCTCTCTCTCTTTCTTCTCCCCCCAGTCTCTCTCTCTCATAGAAACATAGAAGATAGGAGCAGGAGTAGGCCATTCGGCCCTTCGAGCCTGCTCCGCCATTCAATGAGATCATGGCTGATCATCCAATTTCAGTACCCGGTCCCCATATCCCTTGATCCCTTTAGCCTTAAGAAATATATCCAACTCTTTCTTGAATATACTTAATGAACTGGCCTCCACCGCCCTCTGTGGCAGAGAATTCCACAGGTTCACCACTCTCTGGGTGAAGAAATTCCTCCTCATTTCAGTCCTAAATGGCTTACCCCTTATCCTTAGACTATGACCTCTGGTTCTGGACTCCCCGGCCATCAGAAACATCTTCCTGCATCTAGTCTGTCCAGGCCTGACAGAATTTTATAGGTTTCGATGCGATCCCCTCTCAATCTTCTAAACTCCAGTGAGTATAAGCCCAATCGACACAATCTCTCCTCATACGTCATTCCTGTCATCCCAGGTATCAGCCTGGTGAATCTTCGCTGCACTCCTTCCATGGCAAGAACGTCCTTCCTCAGGTATGGTGACCAAAACTGCACACAATACTCAAGGTGTGGTCTCACCAAGGCCCTGTACAACTGCAGCAAGACATCCTTGTTCTTGTACTCGAACCCTCTTGCTATGAAGGCCAACATACCATTTGCCTTCTTAACCGCCTGCTGCACCTACATGCTTACCTTCAGTGACTGGTGTACAAGAACACCCAGGTCTCTTTGTACTTCCCCTTCTCCCAATCTATTACCATTCAAATAATAATCTGCCTTTCCCCTGTTTTTGCCACCAAAGTGGATAACCTCACATTTATCCACATTATAGTGCATTTGCCATGTTTCTGCCCAATCACCCAACCTGTCCAAATCATGCTGGAGTTTCACGACATCCTCCTCACAGCATACCCTCCCACCCAGCTTTGTGTCATCTGCAAATTTGGAGATATTACATCCAATTCCCTCGTCCAGATCATTAATATATATTGTGAACAGCTGGGGTCCTAGGACCGATCCTTGCGGTACCCCACTAGTCACTGCCTGCCACTCGGAAAACGACCCGTTTATTCCAACTCTTTGCTTTCTGTCCGCCAACCAGTACTCTATCCAAGTCAATACCTTGCCCCCAATCCCATGTGCCTTAATTTTGCACGCTAATCTCTTATGCGGGACCTTATCGAAAGCCTTCTGAAAGTCTAAATACACCACATCCACTGGTTCTCCCTTATCTATTTTACCAGTTACATCCTCAAAAAATTCCAGTAGATTAGTCAAGCATGATTTACCTTTTGTAAATCCATGTTGACTTTGTCCGATCCAGTCACTGCTTTCCAAGTGCTCTGCTATTACATCTTTTATAATGGACTCTAGCATTTTCCCCACTACCGATGTCAAGCTTACCGGTCTATAATTCCCCGCCTTTTCTCTACCACCTTTTTTGAATAGTGGGGTAACATTAGCTACCCGCCAATCCATGGGTACTGTTCCAGAGTCTATCGAGTTCTGGAAGATGACCAGCAATGCATCTACTATTTCTAGGGCCACTTCCTTAAGTACCCTGGGATGTAGATTATCAGGCCCTGGGGATTTATCGGCCTTCAGTCCCATCAATTTTCCTAACACCATTTCCCTACAAATACTGATTTCTTTCAGTTCCACCCTTTCATCAGACCCTATGTTCCCCGGCATCTCTGGGAGGTTATTTGTGTCCTCCTTTGTGAAGACAGAACCAAAATATGTATTTAGTTGGTCTCCTTCCCACTCTCTCTCTCTCTCTCTCCTTACCTCCTCTCTCTCCTTCCCCCTTTCTCGCTTTCCCTCTCTCTCTCTCCTTCCCACACAGACAATCCCAACAGTTTCATAAACAGTTTTATAAACATTGCACAGGTTTCTTCACTTCCCTCGGCACCGCCGGGCACTCCAGCTAGTTATATATATAAATGCACTAAAAATGAAAGAAAGACTTGCATTTCTATAGCACCTTTCATAACCTCGGGACGTACTAAAGCGCTTTACAGCCAATGAAGTACCCTTGACGTGTAGTCACTGTTGTAATGTAGGAAACGCAGCAGCTAATTTACACACAGCAAGGTCCCACAAACAGCAATGTGATAAATGACCAATCTTTTTTAGTGAATTTGGTTGAGGGATAAATATTGGTCCCAGGACACCAGGGATAACTCCCCTGTTCTTCTTCCAATAGTGGCCGTGGGCTCTTTTATATCTACCCGAGAGGGAAAATGGGGCCTCAGTTTGGTGTCCCACCCGAAAGACAGCACCTCCAACTGGACAGCGCTCCCATAGTACTGCCCCTCTGACAGTGCAGCTCCCCCTCAGTACTGGCACTGGGAGTGATGGCCTGGATTATGGGACTTGAGTCTCTGGAGTGGGGACTCAAACCCATGACCAGCTGACTCAGAGCGGGGTGAAAGTCCTACCCACTCAGCCACGAATTAAATAATCACTAATTAAAAATAATCATACCAGTGTAAGTTTTCCTCTCTCCCAAAATACCACAGATAGATGGTGCTTAAAATTCCTGTACCTGCATCAGAATAGTTCCATCAAACAATAAGGGAGAATCACTGGGATGAAGTGACAGATCAATCATGTTTTTTAAAAGAGCAGCCTGTAGGATTTGCTTCGTCAGTAAAGGAATCAATGTCAAAAAATAACAACATCCACTTAATATTAGAGTCAGAAACAGTGGGGAAAACAAGGTGGGATCTGTGTATATGGAAAATAAGATACATTTTGTAACAACCTCTTTAATTCCAAAAGGAAACTTGTATGTCTTTTTGAGGAAGATGTCTAACTCATTAAGCGCAATTCCTATAGGAAGGGAGCCTCTTTTTCAGCCTTTATCAATATGGCGGGTGGCGAACTTCTGGGCCGTGCTCATCATATTGGACGCTTTTGTGCAAACCAATTTCTAGGGCATTAAATCTAGAGTAGTGCAGAAGGTAGGAGTATAGTAATTGCAGGATCAGGAGCAAGGCCACTAGTGTGTGTGGGATGTTCTGGATCTGCAAAACATCCAGAAGGAATATATGTGCAAATAGTGTCAGAGAGCTGTGTTGCTTGAGCAGAAGAATATGGAAGAAGTCAGGAAAATTTGGGGATCTGGATTTGTCCAACAGATTTAATGCTTTTAATGAGGATAGGGACAGAGGCATAGAGGAGGGTATTCAAGAGCAACACCATAGAGCAAGGGGTTACTCTTGGGTAAAAAAAAAACTCGTTTTGCTGCTGGGATTGGAAGTGTTGAATGGAGTGCTGCCTCCCAGGCGCTAGGGTAAGGGGAGATAAAAGAACAGGTAGAAAAACTTCTTAAAAGGGAGGGAAATCAGCCAGAAGTCATAGTTCATGTAGGAACCAATGACATAGGAAAGACAAGGATGGAGATTTTGCAGCTTTAGCAGTTATGCTCTTGATTGCGGTGCAAGACCTTAAGGACAGTCATCTAATAATTACGCCCAGTGATATGAACTGGGCAAGTTACAGAGGTACAGATTAGATACATCAACATATATTGCCAGAAATATGGTGTAGAAAGGAGAGTTTCACATTCCTCAGACTTTGGGACAAAGGGGGAAGTCCTATAGATGGATGGATTTCATCTATACTGAACTGACATGAACGTCCTTGGAGGGAAGGTTAATGGAGCAGTGGGGGTGGATATAAACATATAAGGGAGAGTTTAAGAATAAGTAGAATGAAGGAGAAAAGAAGTCTGTAAGCTCAAGAGGGTTTATGGAGACGTATATCTAAGGGAAAATAGGAATGAGGTTATGGAGAAGGATAGAGAAGGAAAGAATAAGGAAAAATGTACTGAGGAATATAAATGGATCAGGTTGCAGTGTTAGTACGCCAACGTGCAAAGCATCAGAAATAAAGCTGGGGAGCTACAGACATTTATTAGAATGGAGGAACACAATGTCATAAATTTGATGGAATGTTGGCTTCAGTCGGCACGATTCAGAACTAAATATTCCTGGTTATAAAAATAGAGAGGCAAAGAAAGGTGGAGTAATGGCCTTATTAATTAAGGACTCAATTACAGACGTAGAAAATACAGTTATTTGGGTCTTACAAACGGCTTTGAGATAACTGAACAGATCAGTTGTTTTTTCAGTGATGTTGGCTGAGGGATAAATATTGGTCATGATGCAGGGAGAACCCCCACCCCCTGCTTTTCTTTAAATAGTGCCATTAAATCTTTTACCTCCACCTGAAAGGGCAGACAAGGCCTCGGTTTAACGTCTCATTCAAAAGACAGCATTTCCAACAGTGCAGCACTCAGTGGCAAGAGTGCTACCACTGAGCTAAGGTTGACACCGGAGATGAAATGAAGTGTGCATTATCTGGTGTAATGGATCCGTTTCAAAGCTCATGATGCCATCTTTCTGTGCCACACAAATCCCTATTTGACCTAGAGTGTTTGTGTTTCCTTCCAGATCGAGATTGCAGACCGAATTCAAAGGATCGAATGAGGAGTTATGCACTGAGTAATACAGCAAAAACAAAGCTTCATTTGTATGAGTAGTTTAACTCTTATATAAAAATGTGCAGTTGGAGAAATACTTGTGGATGGACTCAGAATGGTTCTTGCCACCTCTCCTTCGATGCAAGAACTATTACGAATTGATGTTGCTGAGGAATTGAACCTTTTACCTCTTTCCTAATAGAATAGCAGGTACCTTATCAAACTTAAAAGTTTTAATGCTAAAGTAATATAGTTAGAAGTTTATATTGCTGTAGCTGATGTTGTCCAAACCATTGGGATCTCTTGTTTTATGGGGCTTCCTTGGAACTTCTGGAAAAGCTCTTGCAATATTAAATTATGGTACAGCTAGGGCATTGGTTACATTCTATTACAAGATAGGCTGACTGATTTAGAAGCCTGAAATACAGCATCAGAATGTAAAATTGGCTCTAATAAAATAATTCAAGCCCACAGGCTGAAAATGGATTCAATACTGTCTGAGACAAAGTGACTTTCAACTGCAAAAGCAACGCAAATGCAATTAATTATAATGATTGGGGTGGGGGGGGGGGCAACAGGCATCCCTATGATTCTCTTTAGTTGGCTGAATTACCCATAGTATGATGAAGATTAATAAAAAACAGAATTGGCACAAATATAGCAATCCTCAGGGAGGCCACATTGGGCATGGATGAAATGGGACAGCTTTCCCAACAGAATAGGCTAAATAATGTTGTTAGAAATTTATATTGCTGTAGTTGATGTTGTAGTTGATGTTACGAGAAAAAAAGGTTAAATTCCTCAGCATCATCAATTCATAATAGTTCTTGTGTAAAGGAAGGTGTTACATGGGAGGAGCGAATGTTGAAAGGGTGTGACCATAGCTATAGTGCAAAGTAGCTATCCCGCACCCGCCGCCCCCACGCCATGTCTTCCACTCAATTCCATTTTTAAAACATGTCATGCCTATCAGTAATCATCTTGTAATGAAAGATTTAACTTTATTGATAATAATGTGTCACTTCAGGGACTATGTCAACAACAACAACTTGTGTTTATATAGCACCTTCAACACAGAAATCTTCCAAAGTTGCTTCACATGAACGTAATCAGAGAAAAATTGACACTGTGCCAAAGAAGCAGATATTGGGATGGGTGACTAAAAGTCCATTGGGAACAATAGAATTTGCTGTTATTTTAATTTCTATATGCTATTTTGTCAGCAACTGTTTGCTTCTTAAATTGGTATTGACAAAGGAATAGTTTACAAAGTACATTTTCAGTTGCCAAATAACATGTAGGATTTAAAGTAAACATGAATTCCACTGTTCCGACGTACATACCTCTCTGATGAGGCTATGAGATGTGGGTGGAGCAGCTATTCAGCAAAAAGGTTATTTTGCACAGCTAGTAGCTGTGTTTCTTTCCCCCCAAAAAAGGCTGAGACACACAATAAAGGTAAGCATTTCACAATGAAAGCATTCCTTGATACAGTATTGGTCTCCTTTAAACACTCAGTGAGAATTAAGTCACCAGAAATTTAGACCCTGCATTTCTGTTCTTAAGGGTTAAAGAAACAAAATTATTACTTCTGCAGATTTCTTCATGAAGCAGTCTTCATAACATAAGTTCTTTGAAATGATTTCTGGAAGGAGCTCATACTGGGCAATACTATAGTGCAAAATCTTCCACTTTTGGCCTTATATCTCATTTACAACTGTCACAGCACAGCCTTCTTTTCCTTCAAATCTTCCAAGGCGTACAGTGGATGGTAATTCACTTGCGTAATTGGCTCAAGAGATGAAAATCTTGTATCAGCCTCTACAGCCACTAATCTATCCAACTGACTGCAGGCCTAATTGGCAGTTTGTTTAGTAATTTGGATCCTAAAGTGGCTGTATTGATGTTGGATAAGAAGCCATACTGTGGGGATACAAGGTGTTTCAGTGCTTGAAGCCAGAGATAATGTTTGGTATATGTTATGAGTTTTACGGACATAAGGGATGTTTTCTTTTTCTCCTCTTAATAAAATAAACATTTTGTATAAGTAACAATATTTTGCTAAATTCTGAATTGTGCAACCAGCTAAATCAACTAGTTTAGTGCTATGAAACAAGATATTTTCCAATTACGCACTAGAATGACAGATTAACTGTAAAACTAGGAGTTGTGTATACTGTAATCTATTTTTTATACACAGACCCCATATATATGTAAAACAATTAGCCACATTTAGCATTATGGCTTGCTCTAGATTTAAGATGAAAAATTTATGGTTCATATTACTAAGATAACAGAAACAAAATATATTTCGGTTTGTGCTTTTGGTACAACAGCCAATTCAGCTGTAATGTTTTCACTGGTCAAACAAATGTAAACTGCATAAAATCTTTTAAAATCATTTATTAAGGCTACAGATGTAATTCATTACTTAACTAGCAATTTCAAACAATGACACTGACTTTGATTCAGAGCTGAGAAGTAGCTGTAAATTCAGAAATCAATATTTGGGTATATCAATATTAATTTTGTTGTTCAATACAAAGAGGGAAGTGTATTGAATATCAGCAATGAAATAAATAGTATAAATCAAGTGCTTGTGTCATTTTTCAGATGGCTAAAAATTAATGCTGTTCTGCTGGTATCATGGCTTTTTTGTATAAGTTGAAATATATAAGCATTTTAAGGAAAATATGACTTCTTTTTTTAATGTTCTCACTGGCCGGATTTTCCAACCCCCACGGGTGCGTATGCGCCCGTAGGGGTCACGCAAGTGCCGGCTTCAGGCATACAAAGCGCATGCGCTGAAACCTGGCACTTGCAATCTGTCAAGAATTCTCTTGACAGATTATCCGCATGCCCAAGAAAAGTGCCTCTGCGGATGGACAGTTTCGCTTTTTGCACAACTTCCGCCCGCTGAGTGACTGTCAAATTCTTACGCTTGGTAAAAGCAGGCGTCGGGCCTGCTGTTACAAGCTTAAGAGTTTAAAAAAAAGAAAATGAAATTTGCTAACTCATTTATAAATTAAAAATACTCTTCAAAAAAGTTTATTTTTAGCCCTGTAAAAAATATTTTGTTTCAAATATTTAATTAAATGGCATTTTAATTAATTTTAATTATGTAATTTTTTAAACATTTAATGTTTTATTGTGTTTTTAAATGTGATCCCCATTCATACTTATGACAGTTCTGTCCATACAGAACTGTCAAAAGTATGAAGGGGATTCCCTTCTTTCATTGGTTCGCCTGGCCCACGTGTTCCCGGGGTGCTTGAGAACCGTATGTGCCCCTGAGATACCTGGGCCTCTGTGCATTTCGAAGAGGAGAGGCCTAGGATCGCAGGTAAGCTCGTAGATTTTTTTCTGATCGGAGGCATCCGCCCGCAGGAAGCCTCCGATTGGAAATTCAGGGCCACATTTGTTAATTAAATGAAATGTAATTCTGGAAAATGCTTTTGCTGTGCTATTCAGGATTGATGATGGGTTACTAAAGCCTGATTTTCTTCGTCTCTCCCTAAGTGGCCATGTCTTTAGCTGTCTAGGCCCTAAGCTATGGAATTCCCTCCCTAAACCTCTCCGCTTCTCTACCTCTCCTTCTTTAAGATGCTTTTTAAAACCTACCTCTTTGACCACCACCTGTCCAAATATCTCCTTATGTGGCTTGGTATTAAATTTAGTCTGATTACACTCCTGTGATGCGCCTTGTGACGTTTTACTATATATATGCAAGTTGGTGTTGTTTCTCGGAGAATTATCTACCGTGATTTGTCGTTTTAAGAAGCATGTGCAAATTGTACAAGTTTCTGCCTGCACATTTGGCTGGCCAATGATGCTTTGGCACTGGTTAGGCAGCTGAGCAGCAGTTAAATGGCTTAAACCCCATTTGAAACTTCTCCATTTGTGCAGAAGAAAGCTGGCCAGGGTTTAGTGCTTCAATATTGTTGTTGAGTATAAAATGGAGCCTTTCTGTGTGAGAATGACTGGAGTTCCAACTGACTTTTCTCCTGTGGCCCTAATTTGGTAAGGATTGTGGGTTTGGATAGGTTTACTGCAGCTGGGAGGGAGGAAATTCAAAGCTGCAGTGTTTAAAAATGTAGCAAGTTAAAAGGACATGGCAGCAGGCAACATTAACCAAACGGGGTAAAATTGAACGGTCGTGCAAAACGGGCCATAGTGAACCAGCAGCCTGCTTTACGCTCCACTTGATTTTATCACCCAAGAAGAATTTCACTCCAAAAATCTCTGAAAGTGCAGCAGATGGAAGAGTCCCCAGATTCTCCAATGCAAATGGCAGAGTCAGTCAGTGCAACTTAACCTCCGCCACCCAAGAACTGCCACAGTGCAGAAAGAGGTTCAATGACCTCACAAGGGTAGGTAAGTAAGTCTAAGTACTGGTGCCAAACACATCTTCTACCACTCATCTCCTTACCTGTTATTCTCTTTCTCCCCCAGCACTTGGCTCTCATGGAAACTCATGAATGCAAAATGCAACATTTCAAATCACTCAAGCCCCATCTTGACTAGCAAACACTCTGTCAACTCATAGCTTGCCATAAAGGCTTCTAGCACACTTCATTTAAGGGGACAATGCACCCACTACTCTCATCAGCATAGCATGCATCACTTGGGCATATCCAGATACACAACTACTGCTACTTCATCACCAATGCCGTCATAGCATCTTACCTGTGCAAGCGCCAGCACAGACATCCACTCAGGTGAAAGTAGCTAGTGAGTTAGAAGAGCTGCCACTGGGTGAAGCACTGAGCACTAGTGAGAATGAGGACCTGGTATTGCAAGAGAGGGAGAGTGCTATCCCTTCACAGAGAATGGAGAAATGACCACCCTTAGCTGAGGAGGCTAGGAACCGAGACCTCAGAGGCCCAATCTTTAAAAGAGCTATAATTAGGGAGCATCAATCTCATGTGCAGGTAGTTGAGAAGGTTTCCGTGCACATGGTTGAGATAATAGATAAGTGGGAGGTGGCCACTACCCTCACTTGCAACACATTGCAGGAAATTTCCCATGACTTGCAGTCTCATGACCCTGGAGACTGTGACAGCCCGGGAGATTTCTGCAGCATCAAGACAGTAGGAACAGCTTTCAAGGATATTCTGGACTGGCAGTTATCGCTCTTTTAATAGATGCTTTGGTATCAGCCTGAACACCATAGTTGCACAGGGCTTTCAAGACCTGGTTGGGACTATTTAGTCTATAATGACACTGACCAGTAGCACCTCTGAGCCTGACCAGCACCAATGGGCTGCAAGGAGTGGGCACAGATATCGCAGTCTTTCCAGAGAATGGCATTACGTCTGCTTTCTTTAAGCCCCCTGCCTATACATGAGGTAGCTACAGACGTGGGCCTGGCACCCTTACTACTGTCTACAGCTCCTACCCATTTATTTCACTTCACACAAAATACGCTGCAAGGTCAGGCTAGAAGTATGGAGGAAGTCCACTAGCTGCATCTGTGCAGTCATGGATAAACAGTAATCTGCACTGCAGTCTACCATAGAGAATATGGCAACTCCAGGTGCAGCTGAGCTTCCAGTGCACAGATCCTAACCCCAGTCAAAGTACCTCAGCTTATAGAGAGCATGAGCTCCATTTATTAGAGGCTCTCTTTTCTGACCTCGGTATTCTGGGTTTATTAGATTCAGTTCAGTGGATCTGTTGAGAGTGTCCAGCAGTAAAGGTATGCCGGATTTATGCACAGATCAGGCTCCTGTCTCTCAGGGCAATGCCACATCCATCCCATCTATAATTATTGTGCAACTAGCAGTAAATATGCTAGAACACAGGGAAAATTAGGCAACCACAACAGCAGTGAATGTGGTTGAATTAGTTGCAGGACCATGGAGAGCATACAGAATTTACTAAAATTATGCTTGTGATGAGAGATTTACTTAAGAGGAAAGGGCGCCCTTTTCATTGGAGCAGAGAAGGTAATGAGGAAATCTAACCGAGGCATTCAAAATTATGAACTATTTGGATAGGGTAAATAGGGAAAGAATATTTCCTCTGGCTGTAAAGTCAGTGACAAGGGGTCATCAATTTAAAACTAAGTGAGGAGAGAGGGTCATCACTGAGAGAGTGAGGAGACAGCTGTGGAGATATTTTGTTACTCAGAGGGTTGTTGGAGCATGGAATGTTTTACTACAGAGAGTGATCGAGACAGAGACCATTGCATCTTTTAAATAATTGAAGCAGAGGAAGGTAGAAGGCTACTGGGAGATCAGGGCAGCAGGAGAAGCTTTGGATTGCTCTAGCAAAGAGCCAGCAAAAACAATGGGATGAATGGCCTCCCATTATGCTGTAGCTGCCAATGGTTCTTTGATTCTATATCAGGAACCAGCACAAGGAGGTACAGGGCCACCAAAATCCCAACTGGCCCCCCACGGAAACTCTGCAACCTTATGGAACGATCACTTAAAAGTCACAGGCTAAGGATTAGACGCCACACATGATACACCAGCACCAAGTGGAAGCACCATAGTGATACTGTAAAAAGGGCGCTATTGATTCAGTCGCTTGTTATACATCTCTCCTGATTTTCATTTCCATTGACTTCAATGTATAATGGGTGCCTGAATTGATATTGCGCATTTTACACTATCACCCAGTCACAATTATCCCCACATACATTGTTCACACATGGCACAAAATAAGTTAATAAATTGGTTACACTGTATCTAAGGTTTTTACTCATTATGTAGAATAAGGTAGTAACACAGCAAACAATAAGCCCTGTTAGTTGAGGAAAATGCAGAAGACAGTGTTTCACAAGATGCTTCGAGCCACATTATTGGTTACATATGGAAAGCAAGGTTATTGAACATGCAGCTCAAGCACTTAGCTAGACAGGCACCTGATGCACCAGGCTTGCTGGTATTTCTGCAGCTATATCCTCTTGGTCAGTGCCTGTGTCTTACTATGGCCTTGATTCTGGGTTACTTTTATCCTTCTATATGGTCATGCCTCTTTGTATAGCAAAGTTGTGAAGCATGCAGCACACAACAATGATCTTGGAGAACAGTGGTGAGGTGCCGTAATAAGGTGCCTTCTGATCTGTCAAGACATCTGAAGGTCTATTTAAAGATGCCAATGTGGTATGCTTAAAAATGATCCTGATGGTTGCATGGCCTAGGCACCTCTGCGTTCAGATCTGTCCTTGGGTGCTGCAAGTGTGCCATTAGCCAGGGCTGAAGAGGGTAGCCTTTGATCTCCAAAGAGCCATCCTTCCAGTCTGCCTTTCCCTTCAAATAAAACTGGGACAATTGATTGACACAAAATGAAGCATTGTCACTATTGCCTGATAACTGGACACTAACCTTCATAGTGTTTGGCAGTAACTGACCAGCTACATATTGATGTAATAAAATTCCTTTCTGTTCATCAAGGGCTTTGTACTGTGTCGAGGCCCAGATGGCCACATGGTGTTTAACAAGCATCTCCTGTACTTTCAGAAGTCCAGCAGTTAAAGGAAATGTGTATGTTTATGAACAAAACAATTATTGGGCCTACTTTATACCAACAAGATACACCTCCTTATTGCTTATAAAATTTGGGTAAGTCGATGGCCTACTCTCTTTGCTGAAGACAGAGAAAAAGGGCAGATGCAAAACTTCAAAGGGGATAATAAAGCAGAAAATAATGAAAATATGCTGAAAAATATTCTCACAAATTATGCTGTAAGTAGTAAAATCAGTTTCAAGATTGATTCATCTCTTCCACTATGTGGCAAAGTCTTCAATAGAAGTTAACAAAGAAATTTCCTAAGGTTGAATTATTAATATGAAACAGTCTTCCAAAATGGTCTTATTATTTGTTCGTCTCCAGCAAGTTTTAATATGCCGATTTTATTCTGCCTTTGTACAGTACCTGCTGCCGAAGGTCCAGGGGGAGGTGCTGCTTTTCTTCGACGTTTGATATCTCCTGTACACAGTGATCCGAAATGAACGTTTGTTTGTCTGCAAGTAATTATCAAAGAAAGTTATTAACTGGGACAAAACACCTCTGCCTGTCTCCATACAAACACAAAGCCTGTATGATCTAACCCTGAATCAAAACACCCACAATGAAGATGTAGCTGCATAATAAAGCTACCAATCTTGTTTATATCAAAACATAATTATGCTTTTGGACAACTGCTCAGCAGCCAAACTGCATCATAAATTGTTACCAGAATGAATAATATAAAAGGAATGCTTTTTAATTTTCAAAACTGGCAATCTTTCCAGCTCCACATAAAATCAGGCAGCACTGCTTTGACAGGCAAATGTTGGAGATTAATTATCTATAGGGATTACAATACAGTTGCTGAGATTTCAATTGGCCACTAATACTTCACTGTCAGCATCGCATTCATTAAGGCACAAACGGGCAAAAACTGAAATGAATCTTTTAGATAGACCTCCAATTGAACCTGAAGACCCCATGAGCACCCAAGGTACAGGCTTAGCAGAGAGCTTTGCTTCAGTAATTTTGCAAAGAATTGATTATCTGTTATGCTGCATTGAGATATCTACACTATTGATCACGGAGATTAAGGTACTCAGGCATCTTTTATTTTCTCATAGAAAGACATGCTATACTTGCAACAAATAGCACTAAGTAAGGACTAGTTTGTTATTGTTGTCACTCTTCATGTAGAACACAGCAGTTACTTTTTAATTTAAAATCAATGACAGTCTGAAAGGCAGCCTTGTTCCATCAGCATAAATGAACCATTTGTCTTTCCAAGGAGTACCACTTTGATCACCAGCCAAGGTGAGAGTGAAACAAATATATTTTAATAACATGAAATGCTTCAGAATCACATGCACCAAGAATTATCACCTGATTAAAAGGGAGCTAGGAACAAGGCACCTCAAATGAGAAAAGTACAACCTGTGTGAATGTGTTTTTCTTGTTTGCAAACAAATGCCAGTATGCAGCATTTTTTAAATGGCTGGAGATGTGAAATGTTTCACACATACACACACATTTTTATATATACACACTTAAATCAGCAGCATTCTTTTATTGGCTTATTCATCATACATTTGAAAAATACAAAATAAATGGAAATTTCACTTACACTGATGTTAACTGAAGGCCCCTTGATATTTTTTTCAACAATTTACTTGTACTTGATTTTATATTTAACTTGAGCCCGTAGGATCTGGGCATGAATAATTACAATATTTAATTTCAATAACAATAAAAATATCACAACACATCTGGCTTGAAACTAATGTTTCACCTAATATGCATGCCAACAGAAAGGGAAACTGTGGCTTTAAAAGAGACCCACAGTTTTTTAAAAAGTGTAATCAATAAATCTATTTGTAACAATGGAAAATATTAGATTTTTAGGATCTCATTTTTATTTACAGTTAGCTGAAATTCTAATCACAAAAGCCAGCTCTATAGCTATTTTGAAGCTTAAAATATATTTATGGTAATACTTTGGAAGTATTATTTTTAAGGATGACAGAAAGGGTACTTGTGTGCAATATCATGAGCATATTTCAAATCATTGTTTAATTATTTAACATATATACACACAATACAATGATGACACTCCTGTATCATGAAAAGGAAGCATTGTAATAAGCCATATATGACCATTAACAATCTTCAAATATTAAGAGACATATCCCTGCACTTGACTATAGAACAAATTGAAAATCTATCCCTTTAAATTTCAGGGCAGTCTTCCTGGGCCTTCTGATGCAAGAAGGGTGCTTTTCCCCTTCTGTCGTGTATATGTAACTGTCATTCCTTGGCAAAGGCCATAGGGGGAAAAATTCAGTATCGCCCCATTTGGGGCGCTATTATTGGTGGTGCGCAAAGTTTAGCGCCTGGCGCTAATTATCGCCTCCAACAGCAAATTTGGCTTTTATCACCCCAAAGGTGATTGGAGCGCTAAATCAGGCGCTACACACTTCTCTTAAGGCGCTAAGGCTGAGGAGCGAGGTGCTACCTCACAGCGCTGGCGAAGCTCATGTGATTTCAGTCAGCAATGGAACACAGACACACTGGCACTGGCCAGTTCTTAAAGGGGAGTTCTGAAGAATGGTCATCGACCTAAAACGTTAAATCTGTTTCTCTCTTCACAGATGCTGCTTGACCTGCTGAGTTTCTCCTGCATTTTCTGTTTTTATCTTAAAGGGGAGGGTTGATCTTGCTCTCCCTCCACATCCTGCTCATTGCAGCCTTGAATATCGGACTGAATCTCAGCCTGGAGAGACCTGTACATCAAATCTGCTGGAAAGAACAATGGAGAGGCCCAGGGAAAGAGCTCAGAGTGCAGACCCCATCGTCTCTTCTAAATCGATACAAGGAAGGGCAAATCAAAATAAACCTGCAAAGTGCTGCTCAGTACCCACAACTCCTTCACACAGCGTTGAATCTCTCCAGAAATTTCTCCCTCTCTCTCTCAGAATGCGTAGTGCAAAAATGTTACTGACAAAAAAAGGCAGGAAGTGGTCGCCTTTAAATAGCGCTCCCCTAGTCCCTTTCTGACAGCATAACGTTCCCCTCAACCTGTTGTTGCTAGCGGCAGGCGGTAAGACAGGGGGCGCCACTCAATTTCCGGTCCGGGGCGCTAACAGGGCGTTGCACACTCGACTGATGTCACGATCTGCCGGCGCAGGAGATCGTGGTGGTATTGTTTAGCGCCGCTGCAAAATGTCCGGTCAATTTTGCGAGAGGCGCAGATATTGCCGCGCCCGGGCGCTAGTTGCTTTGTGCCCCACTTAGCGCCCTCTTAAGGCGCTAACAGGTGGCACTGCCAACTGAATTTTTCCCCCATAATCTCAATACTAATCATTTTACATATCTGAACTTCAACAACAAAGCAGAGCTGGTATGCTGTGGATGGGGGCGTAGAGACATCTGCTGAGGGCTGTAGATGGAGGGGAGGTGGGCAGCATTGAGTACCATTGGGTTATTTAATGCGAGCTGCCTTCCCTTATAAGATAAGGAGAGGAAGAAGTTGGTGGATGAGGACATTTTATTCAGAGAATTAATATTACTATGCATGCAAGTCATAGAATCAGAAAATGATACAGCACAGAAGGAGGCCATTTGGCCCATCATGCCTGTGCTGTCTCTTTGGTAAAGCTATCCAACTAGTCCCACCTACCCGCTCTTTCCCTACAGTCCTGCAAATTTTTTCCCTTCAAGTATTTATACAATTCTCTTTTGAAAGTTACCACTGAGTCTGCTTCCACTACCCTTTCAGGCAGTGCATTCCAGATCACAACACCTTGCTGTGTAAAAAAATATTCACCTTAAATCTGTGTCCTCTGGTTACCAATCCTTCTGCCACTGGAAACAGTTTCTCCTTATTTACTCTATCAAAACCGTTCACCTCTATCAAATCGCCTCTTAACCTTCTCTGCTCTAAAGAGAACAACCCCAGCTTCTCTAGTTTCTCCACATAACTGAAGTCCCTCATCCCTGGTACCATTCTAGTAAATCTCTTCTGCACCCTCTTCAAGACCTTGACATCCTTCCTAAAGTGTGGTGCCCAGAATTGAAAACAATACACCAGCTGAGGCCTAACCAGTGTTTTATAAAGTTTCAGCATAATTTCTTTGCTTTTGTACTCTACACCTCTATTAATAAAGCCAAGGATCCCCTAAGTTTTTTTTTTTAACAGCCTATCAACTTGTCCTGCCACTGTGTTAAGTTTCATTGGCCATGTGTCTGACCATTTCACTAGTCTGTCTATGTCCTCCCGAAGTCTGTTACTATCCTCCTCATTGTTTACTACATTTCTGAGTTTTGTGTCATCTGCAAATTTTGAAATTATGCCCTGTATACCCAGGTCCAGGTCATTTATACCAAAAAGAGCAGTGGTCCTAATGCCAACCCCCAGGGAACACCACTGTATACTTCCCTCCAGTCTGAAAAACAACTGTTCACCACTACGCTCTGCTTTCTGTCCCTTAGCCAATTTTGTATCCACACTATTACTGCCCCTTTAATCCCATAGGCTTCAATTTTGCTAACAAGTCTAACAAGTATTTTTTTCCTTTTTCCTTAACTTTAGGCTCCTCCACACAGTATGGATCAACATTTCTGAAGCTGTACTTCATGGGAGGCAGGACAATTTAATACAGAATCTGCATTGTTTAGCTCACAAGAAAGCATAAAACAAGAACAGGCTACTCAGCTCATCAAGTAATTTCTTCCCTTAGACCATGTATAACCCAATCTATAATGGACTCTAACCAATCATTTAAGAGGAAGTATTTCAGTTAATTACATGGCAGTATTAGAACATGCTAACCATAAACAGCTTTTTCTTCTTATTTGAATGATAAAGAAAATCCTGTGCTAAACAAAAACATTAATCTTTGAACAAGAGGCTCTAATCTAACTAATTTACACCAGTGACAAAGGCAAAACCAATGGATATGTTTTAACTCCCTGTCTCCCTTTTTCTGTCCCCCTTCTCGTGTTTGATCAGGTATCTACCAAAACTTGCTTTCACAGCCACATATCTTTCCTCAGCAACTGTCTCCGGCTCCGACTTACTCCACGTGGATTCCAACGGAAATTCCACCCTTCGTGTTTTGGATCCACCCAGGACTACAGATATCTCCAAGATATTCAGCGTTCCTCGAACCACTGCTCTCGCCGTATCCTGAGATCTACGTTGAATGTCATGCGCCGCCACATGAACACTCTTGACCTCTCTCTTCAGGAGCACCGATTCACTCTATCTCAAAGCTGTCCTGGTCCGCAGTTCCATTTCATCCTTTGCTTTAACAAAAAACTTTTTTTCTTCCTTTCAGGTGTCAAGGATCGCAAGCTTCAACAACTCTTAGACACCAACGCCCCTCTGGAACCTTCTTCCCCTTCACTTTCCTCTGACCCCATCCCTTCTCCCAATCTCACCCCCGCCGCGTTTTCACTATCCCCTCTGACCTTCCCCTCTCTGATCCCAAACGATCAGTCCTTAGCAAAGGCCTGAGCTTCATCCCCTTACGCCCCCACCTCAATGAATTTCGAGCTCGGCACGATGCTGAGCTCTTTTTCCACCGCCTTCGTCTCCGTGCCCACTTCTTTGGCCAGGAGTCTTCCCCCCGCACGGCCGACCCTTTCTCCCGCTTTCAGAATTCTCATTCTACCTGGACACCTCCCTCTGGCCTCTTAAACTCTTAGATCTTTTCATTGCAAACTGCCGGTGTGACATCGGCCATCTCCCTTTCTCTGCTCCTCTCACTCACTCCAACCTACCTCCCTCTGAACTTGCAGCACCACATTCTCTCAGATCCAACCCCAACATTGTCATTAAACCTGCTGACAAGGGTGGTGCTGTTGTTGTTTGGCGAACCGACCTCTAACTAGCGGAAGCTGAAAGCCAACTCTCCGACACCTCCTCCTACCTCCGCCTGGACCATGACCCCACTACCGAACATCAAGCCACCATTTCCAAGACTGTCACTGACCTCATCTCCTCTGGAGATCTTCCCCCCCACAGCTGCCAACCTCATAGTTCCCCAACCCTGCACTGCCTGCTTCTACCTCTTTCCCAAGATCCACAAACAGGACTGCCCTGGTAGACCCATCGTTTCAGCCTGTTCTTGTCCCACGGAACTTATCTCTTCCTATCTCGACTCTATTTTTTCTCCCCTTGACCAGTCTCTGCCCACCTACATCAACGACTCTTCCGATGCCCTCTGCCACTTTAACAGTATCCAGTTTCCTGGCCCCAACCGCCTCCTTTTCACTATGGACGTCCAATCCCTCTACACCTCCATCCCCCACCAGGACAGCCTGAGGGCGCTCCGCTTCTTCCTTGAACAGAGGCCCAACCAGTCCCCATCCACCACCACCCTCCTCCGCCTGGCTGAACTTGTTCTCACATTGAACAACTTCTCCTTTGACTCCGCTCACTTCCTCCAAATCAAAGGTGTTGCTATGGGAACCCACATGGGTCCTAGCTATGCCTGCCTTTTCGTGGGATATGTGGAACACTCTTTGTTCCAGTCCTTCCCAGGTCCCCCCCCTCACCTCTTTTTCCGGTACATTGATGACTGTATCGGTGCCGTTTCCTGCTCTCGTCCTGAACTAGATAATTTCATTCACTTTGCTTCCAATTTCCACCCTTCCCTCACCTTCACATGGTCCATCTCCGACTCTTCCCTTCCCTT
The DNA here is from genome assembly GCF_052327205.1 of Somniosus microcephalus. Taxonomy (NCBI): domain Eukaryota; kingdom Metazoa; phylum Chordata; class Chondrichthyes; order Squaliformes; family Somniosidae; genus Somniosus; species Somniosus microcephalus. The sequence goes on along the minus strand of NC_140989.1, from coordinate 71,542,354 downwards.
CCTCGACTTCTCCGTCTCCATCTCTGGGGATAGGTTATTGACAAACATTCACTACAAGCCCACTGACTCCCACAGCTACCTGGACTACACTTCCTCCCACCCCGCCTCCTGTAAGGACTCTATTCCATTCTCTCGGTTTCTCCGTCTCCGCCGCATCTGCTCTGACGATGCCACCTTCCATACCAGTGCTTCCGACATGTCTTCCTTTTTCCTCAACCGAGGATTCCCCTCTACTGTGGTTGACAAGGCCCTCGACCGTGTCCGTTCTATCTCCCGCACTTCTGCGCTCACCCCTGCCCCTCCCTCCCGGAACCACGATAGAGTTCCCCTTGTCCTCACCTTTCACCCCACCAGCCTCCACATTCAACGAATCATCCTCCGCCATTTCCGCCACCTCCAGTGTGATCCCACCACCAAACACATCTTCCCCTCACCTCCCCTTTCAGCATTCTGAAGGGACCGCTCCCTCCGCGACACCCTGGTCCACTCCTCTATCACCCCTTCCCCTTCGCCCGGCACCTTCCCGTGCAAGCGCAGGAGATGCAACACATGCCCCTATACCTCCCCCCTTTCCACTGTCCAGCGCCCCAAGCACCCCTTCCAGGTGAAACAGCGATTTACTTGTACTTCTTGCAATTTAGTATACTGTATTCACTGCTCACGATGTGGTCTCCTCTACATTGGGGAGACCAAACTCAGATTGGGTGACCACTTTGCGGAACACCTCCATTCAGTCCGTAAGGGAGACCCCGAGCTTCCGGTCGCCTGTCACTTCAATTCACTGTTCCAATCCCACTCAGACCTCACCGTCCTCGGCCTCTTGCATTGTTCCACTGAAGCTCAGTGTAAGCTCGAGGAACAGCACCTCATCTTTCGATTAGGCACTTTACAGCCTTCTGGACTCAACATAGAGTTCAACAATTTCAGATCATAACCCCGGCCCCTATCCTATATATATTTTTTATCCACACTTTTTGTTTGTGTCTTTTCTTCTCTCCCACATGGCAGCTGTCTTTCATTCTGCCAGCGCAATTTACACTTCATCTGGAGCCATCCTTTGTTTCTTAACCTGCCTTTGTTTCTTAACCTGTCCCATTACCATCTCCTTTTGCCTTGAATATTTCTTAATGTCTTTTAATCTCTCCTGCCTTCTATCCTATCATAGACCTTCCCTTTTGTTCTTTCATCCCCTCCCCGCTTTCCCAGCCCCTACACTTGCTTAAAAATCTGTTCCATTTCCTGCTTTTTTCCAGTTCTGACAAAAGGTCATCGATCTGAAACATTAACTCTGTTTCTCTCTTCACAGATACTGCCTGACCTGCTGAGTATCTCTAGCATTTTCTGTTTTTATTTCAGATTTCCAGCATCTGCAGTATTTTCTTTTTGTAGCTATGTTTTAACTATAGGTTTGTAAAGATTCCACCTCTTGTATGGCATTACCATGTGCCACATCAGCTTAGGCTCTAGTTATACTGTAGCATCGTGGTTATGTTACTGGCTAATAATCCAGAGACCTGGACTAATGATCCAGCAACATCAGTTCAAATCCCACCATGGCAGCTGGGGAATTTATAGTCAGTTATTTCTGGAATAAAGGCCCTGAAATTAGGATCGGGAGCTTGCCGCGCGTGCAAGCCCCCGATCTGCACTCACCCTGCGCGCCAACATCTGAAGCCCGGGCCTGCTCGCATTTCCTGTCACTGGCCCGGTTCAGATGTCGGCGCGATGTGCTTACCTGATCCAGCGGCGTAGTTAGTGCGATGTGCCGGCTGGGATCAGGTGAGCACTGTGCAGCCAATCAGGGGAGGGGAAACTCATTCATGAGTTTGACAGTAAGAGCTGTCAAACTCATGAAAAGTATGGGCTGCCAAAACACTACTTTAACTTTAAATAAAATTTTAAAAAACATCCCACTGATTATATTAGCTATAAATAAGTTTTTAAAAATGTTTTAAACAATCAATTTTTTGTAAAAAATACATTTTTAAAAAATAGGGTCTAAAACTAAATTTACCTTACTGTAAATTCTTTAAAAATAACAAATCTGTGGAAAAAAAATTTCTACATTGTACTAAAAGCCCACTTACCTGTAAAACTAAATACTTACGTCTGGTTTTTCCACGCGTAAAGACCGGAGGCCTTTACACTCGGGCAACTGTGAAAAAAAAAAGGAATTTCACTGCGCACGTACTGCCTCTTAACCCCTTGGGTCAGAGGACAGGAAATGCCGGTTTTCAGCGCATGCTAAAAACCGGCAATTCCTCCAGGCACACGCGTGAGTACCCCGTCCTTACTCATGCGTTGTGCCCGGAATTACTGGGCCATCAAAGCTAGTATCAGTAATGGTGACCATGAAACTTTAGGGAAGGAAATATGCTGTCTGGCCTATGTGTGACTCCAGAGCCACAGCAATGTGGTTGACTCTTAAATGCCCTCTGAAATGGCCCAGTAAACCGCTACGAAAAACAATAATAAGAATAAAACCGGACGGGCCACCCTGCATCGACCTCGGCACCATACACGACAATGGCACACCCAGCCCAGCAGACCCTGCATAATCATACTCACAGAATCATACCTTTCAGCCAATGTCAGACTCCTCCATTACCACCCCCCAGAGGTTGCGGCATAGTAGTATACAGTCGGGAGGGAGTGGCCCTCAACATTGACACCTGACCCCATGAAGTCTCATGGCTTCAGGTCAAGCATGGGCAAGGAAACCACCTACTGCCCTCCCTTGGCTGATGAATCAGTACTCCTCCATGTTGAACACCACTTGGAAGAAACACTGAGAGGAGCAAGGGCACAGAATGTAATCTGGGTTGGGGGACTTCAATGTCCATCACCAAGAGTGGCTCGGTATCACCACTACTGATTGAGCTGGCCGTGTAGCTGCTAGACTGGGCCTGCAGTAGGTGGTGAGAGAACCAACACGACGGAAAAACCTACTTGCCAATCTACCTGTCACAGATACAGCTGTCCATGACAGCATTGGTAGCAGTGACCGCCGCATAATCATTGCGGAGACAAAGTCCCGTCTTCATACTGAGGACACCCTCCATCGTGTTGTGTGGCACTAAATGGGATAGATTCAGAGCAGCGCAAAACTGGGCATCCATGAGGCACTGTGGGCCATTAGCAGCTGCTAAATTGTATTCTACCACATGTAACCTCATGGCCCGGCATATCCCTCACTCTACCATTACCATCAAGCCAGGGGACCAACCCTGGTTTAATAAGGAGTGCAGAAGAGCATGCCAGGAGCAGCACCAGGCGTACCTAAAAATGAGGTGCCAAACTGGGGAAGCTGCAACACAGGACTACATGCATGCTAAACAGCGGAAGCAGCATGCTATACACGGAGCTAAGCGACCCCACAATCAACGGATCCGATCAAAGCTCTGCAGTCCTGCTACAACCAGTTGTGAATGGTGATGGACCATTAAACAACTAACGGGAGGAGGAGGCTCCATGAATATCCCCATCATCAATGATGGCGGAGTCCAGCACGTGAGTGCAAAAGACAAGGCTGAAGCGTTTGCAACCATCTTCAGCCAGAAGTGCTGAGTGGATGAGCCATATCAGCCTCCTCCTGAGGTTCCCTGGATCACAGAAGCCAGTCTTCAGCCAATTTGATTCACTCCACGTGATATCAAGAAATGGCTGAGAGCACTGGATACGGCAAAGGCTATGGGCCCCAACAATATCCCGGCTGTCGTCTGGAAGACTTATGCTCCAGAACTAGCCGTGCCTCTAGCCAAGCTGTTCCAGTACAGCTACAACACTGGCATCTATCTGACAATGTGCAAAACTCCCCAGGTATGTCCTGTCCACAAAAAGCTGGACAAATCCAATCCTTCCAATTACCGCCCCATCAGTCCACTCTCAATCATCAGCAAGGTGATGGAAGGTGTTGTCGACAGTGCTATCAGGCAGCACTAACTCACCAATAACCTGCTCACTGATGCTCAGTTTGGGTTCCGCCAGGACCACTCTGCTCCAGACCTCATTACAGCCTTGGTCCAAACATGGCAAAAGAGCTAAATTCCAGAGGTGAGGGAACAGTGACTGCCCTTGACATCAAAGCAGCATTTGACCGAGTGTGGCAACAAGGAGCCCTAGTAAAACTGAAGTCAATGGGAATCAGGGGGAAAACTCTCCACTGGCTGGAGTCATACCTAGCACAAAGGAAGATGGTTGTGGTGATTGAAGGTCAATTATCACAGCCCAGGACATCGCTGCAGGAGTTCCTCAGGGCAGTGTTCTAGGCCCAACCATCTTCAGCTGCTTCATCAATGACCTTCCCTTCATCATAAGGTCAGAAGCGGGGATGTTCGCTGATGACTGCACAGTGTTCAGTGCCATTCGCAACTCCTCAGATAATGAAGCAGTCCATGCCCGCATGCAGCAAGACCTGGATGACATTCAGGCTTGAGATAATAAATGGCAAGTAACATTCGCGCCACACAAGTGCCAGGCAATGACTATCTCCAACAAGCGAGAATCTAACCACTGCCCCATGACATTCAATGGCATTACCATCACCGAATCCCCCACCATCAATATCCTGGGGGTCACCACTGACCAGACACTTAACTGGACCAGCCACATAAATACTGTGGCAACAAGAGCAGGTCAGAGGCTGGGTATTCTGCAGCATGTGTCTCACCTCCTGACTCCCCAAAGCCTTTCCACCATCTACAAGGCACAAGTCAGGATTGTGATGGAATACTCACCACTTGCCTGGATGAGTGCAGCTCCAACAACACTCAAGAAGCTCGACACCATCCAGGACAAAGCTGCCCACTTGATTGGCACCCCATCCACCACCTTAAACATTCACTCCCTCCACCACCAGCGCGCCGTGGCTGCAGTGTGTACCATCTACAAGATTCACTGCAGCAACTCGCCAAGGCTTTTTCGGCAGCACCTCCCAAACCCGCAAACTCTACCAACTAGAAGGACAAGGGCAGCAGGCGCATGGGAACACCATCACCTGCAAGTTCCCCTCAAAGTTACACACCATCGTGACTTGGAAGTATATCGCCGATCCTTCACCGTCGCTGGGTCAAAATCCTGGAACACCCTCCCTAACAGCACTGTGGGAGTACCTTCACCACACGGACTGCAGCGGTTCAAGAAGGCAGCTCACCACCACCTTCTCAAGGGCAATTAGGGATGACAATAAATGCTGGCCTTGCCAGCGATGCCCACATCCTATGAACGAGTAAAAAAAAAAGTTGTGATGCAGTCAAGAAACTCCTATTTTGGACACTGATTTCAAATCTAACTGGCAAAAGTGCAGGGACAGCAAAACTCCGCAAACGTGTGCTTCTGATGCACTAGCAGAGCTCGTCTCTTTCCAATGTCAGAAGAGAGTAGCAGGGGTGACTACTTTGTCCTAAAATTAAAAAGTTTAAAATCTACAAAGCAGTCCAATGCCTGCAACTTCACTAGAATTGTATTGTAGCTGCTATGAAGGTGACAAATCTGACACCCGAATTACATAGTCATTTTTCACGCTGCACACCTGAAACTGCTTCTCATCAATGCAGGAGTGGCACATCCTAAGTTTGCAATAAGTCTGCCTCTGGATGGGATATTTTTCCAGTGAGTGGACCTGACATCATTATTCAGTCCAGCCTGCCAGTTGCTTAAATATCATGTCCAGTGGAACTCCAAGGTGTCTACTCTATCTCAAGCTTTTAGAGGGGCAATCCTAGAAAAAAGGTACTATGCCAAACAAAAGGTCAACCATTTTGAGGCATTTTATGAGGGTATTATTCCCAGCAATATTCTGCTTCATTGGCAGATCTAAAACTAACTGATGGAAACTGTCCTGGTTGAAGCATCTGGGAGCTTCACTTGCAGTTCATAGCAATGCTTATTATTCACCATCATAAAACTGTTTCCCAGTGAAATAAGAATTCTTAGTTCCATGTATGAGACTGATTGAATAACTCACAGTGGATGATATCAGAAATAATTATAGCCTGACTCACTTGTGCAAATTTGTGGAAATAAAAACATATCAAAGGCAGGTATTAATTGTGTTTATCATACTTGCTGCATTTTCCTTAATTAAAAATGTATTTCTAACAGACGTGTTCATTTTTAAGGTTGAGCAAACTATCAGACTATATCACAATTTCACATATATAAAGTGAAAATATGGAAAATATTGCCTTAATTTCTACACTAGTGTGATGAATTATATCAATTTCATAACTTACTGCCTTGAAAGAGATGAACACGATAAAATTTTCCAAAGTACACAAATAACTTTTGACATTTTAAACAGTCTGCTGGTTCATTATCGGAGCACTGGCAACGCCAAGGGATTTCAGGCTACCTGGACTATTTTCAGTTCACAACCCCAACACTGCAACAAACCAGAATATTAAATGCTATACAACTAACAGTAACTCCAAAAGCTGTTTGTCTTCAAATGCTCAAGAACATCAGTTATGACCAGATTCACTTAGTTCAATCAATACAACTTCGTGTAATAGAAAGAACTTGTATTTATATAGCGCCTTTCATGACCTCACGATGTCCCAAAGCGCACTACAACCAATGAAGTACTTTTAAAATGTAGTCACTGCTGTAATGTAGGGAAATGTGGCAGCCAATGTGCACAGAGCCTGGTCCAACAAACAGTAATGAGATAATGACCAGATAATCTGTTTTAATGCCATTGGTTGAGGGATAAATATTGACCGAGACACCAGGTGAACTCTCCTGCTCTTCTTCAAAAATGCCATGGGATCTTTTACGTCCACCTGATCGGGCAAATGGAGCTTCAGTTTAACGTCTCATCCTGAAAGACGGCACCTCTGACAGTGCTGCACTCCCTCAATACTGCACTGAAGTGTCAGCCTTGGTTATGTGCACAAAATAAAGAACATCCATGCCTCCCCACATTGGTGAGTAATCTTACTAGACTTAAGGCCTCTGTAGTGTATGTGCCTTTAAGAGCCCCAGGTGTGCTGTAATGCCGGTAATGGCCACTCGGGCTATATAAGCCTGTATATCCGTTAGATACCCCCCCAGACTTTGCTTAGTAAACACCTATGAACCAACTCCTGTCTTCAGTGTCTTTATCAACACACGGACACGACAGTGGCGACGAAGTGGAAACGAACTTGCCTGCAATTCGGTAGCACCTCAAGGACATCGATTCCTCGGGCGTCCAGAAGACTCAAGAAAGTGAGAGAAGCTGTGGTTTCACCAGCTGGCCAAGCTGGTGGCAGGTACTGCGCTAATCCTTCCTGGGGCTCCAGCGGCTGGCTGTACAGCTGAGACAGGCAGCGAAATCGGAGGCAAGCAATAACGGACTGGGAGGGAGCACTCGGGAGACGGCCGGCGCGGCAAGCAGGTCAGCGTTCAGACCTGCAGAGAAAGTCCGGCGGGAACGAGTCTCCAACTGTAAACAAATTTTTAAAAAAAACAAAGAACGGAAACCGCGGGAAACAGCGTTGTCATCGGCAGCAGCGGCGGGAAAGCGCGGGAAGCGCCATATCTTTTCGGAAATGCCTAAGTCTGGCAATATTGATGCTTTTGATAGCGAAATAGAGGATTGGACCACATACGTGGAAAGAGTAGAGGTATATTGCACTGCAAATGGAATAGAAGATGAAAAAAAAGCTTCAGTACTGCTGAACCTAATGGGCGCAAAGGCATACGGGCTGTTACAAAATTTAATCACTCCAGCCAAACCAAAGGACAAGAATTTTAAAGAAATTGTTGATACCCTGCAGGAGCACTTAAACCCAACACCGCTGCTGATAGCGGAACGATTCAAATTCTTCAAGAGAAATCAACACAAGAATGAAAGTAACGCTGATTACCTAACCGAATTAAGAAAGCTATCAAAGTACTGCCAATTCGGGGCAGGACTAGCAGATTATCTTCGAGGCAAATTCGTTTGCGGTCTCTTAAGTGAAGGAGCACAAAAAAGGCTGCTTCTGAAAAAGATTTAACATTGGACAAAGCTTTCAGTATGGCTGTATCATATGAAGCAGCAGCAAGAGGAGCTGCAGAGATACAACAAAAGACACAGGACTTCGGCACCCATGAAATGACACAGGGTTTCGAAAGATGTTATCGCTGCGGCAGATCCACCCATAACCAGAAGGACTGCTGGTTCAAGGACAAAGCATGCAGGCAATGCGGAAAGATTGGACACATTGCACGGGTATGCCGATCTGGACAAAATAAATCCACAGACAGAAAAAAAAAAATCAATAAAGGAAAGTACAGGAAGGTACAAATGATGACGGACAGTAGCTCCGAAGACCAGAAGAGCGATAGCGACTCCGAAAACAAGAGACTAAGCTGTCTCAAATTACATAATGTACTTGCCAAAGATGATTACCAAACCATTTGGGTTACCCTCACGATAGCAGGGTCCCCTGTTAAAATGGAGCTAGATACAGGATCAGCTCTAACCGTAATAAATCGACGGGATTACGAGAGGCTATTTTTGCATATACCTCTAAAAGATACATCCGTTATCTTAAAAACATATACGGGGCAGAAAGTATACCCCAAAGGAAAAATAAGGGTGCCCGTTGTATACAACGGCAAAGAAATACAAAAGTTGTATTTATACATTCTACAAGATGGTGGTCCACCATTGTTGGGACGTGAATGGATCAGAAAGATACGTTTAGACTGGTACTCCATTCAGGCACTGACGGTGACCAGTAAGAAAATAAACAATGATGACATCATACCTGAACGATTAAAAGACATCTTGGCCAACGCCAAAGAAGTGTTTCAAGAGAAACTAGGAACCTTGAAAGGCATCACCGCCTCAATAAAAGTGGAAGATGCAGCAATTCCCAAATTTTTTAAGGCAAGACCGGTGCCATACGCAATTCGTCCAGCAGTCGAGGCAGAGCTGGAGAATTTGGAAAAGGCAGGCGTATTATCCAAAATAGATTGGAGTGAGTGGGCAACACCCATCATTCCAGTCATGAAAAAAGCATTGAATAATGATAAATCTGAAGAACAGAGAAAATTTCGCATCTGTGGAGACTTCAAGGTGACTGTAAATCTGGTCCTTCACACAGTACAGTATCCTCTTCCGAGGATAGAAGATATTTTCGCCTCACTATCCGGAGGGAAACGTTTCACCAAATGACTTGGCACAGGCATATCTACAGATGGAGGTTGAGGAGGCCTCTAAAAAGTATCTCACGATAAACACACACAAAGGCCTGTACCAGTACAATCGACTGGTTTTTGGAGTAGCATCAGCTCCAGCTATCTGGCAAAGAGCTATGGAGCAAGTCCTGCAAGGGATTCCGGGGACTCAATGCTACCTAGACGACATCCTTGTAACAGGAGAAAATGACAACGAGCACCTTGCCAATTTGGAGCAGGTGCTCACTAGGCTGAAAGAACGGGGCCTACGAGCAAGTCGCCCCAAGTGCGAATTTTTCCAAAATCAGATATCATATTGTGGCCACATAATTAATAAGGAAGGGTTGCATAAGTCACCTGAAAAAATTGAAGCGGTCATAAAAGCCCCAGCACCTGAAAATGTTTCACAATTAAGGTCGTTCCTGGGATTAATAAATTACTATCATAAATTTTTACCGAACTTATCAACTCTTCTACACCCTCTTAATGAACTTCTACAAACAGGAGTGATTTGGAAATGGAACGAAGACTGTAAACGTGCCTTCCATAAATGCAAAGACTTAATCACATCCGAAGAAGTTTTGGCTCATTACAACCCATCACTGCCAATCAGACTGGCGTGCGATGCATCCCCTTACGGCATAGGAGCAGTATTATCCCATAAATTCCCTGATGGCTCAGAACGGCCGATAGCTTTTGCGTCACGCTCATTAAACTTAGCTGAGCGTAACTATGCCCAAATCGACAGGGAAGCACTCAGCCTGGTATGGGGAGTGAAGAAATTCAACCATTACCTACACGGACAAAAAATTACCTTGTTGACTGACCATCAACCCCTCATCTCCATATTCAACCCTAAAAAGGGTGTTCCCATTATGACAGCGCAAAGGCTACAGAGGTGGACCCTTTTTCTAGGGGCACACCAATACAACATAGAATACAAAGGATCAAAACAGCATGGGAATGCTGACGGTTTATCGCGCCTACCGTTGCCAACGGTAGAAGAGGCACCTACAGTAGACCCAGTAGAGATGTTCCACTCTACCATAGTGGAATGTCTACCACTAACAAATTCTGCCATTGAAAGGGAGACGAGAAATGACCCGACTCTCTCACGGGTCTACAATTTAACAGTGAAGGGATGGCCAGCACATGGCGAACCACTGTTGCCAGCATTCTCGCAAAGAAGAGAACAGCTGTCAGTGTGCCGAGGAACCTTGATGTGTGGATCCAGAGTGGTGATTCCACCCAAACTCCAGGATAAAGTGCTAAAGGAGCTTCACGAGGGGCATCTGGGTGAAGTGAAAATGAAGAACCTAGCTAGGGCATTTGTATGGTGGCCAGGTATCGATGGAGACATCGAAGAAATGACCAAGAGCTGCCTAGGATGCCAGAAGGTCCAAAACGCTCCACCACAAGCCTCTCTACATCCATGGGAGTGGCCCTCATCTCCCTGGCAAAGGGTGCACATCGACTTTGCTGGTCCATTTATGGACTCAAATGTTCTTAATCGCGGTTGATGCACACTCCAAGTGGCCGGAGGTAATAAAGATGTCCTCCACCACCACGGAAAAAACCATCACAGTATTAAGGACCATATTTGCCAGGAATGGGCTGTCAGAACAGATATGTTCTGATAATGGACTGCAATTTGTGTCCGAAGAATTCAGAAAGTTCTTAAAAAACAATGGGGTTAAGCACTACACGTCCGCCCCATACCATCCCGCCACCAATGGATTGGCTGAAAGGTTTGTCCAGACCTTCAAGAAGGCCATAAAGGCCATGGGTAATGAAGACATAAAACTTCAGCACAAGGTGGATAACTTCTTATTCGCATACAGGAATGCAACACATATGGTTACCAACCAAACTCCCGCCATGATGTTCTTCAATAGAAACCTAAGATGCCGGCTGGATTTGTCAAGCCCAACATCAGAAGGGACGTGGAGAACCAGCAGTTTCAAGGCATGAATGAAAGGCCAACTAGAACCTTCCAGATAGGTCAACAAGTTTTGGCCCGGGACTACCGTACCGAGAAATGGCAGCCTGGAACTATCTGCACACGACTAGGACCACTGATGTATACCGTGGACATCGGAGAAAGCATAATAAGGCGCCATGCTGACCAAATCATAAAGTCATCCGAAAAGGGACAACCTACACCACAACTCTATATGTCTAACGATGAAGTAGAGATACCCATATCTACCTCCGATCCGGTGATACTGGAACCCGATGAACCCGACACTGGCATTCAAGCCGAATCAGCCTTGCCAAAAGAACCTACTACACCACCAGAAACTACTACACCCCCGAGGTGTTATCCGGACCGAGTCAGGAAGCCTCCTGAGAGACTGACTTATAATTAATTAACTACAGCAATGTGTATATTATTTTTCTTATAACATGTAATTAATAATGACTTAAAATGATGTACTGGTTAGCTAAAAGGGGAGGAATTGTAGTGTATGTGCCTTTAAGAGCCCCAGGTGTGCTGTAATGCCGGTAATGGCCACTCAGGCTATATAAGCCTGTATATTGTGTATATCCGTTAGAACCCCCCCAGACTTTGCTTAGTAAACACCTATGAACCAACTCCTGTCTTCAGTGTCTTTATCAACACATGGACACTACAGCCTCTTCTAACTATTCTCCAGCATTTCTAACATCTTCACCTCAGCCAAGGCTCTCACAGCTTTCCTTTTATCAAACCTTACTGCTAATATGTGGAAACAATAAACAGAAAAAAGCTGGAAATACTCAGTGGGTCAGGCAGCATCTGTGGAGAAACAGAAGCCAGTCAGTCATTGTTTCAGATATTAAGATCCTTCCTCACGACTGCAGAAGTGTCTTAGGCCCTGAAATGTCGAATGGCTGACTTCTGCTTCTTCACAGTTGCTGCCTAACCTGCTGAGTATTTCCAGCTTTTTCTGGTCACGCCAGAAGAGTTGCTAATCAAACCAACTGCTGCCTCCCGCCACCCCCCCCCCCACCCCAATGCAAAACTCAACAGGAAGGGACATTCCATCCCCCTATGGCATGTTTATTGCGAGCCTCTGGGATGAAATAATGACTCTCCCATTGTTCTCAACAGTCCTGGATAACAGTATCAATGTCAGACCTTAAAACACATTCAGCAAATGCCTGCAGCCTGTGGCCTTCATTTTTAAACCTGTGCAAATCTACTTTGTTTTAAAACCCAATACTTAAAAAATAACTCAAATTTTCAAATCTTTTTTGTGGAAAAATGGCCACACATCTTGAAACATGCAGTAAGTTAAGTGTTAAATGGAATGCCAGCAACAGTAGCCCTTTAATAAATCAAATAGTGGTATATATTTATGATGATTTAAACATTTACCTTGCGCATTGGGTCAGCTCAACCCCATCATGAGAAAATCGGGGCTCAAATGTTATCAGAGCCACACTCCACCCATAAGCAGACAGGGATATGGGCACTAAACAACACCACCCCAGTGTTTGCTGCCACAACTGAACCCCTGTACCAAAAACAAACAGATAGTTTCAGCTCTTGAGCCTGCATTGCTCCCAGCTTAATCTCAACTCCACAAGAAAACTTAATATATCAATGACCCCTCCCGCGACCATCTTATAATTGAAATGTACAGTGATTTCATAAAATATTTAAATGTAAACTCTTAAAGATGAAATTTAAAAAAAACTAAAAAAAAGTTTTACAAAATCTTACATATTATGTAAAAATAACTCACTCAACTGCAAGACTGCATGTTGATGCATGCTAGAATATAATCTTGATGTAATATTTTTAACTTGATAAATATTGTAAGTCAATTTTGGAGTGGCAGAAAGAAATAAGAACAAACTTGCATTTACAATTACAATTCAATTTTATTTGTCATATATGTAGCAGACGTGTGTACTGCACAATGAAATGTTGATTTTTACGAGTCCTCCCAACATTGGAATAAATATGGCATAACAATGATAAAATACTAATAGAAATACAAATACAAATAAATATTTATATAGCACCTTTCATGTCCTCAGGACATCCAAAAGCACTGCATAGCCAATGAAGTACTTTTGAATTGCGGTCACCATTGTAATGTAGGGAAATGCGACAACCCCTGTAAGAGCACTGTAAGATCCCACAAACAGCAATTAAATAAGTAGGAACATAGAAATTGCTAGAGGAAAAAAGACCACAGTCCATCTAGTTCGCCTTTTACCATCCCAATAGTCACATGATACAATGAGAATGGAGTTGTTAACTAATCATAGCAATCAATATCAATTAGTCTACAACGGACCCAGAAATGACACGTGGAAAACCTCAGAGGTGGAGAACTGTGAGAGCCATAGGTCCAAAGTCACCTGTTCAACAGCAACTTGTATTTATATAGCGCCTTTAACATAGTAAAGTGTCCAAGGCGCTTAAGCTTCCTCTCAAGCATGCAACACTTACCACATGTTATGTCTCAAATTACTCATATACTGTATCCCAAAATGTTATTTTCTGAAAAAAAATTGATCTAATTTGCATCTGAATGGATTAATACTAACTGCTTCCACCATCTCCATAGGGAACATATTTCATAGGTTGGCCACTCGCTCACTAAAATATTGTTTTCGCAGATTAGTTTTGAATTTACCCCCCTTCAAGTGCTGGTCACGTTCTCTGGTTCTACTGTTCTGGACAAGGTGAAATGACCAGATAATCTGTTTTAGTGATGTTGGATGAGGGATAAATGTAGGCCGGGAAAACTCTCCTGCTCTACTTCTAATAGTGGCATGGGATTTTTTGGATCCATCTGCGAGGGCAGACAGTATCTCAATTTAATGTCTCATCCAAAAGATGGAATTTCCAACAGTGCAGTACTTTGAGTTGCTCAGACTCGGAGCTCAGAATGAGCTCTGACTCAGAGGCGAGAGTGCTACCACTGAGCCAAGCCACTTACTAATGACACTAGTAAGATAAAGGTTTGGCCCCGCTCGTCCACATGTAGTAAATTGTTGGGTCTTAGCAAGTGGAGAGGACGATCTTGCCCGCACGCACAGAAGGAATGGAAAATCAGAGGAACTGGGAAACCCACATAACTTTTACACAATTCTATGATTAGTCTTAGAGCAGGATTAGTGCAGACATGGGAGCATTTGCCTGCCTCAGGCTAGATTAAGTCAGGAATGGTAAGTGGTAGAAAAGTATCTCAAAAGAATAAAGAGAAAAATAATTTCCAAAATTGGGTAAACTAAACTTAAATGAATAAAGTGTCTAGAATGATTGTGAAAGTGAATATGGAGTTTGAAAACTCTGCTGCAATAGCAGCTGACATTTAGACATTATGGATGGAATGCATGCCCTAATTGATTAAGTGCATCTGAAACAGTGTACTGTTTGAGTTTTATTCCAAAAATGCACACAATTGGCCAAAAGCCACTTCTACAATAAGATTTTACATCATTTCAGTGTTCCAATACAGTTCATTTCTCTTAAGGAAATTATTTTGGATCTGAACATTTTGATTTCCTTAAGCAAAATGGTCCTCAATCCCTTGCTGCTATTTTTTTTAACCAACATTTTCATTATAGACTAGTCTTTTATGTTGGGTTCATTCTCAGATAAAGTATTGGAAAGTAGATTATATATCGAGTTCAGTCCCAGTAGGCTTCTATCACAATAAATCTGAACACGATCTATAGTTTAAAAGATCAAGGCCTAGAAATTGGACCTTGTTACGCATGCTTTATGCTCATAAAATGGGCGCAAAGAGGGCCAGTTTTAGGGACCGATATTGGGTCGGGTTATTTTTCAGGCTTCATTAGCAGCTGCCTTAAACAAGAAGGCCCATAACATATGCAAATGAGGGGCTGAATGCCTATTTTAGGTCCCCTTTAGGAAATTGAAAATTACGGACTGGAGCAGTAGCCAGGCCTGCTCCACTCTGCATTCTTCAGTGTTTGCTGATCCCTAAGCAGTGTCTGCCACTGAAGGCTAAAAATTAAAAAACATTTTGGTGTAGCCAGGAGGAGCAGGGGTGCTCCCTCAACTCCCCATTATTCATGACTGGTTTCCCCCCTCCTGCCCCCCAGGATTTACCTTTGGACTGCTGCTGGTGAGCACCGTGGCCCGAAAGTCATCTTTTCAAAAGTCACTGCTGGTGGAGGTGCAACAGGTACCAGCAGCTTGTCCAGATAATGTTATGAAGCCCGAGGCCCAAGTTTGGGCTGGCCTCAGGCCTCCTGGTTCAGGCACTTGCTGTCTGCGTGCCACTGGTTATACACCTGAAAATGTGCCATAACCAATTTCTAGGCCCAGGTGGAATGCAGAAAGATTTTCTGAGAGATGAATGAAAATCAAACTGATGCCTTTTGGCTAAAACCATGTTGCAAACAATATTTACAGTTTAAAACTTGAATTAGGAATGGGAGCTTGCTGTTCAGGAATGGCAAATCACGTGCTGCTGTGTAACATAGAAACATAGAAGATAAGAGCAGGAGTAGGAGTAGGCCATTCGGCCCCTCGAGCCTGCTCTGCCATTCAATGAGATCATGGCTGATCATCCAAATTCAGTACCCTGTTCCTGCCTTCTCTCCATATCCCTTGATCCCTTTAGCCTTAAGAAATATATCCAACTCCTTCTTGAATATATTTAATGAATTGGCCTCTACTGCCTTCTTTGGTAGAGAATTCCACAGGTTCACCACTCTCTGGGTGAAGAAATTCCTCCTCATCTCTGTCCTAAATAGCTTACCCCTTATCCTTAGACTGTGACCCCTGGTTCTGGACTCCCCGACCATCAGGAACATCCTTCCAGCATCTAGTCTGTCTAGTCCGGTTAGAAATTTATAAGTTTCGATGAGATCCCCTCTCATTCTTCTAAACTCCAGCGAGTACAAGCCCAATCGACCCAATCTCTCCTCATACGTCATTCCTGCCATCCCAGGTATCAGCCTGGTGAATCTTCGCTGCACTCCTTCCATGGCAAGAACATCCTTCCTCAGATAAGGCGACCAAAACTGCACACAATACTCAAGATGTGGTCTCACCAAGGCCCTGTACAACTGCAGCAAGACATCCTTGTTCCTGTACTCAAACCCTCTCGCTACAAAGGCCAACATACCATTTGCCTTCTTAACCGCCTGCTGCACCTGCATGCTTATTTTCAGCGACTGGTGCACAAGGATGCCCAGGTCTCGTTGCACTTCCCCTTCTCCCAATCTATTGCCATTCAGATAATAATCTGCCTTCCTGTTTTTGACACCAAAGTGGATAACCTCGCATTTATCCACGTTATACTGCATCTGCCATGCTTCTGCCCAATCACCCAACCTGTCCAAATCATACTGGAGTTTCTCGGCATTCTCCTCACAGCACACACGCCCACCCAGCTTTGTGTCGTCTGCAAACTTGGAGATATTACATCTAGTTCCCTCGTCCAGATCATGAATATATATTGTGAATAGCTGGGGTCCAAGGACCGATCCCTGCGGTATCCCACTAGTCACTGCCTGCCACTCGGAAAAAGAGCCGTTTATTCCAACTCTTTGCTTTCTGCCTGCCAACCAGTTCTTTATCCAAGTCAATACCTTGCCCCCAGTCCCATGTGCCTTAATTTTACACGCTAATCTCTTATGCGGGACCTTATCGAAAGCCTTTGAAAATCCAAATACACCACATCTACTGGTCCTCCTTTATCTATTTTACCAGTTACATCCTCAAAAAATTCCAGTAGATTAGTCAAGCACGATTTACCTTTTGTAAAGCCATGTTGACTTTGTCCGATCCGGTCACTTTTTTACAAGTGCTCTGCTATTACATCCTTTATAATGGACTCTAGCATTTTCCCCACTACCGATGTCAGGCTTACCGGTCTGTAATTCCCCGTTTTCTCTCTACCACCCTTTTTGAACAGTGGGGTAGCATTAGCTACCCGCCAATCCATGGGTACTGTCCCAGAGTCTATCGAATTCTGGAAGATGACCAGCAATGCATCTACTATTTCTAGGGCCACTTCCTTAAGTACCCTAGGATGTAGATTATCAGGCCCTGGGGATTTATCGGCCCTCAATCCCATCAATTTCCCTAACACCATTTCCCTACAAATACTGATTTCTATCAGTTCCTCCCTGTCATTAGACCCTATGTTCCCTGACCTCTTTGGAAGGTTATTTATGTCCTCCTTTGTGAAGACAGAACCAAAGTATGTATTTAATTGGTCTGCCATTTCTTTGTTCCCCATTATAAATTCCCCTGATTCTGACTGCAAGGGACCTACACTTGACTTCACCAATCTTTTTCTCTTCACATATCTATAAAAGCTTTTACAGTCAGTTTTTATGTTCCCTGAAAGCTTACTCTCAGACTCTATTTCCCCCCTCTTAATTAATCCCTTTGTCCTCCTTTGCTGAATCCAAAACTGCTCCCAATCCTCAGGTTTACTGCTTTTCCTGGCCAATTTATATGTCCTCTCCTTGGATCTTATGCTATCCCTAATTTCCCTTGTTAGCCACGGTTGAGTCACCTTTTTGGTTTTATTTTTATGCCAAACTGGGATGAACAAATTCTGTTGTTCATCCATGCGATCTTTGAATGTTTGCCATTGCCCATCCACCGTCAACCCTTTGAGTGACATTCCCCAATCAATCCTACCCAACTCGCACCTCATATCATCGTAGTCTCCTTTATTTAAATTCAGGACCCTAGTCTCTGAGTCAACTATTTCACTCTCCATCTTAATGAAGAATTCTATCATATTATGATCGCTCTGACCCAAGGGGCCTCACACAACAAGATTGCTAATTAATCCTTTCTCAATACATAATACCCAGTCTAAGATGGCCTGATCTCTAGTTGGTTCCTCGACATATTGGTCCAGGAAACCATCCCGTATACACTCCAGGAATTCCTCCTCCACAGTATTGTTACTAATTTGGTTAGCCCAATCTATATGTAGATTAAAGTCACCCATGATAACTGCTGTGCCCTTATTGCACGCTTCTCTAATTTCCCGTTTAATGCCATCCCCCGACCTCCGCATTACTGTTTGGAGGTCTATATACCACTCCCACCAACGTTTTCTGCCCCTTGGTATTTTTCAGTTCTACCCATACAGATTCCACATCATCAGAGCTAATATCCTTCCTTTCAATTGTGTTAATCCCCTCTTTAACCAGCAATGCTACACTACCTCCTTTTCCTTTTTGCCTGTCTTTCCTGAATATTGAATACCCCTGGATGTTGAGTTCCCAGCCTTGGCCACCCTGGAGCCATGTTTCCGTAACCCCAATCATATCATATTCGTTTACCTCTATTTGTGCAGCTAATTCATCCACCTTATTACGAATGCTCCTCGCATTAAGACACAAAGGCCTAGAAATTGGGTTGAGGCGCCAAAGTGGCGCCAAGTTCGCCTGGCGCTGATTTTTGCGCAGCGTTCGGAGCATTAGCGAACGTCAGAAATTCAGTTTCAGCGCCCCTAGAGGGAGACGGGGCGAGGCTCGAGGCGCTCTGCGTCCCTCTTAGGGCGCTGAAACTGAATATCGCAGTGCAACGTGCCGCAGTGTGCACGCTGCGGTACTGCAGGCCTTCCTCCCATTGTTAAGGGGGAGGGGCCTGCAACAGCGCGATCCCTGATCGCGAGTGCCAGCAAAAGAGCCTGGTACCGAGGAGAAGTGCCGGGCTCTCGGGAAACAGCCGGCAATGCCGTGGGGAGGTTGCGGGGGGGGGGGGTCAGGAGGCCGGGGACGGAGGTGCTGGCAGGCGGCCGCCGAAAAAGGAAGCCGCCCCGCACCTCCACCTTAACTTGCGCCACTGCCGGCACAGCAAGGCCCCGTGAACCGGGCGTGGGTAGCGAACGGCGCTACAGCGGCGTTCGCAACCAAATATCGCGATCGGGGCGCTAATGGGGCGCTGTGCACACCGATGACGTCATCGGTGGTGGCGCAGCGCAACAGGCTAACGCCACCATTAGCGCCCCCGCTGAATATCGCGGGAGGCGCGCCCAGTGGCGCTACAGCCACTGACTGCCCTCTTTAGGCGCTAACTGGTGGCGCAGCCCACCGAATTTCTAGGCCAAAGCCTTCAGGCTTGTTTTTTTAACGCTCTTAGATCTTTTAGAATTATTGTTTACTGTGGCCATGTTTGATTTAATTTCAAGGCCTGCAGCAGCTTAAAGGGGCAGGCATCCAGGAATTTCCAACTGAGTAAATTTTGTGCCAAGGATGTTTGGAAGGATGTCTGGAAACATTCACCCAGAATTGTTTAATCTTTTGTCTTCGTGGGCTGCATAGTTGCAAACCATGGAGCTTCAGAACCACATGTAAAATTTAAATCTATGTTCCCAATTAATTTGCATATATCTCAAGTCACTGATACCAACAGATCTTTATGTTTTGATTTAGGATTTATCCACCAATGAGACAACAGTGTTAAAAACAATAATTTCCAAACCTCAAGGCCCACAAAATTCAAACAGGACAAACCAACAAATAAAAACTATAAGTGCAAATAGGACAGAGGTGCTTGGGCTTTGAGTGCTTGGGGAAGGTTGGTCATCCCAGGTGTAGGCCACAGAGAAGCCCACTTCTCCGATGGGCAGCAGAGGTTCTCCTGGAAGACGTGAGGCAGAGGGGGCGGCACTCTTCAGCAGTGAGTGTCACAGACCCCCCAAGAAGAGCAGCTCAGCGGGAATGGGAAGCAGTTTCCTCCAGTGCAAGTGTCAACTCCACACTACCATGCACATAAAAGTGGCACAGGAAAAGATTCAATTACAGGAAACTCTCTTTTAACCGGCACCTAAAAATCCAGAAATCTCTCTTAACCGGCAAAATGCAGGAGTAGGTTCAGGTAAGTTTTACTATATATTAGTGGCCGTGTAACCGGGGTTCCTGGATCTGTGGTCGTGTAACCAGGGTTCCTGCACCTGTGGCCGTGCAACAGGGACTCCTGGATCTGATCCGTGTAACCGGGACTCCTGCACAAGTGCCGTGTAACCGGGGCTCCTGCTCCTGTGGCCGTGTACGGGGCTCTCGTACCTTGGTAAGTATACCTCTCTGTAATCCGGACTTTTTGATCAACCGGCACCACGCCGGTCCCGTCGGTGCCAGATAAAAAAGAGTTTCCTGTACTTTACCAAGTCAGTCAAGGTACAAGAACTCACTTGCGCCTAACATTATTGACGTACACTCAGTATGTATGGCACTTACCATTATTTGTCTCTTACATAATCTTACCATGAATGCCAGTGAAGCAACAAGGTGCTCATTACAACCCGAACCTTCATCTTGTATGCATTCAGCCCCCAAAAATGTCCTGCATGTTAATATTATCAGACCTACTATGGTTTGCATGCAATGCATGTTGACACTTGACTATTACTATGAGAAAGAAGCCCTCAAAAACCTTGGAAGAGAGGCCATGCAGGGTGCTACACTTCCTTTGAGTTTACTTTTTAAATTTCCATCACGGGTGTATCTGAGTTGACGCTTGGGAGAGAGCAGAAATCCAGCACTGGGATGGATACTTTAGTACCAACTTCTGCTGCTTCTCTTCCTATTTTCTCATTTACTAACTGATAACATATACTGAAGTCCTTTACCATGCCATTGCTTCTACTGAAAGCTGTAAATGTGAAGGCTGCTCATTCGGATACCACTGTAATGCGTCTTTCTCCTGTCTTTTTCTACATGTGCCAGACAACAGCGAGCCAGGCCCAAGTGCACCCGACCACCTCTTCACAGTGGATTGCGGCACTCACTGTTTCCCTCCCAAGCATCAATTCAGATACACCCATGATGGGAATTTAAAACGTGAGCTAGAGGGGACTTCATTGAGTGAGACAGTGCATAGTGACACAGAAGGAGAAGAAACGTGCTGTCCAAAGGGCCAACCTGCGTTGCGCTTCAGTGACGGGCCTGAAGATCGGGATCTCATGGATTCTGCTTCTAAAAAAATGCTGTCTGAATATCAAGCCTTGGTAAAGGGTTGTTCCAAACTCTGTGTTGCAGATGGCAGAAGATCACTAACCGCAATGACAGTACCCTGCAGAATAACTTTGTAACACTGCAGTCCACTATGGTGGATGCAACAACTCCAGAGGTAACTGCAAAGGTGCTGTTCATGTCAGCGGCCTCAAGAGCAGTCAGAGTTTCTGCCACAGATATTCATTCTGCTTCAGAGTAGAATGGCCTTGACAGGATTGTCTATTGGTTACAGTGAACTCTG
Organism: Somniosus microcephalus; assembly: GCF_052327205.1. Lineage (NCBI taxonomy): Eukaryota > Metazoa > Chordata > Chondrichthyes > Squaliformes > Somniosidae > Somniosus > Somniosus microcephalus. The sequence continues at coordinate 71,520,999 of NC_140989.1, read as the reverse complement.
AGAGGGGGGCTTTACTGATCTTATTGATGTTATTAGGTTTGCCATTACACTGATCAGTGGCCATGGTAAGGCAATGCCCAGTAGATGGGGCATGGCTGGAAATGGCACAAATGATGGTGCTTTGACTGAAGAAGCTAACAAATTCAGACACTCCCCTGCCAGCCCCGTACAATGCCGGCACAGGTGCTGGAAAACATGCAGGCTCAGGGTGCCAAGCAGTAGCAATAGTGCTACAAGTCCATCCCGGGACTCTGCTGTTGTGAAGCAAGGGCCACCTCAATCCCAGGAAACGCCCATTGACATGCATCAACTGCCACCTGAAGCACTCCTGCTACTAATGTAACATCTACACGAAGCACCATATTAATGTTAAGAGGGCATACTTTCCATACTGTCACTGAGGAAAAACACCATGGTGGAAAACATTAGGCAAACACACAAATAATGTTTGGAGATTAGAAATACAGTTGCATACAGTTGTTTGTGGAGTGCATGTTCCTGCAAAGGTTTGGAAGCAGGCTTCATCAGGTGCCATGAATGGCAAATTTGTGAGTTGGGTTGAAAAGAGAAGGAACTGTTGGTGAAGGCACATGCAGAGAAGGCATGGGGAATATATAGATACAACTGTTAATGCAGTGAGCATATTTGTGAGTTAAAAGCTGCACCAATTTCTCTTGCAGCCGGCAAAGGGTTCTGTTACCTCTTCCTGCTGCTCCAGCCCCTCTTGGTGGTCCCCTTGCTGCACCTGGGGGCCTTACTTTTCTATGGGTTACATAATGATACCTCTTTGCAAAATAAATTTTGTGTAGCATGCAGCAATAATCCTTGAAACTCACTGGGCTGTTTTATAGGGCACCTCCAGATGGATTCAGGTGTTTCAAATTTAAAGAAACCTTGTGTGCTGCCACGCTAACTTTTCATTTATGATGACTGAAAAGAAGTGGCTATCATGTTAGCTCTTTTCAATCATTAAAAATGTCCATATACAGTTGGGGGTCAGTGAGCAGAGCTCTGTGTATGTGTCCATGTATGTGCAGAGCTCTGCCTCTCCCACTCAACAGCAGTGTAAGTGGTCAGTATAACTACTATTCTCCACTCACCTTGGTTATTAACATTCAATATTGTACCAAGTGGTGCAGTAAAACAAGACCAACTGAGAAGCTGCCATCTTGTGGGCATAGATGGTGATCTGCTGAACTGGGTAAGAGATTTCTTGAAGTGCAAATATCAGGTATTAGTAAATGTTTATTTGTTGTAACACAACAACTATGTAGGGGTCCTTCAGGAAAGCTTCTTTTACCCTACTCTGTTCATTTTCATCAAGAACCTAATGGTTGTCATCAAAAGTGACGTTCTCTGCAGAGCAGTTAATGCACCATGTGAAAGACAAGCAATGACTGAGTCTCTGCTGGGAGATAAAACAGAATTGGACAGTAGTCATACGACTGGTCTATTACCTTCAGTACTGAGATGAGCAACTCAATAACTCTGTCGAGAAATATTGATCATGATGTTCCACACCCACTATAAAAGAGTTGTTAAATGCTTTTGGTTATAAACATTCAGCTACTTGGCTTGGTAATCCTATTCACACCACTGGAGCAAACAAGTGGTAAAGTTACCTAGAAAATCTAGAAGGGTGGCAGGAATCAACACAAGCTCGAACCTACTTGTCAGTCAGAAAGTTCAACCGTTTAAATTGTATTTCCACCTGTAATCTTGTAGCTCTGTTTGGCAGGCTGCAGAGAAAACATATTCTGGATTCAGTACGGTCCAAAGCTATGCTGATGGGGATGATTTACTCTAACCCAGACGGATGTCGTCTGGCTGATAAGTGTAACAACATGAGAGGAATTGCTAACACTTATATCAGACATGACGACTGCAGCTCAGCACTGCACAACAATCCAAAGTCCGTTTAGAATACCAGCATCAAAGCTTCAGATTGCTTTTACTGACAGTGGAGCTCTCTTCTTGACACTTTGGTAACCTGGAACTCAGACACTGAGCAACTACAAGGGTCACATTTGTGAAACATCTGTCATGGTTACAGTTGCATGCTCAGGTGGAGAAGTCCACTAGCTGCAATTGCAGTACCATCCAGCTGCATGGCATTGTTATGTTACCGATTATCCACCCCCACCCCAACAAAAAAAGAAAATGGCTTCAGCCTTTCCTGTTCAGTAAACCAGGCAATAAATCAACAGTGCGGGATGCCATATTTTCTCTTCTCACTGACAGTAGAAATTTTTTCTGTCTGGAATTACTTTTGGTCTTTTGGTCTCTGAGCTGGTGACTGCTGGTCTTTAAACAGATAGATAATTTTCTTCTGCATTGTTTTGCCAATTGTCCACATATTACTCAGTAGCTGAATTTCACAGGAGGAGTGGAATAAGAAAGAAAAAATCATAGACAGCACTCTGAAGATGTTTTGACATTACAGGTAGACTATCCTTTATCCGAACTTCCAAAAACCGAAAACCTCTGAAAACCGAAAGTTTTTTCGTTCAGCGTAAGTCGTGCGCATGACATGACCCGAGTGGCGCAAAACATGACAGGAGTGGTCCTCCGGGGCCCAGAACAAGAATTCCTGCAGATTGTCGACATGCCGGCCTTCGCTCTCGATGTTAAGTGTGACTGAGGGAGCTCTGCCTTTCCCTGTGAGCAGGGCAGAGGGTCACAGAGTTCCCTCCTGGGTAGGAGATTGCAGGCTGAGCCGGGCAGTGTGAAGGAGGTACCAGGAGAGTGAACCCAACAATGCAGCGGCCCGTCCGATATTCTTCCCCCCCACCCCCCGACCTGATTTGCGGGCCAGCTTAGCGTAGGAGTCAGCCGATATCCGGCTTTCCCACAACTGGCGGCGGCAGTTGAGCCCCAGACCCCCGCTAAGTAAAGGAATTCAGATACGGAGCAGGGGGAGCTGTAAACAGACTGGGAGCGGCAGCACAGAGAAGCAGGAAGGGGAATGAGACACGGAACAGTCGCAAGAGGTAGCCTGAACTTTTAAAATTTATATTAAATACAAATACTAATTACCAAATTAATTTAATGTTCAGAGTTTCCCAGTCTGAAATAATACCTTCTGAAATCCGAAACACAGCTGGTCCCAAGGTTTTTGGATAAGGGATAGTCAACCTGTATAATGAAGTGATTTGTGCCTTTCCATGTGGATATAAGCTTTGCCCTTGAGCAGCTCCTAAGGAAGCAGAGCTAAAGAGCAATTGGCATATATCAAAACACACAAAAACATATTATTTGAGATAAATATATATTTATATAATATACAGATATAAAGAAATATAGTCACAAATTCAAATCATTATATTGTGGACAAAGGATATAGTAGAGTAATAATTTGGTAGAAAGAGGATAAAATCAAAGAAATCAATCTGAATTTCTTCAATTATTCCTTTTCCACATAACATACAATCCTGACCTAATGATGTTCCAGCAAGCTTGTGAAATATTTGCCAGAGCAGACCTAACTGTAAATCCAAACAATTGGGTGAAATTCTCACAAATACTCCATACAGCAGTCTTACAAATTCAGTCCGAGGGCACCTTCTCAAAATTGGCTCATTATGTGGCTACAACTCTATCAGGATGATTTTCATAGAATCATAGAAAGTTACAGCAGAGAAGGCGGCCATTTCGGCCCATCGTGTCCGCGCCGACCAACAAAGAGCTATCCAGCCTAATCCCACTTCCCAGTTCTTGGCCCGTAGCTCTGCAGGTTAGAGCATCCCAAGTGCACATCTAAGTACTTTTTAAATGTGGTTAGGGTTCCTGCCTCTACCACCCTTTCAGGCAGTGAGTTCCAGACCCCCCACAACCCTCTGGGTGAAGAAATTTCCCCTCAAATCCCCTATAAACCTTCCACCAATTACTTTAACTCTGTGCCCCCTGGTTTTTGACTCCTTTGCTAAGGGAAATAGGTCCTTTCTATCCACTTTATCTATGCCCCTCATAATTTTATACACCTCAATAAGGTCGCCCCTCAGCCTCCTCTGTTCCAAGGAAAACAGACCCAGCCTATCCAGTCTTTCCTCATAGCTAAGATTCTCTACTCCCGGCAACATCCTTGTAAATCTCCTCTGTACTCTCTCTAGTGCAATCAAATCTTTCCTGTAATGTGGTGGCCAGAACTGTGCGCAGTACTCCAGCTGAGGCCTAACTAGTGTTTTATGCAGTTGAAGCATAACCCTCCTGCTCTTGTATTCTATGCCACCTTATCTACCTGCCCTGCTACCTTCAGGGATCTGTGGACATGCACTCCAAGGTCCCTTTGTTCCTCTACACTATTCAGTGTCCTACCATTTAATCCCAGAAATTCCGTTCACAGCCCTCCCGGGAGCCCTCCGGTCCAGGCGGAGGGCTGCGATTTGGAAAAATCTCCGCCTGGACCGGAGGGCTCCCGGGAGGCACAGAGTTCCGTTGCTGTGCCTCTTCAAACTGCCAGTGTGCAGGGCACGCATATCCCAGGGGCGCAGATAGTTTGCAGCGCCCCTGGGATCACGTGGGCCATGGGGAGCTAATCAGAGCAGGGAATCTCCATTCATAGATTTGACAGGAAGACCTGTCAAATCTATGAATAGAGATCACCCCCAAAACATAAGTAAAACTTCAAATAAATTTAAAAAAAAACATCACATTTTTAAAATGACTATATAAATTACATAAATTAACTATTTTAAACAAAAATTTAAATTTTTGAAAAAAATAATTAAAGTTTTTAATGAGGCTAAAGTATTTTAAAAAGGTAAATCAGTGGAAATTTTTTTTTTTTTTTTACTTTCTTCAACTCTTGCCTGGTAAAAGCAGGTCTTGCACCTGCTTTTACAGGCGCAGGAATTGTAAGTGTTTTCTGCGGGCGGAGGGTCTCCAAAAAACAGAACTCTCCACCTGCAGAGGCCCTGCTCCAGGGCAGGCATCCGATCTGTCAAGAGCTTTCTTGACAGATCATAAATGCCGGTTTTCAGCGCATGCCTGAAACCAGCATTTCCGATGTCCCGACGGGTGAGTACACAGCGTGTACTCGACCATAGGGATCAGAATTTCTGCCTCAATATGTATTCCCTTTCCTTGTCAGCCCTCCCCAAATGCATTACCTCACACTTCTGCGGATTGAATTCCATTTGCCACTGTTCTGCCCACCTGACCAATATCTTCCTGCAGTCTACAGCTTCCTTCTTCAGTATCAACCACACGGCCGATTATAGTATCATCTGCAAACTTCTTAATCATACCCTCTATATTCAAGTCTAGATCATTGATATATACCACAAAAAGCAAGGGACCTAGTACTGAGTCCTGTGGAACCCCACTGGAAACAGCCTTCCAGTCACAAAAACACCCATCAACCATTACCCTCTGCTTCCTGTCTCCGAGCCAGTTTTGAATCCAACTTGACTTTGCCCTGGATCCCATGGGCTTTTAACTTCGTGAGCAGTCTGCCATTTGGAACCTTATCAAAAGCCTTGCTAAAGTCCATATACACAACATCAAATGCACTACCCGCATCTACCCTCGTTACCTTCTCAAAAATTTCAATCAAATTTGTCAGACACGACCTTCCCTTAACAAATCCGTGCTGACAATCCTTAAGTAATCCGTGTCTTTCTACATGAAGATTTATCCTGTCCTTCAGACTTCTTTCCAATAATTTTCCCACCACCGAGCTTAGGCTGACTGGCCTTTAATTACTCGGTCTATCCTTTTCTCCCTTTTTAAACAAGGCTACCACATTAGCAGTCCTCCGGCACCACACCTGAAGCCAGAGAGGATTGAAAAATGATGGTCAGGGCCTCTGCTATTTCCTCTTTAGCTTCGCTTAACAGCCCGGGATACATTTCATCCGGGCCTGGGGATTTATCCACTTTTAAAGCTGCTAAACCCCTTAATACTTCCTCTCTCAGTATGTTTATTTCATCTAATATTTCACACTCCTCCCCCCTGGTAGCAATGTCTGTTTCGCCCCTCTCCTTTGTGAAAACAGACGCAAAGTATTCATTAAGAACCCCTGACGTCTCCCGCCTCCACACACAGATTACCCTCATGATCTCTAATAGGCCCTACCCTTTCTTCAGTTATCCTCTTACTCTTAATATATTTATAAAACATCTTTGGGTTTTCCTTGATTTTACTTGCCAAGAATCTTTCATGCTCTCTTTGCTTTCCTAATATCCCTCTTCAGAGATTCCTCATCCTTCCTGTTAGTTGGTAACAAGGCAAAATACATTCCATTAACCAATTAGCTGGCCTTTGTTTAGAACAGACTTTCTTAAAATCAGAGAACTTCTGAAACAGCTGTCTTGACTTCTTGGTAGACACAGAGCAAACGCAGGCATCATTTAAATATTATAATCACAGCCCTTTCCTGAATTTAGTGTCCATGCGCCCTTCAAATGTCATCTCAACCTGCCCAGCACATCATGACAGGAACAGGCTAGAAGCAGCTTTTAGAAGTGGTATTTAAAGCAGGTTAAAAACCCCTCCATTAAGGAAAGTCTTTGGTTAGTCGTTTTAGGCTGCTAGGGTGCTTAAGGGCCAGGGTTTTGGCTGTTTTGGATACTGTTTGGCTGTTAAATACTTTGGAAGAGTGAGTTTCTGGAGGGCTACAATAATTTCACTGATTCTTTTTGTTCATAATTGCTGAACATGGGCATACTGCTGGGCTTGCCCTTCATGTTCCCAAATGAAGAGGAGGAGGATCAGCAAGGAAGGCAGCAAAGACTTGCACAGGCTGCAAGACGAGGGCAAAGGCACAGGAGGCCTTACAGCATGTGGGTTTTCAGGAACCCATCATCATACCTGGACCTCTCAGAGGTGCAGTGTGTAAGGCGGCTGCATTTCCACAGGGAGACAGTCACGTATCTGTGTCACCTGCTGAAATGAGAATTGGAGCCCAACACCAGGGCATGCACTGCACTGCCTGTGGCTGTGAAGGTCACCGTGGCTCTGCATATTTATACCTCTGATTCCTTCCAAATTGCTTGTGGGGACATCAGCAACATCAATCAGTTTGCTGTGCACATAATGATCTGGCAGGTCATGTGTGAGGTAGAAAGAACTCATTAACTTCCCCATGGAGGCTGACAATCAGGAAGAAAGAGCACTGGGTTTTGTCCATTTTGTTGGATTCTGGCAGGTGGAGAGCATCATTGGCTGCATGGATGTAGCTCTGGTTCTGAACAGGACGGATTTCCATTTGCTCAATGTGTAACTTGGTTGTAACCACAGGCAACGAGTTATACATGTCTGTGCCCAGTTTCCTGGCAATAGTCATGAGGCTTTCAACCAAACCATCAGGTGGTGAGATGGCTTCTTTGGGACAAATGATATTCTCCCACCAACTGGCTCATAACTCCTCTCAGGAAACCGGGCACAGCCACTGAGCTCAGATATAATAAGAGCCATGCATCAACAGGGGTTCTCACTAAGCAAACCATTGGTCTCCTAAAGCAATGGTTCTGAATTCTGGACAGATTGGAAGAGGTCCTTCAGTACAGCCCAGAGCAAGTCTCAAGGTTCATCATCGTTTCCTGCATGCTCCAAAATCTAACTATTCAAAGAGGGCTTGCCTTGGAGATTCCTGAGGAGGGCAAAGTGGAGCTGGAAGATGAAAAAGGGGATGAGGAGCTGGAGGAAGCAGACGAGCATGGCCCAGTAGTACTGTGAGCTACCAGAGCTGTAATGCAGTAAATTATTGAGGAGGGAAGGGAGGGAAAATGGTTAGGACTTGTCCTCCAGCCTAGCCAGATGCCATGCTCCTGACGTACCCCCTGCCCACGATGTCCATAACCTGCCCTTCAAGTGAGGACAGCACATGGATGAAGCGTGGTCCTCCCCCTGTGGCTGTCTGCTCCCTGCTGTGTTTCAGGATAGTGGTGGTAATCGAGGAAGGAAAGGGTAGTGTGTGCTGAGACAACAGGTAATGCAAGGCTAATCTTAGAGTAATGATAGATATGAGGTAGGAGGCTTACCTTAGCTACCCTCGTGAGGTCATTGAGCTTCTTCCTACATTACAGTTATGTCCTAGGGGCCTTACTCCTTGCACTGACACCTCTATCCACTCACGCTAGGCAGCTTGCTTGGAAATCGTGCTGCTGCCTGGTGGATAGAAGATGTCCTTCCTCCTGCTGACCTCCTCCACCAAAACCTCCAAAGCAGGGTCTGAAAACCGTGTTGTCCATGTAGCTTCTTCTGTGCCTGCCATTTTCTACAATCCTGTTATAGATACCTGCAGGCAAAGTGCACCTCCCCTTTAGAGGTGCAAGCTGCCTTTAAATAGCATCAGGAACGCCCTCCATCGGGAAGCCATCAGCAACAACGAGAATAGCGCTGGTAGCCTGCCTATTTTATTTTAATTAATAAGTTCCACTTATTTTGGGATCTTCTTTCCGCCCATGTGATCAGGCGGAAGTTCGTCCATTCTGCCCATGAAAAAGCATTTAAAGGAATTTCTATCTTTTTTTGGCTGAATGCAGAGAACTCTGTTCTCACACCAAATGACACAAGGCTGTTTAGCAATTAAGAATCTGGATCTCGGGACTCTTTCTGCAACACAACCAGCACCAGTGAGGCTCAAAAAGTGGGGCTCATAAGCTTGTGCACCAAACTCCACAGCTGTTTCTTCCCACTCTGTTTCCATCTTTATATGTAACCTACCAGAAGATAAATATTTAAAACATTATATGTAACTTTTAAGTTTTATTTTTAAAAATATTAACAGTTTAAGTCTGCTTATGACAGCTCTAAGACCAACCTACTTCCCCTCCCCATGGCCTCCTCTTTCTTTGCACGCTCACAGGTCTCTCCTAATGTGTCACTGCACCATCAGCATCCTTCCTACTGGGCCCTGCTGTGCCTCTCCCCGGTCTTTTAGCCCACTAGGACCAGCCTACCCCAATCCCACTTTGGCCCTCCTGTTGTAGTCTGCTCTGCATTCCATTTTCTGAATGGCCCTGCTCTGCCTCTGCTCCTGGGATTTCACTCCAGTAGTGTCAGACCCCCTTGGCCAACCTATCCCACTCCCTCTTTGGCCCTCCTGCTGGGCCATACTTCACTGCTCCCCCCATGCAATAATATTTTCCCTCATTTTTATTTTACATTCTCTCCTTGTTCCCATCTGGTTTGCTGCATTTATACAAATAATAAATTACATTTTTACAATTCTCTCCTGTTACTGCCTAAGCTGCTCTGTTTATTTTTATATTTCCAGAAGATTCAGGTGTCCACATTCATAATGGAAACTTGTCATGTTGTAATTACACCTTGCCGTCAGTGTCTCCATTGGGGGGAGGGTGCAATTACACTGCGACAGGTTCATATCGCCAGCTGCCATTATAAATGTACACATAGGAATTAAATAATGGAACAAGTTGATGGGAAGTCTACGCAGATGCAAATTTCTTAATATTTCAGAAGTCTTCCATATAGCATGCACTTCCTGTCAGTGTCGTCACACTCACCGTGAGCAGCGCCATGGGAGATCTCTTACTACATACATGCGCTTGTAATAGAGCCACCTGGTGGACTACTGATGTATATAAAAATAAAGCCATGCGCAGTACAGTTCTTACCGGAAGCCATGTTGTGGTGTTGTATATATATGCTGTGTCCAAAGATATCACAGAATTGGCGATGAGGATGCGATTGCGGATTCCCTAGCTGAAATTTTTGTTGGAGGATAATCCTGCCAACCGAAGGAGGGACTGTTAGGGGTTCTTCGTTCTGCAGAAAAACTTAAAAATCTAAGGTAAATTTTGAGCACACGTGGCTGAACTGTCAACGTTGCCAGAGTCCAGATGGCCGGGCCTATGGGAATAATAGGGTGCTTGGGTGAGTTCCATCACGACAGAGAGACTTTCGGAGCGTACGTGGAGCGGCTAGAAATGTTTTTCACAGCGAATAGTGTCGTCGAAGTCCTCGATGATGTAAACTGTAACTGGGCGGTTTTAGAAATGAAACGGGCTACTTTATTTGACTGAATCAGGCCCCAAGGTGTATGAAACCCTGAAAAATTTGCTTGTTCCCGCCAAGCTGAAGGACACACAGCTGAAGGAGATCCTAACCAAGTTAGAACAGCACTACAGTCCTGAGCCCCTGGAAATTGCTGAATGTTATCGTTTTGGAATACGTGATCAATTAAATGACGAGAGTATCAGTGAGTACATTGCAGCTTTAAAAAGCTATCCATTCACTGTCATTTCGGAAACTTTCAGGACCGAGCTTTGCGTGACCGCTTTGTTTGTGGGTTGAAAATGAAAGTATCAGAAGTAAATTGTTGACAACCCCTAACTTGACTTTTGACTTAGCTTGTCAGACAGCTGTCAATGGATATGGCCGACCGATACTCCAGAGAGTTCCACACCATTTCCAGTCGTCAGTCAACCGAGGTGAATCGGCTGCAGGCTAAAAGTAAAAGCAGTTGGGCCCCAAGGCCTCAGCAACTGGCCAAGGTAACAGTGCACTGAAGTCGTGCTATCGGTGCCTGGGACAACACATCGCTCAAGCTGTCCATATGTGAAGGCAGAGTGTTTCTATTGCAAGAAAACTGGGCATCTTGTGAAGGCGTGCCGCCAGAAGAGTAAACCGACTGGCAATGCTAGAAGTAGAAATCGCCAGACACTGCATACCGTTGAAGAGAAGCAGCAGGATGAGAAGTTTCTGGAGATTCACGTCATCAGGAGCACAAAGGTATCTAACAGCGATTCGCGAGGTATCGTCATCCAAGTAGATGTCGCAGGAACCAGGATACCCATGGAAATCGACACTGGTGCATCAGTGAGCGTAGTACCGGAATCACTATATCACAACAAGTTGCGTGATTATCGACTAGAGAAATTGAAGGTAGAGCTGCGAGGCTACTCAGGAGAGCAAATCCTTGTAGTAGGAAGTGTCACCATACCAGTGAAATACAAGGATCTGTGTCAGAGCTTGCCTCTCATCGTAGTGGCAGGAGACAAGCCTGCCTTGATAGATAGAAATTGATTGGGATCACTGAAGCTGGATTGGAATGAGATTTTTCGTGTGGAAGCAAAATTTGCATCGAAAGATGATGTCATCAAGCAGTATCCGAAGATGTTCAGCGAAACGGGCAGTCCGATCCAAGACTTCAAGGCGAGTGTCCGAGTGCAGAAGGATGCAAGATCAGGTTACTGCAGGCCACGTCCCTGTACCATACGCACTCAAGGAGAAAGTTGAGCAAGAACTCAAAAGACTAGAAACTGAGAACATTATCTCTCAGGTAGATCTGAGTAATTGGGCTACACCCATTGTTATTGTACCTAAATCAGATGGTAAGGTAAGGTTGTGTGGTGATTATAAGGTAACCGTAAACCAGGTTCTAGAGTGTAATCTACCCAATACGTTGCCAAATGTGGAAGATTTGTTCACAATGCTAACAGGTGGTCAGATCTTTTCAAAGTTAGATCTAACAAACGCCTACCTACAACTTGAGTTAGATGAAGAGTCCACGTCATGCTTGACTATAAATACTCACCGAGGCCTATGTCAGTTCAATAGACTACCATTTGGAGTGTCTTCTGCCCCTGACATATTCCAGGGGGTGATGAACCAAATTTTGCAGGGATTGAAGGGGTAGTGTTATTTGGATAACATACGCATTTAAGCACCAAACAGGCAAATCCGTGATGAGCTGTTGAATGAAGTGCTCAAAAGGCTAGAGAACCACATAGTACGAGTGAAATACTTAGGGCACAGAGTAGACAAAGATGGTTTACATCCAACCAAGAGAAAGCTGGATGCAACCAGAAATGCACCCACTCCCAAAAATGTCTCTGAACTTCGATCATTTTTGGGTCTTTTGAATTATTATGGAAAGTTCCTCCCAAACTTGGCTATATTGTTATATCCACGGAATGAGCTGTTGAGAAAACAGGTCCCTTGGAAGTTGTCAAAAGAATGCGACACAGCATTCAAAGAGTGTAAAAGCCAGTTAGTAGAGGTTATCCCAAATAGGTTCAGGTCTAAAGTTCACTATGATGTACCTAAGGAGGTCATGCTAGTGTGTGATGCCTCTCCATATGGAGCTGGGGCAGTGATATCTCATGAACTAGATAGTGGGGAGGAAAGACCAATTGCTTTTGCTTCACGCACTCTCAGTGCCAGTGAGCGGAATTATGCGCAGATCGAAAGGGAAGCTTTGTCATTGATTTTTGAGGTTAAGAAGTTTCTCCACGGATGTTGCCTGGCCTGCTGAGTTTTTCCAGCATTTTCTGTTGTTATCACAAATACTTGTTTGGTCGTAAGTTTACCATAGTTACTGACCATAAGCCCGACAGCAATCCTCCATCCAAAGTCCTCAGTTCCAACCTTCGCTGCAGCCCGAATGCAGAGATGGTCTTTGAATTTGTCAGCGTATACGTATGACATTAAGTACAGACAATCAGCTGATCTCAGTAATGCTGATGCTATGTCCAGGTTGCCATCCCCAACACAAGTTACACCCAATAAGGAAGAAGTGTTCTATTTCTCATACATTGATGAGCTGCCAGTCACAGCTGAAGAGATTGGTAGGGCAACCAAACGTGACCCAATTATGTCAAAGGTGTACGATTACATAGCAAATGGATGGTCAAACCAGGTATCAAAGGAAGATATCCATCCATACTTTGTTCGTAGGAATGAATTGTCAGTGGATAAAGATTGTATTATGTGGTGAGCAAGAGTGGTTATCCCAAATAGGTTCAGGTCTAAATTGTTAGGAGATCTTCATGACCAGCGCCTGAGAACGTGCTTGACCAAGAGCTTTGTATGCAGTTACTTATGGTGGCCAGGTTTGGATAAAGTGATAGAGTACATTGTCAGTCAGTGTATAACATGTCAATCAGTGAGCAAGAAACCACCATCAGTACCATTACAGCCATGGAAATGGCCTCCCAGACTGTGGCAAAGGTTACATGTAGATTTTGCTGAGCTAGAAGGACAGCAATTGTTCATAGTGATAGATAGTCACTCGAAGTGGGCAGAGGTGTTTTCGATGCGGATAATAACAAGCAAAAGACTAGACAATTTGCGAAGATTATTTTCTTCATACAGCCTCCCAGAAGAAATTGTATCTGATTATGGGCCGCAATTTTGTTCAGAAGAGTTCACACAGTTCATGAGTAGAAACGGTGTGAAACTTACCAAAGTTCCACCATACCACCCTGCTTCAAATGGTGCAGCAAAGCGCACAGTACAAATTGTCAAACGTGCCCTCATCAAGCAAATGTTGGATCCAAATTCGAAGAAATGTCAGTTGTCGTTGGACCACTGGCAAATTTTCTGATTACTTATCGAAATACTCCTCATTCCACTACTGGTAGAAAACCAGCAGAGTTGTTTCTCAAACGACAGCCACGAACCAGGTTCTCGTTGCTAAAGCCAAACTTGGCACAGTCCGTAGAAGAGAAACAATCAAGGCAGAAAGAGAGTCGTAAGAACATAACATAAGAAATAGGAGCAGGAGTAGGCCATTTGGCCCCTCGAGCCTGCTCCGCTATTCAATAAGATCATGGCTGATCTGATCTGATCTTGGCCTCAACTCTACTTCCCTGCCGCTCCCCATAACTCTTGACGCCCCTATAGTTCAAAAATCTGTCTATCTCCACCTTAAATATATTCAATGACTCCGCCTCCACAGCTCTCTGGGGTAGAGAATTCCAAAGATTCACGACTCTCTGAGAGAAGAAATTCCTCCTCATCTTTTTAAATGGGCGACCCCTTATTCTGAAACTCTGCCCCCTAGTTCTAGATTCCCCCATGAGGGGAAACATCCTCTCTGCATCCACCCCGTCAAGCCCCCTCAAAATCTTATGTTTCAATAAGATCACCTCTCATTCTTCTAAACTCCAATGAGCATAGGCCCAACCTGCTCAACCTTTCTTCATAAGACAACCCCCTCATCTCAGGAATCAATCTAGTGAACCTTCTCTGAACTGCCTCCAATGCAAGTATATCCCTCCTTAAATAAGGTGAACAAAACTGTACGCAGTACTCCAGGTGTGGTCTCACCAATGCCCTGTACAGTTGTAACAAGACTTCCCTACTTTTATACTCCATCCCCCTTGCAATAAAGGCCAACATTCCATTTAGCTTCCTAATTACTTGCTGTACCTGCATGCTAACTGTTTGTGTTTCATTTACAAGGACATCCAGATCCATCTGTACTGCAGCATTTTGTAGTCTCTCTCCATTTAAATAATAATTTGCTTTTTTATTCTTCCTACCAAAGTGGATAACCTCACATTTTCACACATTATACTCCATCTGCCAAATTTTACTTAACCTATCTATATCCCTTTGCAGATTCTTTGTGTCCTCCTCACAACTTGCTTTCCACATATCTTTGTATCATCAGCAAATTTGGCTACAAGGGCAGCACGGTGGCATAGTGGTTAGCACTGAAAGCCTCACAGCGCCAGGGACCCGGGTTCGAATCTGGCCTCGGGCGACTGTCTGTGTGGAGTTTGCACATTCTCCCCGTGTTTGCGTGGGTTTCCTCCGGGTGCTCCGGTTTCCTCCCACAGTCCAAAGATGTGCGGGTTAGGTTGATTGGCTATGATAAATTGACACTTAGTGTTAGGGGGATTAAATACGTGGGGTTACGGGGATAGGGTGGGCTATGTGTTGGTGTAGGGGTTACGGGGATCGGGTGGGATATGTGTCGGTGCAGGCTCGATGGGCCGAAATGGCCTCTATCTGCATTGTGGGGTTTCTGTGATTTACACTCGGTCCCTTCATCCAAGTCAATATAGATTGTAAATAGTTGAGGCCCCAGCACTGATCTCTGTGGCACCGCACTGGTTACAGTTTGCCAACCTGAAAATGACCCATTTATCCCGACTCTGTTTTCTGTTAGTTAGCCAATCCTCTATCCATGCTAATATATTACCCTCAACCCCGTGAATTACCCCCAACCCCGTGAGCTCTTATCTTGTGCAGTAACATTTTAATAGGCACCTTATCGAATGCCTTCTGGAAATCCAAATACACTACATCTACTGGTTCCCCTTTATCCACCCTGCTCGTTACATCCTCAAAGAACTTTAGCAAATCTGTCAAACACGATTTCCCTTTCATAAAACCATGCTGACTCTGCTTGACTATATTATGATTTTCTAAATGTCCTGCTACTACTTGCTTAATAATGGACTCCAGCATTTTCCCAATGGCAGATGTTAGGCTAACTGGTCTATAGTTTCCCGCTTTCTGTCTCCCTTCTTTCTTGAATAGGGGGGTTACATTTGCGGTTTTCCAATCCGCTGGGATCTCTCCAGAATCCAGGGAAATTTGGTAGATTACAACCAATGCATCCACTATCTCTGCAGCCACTTGTTTTAAGACCCTAGCATGCAGACCATCAGGTCCAGGGGACTTGTCCCCTTAGTTTGCCTAGTACTTTTTCTCTAGTGATAGTGATTGTTTTAAGTTCCTCCCTCCCTATAGCCCCTTGATTATCTATTATTATTGGGATGCTTTTAGTGTCTTCTACAGTGAAGACCGATACAAAATATTTGTTCAAAGTCTCTGCCATTTCCGTTTCCCATTATTAATTCCCCAGTCTCATCTTCTAAGGGACCAATGTTTACTTTAGCTACTCTCTCCTTTTTATATACTTGTAGAAGCATTTACTGTCTGTTTTTATATTTCTTGCTACTTTACTCTCATAATCTATCTTCTCCCTCTATTATTTTTTTAGTCGTCCTTTGCTGGTTTCTAAAAAATTCCCAATCCTCTGGCCTACCACTAATCTTTGCAACATTATATACCTTTGTTTTCAATTTGATACCATCCTTAATTTCCTTAGTTAGCCACGGATGGTTCATCCTTCTCAGAGTCTTTCTTTCTCACTGGAATATATCTTTGCTGAGAGCTATGAAATATCTCCTTAAATGTCTGCCACTGCTTATCTACCATCTTACCCTTTAATCTATTTTCCCAGTCCACTTTAGTCAACTTTGTCTTCATACCTTTGTAATTGCGTTTATTTAAGTTCAGGACACTAGTTTGAGACCCAAGTTTCTCACCCTCAAACTGAATTTGAAATTCTAACATGTTATGATCACTCTTCCCTAGAGGATCCTTTACTATGAGATCATTAATTAATTTTATCTCATTACACAATACCAGATCTAAAATAGCCTGTTCCCTGGTTGGTTCCACAACGTATTGTTCTAAGAAACCATCCTGAATATACTCCCATGAACTCGTCCTCAAGGCTACCTTTGCCAATTTCATTTGTCCAATCTATATGAAGATTAAAATCGCCCATGATTATTGCAGTACCTTTCTTACAAGCCTCCATTATTTCTTGATTAATACTCTGTCCTACAGTGTAGCTACTGTTAGGGGGCCTATAGACTACTCCCACCAGTGACTTCTTTCCCTTATTATTTCTTATCTCCACCCAAACTGATTCTACATCTTGATCTTCTGAGCCAATATCATTTCTCACTACTGCACTTATCTCATCCTTTATTAACAGAGCTACCCCACCTCCTTTTCCTTTCTGCCTATCTTTCCGAAATGTCAAATACCCCAAAATATTCAGTTCTCAGCCTTGGTCACCTTGCAACCATGTCTCTGTAATGGCTCTCAGATCATACCCATTTATTTCTATTTGTGCCGTCAACTCATCTATCTTGTTACGAATGCTGCATGCATTCAGATAAAGAGCTTTTAAATTTGTTTTTGTACCATTTTTCCCTACTCTGACTCTACTTTCTGGTGCACTCTTATGCTCTGTCCCTTCCTGTCACACATAGGGTTATCATTACCCCTATCACTACCCTGCACTATTGCCTTCTCCTTTCTCTTTGACTTTTTAAATTTCCCCTCACCTGAACCCTTCCCCCCACTATTTAGTTTAAAGTCCTATCTACAGCCCCAGCTATTCGATTCGCCAGTACACTGGTCCCAGCATGGTTCAAGGGGAAGTCATGTTTGACAAATTTGCTCGAATTCTTTGAGGACGTAACATACAGGGTGGATAAAGGGGAACCAGTGGTTGTAGTGTATTTGGACTTCCAAAAGGCATTTGACAAGGTTCCACACAAAAGATTACTGATCAAGATAAAAAATCACAGGATTGGGGGTAATATACTGGCATGGGTGGAAGATTGGCTATCTAACAGAAAACAAAGAGTTGGGATAAATGGTTCGTTCTCGGGCTGGCAATCAGTAACTAGTGGTGTTCCGCAGGGGTCAGTGCTGGGATCCCAACTCTTTACAATCTATATTAACGATTTGGAGGAAGGGACCGAGTGCAACGTATCCAAGTTTGTCGACGATACAAAGATGGGAGGGAAAGCAGTGAGCAAGGAGGACATAATAAACCTGCAAAAGGACATAGACAGGCTAAGTGAGTGGGCAGAGATTTGGCAGATGGAATATAATATTGGAAAGTGTGAGGTTATGCACTTTGGCAGAAAAAAATCAAAGAGCAAGTTATTATCTAAATGGAGAGAAACTGCAAAGTGCTACAATACAAAGGGATCTGGGGGTCCTGGTGCATGAAACACAAAAAGTTAGTATACAGGTGATCAGGAAGGCCAATGGAATCTTGGCTTTTATTGCAAGGGGGATGGAGTATAAAAACAGGGAAGTCTTGCTGCAGTTATACAGGGTATTGGTGAGGCCACACCTGGAATACTGCGCGCAGTTTTGGTTTCCATATTTAAGAAAAGATATACTTGCTCTCGAGGCGGTTCAGAGAAGGTTCACTCGGTTGATTCCGGAGATGAGGGGGTTGACGTATGAGGAAAGGTTGAGTAGGTTGGACCTCTATTCATTGGAGTTCAGAAGAATGAGAGGCGATCTTATCGAAACATATAAGATTGTGAGGGGGCTTGATCGGGTGGATGCGGTGAGGATGTTTCCACTGATGGGTGAGACTAGAACTAGGGGGCATAATCTTAGAATAAGGGGCTGCCCTTTCAAAACTGAGATGAGGAGAAACTTCTTCACTCAGAGGGTAGTAAATCTATGGAATTTGCTACCCCAGAGAGCTGTGGAAGCTGCAACATTAAATAAATTTAAAACGGAGATAGACAGTTTCCTAGCAGATAAGGGAATTAGGGGTTACGGGGAGAGGGCAGGGAAGTGGACGTGAGTCTAGATTCGGATCAGCCATGATCCTATTGAATGGCGGAGCAGGCCCGAGGGGCCGTATGACCTACTCCTGCTCCTACTTCTTATGTTCAAGTGAAGCCCTTCCTAACAGAACAGCTCCCTCTTTCCCCAGTACTGGTGCCAGTGCCCGATGAATCAAAATCCATTTCTCCCACACCAATCTTTGAGCCACGCATTCATCTCTCTGATCTTATTTACCCTATGCCAATTTGCTCGTGGCTCAGGTAGTAGTAATCCAGAGATTATTACCTTTGTGGTTCTGCTTTTTAAGTTAGCCCCTAGCTGCTCATATTCCCTCAGCAGAAACTCTTTCTTTGTCCTACCTATGTCGTTGGTACCTACGTGGACCACGACAACTGGATCTTTCCCCTTCCACTCCAAGTTCCTCTCCAGCCCAGAGGAGATGTCCTTAACCCTGGCACCGGGGCAGGAAACACAGCCTTCGGGACTCACGCTCTCGGCTGCAGAGAACAGTATCTATCCCTGTCATGATAAAGGTAGAGTTAGAGAGAGAAGTGTGAAGTTGAACCAGAAAGTTAGAGTGAAGAACCATCACCAATAATGGCTAAAGTGGTTACCAAGAATAGTGAAGATATATGGCCCTCGCACATATTTGGTCAAGATGTTTGATCATGGAAAGGTTAGGTTTGTTCACATTGATCATATCTTACCTACAGATGTGGAAGGAGTTGAAAGCTGTGATGATTCAATTTATTCTGATGAGTTCAGAGTCTTGTTACAAGTATTGTGCCAGTAGCAAATCCTACATCAGACGTACCAGAAACAAGTCCAAGACAAAGTCAGAATTTAAGTCTAAGCCCGAGTCAGGCAGACAAACAGTCTGAAAGTGTTGAGAGTCCAAATGTAGATCAAGGTCAGCCCTTGGAGAAAAATTCTCTGCAGGCTCAGCCTAGAATGAGTCAAAGTCCTACAACAAGATCTGAAAGTTCTGTTCAAGAAAGAGGCATCTTCATCAAAACAGAAAACCAGTGGTTAAGTTTAATCTGTAAATATAGAAAATAAGTTCATATCTGTTGTTTGTGTTACAGAATTCTAGAGTAGAATTTGGAAACATAAAATGGGTTCCATTTGAGAAACGTATACCAAGAGTTGTATATACCATGCAAGTCATGTACAATGA
Source organism: Somniosus microcephalus (assembly GCF_052327205.1). Taxonomy (NCBI): domain Eukaryota; kingdom Metazoa; phylum Chordata; class Chondrichthyes; order Squaliformes; family Somniosidae; genus Somniosus; species Somniosus microcephalus. The sequence goes on along the minus strand of NC_140989.1, from coordinate 71,501,720 downwards.
TTATTTGCTATGATTAACTTCTTCAACAAGGAGGGAGAAGTGTAATAGAGCCACCTGGTGGACTAATGATGTATATAATAATAAAGCCATGTGCAGTACAGTTCTTACTGGAAGCCATCTTGCCCTGTTGCATACATATGCTGTGTCCCAAGATATCACAGTGCTGCATATAGATCTCCTAAGGCCGATGGATTGGGAGGGAATCGAAGTTCAGATTTGCCTGACCTGACCCCCAGAGACAAACATTTTAGGAGGGGGGTCTGGGGCTGCCACAGACCTCCAGTGGGGTCTAATGGCGGGAGTGCTCCACTGAGCTCCACAATATTCTTCCGACCCACTGCCAGCCTGTTCTCGCCATCCATCCCCACAACAGACCTCATCTACTGGCCAGCTGCATGCAATAGTCAGACGATTTCACTCCTGAACAGACAGACGAGCTGCAGCACAGTTCCCATGTGGCACTTGCAGGTCGCTGAAGAAATGTTAATGAGGCCGTACCTGTAAGTGATTTGGGCTTTCTGACTGCCGCGTTGGGCAGGTGCCGCAGGCGCACCGTTAATATCGTGTCTGTTTGGCACCCAGCCTGAAAGTCTCTTCCAATGCTTCATGGCTGCGCGCACAATTGGCCAACCTCAAAGTGATTGGAGGGGTCATGAACCCACACTGGCTCTGCCCCTGCCCATCAGAAACTATGGTGGAAGCAGAAAAGTGTTTAAAAGGGAAGTGGACAAATGTTTGAAGAAGGAAAAAACAATGGAAAAGGGCTGGGGAATGGGACTAAGTGGGAGCAGACACAGGTGAAATGTGCTAAATGGGCTTCTTTTGTGCTGTAAAATTTATGATTGATGAGGGAGCTGTTCAGTGTGAGGTCAATCAGAGCCTAATTGTTCTTGATACTGCAAATCAGAACCAAGGATGTAATGTGGCTTTCTTTCTCTTTTTTGTGTCAGTTTATAGGAGAAACATTCTGACTCTTGGCAGAATAATTAATAAGGTGGGGAGGGCTCTTTGGCTATTTTTCTCTTCCATAATTTAAAAAGAATGATCGCTGGAAAAAAATTGTGTACGATCCTATCAAACAGTTGCAAGAATGTGCCTAGCATAAACCTTTCATAAAGTGTGATATGATGGACAGGACATGTTTTTAGTGGGTGAATATCTTCTGCGGTGATCTTTGCCAAATTCAAGATCTGCGTAAAGAAAACCAAAAGTGAAGGAGAATGAGGAGACACAACAGTTATCTACATTAAAATAAATTATGTGTCAGTAAGCATAAAGCTAAAAAATAGTGCAGAAAATAACTGCTTTTTCCTATCTGTGCTTTTACCAGCATTTGGGATGGACACTAAAACTATGTTGTACATAATAAAAAATAAATGAATTGTGTGTGTAAGGAAGTTCCACACATCTCAGGATTCAAAGACCTATAATTATTTCATGTTCAAATTTATAATATCTGAATATCTTTATTTTGAAACTGTCTAGAAATTTAGTCTTCAGTTATTATTAGTACGGTTCTCTTGATAATATTATTAAAGGAGTTTGCTTAAGAGATTTTATTAAGGGAATAATTTCATTGAACAATTTAGATTAATTATTTTTTACTGAAGGAGCAGTCTTAAGAGTTCACTTTAACAAAGACGACAAAAGATGCCAATACATTTTTAAGTGCACCGCATTTTGTCTTTTTTCTCATTTGTTTCTAAACCACTGAATTTTATCTGACCAAAAGCAGCTGAAAGATTAATAATATGAAAATTCAGGCAGTTAATACAGTTGGGTTTCTTACTTTGGTGTGTCATGAGCAGAGTGCACTCTGACCTTTAATTGGTCAGGTTGGGTCAGCAATATGTTTTTGCAGATTGAAATACATTAGCACAAAATTATGAATGCAGCAGTTTTTTTTAAACCCCTCCTTGATTTATGTGTTGCCTGCTCTAAGGCATCATTTATAAATAATTTTCTGGCATGTCAAATGGGGCAGCAGAGAAGATTTGTTTGAAATAAAAATACAAAAAAAACTTAAGGCCACATTGCCTAAAACCTTGACTTTTATTGTACTGCTTGCAGTGACTGAAGGAAGCAGTGTCAAATAGGATAACATTTAATGCAAGACAAAGGTAACTTGTCCTCCTTTTGTAAGGAGTTACAAACAGAAGTATGTCAGCATATCAAGCCTAGTTAAAGGTATCCTCTGGTAAAAAGCTGTTCACAAGTAGCCCCAGATGCAAATTTATGCTTGGGAGACAAACAGATGTGACTATGGTTGCTGGGGTTTGGCATGAACACTCATTGTCAATATGGAATATATACACATGGACAGGGCATCAGCTGCACAATAACAAAACAGGCCTGGAAGTGTCAAAACAGCACCAAAGTTATAAGAGAGGAAAAGATCCATGACAACCAGTTTGGTGTTACAATGAAAAAAAACAGCCAGAATTTCAGCCTGTCACAAGACAATAAAAAGTGTACAGCAAACTTAAAAAGCACATCATCAAATTGATGAAACCACAGCACAAAAGACTAGGTGGGGGAAAACAACTAGTGCCCCATCACCAGAAATTCAGTTGTAGCGCCCCAAGCAGGAGGTAGAAGTGCTCCACCACCTTCTTGGGGCACTACAACTGAAGATTGCGGCACTACATGCAACTGCGCCACGTCGGCACATAGTGCTGCGTCATTGCAGGCCTCCCCCCCCGATTAAAGGGGAGGGGCTGTAAGATTTGCAAAATTTCTACATTTCCCCGAAAGCTGTTATTAATAAACGGGACCCTGTGTGGACATTTTAAATCAAAAAAGGGTACCCAAGATGGCGTCCGTGCCTCGTGGCAGAAAGCCTGTGGGATTTTAAAATGGACTCTGCAACGCAGCTTGTGGATCGAAACCCAAGCTGCAGTTTTCTGTGAAGAGAGGCTTTGTATTTTGAAACCAGACAGGAATCTAAATTATGTATTAGACCGAATTGGAGACAACTCTAAATTCAGTGAGGCCCATAGTTAAGGCCATCAAGCAGTCTACATATATAATCGGAAACAGATTAAGAGAGCCATCGAGGCTGGACAGGCCCATCAAGGAACATTCTTGACAATACAAGTCAATTATTGGGCCGGTAGATGCGATTACCGGCCATCTAAAAACAGTTAGCATGGATTGCTACCATTATTTAAAATAGCCCGCCAAGATTAAGACAAAGAACTAACCTGATTTGGCTCGCAGATAAGGGTTTTCGAAAGGAGTATAATTGAAGGCCCCCGGGTAGCAATCGCTCTCTTCTCTTCGCTCTCTCTGCTCTTCGGCCCCTCGCCCTCATGGCTGTCGCTCTTTCCCCATCCTGCGCTTACCCCCTGGCCTTTGCCCGTGCCTTTTGCCACTCCGTCTGAAAATCGCCCGGGCACTGCATTGGGCAGACATGGACAATTCAGGCCAGGCGAGGCGGGACGCGACGAGGGGAGGAGGGAAGACCACCGGAGGGAAGGCCACCTGAGGAAGACCGACTGAAGAAGACCAACTGAGGAGACGAACTGAGGGGAGGCTTCGAATTATCAGGCCTTCAGCCTCAGCTGACCTACGAGTATCTGCACACCAACTCAAACTGTCGGCTGATGACGAAGAATCATCCCTGCAAGGTAAAGTACCCAAACAGAGACTTTAACTTTGGGGTACTCGAACCTGGACAACGCCCTTACAGTGCCCGGAGACCACGTGACGACGGCAGGCTCCAGAGAGCACCAAGAGCGAACCCCGAAGCTGTTTTGAGTCCGACAAACACTTTTGATTGGTGAGCATGAAGTTCTGACCCCTCATAGCTTAATCTAGTTAGGTATAGGGGGTGAGATAAGGATAAGGGGATTGTTAAGATAGCTGTTTTCCCTCGATGTGCTGTGTGTTCCCCATTCCCTTTATAAGTATAGTTATTCTTTTGTATTTTTGCCTGTAGAAGTGTACACTAGTAATTTTCCATAAGATTGTATCAGTTTTTCCTCTTCAATAAAATCTTGTTTTTTGTTTACATCCAACCACCTGTCTACTCGAGTCTTCTCTGTACCGCCGCCTTGTACCTAAATCCGGTGTCTAGAACCCAGGGGCGTGGGAGCGATTCAAACCGCTCACAAAACAGTCAGAGGCATAACTGACTGGGCGCACGCGCCACCACCCCAGGCCACCCCCTACAGGCCTAGCACTGCATGCACCGGGGCCCTGCTAGGGAGCGGGGTGCTGTGAAAACAGCCCGGCACTCAAGAGGAGTGCCAGGTTGAGCGATTGTGGCCGGCACCCCGAGGAAAAAAGGGGAAGGGGGCAGATGTTGGCAATCGGCCAAAAAAAATGGCTGCCCGACACCTGCCCCTTTTAATAGTGCCGGCGCTGCTGCAAAAACGCTCCCCTGACCCTGTCGGACATATTGTCCTGCGATAGGTCAGGGGGCGCAAGTGAAGTTTGCGGCCAGGGCGCGAGCGGGGTGCTGCGCACGGTGATGATGTCATCGCCGGCAGCGCAGTGCTGCAGGGTGCTATCGGCTACCGCCGCCGCTAACCTCCCGCTGAATTTTGCAGGAGGCCTTAGCTGCACCGCGCCTGGGCGCTAGGGGATTTGTGCCCCGTTAGTGCCCCCAATTTTTCCCTCTGGATTCTTTTAAAATAATTTTGCTGTTTTAGCATGTTTTATTAATAATATATCACTGCTAAAATCACAGTATTCAAAGCCATTACATGTACTGTGTAAATCACTGCACACACCTGGTTAACTGAAACAGACTACTACATTTGGGAGGCATTTATAATTCTACATCAATGAGCTAACATTTTCAGTATATACCAACTATCTTTAAGGTTGGATAAGTTCAAAATTAAATTGTACTTTTATTAACTATTTAACTGACAATAAGTTTTATAAACTGTACACAAGCTTCTTTTTCTAAGTTTCCCAATTGATAACTGTCAGGATAAAACCACCTGGCCAATCTCCATCATAGAACGTAAGAATTAGGAGCAGGAGTAGGCCATATGGCCCTTCGAGCCTGCTCCGCCATTCAATAAGATCATGGCTGATCTTCAACCTCAACTCCACTTTCCCACCCGATCCCTGGATTCCCCTAGAGTCAAAAAATCTATCTATCTCAGCCTTGAATATACTCAATGACTCAGTATCCACAGCCCTTTGGAGTAGAGAATTCCAAAGATTCACAACCCTCTGAGTGAAGAAATTCCTTCTCATTTCAGTCTTAAATGGCCTACCCCTTATCCTGAGACTATGCCCCCTAGTTCTAGCCTCACCAGCCAGGGGAAACAACCTCACAGCATCTACCCTGTCCATCCCCCTCAGAATCTTACATGTTTCAATGAGATCACCTCTCATTCTTCTAAACTCCAGAGAGTACAGGCCCAATCTACTCATTCTCACCTCATAGGACAACCCTCTCATCCCAGGGATCAATCTAGTGAACCTTCGTTGCACTGCCTCTAAGGTTTGTCTGTCCTTTCTCAGATAAGGAGACCAAAACTGTGCACAGTACTCCAGGTGTGGTCTCACCAAAGCCCTGTACAATTGCAGTAAGACTTCCTTCCTCTTGTACTCTAACCCCCTAGTAATAAAGTCCAACATGCCATTTTTGTCTTCCTAACTGCTTGCTGTACCTGAATGCAAACGTTGTGTTTCCTGTACGAGGACACACAAATCTCTCTGAACACCAACATTTAAGTTTCTCACCATTTAAAAAATATTTGGTTTTTCTATTCTTCCTACCAAAGTGAGTAACCTCACATTTCACCACATTATACTCCAACTGCTACCTTATTGCCCACTCACTTAACCTGTCTATATCCCTTTGCAGGCTCTTTGTGTCCTCCTCACAGCTTTGTATCAGCAGCAAACTTGGATATATTGCATTTGATCCCTTCATTGAAGTCATCAATATAGATTGCAAATAGCTGAGGCCCAAGCACTGATCCTTGCGACACCCCACTAGTTACAGCCTGCCAGCAGAAAATGACCCGTTTATCCCTACTCTCTGCTTTCTGTCCGTTAACCAATCCTTTATCCATGCTAATATATTACCCCCAAACACATGAGCCCTGATCTTTTGTAGCAAGCTTTTATGTGGCACCTTATCGAATGCCTTTTGGAAATCCAAATAAACTACAGGAAACTTTCGATTTACCGGCACCTAAATAATCGGAAATCTCGGTTAACCGGCAAAATTCAGGAGTAGGTTCAGGTAAGTTTTATTACTTGCCTTCCTCGATCTGTTGCTGTGCAAGGGTGTGGCTGCAGCCGTTGCTAAGCTACAGAGACGATTGGAACTTGTGGCCATTGTTCTGAACCTGTTGCTAAGCAACAGGGTTTGTTACTTTATACGGAGCGCTCAGCTCCGTATCTTTTACTATAGCTTTCGGTTATCCGGAATTTTTGATGAACTGGCACCACGTCGGTCCCGTCGGTGCCGGATAAAAAAAAGTTTCCTGTACATCCACTACATCCCTTTATCTACCCTGCTAGTTACATCCTCAAAAAACTCTAAAAATAAATGGCCCAGGAATTCGGGTCGGGGGCTTCCCGCGGGTGCAAGCCCCCAACCTGCACTTACCTTGCGCGCCGGCAGTTGAGCTGTAGGGCCCCGTGGAATTCCGATCCGGGGCCTGGTCCAGCTGCCGGCGTGCAGTGCTTGCGTATGCCAGGGGCGCAGTTAGTTTGATGCATCCCCTGGGATCACGTGGGCCATGGGCAGCCAATCGGAGCAGGGAATGCTCCATTCATAAGTCTGACAGGAAGTGCTGTCAAGACTTATAAATACTACGGCCCCAAAATAGCACTAAACCTTCAAATAATTTTTTTTTTTAAATCACATTTTTTAAATAAACTATAAATTACATGAAATAACTATTTTAAACAATAATTTAAATTTTTTAATTTTTTTTAATATTCTAACGGGGCTAAAAATAAACTTACCTTGCTTTAAAGTATTTAAAAATAATAAACCTGTGGAAAAAATGTTTTAATTTTAATTAATTCACCACTTACCTTGTAAAAAGCAGGCCTTACGCCTGCTTTTTATATTTCTAAATTCTGCAGACTTACCCTAATGGAAAAACCTGTAAAAAAAAAACTGAGTTTGATGCGCAAGCGCAGCCTCCCCCGCACACGCGTTCGACCTCAGAGGAACGGAAGTGCCGGTTTCCCGCGCATGCGCAGTGCATGCAGGAAACCGGCACTTCCATCGGGCCTACGGGTGAGTACCCCGTGCGTACTCACCCATGGAAACATAATTCCCCTTTCATAAAAGCATTTCGACTCTGCCTAAACATATTATGATTTTCTAAGTGCCCTATTACCACTTCCTTAATAATGGATTCCAGCATTTTCCCGACGACTGATGTCAGGCTAACTGGCCTGTTCCCTGTTTACTCTCTCTCCCTCCTTTCTTGAATAGCGGGATTACATTTGCTACCTTCCAATCGGCTGGGTCCATTCTAGAATCTAGGGAATTTTGGAAGGTCAAATGGTATTAAAGTTTCTTGAAATAACACCTTGTTAATCAGAAACAGAATTCTAGGCAACAGGAATCAAAATATAAAATGTTCAAAGTGAATTTTAAAAACCACCAACTGCAAACAGTTGAGAAGCTTGGAGTTGGATTTAATTTAAATTTTTAATATGCCAACTAAATATAAATAATGGGCCAGAAATTCGGGTCCCACGGGTGAGTATGCGCTGTGTACTCACCCGTAAGGCCAATGGAAGTGCCGGTTTCACTCATGCACTGTGTATGCGCTGGAAACTGGAACTTCCGTTCCCTTGAAGGAAGGAGTTCGGAGGTCAAACGCATGCGCCGGAGAGGCAGCGCGTAGACCTGGAACTTCCGACTTTTTTTTTATACAGGTTTCTCCATGCGGGTAAGTCTCTAGCAGCTGCGTGTGAAAAAAGGCGCAAGGCCTGCTTTTAACAAGGTAAGAGGTTAATTAAGTAAAATTAAAACATTTTTCCACAGGTTTATCATTTTAAAATACTTTAAAGAAAGGTAAGTTTATTTTTAGCCCCGTTAAAAACTTTAATTAATTTTTTCAAAAATTGTAATTTTTGTTTAAAATAGTTAATTTATGTAATTTATAGTTCTTTTAAAAATATGATTAAAAAAAAAATGTATTTGAAGTTTTACTTAGGTTTTGGGGCCGATCTCTATTCATAGGCCTTCCTGTCAAATCTATGAATGGAGATTCCCTGCTCCGATTGGCTCGCCATGGCCCACGTGATCCCAGGGGACGCTGCAAACTAACTTCGCCGCTGGGATACGCGAGCACTGTACACCGGCAGCTGGAGGAGGCCCAGGATCGGAATCCCACGTGGGCCCACAGCACAACGACAGCACTATGTAAGTGCAGGTCGAGGACTTGCGCCCGCGGGAAGCCTCCGACCCGAATTTCTGGCATTAAATCTGCACAAAGATGTATGTACACAGAACTAAAAAAAACATTTTGTAATAAAATCAATGCAGTCGAATATCAGAATTATCCAGCAACTTGTAAGAAAGGAGATAAATAATTTTTACTTAACATTTGAGTTGATATTTAATTGTGACATTAAAATACACCAAACTGGCACTAGCAATTTGATGTAGCTGGTTCTTTAAAACATGAAAAATAGTGGTGGATATGCAGAGCCAAGATGGAATACTGCACACAAGTCTTAATGTTGTACACAAAGCTGATAGTTACTATATTCTCTCTCCTTGCCATTGAAAAACCTGCAACATACAATATGGTAAACTGGAAAGCAGTGGCACTAAGTAGACAGACGGACATTTTGGGTCCAAAGATAGTTAGCTTTACAAAAGGTAACCTCCTGTAGCAAAATAATATTGTGTTTCAGTTGGTAGCACCCTCTCCTCTGAGTCAGAAGGTTGTGGGTTCAAGTCCCACTCCAGAGACTTGAGCATAAAAATCTAGGCTCACACTCCAGTGTAGTACTGAGGGAGTGCTGCACTGTCGGAGGTGCCGTATTTCAGATGAGACGTTAAACCGAGGCCCCGTCTGCTCTCTCAGGTGGACATAGAAGAGTAGGGGAGTTGTCCCCGGTGTCCTGGCCAACATTTATCCCTCAATCAACATAATTAAACCAAATTATCTGGTCATTATCACATTGTTGTTTGTGGGAGCTACACATCAAAAGTATTTCATTGGCTTTAAAGCATTTTGGGACGTCCGGTGGTCAGGAAAGGCGCTATATAAAGGCAAGTCTTTTTCTTTTATTCTTGTAACTTTTAAAATGATTGCTGTACTAAGTAAATAGTTTTGAAATAGAACACACACTTAAGCCTTGAAATAATGCTGTGGAATAATAGTGTACAAACCCGTTATGCTTTCATTTGAAATCCCTTTTCTGCTATTTCAGCAGAGTTATTAACGGAATTAAAATAAATAGGTTAGCACCTTTCCCAAGATAGTGGTCAGAGCAATTCCAGATAAATGGGTTAAGTATTCATATGTTATTATTCCACAGTATAATTACAAGGTATTAATGTTTTATTCACTCATAATGTCCCATACATTTTCTGTCCTGTTTCACATGACATAGATTTCCTGGAGATTTCCAGTTGCACTGCATTCGTTTTGAGGGCTCTGCAGATACACTGATGAAACTCTTTTAGCATGCATTCCCAATTGGATATGTGCTCAAATCCTTTGTACGTCTAACTGTTGCTGTCATCTGAGAATGAACTGGAACAAGTAATTTTGAAACAGAGCCTCTTTTATATTTGAGTAAACATGAACTTTTGATATTTTCTCAGTACAAAAAGGTTCCTCCTGTAAAACTGAACCTTAACTGTCTCAATTGACAGCTGCCAAAGAAAAGGTTTTTTTTCAGTCTTGATAAGCAGTGAGCCTCAAATCGCTACTAACATAAAAATAAAAAAATAAACTTTTTTCACATGGTATAATCTTATAGTGTAAAAGTGTTGTTTATAATATGTAAAGCTAAAACAGCTACTGATAGTCTGTGCCTACGAAGCAGAAATTTCATTTGCTACAAGTAATACAGATCAGCCATGATCTAATTAAATGGCGGAACAGGCTCGAGTCCCTGAATGTCTTACGTTCCTATGCTCCTATGTAAGGGAGGCACAGCCACGGGAGTGGTCTGAGATGCTGAATGAGGAAAAATATCTGGAGAAAAAAACAAAAAACATAATAGCCAACAGAAATCTGAACTGCAATTACAGTAAAAGAAAAACACCAAGTTGGCATAAAACTGCTCTTTACGGGAATATAACACAATGGCAGGAATTTTGCCGGTCCTGTGGGATTGGAGGTGGGACCACTGTCAAAATCGCAAAGGTTGATAGCGGGCAGGGAACCCGCTATCAACCCGCCTCCAATCAATCTTCCCAAGTGTCGGGTCCCTGATTTGCGCATGGACCCAACTCCTAGCGGCGGGAAGAGGATTATAGCCACTTACCTGGCTGTTAACAGGTACTTGATAGTTGTTAGCAGGCTCTTTTTCAATTTTGCCGCTTCTGCCTCGGGTTCCCTGATGTCCAGACACCATGCCATGCAAGTGTGGCATGTTGTGTGTCTGCTGTAATGTTTCTGCATTGATGACAGCTGTAGAAGTGGTGCGAAGGATCCAATGAAACTGGTGAGTTTCAGAGGTAAGAAAATGTTGGGAAAATCATTTTTAATGTATTTACTCGTTTCTGTAGGTAACAAGATTAGAATTGGCTGTCTAGTCCCACCTCATTGGGAGAACCTCTCTCAACAGTGACAGATCGCCTCTGTAACCTCACGTGCAGCTGCCATCTGTTCTAGCCTAAGGAGGGAGTCACTGGAGAGCCTGGATGCAAGAGCTCACTTGTGAACAGTCATTGTCAGTGTTTGCAGCACCTCAATGCTGTCAAACACTGAGAAATGAGTTGTCAAAGAAAAATTGTGTGTGGTCCCTTTAAGAAAACCAGCAGATAACGCATCATCAAATGGGCTTCTTTTTAATTGGCCGGCAAGCCCGCAGGGCGGGCTTAAGAAGGACAATCAACGTAAAATCACGTCCGTTGGCCGGATGCAGTTGGGGGCAGGACTGGAACCCGGAAAGCAGCTGACCCGCTCCCAAGCCTCATCCATTTGCAAAATCGCAGCCAATGTGTATAGACAGAAAATGGTTTGGAATTTTCCACCTTTATTCTTGTACCAGAATAGTCATTTACCAAGTACTGTATATAATTTTGGTTGCAGTTAGTATATACTTATACTGTACCTATTGGTCTGTTGGTAGCTGCAGTATAGAGTTTGGCAGGTTTGTTTATACTGCCTGACCTCGATTTGAGTCCTTCCGGTCAAGAGAAACATAGAAGATAGGAGCAGGATTGGCCATTCGGCCCCTCGAGCCTGCTCCGCCATTCAATGAGATTATGGCTGATCATCCAAATTCAGTACCCTGTTCCTGCCTTCTCTCCATATCCCTTGATCCCTTTAGCCTTAAGAAATATATCCAACTCCTTCTTGAATATATTTAATGAATTGGCCTCTACTGCCCTCTTTGGCAGAGAATTCCACAGGTTCACCACTCTCTGGGTGAAGAAATTCCTCCTCATCTCTGTCCTAAATGGCTTACCCCTTATCCTGGTACTGTGACCCCTGGTTCTGGACTCCCCGACCATTGGGAACATCCTTCCAGCATCTAGTCTGTCTAGTCCTGTTAGAATTTTATAAGTTTCGATGAGATCCCCTCTCATTCTTCTAAACTCCAGCGAGTACAAGCCCAGTTGACCCACTCTCTCCTCATACATCATTCCTGCCATCCCAGGTATCAGCCTGGTGAATCTTCGCTGAACTCCTTCCATGGCAAGAACATCCTTCCTCAGATAAGGCGACCAAAACTGCACACATTACTCATGATGTGGTCTCACCAAGGCCCTGTACAACTGCAGCAAGACATCCTTGTTCCTGTACTCGAACCCTCTCGCTACGAAGGCCAACATACCATTTGCCTTCTTAACCGCCTGCTGCACCTGCATGCTTATTTTCAGCGACTGGTGCACAAGGACGCCCAGGTCTCGTTGCACTTCCCCTTCTCCCAATCTATTGCCATTCAGATAATAATCTGCCTTCCTGTTTTTGACACCAAAGTGGATAACCTCGCATTTATCCACGTTATACTGCATCTGCCATGCTTCTGCCCAATCACCCAACCTGTCCAAATCATACTGGAATTCCTCGGCATCCTCCTCACAGCACACATGCCCACCCAGCTTTGTGTCGTCTGCAAACTTGGAGATATTACATCTAGTTCCCTCGTCCAGATCATTAATATATATTGTGAACAGCTGGGGTCCAAGGACCGATCCCTGCGGTACCCCACCAGTCACTGCCTGCCACTCGGAAAAAGAGCCGTTTATTCCAACTCTTTGCTTTCTGTCTGCCAAACAGTTCTCTATCCAAGTCAATACCTTGCCCCCAATCCCATGTGCCTTAATTTTACACGCTAATCTCTTATGAAAGCCTTTTGAAAATCCAAATATACCACATCCACTGGTTCTCCCTTATCTATTTTACCAGTTACATCCTCAAAAAACTCCAGTAGATTAGTCAAGCACGATTTACCTTTTGTAAAGCCATGTTGACTTTGTCCGATCCGGTCACTTTTTTCCAAGTGCTCTGCTATTACATCCTTTATAATGGACTCTAGCATTTTCCCCACTACCGATGTCAGGCTTACCGGTCTGTAATTCCCTGTTTTCTCTCTACCACCCTTTTTGAACAGTGGGGTAACATTAGCTACCCAGCAATCCATGGGTACCGTTCCAGAGTCTATCGAGTTCTGGAAGATGACCAGCAATGCATCTACTATTTCTAGGGCCACTTCCTTAAGTACCCTAGGATGTAGATTATCAGGCCCTGGGGATTTATCGGCCCTCAATCCCATCAATTTCCCTAACACCATTTCCCTACAAATACTGATTTCTATCAGTTCCTCCCTGTCATTAGACCCTATGTTCCCCGACATCTTTGGGAGGTTATTTGTGTCCTCCTTTGTGAAGACAGAACCAAAGTATGTATTTAATTGGTCTGCCATTTCTTTGTTCCCCATTATAAATTCCCCTGATTCTGACTGCAAGGGACTTACGCTTGACTTCACCAATCTTTTTCTCTTCACATATCTATAAAAGCTTTTACAGTCAGTTTTTATGTTCCCTGCAAGCTTACTCTCATACTCTATTTCCCCCCTCTTAATTAATCCCCTTGTCCTCCTTTGTTGGATCCTAAACTACTCCCAATCCTCAGGTTTACTGCTTTTCCTGGCCAATTTATATGTCCTCTCCTTGGATCTTATGCTATCCCTAATTTCCCTTGTTAGCCACGGTTGAGTCACCTTTTTTGTTTTATTTTTATGCCAAACTGGGATGAACAAATTCTGCAGTTCATCCATGCGATCTTTGAATGTTTGCCATTGCCCATCCACCGTCAGCCCTATGAATGACATTCCCCAATCAATCCTACCCAACTCGCACCTCATACCATCATAGTCTCCTTTATTTAAATTCAGGACCCTAGTCTCTGAGTCAACTATTTCACTCTCCATCTTAATGAAGAATTCTATCATATTATGATCGCTCCGACCCAAGGGACCTCGCACAACAAGATTGCAAATTAGTCCTTTCTCATTACATAATACCCAGTCTAAGATGGCCTGATCTCTAGTTGGTTCCTCGACATATTGGTCCAGGAAACCATCCCGTATACACTCCAGGAATTCCTCCTCCACAGCATTGTTACTAATTTGGTTAGCCTAATCTATATGTAGATTAAAGTCACCCATGATAACTGCTGTGCCCTTATTGCACGCTTCTCTAATTTCCTGTTTAATGCCATCCCCGACCTCCGCATTACTGTTTGGAGGTCTATATACCACTCCCACTAACGTTTTCTGCCCCTTGGTATTTCTCAGTTCTACCCATACAGATTCCACATCATCAGAGCTAATATCCTTCCTTTCAATTGTGTTAATCCCCTCTTTAACCAGCAATGCTACTCCACCTCCTTTTCCTTTCTGCCTATCTTTCTTAAATATTGAATACCCCTGGATGTTGAGTTCCCAGCCTTGGCCACCCTGGAGCCATGCTTCCGTAATCCCAATCATATCATATTCGTTTACCTCTATTTGCACAGCTAATTCATCCGCCTTATTACGAATGCTCCTTGCACTAAGACACAAAGGGAGAGAAATTCAGTATTGCCCCGATTGGGGCGTAAGTATCGGGCGGGCGCGAAATTTTGCGCCCGGCGCAAATTATCGCCAACTACTGGTAAATTGGCCTGCTTCACCCCAGGAGGTGCTTGGAGCGCTAAAACAGGCGCTGCACGACAGTCTTAAGGCGCTAAGCCGGAGGAGTGAGGCGCTACCTCCGAGGGCAGGCGCAGCGCAGGTGCGGCCAGTTAGCGATTGGACACAGACACGCTGGCGCCGGTCAGCTCTTAAAGGGGAGGGTCGATCTGGACTTGCAGCCACACCCTGCGCTTCGGAGCGCTGAATCTCGGCCTGGACAGACCTGTTGCCACATCCTTAAGCCAAGGACCATGGAGAGGGCCAGTGAGCGAGCGCAGCGGTTCAGCGAGGCGGCCTTGGAGGTTCTGGTTGGCGCGGAGGAGCGCAGGCGATCTCTCCTGTACCCGGACAGTGGCAGGAGGCCGCTGCCCAGCGAATATCGAAAAGCTTGGAGGGAGGTGGCTCACCGAGTGATCTCCAGCAGCATGGTGCCTAGGACCCCTGTGCAATGCAGGAAGAAGTTCAACGACCTCACTCAGGTCGTCAGGGTGAGTACCCTTTTCAGAATCCTCTTCATCCCTGCATGTCGACCTCACTTTATGGCCAAAGGGTCCTGAAAGCCCCAATGCCCAGCCCTCATCCAGCACCTATGGCCCTTTCAGCACTTTACACACTGTAAGGGCTATTCCACCATGGGAGGCATTGCAGCCAAGATCAGGGCTACACAATGTAAGGGCTATTCCACCATGGGAGGCATTGCAGCCAAGATCAGGGCTCCACACTGTACTCAGAGCCCGTCTTTTCTCTTGCAGGGCAAGCTGGCGCATAACAGGAGGCAGCATCAATGGACCGGGGGAGACCGGCATCACCTTCAAGCCCTGACTGATCTGGAGCAGCGAGTCCAGCGGATTATGGCAGGCCGGATGATTGGCC
This sequence comes from Somniosus microcephalus, assembly GCF_052327205.1. Lineage (NCBI taxonomy): Eukaryota > Metazoa > Chordata > Chondrichthyes > Squaliformes > Somniosidae > Somniosus > Somniosus microcephalus. The sequence goes on along the minus strand of NC_140989.1, from coordinate 71,486,537 downwards.
CCGTCGCCACTGGAAATGCCGACCCCGTTATGGACAGCAACGGTAAGGTCATCACCTTTTTGACCTCTCTCCTTCCACTTGTTCCTCACACCAGCATCCTTTGCCACCTTCGAGCCAAATCAGTACATTGCAGCACTCATGCCTCCCTTGCTGCCACCCTGTCCTCACGCTAAAGCCACTCTTGTACCTCCCTGCTTTCAGATGCTGATTCGCCAGGTGAGGAGGCGGGCCCTCAAGCTGCCACGGTGAGTGATTCTGAAGGCGACGACGAGGAGGAAGCTGGACCATCAGTGCCACCCTCAGCCGAGGCAGCCCATGGCCATAATGGGGACTCGTCTTCCCTGGAGGGGAGCGGGGGGGAATGGTCTGATGAGGGTGAAGCTCCAGGACCCAGTGGGCTGCAGCAACGCGAGGGGGGTAGGGAAGCTCGGCGGCCTTCTCCCCGGAGGGAGAGTCTGGCCTCGAGTCCTGCAACAGTGAGCGCAGAAGAGGTACGGCTCCCCGCTGAAATGAGCGCCCAGGCGGAGCACAGGCACACTGAGCTCATGGCTGCAGTGGCAAGGATGCCCGAATCCATTGAGTCACTGGCAAGGAGTGTCCAGGACTTCGGCGCAGCACAGGCAAGGAGTCTCCAGGACTTTGGTGCAGCACAGGCAAGGAGTCTTCAGGACTTCGGCGCAGCATTAGTGCTGCAATGCAGTCAGTGGCTGGTCTCATGCAGACGCAGATTAAGGCCACATGAGCACTGACTGCTGCCACCCTCGCTGGATCGGGCAGGGTTCGCCGGGGCCCTCATTGCGCCGCAGCAGGCCAGCAATCTGTGCTTCAGCAGATTGCTCCGCATGCTGCAGTGCTGCCCCGCGGGAGTGCCAGTGTGTCGGCTGAACAGGGAGTTGCTGTCCTCTCTCACGATGACAGCATTCCTGCTGCCAGCACTGTCACTTCTCCACTGCAGCTGCCACCACCTGTAGGACAGACTGGTGCTGCCCATGCAGAGTTGGCGCAGTCAGCAGCCGGGCCCTCCAGGTCCAGAGCTGGTCCAGGCCGTTCCTCAAGGGCATCTGCAGTCTCAGTTTCTGACACTCAGCAGCCTCCCCCCAGCCTTGCTGCAGCCACTGGGGTCCCATTGCGGAAGAGCTGCAGGGTGGGAAGGGGACAATCTCGCAAGCGAAGCAGATCACACTCAAAGGGCAAAAAGTAGAAGGTGTGGCAAAATGTTGTTAATTGTTTAATTGAAGGCCGAGGATCGTGGTCATATTTTTGTTACTGTTTTGGTCATTGTCTCCAGGTTGTGAGAGCCAGTTATGTGACTGACTGTTTTTTTGGGGGTTTTGCTCTGTTACTTTGTCATGCGGGAAGGGCACACAGTTTGTTAAATAAAGAAGTGTCTTTATTCAGAATGTGCATGTTTGCTCTTTTACCTATTTGTTGCCTTGACCGGCTCAGGGGTTGCGGAACCATTCCATTCATGTTCTTTGAATGGCAGAAGCCATTCCCTCAGAGGGGGCCTAGAAGCGACTTGCTATAAGCCGCTGATGGACGGCCCTTGCACTTTGTGCCTCCCTCCCGTCTTGGTGCTGCTGCTCCTCCTCCTCCTCTGCTGGTGCTCCAATGTCTGGTGGCAGTGGCTGAGTCCTGAGGATTGCCAGGTTATGTAGCATGCAGCACACAACACCGAAAAGGGAAACTCGCTCAGGTGAGTACTGAAGGGCTCCTCCGGAATGGTCCAGACAGCGGAACCGTTGCTTCAGCACGCCGATTGTGTGCTCAACGATGTTCCTGGTAGCTTGATGGCTCTCATTGTATCGTTCTTCAGCAGGGGTGCTGGGTGCACGGAGCGGGGTCATCAGCCAGGTGCACAGAGGATAGCCCTTGTCCCCGAGAAGCCAGCCTCCTGGGTGAGCCAGGGCCTCGAAAAGGTCTGCCACAGAAGTCTGGCGCAGGATGAAGGCGTCGTGGCTGCTGCCTGGAAAGCGGGCATTGACAGCGACCATCAGCTGTCTGTGGTCACAGACCAACTGGACGTTCAACGAATGGAACCCTTTCCGGTTGCGGTAATCCTCGGCATTCTCTTGCAGCGCCCGCAAAGCCACATGCGTGCAGTCTATGGCGCCCTGGACCATGGGGAAGCCCGCTATTCTTGCAAAGCCCATTGCGCGCTCTTGCTGCTTGTCCGGGGTCATGGGGAAGGAGATGTACTGACGTCTCCTTTTAAAGAGGGCATTCGTGACTTGACGGATGCAGCAATGCACCGCGAATTGGGAGATATTGGCAATGTCCCCAGTAGCGGATTGAAAAGAGCCGGTAGCATAGAAGTTGAGAACTACTGTTACCTTCACTGCCACCGACAGAGACGTCCTGCTCCTCAGTTGAGGCTGCAGATCTGGCTGAAGCAGGTGGCAGAGCTCAGTGACCACCTCCTTGCTGAATCGCAACCTCCGAAAACACTGCTCCTCAGACATATTGAGGTATGAGAACTGTTGGCGGAAAACCCTGGGATGGTAAGGTCTCGTGTGCCGACGCCTATTGGCCCTCCTCCGTCTGGCCATGATTGGCACTCTCTCTCTGCGTCTCTGTGCCCTCTCAATGTAATGGACAAGCCCAACGTTCCCACCCATTGCAGCCCCCACAGTATGTGGCCACTCAAAGTTATGCCGGTGAAAAAGCAAAGCAACTACAAAGTTCTGGTCAGAAGTCAAAAGTACCTCAGCGAGCGCTGACTCAATGCAGAAATCTCTCTCCCTTTGTCTCTCTGCAAATCTCTCTCTCTCTCTCAGAAGGAGTGGTCCAAAAATGGCTACCACAAAGAAGCCAGGAAGAGCCCCCTTTAAATAGCGCCCCCCCCCCCCCCCAGCCCCACAGCGACTGGGAACCATTCCAGTCAACCAGTCGTTGGGAGCGACAGGCGGAAAGGAGGGGGGCGCCACTGAATTTCCGGTTCGGGGCGCCCCAAGGGCGTTGCACTCTGAAATGAAGTCAGGATCTGCGTGCGCAGCTGAGCGGGCGTTGTGGTTTAGCGCCGCCGCTAAATGTCCGCTCAATTTCGCAAGAGGCAAAGGTCTTGCCGTGCCCGGGCGCTAGCTGGCTCGCACCCCACTTATCGCCCTCTTAAGGCGCTAACGGGTGGCGCAACCAACTGAATTTCTCCCCCAAAGCCTTCAGGCTTGTTTTTTTAACGCTCTTAGATCTCTTAGAATTATTATTTACTGTGGCCATGTTTGATTTAAACCTTTGATTTCTCTGCCTGTCACTTTTGTTTTTCTCCTTCCTGTCTTTTGCTTTTATCCTCGTTTCCCTTTCCTCTGTTTCCCCGCTCAGGTTCCCAACCCCCTGCCATTTTAGTTTAAACCCTCCCCCAGAGCATTAGCAAACACTCCACCTAGGACATCGGTCCCAGCCCTGCCCAGGTGCAAACCGTCCGTTTTGTACTGGTCCCACCTCCCCCAGAACCGGTTCCAATGTCCCAGGAATTCGAATCCCTCCCCCTTGCACCATTCCTCTAGCCACGTATTCATCTGAAATTTCCTTCTATTTCTACTCTGACTAGCATGTGGCACTGGTAGCAATCCTGAGATTACTACCTTTGAGGTCCTATTTTTAAATTTATCTCCTAACTCCCTATATTCAGCTTTTAGGACCTCATCCCGGTTTTTACCTATATCGTTGGTACCTATATGCACCACGACAACTGGCTGTTCACCCTCCCCCTCCAGAATGCCCTGCAGCTGCTCCGAGACATCCTTGACCCTTGCACCAGGGAGGCAACACACCATCCGGGAGTCTCGTTTGCGGCCGCAGAAATGCCTATCTATACCCCTTACAATAGAATCCCCTATTACTATAGCTCTCCCCCTCTTTTTCCTCCCGTCCTGTGCAGCAGAACCAGCCACAGTGCCAGGAAGTTGGCTGCTGCTGCCTTCCCCTGGTAAGCCATCCCCCCCATCAGTATCCAAAGCGGTATATTTGTTTGAGAGGGGGATGGCCACAGGGGACCCCTGCACTACCTGCCTGTGCCTACTACTCTGCCTGTTGCTCACCCGTTCCCTTTCTGCCTGTGCCACCTTTATCTGTGGTGTGACCAACTGATTAAACGTGCTATTCACGACGTCCTCAGCATCGCGAATGGTCCAGTATGTATCCAATTGCTGCTCCAGCGCCGCAATGTGGTCTGCCAGTAGCTGCAGCTGGACACACTTCCTGCACAAATGGTTGTCAGGGACAGAGGAAGTGTCCCTGAGTTCCCACATAGCACAGGAAGAGCATACCACGGCACCGGGCTGTCCTGCCATGACTTACCCTTTAATTAATTGAAATTAAATTAAACAAATCAATCCCACCAATTACACTACAGATAAATGATATATTTTAGGGCCCTGGTTTACCAACAGTCCCCACTGCACCACAGAGACCCTAGGAACTATAAACCACAGAGTTAGAGTTTAAAAAAAGAGAAATACTCACCAACCAATCACTTACCTGCTTTCTGGTGATGTCACACTTCAATTACTTTTTACTTCTCTCCCTCTCTGAGATTGGAGATTAGTAAACCTACCTGGTCTCTGGGGGCCTTTTAAAGCCTCGCCGCTCGTGTTTCCCGCTGCCGCTGTGAGGCCTACCTGGTCTCTGGGGGCCTTTTAAAGCCTCGCCGCTTGCGTTTCCCGCCACCGCTGCTGCCGCTGTGAGGCCTACCTGGTCTCTGGGGGCCTTTTAAAGCCTCTTCGCTTGCGTTTCCCGCCGCCGCCGCTGTGAGGCTTACCTGGTCTCTGGGGGCCTTTTAAAGCCTCTTCGCTTGCGTTTCCCGCCGCCGCCGCTGTGAGGCCTACCTGGTCTCTGGGGGCCTTTTAAAGCCTCGCCGCTCGCGTTTCCTGCCGCCGCCGCTGTGAGGCCTACCTGGTCTCTGGGGGCCTTTTAAAGCCTCGCCGCTCGCGTTTCCTGCTGCCGCCGCTGCGAGGCCTACCTGGTCTCTGGGGGCCTTTTAAAGCCTCGCCGCTCGCGTTTCCCGCCGCTGCCACTGAGAGCTCTGTACATGTGTGCAGTTAAATATTTAATGTTTTGAGAGCATTGACAGGAGTGGTCACAATCTCACTGGCCCGTATTTGCGGTCAGTAGCGAAGCAAAGGCATTCGCTGCTGGCCTCGAAGTAAGCTTCCCACAAAGATCTTGCAATCTCTGTGGTGAGAAGTTCGGCTTTTCGGATGTGCAGTTGAAATCAGCATAGTTTAGTGGGAATCCCATAGTGCGAGCTGCTGTAACATCAACAAGCTGTCTAAGAAGCCAATCACAATGCAGAATTCTCACAGACCGAGAACCAGGAAGTGAGTAAGCTCCTTTGATTCTAACTTTGTAAAAATGTTATAGAGAGCAAAACAAAGATTGGGGCTCTCACAACGGGAAAAGGTAATTCTGAAATAAAGATGAACAAACATTTTAAAAAAATAGAAATTTTCTTTTAAAGTTTCTTAAAATGTTTAATATTTATTAAAATGCATAAATTTGACAGTCCACAAAATTAAAATTAGTTTTTCAGGGCCAGAAAGTTTGTTTAGCAGTCAATATGTTGTTAAAATCCCAGTCACACCTAATGGGTCTAGCTTTTAATGGGGTATTTAACAGTGATATTAACACGGAAGAGCCGAAGTTTTCGTCAGTTTCACTGATTGCCGGCTATGGGGGGAGGGGGCGGTGCACAGCGCTGCCAGTGTCGGAGCAGTGAATGAATGACCGCAACCTCAAGATATCCGCGTTAGGATGCGCATGCGCTACATCCTGAAGTTGCGGTCAGTTTCAAGGGGGTATTAGCATCGATCGCTGTTCGTTTGCTGTTATTACCCACTGCAAATTCTGGGCCAATATAATTCAATAAGTTACGGGCAAGTTTAAAAAGGTGTCCAGGAATTCCAAGGAACCTTTATCAGCTTAGAGCGTATGGTGGATACAGTATAACTCCAGCATGATGCAAAGTGGTTGCTTAAAAATGCCCACTAAGTGTTGTATAAACTGACTAAAGGTCATCGACCTGAAACGTTAACTCTGTTTCTCTCTCCATAGATGCTGCCTGACCAGCTGAGTATTTCCAGCATTTTCTATCTTTATTTCAGATTTCCAGCATTCGCAGTATTTTGCTTTTGTGTTGTATAAATTTAATTTCATTGGCCTAGAAATTGGATCTGGCCCCAAAACAGGCGGTGTCAAGGACCAGCTCTTTTTGCCTGCGCCCTTTGAAAGTGGTCCAGACAGCACGCAAAATGCATGCGGCCAGCTCATTATAATGATTGGAGTGTTGATTTCAGCGCTAAACGGTGGGTGGGGCAATATCGGGTGCAGTCTAATGGCCAGAAATGTTTGGCCTAGGCTATCTGGACTACTTAAAGGGGAAGTGCTTTGTTGCAGCCATACCTCATTGTTAGTCTGGCTGAGGACATGGCTCAGCACCCAAGGGAGCAACCACGAAGGTTCTCGGATGCTGCACTGGAGGCCTTGGTCATGGCTGTACAATGAAGGCGGGCTGTACTGTTACCACAGAGTGGCAGGAACCCATCTAAGGCGACTTGCAGAAGGCTCTTGGAAGAGATAGCTAACACCGTCACGGCCACCAGTGCTGAAAAAAGTTTAATGACCTCATACACCAGGTCAAGGTGAGTGAAGGCTTCAGCAAATGCCATATTCCACCGTCTGCACCACAAGCCTCACATACTGCTCAATGCACCACACCTCCATCACTCACCTACCAACAATCTCTACCTATCACCACTCATACCACAGAATCATGGCTTCACTTCACCATCACACACGTAACACTCACACCCACATCTCACACCATGCATACACCGACAGCTATTCAACTATGGCAGGTACATCACCCAAACACATTGCGCGACACTCACTGACAAACTTCACTTTCTCTTGCAGGCAAAGGTTGCATAGAACAGGAGGGAGCAGCGGCAGACAGGAGGCGGCCAAGCCGCAATACAGAACCTCAGCGATCTGGAGGAATCCATGCTCAACATCATTAGAGTGGCAGTGACGGAGGCCTTGGCAACGGGAGAAGTTGAAACCATTGCTGATAATGACGGTATGGTCATAGCTAGTCCTTCATCTCACATTCCACTTCCCTCTCATCCCACAATCTCTTTTCACTTACAAGCTGCTGATGGTGTATGCATGGATATCTTGCTTTCCCCACCTCCCCTCACCACAACCCGACCTTGTGCCTTTCTGCTTTCAGATACCCAAGAAGTGCCACCAGCACAGACTGTCCCTTAAGTTGTGGAGGAGAGTGATGGAGGAGAAGAAGAAAACACACCATCACTGAATTTGGCACTCAGACACCAGCTCAGAAACTGGCACTGTGCGGAATTTAGAGGGTAGTACAGAGGCGGGATCTACACATGGCGAAGCACTGGACACGAGTGGGCTGTAGCAAGGCCAGGGGGAAAGGGTAGCTCGGGTGCTAGCTCCCCGGAGGGCGAGTTTGCGCATGAATTCTGCTGCACACAACTCAGATGATGACCTTGATGGGGCGGTCTTCAGAAGAAGGGTGATGGGCATGCACATGGAAATGCTAGGTACAATGGCAAGCCTGCCAGACAGCCTCTCGTCAATGTCAAGGAGCATGGAGGAGTCCGGCTCCAACATTAAACGGGGCTTTACGCAGAGCTTGGAACCCAGGATGGAAATGACGGACAACTCCAGGAGAGACCTTGTGGACCCAACCATGAGGCTGGGTGTGATGGGCGATGTCTCGGCTTCCATTGCAGCACAGCTGGAAGCAACCCAACGTCGCAGTGGAAGTGCAGACTGCTCTCATGCAGTCTCAGCTTGCTGTCACGCAAGCTCAGACTGCTGCCATCGTCGCTAGGTGCATGAGTGTCGAAAGAAACTTGCAGGGTGTCACAGCAGTCCAGCAATCTGTCCTCCAACAGATTGCTAGGAATGCTGAGGCGCCGGCCCGAGGGTGCCGAGGGCAGTGGGTCTGTGGAGCAAGAACCTGCTGTCCTCTCTCAGGATGACAGCATTCCTACTCCCACCACTGCCAGTCCACCATTCCCCTTGCTGATGCCTATCAGCCAGCCAGCCAAGACTGCTGCCGCCCATGCCGAGGGCGTGCAGTCTACAACTGGGCCTTCTAGATCCACAGCTGGTCGAGGTTGTCCTGCAAGGTCACCTGCAGTGTCCCCCACGGAAACTCAGCAGCCTTCCACCGGCCGTGCTTCAGCCACTGGGGGAAGCACTGTGTAAGAGCACTAGAGTAGGTAAAGGCACACGAACGACAGGCCCTATGGGAAAGCACAAGGGTGATTAGTTGATATTGTAATGTTGATTGGATTCTGATAAATTTATGATTTGTGTTTGGAATGTGTACTTTGTGGTGGCACTCATTTCAGCTTTGTGCCCAGGAGAACGCTGTGATGTTCTGTGACAGAGGGATGGTATGATGGGGAAGTCGTGAGCAAGGGAGATCTGGAGTGTAATTCACTGAAATTGGAGTCTGATGATGTGTTCACGGACAGCCTGTTTGGAACAGGGATTTGCTGCCTGCCTCCTCCCTCCCTCCTCTTCCATGTCCTTTTCCTCCTCTCCTCATAAGGTGGTCCCACAATCCCTGGTGGGAAGGGCTGCGGCCTCATGATGGTCAAGTTGTGAAGCATGCAGCAGACTACCACGGAATGGGACACCCGCTCCGGCGAGTACTGGAGGGATCCTCCCGAGCAGTCAAGGCAGTGGAACTGTTGTTTGAGCACCCCGATAGTCTACTCGATTATGTTCCTGGTAGCAGCATGGCTATCATTATAGGAGTGCTGGGCACAAGTGGTGGGGTTGCGGAGGGGAGTCATCAGCCAGGTGCAGAGCGAATAGCTCTTGTCTCCAAGCAGCCAACCTTGGGTTTGACGTGGTGGCTGGAAGATTGCTGGCACACCAGACTGGCATAGGATGAAGGTGTCATGACTGCTGCCAGGGTAGAGGTCATTGACCATCATGATGCGCTGGGCGCGGTCCCACAACAACTGCACGTAAATTTGCGATTACGGAAGATCTCAGGATTGGTATACGCTGTCCCCAAAGCCACGTGTGTGCAGTCGATGGCACCCTGTACCATGGGGAGGTCTGCTATCCTGCCAAAGCCACATGCGTGCTCGTCCTGCTTAGAATCATAGAATGGTTACAGCACGGAAGAAGGCCATTCGGCACGTCGAGCCCATGCCGACTCTCAGCTAGTCCCACTCCCCTGCCCTTTCCCTGTAGCCCTGCAAATGTTTTCCTTCAGATACTTATCCAACTCCTTTTTGAAAGATAAGATTGATTCTGCCTCTACCACCCTTTCAGGCAGTACATTCAATATCTTAACCACTCGCTGCGCGAAAAGGTTTTTTCTTACCTCGCCTTTGGTTCTTTTGCCAATCACCTTAAATCTGTTCAGAGAGAAGACAATGGCCCCGATTTTCGGCTTGTGTGGGAAATGGTCGGATTTCCCCGAATGTGGGGTTTCTGACACACATAAAAAAGTGTCAGCCAGCCCCACGCAATTTTCCCTCAATTGGCCAATTAATCCCCAGCATGTGGGAAGCCTTGCTAATTGTCTAAATCGAGTCAGAAATCCCCACAGTATGATGTCATCATTCATGGTGCTTTCAAGGTCCATGGCAAGCACTGCATCCTCTGAAGGCTTCCAAATGAACCATACAGGATGGCATAAGGAGCCTGCAGCAGCTGTGGCCAGTGCCATACCCCGAGCTGCCTTCAAATTTGACGAGGCTTCACTGCAGGCATTATTGGATGGGGTTAGGGCCCACAGGGAGGTCCTCTTCCCTAGGTCAGGGAGGAAGAGGCCTCCCACTGAGACCAATGCTGCATGGATGCAGGTGTCAGCAGATGCCAACTCGCTGGGAGTCACCAGAGGAACCTTGGCATTACATCTCTAACTCCTTCCTTTACTCCCCCACAGTACCATCCAGAGCCCCCGTCCTCACTGTGGAGGAGGAAGAGGCTGTGCAGCCAGACTCCTCAGAGGAAGCTCCAACCTCTGAGGGTGCAGCGTCAGCAGAAGTAAGCGTACCCAGCACCAGCGCAGACACTCACACCTCGGGGGGGACCTTTGGGACATAGAGTAGTGTTGTCACCTGGTGTTTCACAGCTGACAAGTGAGCCTCAGCAGATTCTGGAGACAGGGACAGCAGTGGAGAGTCCTCGTCGGAGGGCGCAGGGCTCTGCCAGCTCAGCTCAGCTGCGCTGCATCTCGACCCTCTGCCTCTGGGTCCATCCGCAAGAGAAGAGATGATGGATCTCCATGCACAGATGCAGGAGTCTCTGGCAGGTTTTGTCTCCAGGGTCGCTGCGAGTGTGGAGCGAATGGAGGAGTCCATAGCGACCATGAGCAGAGCCTTTGTGGAGTCATTGGTGCATGAACGCAGCACCATGGAAAGGTTGGCAACCTCCATGGAGGAGATAAGTCGCCAGGGTAGGGAAAACATGGTGAGTGCTCATAAGAGAATGACATCTCTTGAGGAGCGTTGGCCATCTGTTGAACAGAGAAACCAGATCTTCATGGAAGTCCTTCTGAGTAGGACTGCCAGTGCAGAAACGGGTCCCACTGGCCCCCTAAAGCGCAGCAAGGTGCTCTCAAGCCACTTCCAAGCGCTGGCCCCTTCTGGCTTGTGCAGCTTCAGGTGAGTGAGCAGCAGCCTGGTGCTCCTGGTAATCATCCTGCTGTTCCTGGTTCTGCTACTGCCACCTCTGCTGTTGGAGATCCTCTAATGCCAGGAAGGGAAGGTGCCAAAGGTCTCCCATGCTTCTAGCAGATGCCTCGGTTGAGGAGGTCCTGAGTTAGGGTGGTGAGAGGGGCTTCCCAAGAGCTCACACTGAAGAAGTGTGTGAGGCTCCAACTTTCTGCAGCTGCTCCTAAGGCTTCAAATAGTTCCCCCAAGCCTTGATCAACAAGGTCCTGCAGCCTGCAAATGCTGCCTCTTTAAATATCTTCAGCCCTCAGCGACCTGCTACTGCAAGCAAGCAAGCCAGCTGTTTTCACGCCAGCTCTCATCGGCGGGGTTCTCCGCAGGTGGGTTTCAGGTGGGGAAAGCCCCAAAGTCGCAACGGCACGGGAAAATCCACTTCAACAAGCAGATAATTGCTTGTTAGTGCTCCGACGAGCAGTCCCGCCAGCGGCGGGCGGGACTGAAGCGGGGCGCGTGAAAACGGCAGTCCGAAAGTCGGACGTGGCAGGGAATCAGGCGGGGGGGTCCCGACCCGCCTTTTCCGCGATTTTCGGACCACGGCCGCATGAAAAGCCGCCCGACAGCTGCCCGAAAATCGGGGCCAATGTAGTCCCTTCTCCTGGAGTAGAGAGCCTCTGTGACCTCCCAGATGCAGCGATGGACGGCAAACTTGGAGATGTTAGCTATGTCACCTGCTGCAGACTGGAAGAATCCGGTGGGGAAGAAATTGAGGGCCACTGGGAGAGCTGTGGTCGCCATGCTCTGAGGCTGCATGTCTGTTTGCAGGAGGTGGCTGAGTTCTGTGAAACGGAGTCTCCTAATACCTCCACTTAAGCGAACAGCAGTGTAAGAGAAGTGCTCTCCAAAGACTCGAGGTGGGTAAGGCCTCCTGTTGAAAGCCTTCCTCCTCCTCCCTCTGCATGCATCTTCTCTTTTTCGCTGCCTCCACTCCCTCTCCCGAAGATACTCAAGCATGAGGGGGACTGCAAGTACAGCTCCCATGACTGAGCAAGTGGTATGAGCAGAAGCCTTTAAATGAGAATCAAGGCATTCTCCACTTGCACCCATACTCCCTGTCACCTCAGGAACTTTAAACAAGTTTAGAAAGCTGCAAGAGTTGCAGAAAGTTACACAGAGCCAGTCAAACTGAGAAACCATGTCAGCTGCAAGTTGTTGATGATCCCTTTAAATATCGCCGCTGGAGGCTTCTTCCTGCTGCTGAATGCTTGGTCAGCTGGTCGTGATTAAGAGACGGCGGTAAGTGGAGTGGCGATGGCGAAAATGGCAGATCATAGGTCAAGTGAGCATCACGATCATTGATGTCATGATCTGCCTCATTTCCATTTCTGCAGCGAGTGCAGACAACGGCAGCGCTGCTGACCTGCCCAAAATGGCGGCTGCCATGGGACCCGCCGGAAACAAGGCAGCCGCCATTTTTTCTTCGAAACGGGCCTTAACGACTGGTGCTAAACCGCTGAATTTCTAGGCCCCTGTTTTTAATGTTAGGAGCAAGTGGACACTGCCCCCCATCACTCCTAACATTACATGTCAGCAGCTCAAGGAATGATGCTCTGTGCATCAATCCTTTAATCATTGACCTCAGTGTGACTCGCAGTTGGCAGTATAATTCAAATGTGCCAAATATACAATGCACTAATATACCGGAAGCTGCGGTATAACTGAAGCGTTAAATGGAACTAACGAGTTATAGAAATAAACTGTCTCCTGGAAACCCATCCAGAGTCACTTTCAAGAATTTTACAGAGGGTTACGGTTGTGTATTTTCAGTAGGGCAGGTTCAATTTAGAGTATATGATGACGAGCAAATACAATTAAATATGCCAAATAAGTGTCCAAGTCAGTTCCTTTACTTGAATAAAGAACAAAATAATCAAATTAACTGGATATACAGGTCTTATTTCATAGCAAGGAGGGATGTTGACCTCGATATTAACCTTCCATAATGGGCGGGAGAGGGTTGGGGGGGGGGGGGGGTGGGGGGGTTTAAAAATGAAAAAACTGGATCTCGATACATGTCCGTTGACGTTTTTACGGCGGTGGATTTCAAGGCATTCAAGTTTGGCGGGACACTTCACTGACATATTTAAATCAGGCTCCCACAGTGCAATTTGGAGCCTGATTTAAAATCAACGGCTGCTGCACGGGTTTCCCAAGGGTCGGGAAATTCAGCAGTGAAAGGGAGATGGGCGCTGCTGGCTTCACCAGGTTAAGTGCCTTTTACAGCACTTCTTTTGGGCCAGGAGGAGCAGGAGTGCTCCCACCGACCCCTCAAGAAAGCCTTTTGGCCTCCTTCCTGCCGATCGCGACTTCTCTCTCCCCCAGCCATCAATTGCTCCCCCTCCCCAAGCTTTGATGACCTCTCTCTCCATGCCAGGATCGCGGCTGACCTCTTCCCTCCCACAAGTCCCGAACGCTGACCTTCCCCCTCCTGATTGTCAGGGCCACCCCAATGGTCCCCGGCTGCAGCCTCCTGGATTTCTCGTCTAGCAGCCGGTCCGGCTATCAACCTTGCCGGCTGGCAGGTGGGAAACGGAAGATAAAAATGATAATGAGGTCCTGCCATTAAGCTCGGCAAGACCACCGCGTCCCCAGCCTTGCCGGGTTCTTCAGCTGTTTCTGGCCTCCCCCGCACACTCCCCATAAATTTCATAACTGTAAGGTTTTGTTTTTAAAAGATGGAATAAACCTGCTATCCATTTACAAACTGATTCTGAAGTTTATGGTTCATCAGAGAATCCTTCTCTCTTGATGTCAAGACAGGTTGTGCATTTGTTTTGAAATGGCCACATATCTGGATTTGATGTAAATAAATTAAACCATTATAATCGCCATAGTTGCTGGTCTGTGGTTCATCAGGTATTAGCACAGATGTACACAGCTAGCCTAAAATTCCCCCTTTTATTATTGCACATCAATCCCAATTTCTATCTTTCGTACTTCCTTGCTTTAATGAAATAAAATCTCAATTGTCAACCAAACCCCAGTGCTATTTTTGCCTCAGAATGCTACCAAAAGAGCCAAGCCAAACAGTAAAAAGTGGCGAAAGACATATTAATAATGGTGTTGATATTATCTTTTACAGCATTTAGGATTATGTTAACAATTTAATACAATACACGTTCTTTAAAGCCACGTTAAAACAATGGTTCACAATCTCTAAATGTTGGTATTGAGTTACTCGGCACCTGTTTCCACTCTATAAATGTGAAATGGTAGAAACCAGAAAGTTTTAGTCAGAAACTATTTGACATAGGTATGTTCTGCAGTCTCTTCTAAATTCATGCATTCATTTCAATATTGCACATCAATGATGAAATTATCTTGGAAGTATAGTGAACAGTGAGGAGGAGAGTGATAGACTTCAGGAAGACATAGACAAGCTGGTGGAATGGGTGGCCACGTGGCAGATGAAATTTAATGCAGAAAAGTGCGAAGTGATACATTTTGGTAGAAAGAATGAGGAGAGGACAAATAAACGAAATGGTACAATCCTAAAGGGGGTGCACGAACAGAGAGACTTGGGGGTATGTGTGCACAAATCGTTGAAGGTGGCAGGGCAGGTTGAGAAAGCAGTTAAAAAGGCTTATGGGATCCTGGGCTTCATAAATAGAGGTATAGGGTATAAAAGTGTGGAAATTATGTATTATTATTATTGCACATCAATCCCAATTTCTATCTTTTGTACTGTGGAATCTGTATAAAACAGTGGTTCGGCCCCAACTGGAGTGCTGTGTCCAATTCTGGGCACCACACTTTAGGAAGAATGTGAAGGCCTTACACAAGGTGCAGAAAAGATTTACGAGAATGATTTCAGGAATGAGGGACTTCAGTTACGTTGATAGACTGGAGAAGCTGGGGTTGTTCTCCTTGGAGCAGAGAAGATTGAAAGGAGATTTGATAGAGGTATTCAAAATCTTGAGGAGTAGATAGAAACTGTTCTCATTGGCAGAAGGGTCGAGAACCAGAGGACACAGATTTAAGAGAAAGAACCAAAGGTGAGGTAAGAAAAAGCTTTTTTATGCAGCGAATGGTTAAGATCTGGGTTGCACTGCTTGAAAGGGTGGTGGAGACAGACTCAATCTTATCTTTCAAAAGGGAGTTGGATAAGTATCTGAAAGAAAAAATTTTGCAAGGCTACGGAGAAAAGGCAGGGGAATGGGATTAGATGAGAGTCAGCATGGCCTCGACAGACAGAATGGCCTTCTTCCATACTGTAATGATTTTATGATTCCTACACTGCCAACTGGACATGTCGATACAGGAGGGCTTTTCAAGGAAATGTCAAAAAATGAAGCCAAAAGTATGCGGCCCTTCCGGCGCAATCTTTCTGCAACTTTGGTGAGAATACACCAGACGGTTCAGAAATTAGGCTGGATCCAAGATATGCTGGTTCTGCCCTAATGTTGGGATTTTTTTAAAGAGGTGAGCCTCTGACTGCCCCATGCAAAGCCAGTGGCATAAGAAGGGGCAGGGACACCCTATGCAGGGAGTTTCTGTGTCCCCGGCCTAAGAGCAGATCAGGGTAGGATCGGTGTCCTATGCACCCAGTGAAATAGGCAAACCGGCTTCTCGAGTGACAGGTATAGGGCCTACCTGGGGCACGTAGATCTTTTGTCTAAGCGGGGGGAGGTCAACAGAGCCGGTACCACCCCCCAGACTGTCACAGCTTGCCACAGTTTAGAGCCTCTGAATCGATTTGGTTAGAGCGAAGGGAACTGTCACTCTATTGAGGGTATATTATAGATCGCTGAGCACTGGAAAGGAAATAGAGACAAAAATATGTACAGATGTAAATTGGAGAAAGGTGCAGGAATAAGATGGTCATAATAATAGGTAACTTTAGTTATCCAAACATAGCCTAGGGTAAGAGAAGGGGAGGAGTTTCTACAATGTGTCCAAGAATGCTTTCTAGATCTGTATACGTTTAGTCCAACAAGCAAAGAGGCTGGATCTAGTTCTAGGAAATGAACTGGGGCAAGTAGGTAACTACAGCAAACAGCAACTTTCGCATATTTATGTTCAATGAAAATATTGACATAGAGACAGGAAAGGTAAAGGCACTTGAGCAGAATAATCTAATTTCAATAAGTTAAAAAGGGAACTAATTGGAAAGAAAATCAGTAAATGAGATGAGCCAGTGCACAAACAACGGGAAACATTCAAACAGGAGATGATCAGACTACAGACAAGACATTTTCCCACAAGAAGTATAGGTGGTGCAGCGAAACCTGGAGTTTCTTGGATGAGTAGAGAAAATGAAATAAGGCTTAACAAGAGAAACATGACAAATCGAGGGGTAATAGCACAAAAGAAAATAAATACAGAGGGGAAGCAACAAAAGATTAGAAAGGCTAAGAGATGGCATGAAGGAAGGCAGGTAGGAACAAAGGGAAATGTAAAGGATTAGTAAAGAAAGTGTATGGGCCATTTGGTGGATGAAGGGATGGCGGAGATATTAAACTAATATTTGCCTCGGTGGTAGTGAGAACAAAAAGGTACAGGAGGAGGTGGAGCAATTAGATACGGTAAGTATAGATAAGGAAATAGTACTGAAAATTATTGGTGGAAAAGGTACTTGCCCTGATGGCATGCATCCTGGAATGCTGAGGGAAGTCAGAGAGGAAATAGCAGAGGCTCCAAAAACAATCATCCTTGGATATGTAAATTGTCTAAGAGAACTGGGGGGTTGCCAATGTAACATCTCTGTTCACAATGGGAGAAAGGGATATAGGCCATAATGTAAATGAAATTAATACTCACCTAGAAAAACATGAGTTAATCAAGGACAGGCAGCTTGGATTTGTAAAATGGAAGTCATGTCTGACTAATTTAATATAATTCTTTGAGGAAATGAGTGTATTGATAAAGTAAATGCAGTGAATGTTGTGTTTATAGATTTTCAAAAGGCATTTGATCGGGTGCCACATACGATGGGTTATTGATTATCTACCGTTTTAGGCAGCTTTCTTGAGGAAGGATGTCAAAGCCATGGAGAGATGTCAAATAAATTCATTCTTCTTCTTCTTAGGCAGTCCCTTGGAACCGAGGATGACTTGCTTCCACATTAAAAATGAGTTCTCAGGTGATTATGATACCAGGGACAAGAGGCTTTAGTTATGAGTAGAAATCTGAGAAACTGGGGCAGATCTTTTCATTAGAACAAAGAAGGTTAAGAGAAGATCTGATTGAGGTATTCAAAATTATGAGAGGTTTTAATAAGGTAAACCAGGAAAAACAGTTTCTACTGGTCAGTGAGCCAGAACAAGAGGTCATTAACTTATCATCAACATAACAGCAACAAAAAACAGAAATGATCTAGCACTTTGAACAGTGAAAAACATTGCAATGTGCTTTAGAGGCAGCCGTAGCTCAGTGGTAGCACTCTTACCACTGAGTCAGAAGGTTGTGGGTTTAAGTCCCACTCTAGAGACTTGAGCATAAATTCTAGGCTGACACTCCAGTCGAGTACTGAGGGAGTGTTGCACTGTCAGGAAGTGCAATCTTTTGGATGAGATGTTAAACTGAGGCCCTGTCTGCCCTTTCAGGTGGATGTAAAAGATTCTGTGGCACTATTAAAAGAGCAGCGAAGTTCTCACCGGTTTCATGGCCAATATTTATTCCTCAAACAATATCACTAAACAGATTATCTGGTCATTATCATATTGCTGTTTGTGGGACCTTGCTGTGCACAAAATTGGTTGCTGTATTTCCTACATTACAACAGTGACTACACTTCAAATATACTTCAATGGCTGCAAAGCACTTTGGGATGTCCTGAGGTCGTGAAAAGTGCTATATAAATGCAAGTCTTTCTTCTTTTTCACGAAGGCAATAAGAAAAAATGGATGCTGAGCAAAAGAGGAGTTATCAGGATCGGTGACCAAAGAATTGGGTTTTAAAGAGGGTCTTAAAGGGGGAGAGAAATATCAAGAGGCGGAGGGGTCTAGGGAGACAATTCCAGAGCGAAGGGCTTAAGCAGCTGAAAGCATGCATGCCCACCAATGATCAGGTTAAGGGAAGGGGGCCAGAGTCAGAGGAACGGACAGTTTTGGTGTGTGTGGGGGGGGGGGGATTCTATCTTTGGTGGTGGTTCCAAAGATAGGGAGGGTCAAGGCAATAGAACAATTTAAACACAAGGGTGAGAATTTTAAATTTGAGGCACTGGGGGACCAGAAGCAAATGTAGGTCAGTGAGAACGGACAATTGGGGTTGATTTTCAGTGTGCCGTGAGGCAGGCTTTTAGGCGTGCGGGGGGGCTAAAATCCCGAATTCGGGGGACCCGACACCATCCCGTCCAAAACCCGCCTCCACGTAAGTTTCACTGGAGGCGGGTACCTGCCCCGCACTGGGACCCGCCGACCCGAGACGGGAAGGGATTAGTGCCAATTAACTGCCGGTTAACAGGCAGTTTTTAGCCTAATCCCTATTTTGAGGGGTGTCGTGTGGGATTCCCGACGGCTCCAAACCACGCCAGGTTAGAGCAGTTGGGCCGTCGGGTTGAAGGACTTGGAGGGGTCGCGATGTTGGTGTTCAGGTGAGTGATGGGTGCATGAGTGCAAAGGTAAGTGTGATTGATGTGTCTGAAGTGTGTAAAGAAGTTTAAATTACCTGTACTTACCTTAACAGCCTTTCTTCCTCTAGGTTTCGGGAGTCCATCACTCAGCCGGCACTGAAAGCAAAATGGCTGTGAGCTGTCAAAAGTGACAGCCTTCAGCTTTCATTGCCAGTGTGAGTTCTAACTGAGTCTGTGTGGAAGGACTCAGGTTAGAAGTCAGACTGTCAGTGTTTGACAGCTTCAAACAGCTGTGAAACACTGATATTTCATCTGTCAAGACCTCTTGACAGATGAAATTTCAGTCTTACGTCACCTGTTGCCGGGTGGCCCTTAATTGGCCTGCTGAGCCCGTTGGGCAGGCTCAACAGGGTCAATCAAGGGAAAATCGCGTGGATTGGCCGGACGTCGATGTAGGCGGGACTAAAACCCGAAAGTTGTAGTCCCGCATCCTTCCCGACAGCTTAATGAAAATCGATCCAATGGATGAGCAAGACATGGCGTGGGATAGGATAAAGGTAGTAGAATTTTGGATGTTTATGGAGGGTGGAGAAAGAGAGGACAGCATTGAAGTATTCAAATCTGAAGGTGAAGGTTTTGGAGTTAGGGATGGGGAGGGAATGTTACAAAAGTGGCAATGGGCAGTCCTTGTGATGAAGAAATATGGGGGGAATTTTAACCCCCAAAAAACAGGTGGGTTGGGTGGGAGGTTAAAGGGTTAAAAATCAGAACCCAACCCCAACTGCCCACTTTTGGTTTTAACGGAGACAGGACGGGGGGGGGCAGGCAGTCAACACACTCGCAGGAGGTGGGTTGGCACTTTAAATATTATAATGAGGCTGTGTGCCCCATGGTGACCATTTTAAATTCAACTGTGAGTGGGCGGTTTCCCAGGCCTTGGGGAACCCGGCAGCTACAGGGAGGCGAGGACTGCTGGATCCAGGAGGTAAGTGCCTTTCCACTTACCTGGTGGATCCAGCATTCCTGCCTTCCCAACCCCCCGCAACTGGACACCGCCCCCGCCTCCCCCCCCCCCCCCAGCCGAGGCCTCCAATAACCCCCTCCCCCCACTCCAACGAGGCCTGTGGTCTCCGATCCCCCCTCCGGCCTTCTGACCTTCCCCCTCCGGCCTTCTGACCCCCCTCCCGTGGCCTTTCAACTCCGTGGCCTTCCAACCCTCATTCCAGCCTCCGAACCCCCTCCGGCCTTCCAACCACCGCCCCCACCCCCATCTCTGCGGCCTGGCACCGCAGGCCTTCCCGCCCGACAGGCAGCCAGCCTCTCTATCTGGCTGGCTGCGGGGTGGGGGTGGGGTGGGGCGGAAACAGAGATTCAAAATGTTACAACCATTAAATTCGTTCAGCCTCCCCACCACCACAACCCGCCACCCCACCCCCCCAGCTCCCTAGCCGCCTCCAAATTAAAATTCCGGCCATGGAGTCAGAGCCAGCCTACTTAAGGTTCAGATAGTGACTGGAAAGGAATGGAGTGATGGAGTGAGTGGTGAGGATACCGAGTTGTGGTGGGGGGCCAAAGATGAAGGCTTTGGTCTTCGCAATGTTTACTGGAGGAAACAGTGACTCATCCAAGAATGCATGCCAGACAAGCAATCTGATAATACAGAGACATTGGAGAGATTAAGACAAGTGATGGGGAGGTAGAGCAGGATGTCTTCAGCATACATGTGAAAGTTGACTCAATATCTGCAGATGATGTTGCCAAGGGGCAGCACATGGATGAGGAAGGGCTCACGAGCCAAAAGAATGAAAGGAGACGTTAAGAGAATTTTTTTTGACGCAGAGGGTTGTTTGGTAATGGATTGACAGTGGTGGAAGCAGAATCCATAGCAGTTTTTAAAATGGAGGTGAATAAATATTTGAGAAAGAAAATTTTTAAATCAAATGGGGCAAGGGACTAATTAGAGAGCCAGCATAGGCATGATAATGCTGAATCGTCTCCTTCTGGCTGTATAATTCTATGAAGAATACAAAAAACTCTTACGTTTGAGTAACTGCTTCTTATTTGAAATAACATGACATTTCTAAGCTAATATACTTCCTAATGTGTTAGGAATTTATCATTGTGTACTTTAAGATCATATAGAAAAAACATTAACTGCTCACTAAACAACTTTCCCCTCGCCTAAACTCTTACATTAAAAAGAAAACAACATATCTATTCAGCATTGCGCCATGAAAATTATCTTACCCACTAGATGTTTGTAATGAGCTGGTTTTTCTGGGTGTACTGTCTCCATGGATTTCTTGCAGGTAACCAAGCTAAAAAAAGTCACACAACTATGTTACTCTCAAACACAGGTCTGTTGTGCTGTTGGTTACAACACCACAACTTGTTTGTATATGGCTTTTCACGTCAAAGTATTTTACAAGAGGAAATGGTGGACCTCAAGTAGGGACTGAAAACATGGTCAAAGCCTTTTAGAAGGCCTTTCAATGCAGATAGATGTAGCAAGGAACGGAATTCTAGAAGACAGGGACATGGCGGCTTTCATATATCTTCCATTTAAATTATAAGGTTTGATAAGGAGCTCCATTTTATTGAGTTACTGTAATGTGCAGTGAACTTTGTCAGTTTAGAAAAAGCATACTATTTTCTGCATTTTGCTTTTCATTCTGAATTTATTAGGATACCCTATTTAGCAGAAAGTGCCACTAATCTACAGACTGAAAGTATTTGGTGTTTGACGTAAATGTCAAAAAAGTGTGGGGTTTTTTGGAGGAGAAAGGATATTTAAAAAATGTAAAATAGATATTTATTAGTTTTACTACAGGATATGTATTTCTTAAAAAGTGATTAGAAATTATGGTACTCTGAAAAAAATTATGAATATACTTTGAAATGCCAAATAAATTAGTCTCAATTGTTCATTATAGATGCCAACAAAGACTCTTTTGAATTTCTATGCCAGAAAACATCTGGCTTTAGCCAATGCCTGAAATTATATGGACATCAATAGAAAACATTGCAGGGACTTCACTTGATATTAACTATGCTATGATCTAACTCCTTCTGTTATGGGCATCTCCTGTACTATAACATCTCACTGTTACTTTAATACAAAGACAGAAAATGCTGGAAATACTCAGCAGGTCAGGCAGCATCTGTGGAGAGAGAAACAGAGTTAACGTTTCAAGTTGATGAACTTTCGTCAGACCACTCTGACGAAAAGTCATCGACTTGAAACGTTAACGCTGTTTCTCTCCTCAGGTGCTGCCTGACCTGCTGAGTATTTCCAGCATTTTCTGTTTTTATTTCGGATTTCCAGCATCCGCAGTATTTTGCTTTTGTATTACTGTTACTTTAATGCAGTTTTATTTTTGTGAAGTTAAATTCCATGAGAAGATCACATTTTCTTGGCCAAAGAGTTGTTCTAATTAGAGCAACTCTAATATAGGTTGACTATCCCTTATTCGAAAACCTTGGGACCAGCTGTGTTTCGGTTTTCGGAAATTTTCGGATTTCAGAAGGTATTATTTCAGACTGGGAAACTCTGAACATTAAATTAATTTGGTAATTAGTATTTGTATTTAATATAAATTTTAAAAGTTCAGGCTACCTCTTGCGACTGTTCCGTGTTGCATTCCCCTTCCTGCTTCTCTGTGCTGCCGCTCCCAGTCTGTTTACAGCTCCCTCTGCTCCGTGTCTCATTCCCCTTCCTGCTTCTCTGTGCTGCCGCTCCCAGTCTGTTTACAGCTCCCCCTGCTTCGTGTCTCATTCCCCTTCCTGCTTCTCTGTGCTGCCGCTCCCAGTCTGTTTACAGCTCCCCCTGCTTCGTGTCTCATTCCCCTTCCTGCTTCTCTGTGCTGCCGCTCCCAGTCTGTTTACAGCTCCCTCTGCTCCGTGTCTCATTCCCCTTCCTGCTTCTCTGTGCTGCCGCTCCCAGTCTGTTTACAGCTCCCCCTGCTTCGTGTCTCATTCCCCTTCCTGCTTCTCTGCGCTGCCGCTCACAGTCTGTTTACAGCTCCCCCTGCTCCGTGTCTCATTCCCCTTCCTGCTTC
Organism: Somniosus microcephalus; assembly: GCF_052327205.1. Lineage (NCBI taxonomy): Eukaryota > Metazoa > Chordata > Chondrichthyes > Squaliformes > Somniosidae > Somniosus > Somniosus microcephalus. Next base: position 71,464,236 of record NC_140989.1, on the reverse strand, counting down.
TCTGAATTCCTTGACTTAGCGGGGGTCTGGGGCTCGACTGCCGCCGCCAGTTGTGGGAAAGCCGGATATTGGCTGACTCCTACGCTAAGCTGGCCCGCAAATCAGGCCGGGGGGGCGGGGGGTGGAGAAAAGAATATCGGACAGGCTGCTGCAGCTATCGGACGGGCCGCTGTATTGTTGGGTTCACTCTCCCGGTACCTCCTTCACACTGCCCGGCTCGGCCTGCAATCTCCTACCCAGGAGGGAACTCTGTGACCCTCTGCCCTGCTCACAGGGAAAGGCAGAGCTCCCTCAGTCACACTTAACATCGAGAGCGAAGGCCGGCGTGTCGACAATCTGCAGGAATTCTTGTTCTGGGCCCCGGAGGACCACTCCTGTCATGTTTTGCACCACTCGGGTCATGTCGTGCGCACGACTTACGCTGAACGAAAAAACTTTCGGTTTTCAGAAGTTCGGATAAAGGATAGTCTACCTGCAGTATCATAGTTGAGCAAGACCGAAGTGCAAATGTGTAAAACATTTATCACTTTTTATTCAAAAAAATGGTCAGTCACTATCATTTTAAGGTCAACAATGCAATTACTTCTGTAAAGGGCAGCTCCTAACAATAAATAGTACATTGTCAAAGCGGAACAATTTTAATTCATGGCAAAAGAAATAGCATCTCAGCGTTACAACTAAGATTCTTTATGGGGTAGAAGAGAAATGGTACAGAATGAAGAAACCTGAGGTAGCATCTTGTGGATCATAATTCTTCTTCAGCTAACTGAGATCTCTGCTCACCGGTTTTTGAATAACTAAAAATAGCATTTCTGTATTTTTAAATGCTGAATATTTCCAGTTTTCTTCGAATAATCTATAACCATGTTATATTTATAATTTGGTACAAATACTACCCTTGAAAGACTTTACCAGAAGTTTTAAAAAAAAATTAAAAATACTCTTCTCATATTTACCTTTCAAATAATTTAAGCATTAACCACATTATAGAAATGTCATGTTGTAAATAGTAAAAAAAATATATTGTTTTTGGCAATCTACGTTCTAGCTTTTAAGAGTTCAAACATTCTAGAAACATGCCAGGGAAACCATTTTCATATCTAAGGCTAATTAAACCAAGGGAGACTGGACAATTTCTTTCACTCTCGTGCATACAAATACCTTTTTTTTAAAGAAACAATATATCCACAAGCATGTTAAGCAAAGTGCCAAAATTGTATCAGTAAATCTACTCTATCCTGTCGGAGTGGCTGAAAGCTGATTACAGATTGTTTTTATGGTTGATAAGAAGCCAGGGTGTGTTGTGCTGGCCAATTAATGTCTTAACAGTTGGTTTAAAAAAAAGCTAGAACTGGAACCTGCATATGCAGGAGCATGACGCAAACAGTTCTTGGCTACAGTATTTTGTACCTGGCTGTGATCCTTCCTGGCCGCAGGGCAAAACCAAAGGCTGTGGGAGAAAAGGGATAGATTTTAATAACACACATCTTTATGAGCATGTGCTATCACATGGCAGCCCAGTACGTGCATTTTGGCCATTAAACAACCACTACAATAGTGCAACCCCAGGCTATACTGTTATATTCTGTTATTTAATGGTACATTTTATGGGACGTTTAAGAGTCCTCACTAACTCTTTTATGACTTTGATTTGAGTGCAAACAAGCATTCAGCTTGAAAAATTCCACTGCCAAGGTGGTTGTTTAACATTACAAAAAAATGCATGTTAAGTAGCTTCTTAGAACACTAAAAGGGCTATTTTTCTTCTTTAGATGCCAAGAGAATGAAACATACTTTTTACAACAACAAACAACAACCTAAAATCATATGGCAGTAAATGCTGCAGGGGTTCTCCCCATTGTTTTCCGTAACTTCAAGGTAGATCGGCGGAAAACCAGAAGAAACGGTGTTTCCGCCCATGTTAGGGTGGAAGATCGGGTAACCCCAGCGGATATTCTACCCCATACAATTTTGCAGTCCAGAAAAAGGTCATTTTGGCCCATTGCGCTTGTGTTGGCTCTGTGAAAGAGCTATCCACTTAGTCCTATTCCCCTACTCTTTCCTCATACCTTTGCAAGTTTTTCTTTTTCAAATATTGATCCACTTCTCTTTTAAAAGCAATTATGGATTCCACTTCCACCACTGTTTCTGTTGAGAAATTCAGGCAGCTAAATTGGATAGCCCCTGAAAACTGGCGCGGGGATCATGATGTGCAATTACCCTGCGCCCGTTTGATGTAATGCAGGCAGCACGAAGTTGCTGCCCTCTTAAAGGGGAGGTGCATTGTAGCTGGAGCAGGTGCTGGGAGTCCTTTGTGAGCTGAAGCTAACCTAAGAAAGACAGAAGAATGGCAGAACATGGCAGAGAGCGGGCTCCCAGGTTTTCCGATGCTGCACAAGAGGTCTTGGTGGAGGAGGTGGAACTGAGGAAAGACGTCCTGTATTCGCAGGGGGGCAAGGAGGCCTTCCAGACTCACGGTGAAAAGGCAGTAGGGCCAGATAGGAGGTCAATGCCAGGAGTCTGGATGCAGTGTTGCAAGAAGTTTAATGACCTCACACGAGTGGTCAAACTCAGTGAATGCATCTTCAAATGCCATATCCTACCAACTGCACCACTAGCCTCAGCCACTGCTCAAATCACCTCACCCCCATCACTCACCTACCAGCAGTCTCTATCAATCAGGGCTCATACCTAATATGCATATGTTTCACCACACCCTCACACATTTAGCACTGTTGCATGCCTCACACCAACATCTCACAGCCTGCACACACTGCCAGCCATTCACCCATGGCAGCCACATCACCCAAATATTTTGCATGACACACACATCCCTCTCTCTTGCAGGAGAAGGGGGTGCACAACCGAAGGCAGAAAGAACTAACCAGAGAGGGAGAGGCGTGCCAGCATGCTCTAACCCCCATTTAGGAGACGATGCTGGCCATTATCGAAAGGGCCATTGCTGAGGCCGTGGCCAATGCCGGGGTTGAAACTATTGAAGATGACGGTATCATAATCCTCCTCTTCACATCCACTTCCTCCTCATTCCACAATCTGACTTACAAGCTGCAGATGGTTTAAGCACGCACCTCTTACTTTCTCCCCCTCCCCTCACCGCAACCTTACCCTTGTGCCTTTTCCCTTTCAGATACCCAAGAGGTGCAATCTGGTCAGGCAGTGGAGGAAGACCAAGAAGACACTGGTGATGAAGACACACCGTCACTTGATTTCACACTCGCAGCCATCAGCTCAGATGACACTGCACATATCTTAGAGGACAGGTTAAAGGCAGGATCTGCATGTGGTGAGACACCAGGCAGTAGGTGCCAGCTCGCCGAAGGGTGAGGTCGCAAGCGAGTTCTGCTGCAGGGGACTCAGATGAGGATTTGATGGGCCAGGCTACAGAAGAAGGCTGATGGGCCAGGCTACAGAAGAAGGCTGATGGGTGTACACAACAAAATACTTGGTGCATTGGAAGCCTGCCAGAAAGCCCGCGGTCTATGTCAAGGAGCATGGAGGAGTCCGGCACCATCTTGGCACAGGGCTTTGCGCAGAGCTTGGAGCCCATCCTTTCCAGCTTGGAAGTGGTGGCCAACTGCATGAACAAACTTGTGGACCCAAACATGATGCAGCATCTGATGGCCAATGTCTCAGCTTCCATTGCTGTACAAGCAGCTTCCACCAAAAGTCTGAGTGCTGTAGTGGAAGCTCAGACTGCAAGGTCAGCTTGCTCCCATGCAAGCTCAGACTGCTGCCATCATAGCTGTGGATAGCAATGTTTAAAGGGGCCTGCAGGGTGTCACAGCAGGCCAGCACTCTATCCTCCAACAGATTATTAGGATTGCTGAGGCACCGCCCTGGGGGAGTGGCAGTGGCTCCATGGACCACGAGCCTGTTGTCTTCTCTCAGGATAACAGCATTCGTGCTCCCACCCCAGCCACTCTGCCAGTGCCCTTGTTGTTGCCTGTCAGCCAGCCAGCCCAGACTGCTGCCGCCAATGTCGAGATGGTGCAGTCTGAAGCCGGGCCTTCAAGGCCCAGAGTTACTTGAGGTCATCCTCCAAGGCCATCTGCAGTCTCCGCCACTGAAAGTTAGCAGCCTTCCACCAGTCAATTTGCAGCCACTGGGGTACCACTACATAGAAGCACTAGGACAGGCAAAGGCACACAGAAGACAGACACTAAGAGAATTCACAAGGGTAATGTTTAAAAAAAAATTGTTCATGGTATGTGGGCGTCGCTGGCAAGGCCAGCATTTATTATTGGCCATCCCTAATTGCCCTTGAGAAGGTGGTGGTGAGCCGCTTTCTTGAGCCGCTGCAGTCCGTGAGGGTATTAGGGAGGGAGTTCCAGGATTTTGACCCAGCGACGATGAAGGAACAATTAGTTTAAGTTTGTATGCAACATGGCATGATTTCATTTATAAATCTGGTTTAGAATGTTTATTTTGTTAGCTTTTATTTTTGCATTGTGACCAACAGGTCGATGAGCTGATCAGTGACAAAGGGAAGGTAAGGATTGTGGTACTGTTGGTGAATGGGGAATTGGGGTTGAGGTTACTGGCATCACACTTGAATTAGTTCGTCACGTACAGCCTGGCCAGAAAGGGGCTGTCTAGGTTGCCGCCTCCCTTTCTCTTCCTTCTCTTCCACCTACACCTCTTCCACGCCCTCCTCTTCCCCCTCCTTTACCAAGATGGCGTCCGGTGTGCTTCGCATCAGAAATGTGCGCGTGTGCCGCAGACACCATTTTGATACCCTAAGGGCACTTGTAGTGCCCATAAAACACTACCAAGTCCAATTTCTCAGCCTTCATGTCCTAACAACCACCTGGTTAAAAAAAACTTAAACAAACCTTTCCCTTCCATAGAAAATTGAATAAAAGTGTTAAAGACACAAAATACAATTCAATTAATAAATTTAATCATTATTTTGGGCACGTAGGGGTAGATTTTCCTGAACCTGTCGGGAAGAAGGCGGGACTTCCCCTTTCGGGTTTTTGACCCGCCTACTTCGACGTCCGGCCAATCCGCGTGATTTTCCCTTGATTGACCTTGTTGAGCCCGCCCAGCAGGCCAATTAAGGGCCACCCGGCAACAGGTGACGTCACAGACTGAAATTTCATCTGTCAAGAGTTTTTGACAGATGAAATATCAGTGTTTTACAGCTGTTTGAAGCTGTCAAACACTGACAGTCTGAGTTCTGACAGGAGTCATTCTGTACAGACTCAGTTAGAACTCTTACCGGCACTCAAAGCTGAAGGCTGTCACTTTTGACAGATCGCAGCCGTTCAGCTTTCAGTTCCGGCTGAGTGATGGGCTCCCGACGGCTACAGGAAGAAAGGCTGTAAAGGTAAGTACAGGTAAGTAAAAGTTCTTTACACACTTACCTTTACACTCATGCACCCATCACTCACCTGAGCGCCAACATCGCGACCCCTCCAACTCCTTCAACCCGACGGCCCGCCTGCTCTAACCTGGCGTGGTTTGGAGACGTCGGGAAACCCACACGAAACCCCTCAAAATAGGGATTAGGCTAAAAACTGCCTGGCAGTTAATTGGCACTAATCCCTTCCCGCCTGGTTTCGGCGGGTCCCAGTGCGGGGCGGGTACCCGCCGCCTCTGAAACTTATGTGGGGCGGGGTTTTGGGCGGGATGGTGTTGGGACCCCCAAATTCGGGATTTTCAGACCCCGCCCGCCTGAAAACCCGCCCGACGGCTGGGGGAAAATCGGGGCCATAGAAAATCGGTAGACATTTTTTTTCTGAAAAGCATTTTGAAGTGATTAGAATGGTTAATGAACTAAGAAAAGTTGACATTTTTATGTAAGGTTTTACCATTATAACTGTTGATATAGGTACTTTCAATGTTGAATATGGGCATAAACAGTGTGAATCATAATCCTAACACAGACGTAACGATGGTGGATAGAAAGTGCATACCATATGCAAGATTTTTTATATATAAACACACACACGTGTATTTGTTATGAAACTAATATACATTTTTATTACATTTAAAAAAAGAGAATAATTGATTTCATTCATGTTTTTAAGATTGTCTGTATTTGTGCTGGTGGCAATGTGGTTTTAAGAGTTGAGGCAACTTGCTTGTTTTTAGTCTCCAGGGTTTAGCTTAGTCATGGAATGGGAGCTTAGTCATACTTGTTGGGGTCACTGCCTTTCCCTGACAATCGGTGCTGAAGGATGGGGGTGGGGATGGGGGTTGCACCAGTAACACTCTAAGAAGGGAACTCAAATTACTTGGCATTTCTCCAGTTACTAGTGGAGGCCAAATATTACTCATCTGATTGGAATGTGTCCTACAGTGTACTTCAACCTCCTGTTTAATTAAAGGAGAAATGGCAAGAATTAGGGAGAAAGAACCTCAGCACCACCAAAATGTGTGAGAGCCAACTTTTATTGTATACCACACATACACACCCACTGCAACTCCAGAATAGTTTCCCTCCATATCAGATGACTCTAGGAGAGACTGCAGACAGAAGGGCACCTTGCTACATGTATTATGGTCATGTCCCATTAGTTTAGGTCCATCTTATTCAATGGAATATTTGATTAGTTAATATCAACAACACCCCCATCCTTTAGCACCGATTGTCAGGGAAAGACTTTGACCCCAACAAGTATAACTAAGCTCCCATTCCATGACTAATCTGTATAAACTCCAATCCCATTACTATCCTGGTATTTTTCAAGTTCTTTTTAAATTGACAGTTGGGTGTGTGTTTCACATATACATTACTTAATATACATTACTTAATATGTAAAAATGTTACATATCTAATATTTATCTACTAAAGGGGAAACAATGGAACATTTCTATTATAAAAGGAATCAAACTGTAAAATTAATAAAATATGTATCATTTGACTTAGAGAAAGAAAATTAGACAAATAGTCCAAATTTAAAGAGTAGCTAGGAGTAGGCCTAGCTAGTACTAGTAGCTAGGCCTACTGCAGCATTTATACATAATTGGCATGCAGCCCTGTACTTCACTGTTAATGTGACTTACTTTAAAATCACCAAAACAATGATGAAACCTAGAGCTGGGATCAGAATTGGACTGGGCAGGAGCTGGGGATCAACCAAAGACAGGAGTCATAGTGAACAAAATCACATGTTGTAAAGAAGAAAAATGTGGATAACTAAATCCTGATAAATGAATAACTATCTCTGCCAAAAAGATTGGTTAGATTTAAGTTTTTATAATTCTAGTACAACTGAATGTGAAAAGTACATAGGTAAATTTTCTGTTTCAACTGGAAAATTAAGGGTATGAAAAATGACCATGCCTAACTATGGAACTTGTGTATAATGATGCCCGTGGATTGACTTTGATTCGTTATGCATATATATGATGGCTTCAGTTTCAATGCCTAAAACCCAAACAGCTAAAACAGTTTACAGGAAACTCTCGATTTACCGGCACCTAAATAACCGGAAATCTCTGTTAACTGGCAAAATTCAGGAGTAGGTCCAAGTAAGTTTAACTTCATATTAGTGGCCGTTCCTGGATCTGTGGCTGTGAAACCAGGGTCCCTGCACTTGTTGCTAAGCAACAGGGAAACCTGGATTTGTTGCTGTGTACGGAGCTCTGGTACCTTTTACTATAGCGCTCTGTAATCCGGACTTTTTGATAAACCGGCACCACGCCAGTCCCATCGGAGCCGGATAAAAAAGTTTCCTGTATTTAACTTAACATTTACAGATTTTGCACTGGATCTAATTTTACTCCTGGGTTACACAGCACCACCAAGTTCAGTTGTCATGTCACACTTCTATTCCATTACAGGAAACTTTGTGCTATCCGGCACCCACGGGACCGAGCTGCTGCCGTTGCCTCAAAACTTCCATACTCTCCAGAGTTAATGTTGAGAGATACGGAGATTCTTATCTCCATATTTGCCAACAAACACTGTTGCTTAGCAACAGCTTCTAAACACTCGGGTGTGGCCCTAAAGCTCTGTAGCTGAAGCTGTTGCTATAGCTACAGACCTTGCACAGCTTGACTGTTCAAACAAAGCAAAAAAAACGGCTGCTGATTTTTGCCGGTGGCTCCAGATTGCCGGATAGCTCACCTCTGGATAGCACAAAGTTTCCTGTAATTTGAAAGGTTCAATAATGGTAACCATGATATAATATACATGCAGAGCCAAATTAAGAATTCTTGGGGGGGTCCTCCGCACCCCCTGCACAACTACCCCCCAATCCATAAGAACACAAGTGTGTAATAAAATTCATGAAGAAATAGGCCCGTAGAATGCTTACATACTGCGTTAATATTAAAGTAAATCATATCACAATACACTATACTTTTTTTTTTGGAAATATACTATACTTAAATGAAACTAAAATAATGGTTGTATGCAGTTGTCCTGTGTTAAGGTGAGTTTTACTAGGGACCCATAGGCCCATGCATTAATCCGCCCCTGATTCAATGAAAACTACAGGATATATTTACCAATCCAATGATCCCAATGTGGATTTGTGCCTGGCAAGAGTGCTGCATACCCAGGTCTTCAACTTGCGTTTCCTTCGAGTATGGTTCTCCATTGGGATCAGTGAATTTAACCACATGTTTAAGAGTGCTATGGCTAACTGATTATATGGATAGCACTGATTAGAACTTTTTGTAAAGAAAGCTCTGTTTTCTTTGTTGATTGATTCAGCATTTACTTGTTTTAATAAACTCTTAAGTTCACAACGTGAAACCAAACAGTCATATATAGATAGGAAGGCAGGTGTTTCCCTTGCATACAAGTAATGTTTGGCTTAAAATAAAACAGTCACACAGTACCATGCTGCTCTGGGATATTGGTCACACAGCAGGAAGGATAATAAATAAGTCTGGGCATTGGTAATGATGAGGAATCATTGATGTAAATTATACTCACTCTTGGTGATGGGGGTCCTGGGAAAAGTGGACTAGTCTCTCATTACTGCCAGGCCCAGGAGTGTTAATCTGGAAAAGGGAAACAAATCGCTCAGAAGAGTCCATGATGTATGCAGAGCTGTCAGAGCCAAAGATACAATGATCTTCTGTAGAGAGACTACATCCCACCTATGGAGGTGAATATTTATCCTAGTAATGAAAAGGCTAGCAGTCAACCAAGATACAGTATACTAGTACAGCTGAAGAATTTGACTAGAGTGCTCCTGTCTTTTATTACTATTGCCTCTTTTGTGTCAAGAACAATTTTCTTCATTCCTTATTTTGCATGTTTGGAAACAATGGCCCAGAAATTCGGGTCTCCACGGGTGAGTATGCACGGGGTACTCACCCGTAAGCCCAATGGAAGTGCCGGTTTTGTGCATGCACTGAAAGGGGCTGAGAGGTGGAATGCGTGCGCAGGAGAGGCAGCGCGTGCGCATCGAACTTACGTTTTTTTTGCAGGTTTTCCCAGAAGGGTAAGTCTCCAACAGTTACACTTTAAAAAAGCAGGCGCAAGGCCTGCTTTTTACAAGGTAAGTGGTGAATTAATTAAAATTGAAACATTTTTTCCACAGGTTTATTATTTTTAAATACTTTAAGGAAAGGCAAGTTTATTTTCAGCCCCGTTAGAAAATGTAATAATTTTTTTCACAAATTTAAATTATTGTTTAAAATAGTTATTTCATGTAATTTATAGTTTATTTTAAAGATGTGATTTAAAAAAAAAAATATTTGAAGATTTAGTGATGTTTTGGGGCTTATGGTACATAGATACATAGAAGATAGGAGCAGGAGTAGGCCATTCGGCCCTTCTTGCCTGCTCCGCCATTTAATGAGATCACGGCTGATCCTTTAATTCAGTATCCCGTCCCCGCCTTCTCTCCGTAACCCTTAACCCCTTTTGCCCGTAGAAATATATCTAATTCCCTCTTAAATATATTTAATGAGCTGGCGTACACTGCCCTCTGTGGCAATGAGTTCCACAGGTTCACCACTCTCTGAGTGAAGAAATTCCCCCTCATCTCTGTCCTAAATGGTTTAGCCCTTATCCTTAAATTATGTCCTCTAGTTCTGTTCTCACCCGCCAAGGGAAACATTCCTTCTGCATCCAGTCTGTCTAGACCTGTCAGAATTTTATACACTTCTATGAGGTCCCCTCTCAATCTTCTAAACTCCAGTGTGTACATCCCTAAACTACATAGTCTCTCCTCATAGGTCATTCCCGCCATTCCTGGTATCAGCCTGGTGAATCGCCGCTGCACCCCCTCCATGGCAAGAACATCCTTCCTCAGATGAGGCGACCAAAACTGTACACAGTACTCGAGGTGTGGTCTCACCAGTGCCCTGTACAGCTGCAGCAAGGTATCCCTGTTCCTGTATTCTAACCCTTTTGCTATGAAGGCCAGCATACCGTTTGCCTTCTTGACCGCCTGTTGCACCTGCATGCTCGCCTTCAGTGACTGGTGTACAAGAACACCCAGGTCTCTCTGTACTTCCCCCTCTCCCAATCTATTGCCATTTAAATAATAATTTGCCCTCCCGTTCCTGCACCCAAGGTGGATAACTTCGCACTTGTCCACATTATAGTGCATCTGCCATTTATCCGCCCAATCGCCCAGTCTGTCCAAATCGCTCTGGAGCTTCCTGGTCTCTTCCTCTGAGCCCACCCCACCTCCTAGTTTAGTGTCGTCTGCAAATTTGGAAATGCTGCATCCGACTCCCTGATCCAGGTCATTAATGTAAATTGTGAACAGCTGGGGGCCCAGGACAGATCCCTGTGGTACCCCACTTGTTACTGCCTGCCATTCAGAAAATGAGCCGTTTATTCCAACTCTCTGTTTTCTATCTGACAGCCAGTTCCCTATCCACGCCAAAACTTTCCCCTTTATCCCATGAGCCTCAATTTTCCATGCTAATCTTTTATGTGGGACCTTATCGAAGGCCTTTTGGAAGTCCAGGTACACCACATCTACTGGCTCTCCCCCATCTATTCTACCAGTTACTCCCTCAAAAAATTCCAATAGATTAGTCAAGCACGATTTACCCTTTGTAAATCCATGTTGACTCTGTCCTATCCTGTCCCCATTTGCTAAGTGCTCCGCTATTTCATCCTTAATGATGGACTCCAGCATTTTGCCCACAACTGATGTAAGGCTTACAGGTCTGTAATTACCTGCTTTTTCCCTACCCCCCTTTTTGAATAGTGGGGTAACGTTAGCTACCCTCCAATCCATCGGCACTGTTCCCGAGTCTAATGAATTCTGAAAAATCATCCTTAGTGCATCCGCTATCTCTAGGGCCACCTCCTTCAGTACCCTAGGATGCATGTTATCAGGCCCTGGGGATTTGTCCACCTTCAATCCCTTTAGCTTCCTTAACACCATATCCTTAGAGATATTGATTTGCGTCAGTTCCTCCTTTGCCAATGTCCCTATTTTTCCCGATATCCCAGGGAGGTTTTTTGTGTCTTCCTTCGTAAAGACTGACCCAAAGTATGCATTTAGTTGATCTGCCATTTCCTTATTTCCCATTATATATTCCCCCGTATCTGACTGCAATGGACCAACTTTGGTTTTCACCAGTCTTTTCCTTTTGATATATTTATAAAAGCTTTTGGAGTTAGTTTTTATATTTTCCGCCAGCTTGTTTTCGTAAGCTATTTTGCCCCTCTTGATCATGCCCTTTGCCCTCCTTTGCTCTATCTTAAACTGTTCCCAATCTTCCGCTCTGGCGCTTTTTTTGGCTATTTTATACGCCCTATCTTTGGATTTTATGCTGTCTCTAATTTCCCCTGTTATCCACGGTTGAGTCACCTTTTTAGATTTCCTTTTATGCCAGATTGGTATAAACAATTTTTGCAATTTTGTCATTCTATCTTTAAATGTTTGCCATTGTTTATCTACCTCCAGTCCTCTCAGGAACGTTGTCCAATCAGACCTACTCAGTTCCCGTCTCATGGCATCATAATTCCCCTTGTTTAAATTCAGGACCTTAGTCTCTGAGTCAATTTCTTCGCTCTCCATTTCGAGTGAGAAATCGATCATGTTATGATCGCTCTGACCCAAGGGTCCCCGTACAACAAGATTACTGATTAGTCCCTTCTCATTGCACAGTACCCAGTCCAATATAGCCTGTTCCCGAGTTGGTTCCTCGACATATTGATCCAGATAACCATCCCTTAAACACTCAAGGAATTCCTCCTCCTCATTATTTTTACTGATTAGGCTAGTCCAATCTATATGTAAGTTAAAGTCACCTGTGATGACAGCTGTGCTCTTATTGCACGCTTCTCTAATTTCCCTCGTGATGCCCTCCCTAACGTCTATTTTACTATTTGGAGGCCTATATACCACTCCTATTAATGTTTTTCGCCCCTCGCTATTTCTTAGCTCCACCCATATAGATTCTGTATTAACTGAGTTAATATCCTTCCTTTCAATTGCATTTATCCCCTCTTTTACTAGCAATGCTACCACTCCTCCCTTTCTTTTTTGTCTTTGGTATTTATAGGTTTGACAGGTCTTCCTGTCAAACTTATGAATGAAGCATTCCCTGCTGCCATTGGCTCTCCATGGCCCACGTGATCCCAGGGGACGCATCGAACTAACTGCGCCCCTGGGATACGCAAGCACTGCGCGCCGGCAGTTGGAGGAGGCCCAGGATCAGAATCCCACGCGGGCCCACAGCTCAACGACCGGTGCGCTAGGTAAGTGCAGGTCAGGGGCTTGCACCCGCGGGAAGCCCCCGACCCGAATTTCTGGGCCATTATATGAAATTTCAATTTAACAAATATATTTTTTAAGAAAACAGCTACCAAGACAAAAATCCCAACGAGCTTGCTTAAGAGCTATTTGTCTATTAGGTTTTACATGTTTATTTCGGTAGTATCTATTAAATCTGATTACCCTTTTTTGGTATGCATCAGAACATCTGAATTTCCTGTTTCCTCAACAAAGTACTATCTAAGCCCCAGTGTAAGGAACAATGGAACTTAGCTCGAGGATAAGATTTTCTATTCCTGAAAAAAAATTCTTTCTATTTCATTAAATCCTTGGGAAATGATAACTTGTCACTGTCTATTCAAGGCACAGTATCCTTTTAAGTTAGTTTTCCTGAACTTACTACTTTTAAAAACACAACTGAATTAAATTAAATCTTATGCAGTTCATAAAATAACAATTAGCTGATCTCAAAATGAACTACAAGTGATGCTTAATCCAGATCTGACCCCTTTCTCTTGCACAAAATAGTGGTTTGGAGCTGAGAAAACCATGTGACTTCTTAATGAGGATTAAAACTGTAAGGTATTTGTTAGATATTTAAAAAAAAAATACAATTCTGTACATCAAGTGGTGCAGCTGAGATTTGTTTTATTTGGGGGGGGGGGGGGGGGTTGGAGAACAATGATGTGATAAATGAATGTCTCATGTTGATGAAATATACCCTAGAATGCCTGCAAACTGATTTCTATTTTAGCTGCAAACAATATTTTTTTTAGCCAAGCAAATAAACAATCTCATGACCTAAGTGCAGAATCTTTTCCTTTTTAAAAAAAAAATCCGCAGAAGAGATTTTCATTCTGTATCACTGGCTAGAATTCCTGGAACATATTAATCCATTTTTCACACCATGATGGCAAGACGAGCAGTCCATGCATGTTTCACACCGAGTTAAGGGTTCATGATCGCATTATCTCATGGTGGACACAAAGTTTTTATTCAGTTGCATAGTATAGAATGTGTGGAGGGAGAGTGCATCCCTCTACTCACACTGCTGACTGGTTTTTCTACACAGTACTAATTCTGTTTACTGACATGACATCATTATAACATTATATAAATTCTAGAAAATATTTTTCCTTGCATGGCAATTTTGTGATTTCCTACCATCAGTGTGACAAAAAACATAGAATTAGTCAAACCAGTGCTATGCAATCAAACAACATAATGTGAATGTAGTAATCTTTCGTAGTTGGAAAGAAAACGGTTTGGTATTCCTCTTACAGTGACAATTCTACCTTAAATTTTGCTTTTACCTTTGAAAATGTATGGGCTGAATTTTGCCGCCGCTTGGAGGGCGGGTTCGGAGGCGGGTCCACTGTCAAAATAGCAAAGATTGACAGCGGGTAGGGAAACACACGAGTCTCACAGATGTCGGGTCTGTCGGCGCTGAACAGACCTGACACCAAGCGGCGGGGGAGGCTGTTCACATCATTAAATGGGTTGTTAACATCCAATTAACTGTTATTTTAAGCCTACATTTCAATTTTACATCCTCCCACATGGTTTACCCGCTGCTCGGGGAACACATTAGCTCAGCATGTCGTGAGTGGATTCAGCATTGAATTATCTCATGACCTGACAGCTGTCAAAGATGTATTAAAGATCCCATGTTACAGCTGTTCACTTTCAAAGCTCAGAAACTGTTGGTTACTGCATTTGGAAGACATTGAGCTTTCTGCGGCTTGCAAGTGTTTGGAGCCAACTCTCTATCCAGCGCCACCTCATTGGAATAACCTCTCTCACCACTGACAGATCGCTTCTGTCATCTCAACCTCACCTGCCATCTAATCCATCAGCATAGTTGCCCTTGAAAATATCTCACCTTGGTCCTCCGAATCACACCAAGATCAGCACCAGGCACACCAGCAGCACCAATAACAACACCAACCTTCTCCGCAATCACCTGATGCTGCACAGGACAGAGGGCATCAGCACCCGACCACATTGCTGCCCAGGATGCCAGGGATGGCCTCACCATGGCCAGATTTACTTCACTTGATGCTGTAAATCTGGATGTCAAATGATGCGCCAGGTTGCCACCATCCCACACCAACACCATAAAGCATCCCTACAATGCCCAAGCCATTCCTTTCACACTCGTCACCATTGCGGGGGGGGGGGGGGGGCGTGAACCCTTATGTCTCACCATTCACTACAACTCACTAAGCCACTTCCAAAGGTGCACACAAATCTGTCCAAGAACTCAAAGTGCTGAAAATAAAGATTTTAATGTTTGACAGCACATTACCAGAAACTTCACATGAACATTGGCTAAACCATCCAAGTGCCTACCCTTGTGTGTTGTTAGTTGATATGCGTGCAGTAGGATGAGGATGAGTGTGAGAGGTGGCTAGTGAAATGGGGAAGTGATAATGTAGATAGAGAGGGATGGGTGGAAGTACAAGGTAAGTTGGTGTGAGTAAAGATGTGCAGGAGTAGGGTAGGGAAGGCAGAGTGATGTGGATGTGATGAGTGGCACAGCAGGATGAGATCGAGTGTGGCTTGGCAGTAACGTATCGTGATCTACTGAGATCATTGAAAGGCTTGCGCCACTGCAGCCTGGTCCTCCTGAACACAACCCATGCTTGTGCCCTCCTGTGCAATGTGCAACCAGGCTGCGTTGATCTCCTGGGGAAGTCTCTTCCGCCCATGGGAAAGGAAGAGAACCTCCCTGCGTTCTGCGACTCCCTCCATAAGCATATGGAGGGAGTCATGGGAGAGCCTGGGTGCAGCCGTGCACCTCTGTGCAGTGCTTGTCAGTGTTTGCAGCATCTCAATGCTGTAGAACACTGACAACAGAACTGTCAAAATCAATTTGGACATGGCCCCTTTAAGGAAACCAGCTGATAACGCATCATCAAATGACGTCATCAGACCCACTTCCTTTTAATTGTCCGGGAACCTTGTAGGACTGGCTTAGCAAGCCCAATCATTGTAAAATTACTTGGAGAGTGCGGGCTGCAGTAGGCAGCGGGCTGGGACCGCGTCACCGACCCCGGCCGCCCAGGACCCACCTCAGTTTCAATTTGACTTATTGATTACATACCAAAGTTAATAAATTACAACTATTGCATAGGCTGTATTGTGAAGTACAAACCCTACTGACCAATTATTCAAGAGTTGTACCCTGATCGTTTTCTCTGATGACCATTGAGAACTTTAGCCACTATTGCAGAAGCTATGCACAATACAGGTATAAGCGTACTTTCTATTTCTGTGGTGCTCGAGGTCAATTTTACAGTAAGAATTTAGGCCTACAGTAGTACCTTGCCAAAACAAAAGTGCCAGTGAATGCAAACTTTAGCATGGATCATTTTATTTTACAAGTATATTTGATTACCATATTTGGTCACATCAAGTCAAAGATTCCAATGAACGAATCAAAACAACTAGATATAAAACCACTACTTCCCTTTGCACTCTGACATTCCAGGTCAGAAAAGCAAGCTGGGTATTTGAACAGTTTGCCCTGTGCAAAAATTAGGGAAATGCCGTAACTGTTAAGCAAATGAAAAATATTCACTACAAAAAGGAAAAGACAGACTCACTTGCATCCTCAAGTCAAAACAATTTCTGAAACTGTTTAATGTACTGTCCATTGTCTACATTTTATTCTACCTAAAGGTTCACTTTCATAAATACAATCATTAAATTAAATTCCCAACAATACATTTACTGTTGTGCATATATAACAGCATCGCATCATACCATTAATATAATTGCAAGTGCTGCTGCAATTACATAAATGACTATAAAAAGTGTGATCAATTGCCTTTTGAGGATGTGAAATAGTTTTATTTGTCTCAACCATGTAAAGCTTTAAAAGCTAGCTTGTACTATATACGTATATTAGTCTAATAAAAGCCTTCATCTTGCCTCTAACTACTGTCCAACCGAAGTGGGTGTACTATTTCCCTTGTCTAAATTATTTCTAATCTAAATTCATAAAATTAGAAATTATTTTCTTAATCCATCATTCATGGCTCATTTCATTTGCAGGCGACAGCAAAGCATTACATTTCTCCACTGAATAACTGTATACAAATGTTTTGTGACCTATAAGATTATCAGTATGAATATAAAGATAGATATAATAATTCAGCACTAAATATTAATTCCTTTTGCTGACTAGCCATGAGTATGGCATGCGAACGACAAATTTACTTTTTATATTTAGCAGTATTCAGTCCACTCCAAAACCAGGGGGGCGCGAGGGGGAGAGATAAGTTTACTGCATTAGTTAAAGGCAGACAAACTATAAAGTTATCTTTAAAGCATTTCAGTGCTATTACCGGGGCTGGGTGATAAGTAACATTAGAGAATGCGTAAAGAAACAAAATGAGTAATTTCATGATGCTGTATTTGCAGTTAAATACAGTTACACAAAGTATAGAAAATGAATTAATATTATGGGATGAGCTAGCCAATGCCACATAAATCTTATGAACTAAAAAATGGTTTCCATATTTTTCAAACATAACAGTATTGATTTTCCCCCCAGAATTATTATGCAATAAGTCAAGCTGAAGATATTCCATGGTAGAAATAAAGGGGTGGGAATCAGGAGACCTCCACTGTGAGTTAACCATCCCAGCATTGTGAGGAACAATAAATTTCAACAGAATGAAAAGGGAAGCTTGACTGCTTTTATCATATGGTGGAGAGGAAATCATAATTGAGTTTCACCAGGAGTTTATGAGCTGATTTCAGAATCAAGTTTGTAGGTGATTCCTGTACACTGCAAATATTTTAAAACAGCAAAATAAGTTAGATGCATTTCATTTTGACAATGCATCAGTTATAAATTTACTTACACTCAGAATATTAAGATATGAAATACTGCAAGTCGGTCTCCCAATCATGGGTTTGACACTTGGGGTTGACTATTATTCACTATTGCTTGCCTCAGTTGGATGGGTTTTGTCAATTTCCAAACAAAGTGCCAGGTCAGCTGTTTTTTCGGGGGGTGGGTGGTCGAAGAGGGGATACGGGTAAGCTATTGGGCGGAAGAAAAATAATGAGTAGAAATCCAGCCTGAAATACTTATTCAGTTGGTAGGTCAGAGCATGGTATTGACAACAGTTTTGGAAAAATCAGCAGCCATCTTACTGGAGTTCATGCAAGTTATGGTCTCATGTATTTCTCTTTAATATTATTTTACTTTGCTTCTTATTTATAATTCTGATGCGATTTCACTGTGGCATGACTGTAAAGGATAACTATGTTGATGGATAATGAGACAATCTGTATGTCATATTTCTTTATGGTGATGATGATGTGGGGTTGCACTGATGAATTCAGTGTGTTTTGGGAATAAGGAAAGTCACGTTGAAAAATCACTTGTGGGAGAGGGCTACTATGTTGCATCATAGAAGCAATACAAGATTTACATTACAAAGAGTTTATAATATACTTGAACTTTTTTTTACATAAACAGCAGCTAAAAGGGCAGAATACATACATGAGAAAAACTGATGTTTAATGATATTATGGCCCAGAAATTCGGGTCTCTACGGGTGAGTACTCATGGGGTACTCACCCGTAAGCCCAATGGAAGTGCTGGTTTTGTGCATGCACTGTGCATGCGCGGGAAACAGACACTTTTGTTCCCCTGAAAGAAGGGGTTCAGAGGTGGAACGCGTGCGCAGGAGAGGCAGCGCGTGCGCATCAAACTTATGTTTTTTTTTGCAGGTTTTCCCGGGAGGGTAAGTCTCCAGGAGTTACACTTTAAAAAAGCAGGCGCAAGGCCTGCTTTTTACAAGGTAAGTGGTGAATTAATTAAAATTGAAACATTTTTTCCACACTTTTATTATTTTTAAATACTTTAAAGAAAGGTAAGTTTATTTTTAGCCCCGTTAGAAAATGTAATTAATTTTTTCAAAAATTTTAATTATTGTTTAAAATAGTTATTTCATGTAATTTATAGTTTATTTTAAAAATGTGATATTTAAAAAAATTTATTTGAAGATTTAGTGATGTTTTGGGGCTTATAGTATTTATAGGTTTGACAGGTCTGTCAAACTTATGAATGAAGCATTCCCTGCTACCACTGGCTCGCCATGGCCCACGTGATCCCAGGGGACGCATCGAACTAACTGCGCCGGCAGTTGGAGGAGGCCCAGGATCGGAATCCTACGCGGGCCTACAGCAGAACGGCCGGCGCGCTAGGTAAGTGCAGGTCGGGGGCTTGCACCCGCGGGAAGCCCCCGACCCGAATTTATGGGCCAATGTTAGTGCAGGCCATATATGTATCATTGTGCAAAATATTTGGAATGAACAATAAATAATTAACATTTATTTCTTGATCTAATCCCTAAATTCCTTGATGTTTGTAGTCTGCAAAAACTTATCAAAAGAAAAACTTACTTGCAAACAGCCATTTTTTAATTAGTGTAGAAACTTTGGCAGGAAAAATCGTAGAGCAAGTTATTATCTTAATGGCAAGAAACTGGAAAGTACTGAAGTACAAAGAGATCTGGGGGTCCTGGTGCACGAAACTCAAAAGGTTAGTATGCAGGTGCAGCAAGTGATTAAGAAGGCCAATGGAATGTTGGCTTTCATTGCTAGGGGGATAGAATATAAAAATAGGGAGGTATTGCTTCAGTTGTACAAGGTATTGGTGAGACCGCACCTGGAATACTGCGTACAGTTTTGGTGTCCATACTTAAGAAAGGACATACTTGCTCTCGAGTCAGTACAAAGAAGGTTCACTCGGTTAATCCCAGGGATGAGGGGATGGACATATGAGGAGAGGTTGAGTAGATTGGGACTCTACTCATTGGAGTTCAGAAGAATGAGAGGCGATCTTATTGAAACATATAAGATTGTGAAGGGGTTGGATCGGGTGGATGCGGGGAGGATGTTCCCGATGATGGGTGAAACTAGAACTAGGGGGCATAGTCTTAGAATAAGGGGCTGCTCTTTCAAAACTGAGATGAGGAGGAACTACTTCACTCAGAGGGTGGTAGGTCCATGGAATATGCTGCCCCAAAAAGCTGTAGAAGCTACATCATTACATAAATTTAAAACAGAAATAGGCAGTTTCCTAGAAGTAAAAGGAATAAAGGGTTATGGAGAGCGGGCAGGAATTTGGACATGAGTCTAGGTTCAGATCGGTCATGGCCCTGTGGGTAGCGGAGCGGGCCCAGGGGCCGTGTAGCCTGATCCTGCTCCTATTTCGTGTGTCTAATTCTGTTAGATTCAGGAGATGGTTCTGTGATAGTGGATTGGCAGTTAGGATCAGATCAGCCATGATCTTATTGAATGGCGGAGCAGGCTCGAGGGGCCGATTGGCCTACTCCTGCTCCTATTTCTTATGTTCTTAAACAGTTCAGTTAAAATATCTGAAATTGATCAATGCATTTGATTGAGTAAACTACTGTTTATATTCCAATTGAAACTGATTTTCCACTGCTTCTAAGTCTACACAACTTCACATTTATCAAAGGAGATCAATTGTCCAGGCTCCAGTAAATGTTTTTCATGCTGAAATCATTTATCTGCTTTCATTACGGTGCGAGATGATTTTCTCATCAATCTCCATGATCAATTTATCATTGTACCTGTAAATCAAGATTTGTCTCATAAATTCATTTCTACATAAATTATTTCCAGGTACAAAAACACTGCATTTGCAAGAAAGAACTGGAACACGATTTTTGTTACACTGCATGTAGAAAAACTTTGAAGTATATTTTAGTGAGCTGTCCTTTTTATTGTCCGTGTGTAATACCACTTTGGCAGTAGCACTGTTGCTATCCGTGACAACACTTTAGAATTAAAGTGCAAGCTAGTAACTACCACTGATTGAGCAGTTTCATAATGTAGGTCTTGAGAGTAATTACTTTTTTGGTATAGATTTTACTTTTTTTTATACCACAGAGCGAGCGTTCCCTTTGTAATCTACAATATTTCCCACATGTCCTTTCTCAGAATATGCTCATACCGCAGTGCAATTCAATGTTCATTCCATGTTTTCTCTACACTGAACACTGTACTGTGAAAATACTTTCCAAATAAACTCACTTGAATGCAACACACCATTAAGGTTTTTTTTCCTATGGCCCACTAGCACAAGTAAGCATTTTTCTCCTATTTTGGCATATTGGCTTAAGTAAATCAATTCACCTCCAACCTGGATTTGAATCTAGAGCAGACAGATCATTCTCTGATTCTTATGAGAAGCCTTACAAGCAGCAGACTTTTTTCTTTAAATGTTGCTTCTGCAAAACTTCATTTTGAACTGGTGAGATGCAAACTAGTTTATCCAATCATGAATTTCTTTCAGGACTCTGAATTCTCTCATTGAAATTCAAATTTGAAGCACTGGATGTATTGAAATCTCAAGAGTTTCCAACATTGTACTGAACATGGTGTTATTGAACATGAAATATTCCCCCAAAGTACATTTAAATTATATTTGAATTAAAAGTTCACATGGGAACACCACAGAAGAAGCTGCTCTAATGGCATGGCTTGAAATAAATAACCTCATGATTCACAACTGTCTCAAAATTCTCTTTCTTCTCCCACAAAAAAACATGCTCCTTCAAGAGATTACTGTCTACTGTATACACAAGATACAGATCTTTTACCATACTTGTAGATGACACTCTGAAAGTAGAAACACTTTCTATTGTAGTGTATGTGTTAGAACATTTTAATTTGAGAACCCTTTTAGTACTGAAAGAAACAAAACACAAGAGGGCCAATTCTTTGATGATGCACTCACGCACAACCATTCTGTGTGTGTATTGTAGATTTGAGCAAGTAGGCCCTGTAATGATATCAGCAAATAGTGATGGTATTTGTCTGTTTGATTATTTATGCCTTACCAGCATATTTGCCTGATTGATTATTTATGCCTGACCAGCAGAGGGCATGTGAGAGACAAGCAGTTTAGTTTTAGTTTAGTTTTAGATGGATCTCTAAGATGGTGTCTCCTGTAATGCTGTTAACAGAGTTGAACAGACTTTAGATTAAAACACATTCTCTTTCATGAATGTGTCATCATTGAACCCACATACAAATCAATACATGGTGTCAGAAGTGATTGAAAGAGATGAAGAGGAAAAATCTGAAGTTAGCAACTCGATGAGATAGTGGCAAGTAAGCTACCCAGCGAAATCAGCTCTCCACATATTAGCAAGCCAAAAGAGAACATCGTTACTTACCATTGGAGAATAGCTAACGAAGTGAAAAATGGAAGGTTTACACCCACCGGCGAAACTTCAGTTGACAGGTAATGTGGCTGAAAATTGGAGGAGGTTCAAACAACGTTTGGAGTTGTATTTATCAGCAATCGGAGCTGACGAGAAAAGTGATAAAATGAAAGCGTCAGTGTTCTTACATGTCATGGGTGATGAAGCGCTGGAGGTGTATAATAACTTCACATTCGCTGCTGATGGAGACAAAATGAAGCTAGATAAAATAATGGAACAGTTTGAGGCCTACTGCATACCTAAACGTAACGTGACGTTTGAGAGGCACAGATTTTTCACATGTGTACAGAAAACGGGAGAGACTATTGATCAGTATGTGACTGAACTGAGAAACCGAAGCAAAACATGTGAATTTGGGGGACTGACAGACTCGCTGATAAAAGACAGACTGGTGTGTGGTATTCCTGATAATGGTCTAAGGGAAAGACTGCTAAGAGAGCAAAATCTAGACCTGGGAAAAGCCATAGCACTGTGTTGGGCTACAGAGACTGTGAAGTCGCAGGCAAAGGAGCTGTTCAGTGACAGTAGCTGCAACGTGGATGCAGTGAGTAAGAACGGACACAAACCGTTTAACAAAAAGAGCGCCAATGTGAAAAAAGAGGCATGGCCAGCGAACAAAAATGAAAGGGGCAATCGAAAGTCATGTAGTCGATGCGGTACACAGCATCCACCAAAAAATTGTCCAGCATATGGTAAAAAATGCAATAGTTGCAACAAAAACAACCATTATGCCCATTGCTGCAAGAACCAAGCGCAACAAAGCAAGGTCCATGCAGTAGATGAAAGCGAGAAAGAGGAGTTCAATGTGGATGTTGTGTCTGAAAACAAAAAAGAAAAAAGAGACTGGATGTTGACACTAAAAGTGAATGACATACATATTCCATTTAAATTGGATACTGGAGCACAAGTTAATGTGATATCAGAGACTGATTTTAAGAAAATTAGACCCAGACCAAAGATACATGGAATAAAAGTGAAAGTGACAGGATACTCAGGTACTGATATACCAGTGAAAGGAAGATGCATTGTCAAAGTGACACACAAGGACAGAGAGCACACGCTAGCATTAATCGTGGTGCCAAAGGATGTGCAGGCCATACTAGGTTTAAAAGCCTGTGAGAGACTGAACCTGGTAGAGAGTCCTCGTTGTGGAAAGCGAAGGAGAGACAGTCTATGATGAACTCATGAAAGAGTACAACGACCTATTTAAGGGTCTCGGCTGCCTTCCAGGAGAACACACGATCAGAGTAGATAAAAGTATGCCAACGGTCATACATCCATGCAGAAAAGTCCCGTTTGCTCTTCAAAAGCAACTGAAGGCAGAGTTGGACAGGATGGAAAGCCTGAACGTGATTCAGAAGATAGATGAGTCAACTGAGTGGGTGAGTTCCCTCGTTGTTGTGGACAAAAAGAATGGAAAGCTCAGAATTTGCCTGGATCCAAGAGATCTAAACAGAGCAATAAAGAGAGAGCACTTCAAGCTTCCTACACGTGAGGAAATCATGGCACAGTTTGCAAATGCAAAGTATTTCAGCAAGTTAGATGCATCATCAGGATTTTGGCAGATGAAACTGGACGAAGCAAGTTCAAGACTGTGCACGTTCAACAGTCCATTTGGCAGATACAGATTCCTAAGGTTACCATTTGGCATTGCCTCAGCTCCTGAAGTGTATCACAAAACTATCCATATGATCTATGAGCATCTGGAGGGAGTTGATACATCAATGGATGACATCATAGTATAGGGAACCACGAGAACTGAGCATGACGAGAGACTGAAAAAAGTGCTGGAAGCAACAAGGAAAACAAACCTGAAGCTGAATAGAGAGAAATGCCAGCTCGGGGTGACAGAACTGACATTCGTGGGAGATATCCTTAGCAGTGAGGGCATCAGACCAGATCCCAGAAAGGTGTCCGCCATTGAGAATATGCCAAAGCCACAATGCAAAAAGGACGTGCAGAGGTTTAATGGAATGATCAACTACATGGGTAAATTCATATCCAACCTCTCAGAAAAGATGGCGCCACTGAGAAGACTAACTGAAAAGAACATAGAATGGGAATGGAATCATGAGCATGAGAAGTCATGGAGCGATCTAAAGAAACTGCTCACAGAGGAACCAGTTCTGAGGTTTTATGACCCAGCGAGACCCATCAAGATATCATCAGATGCATCACAGAGTGGGCTTGGTGCCGTTCTTCTGCAAAAATATGACTACTGGCAACCTATTGCATATGCATCGCGCTCAATGACAGACGCGGAGACGCGATATGCTCAAATAGAAAAGGAGCTGCTCAGCATCACATACGCCTGTGAAAGATTTCACCAGTTTGTGGCAGGACAAGCAATCAGTGTAGAGACTGACCATAAGCCCTTGATTGCATTGTTCCAAAAGCCACTAAATGGATGTCCGCTTAGAATACAAAGAATGATGATCAGGCTGCAACGCTATACACTGAATGTTGCGTACACACCGGGTAAGCTGATGTATACAGCAGACACGTTGTCCAGAGCTGCTGACCCAAGTGAGCCCGCAAACATCAAAATGGATGAAAAAGTGAACGCCTACGTGGACATGATCACAAGTGCACTGCCCATAGCAGATGCAAAAATGGAGCTCATAAAGACTGAGACAAACAAAGATGAAACACAGACGACTGAGGAAAAGCATCTTGGATGGATGGCCCAACATGAAGCAAGACTGCTCACCTGACATGGCAGAGTACTGGAACTGCAGGGCGGAACTATCAGTGGTCGAAGACATCATCTACAAAGGAAGTAAAATAGTTATCCCAAAGAGTCTGAGAAAAGAGATGCTAAAAAGAATCCATGGAGGACATCTGGGAATCGAAAAGTGTAAGAAAAGAGCACGAGAGGTGATGTACTGGCCACGAATCAACCAAGATGTGACAAATGAGGTGTCAAACTGCACAATATGCCTGAAATATCGAGCAAGCAATCCGGTAGAACCACTAAAGCCACACCCAGTGCCAGACAGACCTTACCAGAAGGTAGGCGCTGACCTATTTGTATGTCAAGGGAAGGACTATCTTGTAGTCACAGACTATTACTCCCTGTATCCAGAGGTTTGTAGACTGTACACCACCACTGCAGATGCTGTGATAACATGTATGAAAGCCATATTCTCCAGACATGGCGTGGCAAGCGAGGTCTTCACAGACAACGGACCCCAGTTTTACAATGCAAGTTTCCGACACTTTGCCAAAGAGTGGGACTTTGTCCACACAACGTCAAGTCCTCACTTTCCACAGTCCAATGGACTAGTGGAAAAATCGGTCCAGTGAAAAGACTGATGTACAAGGCAAAAGACAGTGGAAATGACTTCTACCAGAGCATGCTTGTATACCGCACAACACCGCTCGAGTGTGGTATGTCACCAGCCCAACTCCTTATGGGAAGTCTGCTAAGGTCAAACCTACCCATCCCGGAGAACCTCCTGAAAACAAAAGAGGGGGAGAAAGTGAGGAAGTTCAAAGAACAGAAAGAAAAGCAAAAGTACTACTATGACAGAGGAACACAAAACTTAACTGAACTCCACAGTGGTGACCAAGTAAGGTTCAAAGACAAAACAAACATATGGACTCAGAAGGGAACTGTCCTGAGTGAAGTCCAACCAAGATCATACACCATTCAGACAGATGAGGGTGCTGTTCTGAGAAGAAATCGTCAGGATCTTCTCATGGGACCAGCCACAGCAGGTCAAAAGACTGACACTGTTGAACAACCTGATCACACAGCAGGTCAAAAGACTGATACTGTTGAACAACCTGATCACACAGCTGAGAACTCATCATCTGAGGCAACAACTCAGATTCAAGGACAATCAATCAGAAAATCCTCAAGACACGTGAAGCCTCCTGAGAGACTCATTGAGCAAGTTTAAGGACTCTTGTTATAGAAGGAAGTAATGTTATCTTATTCTTTCTTCAAGTTCTAGTGTATTTACATATTTCATGTGAACACACAAAACAAGGTTAAAAAACCTTGATAATGATAATGATAATGTAAGTTCATTAAGTGTTACAGTTAAAATGCAGAGTAATACAAAGAAAACATGTTGTTAGCTAAAAGTAAAATACTTTTGTTTTAAGAAAGGGAGATGTAATGATATCAGCAAATAGTGATGGTATTTGCCTGTTTGATTATTTATGCCTTACCAGCATATTTGCCTGATTGATTATTTATGCCTGACCAGCAGAGGGCATGTGAGAGACAAGCAGTTTCGTTTTAGATGGATCTCTAAGATGGTGTCTCCTGTAATGCTGTTAACAGAGTTGAACAGACTTTAGATTAAAAGACATTCTCTTTCATGAATGTGTCGTCATTGAACCCACATACAGCACAACCATGAATTCTGTGTGTGTATTGTAGATTTGAGCAAGTAGGCCCCAGCACTTGCATCACTGCATTCCTGATTCTGCGGTTAAAATGATTGTTTCTTTGAAGGTTTGAAGACTTTCTTCTATCCCCGAATTTAATGCAGACGAAGGTAAATTTATCCCATAATGAATTCCTAGTTTTTTTTGCAGAACCTGAACAGTCATTTCAGGATTGGCTTGCTTGGGCCTGATGTGGGCCACCTGAAGCGATTCGTGGTTGAGAAGGATTTACAAGAGGTGGCACAGGGATCCACTGCTCTCTCTTTTTATGTTGTGGCTATGCAAATGTGCCAACATGGAGGTAATCAGATAGTAACTGTTATACTTCCCAGCTTGGAGTCCCTTCTGTTGGCAGGCTTCTCAACGCAATGCCAGCGTCATTAGACTCTACTTACATATTGTGTCCTCAACCAAAGGATGGGCAAACACTTGAAGGCACTGTAAACATGAGATCTTGCCATCTGTTTTAATCTTGTGTCGCATTTCTGCAGAAGATAACAAATTAAATGCTTGGAATTTATCAAAAAAGCAATTGGAATGCACACAATTGCTAGCCTTGTTTGGTATTAATCTTGAGCTGAGGAAGTGAGTTTCATCCATTTACTCTACTCTACATTATGTTGATTGGACACACCTTGAATCATGTGTACAGTTGGTGTACAAGTCGGCGCCTATGGCTGCCTGGCTTATTAAATGCATCAGGTCCAACTTACTAGGGAAACAAAACATACCTCCATATGTCAGGTGGTGACTCTAACCAGGCAGCAACCACTACTGTTGCAGTTTACCAAAATCCTAGTGTCAATCGTGATGCAGTGCTTTGCATGGTACATGTATGCCAGTGTTCTTCAGATTCCTCAGCACTGTATCCCACCTCTGTCAGGTATATTTGCTGTGATTAAGGTGAGTAATATCAGTGTTTGGGAGTGGACCATTTTTTCACTTTTCAACCATCTCCAGGCCAGGTCCAGAATAAAGTTACTTTTAGTTTGAGACATAATTGAGGAAGATTTCTCTGTGTACTATGTGTACTGAAGTCAGAAGTGCATTATTTCTAAATGTTTTTATGGTTTCATTACACATAGTAGACAGAGGAATTTTCACTGATTATGCCATAATCTACCAACCTCAGAAAAGTACATTCTTCTGCATCAGTAAAACATTTTTACTTGCAATACCATTTTTGTGGTCCAGAATTCTAAGTGAGATTGCCAATTTAGTGCAGAATGATTGCAGTTTTATTTAGTGGAAATGTCTGTACTAGGAACTAGGTTAAGACATTTTAAAATACATTCTTAGGATGTGGATGTCACTGCCAAGGCCAGCGTTTACTGCCCATCTCTAGTTGCTCTGAGAAGGTGGCAATGGGCTTTCTTCTTAAATTGCTGCAGTAGCAGTTTGGCACAACTGAGTGGCTTGCTCCTGTTACAGTGGTTCCAAACAATCCATTTTAAATGTATTTAAAAATATATATTTATCACTTTCTGTTTAAACTCCTGGCTGCCCACATGACAAGTTTTTGAATGCAGCCAGGAGCGCTAAGCAATTTCCCATTGGGAGAAAAGAAAAATAAATGGGGGAGTTCACTCCCTTCTACAGAGAGCTGGCACAGACTAGATGGGCTGAATGGCCTCCTTCTGTGTCGTTATGACTCTATGAATTCAGATAAAGAGGTTCTTCAGCTATTTTTATCTCATCCTTCTGGAATACCAAACCGTATAGCATTTGCCATTACAGCATTTAGCTATTTCTTAATCGAGCCGTCGGGTTGAAGGACTTGGAGGAGTCGAGATGTCAGTGTTCAGGTGAGTGATGGGTGCATGAGTGCAAAGGTAAGTGTGTTTGGTGTGTCTAAAGAAGTTTAAATGACCTGTACTTACCTTTACAGCCTTCCTTCCTCTCGGTTTCGGGAGTCCATCATCTAACCGGCACAGAAAGCAGAATGGCTGCGATCTGTCAAAAGTGACAGCCTGCAGCTTTCTGTGCTGGTGAGATTTCCAACTGAGTCTGTGTAGGACTCAGGTTAGAAGTAAGACTGTCAGTGTTTGACAGCTTCAAACAGCTGTGAAACACTGATATTTCATCTGTCAAAAGCTCTTGACAGATGAAATTTCAGTCTGTGATATCACCTGTTGCCAGGTGGCCCTTAATTGGCCTGCTGAGCCCGCTGGGCGGGCTCAACAAGGTCAATCAAGTTAAAATCGCGTGGATTGGCCGCATTTCGATGGAGGCGGGACTACAACCCCGAAAGTTGTAGTCCCGCCTCCTTCCCGACTTCTGAATGAAAATCACCACCTTTAGGTTGACTATCTCTATTTATATACATCCACAAGCTGTCTTTTGTGATGTCTCTTTTCAAGGCTAAGGATTCAGAGCTTTTTATTACATTTTTCCTCATACCTCTTCCCTCCAACAATGGAAATCAACTTCAATTTTAGTGGCCAACAACAACAACTTGTATTTATATAGCGCCTTTAACGTAGTAAAATGTCCCAAGGCGCTTCACAAGAGTATTATAAGACCAAAAACTTGATATCAAGCAAGCCACATAAGGTGAAATTAGGGTAGGTGACCAAAAGCTTGGTCAAAGAGGTAGGTTTTAAGGAGCGTCTTAAAGGAGGAGAGAGGTAGAGAGTCGGAGAGGTTTGAGCAGAGAATTCCAGAGCTTAGGGCCCAGGCAACTGAAGGCATGGCCACCAATGGTTGAGCGATTATAATCAGGGATGCTCAAGAGGGCAGAATTGGGGGAGTGCAAATATCTCGGGGGGGTTGTGGGGCTGAAGGAGATTACAGAGATAGGGAGGGGCGAGGCCATGGAAGGATTCGAAAACAAGGATGAGAATTTTGAAATCGAGGCACTGCTTAACCGGGAGCCAATGTAGGTCAGTGAGCACAGGGGTGATGGGCGAACGGGACTTGGTGCGAGTTAGGACACGGGCAGCCGAGTTTTGGATGACCTCAAGTTTACGTAGGGTAGAACATGGGAGGCCATACAGGAGTGCGTTGGAATAGTCAAGTCTAGAGGTAACAAAGGCATGGATGACGGTTTCAGCAGTGGATTAGCTGAGGCAAG
This sequence comes from Somniosus microcephalus, assembly GCF_052327205.1. NCBI lineage: Eukaryota > Metazoa > Chordata > Chondrichthyes > Squaliformes > Somniosidae > Somniosus > Somniosus microcephalus. The sequence goes on along the minus strand of NC_140989.1, from coordinate 71,434,807 downwards.
GGTGGAGACAGGTGATGTTACAGAGGTGGAAATAGGCGGTCTTAGTTATACCGCGGATACGTGGTCGGAAGCTCATTTCAGGGTCAAATATGACACCAAGGTTGTGAACAGTATGGTTCACCCTCAGACAGATGTTAGGGAGCGGGATGGAGTCAGTGGCATGGACCGAAAACAATGGCTTTGGTCTTCCGAATATTTAATTGGAGAAAATTTCTGCTCATTCAGAACTGGATGTCGGACAAGCAGTCTGACAATTTAGGGACTGTGTAGGGGTCGAGAGAAGTGGTGGTGAGGTAGAGCAGGGTGCTGTCAGCGCACATGTCAAACTGACGCCGTGTTTTCGGATGATGTCGCCGAGGGGCAGCATGTAGGAGGGGGCCAAGGATCGATCCTTGAGGGACACCAGAGGTAATGATGCGGAAGCGGGAAGAGAAGCCATTGCAGGTGATTCTCTGGCTATGATTAGATAGATAAGAATGGAACCAGGCGAGTGCAGTCCCACCCAGCTAGATGATGGTGGCGAAGCGTTACAGAAGGATGGAATGGTCAACTGTGTCAAAGGCTGCAGACAAGTCAAGAAGGATGAGTAGGGTAGTTTACCTTTATCACAGTCACAAAGGATGTCATTTGTGACTTTGATGAGAGCTGTTTCAGTACTGTGGCAACGGCAGAAACCTGATTGGATGGATTCAAACATGGAGTTGCAGGAAAGACGGGCACGAATTTGGGAGGCGACAACACGTTCAAGGACTTTGGAGAGGAAAGGGATGTTGGAGATGGGGCGGTAGTTTGCAAGGACGGAGGGGTCAAGGGTTGTTTTTTTGAGGGGAGCGGTGATGACAGCAGATTTGAGGAAGAGGGGGACAGTACCTGAGGAGAGAGAACCGTTAACAATGTCAGCTAACAAGGGAGCCAGAAAAGTAAATGGGTGGTCAGCAGTTTGGTGGGAAAAGGGTCGAGGGAGCAGGAGGTGGGTCTCATGGACAAGATGAGCGCAGAGAGGTCATGAGGGGAGATCGGAGAGAAACTGGAGAAAGATGTGAATTCAGGGCTAGGGCAGGGTGGAACCTTAGAGGAAGTTTGGCCCGGTGGGCTGGGGAAGGAAGGGAAGTGGCAGAGGCAGCTGAACGGATGGTCTCAATCTTAGAGATAAAGTCGTCCATGAGCTTCTCACACTTGTTGTCAGAGGTGAGGGTGGAGGAGACGGGGGGGGGGAGGGGTTTAAGAAGATGGTTAGCAGTGGAGAGTAGAAGCCGGGATTTATCTTTGCATTCCAGAATGATTCTGGAATAGTGAGCCATTTTGACAGACGAGAGCAGGACCAGATAATGCTTTATGTGTCCAGCCAAGAGGTATATGTAGTACTCCAGACTGACCAGGGCATTGTACAGCTTCAGCAATGGCTTCTGGGGATTTGAATTCAACTTATTAGGCAACATAACCATCGTATGGCTTCTTGTTATCAGTTAAAAAATGACAATGACACAGGGAGCAGGCCATTTTAGCTGAGGAATGGGGCTAGGTGGAGGGCTATTTTGCGTAAGTAAGGCAGTTTCCAAAGAGAACAAGTTGTAATCTGCCATATATATTATCTCCCAGTGAGAAATTCTGGTGCAAGAAACTGTCCTATATAGAAACCTTATCAAGATCATAAAAAAGCTCCTCACAAGGAGGAAACCGTGGTTTGAGGCATCAGTTGACAATGGATTCGAACTTGGGTCACAGGGTTGTGAGGCAAGTGTTTTAACTAGTGTGCTACTGCATCGCTGTCTTAAACAATTATCTGTAGATGCCCCACTGTCAGATATCAAAGCCTATTGTGTGTCTTATGCCAGAGGTTACAGTGTTTACCAAACCAGAATGTCCTGCAGAACACTGATGTCATTTAACATTATCCAGATACTGATGAGGTTAGAGAAGAAATTCTGCTAAAATGGCACTCGTTTTTAATGAGTTTGCTGTTTGTCATTTGCTACTTAATTGTCCTAATACTGTGCATAAAAATAATTGATAAGAGGATACAACATGTGTCCTTGGCGCACACAATGAGCTGACCTAACCTCATAACAATGGCGTTACAAACGACTGAATGAATCAGGGCTGTGAATTGCTTAAATACAGTCACTCTGACATACATATGATATGTTATTCATGTAATGTAAATGCTGAAAAGTGTCAGTACGTTTTTCATTGTCTATTTTTATGAATAGGATTAAATGTGGGCACATACATCCATGGTGACAAAGCAATACCCAATGGAATCTAGCAATAGGGTTGGATTTATACCACTGCTAAAACACAAGCTTTTGCGACCACTTTCCATTTATATTATGTGTATATAATAGGCCTGAATTTGCGGTCGGTGGCTTCCCATGGGTGGATGTCTCCGAACCGCAATAAATCTACGCACCTACCTGATGGTCCTGGATCCACGGAGACTCGCACTCCTGGGCCTCTACGTGTAGGCCTGCGTAGAGGCCCACATATCCCAGGGGCGCATGCGGTTCACAAGTGTCCCTGGGATCACGTGGGCCGGCCCAACCAATCAGAAAGGGGATTCCCATTATGTTTATGGGGATTCCCATTATGTTTATGGGGATTCCATTTATGTACGGAATCCCCATAAACTTAATAGGAATCACATAAAAAATACATTTTAACAGCACTGAAATTTAAAAAAATCATTACATGTTTAAAATTAAAATATAATTTAATTAAAAATTTAAAAGAAAAATTTAAGTTTAAAAAAAATAAATGTAAACATTTTTCAGAGAGCCAAAAATAACACTTATTTTACATGTTTTTTAATGTTAAAATGATTTAAACATTTTTATTTAAATATTTATTTTCACCCTTACGCTGGCAAAAGAAGGCCCTATGCCTGCTTTTACCAGACGTAAGAGTTTCATGGGCATTCAGTGGGCAAGAGTTGGGCAAACAGCCCATTTCCCGGGGATGCGGAGAATCTGTCAAGTTCCGGGTTTTCGCACATGCGCAGCCCATGCGTAAACCCGGAACTTGTGAGGCACTTATGGCTGCGTATGCACCGTGTATGCGGTCATAGGCCCCGGAAAATCCGGGCCAGTGAATATACAAACAAAGATGTATGTGCGCGTACACACACAGTCTTTATATATTCTTGTGTTTGATTTACAGATTGATTACTTTTATAATGGCCCGTATTTTCCAATCGGAGACTTCCTGCGTGCGGAGGTCTCCGATCTGGAAAAAAACCTACAAACTTACTTGAGGGCTCTCGAGGTGCGTATAGTTCCGCTCCTGGGCCTCTCCAAACTCGAAATGCGCAGGGCCCACATATCCCAGAGGTGTATGCAGTTCGCAAACGTCCCTGGGATCACGTGGGCCATGGGGAGCCAATAGGAGAAGGGAATCTACCTTCATACACTTGACAGGTAGACCTGTCAAATATATGAATGGAGATCACCCCAAAAACACAGTAAAGCATTAAATAAATTTTAAAAAACCCATCACATTTTTAAAATGAGCTGAAATTACAATAAATTAAATATTTTAAACAAAAAATGTATTTTTTGAAAAAAATAATTAAAGTTTTTTTACAGGGCTAAAAATAAACTTACCTTTTTTAAAAATAATTTTTAAAATTATAAATGAGTGAAATTATTATTTTTTTTTTACTTTTTTCAACTCTTATGCTGGTAAAAGCAGGCCTTACGCCTGCTTTTATCAGGTGTAAGATTTCTGCAGGCGGAGGTTCTCCAGAAAGCGGAACTATCTGCCCGCAGAGGCCCTTCTCTAGGGCAGGTGTCCGATCTGTCAAGGGCATTCTTGACAGATTGGAAATACCGGTTTTCAGTGGCATTTCCGGTGTCTCTACGGGTGTGTACATAGCTCGTACACACCCATAGGCATCGGAATATACGGCCCAATATATTCTTAAGTAACATTAAACTGCCAATTTTAGCATTAACAGCAGTTACATTATGGCTAACTTTAACATCTTTTTATTTATCTATTTTGCTGAATGTTCTTGGGGAACTGGCTTGCAGGAGTCACTCAGCTTGTCCTTTTGGAAGCTGAATCAATTGAAATGACAAAAATCACCTAAGCAATGTGGTAATTCACTAGCTATTGATAATTCAGCTCAGTGAGATTGCCTCTTTAATGTATTTTGGTATATATAGTTGTCGTAACTGTTGTTATATTGGCAAACATGTCGGCCAATTTCCACACAGCAAGGTCCTACAAGCAGCAATGAGATAAATGACCAATCTGTTCTAGTTGTTGTTGGTTGTGGGATAAATGTTGGCCAGGACACTCCCTGCTCTTCTTGAAATAGTGCCATTGGATCATTTACGCCCAGCTGAACAGACAGATAGCTCAGCTGAAAGACAACGGGCTGAATTTTGTCAGCACTCAAAGTGCAGGTTTGGAGGCGGGTCCGCTGTCAAAATCGAAATGATTGACAGCGGGTTGGGAACTCGCTGTGAACCCGCCTCCATGTAAAATTCCAAAGCGTCGGGTCTACGATTTCAGAACAGACCCGACACCAAGCAGCGGGGGAGGCATTTAAGATACTTAACTGCTTGTTTACTGCTGTTTTGCCAGCCTTTTTCTATTTTACCACATTTTTAATGGGGTTCACGTCGTTCGGAGATCACGACAGGTAAGTAGGTCGGGTTTTCTATGTCTCCCCATTGCTTTGAATAGGTGACAGCTGCAAAAGTGGTATGAAAGCTACCGTTTCAGAGCTGGTCACTTTCCAATGTCAGAAGCTTGAGCCTTCAGGCCTTGGAAGACACTTTTGAGCTGTATACAGTTTGGAAGTATTTGGAGTAAACTCTCTATCCACTGTCACCTCCTTGGAGCAAGCTCTCTCACCAATGACAGATCGCTTCTGACACCTCAACTTCAGCTGCCATCTATTCCAGCAACATCGGTGCCCTTGAAAAAATCTCACCTTGGTCCTCTGAATCCCTCCATGATCAGCCCCAACACCACCAACAACAATACCAACCTTCTCCACAATCACCTGATGCTGCACAGGACACAGGCCATCAGCACCCGACAACACTGCTGCCCAGGAGGCCAGCGATGGCATCATCATGGCTAGATTTACTTCACTTGACGCTGTACACCCTGGCTGCCCATGATGCGCCAGGTTAACACCACCCCATACCATCACCATAAAGCATTCCTACAATGACCAAGCCATTCCTTTCACACTCATCACCATTGCGGGGATACCGTTATGTCTCACCATTCACTGCAACTCACTAAGACATTTCCAAAAGTGAGCACAGATCTGTTCAATAAGGCAAAGTGTTGAAAATAAAGATTTCAATGTTTAACAACACATCAACAGAAAATGTACATGAGCATTGCATAAAACACCCAAGAGCCTACCCTTGTGTGTTGTTAGTTGATATGATTGGACTAGGATGAGGGTTAGTGTGATGGGTGCCTCGTGAGATGGGGGAGTGATAATGTAGATAGAGGGGTGGATGTAGGTAAGTTGGTGTGAGTAAGGATGTGCAGGAGTAGGGTAGGGAAGGCAGAGTTATGGGAATGTGATGAGTGGCACAGCAGGATGAGGTTGAGTGTGGCTTTGCAGTAACGTGTCGTGATCTACTGAGATCATTGAAAGGTTTGCGCCACTGCAGCTAGGTACTGAAGTTGAACCCACAACCTTCTGACTTAGAGGCACGATGACACCACTGAGCCAAGCCGACATGTATATATTTTACATTTATTAAAAGCTTGATCTCACCTGGCACGGCTCGAGGGTAATCTTTTTTTTTAGTCGTTCATGGGATGTGGGCGTTGCTGACAAAGCCAGCATTTATTGCCCATCCCTAGTTGCCCTTGAGAAGGTGGTGGTGAGCCGCCTTCTTGAACTGCTACAGTCCCTGTGGTGAAGGTTCCACAGTGCTGCTAGGGAGTTCCAGGATTTTGACCCAGCTACAATGAAGGAACGGCAATATACTTCCAAGTCAGGATGGTGTGCGACTTGGAGGGGAACTTGGAGGTAGTGGTTTTCCCATGCGCCTGCTGCCCTTGTCCTTCTAGGTGGTAGAGGTCGCGGGTTTGGGAGGTGCTGCTGAAGAAGCCTTGGCGAGTTGCTGTAGTGCATCTTGTAGATGGTATACACTGCAGCCACGGTACGCTGGTGGTGGAGGGAGTGAATGTTTAAGGTGGTGGAGGGGTGCCAATCAAGCGGGCTGCTTTGTCTTGGATGGTATCGAGCTTCTTGAGTGTTGTTGGAGCTGCAAGTGGAGAGTATTCCATCACACTCCTTACTTGTGCCTTGTAGATGGTGGAAAGGCTTTGGGGACTCAGGAGGTGAGACACTTGCCGCAGAATACCCAGCCTCTGACCTGCTCTTGTTGCCACAGTATTTATGTGGCTGGTCCAGTTAACTTTATGGTCAATGGTGACCCCCAGGATATTGATGGTGGGGGATTCAGCAATGGCAAAGCCGTTGAATGTCAAAGGGAGGTGGTTAGACTCTCGCTTGTTGGAGATAGTCATTGCCTGGCACTTGTGTGGTCCGAATGTTACCTGCCACTTATCAGCCCAAGCCTGAATGTCGTCCAGGTCTTGCTGCATGCGGGCATGGACTGCTTCATTATCTGAGGAGTTGCGAATGTCACTGAACACTGTGCAGTCATCAACGAACATCCCCACTTCTGACCTTATGGCGGAGGGAAATTTTACTCGGGCTCCTCGATGCCTCACTCGGTCAAATGCTGCCTTGATGTCAAGGGCAGTCACTTCTGGAATTCAGCTCCTTTGTCCATGTTGATCTGGGGTGTGAAGCATGGTTCTGATGTTTAGCTACTTACCTGGCCTGTCCTCTTAATGCCCTTGTTTAGGTGGGGAAGTAATATAAATAAGCATAACATGAGGTCAATTAGAGCTATTTGTTGTTGCAAGTTTCTCCAGATTAACAGCTGCTTGGCTCCTCTGCTTGGGGAGATGTCAGGTTGACAAAACTAGGAGTAACAACGGGTTAGATTTTGCTCACAAAATAATAGTAAGGTTAATGGCGTTCACCATTATTTATGTGCAAATGGTACAGCAACTTCAGGCAAGGGGCAGATTCGTGGTTAAACGCGAATATCCAAAAGTTGCTGCCTGAGTTGCAAAAACAGCATCTCGCTGCCTGACTCACCATTGAAATGCATTGAATGGCGTGAAGTTGCTGTATTTATGCGGTAGATACAAACTGAACTCACCACAGAAAGTTAAGTCTTGTCATTTCAAGTGTAAGCACCATTTTATCAATGTGATAAGTGTTAATTACTGCCAATCAACCTCTCTGGCACTGAAAATTAACTATTACAAGTGTGGAGTCTCATTCCTTTACGTATTAATTGCTATTGAAAATTTTTAAAATGTCAAATTAATATTTTATTTTACTTTTCCTTGCTGTCTCTTTCTCTCTTAATCCAATCTTTCTTTCCCTCTCCTTATTTCTCTTTCTGAACCTGATTTTACATTGAATTCACCCACTCTAATTTACATTTCGTCCTAAATCCTTATGCTGTTTCTTTCACAATCCTTCAATCTGATTGATTAAGGAGATACACAGTTGCTTTCCCTGTTCACTCACGTCCCTGATGCCCATTTTCCCTCACTGTGACGTTACAGCTTGCACTTTCAGTTACTTGCCACGCAAAAAATTAAAAAACCTAAACGAGCAAGGGCAAGTCTAACTTACGGCAGATGCTGTTAGATGCACTGCTACAACAAAATCTGGGCCAATATTTAATAAATCATGAGGAATATAGAAAGTGTAATGGAAGGTGAAAAAGGATTAGAATGGTTTAAAAGGATAAAAGACTAGCAGATAATATATAAAATGAAAGAGCTTTTATTAGCATATTAAAAGCATAGAATACTTAGAGAAGGTAGGATTTCCCAGAAACAAAGGGGAAAGTATGGCTATGAAAGATCAAAGTATTGCAGAGATTATTATATATATATAAAATAAATACTTTGCATCAGTTCTTAAAATTATAATGGAAGTAAGAATGTAGGTACACTAAAGGAGGATGTGGATCAATGTTTGGAGATAACTGTAGAAAAGGAATTCGTTCTGAAATCGTTAGCAGAACTCAAGATGGATAAGTCAACAGGCCCTGATGGCATGCACCCCAAGGCTTTTGAAAGAAGTCAGAGAAGAGAGATCAGCGGCCCCGACCACAACTTTTCAATCCTCGTTGGAAATGCAAATTGTGCCAGGCAACTGGAGGGTAATAAATTGAAAACATTTGTTTAAAACAGGAGAGAAAGATTATCCAGGTAATTCTAAATTAGTTAAAACAATTATTATTTTTTTTTTGTTCGTTTATGGAATGTGGGCATCGCTGGCAAGGCCAGCATTTATTGCCCATCCCTATTTGCCCTTGAGAAGGTGGTGGTGAGCCGCCTTCTTGCACCGCTGCAGTCCACGTGGTGAAGGTACTCCCACAGTGCTGTTAGGTAGGGAGTTCCAGGATTTTGACCCAGCGACGATGAAGGATCGGCGATATACTTCTAAGTCAGGATGGTGTGTGACTTGGAGGGGAACTTGGAGGTGGTGGTGTTCCCAGGCGCCTGCTGCCCTTGTCCTTCTAGGTAGAAGAGGTCGCGGGTTTGGGAGGTGCTGCCGAAGAAGCCTTGGCGAGTTGCTGCAGTGCATCTTGTAGATGGTACACACTGCAGCCACGGTACACCGGTGGTGGAGGGAGCGAATGTTTAAGGTGGTGGATGGGGTGCCAATCAAGCGGGCTGCTTTGTCTTGGATGGTGTCGAGCTTCTTGAGTGTTGTTGGAGCTGCACTCATCCAGGCAAGTGGAGAGTATTCCATCACACTCCTTACTTGTGCCTTGTAGATGGTGGAAAGGTTTTGGGGAGTCAGGAGGTGAGACAACTCGCCGCAGAATACCTAGCCTCTGACCTGCTCTTGTTGCCACAGTATTTATGTGGCTGGTCCAGTTAAGTATCTGGTAAATGGTGACCCCCAGGATGTTCATGGTGGGGGATTCGGCGATGGTAATACCGTTGGATGTCAAGGGGAGGTGGTTAGACTCTCACTTGTTGGAGATAGTCATTGCCGGGCACTTCTGTGGCCCGAATGTTACCTGCCACTTATCAGCCCAAGCCTGAACGTCGTCCAGGTCTTGCTGCATGCGGGCATGGACTGCTTCATTATCCGAGGAGTTGTGAATGGCACTGAACACTGTGCAGTCATCAGCGAATATCCCCATTTCTGACCTTATGTTGGAGGGAAGGTCATTAATGAAGCAGCTGAAGATGGTTGGGCCTAGGACACTGCCCTGAGGAACTCCTGCAGCGATGTCCTGGGGCTGTGATGATTGTCCTTTAGCCACCACAACCATCTTCTTTTGTGCTAGGTATGACACCAGCCAGTGGAGCGTTTTCCCCCGATTCCCATTGACTTCAGTTTTACTGGGGCTTCTTGATGCCACACTCGGTCAAATGCTGCCTTGATGTCAAGGGCAGTCACTCTCACCTCGCTTCTGGAATTCAGCTCCTTTGTCCATGTTTGGACCAAGGCTGTAATGCGGTCGGGAGCTGAGTGATCTTGGCGGAACCCAAACTGGGTATTAGTGAGCAGGTTATTGTAAGTGCTGCTTGATAGCATTGTTGATGACACCTTCCATCACTTTGCTGATGATTAAGAGTAGGCTGATGGGGCGGTAATTGGCCGGGTTGGATTTGTCCTGCTTTTTGTGGGCAGGACATACCTGGGCAGTTTTGCACATTGTCAGATAGATGCCAGTGTTGTAGCTGTACTGGAACAGCTTGACTAGAGGCGCGGCGAATTCTGGAGCACAAGTCTTCAGCACGATAGCCGGAATGTTGTCGGGGCCCATAGCCTTTGCTGTATCCAGTGCACTCAGCCATTTAGCAGGCGGTTAAGAAGGCAAATGGTATGCTGGCCTTCGTAGCAAGAGGGTTCGAGTACAGGAACAAGGATGTCTTACTACAGTTGTACAGGGCCTTGGTGAGACCGCACCTTGAGTATTGTGTGCAGTTTTGGTCACCTTACCTGAGGAAGGACGTTCTTGCCATGGAGGGAGTGCAGCGAAGATTCACCAGGCTGATACCTGGGATGGCAGGAATGACGTATGAGGAGAGATTGTGTCGATTGGGCTTATACTCACTGGAGTTTAGAAGATTGAGAGGGGATCTCATCGAAACCTATAAAATTCTGTCAGGTCTGGACAGACTAGATGCAGGAAGGATGTTTCGGATGGCCGGGGAGTCCAGAACCAGGGGTCATAGTCTAAGGATAAGGGGTAAGCCATTTAGGACTGAAATGAGGAGGAACTTCTTCACCCAGAGAGTGCTGAACCTGTGGAATTCTCTGCCACAGAGGGCGGTGGAGGCCAGTTCATGAAATATATTCAAGAAAGAGTTGGATATATTTCTTGAGGCAAAAGGGATCAAGGGATATGGGGAGAAGGCAGGGACAGGGTATTGAATTTGGATGATCAGCCATGATCTCATTGAATGGCGGAGCAGGCTCGAAGGGCCGAATGGCCTACTCCTGCTCCTATCTTCTATGTTTCTATGTTTCTATTTCTGGATATCACGTGGAGTGAATCGAATTGGCTGAAGACTGGCTTTGTGATGGTGGGGACCTCAGGAGGAGGCCGATGTGGATCATCCACTTGGCATTTCTGGCTGAAGATGGTTGCAAACGCTTCAGCCTTGTCTTTTGCACTCACGTGCTGGGTTCCACCATCATTGAGGATGGGGATATTCATGGTGCCTCCTCCTCCAGTTAGTTGTTTTATGGTCCACCACCATTCACGACTGGATGTGGCAGGACTGCAGAGCTCTGATCTGATCTGTTGATTGTGGGACCGCTTAGCCCTGTCTATAGCATGCTGCTTCCACTTTTTAGCATGCATGTAGTCCTGTGTTGCAGCTTCCCCAGGTTGGCACCTCATTTTTAGGTACGCCTGGTGCTGCTCCTGGCATGCTCTTCTACACTCTTTATTGGTCGGATAGATGCCAGTGTTGCAGCTGTACTGGAACAGCTTGGTTAGAGGCACGGCTAGTTCTGGAGCACAACATTTGAAGCAGAAGATGATACAGGTCTATGGAGGGACAGCAGACCAGTGGGATTAGTTTGGGAATACTCTAGCAAACAGTCAGCAAAGACACAACGGGCTGAATGTCCTTCTTCTGTGCTGTAAACTTCAATAACTATAGGTTATCTCAGAAAAAACAGAAGGCAATGACTGATATTCTTTCCATTTTTGTAAATCTATTTTTTAAGATTATCAATTGTGATTTATACAAAATATGACATCTGCAATGTGACAGATGCATCTCAAAACATTTATTTATATATTGGTGGATTTGCTGTGGCGCTGTGCACGTTAAGTCAGAAGATGCACTGTTTTATAACAAGAGCATTAAAGTGTATGTGTATCCCCTAAGGCTACAGGTGTAACTGCTCTGTACTCTTGAAAATTAAAGTCAATTTCAGGTCAGGCCGAGATATTCTCTCTTTAAAAGAGAAGTTTAACTGCTGTTAAGTAAATATAGACTGAAAAGTAATTCGCAATTTAACTGTTGTTTGGTCAAGGAACTGTAGAGACTCTGGGGTGGATTTTCCCAGAGTAGTATCCGGGCGGGCGGTTGGTTGGCGGGAGGAATGCAGACTGTGGTTGGAGACCGAGAGTCCTTGGGCAGTCTGGCCGGCCAAAGGGCTCACTAAGGCACCGTCACTGCCTCCTTACAAACAGCAACCCTAACTGCTCTTTCCTGCTCTTCTGCTGACCTTTCCACCTACTGTGCCAGCTGGGGGCTAACCATGCCAACTTCATTTCTATCCCATTCACTCCACCTATCACTGCCACTGCGAACTCTGCCAGTGGACCAGTAATCACCACCGCCTACACATTGCCTTCCAGAATGTCCGTTTATTCACAAACAAAAGCTTGCCATCTACATTCCTACTGTGGACGTTAAATTGACATACTGGCTTTGACTGAAGCGTGGCTCACATGCCCCTTACTGAAGTTTCAATGCACTTTTATACATTTTCCACCACAAGACATTTAAAAAAAATACGTTTACACACATACAATTTATTATACTGAATTCTAATTAGTTTTGCTTATTTAACAATCTTACTGCTGCCTCTAACCTCTCCAGCTCATTCAGCTGATGTTGCTGCATCCCCTCACCCTCCTGCCTGTGTCCCAATATTGTGAAGAAAATTAGTCACTAGCTGAAGTACATTAAACACATGGGCCTTGAATATTCTTAGGGAGCAGTCCTGGCTATTATTCTGGGATTGTACCCACCAGAAACCTCTGTCACTGACCTCACCGAGGAAGTATGTGGCGGTGTGATGGGGCAGGGAGAGGTCCTGTCATTTGCACAGAACCATTACAGGAGCTTCAGGGGTGTCCTCAGCTGGTCCAAGAGGGTGCTGGTCTCCTCCCCACCCTGGAAAGATGTTTTTTATGGCCCACCTCTGTAAATGTGCCAGGGATTTTTTTTAAAAAAAGTATAGGAAATTTTTGCCTGCCAAGTCTTCAGGATTCAGGACATAATCCAGGTCGGCACCACAATATTGATGAACCAGGTAAGCTGCATTTTCATCAGCATTTCAACCTCCGAAAATTCTCAGAGGCCTGAGATGCAGTATCTCCCAGTGTAGTGAGTCCTCGCCACACTCCCTCCAGTGTTATGGGAGAGTCTGCTGGAAGGACCGACGGTTTTCAACCTCATACTCTGGTCACTGGCATTTTAACTGCACTTCTATTGGGCAATCGCAGCATCTTCAAAAGCATGGCAAAATTTGTTATATTTGACAGGAAAGTGTTTTATCAATTAGTCTTTAATAGCTGATATTTCACCTTGATATGTTTCATTTTCAGGATTTTTCCCTGGTAAAACAGCAAAAAAAATTAGTACATGGGAATAACTATTATAAAAGGTTTTACATTACAAGAAGTTTTATTATAGGTGGCTTGTTCTGTGATGGGTTTATGATATATTCACCAAATCGGCACAGAAACTAAAATATAATTGTTCTCAGTTTCAAGTGATTTTTATAAATTGCATATAACTATATAACTAAATTGTACAAAGCAACATTAAATGTTCAAGGTAACCCTTCTGCACTACAATAAAATTAAATGTTAAAAACAAATTTATCAGGTATAACCTTTGAAGGCCTTTAAGATTATTTATATGCTGATATAAAACAACTAAATTGCAAGGTTTTAATTCATTTACAAACCAGCAAATTAAATCTAGCTGCATGGTTCTGTATACTCTTTTACTATTATATTCACAATGTCATTATTTGAAATTTATCAAGAAGTAAAAGAATGTATAAAAGATTATTTGATAAGATGTGCGGAACATGTATTTGTTCTGTGATCCTTGTCTGTAATGACTTTGTTATTGATTTATAATTCTGAAATTTAGTTAAATAGAAAGAAAAAGACAAAACCCAGAACAAATGCATATATTATGAAGGCTGTACATACTATCCAGTATTAAAGGGTTTTGGAATACAAATTACATTTAGCTGTGGAAGGTTCAGAAAATAATTCCTGCAGATATTATGCGATGCTCTCTCTCATCACTCCAATGGCACTGCTGTCAGTTTTACCTTACTGTACAAAAACAATGTGAAAAAAATAATTCGCATTTGTGGAACACCTGGTGACTTTAGAGACATCTACAACCTTAAAAACTAGGATGTGATCATTCCTAACCAGAACCGTTAAACCTCAAATTTATTTGTCTAATTTTCACTGGCACATGTGCAGTTTTATACTTTATTGCAAGAAAATTTGAATCAGTAACATCTTGTAATTCTCTACTTTTTAATCATTCAGGTATAGAAAACTAAAATAACCATTTTGAAGATGGAAATTAGAGATGAATTTTGAAAATGCCGGAAAAATCTATTCAATATTTACAAAGATAGTCAAAGAAAGCAATGATAGTCATTAAACTTTTACTTACATTTTCAGTCAATATTTAACCCTTTTACTGATGGCTTCCCAATTACCATTCTATTTTCTTTAATAACTTTAATAGGCATATTAGAGCCTTGTAGTAAAGAGCTCCAAATTCCTGTAGCAGTTGCTGTCAATTTTAGTCACCACGATTTTAACTTAAAGGAATACTCCCAAAGCTCAAACAAATCTTAGTTATTAGCCTTCCTAAAGGAAAGCGGAAGATAAGCTTCATGGCCCAGAATCTACTGGAGACTCAATGGCACATCTAATTCATAGGACCTGTGTTATGCTGCAAAAGTCCCAGGAAATTGTGGTGTGAGTGACTCACGCCATTACTTATACCATGCCATACTTTCCTGGAATTTTGTGCCGTTGCACCGTTTCACTCACCAACAAAGTTGAACAGCTAATTTTCTTAGCTTTGCCCCCATTAAAATCAATGGTGATCACAAGTTTGCTGAACTAATGCCACTGCAACCGCTGCTGCCACTTAGACCATTAAAGAATGGTGCTAGTGGGCTTTTGAATTTAAACATCTATTGCTATTTCATCTCCATTATTTTTATCCATTGTGAGCTTAACCTTTAATTACATATAAAACTTCACATATAAAACTACTTTTTGAAGTGCAGTCACTGTTGTAATGTAGGTAAACGCGGTAGCAAGGTCCCACAAACAGCAATGAGATAAATGACAAATTAAACTGTTTTAGTGGTGTTGGTTAAGGGATAAATGTTGGCCAGGACACCACTGAGAACTGCCCTGCTCTTCTTCAAATAGTGCCATGGGATCCTTGACGTCCATCTGAGAGGGTAGTCGGGACCTCTGAGCAATGGCTGAAACCTACAGGGATAAAAGGAATTTTCCCATCCAAGATTTACAAAATACATAAACTGAGGCAGAAAGCCAGGACTAAGTAGATTGATTTTAGCACACGAGAGAAAGCGATTTAAAGAATGAGACACTGAAAGAGATGGAAAGTAAAAAAGAGAGGGAAAGAATAAATTCTGTTGCTCAAGCTTCAATCTTTTATACAATTGCTAATTACATATCGCAAACTAAAGAGAAATTATACCTTCACTAAACATTCACTATAAAGATAAAAACAGCTCAAATTTTGTCAGTGCAGTTTTGCCAGCTTAGATAATACAATATTTAATCCTGTTGTGACGTATTCTAATCAGTTCTCCAGCAGATTTTGGTGTAGATTCAGCACTGGGGGATCGGGGAGAACAATGGTCTAACTTATGGCGTTTGTCGCTAATATCACGGTTGCAGCTAATTCCGAGCCAATGCAAACAGGCATTTGATTGTTTAATGCTCCAACAGTTTTACGACAAACCAGGAATAACACAATGCATGCACTAATTTCTGAAGGACTGTTGCAACCAGAGATAATACAAGATGATGCATGAGCACTGGATGCTGACTACAGTGATTTAAAAAAAAGACAAATAAATCCTGAAAATCTTGGGCCTGATTTTGCGACCCCTATGGGTGCGTACAAGGTGCGCATGCGCCCGTAGGGGCAGCGCAAGTGCCGATTTCAGGCATGCAAAGCGCATGCGCTGAAAACCGGCACTTGATCTGTCAAGAATTCTCTTGACGAGATCATCCGCATGCCCAAGAAAAGTGCCTCTGTGGGTGGAGAGTTGCAGTTTTTGCACAACTTCCGCCCGCTGAATGACTGTCAAATTCTTACGCCTGGTAAAAGCAGGTCCGTACGGAACTGTCAAAAGTATGAAGGGGGATTCCCTTCCTCCATTGGTTCACCTGGCCCACGTGATCCCAGGGGCGCTTGCGAACCGCAGGCACCCCGGGATACTTGGGCCTCTACGCATTTCGAAGAGGAAAGGCCCAGGATCGCAAGCCTTGGGATCTAAGGAACCAGCAGGTAAGTTCGTAGATTTTTTTCCGATCGGAGGCATCCGCACGCAGGAAGCCTCCGAAATTCAGGGCCCTTGTCTTATTTGCAGGACTAAATGACATAAGTACTAACTGTTATGCAAATTTCTCTTAGCTTTGCACCTTTACTTTCTCCCATTTCCTTCAATCTTTTCTCATCTTATAGTATTTAGTCAACCTGTTTTGTCTGCCTATTTACCTCCATCTTTTTTTTCATGTTCTTACTTCCTTGTTATTGTTCTTAGATTTGTCTTCCATTTACACTGTTGACTTTTTTTTGTCACACCCTCTCTTAACTGGCCCATCATCCCTAATGCAATACACTGCTCACTGGCAGAAGAGGCAGGGAGTGATTGCAAGGGACCTGCTTATAGGCCTCTACCAACAAAATTGTAACTGCCCACAAGAGGGGTAACTAAGATTGACCAACATGACTTCCCCATAAATTTTCCCACCATCCCCTGGGGAGGTTTTCCCCTCTGCTTGGTAGTTCAAAGATCAAGAATTTACCAAGTGGGAAATCAGGGATGTAGATCGCTTCACTATACAATGCACTGAAATATCACCACATTGTGCAAATGCTCCTCATTCTACAAGGTTTCTGTAGTATTTCTCTGCATGTATTATGTCTCCCAAGTGCTAAACAAAATGAGGAAATTCATTGTAAAACTGTATTTGCCATACCACAATACATATTCAAATGGATTCTGAACAAAATGCAACACAACAGACAGCCGAAGAGGAGTTTTACTTAAAATCAATTTACAAAAAGCTCTGTTGCATTTGTGGCTATTTTATTTGAAATATGGAGGCCAAATATACAAATAGTATTTTAGTATTAACATTCTGCCATCTACCTTTTTAGCCAATGTTTCTGTTTGGTGAAGCACATCATGAGGTATAAAGGTTTGAACAGATATACTGTAATTGCCCTGTGACCATTAAAGTTTCCAATCTGGTACTGAGAATGGAGCTAAAACGGTCTCGAGTGAAGGGAGACGCTTTTGTCTGGAAAGAAACTGTGTACAAATTCTGTGACAAACATTAGTCAGCTTTACTAATCAAAATTATTTACTTTGCTAGCAGCAGCATTCATTAGTTGTACTGATCATCACTACGTGATTCAAAATAAAATGCAAGTGCAGAAATTTTTCAGCTTGTGCGAAAACCATCAGCATTTTTAAAATAAGCGTAAATCCACCTTTTCATTTTGCCATGCTGTTTAAAAAGATCCATGTCAACTTCTTAAATAACATTAGTAATGTGCAATAATATTTGATATTGAAAAAGAGAGGTAAAGGTGAAAAAGGTGAGGAAATCAATAGGGTTTAAGCCTTTTTTTTCCAGCTGGCAGGAGACATGCTATTCATCACAAATCATTTACTTCAAAATTAGCTTCAGTAAAACTATAGATGGAAAATGTAGTGAAATAGAACAAACCACTGGACCAACATTACAACAGTATACCAGAATAAACGAAAAAAAAATCCACCAGTGTCATTATCATTTTAAAAATGCATGAGGATACTGTGTTATTTATTATGACAGAAACCCCAGGTCAAATGATTTTTAGGACTATTAATACAGGGCTTGAATTTAATGCCAGCTGACTAGCAAATTGTGAGTGGATTTTTGTTTCACTAGTCAGCATCCCATCCTCCAGCAGTAGCTAGTGAGATTCATAGCCCTATATATTGATATCCTAGGATTCAGTCTTTATTTTACAAAGTAGTCATCAGTCTCACTTATTTTCAAATTGGTTTTGTTAGTTGAAAAGAAAACATCCCATGGTAGTTTGGTCCTAAAATAAAAATGTACTATTAACACAAAACAGAACAAAGCCAAGAGTTGAGTTATATAATAGTTACAAATACACATAATAGTTTTGGTAATGTGTGTCAAAATAGATAGAATCCTATTGAATATTGTGACCAAATGCTTCCGAAATATAGTGATATAATTTGGCTTTTTACAAGTCACACAAAAGGAATGGGATAAACAGAACATTTGTTTGTAGCACATAAACTGATCATGCAATATTTATAATGTTTCTACATTAATAAATGAACACTAAACAGATACTGGGTTTCAAATAATACATTTTATGGGCTAAAGTCATATCAATTTTTCAATTTCTGTTTACCTTTCCAAATGAATCATCTAACTGGCTTGACTGTGTTTAGTTTCTGCCTTAACGTATTACAAAAATGTTCAATTGACTAATAATTAAACATTACAATGGGTGATTTTTCCAACTCAGAATAGTAAAATATTGCTATCAATAAAAATAATACTTTACTATTTTTATTACTCAATCAAATTAAATGATATAACCTAAAGGGAACAAAGTCAGATGGTATTTTCAAAATTATGTACTTCAAAATTTAAAGAGATCACAAATATAGTGCACAAGGTGTGAAATGGATTCTATTAGAAATTATTATTAATTATTAGAATTGTTACTAGTGAATTTCAGTATTGTATGGCCTAGAAGATATAGTTAAATGATAATAACTTACTTTAAAACCACATTGCACAATTTGTTTTATACTCACACAAATTTAACCAAGTATATTTCAGCTCAGAATACAGTCCATATTGGGCAGGTTCAAACATAGTCACAGAGTTCTCTGGCTGACATGTGGGATAACCTCTCATCTCACGCTACACCACTGGGATATGACATTCCTGACCCATAATAAGCTCATGTTATTAGCCTAAAAAAATTACACAAGCTAACTTAGATGTCAGCCATGACACAATGATACTGAAGATATCTGCATTCTTTCTGTTTACATTTTTTTTTAACAGAACATTAGCTATAAAGGATTTTCTTTTTAAATTTCCATTTTGCTATAGATGTTAAGAGAAATCCTGTTCATACACCATCTATATACATTTCTATTCTTCCACTAAAACAGCCATGTCTTTCTGAAGCTGTTAGAAATTCTTGTATTTGTCTATAAACACCATTTTAAATGGTTCAATAAAGTAATGGGCTTATTTTTTAAAGAAGAAATTGTACCACATAGACAAATACACTGATGAAAATATTAAGTCCTTTACCTTATTTACAAGCACTACGATATCATCTAATGCAGTTAAAAAAAACTACGTAAGAACACAAAGGACAACAACTATAGCTTTACTAAAAGTATAACTTCCAACAGTTAGAAATATATATTTCAAATTAGTTAAAATACTTATGGAGAATACTGAAGTGGGATCATATCATTTTGGACCTCCATAACATCTTAAATGCTATTTTAGTATGAATGGTGAACTCAGTATTTTAGCTCATTATTTGATAAAAGAAGCCATTTAATTCACAGCACTGTTGTTCATTCCAGATGACACCAAAAGCGGATCACCTTATAACTTAGCAAATGATATCACAAAGACAATGTACTGACTGAAAAAGTGCCTGTCCCTTTAAAACTACAAATCATTAAATGCGAAGAAGCTGAATTAACTTCAACAGATGTATTTAAACAGCAATTGCAATATTTCAGATGTTAATGATAGTGGCCCTGAATTTGCGGTCAGAGGCTTCCGTGGTGAAATGCCTCCGATTCGCAAATAAAATCTGTGCCTACCCGAGGTACGGAGACTCGTGGTCCTGGGCCTCTCCGGGTATGCGCGGGAAGAGGCCCACGGATCCCATGGGCTAGCCCAACGAATGAAAGAAGGGAATCCTCATTCATGCTTATGGGGATTCTGTATGTACGGAAACCCCGTAAGTATGAATGGGAATATCCCAAAAAATACCTCTACACTTCAAATAAATTTTAAAAAATCACATAACTAAAATTAATTAAAATGGCATTTAAGTAAATATTTAAAACAAAAATTTAATTTTTTGAAAAATAAATTCACATGTTTTAAAGAAGCTAAAAATAAACTTACCTTATTTCCCAGGTTTTTAAATGTATAAATTATTGATAAAATTTTGTTTTTGTTTTTTTAAAACTCTTATGCTGGTAAAAGCTGCTTTTACCAGGCGTAAGAATTTCACGGACATTCACGGGGCAGATGCCCTTTTTCCCGCTGATGTGGATGATTTGCAAGTTCCAGGTTTTAGCACTTGCATAAACCCGGAACTTGCACGGCCATTACAGGCACGTGTGCACCTCGTACGCACCCGTAGGGGCCGCAAATTACGGCCCAATGTGTATGTTAATTTAATTTGCTCACATTTTTCGGTTCAATCTCTTTTTTAACTTGGTAATGTAAGCACTTACATCTGATTATTCAAAAGTAAAGAGACAGAAAAATATATTGATCCTGAATTCGCAGTCGGTATGCCATCATACCGCCTTTGAAATTGACCGCAAGTTCGGGATTTCTGCATGTGTTTGCGCTAAATCCCGAACTTGCGATCTATCAAGTTCCAACTCCGCATCGCCTTCGCTGCACGTTTCACCATTGAAATCAATATGCTGGCAAAAAGTTAGGTTAATTGCCCACCTACTGCGCATTAATTACCCTGAAAAATTTTATGGCTGGTGCAAACAGGCGCAGGAGCCTGTTGCACAGCGTAAGGGGAGGGAGGATGAGAAAATTGTATTAATTTTGAGCTACGTTTATGCTACAGCCCATAAAAAGCATCCTAATCGAGTTTTATGGTTTTAGGGACACCTTCAGTAAAATGTATCTCAAAACTTTTCAGTGTTTGAATTGTATTAATGTTGAAATTTTGGTTTGCGTATTATATACTATTGCAATGATCATAATTTATGAATAAAATAGCATTTCTGGCTGCTAAATAATTTAAAATGAGTTGTGGGCAAATCAGCAATCTCCTCTGCTTCCTGATTGGCTAAGAGTCAGGAAGTGAAAGGAGCACCGCCCCACATGATGCCAGGTTCTCACACACAACGCTGCGCTCCTGGGATCCATGGGCCACAATGCTGTGCACAACTCTGCACCGTTTGAAAGCAAGTTTTCACTTGGGGCTTTGCACGAGGTAAGTGTGGATTTCGTTCGGATGTCGGCGGCGTACTCCTTAGCTACGCTGCTGCCCACAATTTCAGGGCCATTATTTTAGTTCAGAATTGTTTGGCAACTTTAAAAAAAAATGCTACATATAGCAATACAAGAAACACCACTGACCAAAGCATACAATTATTTACTTGAGAAATGACTCATTTTTTTGTAGTAAGTGAGGGCTTGCTTTAGTAGTAGTGCAATCAGCTTATCTATTTATGCAAGGTATCTCACATTCCTGTCAAAATATTTTGAAAGTCATGTAACTTAGACTGTCGGCTCGAATTTCATCGGGGCGTTGAGGCGGGATTGGAGGCGTGTGGGGGGTTACAATTATGAAATCGGGGGGCACGAACCCATCCCGCCCCCATGCCCGTTTCACAGGAGGCGGGTATCCGACCTGTGCTGGGAGCCGCCTCCCCGAGGCGGGAAGGGGATTAGTACCAATTAACTGCCTGTTAACAGGTAGTTAACAGGCAGTTTTTAGCCTAATCCTTATTTTTAAGTTAGCGAGGCAGATCGTCGGGCTGAAGGGCTTGGAGGGTTCGAGATGTCCGGTGTTCAGGTGAGTAATGGGTGCATGAGTGCAGAGGTAAGTGTGTTTGGTGTGTGTAAAGTGTTTAAATAAGTTTTACTTACCTTTACTTAATAATGCAGCCTTCCTTCCTTCAGGTCTCGGGAGTCCCTCATCTCACCGGCACAGAAAGCAGAATGGCCGCGAGCTGTCAAAATCTGCAGCCTCTGCTTTCTGTTCTGGAGAGGTCTCTAAATCAGCCTGAGAGGAAGGAATTAACTTAAGAGTACAGATTGTCAGTGTTTGACAGCTTCAAAAGAGCTGTCAAACACTGATATTTCAAGCTTTTGACAGATGAAATGTCAATCTGTGATGTCACCTGTTGCCGGGTGGCCCTTAATTGGCCTGCTGAGCCTGCTGGGCGGGCTCAACAAGGTCAATCAGGGGAAAATCGAGTGGGTTGGCCACAACTCGATGGAGGCAGGACTACAACCCCAAAAGTGGGAGTCCCGCCTCCTACATGCCTCCATTGATAAAATCCAGCCCTATGTGTTGTATGTGATATCCATTACAATACTGATAGGGGAATCAAAATGTAAGGTAGACTGGATTTATAGAAATATACATAGGCCACGATTTTCCCTATCTTGGCGGGTCCGTGATGGGCAACGTCGGTGGCGGGTTCCGGCCTTGCTGCTGTCTCCATCCCGGCCTACGACATGACTTTACCCTGATTGGGCTTGTTAAGCCAGCCCAGTGAGTTTCCCGGCCAATTGATAGCGTCAAGACGCGTCATCAGCCGGTTTCCTTAAAGGAACCATGCGCAAATTTACTTCGATATTTGTGCTGTCAGTCTTCTACAACATTGAGGTGTTGTAAACACTGACAAGCACTGTAGAGAGGTGCACAGCTGCACCCAGGCTCTCCAATGACACCCTTCATATGCTTATGGAGGGAGTCACAGCATGCAGGGAGGTCCTCTTCCCTTCCAATGGGTGGAAAAGACCTCCCCAGGACACCAGCACAGCCTGGTTGCACATTGCAGAGGAGGGCACAAGCAGGGATGTGGTCAGGAGGACCTGGGTGCAGCACTGCAAATGTTTCAATGATCTCAGTAGATCATGAAACGTTAGTACAAAGCCACATTCAACCTCATCCTGCTGTGCCTCTCATCACATCCCCATCACATCCTTACTCACACCAACTTACTTTGCACCCCCACCTATCCCTCTCTATCTACATTATCACTTCCCCATCTCACTAGCCACCCCTCACACTCACCCTCATCCTAGTCCAATCATACCCACTAACAAGACATAAGGGTAGGCAATGTTCATGTAAAGTTTCTGCTAATGTGGTGTCAAACATTGAAATCTTTATTTTCAACACTTTGCGTTCTTGAACAAATTTGTGTGCACCTTTGGAAGTGGCTTAGTGAGTTGCAGTGCATGGTGAGACATAACGGTAGCCTCTGCAATGTTGATGCGTGTGAAAGGATATGTAGGGATGCTTTATGTTGTTGGTGTGGGGTGGTGCCAACCTGGTGCATCAGGTGGCAGCCAAGGTGTACAGCATTAAGTGAAGTAAATCTGGCCATGGTGAGGCCATCCCTGGCCTCCCAGGCAGCAATGTGGTCGGGTGCTGATGCCCTGTGTCCTGTGCAGCATCAGGTGATTGTGGAGAAGGTTGGTGTGGTTGTTGGTGCTGCTGGTGTGCCTGGTGATGCTGGTATTGGGGCTGATCGTGGTCAGATTCTGAGAACCAATGTGAGAGAGTATAAAGGGCACCAAAGCTGATGGAATAGATGGCAGGTGAAGTAGAGATGACAAGCGATCTGCCAATGGTGGGAAAGGTAAATGAGGTCAGGCTGGATGGAGACTTGTGTAAAGACTTGCAGCATTCTGAATCTGTAGTGGAAATGCAGTTTAGAGAAGCTAGTGGTTAAGGGAACATTTCTTAATCAGCTGGGAGCTTTGACTTGACATTTGAAGCCGTCAATTCATCAGCTATTTCAATGGCCTCTCGCCTCAGCTTCACAGACGAGGTCTAGGCACAGCGGGAAATCGGTGGGCGACTTGTCAAATTCAAAAAGCTGAGCAAAAAAGCATTGTTAAGTGGCTGTAAACAAGCCACTAATGATTTGAATTGGGTCCCCTGCCACTGCCTGTTAGGTCTGCTCAGCACTGGCAGACCCGACACTGGGAAATGCAGGTGTGCGTGTTTTCACTGCGGGTTCCCAACCCGCTGTCAATCATTTAAAATTTCACAGCTGACCCCACCACCCATCCCATCCGCTGAGCGCCGGCAAAATCGCGGCCATAGAATTTACAACATAGAAACAGGCCCAACCAGTCTGTATCGGTGTTTACCCTTCAAATAGTCCTCATCACATTTACCCGCTCTGTTCTCATATTCCATTATCTATCCAATCAAATCTTCCATTGAACATAGTAGTTGAGGCAGAAACTAACCATGGAAATGAATTCCATAGCTCCACAACTCTCTGTAAAAAGAGGTTACCTCTTGCTCACTGTTCTAAATCCGTTGCATTTAATCGTTTATCTATGGCCCCTTGTTCTATACACCTCAACTACTGTCAACAATCCTTCTATCTACCCTATCCCATCTTTCCATGATTTTATATATCTCCTCGTAATCTGCGTTGTTATAATTTTTAAAATGCTTTCTTCGTATTTGCATTTGTGTATGCCAGGCAATGTCCTAGTGAATCTACATTGTACTCTCTTTAAAGCCTCAATATCCTTCCTATAGTGTGGACACTGGTAAACACGGCAAGAGAGCCCCAGGTGGGCAGGGGAACTGCTTCATGGACACCCTCAAAGCCTCCTTGAAAAAGTGCAACATCCCCATCGACACCTGGGAATCCCCGGCCCAAGACCGCACAAAGTGGAGGAGAAGCATCCGGGAAGGCGCCGACTACCTTGAGTCTCTTCGCCGGGAGCAAGCGCAAGCAGCACACGTCAACCCAAGCACCCCACCCACCCGCCCCTTCAACTACCATCTGCCCCACCTGTTGCAGAGACTGTAGGTCCCGTATTGGACTCATCAGTCACCTAAGAACTGATTTTTAGTGTGGAAGCAAGTCATCCTCGGCTCCGAGGGACTGCCTAAGAAGAAGATTGCATGCAGTATCAAAATATATGCTAAAATGTTCATCCATATACTGTGTAGCTCAGTATCAATTATTCTACATCTATTCTGTGAACTAGGGTATGTTGTGTGCCTTCTACTGCAGAGGAGCTAGCATTTGAGAGCAGAGCAAATCATGTACGTTATGAAGGAACCAATCTTCACTGAGCCAAGGTCTAGGTGGGTACGGTTCCAGTATGATATTTCACGAGGCAAGTTGCACAACAGGTTTCTAAAACCTCCCAGGTTCCCTTCTTCACCTATCTATATCTTTTATATCTTGTGTAACTGTATATACAAATTAGGCACTGGAATAATACAAAGTATTCTTCTGCATAATGTATACAAACAACATTTTGAATTGTATTTAATTTGCAAAACCACAAGTCAAAAAGTATAATGGTTCAAAAGCAACTTTTTAGGATTTGATTAGTGGAAAATATTCCATAGCAGTCTGATACACCATACATCAAGATAGGTGAGGGGCCTCCGAGATGTGCGAGAAACCCGGGAGGCCGGGTTTCATGCAGGCCCTGCCGACTTTAACGGCAGGTCCTGACTTGCATGTGAGGCCTCGGATTCCTGCCTGCAGCCAGCCAGGCTGGCTGGCTGTGGGCAGGTAGGCCTCAGTTACGGAGAGGGAGTGAGGGGACAGTCCGGTCGGGGATTGCGGGGTTCGGGGAACGGCAGAGGAGGATCGGGAATGGGGGGATCGAGGAATGGTGGGTGGGGGGGGAAGAGAGGAGAGGGGAAGAGAGGATCGGGGATGGGGGTCAGAGATTGTTGGGTGGGGAGGACGGAGCGATTGGGTATCGGCTGGAGGATTGCGGATCGGCAGGTAGCATCGGGCAGGGATCGGCGGGGGGGGGGGGGGGCGCGAAGAGAGGATCGAGGCTAGCCATCGGAGGATTGTGGCCGGCCTCAGCATCATCGGTGGGGGGCAGGGGGGTGGAGGCATCATGGTGGGGATTGGAGGCCTGGGGAGCCGATCAGAGGACTCGTTGTGCAGCAGTCCCCGACTCGGTTTAACTGCTGGGTTTCACGAATTATGTGAAACCCGTCCACATGCAGTTAAATTCAAAATGGTGGTTAAAAAAGAGGCTTCCAGCCTCCTTACAATATTTAAACTGACGTACCGCCCCCTGGGAGCAGGTTGGTCGCCCGCCCCCTGTCCTGCCCCCGTCAAAACCGGAAGTGAGCGGGTTGGAGGCTGGATCAGGCCGGGAATCCCAAATTTAATACTTACCCGTTGTTTTAGGGGAAAATTCCAGCCTTAGTCTGGAAAAAATATTAATCTCTTCAGAATTTATTTTATAGCTATTAAGTAAACTAAAAAGCATTAATTAGCACAAGCCAAAAAATGGGAAGTGATAAAAATTTTAAAAATCATAAAAAAAGGAAAAGAACAATAGTCACATGAAAAATAAGAACTTTTTGGCAATTAGAATTTGAAATTCTGGATGAATAAACCAGATAGCTAATTTCTGATCTGACAGAAGCGTAAGCATTTTATAAATGGAATGTTGTACAAAGAAAGAAAGACTTGCATTTATATAGCGCCTTTCACGACCTCTGGACGTCCTAAAGCGCTTTACAGTCAATGAAGTACTTTTGAAGTGTAGCCACTGTTGTAATGTAGGAAACGTGGCAGCCAATTTGCACACAGCAAGCTTCAAGAACTGAACCTCGGCTGACACAAATCAAATAACATAGGACTGTTCTCAATGCATTAGAAACCTGCCCTTGGTGTGCTAGTATTCTTAAAGTATGTAAAATGTTATTGTGACATTAGCTGATAAAGACTTGAAGCTGGCAGAGAAGTCAGGCAAAATAAGGCAAGGGCCTGTGTGCAGTGAAATGGTGTCAAATCACACTCTGGGTCTGTAGGAAAACGGATGGTGGGGAACGACAGAAGTAGGTTAGATAGAAAAAAATAAATGAAGTAAATGAGAAAATAAGAAAAAATTCTTAGGACTAATACTCATTTGATTCCTAAACCTAGCAGTTTAACTTGGTTACCAATCTGAAATGTACGTCATGACCCTAAGCAAGAAGAGAACATTAGTTGTGTTAGTGAAAGCTAAAGGAATACAGTCCATCTGTGCTGGTTTCAAAACTGACCTGAGAGTTCCAAAGCATTTTGTGACCATGTGACAAGGGAAGCTCATTTCACACCAGAAATCAAATTCAGATTTAGCTTACCTCCTCTTTCCATTCAATTGTTCACAGATATACCAAAGGAATAAAATACCCAACAAGTATCTTATCACGTCTAGCATAAGAACTTTATTGGAAAGACACAGATGGCATGACAAAACAAGTAAAGTATAGGAAAGATTTTAAAAAAAAATCTTTTTCAGTATAGTTTGGAAGAAATCAATAAGGAAAGTAAATAGCTAGCAATAATATTATTCATTTCTCTGTTGTAATTTTTTCCATAATCATTAGCTTTATTTGTTAGTTAACAAAACACCCTGTCCTGCTTGTGCAGAATTTTTAATATTATATGCATGAAAAGAATTAATGAAAACAAATTTGACTTAATTACATAAATACATCTAAATGTAGTAATACAAAAAAATCCCTTGCTTCAAAAATGGAAGATGTGCATACAAAATGCTTTGCTGTAAAAATTGCCTACCTAACCTTCAAAAAAATCTGGTTACCTTTAATAGGGATTTCATTACTCAATTACATTTTATCAAAAGGGAATGGTGACAAAATTTAAATTGCCATGGGTTCTGTTCTATTATTAGACCCCAAATGGTGGCAGGCTCCCAAATGTCTGTGAAGACAGCAGGCTTATCCTTTGAACCATTGTTAAAGAGGTTTGTTACCTCAAATCTAATTAATACCAGTGTCCTCTTTTCAAAGCAAGGAAGGCTTTGTAAACAGCGTGAAACTTTGGATGGCATGTCACCCATGTTAAGGTTGTACCACTGTATCTTAAAATATTAATTTCTTCATGTCAATTTAATTTTTAAAGAGTTCATGTCCTGCCATATAATGTATTGCTGTATTTTTGGTAATTCTATCATTTTTCTGATGTAATTTGCTGAGCAACATCCTGCAAGCTTCATTTGGATAAATCAAATTGGTCAATGGAGTCTTGGGTGTGTCTATTTTGCTGGCTGTGGACCAATTAATTATATTTGCTTGGAATACCATATAGAAGAAAATCTGTACTTAAAAATTGAGGTTTTGTTCTGAGGAGAAATTAGCTCAGAGACCCCACAGAAGCCTGGTAAAAAGACATTACTAAAGATAGTCCAGGAGTTGAGAAAAATGCATTAAAAATAGCTGCTTCATTGTTTACACATCCCTCTGTAAAGTGCCTTGGGACATTATGTTAAAGGTGCTATATAAATTCAAGTTGTTGTTTAGGGAAAGTGGTGCAGCATATTAATACTTTAATGGACTTTCTATATGTCATGGGAATATTGCCATGTGCTGCAAGTAGTTGTCAAATCTGAATTCTGTAGCATCTGCTCAGTTTTATTATGAATGCTTTTGTGAGTTCTTTAATTTGTAAATGTTGTGTATGTGCCTTTAAGAGAAGAACTGATTCTATACTGCAGTACCGGCAGTGACTACCCCTGTATATAAAGCCATAGCAGGCTTCTGTATTTCAGTCTGACGTTACCCTCTGTTAGTATTATACCTGTTTAATTGTTCTCCCGCAGTCCGTGTATTATTGAGGTGTGAGCAAGTTCGAACTCACCTGCAGTACTACATCACCTCACGGGGATCTTTCCCTGAGAAGAAGTTTCTTGGAGGTTGAAGTCAGAGCAACGGGCATCGACCGCGGGCAACCGCCCAAGGATCCATCAGTGTTCGGAGAATTGCGGGAGAGACTGTGGAGAGCTGGGCTTGGCTCCCCAGTCAAGGTGTTCCAGCAAATCGTGCTGGTAGCAGGTAGTGCGCTGACCCTTCCGGACTGCGGCGGGCTCGAGCTTGATCGAGCGGCTCTGCAAGAGGCCGCGCAGCGTCGCCGGGAGGAAAAAGAGAGGGTGGAGCGCACAGGGCGCGGTCGGTGCTCAAGAACCGGGCAGCGGAGAGGGAATAAACGAGGGGAAGGAAAAGTGAGACGCGCCGAAGCCGCGGGTCGCCACCATTACCCTATAGAACGCTAGGAGCAGCGTGGCAGCAAGGGGAAGAAGGAAAAGCACGGGAGGCGCCACTTTATTCCATTGGGGAAGAAGGAAAAGCGCGGGAGGCGCCATTTTATTCCATTGGGGAAGAAGAAAAAGCGCGGGAGGCACCATTTTAAATCACCCAAGATGCCGAAGGGTGGCAGTATCACTGCTTTCGACAACGAGGTAGAAGACTGGACCACGTATGTGGAAAGAATTGAAGTATACTGCAATGCCAATGAGGTGGCCAATGGAAAGAAGGCGTCGGTATTATTAAATTTAATGGGCGCGAGAACGTACGGCCTATTGCGGAATTTAATTACCCCAGCTAAACCAATGGAGAAAAGTTTTGAAGAGATTGTTAATATCTTACAGGAACACCTAAACCCTACACCGCTGCTGATAGCAGAAAGATTCAAGTTCCATAAAAGAAACCAGCACAAAGATGAGAACAATGCTGACTATCTTACGGAACTATGCAAGTTATCGAAGCACTGCCAGTTCGGAGCAGGACTGGCAGACACCTTACGGGATAAGTTTGTCTGCGGGCTCCAGAGTGAAGGAACCCAGAAACGACTACTTTCAGAAAAGGACCTGACGCTAGAACAGGCTTTCAGCGTGGCAGTATCCTACGAAGCAGCACCACGGGGAGCTGCGGAAATACAACAGAAACCACAAGAATACAGCGCTAACTAAATGGCATATGGAGCAGAAAAGTGCTATCGCTGCGGCAGAACAACCCATGATCAGAAGGATTGCTGGTTTAAGGACAAAGTATGCAGGCAATGCGGGAAAATGGGACATATAGCAAGAGTCTGCAGGTCGGGAAAGAAAACCAACACTACAAGAGCTACTAAGGAAAAGTACAAGAAAGTAAAAAAAATGACAGACAGTAGTTCGGAAGATCAGGAGAGTGATAACGACTCCGGGAGCAGGAGACTAAGTTGTCTAAAGTTACACAACGTGATCGCAAAGGAGGATCACCGAACCATTTGGGTCACCCTCATGATAGCAGGGTCCCCAGTAAAGATGGAATTGGACACAGGATCAGCCCTAACTGTCATGAATCGACGAGACTATGAGCAGCTATTCTCACACATACCCTTGAAGGACACGTCCATTGTATTGAAAACATACACGGGGCAAAAAGTCTACCCCAGAGGGAAATTAAGGGTGCCAGTTGAATACAACGGCAAGGAAACACAGAAACTGTATCTATATATACTACCAGATGGAGGACCACCATTATTGGGATGTGAATGGATCTGAAAAATACAATTGGATTGGCATTCCATTCAGGCGCTAACTGTGACTGATAAAAAGGATGATGACGTCACACCTGGGCGACTGTCAAAAATTCTAACTGACGTGAAAGAGGTGTTCCAACAAGGACTTGGGACTCTAAAAGGAGTAACGGCAACGATAAAAATCGAAGATAACACAAACCCAAAATTTTTTAAGGCCAGACCGGTACCTTACGCGATCCGCCCAGCCGTTGAAGCAGAGCTGGAGAGTCTGGAGCGTTCGGGTGTGCTGTCCAAGGTGGACTGGAACGAGTGGGCCACGCCCATCGTTCCTGTAATGAAGAAATCATTGAGCAGCACGCCTGGGGAACCGAAGAAGGTTCGCATCTGTGGGGACTTCAAGGTAACTGTGAACCCAGTCCTGCACACAGTACAATATCCACTTCCACGGATAGAAGATATTTTCGCCTCACTATCTGGAGGGAAACGCTTTACAAAGATTGATCTGGCCCAAGCGTATCTACAAATGGAGGTGGAAGAAGCGTCTAGGAAATACCTCACGATAAACACACACAAAGGCCTTTACCAGTACAATCGACTGGTATTCGGGGTAGCATCAGCCCCGGCTATTTGGCAGAGGGCGATGGAACAAGTCCTGCAACGCATCCCGGGGACCCAGTGTTATTTGGACGACATCCTGGTTACGGGCGAAAATGACAGTGAACACCTTGCCAACCTGGAGCAGGTGCTCACGAGATTACAGGAATATGGGCTACGAGCCAACCGCCCCAAATACGAGTTCTTCAGGAGACAAATCTCGTATTGTGGCCACATGATTGACGAGGAAGGGTTGCATAAGCCGCCGGACAAGATTGAGGCTGTAGTCAAGGCTCCAGCACCGGAAAATGTGTCGCAACGGAGGTCGTTCCTCGGGTTGGTGAGCTACTACCACAAGTTCTTGCCGTACTTATCTACAATTCTGCACCCACTGAATGCCCTACTGCAAACTGGAGTCGCATGGAAATGGAGTGATGAGTGTAAGCATGCCTTTCAGAAATGTAAATGCCTAATCACTTCAAAAGAAGTACTGGCCCACTACAATCCAACACTACCGATTCGGTTAGCATGTGATGCGCCTCCCTACGGCATCGGAGCGGTGCTGTCACACAAATTCCCTGACGGTTCAGAGAGGCCAATAGCCTTTGCGTCGCGCTCGTTAACCTTAGCCGAGCGTAACTACGCCCAGATTGACAGGGAGGCCCTCAGCCTGGTGTGGGGGGTGAAGAAGTTCAATCACTATCTGCACGGGCAGAAATTCACCCTACTGACTGATCATCAGCCCCTGGTCTCCATTTTTAACCCAAAGAAGGGCGTTCCGGTGATGACGGTGCAACGGCTGCAAAGATGGTCACTTTTTCTAGGGGCACATCAGTACGACATAGAGTACAAGGGTACGAAACAGCACGGAAACGCTGATGGGCTGTCGCGCCTACCGTTGCCTATGGTAGAGGAAGCACCTGCAGTGGACCCTGTTGAGATATTCCATGCGACCATAGTCGAATGTCTACCTGTTACAAACTCAAGTATAGAGAAGGAAACCCGAAATGACCCGACACTCTCTCGGGTCTATGATTTGACGGTGAAGGGATGGCCAGCACATGGCGACTCACTGTTGCCAGCATTCTCGCCAAGGAGAGAACAGCTGTCAGTGTGCTGGGGGACCTTGATGTGTGGATCCCGAGTGGTAATTCCACCCAAGTTGAGAGATAGAGTGCTCAATGAGCTTCATGAGGGTCATCTGGGAGGGGTAAAAATGAAGAGCCTAGCCAGGGCGTTTGTGTGGTGGCCGGGAATCGATAAAGAAATCGAGGATATGACCAAGAGATGCACAGGATGCCAGAAGGTCCAAAACGCTCCACCGCAGGCCCCGCTACATCCATGGGAGTGGCCCACATCTCCATGGCAACGGGTACACATTGATTTTGCTGGTCCATTTATGGATTCAATGTTCCTAATCGCTGTGGACGCCCATTCAAAATGGCCAGAGGTCATCAAAATGTCCTCCACCATCACGGAGAAAACTATTGCAGTCCTACGGACCATCTTCGCCAGGAATGGCTTGCTAGAACAGATTTGCTCCGACAATGGGCCACAGTTTGTGTCAGAGGATTTCCGGAGGTTTCTGAGGAATAATGGGGTGAAGCAGTACACATCTGCCCCATATCATCCAGCCACAAATGGATTGGCTGAGAGGTTTGTTCAGACCTTTAAAAAGGCCATAAAGGCAATGCATAATGACGACATACCACTACAACACAAGGTGGATAATTTCTTGTTTGCTTACCGGAATGCGACACATGCAGTCACCAACCAAGCTCCAGCCATAATGTTCTTCAACCGAAGGCTAAGATGTCGCCTGGATTTGCTCAAACCAAACATAAGACGAGATGTTGAGGATAAGCAATTCCAGCACATAAATGAGAAGCCAACCAGGAGCTTCAAGATAGGGCAACCAGTCTTGGCCCGCGACTACCGAACAAAAAAATGGCAGCCAGGAACGATATGCACATAGCAGGGACCACTAATGTACACAGTGGATGTTGGAGAGAGCATTGTGAGACGCCATGCTGACCAGATTCTAGAGTCACAGGAACAAGCCAAACCCATACCACGAGCAGGTGCACCTGGTAATCAACCCGAAGTACAGATTGCGTTTACCTCAGAAGCAGTGGTATTGGAAGCTGACGAACCAACCAATGACAATGAGCCAGAATCAACTCCGCCGCAAGAACAGGATACTCGAGAAAGGCGCTATCCAGTCAGGATCAGGAAGCCTCCTCAAAGACTGAACTTATAAATGATTATTTCAGTTGATGTATATAGTACAGAGAAAATTGTAATTGTAATTAGTTATTATTTAGCTGTTAAATGAATGTTATGTACTGTTTATCTAAAAGGGGAGGAATTGTTGTGTATGTACCTTTAAGAGAAGAACTGATTCTATACTGCAGTACCAGCAGTGACCACCCCTGTATATAAAGCCATAGCAGGCTTCTGTATTTCAGTCTGACGTTACCCTCTGTTAGTATTTCCGCGACCGGTGGGCGCCGCGGGGACTGGAGTGCATCATCAACCTGGAAAACCAAATTTTAATTTGATTTGTTAAGTTTTAGTTGAACTTTTGTTAACAGTCCAATTTGGTTTTTTTTTGGTTCAAACTAAAAAAGAGTACCCTCTGTTAGACCGCATTCTCAGCATTGTTGGCTGTGCAGCAGCACACAAGGAGAAGGAGCAGCCAGACCAGGAGAGTGGAGAGTGCAAAGTGGTGGTCTCCTGACCAGGAAGAGGAGGAGAACGAAAGACCACCACCACCTCCACCATCATCACAACAACTGGGGTGCCTGGAGAGAGAGGACAGAGGAGGAGAAGAAGGAGAAAGGAGGCCAGCAACAACACCAACCAGGGGATAGGCCTTTCCTATCACTGCCTCCCCAAATTGGCCTCCATTCCAGGAGAGGGAGAGAGGGGAGAGAAACATCAACCAACACCAACTGTTTGGAAGGAGGGAAGAACAACATCATCCTTGAACATCTACAGGTGGGTGTTATTTGGTGCACTCTCCCAAAGACTTTGTATTTTAGGTGGGGCGAGAAAAGAAGAAAAAAGGGCCGGATCATCAAGGGGTGTCTGTGTGTGTGTGTGTGGCTCTTGCTAAAAACTAGGCCACACACACCACTAATAAGCACCCCTTCTATTGCCTGACCTGGGACAGCTGGAGCTGCCTAGGTGAAGTCCAATTTCATAATACATCGTTAAGACCTGGTGTGGGACTGAGCCTGGGGCATCTCCAGCTTTCCCAGGCGAAGACATCTTTCTCCCCCTGCCAGAAGACCACCTTCAAAGACTTTAATTTTTCCATCAGAGAGTGCACCCCTGCCGACACCCACCCACCCACCGTCCTGAGTGGCAACCCTGCCCTTGCGGCCTCCCTCCTTCCCACCACCCCCCCTCTCTCTCTCTCTCTGTCTCTCTCTGCCTCTTTCTCTGAGGCACTTCAATTTCATCTTTATTGATTAATTGCCTATTGAGCAGAGGAGAGAAGGCCCCTCTCCCAATTTCAATCAATAAGGGGAGAGGTGTGCCTTCATTTCAAACAGCTCCCTCTGCTCAAATAGAGGACTTTAAAATAACCCGAGGCCATTAACACCATCAGGCCTGTGACTTGGGGTGAGTGTAGCCCTTTATAAAAGCACCCCATAATGGCGACTGCATCTTCGCCGGTGACGGGTCCAGCCAGGACGTATGCGGGAGTGGCAGCCACAGCTGCTCCCGCTGCTTCTGCTGCCCCGTCACCTTTTAAACTGATAACCAAAAAACTTGGGGTGAAGAGCTACACTCACCCCACTATGATGATTGAGGCCTGCGTAAAAGCCATGGCTGGGGTTGTCGGCCCCTCAGCCATCGTAGCGGCCTCAAAAATGTACGGGAAGGCTGTGTTCTTCCTGGGGTCGGAGCGGGCGGTGTCCCTGGCCGTCGCCAAGGGGCTCACCGTGGGCGGGACCTTCCTGCCGGTGGGCCCCCTCGAGGCCACCGCGCAGAGGGTGGTTATTTCCAACGTCTCGCCCTTTGTTCCTGGTGAGCTCCTCCTCCCCCACTTACGCCAACTCGGGGAGGTGAGGTCGGGGATTACACCCATCCCGCTCGGCTTTCGGGAGGCCAGCCTTCGCCACGTTTTCTCCTTCCGGCGCTAGCTCTTTATTCAGCTGGCGCGGGAGGAGGACAGCGACGGGGCTTTTGTCGTCCTCCACGAGGGGACCGCCTATCGCGTCTTTTGGACGTCGGACGGTGTGCGGTGCCACGCCTGTAAGGAGGTGGGGCACATGAGGAAAAACTGCCCCGCCTCCAAGGCCGCCAGGGCATCTAGTGCGGCCGAGGCTGGCGCCGCCACTGCTCCTCCCCCCGGGTCTGGCCGCGCGTCCGATACAACCAATGCGTGGTCGACGTCGGAGGCCGATGCCACCAAGGCCTCCGGCGGGGGGGAGGAAGCGCGTCCGGGCGGAAGGAAGGCGCGGCGAAAAACGAAACACCTCAGGGCGGGTCCCCCCGTGGAGGGCTGGCCCTTAAACTTAGAGCCCCTGACACCCGCGCTCCTCGCGGAGTTGGTCGGGGCAGCCGAGGGCGGGAGGGGCCTCGTGCCGGAGCCTGTGGCCGCAACCACCGTAGCGGAAACGCCATTACCTGCGGCCGGGCTCGGGCCCGAGGAACCCGACAAACCTGCTCCGCCAGAGGGAGCAGAGGAGAAGGCCTCTGCAGACATGGAGGTCTCCCTCGCTCCCTCCGCGCTAAAAAGGCGCGACCCCCTGGAAGAGGAGGAGGACCGGTAGGAGGAAGGTCCCTCCGAGCAGGGGGAGTCATCGCCCGCCGCGGGTACTGCGCCCCCGCCCCCCGCTGTCATCATCACCAGCAATCGGCAGGGGTCGCCTGTCCCTCGGGAGGCTGAGGCAGATGTGTCTGTCCGGCACGTGCCTCCCGGGGATGGGGATGAGACCCTGCCCGTGTGGGGGGTCGCGGATCAACCCGCGGAAATTGACATTTTATCTGTGCCGTTACGCCTCGCCAGGTCGGGCGGCCTGGGGTCCGGGTCGGGCGAGTTTGAAGAAAATGAGTTCGCCCAATGCGACCCGGACATCTCCCAGGGGCTGCTCGACCTGGTCGAGGTTTTAATTCAAGACACCCCACCCGCTGGGTCGGAGGTTGGTGGCGGGGAGGAGGATGGCCCCCTGGCTGCGTCTCTGGTGCCGGACGTACTGGAGGAGCTGGGAATTGATCTCTCCCCGGTTTCTCCGGTTGTTCCGGCGTCTGGGGCGGAGGGGAGCTCTGAACCGCCGCCGTCTTCTGGCCCGGCGCCCCAAGAGGAGCACAGGGAGGTATCCTCTGCCGCCGATCCTGGGGGTGGGATCCGGGTGGAGGCGGGGCTGGCTGGTGCGGCCAAGCCGTTCGCTGCGCACTGCGCAACGGACGGGTCGGCCGCTGGTGACGACCCCCTGGAGGAGGATGGGGACTCGGTGATGGGCACGGAGGACGATTTGGACTCCAGCGCCGATGAGGCGATGGATGACCTCGTGCCCCTCGCCGAGTCGCCCGTCATTCCCGTAAGGGAACTCCGGGACTTTATGGCCACGTGCCTGGGTCAGCACAATAAGATCCGGCTGGCCCTCGACAGGTGGTCGGAGCTGGCGCTGCTCATCGTGTCCGTCCGCGCCGCCGTTAAGATCATGTGCGCGGACGAGGGCGTGAACCCGCTCGAGCTGCGTCGGCTCAGGTTGTTCCTCACTGGGCTGCTGAGGGAGTGGCGGTCGACTAGCGGCTGCGCTCCCTCCTCCCGTTAGGTGTAGGTAGAGGTTGCACTATGCTTCTGATATGAAGATAACCATAGCCAGCCTCAACATCAACGGCAGCAGGGAGGCTCGCCGCAGATTTAATAACCTTTCGGTCCTTCGGGACGGGAAGTATGCGGTGTGCTTCTTGCAAGAAACCCACACCGTTCCGGGAGACGAGGCCACGTGGCTCCTGGAGTGACAAGGAGGGGTCAGCATGAGTCACCTCTCCAACAATTCCAGCGGGGTGGCTATCTTGCTGGCCCCGCATTTTCAGCCGGTGATCTTGGGGGTCAAGGAGCACGTGTCGGGCCGCTTGCTCCAGGTCACTGTTCGCCTGGGGGGCGTGCCGCTCCATCTAGTGAACGTGTACGCCCCTCAGACCGGTGCGCAGCAAGTGCACTTCTTTGAAGAAGTGTCCGCTCTTTTGGGCTCCGTCGACGTGGGCGAGTGCGTCATCCTCGGGGGGGATTTTAACTGCACCCTCGGGGCGAGGGACCGTTCGGGTCCCCTGCGCGAAGCCCAACGGCGATGGAGAAGTTGAGGGACCTGGTCGGGTCCTACGACTTGGTGGACGTCTGGCGAAATCTCCACCCCGACTCCAGTGCCTTCACTAGCGTGAGGTCTGGGGGAGGAAGGTCCAGAATCGACCGCCTCTACATTTCCCGGGCGTACGTCTCCTGCGTTCCGGCGGCTTCCATGCGGCCGGTGCCGTGCATGGACCACCACCTGGTGTGGGCGGAGCTCGCTCCGCTGCGCGCACGGGGGGGGATCCGCATACTGGCATTTTAACAACCTATTGTTGGAGGACGCGCGGTTCCGGGATTCGTTTCGTCGGTTCTGGGCCGGCTGGAGAAGGAAGCGGGGGGGCTTCCCCTCCTTGAGGCTATGGTGGGACGTGGGCAAGGCTCATGTCCGTCTCTTCTGTCAGGAGTACGCGAAGGGGTCGACCAAGAGGCGGGAGGCCCGGGTCGGGCGGTTGGAGAAGGAGGTGCTCGACCTGGAGTCCCGTCTCGGTCAGGTCCTCGAGGACCCGGCCCTGCGGAAGGTGTGCGAAGAGAAGAAGGGTGCGCTGAAGGACCTGCAGCTCGTCGGGTCCCGAGGCGCATACGTGAGGTCGCGGATCCAGCTCCTGCGGGACCTGGACCGCGGCTCCCCCTTCTTTTACTCGCTGGAAAAAAGACGGGGGGTCCGTAAGCAGCTCTTGGGGCTGCTGGCCGACGACGGATCTCTGGTCTCGGATCCGGAGGGAAATGCGCGGAGACCCGCGCCTATTACGGGGCTCGGTTCTCTCCGGATCCGTCCAGCG
The DNA here is from genome assembly GCF_052327205.1 of Somniosus microcephalus. Lineage (NCBI taxonomy): Eukaryota > Metazoa > Chordata > Chondrichthyes > Squaliformes > Somniosidae > Somniosus > Somniosus microcephalus. The sequence goes on along the minus strand of NC_140989.1, from coordinate 71,397,198 downwards.
AGGATGCGCGCAGAGTTTTGTGGGAGGACCTGCCGAAGGTCAGCCCGGAGGGAGCCGAAAAATTGGACGCTCCGCTAAGCCTGGCGGAGCTGACCGGCGCCCTCCGCCAGCTCTCCAGGGGAAAGTCCCCGGGGCTGGACGAGCTGACCGTGGAGTTCCACAGGGCGTTCTGGGACGTCTTGGGGGGCGACTACGCGCGGGTCCTGGGGGAAAGTTTGGCGACCGGGGAGATACCCCTCTCTTGGCGCAGGGCGGTTACTGTCCTGCTGCCTAAGAAGGGCAATCTCCGCCTCCTTAAGAACTGGCACCCGGTCTCCCTCCTCAGCACGGACAATAAAATCTTTGCCAGGGCCATGTCTGCTCGCCTTGGCACCGTGCTGGCCCACATGATCCACCCCGGTCCTACACGGTCCTGGGCCGGACCATCCATGATAACATCCATCTGGTCCGGGACCTGGTCCACCACTCCCAGAGGGCTGGTCTGTCGGTCGCCTTCCTTTCCCCGGATCAGGAGAAGGCGTTCGACAGGGTGGGTCACGAGTATCTCTTCGGGACTCTGCGCGCATTCGGGTTCGGGACGCATTTCGTCGCCCGGATCCGACTTCTGTACGCCGTCGCGGAGTGTCTGATTAAAGTTAACGGGTCCTTGACGGCGCCCCTTTGCTTCGGGAGGGGGGTGCGTCAGGGATGCCCCATGTCCAGTCAGTTATACGCCGTTTGCGTGGAGCCTTTCCTGCGCCTCTTATGGAAGAGGTTGACGGGACTGGCTCTGCAAGGGCTGGGCGTGGAGGTGGTCCTCTCAGCTTACGCCGATGACGTGCTCCTCACGGTCACGGATCCCGCTGACTTGCGGAGGATGCGGGAATGCCAGCAGATTTACTCGGACGCATCCTCCGCCAAAATCAACTGGGAGAAATGTTCCGGACTCCTGGTGGGTCAGTGGCGGGTGGACTCCCTGCCGGAGGAGTTCAGGCCTTTCGCCTGGAGCACCACGCACCTCCTCTATTTGGGAGTCTACCTTAGCCCTGCCGAGGATGCCTGGCCGGCGAACTTGCAAGAGCTGGAGGCCAAAGTCACCGCTTGCCTAGGACGCTGGACAGGACTGCTCCGAGTGTTGTCCTACAGGGGTCGAGCGCTGGTCATAAACCAGCTGGTGGCCGCCATGTTGTGGTACCGGTTGGTCACTTTGATCCCTCCCCCTGCGTTTGTCACCAAGATGCAGAAGAAGCTCATCGACTTCTTCTGGGACAAAAGCAAGCACTGGGTTTCTGCCGCGGTTCTGAGTCTCCCGCTTAGGGAGGGCGGTCAGGCGCTGGTGTGCCTTCGCACCCAGGCTGCGACTTTCCGTCTTCAGACGCTGCAGAGATACCTGTACGTCGAGAATCCTCCGAGATGGTGTGCGCTGGCGACGTATTTCTTTCGCCAGCTGCACGGCCTCAATTACGACACGCAGCTCCTGTTTGTGAAAGTGGGCGGCAGGCGTGCCGGCCTGCGGGAGCTGCCGGTCTTCTACCAGGAACTGCTCTGGGTTTGGAACTACGTCGCTTCCAGGCGGAGCTCTCCCCCGTCAGGAGCGGCGGCTCTCCTTCGGGAGCCGCTGCTCAGGAATCCGCACCTCCACGACCGCGGGTTCGGGCGGCTGGCGGAGGGCAGGGCTGTGCCTGGCAAGGTGACCAGAGTCGGGGACCTGCTCGATGGCGGAGGAGCGGGCTGGATGGTGCCAGAGGAGCTGGCGCGGCGCCTGTCCTGGGCCAACGTCCGGCTTGCGGTCGAAGCCATCGAGTCGGTGAAAGTGGCACTGGGCCCCGGCTCCACTAGGTGTATCGAGCCGGCTCAAGCACGTGGGGCGATCCCGTCCGAGCTTACCCCCATTCCGACGGAATTCCTCATCGGCGCCCGGCCCCGACACTCCCCTCGGGAACCGGCGCCTCACAACTTGAGCTGTCTCGAGGAAATACCCTCCGTGCCTTTTCATTCTGCGCGGAGGGGTTTCCTGTACGGGCTGCTCCTGCACACTCTCCACTTTGCCATCTTCGTCTGCTGTCCGGACACGCCTTGGTGTGGCGTCTTGCCGATCGGCGGAGGTCCCCAATGGAGGGCTCTCTACGCGGGAGTCCTCCCTTGTTCCATCGAGGACTTGGCCTGGAGGGTGTTGCATGGAGCGGTCCCGTGCAATAAGGTTTTAAATAGGTTCACGGACTCCCAGGCCGCCTGCATTTTTTGCGGCCTGGAGGAGTCCATGTTTCACGTTTATGTCGAGTGTGGGAGGTTGCAGCCCCTCTTTCACTACTTGAAGGGGCTGCTCCTCGATTTTTGGTTGCACTTCAGGCCCACGCTCTTGATCTACGGTCACCCGGTGCGGAGGGGAGCGGGCAGGTTGGAGGACCTCCTCGTGGGACTGCTCCTGGGCCTGGCCAAGAGAGCCATCAATTGGTCCAGGCAGCGAGCGGTCGAAGGGGTCGTCCAGCCAGATTGCCTGCCTCTCTTCCGCGGCCATGTTCGCGCCCGGGTGGCCCTGGAGATGGAGCACGCGGTGTCCGCCGGTGCGCTTGAGTATTTCCGCGGCCGGTGGGCACCGCGGGGACTGGAGTGCATCATCAACCCGGAAAACGAATTTTTATTTGATTTGTTAAGTTTTAGTTGAACTTTTGTTAATTTACAGTCCAATTTGTTTTTTTGTGGGTCCAAACAAAAGAGTACCCTCTGTTCAGTAAAATACCTGTTTAATTGTTCTCCCGTAGTCCGTGTATTATTGAGGAGCGGACTTTACAGTAAATAAGTGTGGTTGTTATTTTAGCCTTTACAACCTCTGTTTGATATTTCAGCAAGAGATTAGAGACATAAGAAGCTGCTACTTAAAGTTCAGTGTACAGTTTACTACAATTGTTAATCCTTTGTCACGTGACCTGAAGAGCATACTAGGAATACACATGCTGTTCGTGAGGAACAAATTTGGCAGATGGGAAGTGCTGTACGATTGTTGAGAGAGAAAATAGTATTTTAAAAGCCTGAATTGTAACAGAAACCAACAGCTAGAATGGGAAAGCACCATGAGTTGAAGGTACACCTCCACTTCTATTGGCAATGCACACTCTTAAGATAGTTAGCAGTCAACTGATACAAATGCATAATGTTTCCATTTGCAACAGAAATTTTCTGCTCTTTTGCAATTATTATTTGTGTTCAAATATGATTATTTATCAACTGTTTCGGATGGGTTGTTAATATTACCAGAAAATGAATCAGGGACTACTGTGGAGTGAGGTGTACAGAATGGAGCAGCGATACCCAAACTTTTTTTTTGCTGAGCCCACCTTCGGAGATTCATGTCCCATTCACGTCCCCCGCTGCCCCGCCCCCTACTTTCTAAGAAACGGCATTTTGTAGTCTCCAAGGAGATGGTAGAGTTCAAATGTATTGGTTTCAAAAATGAGAAAAAAATTGAGAAATTCAAAATGTTCACCCTGCCTTAAGTCATTGTGCGCCTGAAATAGCTAACTCCAAGGATCTCAACTTTCATGCAGCAATCAGGAGTTGCCACAGAAAAGTCTTTCACTTTAACTGACAACCTTGCATAGCCAAATAAGGTACAGTATGGGGCAATCTCAGCACAGATGACTGAATGTTTGAATCGGCACCGATTTCTAGAAGCAGACATTAGACCTATCAAAGCTGCTTCTGGTGCATAGTAACTGATTACTGTTGCACTGTAGCAGCTCTGATTGGTATTGTTGTACAGGAATCGCCTGAAAATGTGAAAAAGTGGTCCAAAAATACTCCAGTGACTTCCCCCATGATCATTATTTATAAAAATGTAAATAAAAGAACATAAGAATTAGGAGCAGGAGTAGGCCATAGAACCCTTCGAGGCAGTTCTGCCATTCAATAAGATCATGGCTGATCTTCGACCTCAAATCCACTTTCCCGCCCGATCCACATATCCATTGAGTCTCGTAGAGTCCAAAAATCTATCTCAGCCTTAAATATACTCAACGATTCAGCATCCACAGCCCTTTCAGGTAAGGATTCAAAGATTCACAACCCTGAGTGAAGAAATTCCTCATCTCAGTCTTAAATGGCCGACCCCTTATCCTGAGACTATGCCCCCTAGTTCTAGACTCTCCAGCCAGGGGAAACAACCTCTCAGCATCTACCCTGTCAAACCCTCTAAGAATTTTAGATGTTTCAATGAGATCACCTCTCATTTTTCTGAACTCCAGAGAGTATAGGCCCAATCTATTCAATCTCTCCTCATAGGACAATCCTCTCACCCAAGGAATCAATCTACAACAACAACATGTAGTTATATAGTGCCTTTAATGTAGTAAAATTTCCCAAGGCGCTTCACAGGAGTATTATAAGACAAAGAATTTGACACCGAGCCACATAAGGAGAAATTAGGGCAGATGACCAAAAGCTTTGTCAAAGAGGTAGGTTTTAAGGAGCGTCTTAAAGGAGGAAAGAGAGTTAGATAGGTGGAAAGGTTTAGGCAGGGAATTCTAGAGCTTACGGCCTAGGCAACAGAAGACATGGCCACCAATGGTTGAGCGATAATAACCAGGGATGCTCAAGGGGGCAGAATTAGAGGAGTGCAGTGTATTCCCTTGCCTTGTTAGCCCTCCCCAAATTCATTACATCACACTTCTACAGACTGAATTCCATTTGCCACTGTTCTGCCCACCTGACCAGTCCGTTGATATCTTCCTGCAGTCTACAGCTTTCTTCTTCATTATCAACCACATGGCCAATTTTTGTATCATCTGCAAACTTCTTAATCATATTTCCTACATTCAAGTCCAAATCATTGATATATACCACAAAAAGCAAAGAACCCAGTACTGAGCCCTGCGGAACCCCACTGGAAACAGCCTTCCAGTCACAAAATCACCCTTCAACCATTACCCTTTGTTTCCTGCCTCTGAGCCAATTTTGGATCCAACTTGCCACTTTGCCTTGGATCCCAAGGGCTTTTACTTTCATGACCATGCGGGACTTGCTAAAATCCATACAGACTACATCAAACGCACTACCCTCATCGACCCTCCTTGTTACCTCCTCAAAAAATTCAATCAAGTTAGTCAGACATGACCTTCCCTTAACAAATCCATGCTGACTGTCCCTGATTAATCCGTGTCTTTCTAAATGAAGATTTATCCTGCCCCTCAGAATTTTTTCCAATAATTTTCCCACCACCGAGGTTAGGCTGACTGGCCTGTAATTACTCAGTCTATCCCTTTCTCCCTTTTTAAACAATGGTACCATGTTAGCAGTCCTCCAGTCCTCTGGCGCCACACCTGTAGCCAGAGAGGATTGGAAAATGATGGTCAGAGCCTCTGCTATTTCCTCTCTTAACAGTCTGGGATACAAATCATCTGAGCCCGGGGATTTATACACTTTCAAAGATGCTAAGCCCCTTATTACTTCCTCTTTCACTATGTTTATTTCATCTAATATTTCACACTCCTCCCTGATTGCAATGTCTGCATCGTCCCTCTCTTTTGTGAAAACAGACTTAAAGTATTCATTAAGAACCATACCCATGTCTGCCGCTTCCACACACAGGTTGCCTTTATGGTCCCTAATAGGCCCTACTCTTACTTTTGTTATCCTTTTGCTCTTAATATATTTATAAAACATGGGAATCGGGGGGAAAACTCTCCACTGACTGGAATCACACCTAGCACAAAGGAAGATGGTTGTGGTGGTTGGAGGTCAATCATCACAGTTCCAGGACAATTGCTGCAGGAGTTCCTCAGGGCAGTGTCCTAGGCCCAACCATCTTCAGCTGCTTCATCAATGACCTTCCCTCCATCATAAGGTCAGAAGTGGGGATGTTCGCTGATGACTGCACAGTGATCAGTGCCATTCGAAACTCTTCAGATAATGAAGCAGTCCATGCCCGCATGCAGCAAGACCTGGACGACATTCAGGCTTGGGCTGATAAGTGGCAGGTAACATTCGCGCCTCACAAGTGCAAGACAATGACTATCTCCAACAAGTATGAGTCTAAACACCGCCCCTTGACATTCAACGGCATTACCATCGCCGAATCCCCCACTATCAATATCCTGGGGATCGCCATTAACCAGAAACTTAACTGGTCCAGCCACATTAATACTGTGGCAACAAAAGCAGGTCAGAGGCTGGGTATTCTGCGGCGAGTGTCTCACCTCCTGACTCCCCAAAATCTTTCCACCATCTACAAGGCACAAGTAAGGAGTGTGATGGAATACTCACCAATTGCCTGGATTAGTGCAGCTCCAACAACACTCAAGAAGCTCGACACCATCCAAGGCAAAGCAGCCCGCTTGATTGGCACCCCATCCACCACTTTAAACATTCACTCCCTCCACCACTGGCGTACCGTGGTTGCAGTGTGTACCATCCACAAGATGCACTGCAGCAACTCGCCAAGGCTTCTTCGGCAGCACCTCCCAAACCCGCGACCTCTACCACCTAGAGGGACAAGGGCAGCAGGCGCATGGGAACACCACCGCCTCCTAGTTCCCCTCTAAGTCACACACCATCCTGACTTGGAACAATATCATCGTTCCTTCATCGTCGCTCTGTCAATATCCTGGAACTCCCTCCCTAACAGCACTGTGGGAGTACCTTCACCACACGGACTGCAGCGGTTCAAGAAGGCAGCTCACCACCACCTTCTCAAGGGCAATTAGGGATGACAATAAATGCTGGCCTTGCCAGCGACGCCTACATCCCATGAATGAATAAAAAAAGAGACACAGACTGTTTGGGGTCAAGGGCCCAGAAACCTACTAAAAATATTTGATTTTATCTGTGGAGTGCTGGACAGCTATGCCAGAATTATGCCACTGTTGACCACAACCCCCCTCCACTCCCATGAAGGAATAAAAAAAAAAACTCCACTTTCTTGCACTATCCCCATATCCCTTGATTCCCTTAATATCCAAAAATCTATTAATCTCTGCTTTGAATATACTCAACAATTGAGCCCCCACAGCCCCCTGGGTTAGAGAATTCCAAAGATTCACCACCCTCTCAGTGAAGAAATTTCTCCTCATCTCAGTCCTAAATGGTCAATCCCTTATTCTGTGACCCTTGGTTCTAGACTCCCCAGCCAGGGGAAACATCCTCCCTGCATCTACCCTGTCAAGCCCTGTATGAATTTTGTATGTTTCAAAGGGATCACCTCATTCTTCTAAACTCTAGAGAATATAGACCTAGTCTACTCAATCTCTCCTCATAGGACAATCCCCCCATCCCAGGAATCAGCCTGGTGAACCTTTGCTGCACTTCCTCTATGGCAAGTATATCCTTCCTTAGGTAAGGAGGCCAAAACTGTACACAATACTCCAGGTGTGGTCTCACCAGGGCACTATATAATTGCAGTAAGACATCTTGGGGGAAAAATTCGGTTGGTTGCGCCACCCATTAGCGCCTAAAGAGGTCGAGAAGTGGGGCGCTAACCAACTAGCGCCCGGGTGCAGTGAACCCTGCGCCTCTTCCCAAATTGAGCGGACATTTAGCGCCGGCGCTAAACCGTTGCGCCCGCTCACCAGCGCACGCAGATCATGACGTCATTTCAGTGTGCAACGCCCTTGGGGCGCCCCGGACCGGAAATTCAGTGGCGACCCCCTCCGTTCCGCCTGGTGCTAACAAGGACAGGTTACCTGGAACGTTTCCCAGTCGCTGTCGGGCTGGGGGGCGCTATTTAAAGGGGACTCTTCCTGGATTATTAGTGGTAGCCATTTTTGGACCACACCTTCTTTGAGAGAGAGAGAGAGAGAGAGAGAGAGAGAGAGAGAGAGAGAGTTGCTCAGAGACAAACGGAGAGCCATTTCTGCAGTGAGCCAGCGCTGGCTGAGGAACTTTAGCCTTCTGAACATAACTTTGCAGTTGGTAAGCTTCTCAACCGGCATAGCTTTCAGTGCGCACTTACTATGGGGGCTGCATTGGGTGGGAACGTCGTCCTTCTCAATCATATTGACAGGGCACAGAGACACAGGGATAGAGTGGCAGGCATGGCCAGACGGAGGAGGGCCTACAGACGTCGGCACACGAGACCTTACGCTGCCAGGGTTTTCCACCAACAGTTTTCGTATATCAACATGTCGGAGGAGCAGTGTTTCTGAAGGCTGTGCTTCAGTAAGGAGGTGGTCACTGGGCTCTGCCACCTGCTTCAGCCAGATCTGCAGCCTCAACTAAGGTGCAGGACATCTCTGTTGGTGGCTGTGAAGATCACTGTGGCTCTAAACTTCTATGCCAGCGGCTCCTTTCAGGCCGCTACTGGGGACACTGTCAACATCTCACAGTTCGCGGTGCATTGCTGCATCCGTCAAGTGACTAATGCCCTCTTTAAAAGGAGACGGCATTACATCTCCTTCCCAATGACCCCGGACAAGCAGCGAGAGTGCGCAGAGGGCTTCGCAAGGATAGCGGGCTTCCCCATGGTGCAGGGCGCCATTGACTGCACGCATGTGGCTTCGCGGGCGCCTCTAGAGAATGCGGAGGATTTCCGCAACCGAAAGGGGTTCCATTCTTTGAATGTGCAGCTGGTCTGTGACCACCGACAGCTGATACTCGCTGTCAATGCCCACTTTCCGGGCAGCAGCCACGACGCCTTCATCCTGCGCCAGACTTCTGTGGCAGACCTTTGAGGCCCGGCTCACCCAGGAGGCTGGCTTCTCGGGGACAAGGGCTATCCTCTGTGCCCCTGGCTGATGACCCCGCTCCATTCGCCCAGCACCCCTGCTGAAGAACGTTATAATGAGAGCCATCAAGCGACCAGGAACATCATTGAGCACACAATCGGCGTGCTGAAGCAACGGTTCCGCTGTCTGGACCATTCCGGAGGAGCCCTTCAGTACTCACCTGAGCGAGTCTCCCACTTCGTGGTTGTGTGTTGCATGCTGCATAACCTGGCAATCCTCAGGACCCAGCCAATGCCACCAGACATTGAAGCACCAGCAGAGGAGGAGGAGCACCAAGACGGGAGGGAGGCACAAACTGCAAGGGCCGTCCGTCAGAGGCTTATAGCAAGTCGCTTCTAGGCCCCTCTGAGGGAATGCTTTCTGCCATTCCAAGAACATGAATGGAACCGTTCTGCTACCCCTAAGCTGGTCAAGGCAAAAATTAGTGCAAAGAACAGACATGGACATTGTGAATAAATAAACTTCTTTATTTAACAAAATGTGTATCCTTCCCGCATGACAAAGCAACGGAAACAAACAGCAAAACAAACAGACTGCCACATAACTATCTCTCACACCCTGGAGACTGTCCAAAACATATCTGTCTCTCACACCCTGGAGACAATGTCCAAAACATAACCAACATTCAGACCAGCATCCTCGGCCTTGAATGAAAGAAATAACATAATTTAGCAACACCTTCTACTTTTTGCCCCTTGATGGTGATCTGCTTCCCTTGCGGAATTGCCCCCTTCCCGCCCTGCAGCTCCTCCGTAATGGGACCCCAGCGGCTGCAGATGATAATCGATCTGCCCCTTTAAGAGCTGGCCGGCGCCAGCGTGTCTGGCTGAAATCGATAATTGACAGCACCTGCGCCCGCCCGCGGAGAAATTGCGTTGCGCCGCCGGGTTAGCACCTTAAGACTATTGTGCAGCGCCTGATTTAGCGCCGCAATCACCTTCAGGGGCGCAGCTACCCAATAGCGCTCGAGGTGGCGATAAATTGCGCCTGGCGCTAAACATTGCGCACCGCCAATACTAGCACCCCAAACGGGGCGATACCGAATTTCTCCCCCCTTTACTCTTATACTCAAATCTGCTTGTAATAAAGGCCACATACCATTTGCTTTCCTAATTGCTTGCTGTACCTGCATGTTAACTTTCCGGTCCAAGTCCCTCTGAACACTAACATTTCCCAATCTCTCACCATTTAAAAAATACTCTGCTTTTCTATTTTTCCTACCAAAGTGGCTAACTTCACATTTCTCCACATTATATTCTATATGCCATGTTCTTGCCCACTCACTTAGCTTGTCTATATCCCCTTTAAGCCTCTTCATCCTCCTCACAACTGACATTCCCACCCAGCTTTGTAATTACTTTAGGTTCCTCACTCTCATTAGCCCCTCGGTTCACCACTATTTTTGATATGCTTTTTGTGTCTTTTTTTTTTTTAATTCTTTTTTTATGGGATGGGATCTACTGTGAATACAGATACAAAATATTTGTTTAAAGTCTCTGTCATTTCCTTATTCCAAATTATAATTTCTCCTGTCTTAACCTCTATTTTTGCTACTCTCTTCCTTTTTACATACTTGTAGAAGCTCTTACAATCTTTTTATATTTCTTGCCAGCTTACTTTCATTCTATTTTCTCCTTTTTTATCAATTTTTTGATCATCCTTTGCTGATTTCTAAAGCTCTCATAATCCTCAGGCTTACTGCTATTCTTCGCAACATTATAAGCCTCTTCTTTTAATCTAATACTATCCTTAACTTCTTTAGTTAGCCACGGATGGATCAATTTTCTGGTAGAGATTTTATTTCTCAATGGAATGTCTATTCATTCACAATTCTGGAATATTTCTTTAAATGTTTGCCACTTATCTACTATCATACCTTTTAATCTAATTTCCCAATCTACTTTAGCCAACTCACCCCTCATACCTATGTAATTGGCTTTATTAAAGTTTAAGACTCTAGTTTTGTACTTAGAATTTCACTTTGGGTTTGAGAGTGAAATACTTATCATATTATGATCACTCTTCCCCAGGGGATCCTTTACTATGAGAATACTAATTAACCCTGTCTCAGTACACAATACAAGATCTAAAATAGCCTGTTCCCTGGTTGGTTCTATGACGTATTGTTGTAGGAAACTGTCTCAAATGCGTTCCATGAAGTCGTCCTCCTGGCTACTTTTGCCAATTTGATTTGCCCAGTCTGTATGAAGATTAAAGTCCCCCAAAATTATTGCATTACCACCTTTGTTACAAGCTCCTATTATTTGTAAATTCATACTTTGTCCAATGGTATAGCTACTGTTTGGGGGGGGGGGGGGTGCCTACAAACTACTCACACCAGTGTTTGTTGCCCCTTATTGTTTCTTATCTACATCCATACTGATTCTACTTCCTGATCTTCCGAGCCAAGATCCTTTCTCACTACTGTTCTTATGTTATCCTTTATTATCAGGGATCCCCTGCTCCCTTTCCGTTCTGCCTGCTTTTTGGAAACGTCAAGCACCCTGGAATATTTAGTTACCAATCTTGGTCACCTCACAACCAACTCTCTGTAATGGCCGTGGAGACTGTGTCGATCCAGACATGATGCTGCGTGTGATGGGCGATGTCACAGCTGCCATTGCAGCACAGGCAGAAGCAACCCAATGTCTTAGTGCGGCAGCAGAAGCACAGACCACTCTCATACAGTCTCAGTTTGCTGTCATTCAAGCTCAGACTGCACTCGTGCAATCTCAGCTTGCTGGCACCCAAGCTCAGACTGTACTCATGCAATCTCAGCTTGCTGGCACCCAAGCTCAGATTGCTTTCATGCAATCTCAGCTTGCTGCCACCCAAGCTCATACTGCTGCCATCGTGGCTGGGTTTACCACTGTCGACTGGGGCTTGCAGGGTGTTGCAACAGCCCAGCAATCTGTGCTCCAATAGATTGCTAGGAATGCTGAGGCGCCGCCCCGGGGGAGTGGCAGTGGGTCAGTGAAGCAGGACACTGCTGTCCTCTCTCAGGATGACAGCATTCCTGTTCCCACCACTGCCACTCTGCCATTGCCCTTGCCACTGCCCGTCAGCCAGCCAGCCCAGACTGCTGCTACCCATACCGATATGGTGCAGTCTACAGCCGGGCCTGCTAGGGCCAGAGCTGCTCAAGGTAGCCCTGCAAGGCCATCTGAAGTCTCCTCCATGGAAACTCAGCAGCCTTCCACCAGCCATGCTGCAGCCACTGTGGGGGAGCACTTTGTAGGAGCACTAGATCAGGAAAGGGTACCTGAGCGACAGGCACTAAGGGATTGCACAAGGGTGATTAGTTGATATCGTATGTGTAAATTGATCGTTGATAAATTTAATAATTTTGTTTGGAATCTTTTGTGGTGGCTCTCATTTCAGCTTTGTACCCAGGAGGACACTGTGCTATCCTGTGACAGACAGATGATATGATGGGGATATGGTGAGCAACAGGGATCTGGGGTTTCATTCATTGGAATCGGAGTCTGATGAGGTTTTAACAGACAGCCCGTTCGGACGGGGGATTGGCTGCCTGCCTCCTCCCTTCCTCCTTCTCCTGAGTTGGTACCGCATTCCCTGCTAGCAAGGGCTGCACAGCAGGCCACCACGAAATGTGACACCTGCTCCACCGAGTGGTCAAGGCAGCAGAACCGTTGCTTCAGTAGCCTGAAGGTCTGCTCAATGGTGTTCCTGATGGAAGCATGGCTCTCATTATGAGCGCTGGGCACGAGTGTTGGGGTTGCAGAGGGGAGTCATCAGCCAGGTGCAGAACGGACAGCCCTCGTCTCCGAGCCGCCACCCACAAGTTTGCTGTGGTGACTGGAAGATTGCTGGCACACCGGACTGATAAAAGCAACATGACTGCTGCAAGGATAGTGGGCGTTAACCATCAGGAATCGCTGGGCGTGGTCGCACAACAACTGCACATTAAGTGAGTGGTAGCCTTTTTGGTTACAGAAGATCTCAGGATTGTTATGCGGCGCCCGCAAAGCCACGTGTGTGTGCAATCGATGGCACCCTGCAACATGGGGAAGCCCGCTGTCCTGGCAAAGCCACATGTGCACTCGTCCTGCTTCTCTCTGCTCAGAGAGAAGAAAACGTAGTCCCTTCTCCTGGTGTAGCGAGCCTCTGTGACCTCACAGATGCAGCGATGGATAGCGAACTGTGAGATGTTAGCTATGTCGCCTGCTGCAGACTGGAAGGATCCGCTGGCGAAGAAATCGAGCGCCATGGTGACCTTGACTGCCACTCTTGAGAGCCGTGATCGCCCTGTTCTCAGGCTGCAGGTGGTGGCAGAGTTCTGTGACCACCTCCTTGGTAAAGCGGAGCCTCCTAAGACTCTGCTCCTCGCTTAAGTGGATATAAGAGAAGTGTTCTCGGAAGACCCTGGGTGTGTAAGGTCTCCTGTTGAGAGCCCTCCTCCTCCCTCATCTTCTCTGCCTCTGCTCCCTCTTCCTAAGATACTCAATTGCGAGGGGGACTGCCGGTAGAGCCCCCATGACTGTGAGCAAGTGTTATGAGCAGAAGCCTTTAAATAAGAATGAAGGTGTTCTCTACTTGCAGCAACATTCCCTGTTACCTTAGAATCTTGAAAGAAGCTTATAAAACTGCTGGAGTTGCAGAAGTTGCACAGAGCCAGTCAAACTGCATAAACATGTCAGGTGCAAGATGTTGCTGATGATCGCTTTAAATAACGCTGCTGGAGCCTCCTTCCTGTTTGTCAACGCTTGCTCAGCTCGTCACACTTAAGTAAGCGGAGCGGCGAATTTGAAACTCGCAGATTGGGCATCAAGTGAGCATTGCACATTCACTGACGTCACGATCTGTATCATCTACATAATTCTCGCAAGCGCTGACATTGGCTGCGCTGCTGGCCACCCGAAAATAGTCGGCAGCAGGCATAAGTGTGCCTGCCGCCATTTTTTCTCCCGAATCTGATGTGCAAGGGTGGTGCTAAACCCCTGAGTTTTGAGCCCATAGAATCTACTTCTAGAAATCATAGAATTAGGAATTTAAAAAGGATGTCAGGTTTAATCATAGAGTTACAGAATAAGTTAACAGAGAAGGTCATTGAAGTTCATAGCATTTTTGGGGAAGGAAGGAATTGAGGGATTTGGTGAAAAGGTGAGCAGGTGAGGCTGATCTCTGAAGAAGCATAGTAACGGATTACTGTTGCACCAGAAGCAGCTGTGATAGGTCCAACATCCGCTTCTAGAAATCAGCGGGGATTCAGAGATCTTGCTTTGTGCTGCATCTCCTTTAGCTATGCGAGGCTGCATCGGTGGCTCTCGTTCTTCGGCAGCCCATCCTCCTCCTGCGCCCGATAACCTCGGCACGGCCCCCAGTTTGGGAACCTCTACACTACAGCATGCAAAGTGCACTACAGAATTAAATGGCAAACTGGATTAATTAACATTTTGATGACTGAAATTCACATTAGTGCTGAAGTAGCTTTAAAGTACATTTAGTTTAGAACTAGGTTGACCTAGTGTTGTCAGTACAAACTTAGAACTAGTTCATGCAGTGCCTACAAAAGTACAAAGTTGATATTTGGACTTTTTACTTTTGGGTTTTGTAAACAGCTTACATAAGAATCAATAGAAGTGTTCCATCACGAACCATGGTCTCTGCACATTTACTATATACACAGAAGAATAACAGATATCTGGAAGTGAGATCTGAGGCTTTAACCTAATTAAGAGGTTTAGGCGATATAAAATTGAGAGGACTGCACAAACCATTTCTGAGCACCAGCAGGACCTCGAGATTAGATTACAGCTACAAACTTACTTCTTGGTATTTTTTATATATATAGTTTAGTTTGTGGACCATTTATAGAGTTTTAGGGTGTTCTTTATACTGCTGCCAGTTGTCAGTATGCTCCATGCCCTTGATGCACAAGGCTGTTAATTGTGACATTGACAAAAGAGTGTCCATGACATAACAGCTCTCCTGAAATCCATTTTGGAACAGATCACATGCTGCAAGCTGTTATAACATTTGTTACATTTATTTTCATCACCTTCCTAGTGAATGAAAATATTAATGCCCATATAAATAAAAACATTATTATACCTTTTACAGAGGCTGGAGAGAGATGGCTTACACAAGTTAAACTTCCTGAAGAGCTCTCCCTCACCTGCTCTACCCTCACCTCAAACACCAAGTACAAGGAGTTTATTACTTTCTTTGTCTCCAAGATTGAGATCCTCCTGAAATGCCTATTCTGCTTCCTAAGCCTTGCCCTCAGCCCCAACCTCTCCCATAGAAACATAGAAGATAGGAGCAGGAGTAGGCCATTCGGCCCCTCGAGCCTGCTCCGCCATTCAATGAGATCATGGCTGATCATCCAAATTCAATACCCTGTCCCTGCCTTCTCCCCATATCCCTTGATCCCTTTAGCCTCAAGAAATATATCTAACTCCTTCTTGAATATATTTAATGAATTGGCCTCAACTGCCTTCTGTGGCAGAGAATTCCACAGGTTCACCACTCTTTGGGTGAAGAAATTCCTCCTCATCTCTGTCCTAAATGGCTTACCCCTTATCCTTAGACTGTGACCCCTGGTTCTGGACTCCCCGGCCATCGGGAACATCCTTCCTGCATCAAGTCTGTCTAGTCCCGTTAGAATTTTATAAGTTTCAATGAGATCCCCTCTCATTCTTCTAAACTCCAGCGAGTATAAGCCCAATCGACCCAATCTCTCCTCATACGTCATTCCTGCCATCCCAGGTATCAGTCTGGTGAATCTTTGCGGCACTCCCTCCATGGCAAGAACATCCTTCCTCAGATAAAGCGACCAAAACTGCACACAATACTCAAGATGTGGTCTCACCAAGGCCCTGTACAACTGCAGCAAGACATCCTTGTTCTTGTACTCAAACCCTCTTGCTACAAAGGCCAACATACCATTTGCCTTCTTAACCGCCTGCTGCACCTGCATGCTTACCTTCAGTGACTGGTGCACAAGGACACCCAGGTCTCGTTGCACTTCCCCTTCTCCCAATCTATTACCGTTCAGATAATAATCTGCCTTCCTGTTTTTGCCACCAAAGTGGATAACCTCGCATTTATCCACATTATACTGCATCTGCCCAATCACCCAACCTGTCCAAATCATACTGGAGTTTCTCGGCATCCTCCTCACAGCACACACGCCCACCCAGCTTTGTGTCGTCATATCCTATATCCCATATCCTACCCATTCTAATCCTGCACTTGCCTTTTTGCAGCCTGTCCTTTACCTTCCCCTCTGCAAGGTCATCTCTTCCATGAGCCCCACCTCTTGCTTTCTTTATCTCCTCCAACTCAACTCCTAATCACTCAACTCTCTTTCCTGGCATCATGCCAGTTGCAACAACAATGGCCCAGATATTGACTGGGGCGGGTTGTGGAAGCGAGAGGGGAGGAGTTTTTCAACAGGTTTCCCGCCCATACGCCAGCCATATTGACAGGCTTGGCTCCCTGTCAGGCAGGGAACACTCTGGAGGAGGCCCAACTGCAGGAGCAGGTAAGGAACCTACTGCTGCATTAGAGGAAGCCAAGCCTGTCAATCTGGCTGGCTTCTGGGCAGGGAATCTGTTGAAAAAAGGGCCCTTACCAAAGTTATGATTGACATCCTTTGTGACTGTGGCAGTAGTGCACTGTCCCTTCTTGACCTATCTGCAACACTTGACATGGTTGATCAGACCATTCGGCTTCAACATCTCTGCTCTGTTGTTTAGCTCCGTGAGACTGCCCTTGCATGATTTCATTCCCATCTATCTGAACGCGAACAGTACATCTCCAACCATCGTTTCTCTTCCCTTTCCTACACTGTCACCTCTAAAGTACCCGATGGATCTATTCTCAGGCTTCTGCTCTTTTTGATCTATAGGAATCTACTTGGTAATATCATCTGCAAGCTCAGGGTCAGCTTCTATAATATATATACTGCTGACACCCAGTTCTCTCTCTCCACTACTTTGCTTGATTCTTGACTGCTTATGTGCTGTCAGACTGCTTGCCCTACATTAAGTCTTGAATGAGTTATAACTTTCTCCAGCTCAACATCAGTAAGATAGAAGCCATTGCCTTTAGCCCCACTGAAAGCCGTGCTCCTTTGCCGCAGATTCCATTTCCCTCCTGCAGTTTAGGCTTCCTGTTTGACCCTGTGCTGAGCTTTAAATCTCACATCCTATCCATTTACTTCCACCTCCACAATATTACCTGTCTCTACCCCTACCATAAACCGCAACTGCCCTTTTCTCAGTCCCTCTACCACTGAAACCCTTATACATGCCATTGTTACTACCTGACAACTGCTCCAATGCCCTCCTTACTGAACTTCCATTCTCCTCCTTTCATAAACTTATCCAAAGCTCTGTTTCTCATCCTGTACTAAGTACCTCTTGCCCACGACATTTGCCCTTGCTGAACTGCATTCAATTAAAACCTTGACCTCGTCTATGCCACTCAGCCTCTCCAGACCCTAGCTCAGCAAGCTATTTCAGCTCGTCAACCCCTGTTTGACAACTCATTCCTATGATTCTGGACTCCTGCTCACCTTCCTCCTGTTTCAACTCACTCTTAGTGGCAGAGCCTTGAGCTGCCTTGGTCCTATACTCTGGAACTCCCTCCCTAAACCACTGCCTCTCCACTGTTACAAATCTATTCAAAACTAGTCTCTTCAACCAAGAGAACGCCACCTAATCTTTCTCAAATGTACTTAGGCATTATTATTGGCAGGGCTCAGATGAATCTAGTCTATAAATTAACAATTTGTTAATGAGTTTACAAAAGTAGCAATAAAAAAATTCCAAAAGCATTTTTATTACATATTTAAACATGAAGGATTTTTGAATAAGTTTAACTAAAGCACAAGGATTTTCCAGAGTCCTCATCACCCTTCTTCCAGTTCTCACTGTAGTCCAGTCTACAATCATGTAGGGGGACAAGGCATACCCCCTACACACATGGCTAATGACACCATTCTGCAACCCCAACACGCCTGAGCAGCTTAGGTACAAGCACTGCCATAGGGCCACCAGGAACATCATAGAGTGTACCACTGGCCTATTGAACCCAAGGTTCAGGTGCCTTGATCGCTCTGGGGGCTCCCTACAACATGGCCCAGACAAAGTGGGCCATATTAGTTTTATGCATTCTGCAAAACCTGGCAATACAAACAGGATTGGATGAGGCACAGCAACAAGAGGTATCATCAAATGAGGAAAAATTGGATGGAGACAAGGGAGAACCACATGAAGGGTGGACAGCAAAATGCATTGCAGCTTGAGAGGCCAGAGAGCAGTTGATAGAGCAGTGTTTGTGGTGACCTGCTCAATTCCATTACCTGAAAAGTGACAAAAAGCACCCTGAATTAACAGTCCTTGTTACCCCTCCGCTCTCACCCTCACCACTCCTTTGATTCTGCATTAAAGAAAATTGAAACCATTCATCCAACCTCTATATCAATAACATCCGACAATAGAGTAACAAGCTGCGATGAAAAGAAACTATAGACCAAAGCCGCAAATGCGATAAAGTTGACGATTTTAATTCCAAACACAATGGCCCAGAAATTCGGGTCCAAACGCGTGAGTACGCAGGGGTACTCACGCGTAGGCCCAACAAAAGTGCCGGTTTCGTGCATTCACGGGAAACTGGTACTTCCGTTCCCCTGAAAGAAGGGGTTCAGAGGTGGAACGCGTGCACATCGAACTTACGTTTTTTTGCAGGGTTCTCCGGGAGGGTAAGTCTCCAGGAGTTACACTTTTAAAAAGCAGGCACAAGGTGAATTAATTAAAACTGAAACATTTTTTCCACAGGTTTATTATTTTTAAATACTTTAAAGAAAGGTAAGTTTATTTTTAGCCCCGTTAGAAAATGTAATTCATTTTTTCAAAAATTTAAATTATTGTTTAAAATAGTTATTTCATGTAATTTATAGTTATTTTAAAAATGTGATTAAAAAAAAATTTTATTTGAAGTTTTTGTGATGTTTTGAGCCTTATAGTATTTATAGGTTTGACAGCTCTTCCTGTCAAACATATGAACGAAGCATTCCCTGCTGCCATTGGCTCTCCATGGCCCACGTGATCCCAGGGGACGCAGTGAACTAACTGCGCCCTGGGATACGCAAGCACGGCGCGCTGGCAGTTGGAGGAGGCCCAGGATCGGAATACCACGCGGGCCCACAGCTCAATGGCTGGCGCGCTAGGTAAGTGCAGGTCGGAGGTTTGCACCCGCGGGAAGCCTCCGACCCGAATTTCTGGGCCAATATTGTAATAAATTCTTTTATCACTCAAGTGATCGACCCATAGTGCCTATTTCCACCTCTGTAACACCGCCCATCTCTGCTCTTGCCTCAGCTCATCCGCTGCTGAAACCCTCATCCATGCCTTGGTTACCTCTAGACTTGACAATTCCAACGCACTCCAGGCTGGCCTCCCACATTCTACCTCACGTAAACTTGAGGTAATCCAAAACTCGGCTGCCCGTGTCCTAACTCACACCAAATCCCGTTCACCCATCACCCCTGTGCTCGCTGACCTACATTAGCTCTCGGTTCAGCGATGCCTCGATTTCAAAATTCTCATCCTTGTTTTCAAATCCCTCCATGGCCTCGCCCCTCCCCATCTCTGTAATCTCCTCCAGCCCCACAACCCCCCCCACCCCCCCATGAGATATCTGTGCTCCTCTAATTCGGCCCTCTTGAGCATCCCTGATTTTAATTGCTCAACCATTGGTGGCCATGCCTTCAGCTGCCAAGGCCATAAGCTCTGGAATTCCCTCCCTAAGCCTCTCTGCCTCTCTGCCTCTCTTTCCTCCTTTAAGACGCTCCTTAAAACCTACCTCTTTAACCAAGCTTTTGGTCACCTGCTCTAATTTCTCCTTATGTGGCTCGGTGTCAAATTTTTTGTCTTTTAATACTCCTGTGAAGCGCCTTGGGATGTTTTATTACGTTAAAGGCGCTATATAAATACAAGTTGTTGTTGTTAATTTTAAATAAGAAAAGTAGATGTAAATAAATAGGTAAGTAAGGTTGATAAAAAGTGATAACTCAAATGCCATCAGGCGCATTTTCGGCAGGCATCAGGCGTGCAAAATCCTCACTCAAAATTTGGAAGCCTAGTGTCCATTTTTCCAGCACAAAAATGGATGGCTATAAGTTGAATATTCTGCTATGATAAATGACCAGATTAGAAATCTCAGACATGAGCCTACATTACGTGTTTTCAAACGAGGGTTCCTGGAACCGATGTGGTCTGTGAAGGCATCTCCAAGGACCATGATTTATGTCCATCTCTCAAAAGAGTTCTATAATTGTCTTCATTTGTTGACTTACTAGCACATTACTTCTGTTGTGTGTACTAATAACAAGTGTTTTCTGTATTGATAGCAGTTTCCTTTTGGGCGGTTAACATGGTCTTTTGGTCCCAGAGTGTGTCCTATTTGCAAGGGGTTCCCAAGAGTTTGCCAATATTTGCAGGATATACCCTGAAACTGTGCCAATATGTAAATAGTATGTTCAGGTGTATCAATATTGTTCCCCATACAGAAAAGTTTGAAAAACTACTGCTCTACATTGAATCTTGCAAGTAAGACTTCAAATGGATAGACAGAATAGATAGAAAAACAAATTTATTTGACCAGTGGCTCTCTTGTGACTTAGCTCATAGCAAGTTGGATGGCATGCTGTTTTATGAGTACAGGAGTGTTATATCATGCAATGTACTTTGAAGTGTGATGTATGAGGTGCTGGAGTGTGATAGACATGCATTAGATGCAAGACATATATAAACTGATAGATATATTCCTGCAACTTCAAGTATGCTGACAACAGTATTAGCAAGTATACGCTCCATCAAGAATATGGCAACCACATGGCTTTCTGAAGTTCCCTAGTACATAGCTAGGTGTCTAATCCAGGTGCATGTCTAATCATTTTGTAGTATCGCTATGGTATGAGCACATTCATAAGTTACACTTTTAATAAGCAAAAAAACATTCTATAAATATTTGCCAGAGGTATACCAAATTTACTCAATGGCAAGACCTAGATAATTTCACCAAGTACTACTTAGGTGATTTTTTTTCCATTCATACTGTTACGTCCATGTATAATCAGACACAGACTGCGGAGAACGGTACAAACGGTGTTTACTCAACGTGGCTCAGACTGCAACTGATTTGTATAGATTACTACTCAACGTTATATACAGGTGTGGTCACTGCCGGTACTACAGTATACATGAGCTGTAAAAAGTAGTTCCCCCCCTTAAAAAGGTACATACATTATAATTCCTCCCCTTTTAGATTAACAGTACCATAACACTCATTTAACAATTAAATATCAAACTAATTACAATGAACACATTTAACATGCAACATTAGCTGAAAATAGTCTATTTATAAATTCAGTCTTTGGGGAGGCTTCCTGATCCTTTCTGGATAGCGCCTTTCCCGAGTGTCTTGCTCTTGGTGCGGAGGCGATTCTGGCCCCCTGTCGTCGGTTGGTTCATCAGCTTCCGATGCTACTGTTTCTGGGGTAGATGCGACCTGTATGTCGGGTTCATCACCAGGTACATATGGGCGAGGCATGGGGTTGACTTGTTCCTGTGACTCTAGGATCTGGTCAGCATGGCGTCTCACGATGCTCTCCCCAACGTCCACTGTGTACATTAGTGGGCCCTGCCGTGTGCATATCGTTCCTGGCTGCCATTTTTCTGCTCGGTAGTCGCGGGCCAAGACTGGCTGCCCTACATTGAAGCTCCTTGTTGGCTTCTCATGGATGTGCTGGAATTGCTTACTCTCAACATCTTTTCGTACGTTTGGTCTGAGCAAATCCAGGCGAGATCTTAACCTTCGGTTAAAGAACATCATGGCTGGGGCCTGGTTGGTGACTGCATGTGTCGCATTCCGGTAGGCGAACAGGAAATTGTCCACATTGTGCTGCAGCGGAATGTTGTCATTGTACATAGCCTTTATTGCCTTCTTAAAGGTTTGTACGAACCTCTCAGCCAATCCATTTGTGGCTGGATGATACGGGGCGGATGTGTAATGCCTTACCCCATTCTTTTTCAAGAACCTCCGGAAATCTTCGGACACAAACTGTGGTCCGTTGTCGGAGCAAATCTGTTCTGGCAAGCCATTCCTGGCAAAAATGGTCCGTAGGACTGCAATAGTTTTCTCCGTGGTGGTGGAGGACATTTTGATGACCTCAGGCCATTTCGAGTGCGCATCCACGGCTATTAAAAACATTGAGTCCATGAATGGACCAGCAAAATCAATATGCATCCGTTGCCATGGAGATGAGGGCCACTCCCATGGGTGTAGGCCTGTGGTGGTGCATTTTGGACTTTCTGGCATCCTGAGCAGCTCTTGGTCAGGTCCTCGATTTGTTTATCGATTCCCAGCCACCACACATAAGCCCTGGCTAGGCTCTTCATTTTTACCCCTCCCAGATGACCCTCATGAAGCTCATTGAGCACTCTATGCCTTAACTTGGGTGGAATTACCACTCAGGATCCACACATCAAGGTCCCCCGGCACACTGACAGCTGTTCTCTCCTTGTCGAGAATGCTGGCAACAGTGAGTCGCCATGTGCTGGCCATCCCTTCACCGTCAAATCATATACCCGAGACAGTGTCGGGTCATTTCGGGTTTACTTTTCGATACAAGCGTTAGTTACTGGTAGGTATTCAACTATAGTCGAATGGAATATTTCGACAGGATCCACTGCTGGTGCTTCCTCCGCAGTAGGCAGTGGCAGGCGTGATAGCCCATCAGCATTTCCATGCTGTTTCGTGCCCTTATATTCAATCTCATAGTGGTGCGCCCCTCGAAAAAGTGACTATCTTTGTAGTCGTTGCGCAATCACCGGAACGCCCTTCTTCGGATTAAAAATGGAGACAAGAGGCTGGTGATCAGTCAGCAAGGTGAATTTCTGCCCGTGCAGATTGTGATTGAACTTTTTCACTCCCCACACTAGGCTGAGGGCCTCCCTGTCAATCTGGGCGTAGTTACGCTCGGCTGAAGTTAGTGATCGTGACGCAAAGGCTATTGGCCTCTCTGAGCCGTCCGAGAATTTGTGCGACAGCACCGCTCCAATGCCGTAGGGTGACGCATCACATGCTAACCGAATTGGTAATGCTGGGTTGTAATGGGCCAATACCTCTTTCGATGTGATTAGTGTTTTGCTCTTCCGGAAAGCTCGTCTACATTCGTCACTCCACTTCCATGGCACCCCGGTTTGCAGTAGGGTGTTCAGTGGGTGTAGTATTGTAGACAAATTTGGCAAGAACTTATGGTGGTAGTTTACCAGCCCAAGGAACGACCTGAGTTGTGACACATATTCCGGTGCTGGAGCCTTGACTACTGCCTCAATCTTCTCTGGGGACTTATGTAACCCCTCTTTATCGATAACATGGCCACAATACGAGATCTGTTTTCTAAAAAACTCGCATTTGGGGCAGTTAGCTCGGAGCCCATATTCCTGCAATCTAGTGAGCACCTGCTCCAGGTTGGCAAGGTGATCACTGTCATTTTCGCCCGTGACCAGGATGTCATCCAAATAACACTGGGTCCCTGGGATCCCTTGCAGGACTTGTTCCATTGCCCTCTGCCAAATAGCCGGAGCTGATGCTACCCCGAATACCAGCCGGTTGTATTGCTGGAGACCTTTATGGGTGTTGCTTGTGAGGTATTTTTTAGATGCTTCTTCTACCTCCATTTGCAGATACGCCTGGGCCAGATCAATCTTAGCGAAGCGTTTCCCTCCAGATAGCGAGGCGAAAATATCTTCAATCCGCGGAAGTGGATATTGTACGGTGTGAAGGACCGGGTTCACTGTTACCTTACAGCCCCCACAGATGCGAACCTTCCTTGGTTCCCCAGGCGTGCTGCTCAACGACTTTTTCATCACAGGGACGATGGGTGTAGCCCACTCGCTCCAGTCTACCTTGGACAGCACACCTGAACGTTCCAGACTCTCCAGCTCTGCTTCGACTAAAAAATTTTGGACTTGCGTTTTCTTCAATTTTAATCGTCGCTGTCATGCCTTTTAGTGTTCCGAGTCCTTGCTGGAACACTTCTTTCGCGTCAGTTAGGATCTTTGACAGTCGCCCAGATGTGACGTCGTCATCCTTTTTGTCAGCCACAGTCAGTGCCTGTATGGAATGCCAATCCAGTTGCATTTTCCGGATCCATTCACGTCCCAGTAATGGTGGTCCTCCATCTTGCAATACATACAGGTCTAGTTTTGGTGTTTCCTTACCGTT
Organism: Somniosus microcephalus; assembly: GCF_052327205.1. Lineage (NCBI taxonomy): Eukaryota > Metazoa > Chordata > Chondrichthyes > Squaliformes > Somniosidae > Somniosus > Somniosus microcephalus. The sequence goes on along the minus strand of NC_140989.1, from coordinate 71,373,241 downwards.
ATATATAACGGTCACCCTTATTTTTCCTTTGGGGTAGACTCTTTGCCCCGTGTACGTCTTCAAAATAATTTTTGTGTCTCTCAAGGGTATGTGTGAGAATAGCCGCTCGTAGTCCCGTCGGTTTATGACTGTTAGGGCTGATCTTGTGTCCAGTTCCATCTTTACCTGGACTCCTGCTATCTTGAGCGAGTGACCCAAATGGTTCGGTGATCCTCCGTTGTGATCACATTATGTAGTTTCAGACAACTCAGTTCCCTGCTTTCGGAGTCGTTATCACTCTTTTGTTCGTCTGAACTATTCTCCGTCATCTTATGTACCTTCTTGTACTTTCCTTTGGTCGGTTTCTTATTGCTGGTTTTCTTTCCCGACTTGCAGACTCGTGCTATGTGTCCTACTTTTCTACACTGTCTGCACACTTTGTCTTTGAACCAGCAATCATTCTGGTCGTGTGTTGTTCTGCCGCAGCGATAGCACTTCTCTGTTCCATATGACATTTCGTTTGTGCCATATTCTTGCGGTCTCTGTTGTATCTCTGCAGCGCCCTGTGCTGCTGCTTCATATGATACCGCAATGCTGAAAGCCTTTTCCAGCGTAAGGTCCTTTTCAGATAAAAGCCGTTTCTGGGTTCCTTCACTTTGAAGCCCACACACAAACTTGTCCCTTAAGGTATCTGCCAGTCCCGCTCCAAACTGGCAGTGTTTCGATAGTTTGCGCAGTTCTGTTAAATAATCAGCATTGCTTTCATCCTTATGCTGGTTCCGTTTGTGAAACTTGAATCTTTCTGCTAACAGCAGCGGTGTGGGGTTTAAATGTTCTTTTAGTATCGTTACTATGTCTTCAGAACTCTTTTCCATTGGCTTCGTTGGGGTTACTAGATTTCGCAATAACCCATACGTCTTTGCACCCATTAAATTCAACAATACCGACGCTTTCTTGTCATCTGACACCTCATTTGCCTTGCAGTACACCTCTATTCGTTCGACATATGTAGTCCAATCTTCGACTTCATTGTCAAATGCGGTGATACTGCCACTCTTCGGCATTTTGGGTGTGGTTTAAAATGGCGTCTCCCAATGGCGTCTCCCGCGCTTTCCTTCCTCCCCCGCTGCTGCCGGTTCTCGTGGCAATGGCGGCGCCCTGTAGGTTTCGCGCGCTTCTCCTGCGCTGCTGCCAACGCCGCTCTCGGCGATCCTCGTGGCAATGGCGGCGCCTTGTGGGTTTCTGCGCATCTCTCTCTCCGACGCTGCTCGGCCCCTGAACATCGGCTGCGCCCTGTGCGCTCTGCCCTCTCTCGCTCTCCCCCGTCGACGCTGCTCGGCCCTTTGCTGTGCCGCTCGGTCGGGCTCTAACCCGCCGCTGTCCGGGAAGGGTCTGCGCACTACCTGTTGCCAGCCCGTTTCGCTGGACCACCTCGACTGGAAAGCCAAGCCTGGCTCTCGACAGCCTCCCCCGCAATTCTCGAGTCTCTGCTGGATGACTGGGCGGTTGCCCGTGGTCGACGCCCGAGTCTCTGGCCTTGACCTCCAATCAACTGATCTCCAGGAACGAATCCCCGGGAGGTGATGCAGAGTTGCAGGTAGGTTCGAACCTGCCTCGTCGCCAATGTTACGTCCGTGTATAATCAGACACAGACTGCGGAGAACGGTACAAACGGTGTTTACTCAACGTGGCTCAGACTGCAACTGATCTGTACAGATTACTACTCAACGTTATATACAGGTGTGGTCACTGCCGGTACTACAGTATACATGAGCTGTAAAAAGTAGTTCCCCCCCCCTTAAAGGTACATACATTACACATACGATATCTGAACGAATGCTACTGTAAGAGTTCATCATTTACGGAGAGTAAAATTCACTATTATGAACCTGCATCTTTGTTACAATGGCATGTTTACAATTGTATCACAGAACACCAGGTAGCCCCCATTAATCTGCCAAAGAATGGGTTTTTTGTTTGATCATAGGACATTAGTGACATACCTTGACTTGGCTAATGGATCTTCTGTAGTGTTGTTCATGGACAGAGTTAAAAAAGTATATATATATCATAAAAATCTTACGTCTGTGAGCACTTCATATCTGTGCCACTTTTTGTTGTCACATTTTTGTGCTAATTTTTCCATTATAAATTATAAATATGTAAATCCCTATGTGCTATTTATCCACTGGATTCCTACAATTCTCTCAAAATGCTTCCTGAAATTATTTTTTTTCCAACCACCAATTTTTTCCACAGTAACTAAAATTTCTAATGTCCAAAATAAAGGTTTAAACAAAATTTAAAAAATTCAAAAATTACATGTCACAATAGCAAAATTTATATTAACCAACTGAATTTTATTTTAATGCCTTCAATAAAGTTTTGATTTGACGGCCTCTGCCTCTCCCAAAAGCATGGGCTGGCAATTAATATTTTTGCCTAGAGCATGGCTCTGAGCTGAATTTGGATTCTGTGCAGTGCATCTATTTTTTCAGGATGCATTAGTACCCTTTATTGATAGAACATTTTTCTTCAGTTTCTTCAACCTTCTGCTCAAATAGTTTCAAAAAACAAGACAACAAATGTGAAAAGCTTAATTGAGGTAAAATTTACATTGAAAGTTTTTTTTAGAAGAAACTGTGTCAGTATGTATCTGGGTGAGATTTTGCACAGGTACGAAGAATAATCAAAAATGGTAATGGAATGTTTTATCTCAAGAGGGTTGGAATACAAGGGGAGGAAGTAACGCTTCAGTTGTACAGAGCCTTGGTCAAAACTCATCTGGAGTATTGCATAGCATTTTGGGCATTGCACCTCAGGAAGGGTACATTAGCCCTACAGCTCAGATTTACCAAAATGATACCAGGGCTAAAAAGATTATGAGGACAGTCTGCGTGAACTTGGGTTGTATTCTCTTGAGTTTTGAAGGTTGAGGGGTGAGGGGTGAATTAATTGAGCGGTTTAAAATGAGAAAAGGATTTAATAGAGTAGATACAACGAAGCTATTCCTCTGATGAGGGATTCCAGAACAAGGGGGCACAATCTTAAAATTAGAGCTAGGCCGTTCCGGAGTGAAATCAGGAAGCACTTTTTCACCCAAAGGATAGTGGAAATGTGGAACTCATTCTTCCAAAAAGCTGTCGATGCTGGGTCAATTGAAATTTTCAGGACTGAGATCTAAAGTTTTATTTTAGGTAAGGGTATCAAGGGATATACATCAATAGCGGGTAAATGGAGTTGAGCTACAGATCAGCTATGATCTAATCAAATGGTGGAATAGGCTCGAGGGACTGAATGGCCTACTCCTGTTTCTAAGAGAGTGGGAAAAGAATGACAGTATAATTACAAAATGGTAGCTTTTGTATTGCTTGCTATGAATTTAAGAATGGCCCGTATTTTCCAATGCCTACGGGTGTGTACGAGCTGTGTACACACATGTAGGGACTTCACAAGTGCCGGTCTCAGGCATGCGAAGCACTTCCACTGAAAACCGGCACTTGCGATCTGTCAAGAACACAGATCGCACACCTGCCCTGGAGAAAGGCCTCTGCAGGTGGAGCGTTCTGCTTTCTGTGTAAGGCCTGCTTTTACCAGCACAACAGTTTAAAAAAAAAAATTTCCACTCATTTATAATAATAAAAAATACTTTAAAAAAAGTTTATTTTTAGCCCTGTAAAAAACTAATTTTTTCTTCAAAAAATTTAATTTTTGTTTAAAATATTTAATTTAATGCAATTTCAACTAATTTTAAAAATGTGATTTAAAATTTTAAAAAAAAATGTTTTGATGTGTTTTTTCAGTGATCCCCATTCATACTTTTGACAGGTCTAAGCTGTCAAAAGTATGAAGGGGGATTCCCTTCTTTCATTGGTTCCCCATGACCCAGGTAATCCCAGGGACGCTTGAAAACCACATACGCCCCTGGGATACCTGGACCCTGCACATTTCGTAGAGCAGAGGCCCAGGAGCGGAAATGTCCAGACCTCCGGAGCCCTCAGGTAAGGGCCTCCGCACGCAGGAAGCCTCCGATCGGAAAATGCGAGCCCTTATGTATTAAGCAGACATGGAGGAGACAGAGAGGGGTGTGAGAGAGAGAAGGGTAACCAAGTGGATGGAAGGTTCAGGCTGTGGTGAGTGACAACACAGTAAAGGGGGAAGGGAGGAGGCAGTTGTTGAGTAGGTAGATCAAAGAAAAAGAGGTTGGGGTAGTAATGGGAGTGAAGAGATAGTTAGCAGATGAATGGGTAGAGGGCACAATTAGAGCTTGGGGTTTGGGGAAACACGAGTGATTGGGGAAAGAACCTTGAGGGCCACAGTATTACTGCAATTCCTATCACAAATGCAGTCTGTAGCCATTTCCCTACCACACTACCCACTCCCAACCTGAAAGGAAAGAAATTTCTGTCACACTTTTGTATCAACTTTTTCCATTATAAATTCCTATGTCTACATGCATAATAGAAACTGCCTGTAAACTTGTCACATTGTAATTATACACTCCCCGGATCCAGTGCTGACACTGTAGCTCCCTCAGTTTTGCATCTACCAGCTCCTCAGCCTGCACCCCAGAGAAACTCCTACGCTACAACCAGCTCTACATCTCTGCTTACCAAAGTGCCATACGTATTGCTCTTCAACTAGAAGTACTATTTTAAAATCAAAGCATTTCAGTAAAAGGAAGGACAGAATGTATGACTTTAAAATGTGGACTGAATTAGGTCTGCAAGCCCTCATCTAATTATTCCGCCCTCCAACTCCACTTGGTCTTAATTCCCCCTGTGGAATGCCACAGGTGATATATATTACAAACATACTTAGGACTCTGGTAACACATTTTGAGAAAATAAGAGTTAAACTGTTCCATGCTTTAACTTTGTCATATGATATTATTCATTATAGGTCACATGACTCAGGGACCGACAACACATTAGAATTTTCAGTCACATTGTTCCTAAGGGACAATCACAACACTGGAAAAACAATAAGAAGCGGTTAACATATAAATGATCACTTAGTTACCAGGGACTGAACAGAAACACACTAAATCCTCATCCCATCTGCCCCACTTTTAACGCATTGGTCCAGATTCCTGTCAAACAGGGCACAAACAAGTTAACAGAAAATGCTAAATGGAGACACAAAAAGAATGGTCTTATGATCATTACTGACCAATGAGATTGCTAAAAAGGGACACCAAACAATTTGTATTATTATTCCTGCCTTTTCTCTCAGTTCTGTAGAAGGGTTTTGACCCGAAACGTTGACTCTATTTCTCTCTCCACAGATGTTGCCTGGCCTGCTGAGTTTTTCCAGCATTTTCTGTTGTTAATTTGTATTATATAGCCTAGATAAATTAATATGAACATTTTGAAATATCCATACTTTAAAAGAGACCCTGAACACTGCAAGGTAACTTCATAAAACATATTCTTAAAATGATTGAACTCTGAAGTTCAATACCAATACTTGCTCTTTTGTGTTCATTTTTCATTACATTTGATTACATTACAAGTCTCTTGATAAAACAAAGGATCAATTTTGTAGAGTTTTTTTTTAAAGAATGTCCCATTTTTTAGATCTCCATTACATGAGTCAGTGGCTTGACTAAGAAGTGTTTTAAAATAACTGCGAATATGGCACTATACAGTAACTGTCTGAACTTTCAGTTTTCCTTGTCCTGCAAACAATTTTCAGGCTCACGCTCAATAAATAAATTTGGTCTCTGCAATCCCAATCAGGTCTGCAAAATCCCCTCTGTAGCAGCCCTATGATAAATGGACTTATTTTCCCAAATCAAACACTCGAATTTAAATTTAGATGAGTTAATGCAAAGGTCAACATTGTAATCAGTTCTTTTGATCTTTATAGAATTTCTAGAGTAATACATAATAAATCTGAAACAAGGCAATTGTGCTGCTCTGTATGTGTGGCTGGTAATAAAAATCTTAACGATTAGAACCTTTATGTACTTAGGGAGCGTTTTATAGTAATAGCTACAGTGAGGGCTGTGATGTACAGGAATGACGACAACAGATTTAACATTGGGCCACGCAACCAGTAAACAAGCATACCCCTTTTACAGAGCCTAACCTGACCTGAATTACAATTAATACAAGACAATGTACATATCTTTTGCTAAAAGCTACCTTTCAAAACAAAATAAGATGGCCATCATCTAAACAAATATCATTCATTCACACTTAAGATGCAGTCTAAAGCCCCTTCCCTCCCCCTGCAAAAAAACAGCTACTTCAACAGAGGATTTCAAGCTGGACAATGATGAAAAGTCCATATGTTACAGTGCGACCATAAATTATGTTAGAACGTATGGTTGGGCCACAGAGGGGCTCCAAAAATAGTCTGGAAACTGCTCTGGCTGTCTGAAAACAAATTGCCCAAATTTCAGCATGAGAAAACAGTGTTCTTGACATACATTTTCCAGTGGCTACAGCAGTCTTGAGCTGAAGCTACACAGATGATCAACGATATCCATAACTTTTAATTTGTCAGATGTTATTCCATCAAGAGTACTTTGCCAAAGTGTACCAGCATCTGCTTATAAGGGTAGTGCTAGGGGATTGTAAGATTTATAATAAAATAAGGAGAAGGAATAAAAAACTCACTTGAAAAATGGTGTGCCACCAGTTCTGGCCAGTGGCCAGGGAGAAGCCATATACGAAGGTAATTTGGCAGGCTCAATCATGAATACTTACATTGGGGAACTCAGATGTTCAAATTCATGGTATTTTAAAGCATATACTTCTCATTGTGTTTGTTGCTTAGCCAAAATTCCAACACCAATAATTAGACGCTTTAGAAAGAAAGAACTTGCATTTATATAACACCTTTTGTGAACTCAGGACGTCGTAAAGTGCTTTACAGTCAATGAATACTTTTGAAGTGCAGTCACTGTTGTAACGTAGGGACACGCAACAGCTAATTTGCATACAGTAAGGTCCCACAAACAGTAATGAGATAAATAAACAAGTAATCTGTTTTAGTAATATTACTAATTATTTACAGCACAGAAACAGGCCATTTGGCCCAACAGGTCCATGCCAGTGTTTAATGCTCCACATGAGCCTCTTCCCACCCTTCTTCATCTAACCCCATCAATATATCCTTCTATTCCTTTCTCCCTCATGTGCTTATCTAGCTTCTTCTTAAATGCATCTATGCTGATTCGCTTCAACTACTCCTTGTGGTAGCGAGTTTCACATTCTAACCACTCTCTGGGTAAAGAAGTTTCTCCTGAATTCCCGATTGGATTTATTAGTGACTTGTCTTATATTTATGGCCTGTAGTTCTGGTCTCCCCCGCAAGTGGGAACATCTTCTCTAAATCTACCCTATCAAACCCTTTCATAATCTTAAAGACCTTCATCAGGTCGCCCCCCCCCCCCCCCCAAGTCTTCTCTTTTCTAGAGAGAAGAGACCCAGCCTGTTCAATTTTTCCCGATAGGTATAACCTCTCAGTTCTGGTTGAGGGATAAATATTGGACAGGACACTGGGATAACTCCCCTGCTCCTCTCGAATAGTGGCACAGGATCTTTTACATCCACCTGAGAGGGCAGGCGGGACCTCGGTTTAACATCTTATCCAAAAGGCGGTACCTTTGACAGTGCAGCACTTCCTCAGTACTGTGCTCGGGTCTATACAGTGGGATTTGAACCCACAACCTTCAGACTCAGAGCCAAGAGCGCAACCACTGAGCCACAGCTGACATATAACTTTTATCTTATTAGGTAGAACAGGTGCAAATTTTAGTTTATTTGCTTTAAAAAGGCAGGAATCAGGTGAACAACTATGGGCCGGAATTTGCGGTGGGTAATAACAGTGAACTAACAGCGTTCACATTACTCCTTCGAAATTGACTGCAACATCAGAATGTAGCGCCTGCGTATCTAAATGCGGAAATCCTGAAGTTACAGTCAGTCATTCAGTGGCTGCGCTGTGGGCCCCCCTCCCCCATAGTCAGCAATCAGTGTAATCAGTGAAATCAATGAAACAGATGAAAACTTGGGCTTTTCCACAGTAATATTGCTGTTAAGTACCCCATTAAATGTTAAGTCTTGATGGATTAGGTGTAACTGAGGTTTTAACATCATACAGTATTGACTGAAAAACTAATTTTAATTTGTGGAGTGTCAAATTTCTGTATTATGATAAAAATTACAATTAAGAAACTTTAAAAAAGTGCCGTAGGATCATCAACAATAACCTAAACCACTGGAACAGATACACAGAGTCTTGCTTCAGAAAATGGCATCTCTTACAATACTGCAGCATTCCCTCAGTATTGCCATGGAGTGTCAGCCCAGAGTAAATGTTCAAGTCTGGAAGTGGGACTTGAATCCACAACTTTCTGATTCAGAGGTAGGCATATACCTGTTCTTGGTCCTTGTTGCATGTTCAACACCATAATGGGGCAGTAATTCCTCCCCAAACGCGTGAGTACGGAAGAGGTACTCACGCGTCTGGCCGGAGGAAATGCCGGTTTTCAGCATGCACAGCGCATGCGCTGAAAACCGGCATTTCCTTTCCTCTAACCCAAGAGGTGAAGAGGCTAGCGCGTGCGCTGTAGGGGGCAGCACATGCATCTTGGATTTCCTCTGTTTTGGGGGATTTGCGCATGTGTAAAGGCCTACGGTCTTTACGCTTGTAAAAAAGCACACGTAAGTATTTATTTTTACAGGTAAGTGGTGTTTTAGTGCAATTTAGAATTTTTTTTTTCCACAGGTTTATTATTTTAAGGAATCTACAATAAGGTAAGTTTAGTTTTAGACCCTTTTTATTAAAAAATTATTTTTTTCAAAAAAAATTGTTTAAATTATTTTTTTAAACTTATTTATACTTAGTTTAATGATTGGGATGTTTTTTTTTAATTTTATTCAAAGTTTAAGTAGTGTTTTGGGGTGCAGTACTTTTCATGAGTTTGACAGTTCTTACTCTCAAACTTATGAATGAAGTTTCCCCTCCCCTGATTGGCTGCACAGTGCTCACCTGATCCCAGCCGGCACATCGCACTAACTACGCCGCTGGGTCAGGTTAGCACAGCGTGCCGACATCAGAACCGGGCCACTGAAAGGAAATCCACTGCAGGCCAGGTTTCAGATGTCGGCGCGCCGGGTAAGTGCACATCGGGGGCTTGCACGCGCGGCAAGCCCCCGACACCAAGTTCTGGGCCAATATCTGCATCTGTTTGGCTCGAGTATTTTTTCCACTGGTCACTAGCAACAAGTCATCTTTAGTTGAATGTTAAAGCATTAGATATTAAAAAAATGTAAGAAAGCATGGAATGAGAAAGTCATTTTGTGTAATTAGCCTGGTCTTTCCATAGACCATGTACAACCTACCCTGTCATAGTCTCCAATGCAATTATTTAATCTCCTGAGGTAAAATGTACAAATTATTTTCTGCACCCCAAAGGTGGTTAAAGCAAGACTCCATAATATTTGTCCACCCTGCCCCCAGCTTCGCTATTCAACCCTAGTTAGCTGCTTTCCATTGATGACATTTTCATGGTGCTAGCAGCAGAGGAACCATTATGTTCTTTGCAGAATTTTATATGTTTCTCTATGACCTTCAATTGCTTCCTTAACCAGATATTTATCCATTTTTTTGTTACTCAGCATAGAATTAGCAATGTTTGTTGGTAGTCTATTCCATGTATCAACTACTGAGAAAAAAACTCTTTTCATCCCTAGTTTCATTAACTTTATACTTCTATTCCTGAGTTCGACACTCACAGTTCAAGTTAATCATCTCACATCTTTCACTTTTCTACTAATCTGGATTATGCCCCCTACTTCAATCCTAATTTCTCCAGTGAAAATAAGTTCAATGCTGTGAGCCAATCTTCAGGGCTCAAGTTCGAAGTTTCCTTGTCACTCTTTGGTGAACCCTCTATAATGCCTCTTGGCCTTTTGAAGACCTGGTGCCCAAAACTGCCCACAGTATTCCAAATGTGACCTCAGTAATGATCTATACAAGATTAGAATAACCTGTTTTGAATTAAATCAAGTGCATGCTTTGACCCTATTAAGCTCATTAAGCATCACACTGACTAGAAACTCTTAGGGGGTGAATTTCATTGAGGCTTCATTTGCTGTGCCACCGGAACTACAGTGGAATTCTCATTTACATGTGCAAACTGGGTTTCTGCCAAACCTCTGCTGATGATATGGTGGTGGAGTGGGAGAAGCCCTGAGGAAATTCATCCCCTTAATATTTATTGCACACAAATAAATCCCTATCATTTTCATATTTGCTGAACACATTGCATGTTTCCTGTACCAAGTTCCATTATCTCACATTTATTTATATGAAAACCCAGCTTCCATTTCTTAGCCAATCTGCTTATTTGGTCCAGATCCCATTAATTTCTTTTAAACTCATGGCCACATAGCTTAGTATCATTAACAAACTTAGTAATGCAACTGTCATTTACAAGCTGAAATTAGATACTTAATTCTGAAAGTTAAGGAAAATTCAAGTTATCCAACTTTTATAAGACGAATTTAAAGGCTGAGGGGGCAAAATTCGGTTATGCTCCGTTTAGGGGCGGTAACTGAATTAGCGGCGGACATTTAGCACCCGGGGCGGGAATACCACCTTGGCCACTAAATTGGGCTTACCGCCCTGGCGAGGAAGCAGAGCGCTAGCTCGGGCGCTCCACTTCCTCTCGGGGCAGTGTTTGGGGCGCAAAGTGCGGTAGCACTGGGGTGCTTCGTGTAGCGCTGACTTGTTTCAGTGCCCCGCTGACATCGCCCCGCAGCAGCCTCGCGGGGCACAGCTGAATTTCTGCCGCGGGGCGCTAAGGGGCCACGGTGGGGTGCTAGGGGGTTGTGTCGCTTGCCGATTACGTCATTGTTGGTGGCGCAGTGGCCCGGGGCGCTACCGGCTAGCACCTCGGCAGGCGCTATTAGCGCCCCCGCTCAGGCGATAAGCCCTTTGAGCCCTGTTGGGGCCCCTGGAGGCGCTAACGGTGGGCGAAAAGGAGTCGAATTTCACCGAGAGAATCATTCTGCAGAGGGTGCTGATATGAAACATAGAAGATAGGAGCAGGAGTAGGCCATTCGGCCCTTCGAGCCTGCTCCGCCATTCAATGAGATCATGGCTGATCATCCAAATTCAGTACCCTGTCCCTGCCTTCTCCCCATATCCCTTGATCCCTTTAGCCTTAAGAAATATATCCAACTCTTTTTGAATATATTTAATGAACTGGCCTCCACCGCCCTCTGTTGCAGAGAATTCCACAGATTGACCACTCTCTGGGTGAAGAAATTCCTCCTCATTTCAGTCCTAAATGGCTTACCCCTTATCCTTAGACTATGACATCTGGTTCTGGACTCCCCGGCCATCAGAAACATCCTTCCTGCATCTAGTCTGTCCAGGCCTGACAGAATTTTATAAGTTTCGATGAGATCCCCTCTCAATCTTCTAAACTCCAGTGAGTATAAGCCCAATCGACACAATCTCTCCTCATACGTCATTCCTGCCATCCCAGGTATCAGCCTGGTGAATCTTCGCTGCACTCCTTCCATGGCAAGAACGTCCTTCCTCAGGTAAGGTGACCAAAACTGCACACAATACTCAAGGTGCGGTCTCACCAAGGCCCTGTACAACTGTAGCAAGACATCCTTGTTCCTGTACTCGAACCCTCTTGCTACGAAGGCCAACATACCATTTGCCTTCTTAACCGCCTGCTGCACCTGCATGCTTACCTTCAGCGACTGGTGCACAAGAACACCCAGGTCTCTTTGCACTTCCCCTTCTCCCAATCTATTGCTATTCAAATAATAATCTGCCTTCCTGTTTTTGCCACCAAAGTGGATAACCTCACATTTATCCACATTATAGTGCATTTGCCATGTTTCTGCCCAATCACCCAATCTGTCCAGATCGTACTGGAGTTTCACGACATCCTCCTCACAGCTTACCCTCCCACCCAGCTTTGTGTCGTGATGATGAGAGGCAGTGCAAAAGCAACAAAGAAAGAGGGGAAGCATGAGTGTGAAAGAAAGAGAAAAGGAAATAAGGGAATAACTTAATGCAGAAGCTTCTGCATGAAACTTTGAATTCATAAAAGGCTTCACAAGGGCAATTTAGTGGACTAGCAGTATATTTGAAATTGTATGCAAGAAATGTAATTAAAGAGTGATTTTGTAGGTGTTTAAAATGACAGGTAATATAGTATTTTATTTTGACTATTACAGTTAATACACTAAGCTATTACAAACCTTTAGATCCTAAAGACTCATGCAAAAAGTTATATTTTTTGATACTTTCCACTTTTAAAATTCATAATCCATACATTTTCCTGATGAAAAAATCCATTTTGAATTTTAGCTATCAACTGTTGATATTTCACCTTCATTTTATTTATACTAATAAAAGCTCTGCCTAATTCTGTTTGGTGCCTGCTATCTCAATGATTTGTCTAAAAAGCTATCTTATATATTACAGCTAAAGTGACCAAAGTTGAATGTCCTGCACATCTGTATATTACTCTGGGAAAAATAAATCTGGGTTTTCAATTGAGCAGATGGAGGGTGAATGTTTCTCAACTGATTGCCAAATGAAAGGAGTTGAGACATTTTCATTACAGTTCTCAGTACAAAACTACCTACACACTGAAAGCTAACAAGATTTTTAAAATAAATTGTTTAGTAATTAAAGGCAAAACTGATTGACTAAAAGCTGGACAAAAATAAAATATTATGTTACCTATCATTTAAAGCATTTACAAAATCACTTTAAGTACATTTCTTGCATGCAATTTCACATTTCATTGTAGTACAAAGCAATCCTGATGAAAACTTATTTAAGCAAAAATAAGGAAAACATTTGAACAAGTACTTGTTATGGAACAGAAAAGCACTGGTATTTTAAAATGATGTTACTATTCCCTGTTGAATAATCTAACTAAAAGAAAATATTTTCAATAAATACCAAAGGCACTAAAATAGCAAATATTTGAGCTCCATTTTATAAATGCACAAGGTTGAAGCACCTGTCATTTTTTTAAGCTGCCATAGAGATTCCATAAATCATTTTACTTTAAATATACCATAGATACATTGCTGATGTGTGTGACAATGGATTTTTTTTCTTCAAATATGATCACAGCTTGTACCGTACTACTGCTGGCATTATGTTGGATGCCAAGGTTGTAATGTACAGCATGATGCCATATTGTCCCACAGTGAGGTGTGATCAGATACCTGCCGAAAATGATGGACAGCTATGGCCTGGTGAACAGGCAAAAATCCCATTTACTAGCTGCCAGATGGGACCTGCTGGACGGTTCAGAGCAAACATCTCATTCTTCTTTGGGTTTACTTGTCCGGCTTTTGAGCAAGGCCTGGCTGATAATGATGAATATCAAGGCTACAGTGAAGTGGGTGACAACAGCAGCCTTGTTATAGCTGCCAGTCTTCCTGTGCTGTCATTATTACAGGTGAAGATTTATTTGAGTTTATTGTTGTGCACTGTGTGCCAGCTATTTGCAATTCATCACCTACTATGGAAGGTTCAGGATAACGGCTGCAGCTATAATTGCCACCTACACCTGCTACGGGAAATTATGAGGGTCGCCAACCAGGGCAAACCTGCTCTCCACCACTGCTTTTCCCATTCCCCTCGTCACAATTGCCATTTCCTGTATTAAATCAATACTTTCCATGCCATGGCGCATATATAGGGATGGCTTTGCTCTTGTTGCTTTTTAGTCATATATTATCAAATAAATCTGCTCTATAATATAAATGCAATATCTTGGCAACTGCACGAGGTTAAAACTATTGCCAAGTAATTAAGATGGAAAGCAAATAGTCTGTTGATTGCTGAGCATATCAGAGCAGAATGTATCTTCTGCTCAGATAAGTCAAAGCATTACAGAAATGAGGAAGCATTCCGGGTACATTTGCATTCAATCTCTTTTACAGTACAGTAATGTGTTATCATCCTGAGCAAACAGATTATTCAGATTACATCCTTCAGAATGTAAGCTGCAAAGCTAATAGAGAGAAACTGGTGAGCAGTATGTGGAAAAATATCACCCTGAGAGGGTTAAAATATCAGAAGAAAATATACACAATGACATTGAAAAATAAAAAGTCCAACTTTTGAAACTGTGTGCCACAACTTAAACATCTCCAAATTAAAATGTTTCTACTGTGCCTTCTCCTCCGCCCCTGCCACCCATTAACGATACCTTGTTCCATTAAAAATGCTTGATGGGGAGACCCAACCATAGAATTTGAACACAAAAGCAAAATACTGCAGATGCTGGAAATCTGAAATAAAAACAGAACATGCTGGAAACACTCAGCAGGTCAGGCAGCATCTGTGGCAAGAGAAACAGAGTTAACGTTTCAGGTCGCTGACCTTTTGTCAGAACTGAAAAAAGTTAGAGATGTAACATGTTTTAAGCAAGTGTAGAGGCAGAGAAAGGGGGGAAGGGAGGAAAGAACAAAAGGGGAGATTAAATGACAAAAGGTATCATAGTACAAAGAAAAAGGAGATGGTAATGGGACAAGTAAAGAAACAAAAGATCATGACATCAGCGCCGACCTGTATGGCTGCTGTTTTACGAGCTCCTCCCCAACTGGTATTTTAATGTTGTATTTAATTTATTTATTTGTATTTAATGTATTTAATATTGTATTTTAATATATCATACTGTTAGTTTTTAGTATTCTACTGTTTAGTATTTAGCACCCTAGTTTTAGTATTAGTAATTTAGTTGTTTTTAAAAAAATATTCTACTGTTTAACCGACCTGTATGGCTGCTGTTTTATGAGCTCCCCAACTGGTATTTTAATGTTGTATTTAATGTATTTAATGTTGTATTTTAATATATCGTACTGTTAGTTTTTTAGTATTCTACTGTTTAGTATTTAGCATTCTAGTTTTAGTATTAGTAGTTTAGTTGTTTTAAAAAAAATATTCTACTGTTTAACCGACCTGTATGGCTTATGAGGGTAGCCGCTGTTTTACGAGCTCGTCCACAACTTTCCACTTTATTTATTATTAAACAATTTTGTAAGTACTGTTTCTTCACTTATCCGCTACGACCGACAATCACTTCTGGACATAAGATCGTCCGGAGATATAGGACCTACCCCCGATTTTTCGAACTGGGATTCTGCTGCTACTACCATCTACCCTCCCACCTGCTTACCTGACTTCATTCCTGTGATCAGGAAGCGACGACGGCACAAGCGGGGCAGACGAGCAGGTGCATTAGTGAAGCTGAGGCGACGTGAACGCCCCCCCCCCCGCCCTTCCGAGTATTCTCCTGGCGAATGTGCAGTCACTGGACAATAAGTTGGACGAACTCAGAGGGAGGCTCACCTTCCAGCGAGACATTAAGAACTGCAATGTCTTGATTTTTACTGAGACTTGGCTTGATCCATCGACACCAGCTTCGGCCATTCAACCAGAGGGATTCAACATTCACCGGCTAGACCGAACAAAGGACTCGGGGAAGAATAGAGGGGGTGGAGTATGCTTTATGATCAACAATTCTTGGTGTTCTGATGTGGAACTACTTACATCTTCTTGTTCACCCGATCTTGAACACCTGACGATCAAATGCCGACCCTTCTACCTCCCGAGAGAGTTCTCATCCGTGATCATTACAGCGGTGTATATTCCACCACAGGCCGACGCATATAGGGCACTGAACGAGCTGTATGGGATCATTAACAGGCTTGAAACTTCCCATCCAGAGGCTGCATTCATCGTGGCTGGCGATCTCAACAAAGCCAATCTGAAGAAAGTACTGCCTAAATACCATCAGCATATCACCTGCCCAACGCGAGCCAAGAACACACTAGATCACGTTTACACACCACTCCGGGATGGATACAAGGCCCTCCCCTGCCCTCCCTTCGGCAAATCAGATCACGACTCCATCCTGCTGCTACCCACCTATAGGCAGAAACTGAAACAGGAAAAGCCTGTGATGAGATCTCTACAACGCTGGTCGGATCAATCAGACGCTATGTTACAAGACTGTTTTGGTTCCACTGACTGGGATATGTTTCGGAATGCCTCAGACAATGACATCAACACATATACAGATTCAGTCATTAGTTTCATAAACAAGTGCATAGACGACGTTGTTCCGAGGATTGTTGTACGGACATTTCCCAACCAGAAACCATGGGTAAATGGCAATATCCGTGCTATGCTAAAAGCACGGGCCATCGTATTCAACTCTGGGGACATGGATGAGTACAAGAAATCAAGGTACGACCTCAGAAAAACCATCAAAAATGCAAAAAGACAATACACGGACAAAGTGGAGTCACACTATCATAGCTCAGATTCGCGAAGGATGTGGAGTGGACTACAATCTATTACAGACTACAAAGGGAAACCCAGCTGTGTCATGCCCATCAATGCCTCTCTCCCGGACGAGCTTAACACTTTTTACGCCCGGTTTGAGGCCAACAACAACTGGCCTGTTACAAGGGCGCCCGCGGCTCAGGACGACCGGGTCTTCTCAATCTCCGTGGCTGACGTGAGCAAGACCTTTAAGAGAGTGAACACCCACAAAGCACCCGGTCCAGATGGAATCCCTGGGCGTGTCCTTAGAGCATGCGCTGACCAGCTGGCAGCCGTGTTTACGGGTATATTAAACCGTTCACTGTACCAGTCTGTAGTCCCCACCCGCTTCAAGATGACATCGGTTATTCCAGTCCCCCAAAAAACAAAAGTAACCTGTTTAAACGACTACCGCCCCATAGCACTCACTTCTGTCATCATGAAGTGCTTTGAGAGGCTGGTCAAAACCCACATCAACTCATTACTACCTGACACACTGGGCCCACTCCAATTTGCCTACCGCCCAAACAGATCTAGGGATGATGCCATCGCCACTGTACTGCACACTGCCTTATCACACCTGGATAAGAGGAACACCTATGTGAGAATGTTGTTCATTGATTATAGTTCAGCATTCAATACCATTATCCCCTCCAAGCTCGTCAACAAGCTCAGTGAGCTAGGACTTAACACCTCCCTATGCAACTGGATCCTGGACTTCCTGACGGGAAGACCCCAGGTGGTGAAAATAGGCAGAAACACCTCCTCCACACTGATCCTGAACACGGGAGCTCCCCAGGGTTGTGTGCTCAGCCCCCTTCTGTACTCCCTGTTTACTCACGACTGCGTGGCCACGCACAACTTCAACTCCATCATCAAGTTTGCTGATGACACTACCGTTGTAGGCCTGATCACAGATGGCGACGAGACAGGCTACAGGGAGGAGGTAAGGGCCCTAGGAGAATGGTGCAAGTACAACAACCTCTCCCTCAACATCAGCAAAACAAAGGAGATGATCGTGGATTACAGGAAGCGGCAGGGGGAGGGACACACCCCAATCTACATCGAAGGGGCTGAGGTGGAGAGGGTCAGCAGCTTCAAATTCCTGGGTGTATTCATTACGGAGGACTTAACGTGGTCCCATCACATCGACGTTGTAACCAAGAAGGCATGCCAACGCCTGTTCTTCCTCAGGAGACTGAAGAAATTTGGAATGGCCCCCCAGATTCTCACCAACTTCTACCGGTGCACCATCGAGAGTATCCTGTCCGGCTGCATCACTACCTGGTATGGCAACTGCACCGCCACAGACCGCAAGGCTCTACAGATGGTAGTGAAAGCTGCACAACATACTATAGGAATTAAACTACCTGCTGTCCAGGATATCTACCCCGACAGGTGCCGGGGGAAGGCCCTGAGAATCATTAAAGACGTGAGTCACCCCAGCCACAACCTCTTCGCCCTGCTCCCGTCCGGTAAGAGATACCGAAGCATACGGTCTCGTACCAACAGGTTTCGAAACAGCTTCTACCCCCAGGCCATAAGACTCATGAACGATTAATTTATTATTATTTATTACTGTTGTTTTATTTATTATTACCATCTTTCTATTAGTATTTCTATTAGTATTTTTATCATTGTTATGCCATATTTATTCCAATGTTGGGAGGACTCGTAAAAATCAACATTTCATTGTGCAGTACACACGTCTGCTGCATATATGACAAATAAAATTGAATTGAATTGAAAAAAGCTGAGTCTAGAAGAGGTGTAAATGGGAATGGCAGAATCATCAACAGCTGCCATGTGAAAAAATAGAGGCAAAGGTTATGGTCTGAAATTGTTGAACTCAATGTCGAGGCCAGAAGGCTGTAAAGTGCCCAATCGAAAGATGAGGTGCTGTTCCTCGAGCTTATGTTGAGCTTCACTGGAACAGTGTAGGAGGCCGAGGACCGAGAGGTCAGAGTGGGAGTGGAGCGGAGAATTAAAGTGACAGGCAACCGGAAGCCCGGGGTCACCCTTACGGACTGAACGAAGGTGCTCCGCAAAGCGGACACCCAATCTGCGTTTGGTCTCCCCAATGTAGAGGAGACCGCATCGTGAGCAGCGAATGCAGTATACTAGATTGCAAGAAGTACAAGTAAATCACTGCTTCACCTGGAAGGAGTGTTTGGGGCCCAATAGAATTTGAATGTCTGCAATTCTACAAATAGTTATCCCATAAACTTATTTTCATTATGAAGCTTACTTGTGTAACAAGTACATGGTTGAAATGTGCAGTACCGATGATTTTGAAAGGGTGAAAGCAATTCTGATAGACAAGTCTGTGGAAAAGCCACTTTAGAAAATTCTCGTCATTGATATTTCCCTTTTGCACAACATTTATTAGATACAATTTTCACATGCCATAGGGCAGGCATGCCCAATCTTTTGCATTTGTGGGTCACATAGGTGCATACCACAGAATCCTTGATGCCACATACAAATTTAAATCCATGTTCCTATTAATTGCAGATGTCTTAAGTTGCTGATGCGAACAAATTTTGGTGTTCCGATTTAAGGCTTATCCACCAATGAGGCAAAAATGCTAAAAGCAGGCCTTTCCAAACCTCTAGTCCCTCAAAAGCAGCAAATAAGAAATATAAATGTGACTAGGACTGCATTGCCTGGAGCCAGATTATCACAGTTCTGGGACTGCATGTAGCCCTAGGATTGCAGATTGCATACCTTTCCCTTAGGGGACAATCAAAATGTATATACTGCATATATGCATATACTGAAATTATATGCAAAATTAAGCTTTGGTTATTAGCATTGAGCACAAACTAACTTTTTGCTCTATTGAATTGACCATTGGAAGTACTATGTAAAGTGATCTACTGACATAGTCACATGCCTTTAGCATAGACATTCTACAATATAAATTATTTTGAAGTTATTAGATGTGCTTTCCAGACATATGCAACAAAAAGTAACATATTTGATGTGCTCTATTCTGAAGCTTATAGCATAATCCTTCATATAAGAAATTTACTTTTCTATTCAATTACCAATTATATATCAATGTAAGATCTAATATACGAAAAGTGGCATTTGCAACAGAATAGTTCACTGTACAATCTTAACTTTAAGACTAAAAAATGCAACAAAATCATTTTATTTTGGATTGATTTGTATGTACTTGTGGAATGTGACAGCAGGCATAGACCATCACATTATTGGTACTAGGGTACTGCATTTTCCCTGTTTGTTAGGGAAGGAGCAACACATAATCAATAAATAATATTCATTTAAAAAAAATTAAATGAATGTCCTATATCTATACAACATGCATATATAAATTTCACACTAGAATATATTTAGTGCATGAAAAATCCCTAACAGGAAGCACTCCAAAATGATTCCAGTCTTTAGTCCTCCCAAACTAAAACAACTCCCCACTGAACTGAGGTTCTAATTTTGTGTTACCTAAAGAATGGGAATACTATTACAAGCCACACAGTTGCAAGTGTCATCCTTATAAGTTACGTTAACAAAAAACTATGAAATTAGTCATAAGTGATACAGAAAAAATGTGATGAAATATCCCTTGTTTTATATATATACATATATAATTGGTGTGGAGATGAATTAATGTAACCACATTACTCTGCAATTTAGTTTTAAGTTCAAGCTAATTTCTATAATCTTGATCTTGATGGTAGTTGAGGCTACTGATATGGAGGTTATAGTGCATGATCTGTACTATAGAATCTAAAGGCTGGATTTTGCGGGGGGTTGGTGGGCGCAATCTGTGGCGGGTCGGGTGGGAAAGTGTTTTTTTCCCCCAGCGGGTCGGGACCCGCCACCACGCACCTTTCCCAATGTCGGGTCTGTCAGCGCTGAGCAGACACGACACGCAGTGGCGGGTTCATAGCAGGGGACCCAATTCAGTGATTAATGGCTTGTTTAGAGCTTCTTAAGAATGAATTTCAGCTCACCTTCTGCATTTGACAGCTTGCCCACGGGGTCCACGCTGATCGTGGACTACGTCTGTCAAGCTGAGGCGGGAGTTCAGTAGTCATTGAACCAGCTGTTGAGTTGACAGGTTCAAATGTACAGTAAAAGCTCCCACCTAACAGAGACATCTTCCCTCAGCCATAAACTCTTCCTCACTGCTTTTCCACAACAGATTCACCATGCTGCAAGTCTTTATACAAGTCTCCATCCAGTCTGACCTCATTCCCTCTCTAACCATTGACAGATCGCTTCTGTCATCTCTACTTCACCTGCCATCTATTCCATCAGCATGGGTGCCCTTTATACTCTCTCACTTTGGTCCTCAGAATCCCACCACGATCAGC
Organism: Somniosus microcephalus; assembly: GCF_052327205.1. Taxonomy (NCBI): domain Eukaryota; kingdom Metazoa; phylum Chordata; class Chondrichthyes; order Squaliformes; family Somniosidae; genus Somniosus; species Somniosus microcephalus. The sequence continues at coordinate 71,352,578 of NC_140989.1, read as the reverse complement.
CCAACATCAGCAGCACCAGGCACACCAGTAGCACCACCACCAACCTTCTCCGCAATCATCTGATGCTGCACAGGACAGAGGACTTCAGCACCCGACCACATTGCTGCCCAGGAGGCCAGGGAAGGCCTTACCATGGCCAGATTTACTTCACTTGACATTGTAGACCCTGGCTGCCACATGATGTGCCAGGTTGGCACCATCCCACACCAACACCATAAAGCATCCCTACAATGCCCAAGCCATTCCTTTCACATTCATCACCATTGCACAGGGTACCATTATGTCTCACCATTCACTGCAACTCACCAAGCCATTTCCAAAGGTACACACAAATCTGTCCGAGAATGCAAAGTGTTGAAAATAAAGGCTTCAATGTTTGACAGCACATTAACAGAAACTTTACATGAACATTGTATAAAACACCCAAGTGCCTACCCATGTGTGTTGTTAGTTGGTATAACTACACTAGGATAAGGGTGAGTGTGAAAGGTGGCTAGTGAGATGGGGATGTGATAATGTAAATAGAGAGGGATGGGTGGAGGTGCAAGGTAAGCTGGTGTGAGTAAGGATGTGCAGGAGTAAGGTAGGGAAGGCAGCATGATGGGGATGTGATGAGAAGCACAGCAGAATGAGGTTGAGTGTGGCTTTGTACTAACGTTTCTTGATCTACTGAGATCATTGAAACGTTTGCGGCCCTGCACCCAAGTCCTTCTGACCACATCCCTGCTTGAGCCCTCCTCTGCAATGTGCAACCAGGCTGTGTTGATCTCCTGGGGAGGTCTCTTCTGCCCATGGGAAGGGAAGAGGACCTCCCTGCATGCTGTTACTCCCTCCATAAGCATATGGAGGGAGTCACGGGAGAGCCTGGGTGCAACCTTGCACCTCTGTGCCGTGCTTGACAGTGTTTGCAGCACCTCAATGCTGTAGAACACCGACCTCACTACTGTCAAAATAAATTTGGACATGGTCCCTTTAAGGAAACTGGTTGATGACGCATCATCAAATGACGTCACCAGACCCGCTTCCTTTAATTGGCTGGGAAACGCACTGGGCGAACTTAACAAGGCCAATCAAGGGAAATTCATTTCAGAGGCTGGGATGGAGACAGCAGCAGGGTCAGGACCCGCCACTAGCGTCGCCTGCCACGGACCTGCCGAGGTTAGTAAAATCGCGGCCTAACTGACTGCATCAAGCACTGAAAGATTCTGCAGCAAGTCTCTAAAATTAGTTTTTCTTAATTTTACTGGAAACTGGATGCAAAAATATTGGTATGTTAAGCAGTTTCAATTATGTGTGGGATTAAATTCTCAAAGTCCCCTTGTGTATATGACTCAATGAAGAAATTATGTCAATAAATTCAAATAATTTTAGTTTGGTGTGGAATTAACTCTGTGATTATAGGAGGAAGGAAAAACTGAGGGAAAGAGAGAGTTCTGCAATTCTGAGGTCCTAGGAAAAAATGAATTAGACTGAGACAGTGCAACATGTCTTGATTACCACTATTAGAAGCAGGCCTGATAAGTCAACATTTATCATCTTCTGACACTTATGCTGACTCGAACATAAGCAACTAAGATTATACTTCAGATGAGGCACTCATTTGTTCATGACAACGATTCAGTACTAAAATAATGACAGATATAAAAAGCATTATGTTGGCTCACTATTTTATGTGTATGCATGTCAAAAACCATCAGCTACTCAACAGGAGTAGTTGATGATTTCTGACATTTTTGCCACCAGCCCTAATCGACCGTGCCTGTTGGGGACTGTGGTACAGTAAGTCCTAATGGCGGTTGTTGTTATCCATGTAGGTCAAACCACTATAAGTGCCTATGCAGCGGTTTTGCCTACACCAAAGAACATATGCTGCACAAGTAAATATGGTGGTAATTCCTATTCATTACTCTTAGTACAGTTGAAGTAACTTTCCAGGCTCTATAGACAAGGGAGACAAGTTTTTGTCTTCATGGAATATATAGGTGAGTTTCACGGAGCCTCAGCGGCCACATGTGGAATTTAATTTCATGTTCCCATTACATTGGTGATACCAAAGAACCTCGATGTTCCAATTCAGATTTATCCAACAGTAGTAAGAACCTCCAGGCCCACAAAATTCAAGTAGGACAAACCCATAAATAAGAAATATAAGTATAAAGAAGATTGAGATACCTGGGTTTTGAAAGCTAAATTGCCAGACTTACAGTTCATGTGTGTCCCTAGAGCCACAGATTGGACATTCCTGATTGAGTATGTCATAATGCTAAGAATCATGGATAAAATCACCACTATAAAGAAAAGTAAAATTAAATAATGAAAGTTGTGAAAAGAAAAGGAATGAAAGAGTTACCCATTATCTGTGACCTGGACCTTATAGATAATGGTAGGTAGAGTACTGTAGCTCTGAAGGGGGTGGGGATAAGTAGCATGACATGATACACAGGGAAATAAAAAGTGCAGAGAAGATTCTACAATCTTCTGACTAGGATCAGCTGCCCTTTTCTGGGTTACGTTTCTGTTGATTAACATTTATAAATCGATAAACTAGTTATCCGTAATCACTCCCATCATTATAGTACAACTGACAAGACTCCATTTTCCACTGATTACATCAGGGGAAAGCGCTTCAAAAATTAGATGGTCTTACGTTATCTGGCTTTTATTTGCATGGGCTATATGGAGTCAAGAAATTTTATACAGCAAAACCAAAATGAAATTATTACAGTTAAAATCTTATCACGCTTTTTCTCCATAAAATCATTAGGAAAAGAAGCTTTGAAAGTTGCAGTGTGCTGGTGGCATGACGATGTCACTACCTTACAAAACCCATGTTGAGTATTTGTTCAGGAGCAGTGCAAAGCATACAGGAACTGTCAGGACAGTTTTTGTGATAGTTATGTGTGTAAATGTCTAGATACAGGTAATTTTGATAATATACTATCTGTGTTTTTCTCCAATATTTAAAAAATAAAGAAACCTTGGGTGTCTATGTACAATTATGTCAGTATCACTGACTCCAATCAGCTTCTGAAGACAATTGTGGATGGTAGAGAGGGGACAGGAAATGAGCAACTCCTCACCCAGCCTCTGCCCTAAATTGTTGACATAATTGGTCCAGTTAAGCTTCTGCTCAATGGTGAAACCCGAGATGTGGATGGTGGGGACTTGGGGATGGAAATGGTCATTACCTGGTAATTATGTGGTGAGAATGTTACCAGCCAATTGTCAGCCTAAGCCTGGATGTTCTCCAGGTCCTCTGTTGCTAGCTTGGGCTCCTTCATTATTAGGAGTAGTTGTGAAATGGAATGGAATACTGTAGAGTAGTCAGCGAACAGCCTCACTCCTGACCTTATGGTGAAGGGGAAGTCATTAATGAAGCAGCTGAGGATGATTTGACTGAGGACACTTCCCCAAGGAATTCCTGCAACAATGTCCTGGGGCTGCAATGATTGGCCTCCATCAACCACATCCTTTGTGCCAGCCACGATTCTCCTCATATAACCAATAATGATCAGAAGCAAACCAACTACAGTACCTGTAATGTTTTGGTTAGACTTTCTATTTCTGAATTCGTGGGAGAATTTGATTGAGCATGACTTGAAATGCTTATGATTTCTGAATATCATATGTTCCATTAAATCATCATTTACTTGAACATTTCAATGTTTTTTTTAAATAAAGTATGTTTTGTTTGAATATTCAGTTGCAGATAATTACTGAAAACGAAGAAATCTTGGATGTCTATGTACAATTATGAAAGCATCACTATCTCCAATCAGTAATAAAAACTTACACATTATGAATAAATAATGCAGTTTGGAAGTTAATGCATGGTTTGCAGAACAGGTTTGGTAGGCAAATAGGCCATATTGGAGATTAATTGTTCTTTCTATTGAAAAATAAATCACTAGGTCTCCACTAGTTGAGGGAAGGGAAGCAGAGAGGAGGTTGATTAAAAAAAAGCAGGGATTAAAAAGTGAAGAGACATTCATACTATCTGTACTTTGGCAAAAAAAAGCATGCTGGCAAAAATCATGCATGGAGAGTAACTTACATCTACATGGTAAAGGTTACAAGTATTCATCAACCTCTCACTGATTTTCCCTCTCCTGTTTGGATTTCAGGCATTTCATTTGAAAGTGAAAGTAAAAAAAAATGAACATAAACCAAGTAATGCCCTCCAATCCACAAGATGGCATGCACATCTACATGGAGCATAGCCCAAAGTATATGAAACCAAACATGTCTCTTCAGACAAATAGACTTCAACTTTGAATGGTGCATGTAGCTCTGCTATTTTGAAAGTTAGTTCACAATAAATTAATCAACAACCACCTACTGTAATGAGGTACATAAACAACAGAAAGAAACTTGTTCTCTTGAATACTGATACCATAAATCTTACCTTCTTTCTGTTCAACATTTCAACAGCCTTGAACACAGACAGGGTTCAACTGAACTGGGACCTGAGCTGGATGTGCTAGCATTTAACGTCAATGTTTCTTCCCATCTTTGATAACGAGGACATTACAGGCTATAGGCTAAGTCCCCTGCTACCAAGAAGGTTTTAGAGTGCTTAGGGGAAGAAGTGAAATGAAGAGCAAGGAACACCATTGCATTTTTAAGAGTATAGTCAAGTAGATGAGGATGAGCCACAGGAGGACATAGATCTGTACGCCAACTGATTCTCCTGTTCTTTGCTAGTTTTAGATGACTTTTATTTTCCTGTGTAGTTCCAATTTCAGCCCTAAGAAACTGAATTATCTCTCTCCTTATCCTTAATTGGAAATTATGACCGAAATCCACACAATATGTACTCAATCCTGAGGTATTAGATACAAAAGACTAAAGTTGCCATCCCCGAGAAAGAACGATTTTGTACTGGATATGGAATTTGAAGCTTTCTACCTGTCAGTATTAAAAACTAAACAGCATGAACAAATTGAGTTTGAAAATTGAATGTCTATACAATTACATTCATCAAATATAACAGAAGAACCAAATATAATGAAAAGAAAGGAGATAACAGGCACGTGGTGAAGGGTCTGGGAGGCAATGGCTCAGCATAGGATGAGAGTGATCAAAAAAAACTGTGGAAGAGAAAGTGAGTGAGAGTGTAATGAAATAGAGTAATAGGGATAAGAACTGTGGTAAGAGGCATACAGAGAAAGTAAAAGGCACACAGAAGAGAGGAGACAGAGGGGAAAAGATTTACAGAAAAGGGAGGGAACATAGCCGGCGAGGTTGAAACAGAGATGCATTTCCTCCTAAAATGCGAAAAATTCAACACATCAAGAAACATATTATTCAACAAGCTAAGCCAAACAACCCCAGATTTCAAGGAATTGGATGACCTGTCAAAATTGAGATTAGTCCTAGGAGAAGGAGACAGACCATACCTTGGGGCCAAATATGTAACAACATGTCACAACCTGAGGACTGTTTAAAATTAAGACTGTTTAAAATTAATATTGAACGTACCAAATGAAGTACAAAGACTGTTTAAAATTAATATTGTTTAAAAGTAATATTGTATGTACCCAACAAATGTCAAATCGATTGACACCTACAGAATGTTGGAAAACTGTACCTTTTTGCTATGTAAGCTTTGGCAATATGGTTCTCTGTAAACTTTCATGCCAATAAAGCATTTGAATTGAATTGAATTGAATTGATAACAAATATCAAAGAAAAAGGACACAGAAAGAGTAGAAGACAAACAGAAAGACAGAGGTGGGAGCCAAAAGGAATTAGCAAGTGGCAAACAAGTAGATACAGAGCTACAGAAAGAGAGACCAAATTTACTTTTTATTTTGCTTTATGAGCAATGCCATGGGACATCAACTGGAATTACTAATTGCCACAGTTGATTAGTTGTGTCACAATTAAATGTTATCCACCAGTTGTCATAATAAATGTACTAGCATGCTTTATGCTACAAAGGAAGATATTGAGTCAATTAATTCTTTCTCCGTCCCCTATTCCTGCATAAAATCTGCTGGATCATTCATTCTAGCTGTAATAATATATGCTTTCCTGTTCTCTGTGGCTCAGTTATCATCACATGGAGACCACAAACTACAGAACCATGCCTCCACTTAAAGTTGTAGGATCTTATGCAACATCATGTATTATAGAAATTATTTCATTGTGGTACAGTTATCTTTATAGCACTGTAATAAAATTAAACGGTATCAGTGATCTTATTCCCAGAGGTCATTTTTTTATATGCATATAAAAAAGCAGCTTTAACACATCAGCTTTGGTTTATTTGTGGTTGCAGAACAATTCATTTTTATAATCTTTTAACACTTTGCACATACATGTTATTAAGATTATAGCTTAGAGAACAATGCTTCTAAAAGTCCAAGATATAATTACCCAATAACAGTTAACAAGTTGATCCACTGTGATGTTGCTTATGAACATTTTTTGTAAAGTGTCTTTCTTCTCCTGTAACACTGCTTCTCTTTCACTCTGGTTGCCTCCTTCTGTTTTCCAGTTCATTTTACACCATGTTCCTCCTTCTCTCTGCCTCACACACTTTCACATGTTTTCTTTTTGGCTGATAGATTGAGAAAAACAATCTCCATGTCTCCTTCCCTGTTCCTCCTCTCTTTTGTATGCCTCCCACTCTCTGTGGTGCTCACACATATTCCTTTACAGATTAACTCAATTTGTATCTTCTAATAGCATAAACCAATAGTCAAATTCACACTGAATGGCTGCGTCTATTAAAGTGACATAAAAACAGGTGGCGCCAAATAAAGCAAACATAACAGGTTGAAATGTTCTCAGTGAGGCCAAAACTATTCTAACTTCAAAAAGCAGTTTGTAAATAAACAGATGAATTAAGAAATTAAAAATAAATTGAATGTAGGTTAAATGTAATTCAATAAACCTGTAGTCATTAATAGCTGATGATTATACAGGAAAATGGCAGCCAACATGCATCAGGTCAGAGGTGGATAATGGGGCTGAGGTGGGGAAGAAAGAGATAAAGGGCAGAGCCTGGGGTCAAACAGCGATAGGCCATCTGAAAATTCTTGTAACATGAGCAGATGAGTTTTGGCACCACTGGGGAAATTTCAACCTGTTCTGTTTGCTTCATTTGGTTCCACCTGTTTTTATGCCATTTTTTAAGAGATGCAACCATTCAGCATGAATTTGACTATTGGTTTGTGCTGTAAAGGAATGTGTGTGTGTACCATAGAGAGTGGGGGATATACAGAACACAACCACGATCCTCGAGACCCTAACATATATTCACAATCTTTCTCTATCTCTCCTTCCCTGTTTGTCCTCTCTCTTCTGCATGCTGCACAACTTTGCTGTACAAAGTGACTTGATCATGGAGGCCCTCACGGGCAGCAAAGGGATTAGCAAGAAAAGCATTAGCAGCATGAAGATGATGTGAAAAAGAGGTAAATGGGCTGTGAGGAAGTGAGCATCAAGTCTGTGATGCAACTCTAACCCAGGCTAGATGGATACACAGCCTCAACTCTGATTATTCTTGGCTCATCCTGGAGTTTCTATAATAAGCACAGATTACAGGGAAGCCGGGAGTGGGGGACTGGAGGTTTACAGACTAATCAGATACTGGAAATGGACAGAGGACAGGCAGAGTTTATTTTAGTTATACATTCTATATAGAATCCGAATTACTGTTGCAAGATCAGCTATATATATATAATAAAATCATAGAATAGTACAGCACAGAAGGAGGCCATTTGGCCCATTGAGTTTGCGCCAGCTTTCAAAGAGCAATACCTGTAGAATCATAGAAACTATACATATTATTTATCTACATTACCACAGTGATTACACTTCAAATGTAATTCATTGGCTGTGAAGTGCTTTGGGATATCTTGAGGACGTGAAAGGCACCATATAAATGCAGGTTCTTCCTTAAAAACAAATAACATCCACTTCCTGTAAATGTAATACTTACTTCCTGTCACTCTTTCTTCATTGGCTCAAAGTAGAACAGCAACAATTCAGAACTGAAGCGGTAGGAAACATGAATGAAAAGCGACAAAATCGTCCAGAAAACTACCAGTGAGAAACTACTAAGGGCTTAAGAAAATCCTCAATAATCAGTAAAGAGATCCTATCACTAAAAGAAAGGATGAGATGAACCAAATTGCAAACAATTTAAGAAAAAAATTGTCCGCTATTAATTCCTCAGAAACTGAAATTTGTAAACTCCAAAATAAGGTTAATATAAAATAACCCACAATAATATGATTAAAAATCACTATAAATTTAACTTTCACGTCTGAGTACCTTCATTAATGGGGCGATACTTTGACTCAGTTGTAGCATTCCTGCTTCTGAGTCAGAAGGTGCAGGGCTCGAACCTCCTTCCAGATAGTCCCAGCGAGTAGAGATTAGAGCTGCGTTTCTGAATTCTGGGTTGACATCAGCGGGATACTCACATTGGTGGGTGGCCCCTTCTCATCTTAAGGGTTGTGGGAGCCCATAAAATCCTCCTGCCATATAGAACTAACCACCCTATCGGCTGGTATAAAGATGGTTACAGCCAATGGAAGGAATGTTTACAATGCAGGCTTTCAGACTGTCAGGCCGCGATTTTGCCAGCGCTCAGAGGGTGGATTTGGAGGCGGGTCAAAGGTTAAAGTCGTTTTGATTGACAACGGGTTGCAATCGCGCCGTCAACCCGCCTCCAAACAATTTTCCCAAGTGTCGGGTTCCGATTTGCGAATGGACCTGACACCTAGCGGCGGGAAGAGGATTAAAGGCAATTACCTGCCTAGTAACAGGTAGTTGCCAGACTATTTTTGAATTTTGCCGCTTCTGGCTCGGGTTTCTCGACGTCCGGACACCACGCCAGGTAAGTGTGGCGTGTTGTGAGTCTGCTGTAATGTTTCTGGATTGATGACCGCTGCAGAAGTGGCGTGAAGGATCCAATGTTGCACATGATGAGTCTCAGCGAAAAGAAAATGTTGGGAACTGCATTTTAATACATTTACACTTTTCTTTAGGTTACAAGTTTTTAAATCCATGTCCAGTGCTACCTCATTGGGAGAACCTCTCTCACCAGTGACGGATTGCTTCTGTCACCTCACCTGCAGCTGCCATCTATTCCAGCCTATGGAAGGAGTCACTGGGGAGCCTGGGTGCAAGAGGTCACCTTTGTGCAGTGATCGTCAGTGTTTTCAGCACCTCAATGCTGTCAAATACTGAGAAATCAACTGTCAAAATAAAATTGTGCGTGGTCCCTTTAAGGAAACCGGCAGATGATGCGTCATCAAATGACATCATCAGACCCGCTTTGTATTAATGGGCAGGCTTAACAAGGTCAATCAAGGCAAAATCACGTACGTGGGCCGAATGCAGCTGGGGGCAGGACTGGAAGGCAGAAACCACCTGACCTGCAACCAACCCACCTCCATTCATAAAATTGCGACCTTAGTCTGCCTGAGAATCCTTCCAATGGGAAAATGCTGTAATCCATTATTAAGGAAGTGGTATAGGACACTTATAGTTAGGCAGAGACAGGGGCAGGGAGACCGCGCGGCCCAAAATTGCCCTGGCAACGCCGGGCACCCACTGCTAGTGGTTTTATAAAAGGGAAATCGTGTTTGACAAATTTATTAGAGTTTTTTGAGGATGTAATAGCAGGATAGATAAAGGGAAACCAGTGGATGTTGTATATTTGGATGTCCAAAAGGCATTCGATATGGTGCCACATAAAAGATGCTACGCAAGATAAGCGGGGGTGGGGGGGGAAATGCGCTGGCGCCTCCTTTGGGGCGCTAAATTCGCCGGGGTGCTACATTTAGTTAGTACCCCTGCGCCGTAAATTCAGTGGTAGTGCCCCAAGCAGGATGCGGGGCACTACAGGAAGTGCTCCCCCTCCTGCTTGGGGCACTACCATTGAATATCGCGACGCTACGTGCAACAGCGCCATGCGTGGTACTGCAGGGTTAACCCTAACCCTGATTAAAGGGGAGGAGCCTAACGCTGCGTGCACCATGGCCCTGCTGGACCACCAGGGAGTGGTATGCTGGGAAAACAGCCGATCGCGGCCGGCACCCCACTTAAAAAAGGGGAAGGGGAAAGGTGCTGGCAGGCGGCCAGGAAAAAAAAGAGGCTGCCCGGCACCTGTCCTTAATTTGCGTTGCTGCGGCCACAAAAATGCCACCTTGACCCTGTTGGACATATCATCCAGCAGTAGGTATGGGGGCGCGACCGAAGTTTGCGGCCGGGGCGCTGCGCATGGTGATGATGTCATTGCCGAAGGCACAGCGCCACAGGGCGCTACCGGCTACCGCCGGCGCTAACCTCCCACTGAATTTCACGGGAGGCGTTAGCGGCGTTGCGCCCAGGCGCAAGGGGCTTTACGCCCCGTTAGCATCCTGCAGGGGTGCAAACGGGAGGCGCAAAACAACCGAATTTTTCCCAAGGGCTCATGGGGTTGGAGGTAATATATTAGCATGGATAGAGGATTGGTTAACGGACAGAAGACAGAGTAGGGATAAACGGGTCATTTTCAGGTTGGCAGGATGTAACTAGTGGGGTACCGCAAGGATCAGTGCTTGGGTCTCAGCTATTTAAAATCTATATTAATGACTTAGATGAAGGGACCGAGTGCAATGAAACTAAGTTTGCTGACGATACAAAGTTAGGTAGGAAAGTAAGCTGTGAGGAGGACACAAAGAGTCTGCAAAGGGATATATATAGACAGGTTAAGTGAGTGTGCAATAAGGTGGCAGATGGAGTATAATGTGGGGAAATATGAAGTTATTCACTTTGGTAGGAAGAATAGAAAAATGGAATGTTTTTTAAATGGTGTGAAACTATTAAATGTTGGTGTTCAGAGAGATTTAGATGTCCTCATACAGTAAACACAGAAAGTTAGCATGCAGGTACAGAAGGCAAATGGCATGTTGGCTTTTATTGCAAGGGGGTTGGAGTACAAGAGTAAGGAAGTCTTACTATAATTGTACAGGGCTTTGGTCTCCTTGCCTGAGGAAGGATATACTTGCCTTAAAGGCGGTACAACGAAGGTTCACTAGATTGATTCCTGGGATGAGAGGGTTGTCCGAAGAGGAAAGATTGAGTAGATTGGGCGGATGCCTCCGACCTACAAAATGTGTATGAAAGTACCTGGTGACCCGGGAAGAATGGAGGCTTGCGCTCCTGAGCCTCTCCGGGTCCGCGCGGGCACAGCCCCACGTATCCCAGGGGCGCAAGCGGTTCGTAGGCGCTCCTGGGATCACATGGGCTGGCCCAACCAATGGAAGACGTGAATCCCCATTCATACTTTTGACAGGTTCATACGTACGGAACTGTCAAAAGTATGAATGGGGTCACCTAAAAAATACACCAACAAATTAAATACATTTTTCAAAAACATTACATATTTAAAATGCCATTTAATTAAACATTTTAAACATAAATTACATTTTTTGGGGGAAAAAATGTAATGTTTTTACGGGGCTAAAAATAAACTTACCTTTTTGAAGAGTATTTTTAATTTATAAATGAGTTATCAAATTTCATTTTTCTATTTTTTTAAACTCTCAAGCTGGTAGAAGCAGGCCTTACACTACCTTGCAAAATCCAGCCCATTATCCTCCACATCCTCTTTATGCTGCTAATGCTTCTCTTGCTAATCCCTTTGCTGCCGATGAGGGCCTCCACGATCAAGTCCCTTTGTACAGCAAAGTTATGCAGCATGCAGCACACAACCATGATCCGCGAGATCCTAACCTATATTGCAGAACATTCCTAGATTGAACCAGGCATCTGAAGCATGGCTTCATGCGACAAAGCCATGCTCGAATATCACTCTAGTGCATGAATGGACCTTAGTCCTGGAATATTGCACATGAGCCACCCTGAGATTTCCTTTGAGTGTTGGGATGGTGGATTGCCTTAAAATGAAGGCATCACAACATCTACCAGGAAAACAAATATTCACTTGTATGATGTGGTGCTGTTGGTTGCAAACGAGCTGCACATTGAGAAGAGTGGAATCCTTTCCTGCTGACATAGGAACAGGAGTAGGCCATTCAGCCCCTGAAGCCTGCTCTGCCATTCAATTAGATCTTGGTTGATCTGTACCTCAACTCCATTTACCTGCATTAGCTCCATATCCCTTACCTAAAAAAAAAAATCTATGCATCTTCGTCTTGAAAGTTCCAATTGTCCCAGCATCCACAGCCTTTTGGGGGGGGGGGGGGGAGAATTCCAGATTTATATTACCCTGTGTGTGAAAAAGTGTTTCATGATTTCCCTCTTAAATGGCCTAGCTCTCATTTTAAGGTTATATCTTAAGGCTATGGAGAAAGCAGGGAAGTTTAGTTTTGAATTACTCTAGCAAAGAGCCAGCACAGATCAGATGAACTGATTGACTTCCGTCTTTGCTGTGAAGCTCTGTGGTTCTGTTGTATAAGAGCAGGAGCAATAATGCACCAGTCACAATCACAGAGGACAGAATGAAAAAGGGAAGAAGAAAACAGAGTGACAGAGACAAAGGGCTGGATTTTACCAGCCCTGGGAAGGCGGGTTTGGAGGTGGGACTGCCAGGAAAATGGCAGAATTTGGGGGCGGGTGCCCAACCTGCCCCCAACCCGCCTCCATGCCGTCTTGCCAGGAGGCGGGTAGCTGACCCGCGCCAGGTCACACCTCCTCGAGGCGGGAAGGGAATTAATGTCAATTAACTGCCTGTTAACAGGTAGTTAACAGGCAGTTTATTGGCTAATCCCTATTTTGAGTCCTGAAGTGTGGGCTTCCCGACGGCTCCGCACCTCGCCAGGGTCAGTGAGGCGGACTGTCGGTCTGCAGGGGTCGGAGGGGCCGAGATGTCCGGTGTGCAGGTGAGTAATGGGTGCATGTGTGCAAAGGTAAGTATGTGAGGTGTGTGTAAAGTGTTTTAATAAGTTTTACTTACTTTACTTCTTCCTGCAGGCTTCCTCCCTTCAGGTCTCGGGAGTCCCTCAGCTCACCGGCACAGAAAGCAGAATGGCCGCTGAACTGTCAAAAGCTGTAGCCTTCTGCTTTCTGGTCAGGAAGGCTTTCTAATTGAGTCTTCTATTAATTAGTCTCAATTAGAAAGCCTTCACAGAGCTGTCAAACGATGACATTTCATCTGTCAAAAGCTCTTGACAGATGAACGGGCACTCGCTGACGTCACCTGTAACTGGCTTTCCCTAATTGGGCTGGGCGGGCTTAACAAGGTCAATCAAGGGAAAATAGCATGGGTTGGCCACAAGTCGATGGAAGCGGGACTAAAACCCAACAAGTGGGGGTCCCACCTCCAAAAGTTCCCCATTGACAAAATCCAGCCCAAAGACAGGAGTCAAGGAGGGAGACGAAGAGAGACATACACAGAGGGGCAGAGGGAAAGGGCAATAGAGAAAGAGAGGAATAGAGAGAATAAAAAGACAGATACAGAAACAGAGACACGCACAGATATGTACTTATATTGATAATGAGAGATAGACAAAGAAGTAGAGATAGCGAGACAAATAGAGCAAGAATAAAAGAGAAAGACAAAAAAGAGGATAGAAAGAAAAAGCAGTGAGTGAGAAAGAGAGCACCTTTATGTGAATGAGAACTTCATTATAATAGAGATGGATGTACCTGGTCATGGTCTTTACAACCCAAAAAATGCTTTATTTTATTAATTATTTTTGCATCACTTGTAAAGCGGTAGTGGTGGGGAAGCTGGGTTTACACACAGTGGGGGAGAAATTCGGTATAGCCCCGTTTGGGGTGCTAAAATTTTGAAAGTTGAAAAATTAGTGTCAGGCGCTAATCATTCTCGCCTCCCGTGAAATTCAGTTTTAGCACTCCAAGAGGGAAGTGGAGCGCTAAATCAAGCGCTAAGTACTTCTCTTAGGGCGCTAAAGTCTGAGAGCGGGGCGGTAGCGGCAGAGCGCTGAACAATTTTGAGCGTATTGCAAATGTCACTCTTTCATCACAGAGGCTGCTTCCCTCGCTTAAAGGGAAGGGCCAATGAGGCTGCACAAGCTAGTTGTCGTCAGTTCTGTTTTGCAAGCTGACCTGGGCGACTGCCATTACAGCCCCAAACACTCTCACTAAGTGGAGGGCTTGGACATCTTGCAACAATGAAAAATTAAAAACTTTGCGCAAGCACATGACTGGTGCAAATAATAAAGGCTGCGCTAGCTGAAAAGCATTCCCTTTAATTACCGCTCCCGAAGCGGCCAGCCGAGTTCACAACACCTCTTCTTGCTGGCGTTGTTGGCGCGGGGCAATAAAGCAGGGCGAGAGTCAATTTTCCATCGGGGGCGATAACAGGGCACTGCGCACTTTATGACATCACGATCTACAAGGCGCTAGAGGCCCAGGTGCTAAACCGGCACTGAAGTTCGAGTGCATCGCTGCATTCACCGTGCCCTAACCCCTTAGCGCCCCTGCCAGGCGCTAACGGGAGGCACTAACATACCAAATTTCTAGTCCAGGACGTCGCATGTGAATGGCTAGTTTTACTGTCAAAAAAAAATCTGGATTTACTTCAGAAAAGATTAGTTGCTGTAGATAAAAGTTGCTCAGTTCAGGGATTATACGGTTTGCAGGTTTTTAATCCAAATAAATGTAATTACCTCAGTCCCTGGTTTCCCCCTGAACTGCAAGGGAACAGGTGTTCACAAACAGCAAATTCTGCACTGTGAATACTCATTTCACTCAGAAGGGAAAGAACCATGAACTACATTTGGAACCGGTTGGGATATGTCAGGTTAGATACATTTCTGACAGGTGTTGAACAATTATATGTATAAATTAATTTTTTTGCAATTTTTTAAATGTTTTTATATGTTAGTTATGTTATAAATTGTATTTTTTCTTAGGTGTAGTTGTCAGGCCGAGGAAAAAAAGTGGATAATTTTTTTATGTTTTGAGCAATTTGAATGGTTTACACTATTGTTTTTAAGAAATTTCCATATGATAGAATCACAATTAAGAAATCTGCTTTTCAGCCAGATTCCTTGCAGCTTTATGAATATGTAATTTCAGACGCTCAAATCTAAGTCTGACAGAAATATTTGCTTAAATATCTTTATGATTACATGTGGCAGAAGTATGATGCCTAAAGTGGGGAGGGAGTCTTACGTAAGAACATAAGAAATAGGAGCAGGAGTAGGCCATTCAGCCCCTTGAGCTTTGGCTTTGGGTTTCAATAGTGAGGTAGCCGCCGTGATTTGACAGTGCACTGAAGGGGAACCTGGCATTTGGCAATGCTCAGCAGCAGAATGTAGGGTTCTTTAAGCATGGGAGAAGAGTCCGGGGATCTGGCAGCAAGGTCGAGAGCTAGATTTCTTCCTGATGTAAAAAGGTAACTTTTCATGTGAAACTTAGGGCTGGATTTTATCAATGGGGACGCGTTGGGTGCGGGACTGCTGGTTGTCGGGTTTCAGTCCCGCCCCCAATGGCATCCGGCCAACCCACTCTATTTTCCCTGGGCGGGCTCAACAAGGTCAATAAAGTGAAAATCGCGTGGGTTGGCCACAACTCGATAGAGGCGGGGCTACAATCCCAAAAGTTGTAGTCCCGCCTCCTACACGCCTCCAGTATCAAAATCCAGCCCAATGACTCCACTACTCACTTCCTTTCTGTCTCACTCAGCTCAGCTCTGTTCAAACAATACAAAATGAGCATTTTCCAATAGTTTAAATCTGAAACTTTATCTGAAGAAAGCTATTAAAATGAATTCTGTGACTTGCTTCATGTATGCTATCAATGGCCAGTCTTGCTGGAAAATATGTTTAAATTTTCACAAAATGATCAATTGCAGAGTAGTGTGCTCCAGTATGGCTACGTTCGAGCCATGCACACAAAACTGATACAGAACTCCATCAATGTAGGATCGCCACAGGGACTCCGAAACCAATTCCCACACTGTCGCCATACGACTTCGCAGGGATAATTATAATAATTTACCTCCAAGAGGAGTCCTACAGTTAGTGGTTTATACCAATAGGTATTTATTACAAAAAAAATCATGTTTTTCCTCTATACTACTAATAGAAAGAACTTGCATTTATACAGCACCTTTCACGACCATAGGTACCAAAGCACTTTACAGCTAATGAAGTACTTTTGAAGTGTAGTTGCTATTGTAGTGTATAGAATGTGGCAGCTACTTAGTGCACAGCAAGATCCCACAAACAGCAATGAGAAAATGACCAGATAATCTATAGTTGGTGCTGTGGGTTGAAGGATAATGCTTGGCCAGGACACTGGGAGATGTCCTTGCTCTTCTTCAAAACGTGCCATGGGATCTTTCACATCCATCTGAGAGGGCAGACAGGGCCTTGGTTTACTGTCTGATTGGAAAGATAGCAGGGGTTATATTTGGAAGCGACCACTTTGGGGCAACACCCCAGTGCAACGGTATTCCACCTCGCACAAATGGTGAGGTCTGAGCAGTCCTGGATATTGGGCATTAGACCTCACCACCATGAAGATGGCGTTGCGGAAGAAGGTGGGTCCACTAAGTTTGGCACACTGCTCTAGGTAGGTACTTAAACTTGGGATTGTGAGAGGTCGCCAGGATCGGGGGCCTGAACTTTGGATTGAGGGGTGGGCAAGTTGGGATCAGGGGCTTCGGGGGTGGGATGAGGGCGGTGAGGGAGTGATCAGGGGGTCGAAATCGGGGTCCGGGGTGGGGGCACATGACACGACGGAAGGTGTTCTCATTATGAAGACAGGACTTAGTCTCCACAAGGAATGAGTGGTGGTCACTCTTATCAATGTTGTCATGGACGGACGCACCCACTATAGGTAGATTGGCAAGGGCGACGTCAAGTAGGTTAATCCCTCGTGTTGGTTCTCTCACCACCTGCTGCAAGCACAGTCTGGCAGCTATGTCCTTTAGAACGTGGCCAACTCAATCAGTGGTGGTAGTACCGAGCCACTCTTGGTGAATGACATCGATATCTCCCAAACAAAGCACATTCTATGCCCTTGCTATCTTCAGTACTTCCTCCAAGTGGTATTCAACATGGAGGAGTACTGAGTTATCAGCTGGAGGAGTACTGAGTTATCGGCTGAAGGAAGGCGGTAGGTGGTAATCAGCATGAGATTTCCTTGCCCATGTGCATGTGTGTCAATCAGGATGAGGACTTCGATTGACAGCTCAGTAGGCCTAGTTCCCATCGCTCAGACTTAAGAGGGAAGGCTCTCTCTTAGCCACAGAATGAGCTCTGCCCTCAACACCAGAGAGCTGCTTGCATTTAAAAAACCAACTGCATCAGACAGCTTTGAACAGCTTAGGTAGAAAAGTGAGTCGATGCTCAGAGATAGTTAGGTGGCATCGTTACTATTTTTCTACAACCAAGGAGTATATGAAATTGACTATTCTCAGTGTGAAAGCTGTACACTGTTCATTTATGTATTTTCTATAAAATAAACCTTCTGTTTATCTTTATTATTTGGCTTTTGTTTATTGGTGCTTGGTTTGAAGCTATGCTTGACTTGATGCAGTGCTTTTCAGTTCGCTTTGCATAGAGAGAAGAATGCCCGTTGCAGAACGTGCAACATTTCAGTAGCCAATATATGGAGCAACAACAAGAACAACAACTTGCATTTATATAGTGCCTTTAACATTAAAAAATGTCCTATGGCACTTCACAGAGGATTTAAGTTACAACCATGGTCATTCTATTGGTTAATTCAGTGATGTTGAACCAGAGAGAATATTTTGGGCAAAATACAAAAACTCTTGACATATGCCTAACATCTAATCCTGACAGCCTTTTCTGCCCCATCTCCATCAACAGAGGGAGTGGATGATGTGGAGCAAGGATATTACAGGCTGGAGCAATTAGAGTCATCTGTTGTTTAGTTTAAGTATTGCTTTAACACATTTCACAATAATTTAATCATCCACACTATATTCTCACAAATAAAATACCTTAAGCACTTCTATAAATGACCAAATTTAGTGACCCTCCCCCCACCCCCCCGATGTCACTGATCTTCTCCTCCTGCCCCACCCTGGTCCCTCGATGTCGGCGATCTTCTCCTCCCCCACCCGATGTCAGCGATCTCACCCCCCTCCCCACCCCCCCCCAACCAGGTCCCTTGTTGCCGGTGATCTTCTCCCCCAACACCACCCCCCCCCCAATGATGTCGTTGATCTTCTCTCGACCCCCCGTCCCACCTGCCTGCAGCCAGCCAACCTCTCCATCTAGCTGGCTGCAGGCGGGAAACCGAGGGCTTGCCTGCAAATCAGGCGCTGCTGCTAAAGTTGGCAGGGCCTGCGGGAAACCCAGCCTCCCGCCCATTCCTTAAAATCCAGCACAAGGTTGCTGTTCAGATGGCTGCATAAGTACTTGGCTGGAGGAGGGAACAAGGAAGGGAGACATCAGTGTACTGAGCTGATTAAGTTCCAGACTATTTTGGCTGGTGAAAGACTAATCAAATCCTATACCTATTTCATTTACTGAAAGTCGTAGCAGCAGTGTTACCAGTAAATATTTAAGAGTGTTGCAACTAGTGAACTACAGATAATTTATCTGAATTTCAGAAATCCAGATCAATTAAATATTTAACTAGAAACCCTAATGACTAAGGATATTAGGTAATTTGCGTCCACATCATCCTTTATTCTTTCCCCCTGATTTTTAATATTTCTTCTCCCATTTTTCAAAGTTTTCAAACTGTGATTCATGTAAACAGCACTTGGTTAATATTTCTATTTATGACAAACAGAAGGAATCATGCTCAACAGAATTTGAAATCTGTAATTTTTCCTCTTTAATATAAACTTCATAATTACAAAATTTAGACAAAATATAAACAATGAAAATGTAACAGTATAGCCATCAAATTATTTGTTTTTAAATCAAATTCAGTATGCCTATTAACTGCTGTTTTACAGAATGAAGTTTCATTGCACCATATTACTATTTTTAGAGGGTAGAAATTCAGTCATAATACAATCCAGTTTTGATGCAAAATTTTGGTTTGTAACATATTTTGCTACTTGGATCAAAAAAGCAAGATCTTCAATTATTAAAGTTAACAAAATCATATTATGACACGAAAGCAGGAATCCTTCATTTGGTACCATTGTAATTATAGTGTATGAATTGTCTTGCAAGATATAAATCTTTAACCTGTACATTACAAAAGAGCCATTCTAGCGAAATCCTGCCTATAGTACCAGAGGAAGGTAATAAAAAAAGAATGATTGGCTCAGAGATTTGAATCAGGTCATTTGCTAAAGAAAATTAAGATTCTGAAGGAGTTGAAGCTTGCCTGAAGGTCATCAATTAAAAAAAAAGCACCGTATGGAGCTGAGGGTTAACAAGAAACTTAAGAAAAGAATTGTTTCCATAACTTCAGGCAGCACATTCTTTAATCAATAGCTTTCAAAAAATGTTCACAGTTTCTTTTTAAAGCTGGGAGCTAGCAGGAAATTGTTGTTTTATACAGTTATAAGAGCTTAGAAACTGGGGTATTGTGTTTCACATAGCTTTCAACATCACCCATACAATTTTATATACAGATTGTGTTCTAAAAACATTTATTTGCTTAAACCTAGTCCAACTGCTATTTAAATTTAATTGCTTTCCAAGGTTGAATTTTCGCAGATTCCTGGTTGGACATCCCAGCAGCCCGTGTTCTTTTAATGTGGGGTCAGGAGGAGTACTGTTGTGTTTTAAAGGGCGGCTGCTTATATTCTTTGTAGCCCCACAAACTACGGTAGTCAAATCAAGAGCACTAGTCAATCACAACACTAAACTGCATCAGGGTATTGGGCTACACAATTTCTACCAATGTAGAAAAAATCCAAACTAGGAAAAAAGGCTTTAAATATTTAAGAAAGTTTATATGGCAATTCTGGGCAAAAAATGCCATAGGGTGCTAGAATATACATATGCACATCCATAGCTTGTCTCTGTAAGCTAGTAGCTTTGCTTTGGAAGTGTTCATGATTTACCTATTTTTAATGAATTTAGTTTCACCTGACCATCAGTATCAGCTGTCCAAAGCTTAGGCTGAAGATGGAAACCAATTTTTCATCGGAGAAATACTTTTAGGGAAAATAAACCTAGTTCAAGACCTCAGCCAATGAATTGATGGAAAAGAAATGATTAAAACAATATATCTTCTCAAAGCAAACTACTGTATTTGGACGGTGAACTCTTAACCAGCTGTGGGCATCCTCCATCTTGTGCTCATTTCATACCAGTAAATGTACAAGAATTAATTTTGATATTTATATTAATAGTATGACTGTGACCTTGTGATATTAATCCCTTCTTAATGTCCCTGTAGCATTTGATACAGTCAACCACACCATCCTACATCATTGCCCCACTGTCATCCTGCTCCATTGTGTGGTTCCACTCCTGCTTGTCTGAATATAGCTAATGCATTTCCAGCATTAGATTCTTTGCCTGCCCCTGCCCTGTAGCCTCCAAAGTGCTTCAAAAAGCTATTCTTGCCCCCACTCCCGTTCCTTATCTACATGCTGCTTCTCAGTCACAGCATCCGCAGACATGGAGTCAGCTCCTTTATGTATGCCGATGACACCCTCCCCACTGCCTCTTTGTGCTGTCAGACTCCCAATCTGAGATTAAGTCAGAGATGAGTCACAACTTCCTCCAAAAGAACATTTGAAAAATTAAAACTACCCATATCGGCCTGCCATAAACTCCGCTCCCTTGCCACTGACTCCATCCCCTTCCTTGCTGATTTGCTCAGGCTGAACCAAACCTGGTGAAACCCTGTTGTATTATTCAATCCAGAGCCAAGTTTTAAACCACACATCCTATCCAAGATGAAGATTGCTTATTTCTACCTTTGCGTTGTTCACATCATGTCAATTGTTCCATTGCTGAAATTGTAGCTCATGCTTTTGCCACTTCTAGACCCAGTTATTCAATGCATTCTTGCTGGCTTCCCATTATCCATTACCCACTGTAACCTGTCCTGCACTGAGGCTAACTTATCTGTTACTCTCATCCTTGCCAACCTACATTAGCTTTAAAATTTGCATCCACAAATCCCTCCATGGCCTCACTCCATTCTATCTTTGCAATTTCCTCCAAACTTATATCACCACCTGCACCCTTTAATCCCCTGACTCCAGCCTTCTGTGCATCTCCCACCCCTTTGCCCCACAAATGGTGGCAGTGCCTTCTTACACAAATAAGGGTTGTATTCCCTAGAATTTAGAAGGTTAAGCGTTATTTGATCGAAGTTTTCAAGATATGAAAGGGAACAGATAGGGTAGATAGAGAGAAACTATTTCCGCTGGTTGGGGAGTCTAGGACTAGGGGGCATCGTCTAAAAATTAGAGCCAGACCTTTCAGGAGTAAATTAGGAAACACTTCTACACACAAAGGGTGGTAGAAGTTTGGAACTCTCTTCCGCAAACTGCAATTGATGCTAGATCAATTGTTAATTTTAAATCTGAGATTGATAGAATTTTGTTAGCCAAAGGCATTAAGGAATATGGGCCAAAGGCAGGTATATGGAGTTAGGTTGCAGATCAGCCATGATCTCATTGAATGGTGGAACAGGCTTGAGGGGCTAAATGGCCTCCTCCTATTCCTAGGTACCTCAGCCCTACTCACTGGAACTCGCTTCTTAACCACCCTCCCCTTTTTCCACGTTTAAAAACCCACGTAAGGCCCATCTTTTAAACCTAGCTTTTGGTCACCCCATCTAATTTTTCCTTCTATCACGTGCCAACTATTTTCCAGTATGAAGCATTCTGGGATGTTTCTTACATTAGCTATATAAATGTGAGTTGTTATGTATGTTGCCTATTTCCACTCTCTCCTCATTCTGTAGCTCCCTAGTTGTTTCCCCTGATTCAATCTCCACTCTCCTTTCTCGGTTTGATAGCATCTGCACTTGACTTCTCTGCATTGAGTTTCTGAGTCAAGGCTGTTGATGTAAACTAACAGTCGCAGACAAAACAGTTTTCAACTTTATTATTTCAATTATCAACTATAAGTTGCATATGGCAGAAATATGAAACCTGCTGAAACCCTATATTCTTAAATCTGCTAGTTAAAGTTATGTTATATGTTACAGTTTACTGAGCTTTACTTTGAATAAAATAAACCACCTAGTGCACCATTTTTATTACTGGCTTTTCAGGGATATCTCTTTTAGTGTTTAACTCGAAACAAAAGATCAAATACCACATACACCCAGACAAAATATCTGTCTCTTATACCTACCTCTAAAGTTTAAATCTATTTCCTGATCAGGTAATCAAGTCTCTTGATATCTCTCTTGGGAAAACAGAGAAGTGAATTGCATAATGCACAAAAATGAGGGAAAAAATATAATAATGGGATCATATACTGTGCAAAACTGTTTAGTTTCTCTTCTACTAGTACCTGGGCACACAACCCTGTTAGACATAGAAAATCAGACACTATTTGCTCCTCGATGTGGTCGTCTCTACATTGGGGAGACCAAACGCAGATTGGGTGACCGCTTTGCGGAACACCTCCGTTCAGTCCGTAAGGGGGACCCCCGAGCTTCCGGTCGCCTGTCACTTTAATTCTCCACTCCACTCCACTCCCACTCAGACCTCACTGTCCTCGGCCTCTTGAATTGTTCCACGGAAGCTCAGTGTAAGCTCGAGGAACAGCACCTCATCTTTCGATTAGGCACTTTACAGCCTTCTGGACTCAACATAGAGTTCAACAATTTCAGATCATAACCCCGGCCCCTATCATATATATATTTTATCCACACTTTTTGTCTGTCTTTTTTTCTTCTCCCCCACATGGCAGCTGTCTTTCATTCTGCCAGCGCAATTTGCACTTCATCTAGAGCCATCCTTTGTTTCTTAACCTGTTCCATTACCATCTCCTTTTGCCTTGAATGTCTCTTAATGTTTCTTAACCTCTCCTGCTTTCTATCCTATCACAGACCTTCCCTTTTGTTTTTTCATCCCCTCCCCGCTTTCTCAGCCCCTACACTTGCTTAAAAATCTGTTCCATTTGCTGCTTTTTTCCAGTTCTGACGAAAGGTCAGCGACCTGAAACGTTAACTCTGTTTTTCTCTCTTCGCAGATGCTGCCTGACCTGCTGAGTATCTCCAGCATTTTCCATTTTTATTTCAGATTTCCAGCATCTGCAGTATTTTCTTTTTGTACTATTTGCTCCTCATTGTACTGGCAGCAATTCACCGATTTGGGTTTTTTGCTGAAGACCCTATTTTTAGTATTTTCTGTTCTCTCTTTAATGGACCATTATCCTACCAATTATCTTTTACAAATGGAATTTTTTAAATATAACATTTTCTTCTTTTTGCTGCTGCAGAATTCCAACTCACTCACCAATATTCAACTAAACTCATGCCTGATCAGAAAACTGCACTGAGATTGCTTCAATAGTACCCTGCAGTGTTACGGCAAGTCCTTTAAATAATGCTATTTCTCTAAAGAAGTGGGTGCACATTATGCCATATCTTTACATTTGGATGATTTTTAACCATTAGGTTGAAACTAGATTAACATTTTCAATTTCTCAAATGATTCTTTACAAATATATGCTTGAACTTGTTTCTATGTTGATAACTAAATTGATAGAATATCCACGTTAGGCAATGTATTTTGTAAGGCTGATACAGTTGAATCTAAACATGAGGTTTCTGTTTGTAATCGTGAACACATTATGACTGAAATGGATTTTGCATTGATGTGAAAGGTTTTTGTTTGTGTGTGTCCTTTTTTACATAAAGTGTCATAACGCTGTTATTATAGACCTTTCTCTACAAGCTGTTGATATAACCAGGAATCTTTCCTCCCTGAAGCCGTATCATTAGACTCAAGCTAATCATGATGCCCGAAGGGAGGAGGATATTGGCTCTGCAAGTTAATTTGCACACTCAACCATCATGTTCTTGTATTTTTACTTTGCATGCTCTACAAGTGATAAAGGCTGCTTATTCAAAAAAAGTGAACATTATTTGCCAAAGGATAAAAGTCCTACCATCAGAATATATAATAAGTTGTCACCTTGGAGCTCAATTAGCACTCATGTAAAAACCAGGCGTGTAAGGAGGAATGAGGTGCTGACATTATCTCTGCCAGCTAGATAATTACACCACCTTCATTTAGCAGTAGGGCAACACTACTGTAGCAACAAATTAACTCAGGCCCATTTGCAATTCATGGTGTGTTTCCTCATTTAATGCCATTTGTCTTACCCCAAGTGAACAATTTTCAACATTTTTTTTGCTCTAGAAATGTAATAGCTCAGTTTGACTCCGAACATTACATCATCACCATCTTCCAGCTTCACTGTTAAACACATTCCAGTACAATTAGATAACTTATTCCTGCTCCCTTTAAATGGAAAGTGATGGCGCATTATCAGCCCCATCATGCTGAACCCTTATCCGCCAGATGTCCTCTCCTCTCACCCTCTGGCTATTCTTTGTGTGAAAGAGATTAGTGCAATAGCACACTGTTTCACTGTATTAGTCGGCCTGTTCTATTTGCAGAGCCTTTTGTTGACACAAACTATGGAAAGTTGCATTTGAAGCAATAAAATAATGTTTGTCAGCTAAAAGGGCATTGCAACAATATTCAGAACCTGGGCTTTGAATGAGACACTGAATGCAGAGGCTAATGAAGTGGCTGAAAAATACAGTTTTTGAAAAGACAGGCTCTGTTGAAATCTCTACCCTTTTGCTGGCTTTGAAAAGAAACTCATGAATGCTCAGTTGAAAGTCACCCTTATCTTAGGAGACTAGATGACCTGCGATAATCCTTTAACCACTTTAAGAGATGGCATTTGCTTTTGCTCATTACACTTACACAAAAAAACACATTTCTTGGAAAGTTTTTAGTGATTTTCACAAATTTAACTAACCCAAATGACAGATTAAATGGATGAGAGAACAAGTCGCCTTTTCAAGCTTTTTCTTATTGAAATAAACAATAGCACAATATGTTTTAAAAAAAGGATATAATGTGGACAGTTTTAATAAGGAAATATCAACCATAAAATCTGTAGGCAAACTGAAAAGTCAATTATGTTAATGCAAGGTTTCATACTATTAGTTTGGTGATATTTATCAAGTAGGTGAGCCAGAATTTCAGCTGTGATACCAAACAGTGAGGAGGATACCAATTGACTGCAACAGGGCATAAATAGGCTAGCAGAATGGACAGACAAGTGGCAGATGGAATTTAATACAGAGAAGTGTATTTGGCAGAAGGGATAGGGAGAGGCAATATAGACTTAATGGCACAGTTCTAAAGAGTGTGCAGAGACAGAGGGACCTGGGGGTTCATGTGCATAGATCTTTGAAGGTGGCAGGATATATTGAGAGAGTAGTTAGCAAAGCATATGGGATCTTGGGCTTCATAAATAGGGGTATTGAGTACAAAAGCAGGTAAGTTATGCTGAACCTTTATAAAGCTCTGGTTAGGCCAGAACTAGAGTATTGTGTCCAGTTCTGGTCACCACACTTTAGGAAGGATGTGATAGTCCTTGAGAGGGTGCAGGGGAGATTTACCAGAATGGTTCCAGGGATGAGGGATTTTAGCTACAAGGTTAGCTTGGAGAAGCTGGGGTTGTTCTCCTTGGAGCAAAGGAGGTTGAGGTGAGATTTGATTGAGGTGTACAAGATTATGACGGGTTTGGATAAGGTAGACAGAGAAAGGCTGTTCCCACAAGGACTAGGGGACACAGATTATGGTTTTGGGCAAGAGATACAGGCGGGATGTGAGGAAGAACTCTTTTACGCAGCGAGTGGTAATGTCCTGGAACTCGCTGCTGACGATGGTGGTGGAAGGGGAGACAATCAATGATTTTAAAAGGAAATTGGATAGGCACTTGAGGGAAATAAACTTGCAGGGCTACAGGGATAAAGCAGGGGATGGGACTGACTGGATTGCTCTACAAAGAGCCGGCATGGACTCGATGGGCTGAATGGCCTCCTTCTGTGCCATAATGACTCTATGACCTGCCTGTGAGCTTACTCAAATCAAGGCAGAAAATTGCACTAAAAACCACATATTTTGTAATACCAAAAATTATATATACTTATTTGTTTAAAAGAAAGGATCTTCTCTAAAGTGGAGTTGGTTGACATTATACTTGCAAATGTTTCTGTCAATCTATAATTAAGACGGCCAACTTCTACCTCCGTAACATCCCCCGACTCCGCTCCGCCTCAGCTCATCTGCTGCTGAAACCCTCAGCCATGCCTTTGTTACCTCTAATGTGAGAAGTCACAACACCAGGTTATAGTCCAACAGCTTTATTTGAAATCACAAGCTTTCGGAGCGCTGCTCCTTTGTCAGGTGAAGTGAAGAGATGCATATAGACACAGCTTATATAGTCAGAGAATAATGCCAGATGATTACAGGTAATCTTTCTAACTGCCATTTATCACACCTCGGCAGAGAGATAATCACAGCAATCAAAGGTGTGAATGGTGCTGGTTGTGTTGCAGAAAGAGTCCCGAGATCCAGATTCTTAATTGCTAAACAGCCTTGGGTCATTTGGTGTGAGAACAGAGTTCTCTGCATTCAGCCAAAAAAAGATAGAAATTCCTTTAAATGCTTTTTCATGGGCAGAATGGACGAACTTCCGCCTGATCACATGGGCGGAAAGAAGATCCCAAAATAAGTGGAACTTATTAATTAAAATAAAATAGGCAGGCTACCAGCGCTATTCTCGTTGTTGCTGATGGCTTCCCGATGGAGGGCGTTCCTGATGCTATTTAAAGGCAGCTTGCACCTCTAAAGGGGAGGTGCACTTTGCCTGCAGGTATCTATAACAGGATTGTAGAAAATGGCAGGCACAGGAGAAGCTACATGGACAACGCGGTTTTCAGACCCTGCTTTGGAGGTTTTGGTGGAGGAGGTCAGCAGGAGGAAGGACATCTTCTATCCACCAGGCAGCAGCACGATTTCCAAGCAAGCTGCCTAGCATGAGTGGATAGAGTTGTCAGTGCAAGGAGTAAGGCCCCTAGGACATAACTGTAATGTAGGAAGAAGCTCAATGACCTCACGAGAGTAGCTAAGGTAAGCCTCCTACCTCATATCTATCATTACTCTAAGATTAGCCTTGCATTACCTGTTGCCTCAGCACACACTAGCCTTTCCTTCCTCGATTACCACCACTATCCTGAAACACAGCAGGGAGCAGACAGTCACAGGGGGAGGACCACGCTTCATCCATGTGCTGTCCCCACTTGAAGGGCAGGTTATGGACATCATGGGCAGGAGGTGTGTCAGGAGCATGGCATCTGGCTAGGCTGGAGGACAAGTTCTAACCATTTTCCCTCCCTTCCCTTCTCAATAATTTACTGCATTACAGCTCTGGTAGCTCACAGTACTGCTGGGCCATGCTCGTCTGCTTCCTCCAGCTCCTCATCCCCTTTTTCATCTTCCAGCTCCACTTCGCCCTCCTCAGGAATCTCCAAGGCAAGCCTCCTTTGAATAGTTAGATTGTGGAGCATGCAGGAAATGATGATGAACCTTGAGACTCGCTCTGGGCTGTACTGAAGGACCTCTTCCAATCTGTCCAGAAATCAGAACCATTGCTTTAGGACACCAATGGTTTGCTTAATGAGAACCCCTGTTGATGCATGGCTCTTATTATATCTGAGCTCAGTGGCTGTGCCCGGTTTCCTGAGAGGAGTTATGAGCCAGTTGGTGGGAGAATATCATTTGTCCCAAAGAAGCCATCCCACCACCTGATGGTTTGGTTGAGAGCCTCATGACTATTGCCAGGAAACTGGGCACAGACATGTATAACTCGTTGCCTGTGGTTACAACCAAGTTACACATTGAGCAAATGGAAATCCGTCCTGTTCAGAACCAGAGCTACATCCATGCAGCCAATGATGCCCTCCACCTGCCAGACTCCAACAAAATGGACAAAACCCAGTGCTCTTTTTTCCTGATTGTCAGCCTCCATGAGGAAGTTATGGTGTGGAGATGCCGGTGTTGGACTGGGGTGGACAAATGTAAGAAGTCACACAACACCAGGTTATAGTCTAACAGTTTTATTTGAAATCACAAGCTTTCGGAGCGCTGCTCCTTCGTCAGGTGAAGTGGAGACACAGCTTATATAGTCAGAGAATAATGCCAGATGATTACAGGTAATCTTTCTAACTGCCATTTATCACACCTCAGCAGAGAGATAATCACAGCAATCAAAGGTGTGAATGGTGTCCAAACAGGTCAGTCAGGAAAACATTACATCAAAGAACAATGAGGTGGGGTCACAAGGGGTCAAATGTTGCAGATGCTGGGGTCTGTATGAAAAACAAAGAACAAGCAAAATACAATATAAAATATTGTATTTTGAGTACGCACGGGGTACTCACCCGTAAGCCCAATGGAAGTGCCGGTTTCCTGAATGCACTGCGCATGCGCGGGAAACCGGCACTTCCGTTCCCCTGAACGAAGGGGTTCAGAGGTCGAACGCATGCGTGGGAGAGGCTGCACGTGCGCATCGAACTTCGTTTTTTTTTTTTTTTTTTTTTATACAGGTTTTCCCGGGAGGATAAGTCTGCAGAAGTTACACATTTAAAAAGCAGGCATAAGGCCTGCTTTTTACAAGGTAAGTGGTGAATTAATTAAAATTAAAACATTTTTCCACAGGTTTATTATTTTTAAATACCTTAAAGCAAGGTAAGTTTATTTTTAGCCCCATTAGAAAATAAAAAAAAAATTCAAAAATTTAAATTGTTTAAAATAGTTATTTCATGTAATTTATAGTTTATTTTAAAAAATGTGATTAAAAAAAAAATTATTTGAAGATTTAGTGCTGTTTTGGGGCCATAGTATTTATAAGTTTTGACAGCTCTTCTTGTCAAACTTATGAATGGAGCATTCCCTGCTCCGATTGGCTCCCCATGGCCCACGTGATCCCAGGGGACGCATCGAACTAACTGCACCCCTGGGATACGCAAGCACTGCGCACCGGCAGCTGGACCAGGCCCTGGATCGGAATTCCACGGGGGCCCACAGCTCAACGGCTGGCGCGCAAGGTAAGTGCAGGTTGGGGGCTTACACCCGCGGGAAGCCCCCGACCCAAATTTCTGGGCCATTATATTGTGATTCTTAGTTGACTAACTTTTCAATGCTGATCTGAAAGTACCAGGTATATTCCAAACATAAAATAACCATCTTCAGGCTGCTGGTAAAATCATACAAGAATGATCCCTTGTTTTCTAATAATGCCAAACATCTGAAAGGGCTGAGAAATTTCTGATTGACCAGTGCCCAAATGTATGCCATCCATGTTTTTGTCAGCCCATGGACATTTGAGTCAGCTTGTCAGTACGCTAAAGGAATAGACACAACAATTGACTGCCAATAAGGAGCTCTGAGACGTTGTTCTGTGAGAAGTTATAGGCTTCAAAGGATTAAATAATCAAGCCATCAGACTTTCATGGTATTAAAGCAGCCAGTCTATACTGTGCTCAGAGTCCAAAGCAAACACGCTGTTCATATGCTGACCTGTGATGGTAACTTTGGCCGAAATAACAATTGTGCTGCTAGGATCCCTTTGAATATTATATATTCTCACAATTTACACTAGATACAGAATTCAGTTATAATTTTCTGAAGGGAAGGGGAGCTTATACTGTGCATATTTCGATATCACAGCAGGCAGAAATTCATCTCCATAATCTCACATTGTTAATGCCATACATCTCTTCATAGAATTAGAGATTCTTTATTGTGCATTGATAGGACATCATACCTCAAGTGTTCATTACCACAAATCTCCGTCAGACCTCAGAGGTTTCTGAAGGGCAATAAATTGTGATTGGCTTAAATATCATACTGATTAAAAAAAATCATAAAGCACTATTTGTTTAGTGAACTCTTCATTAAACAGGCTTCATTAAACAGGTAAGGAAAATGTACAAATCATTCAAACAATTTTTCCAAGGGTTTTCAGCAGTAATCTTGGTTACACACAAATCCCACTATCTATAGCTAAAAATAACAGCAGAGTTTCTTCCGATGTGGAAAATCAGCATAGGTTTGGTTGTGCGAGATCTCCGTTTTCCCCAATAGCCTGTCCCCGATCCTGGTTGATTTTCTGGGAGAAGGATATTTAAATATTTTCAGCGGGCTCCTGGCAGGATTCCCACATCTGTTGGGTGGCTCATCTTGGGGTGGGGTGGGGTGGGATGAAGGGAAGGAAATTGCTTTAGTAGACCATGGGCACCTGCTGCAGCATTACTGGAGTAGCTGAAGAGGTACTTCTAATTTTAGTAAAAATATAAAAATCACAAGCCTGACAGTGTGAAGCTGATCACCCTGCAATCATTTGCATTTCTTTGAGGTCTTTAAAATTTATATACCCGCATCCCATGCCATAGTAATGCAGCAAGCCAGGAACGCGTGGTATTTGTAGCGCTGAGCTTTGCTAAGTGGTAAATGACGTGACTTCTCCACCTTCAGATCTTGCAGAATGGTTTACACATTCTCAGATGCCTGCATGAAGCGTTGCTCAGATAGCAGCATTCTTCTATATGCAAGCACCGTGAGGTGTCAAACCTTGGCTCAGCAGCTGAGGAAGGACTCCAGTTGTGCCTCCAGCTAGCTGCTCACTGTTCCTTTGACGCCAACTGCACTCGATCCTACTCACTTGTGCTTAGTGCTTCATCTGGCATTTCCTCCTCTTCCGTACTTGCTAAATCCGCCGTAGTAGATGTGCCTGCGCCAGGTGGAGTGAAATGCTGGCTTGTTTGCTGTTACTAGCTAAGCCATCATTGTGGCAGACCCCAAGAAAAACAGGAGAGGACTATGCATTAGAATCCCTTCAAACGGTGGTGACATGTCAATTTGTTCCGTGCTGTGCTGTTGTTGTGCAGTTTATGTTGTGACCAAGTAAACAGGATTAGATGAATAAGAAAAGGATAATATTAGCCCCAAACCTCAGTAAAACCAAGCACTCCCTGTCCCACTCTTTCTTTGGCCTCCAGTCCCATAATTTTGAGGGAAGTCTTCTTTCATTGAGTCAATAGTCGGTAGTTGAGATAGCCCCCCAATCCGGTATGCCTTTGCTCTAGTCTGCTTTGTGTGGCCTTTTTTTTTTGGAAAGCATACAAAATGTACAGATATTGGACTTTGGAAGAGCATAAACAGCAATACCCAAGTCTCTACCCTACATGTCACCTTGTGTGAATCTATGAAAATACTGCTTGTGATTTCAGAATGCTTTATGGAGGCACAATATGCAAGATTTGTGTGTGATATTAGAAGTATATTTCAACACCACCTTCCCATCAACAATATGGGCATGAATGTGTGAAAAAGCTGAAAGGTTGCAAGTGTACTTTGCATGCTGCTGGAGTGAGGCTGCACCATGGTGAGGGTAAATTATTTGTGACATGTATCCTACGACCATATACTTTGAGTTGGTACACTGTGTAGCTTTACCTTGCCAATCTTTTACAGGCCTAAGATACTTTTTCCTCATTTGCCATGAACATGGAAGACTGAATTCACTTCCTCAGCCACTTCTAACCAGGAATTTCAGACACTGTCTGTTAAAAAGATGCCACTCAGCTTCTAAGAAGACAACCCTCTTTTGCTGTACCTCAGAGAGCAACATCTTCAAATTGGACAGTCTTGCTCCTCTTTTCTGCCCTACATTGCTGACAAAGTCAATTTATGATATGTTCCTCTTCAGTGTAGTTCTGCTTTAAATGTGAGCATCAGCTCTTTAAGAGCTGTTTCACTAGATTACCCTCTCTGCAAAATCAGCAAGTTTCCTGTGCCAATATTGCAGGGAG
Source organism: Somniosus microcephalus (assembly GCF_052327205.1). Taxonomy (NCBI): domain Eukaryota; kingdom Metazoa; phylum Chordata; class Chondrichthyes; order Squaliformes; family Somniosidae; genus Somniosus; species Somniosus microcephalus. Next base: position 71,320,817 of record NC_140989.1, on the reverse strand, counting down.
CATATTCAAACTATGTGACACTGTGCTAGGACCAGAATATCCTCCGTACAATGTAAAATGTATTTACTTTTTTTTTAAACTCAATTTGTAGAACCAATTGGATTATTGTTGTGTGTTTCACTAGTACTGAATGTTCGCAGCTTAATCAGCTTGACCTGAACTCATGTGGCTCAATGTGGAGAGAAAGAAGATTGAAATGGTAAAATATTTCCAAGGTGTTAATTTTAAAAACTATTTTTGACATCTTCTAAATAGAGGAGGTACATTTATATTGTAAGTACTCCCCCTCCTATACTCTCCACCTCTTAAGTTATTACCTATATGAATACTGAAATTTTACATGCACTGTTCAGAATGTAATAAAGCTGCTTTCAATCATATCAGAATCGAACGGAAGACTGCTCCATTTTCAAATTTCAAACCATTTTTCAATAAAATAGGGAGCATAATAATCCAGATAATACTGACACAGGAAGCCTACTAAACTAGTCACCTAACAAATCAGATGGTGATTAACCAACTGTGCATTTTTAACATTGTTATTTCAGATTTCCAGTACTGCAGATTCAATTCTCCTCTACTCTCGTAACAACTCAGCTATCCTGACAACTATGATATGGGTTCTTTTCATTATTTTGTGCTTGATTTTTTTTAATTGATATTTTGAAGGTATACAAGAATGATTTGATTATGACACATCCTATTTGGACAATGATTTGCAGAAACATGCAATTATATTTTAGTCAAAATGTTTACAATGTCATGAGCACTTTACATAAAAGCTTCACCGGCAAGAGGGTTACGAAGGTTGTTGCATGTGGGGGATATAGGCAGCTATTTTTATCGTAGAATGGCAGCAGTGTTCAATAGACTGAAAGCATGAAGGAGCTTCCTGAGTTTTGACTGGTACCATCTCCCATCCTGAGGATGGTCCTGTTGGTCCCTGGGGAAGGGTAAGGAAGAAAACATCTGGAAACCAGCTCCAAGTACAACCTGTGCAATACCCAGGAGTAGCAAATATTCTACAGACATTTTGTCTATGTTTGTTGTTTCTTATGGCGAGGGACAAGAGGAAGCTTTCCAGCATAGTAAGGGAATTGTACTAGCCTGAATACCATTGGAGGTTCATGCATTCCTCAGTAGAATGGCAAGGCTAGGTATGTCCTGGGGGACTGAGAATTTTCTCATGAGCGTCTTGGCCTAAAGGCCCCTGTCTAACAGGGCTGGAGGTATGTGCAGGACTACTATGTGTTTAAGGCCAAACCATACCAACTATTCCGAGAGAAAATGGTGGTTTGTGAAACGGCACAGAATGCAGTGTGCTCTGAACCAGCTCTCCCACATACTGTTGCACATGAAGATTGAAAGTGACAGATATATGTATCCAATCCCATAAAGCTGCAGTATCTACCAATTCTTTTCAGATTTCAGGCATCAGGAAGTGGATGACCCTCTTTCCCTGTCCCTTGCACAACTTAGCCATAATAAACCCCCCAGAAACAGCTACTGGAGGCAAAAAGCACCACAAAATGGCTGTTACTGTCACAGCCTGGAGGGACATCTGTGGATTACTGAAGATACCCTACACCCCACCTGTTGTAGACACAGCTTGGCTTTTTCCTTTATGTCTTCAGAGAACACAGAACACTTAAGAAAGCCTACATGGTACTGCTCATCATAAGGGAAGAATTCTTAATCTACATTCTGGAGCCAAATGAAAGGGGAAGGCCCTACCATTATTGCCATGAACTCAGGAAGAACGGAGACATCTGCAGAGAAAAAAATACATATCAGCAAAGCAGAGCCCAATAATCCAAGCCCCAGCCAATTCCAAATTGAGCCTCAGGCTCCCAACAAGGATTGAAGTTACTGCCTTTCAACTATTCAAAAAGACAAATCTCTAATTCAGCTGAGCTCCAAAAAATTAGCTCAAGAAATAACCTTATTAAATGAATTCACATTTTAAAAACATCTTAGATATGGATTGCATGATTCGAGATACCATAAGTAAGCTATGCTCTGAAGATAATGGTCCGGGTTTTGCAGTGGGTATGACAGAATACTCTGAGTACGCCGTCGTACATGCACTAAATCCCGAACTTGTGGTCTGTCAACATACGTGTTGACAGACCATCTGTATGGCCACCGAAAGCCTAATTGCTGGTGCAGAGTTGGGCTATTTGCCCACCAACTGCCCAGCAATTATGTACAAAAATTTTACGGCTGGTGGAAACAGGCGCACGGCCTGTTTCCACAGCGTAAGGGGATACTTGAAATGAAAAAAATGCTTTTTTTTCCAATTAATTGACATCCAGGAACATTAAAAGATTTAATGAGAAGCAATCCTAGTGTATGTTAAAGCCACAGGTTTTTTTTAAAAAATAAGTTACATTTCATAACTTTCTGCACAGTGCACAGTATTTGTTTAGAAGTGGGAATTATGAGTAATGAATTGGTTCCCACAATAAAAGCTAAATCTGTAATGTATTTTAAAGGCTGAAGTAATGTAGTAATTTTAATGAATGAAAGGCGATCTGTTTCCTGATTGGAGGACCAGACCCACGTGATCCCAGGTACGCTTCTGCACAGGCTGTGTCATAGAGTCATACAGCACAGAAAGAGGCCCTTCGGCCCATCGTGTCTGCGCCGGCCATCAAGCCCTGTCTATTCTAATCCCATTTTCCAGAACTTGATCCGTAGCCTTGTATGCTATGGCGTTTCAAGTGCTCATCTAAATGCTTCTTGAATGTTGTGAGGGTTCCTGCCTGTATCACCCTTTCAGGCAGTGAGTTCCAGATTCCAACCACCCTCTGGGTGAAAAAGTTTTTCCTCAAATCCCCTCTAAACCTCCTGCCCCTTACCTTGAAACCTGTCTTGACAAAGGGTTTCGACCTGAAACGTTGACTCTATTTCTCTCTCCACGGATGTTGCCTGGCCTGCTGAGTTTTTCCAACATTTTCTGTTGTTAATTCGGATTTCCAGTATCTGCAGTATTTTGCTATCGTACTTGAAACTATGCCCCCTGGTTATTGACCCCTCTACTAAGGAGAAAAGTTCCTTTCTATCCACCCTATCTATGTCCCTCATAATTTTGTACACCTCAATCAGGTCCCCCCTCAGCCTTCTCTGCTCTAAAGGAAAACAACCCCAGCTTGTCCAGACTCTCTTCATAGCTGAAGCGCTCCAGCCCAGGTAACATCCTGGTGAATCTCCTCTGCACCCTCTCCAATGCAATCACATCCTTCCTATAGTGTGGCGACCAGAACTGCACACAGTATTCCAGCTGTGGCCTAACTAGCGTTTTGTACAGCTCCATCATAACCTCCCTGCTCTTATATTCTATGCCTTGGCTAATGAAGGCAAGTATCTCATATGCCTTTTTAACCACCTTATCTACCTGTCCTGCTGCCTTCAGGGATCTATGTACATGCACGCCAAGGTCCCTCTGATCGTCTGTTCTTCCTAGGGTCCTACCACTGGGATCCATGGGCCATTACGCTGCCCTCCTACTTGCAGCGTCCGAGAGCAAGTTTACAAAGGAGGGCCTCCATCAGGTAGGTGCATTTTTTTTCCACAGGTCACATTTTAACCGATTTAACACCTCCCCCTCCTCGATGCTCTTGCACCCATCGTGTGAGGGGGTTAAAATTTCCCCCACTGTGTATTGCACAAAACAAGACACTGGTTTCAGACATCTTAAATGTACTGGCCCCAAAATTGCGCTCCGTGGCATAGTAGGTTCATTTGACAAAATTCTTTGTTTCCCTTTTTCTATTCTTTCTTCTCTGTAGCTTTCTGTTGATGGAACTCTTTTTCTATCTCTCTGCACATCTGCCCTTCTTCTTTCTATCTCCTCTCTCTTCTGTATATCTCCTACCATGTTTATGTTACTTTACTGACTTCTTGAATTTGTATCTTTAACCTTTTTAAAATAATGGAGCACACAGCAAGATGGCAGCTATGATGCATCAAGTTTGAAGTGGGTTCTTGAGGCCAGACTTGGGTGGGGAGAGGCCATTCACAAACTGTTGCAACATCTACAGTTAAGGGGAAAATTAGAGACGGGGAAATAACAGGGGGAAGAGGGAGGAAAAGAGAGGGAAGGTGGGGCTTGGGCTCGGACATAGCAGGTGCAGGGTATTCCGGCCTAGAAGTAGTAAGTTGACAGGGGGATGGCAAGAGCCTGGCTTGGGATGTACCTGTACTTCTGGATGGCTGGTTTTTCTGTTGGTATCATGAAGGATCCAGAGCCATGACCCTGACTAGCACTAGAGCTTCTGCAAAGCACTATAACATGAGCATATGAAAAACACTGGGAATGTGGATCTGGATGGAAGTGAGGCACTGGATGAGTCAGGCTCGGCAATGAAGTATCAGGGAAGGGTGTACTAGAGGTTCGGAATGATCCTGAGGCTCAGAGGAATGCATTACATTGTGCAGAATGGAATGGGGCAGAGAAGAGACTGTTGGAGTTAGGAGAAAATAGAGTACTACACACTTAACCAACAAAGAAGAAAAATATTGTCCGATGGCTCGATATAGACAACCGACGGCTAAAGCAACAGTTACTTCTACAATTGAGCCAAATGCTGCCAATAAATTCTCCATTATCAAATAAATTTAAGTACTGGTTTGGAAACAACCTAAAATGACTAGCTAATTGGGCACCAACTAATGCTATTTCTTTAGAACAAAATGTCTGATATGAAAATCATATATTTGGTTCATGCTATCCCATTTATAGTTCTAGGCTGTGCCAATCCAGTCCACATGCCAGGAGGGATTGCATTTTCTCCCAATGTGTTGCAGAAGGAGAATTGCACCTGGCTGATGAGAGGCTCCTGCTCAGCAGCTCACGCCACCTTAGAGGTCACGTAGTTAAGGTTTTTATTACAAACTACCACTGGAGTAAATAACTCCCCATCATTTAGAATTGACCATCTGCTACAATTAAGTAGCAAATTTGCAACAAATGTGAATTTGCAGCTGTAGCATAAATGGGCAATAGAATGAATTCATTTAACATTTAACTAATTGAAACTGGCAACGATGTGACCATCCAACTGGACACAAAGGGATCACTTTACGGCTGCACTACCAAACTGTACTGCATTCAAGGTGAGAAAGAACAGCCCACCATTGGCAAATTAATCTTCACTGATTACAAGTCGTGTTTTAAATTGGATTCCCGGTATTCTCCAATTGAAAACAACTATTTAACCAAAGCGTCTTCCCAATCGTTGCAACATAAATCATACTTAAAAGGGAGTCAAAATAACTCTTTGTATTGTGCATTGCAATTGGATTGACAAGGTTCTCAGGATACCGAAAAATCACTTCATGTCCGACTGCTTGCTGTGATAGCCTGACAATTTAATATGTTAAATGTTAAGCTTTTCTAACTGCTTTGGGGTTCTGAAAACCCAGAACACTAATGTGTACTAATTATCATTCTACACCTAACTATTGCTACTTGATCTGTTCAGGACCATCAATCAAAACAATTTAAAGTTCCAATTAATTCCATAAGTGTGAATAAATGTCATAAGATTTGTTTTTGTTCCCAGTGGATTTTAGATCAGTCAAAAAAAAATTCCAGTCCACAATGTCTTCACTGTAGACTGGCACCCACTGAATGCTAGCAAGCAAAATTATTCACACGCAGAATTGTCTCCAACTGAATTAAATGAGTTCTGATATAATGGAATGAGTGCAAGACTCAAAAGAATTGCTTACAATTGCTCATACATGAAAAAGATAGCTAAGTCTAAATTAAGATGTTAGCTATGAAGTTTCCAATAGGACCTTGACATGACTGTTGACCTACTCATGACATGATCACACCAACAAGGATTTGGAATTCTATTAGTATTACCAGAAGAAAAAGTCAAGGAGTCATCAGGAAAACAAATCCATACCTTCTACTCTATCAGCCAATTACTGTTGTTAAAGTGGAATTAGATGTGTATTGACAATGTGAGGGGGAGGGGAATTGAACAGTGAACTGAATGAGATACTGGAAAAAATGGTTTATAATAAAAAGATAGTTCTAAAAGACAAAATCCACTTTTGGTTAGCTATATATGTAAGAGGATACATTTTACTATGCAAAATACAGAATAAAAGATGAGTGGGAGTGTTACAAGGCAGCAATACAATCTGAGGTTTCTGATGACAAGCTGTGAGAATGAAGCTCAGGTGCTTTAGAAGGTCATTAAAACCCAAAGACTGTTACAGCTGTTGTATCTTCTACATACTTTTTATATCTTATGTACATGAACAATTATACAGTTGATAATAATTTGCATGCTCCATCTTGCAAGTTTTTAACTCAGGAGTCTGCTCTGTTGAGCTTGCCATTACATATTAGCAATGTATACAGGATGTACTCATTTTGTTGATACATAGAGACAAATAGGTTTCAAGCTAAGGAATGTGTTTTTATAAAAAGTAAACTAAATTATGATTAACCGACTCAGGTATAAATGTCTTCAGGTATGAATGTCTTTTGTCAGCATAGCTATTTTATTAGAAAATAATGCATGATTTTCTAGATTAATAGGAATATGTAGATTATAATCTGAAGTGTAATTGAAGAAATGTATAGAATCTATGAAGTAATACGTAGAATTCAAAAGCTGCATTCTTCTATTAAAAACTGAAGAAAGACCAGTTCCTTTAAAAGAAATTAAAAACAAAGGTTGGAGTTACACCGTAACTACCTGTACTGATCTCAGATCAGTGGCTACATTATCAATTTGTTATTGGCAGTACCTTGTTTATAGAAACATAGAAGATAGGAGCAGGAGTAGGCCATTCGGCCCTTCGAGCCTGCTCCGCCATTCAACGAGATCATGGCTGATCATCCAAACCCTAGCACCCGGTCCCTACACCGACAGCCATCCCACCCAAGCCCTATCCCCGTAACCCCACGGATTTAATCCCCCCTAACACTAAGGGCCAATTTTTATCATGGCCAATCAACCTAACCCGCACATCTTTGGACTGTGGGAGGAAACCGGAGCACCCGGAGGAAACCCACGCAAACACGGGGAGAATGTGCAAACTCCACACAGACAGTCACCCGAGGCCGGATTTGAACCCGGGTCCCTGGCACTGTGAGGCAACAGTGCTAACCACTATGCCACCGTGCTGCCCTAGTTACAAATTCAACTCCTACAGTCAGAAGGGAGATTTGCAAACTTTAAATATCCTGAGAGCACAGCTGTGAGCATTTGCACTTTCAACATATTTAAATAAGCTCTATGCAATTTTTTAAAGGGTCCAAGAAATCCAATCGACCCTCTGAGCACTTTTAAGCGACAAACACTGAAGATACATTTCACGTGATGTTAAACCAAGAGGGTTTTGCACTGCTTTCCTCCAGAGTCAGGTCAAGATCAGACTCTGGACTTGTACTGCTAAAACATCACTAAAACAAATGATCTAGTCATTATTCCATTGCTGTTTGTAGGACTTTGGTGTGCCCAAATATGTCTACATTACAACAGTGACTACACTTCAAAAGTACATAATTGGCTGCAAAGCATTTTGGGTGTCCTGGGGTCATGAAAGGTACTATATAAATGCAAGTTCTTTCTTTATTTCTTAGGAGTAAAAAAGACACATCAATGTTTTGGATTGTGTGGATAAATAGATTAGAAGAAAAACTAGTAATAAAAAATGTACAGGATACTATAGAAATCTGAGAAATATATAAATGGAAGCAAAAAGGGAGTTTACAAAGAGTCAGACGAAATAGGAAAAAAAATCAGCGGTCAACACAAATGGAAATGGCAAGAGGTTTCATAAGCGCTTAAGAGATAACATAATTGTCAAAGAGGTGGGATCACTGAGATGATGGGAGACTATCTTGAATGACAGTGAAAAAAATAGCAAAGATACTAGAAAATATTTTGCCTTAGCTTTTACAGAAAGTGAGACTGTGGCAGTACCCGAGGAGGATGTGCAACAGCTACTATTATAGATACATGTTTGAAAGGAAGCTATATTAACAAGTTAATGGGACTGAAAATAGAAAACCCACCAGGCCCAGATGATATGCATCCCAAATTGGGGAGGAGACAGGAGGTACGTGTCATAATTTTCCAAAAGTCTTTGGAAACAGGAATTGTACCAAAGGACGAAAGGGTAGCAAATGTTACACCACTGTTTAAAGAAAGAGAAATGGAATAATCAAGGAATTTATGGAGCAGCTAGCCTCAGTTGTGAGCAAACCTCTACAGTCTATAATATAGGATAAAATCATAAAATCAATGAGTATTTCAAAAAGCATGAACTAATCAAGAACAGTCAGCATAGACATATGATGAACAGGTTGCCCTTGACTAGTTTTATTAAATAAGTGTACAGATAAAGGGAATATGCTAGATGCTGTATATATAGATTTTCAGAAGGTGTTTGATGAGGTGCCACATAACAGACTTAAGAAAGTTAAGGCACATGGTATTAAAGGGATGTAGCCACATGGATAGATTGATCGCTAGAAACAGAAAGCAGAGAGTAGGAGTAAATTAATTTGGATTGACAGGATGTGAGTAGTGTTGTGCCCAGGGATCTGTGATGGGATGTCTTCTGTTTTCCATTTATGTAAATTATTTGTCATGGGCACAATGGGAATAGTATTGAAGTCTGCTGTTACTAAATTGTTGGTGTGGCAAACAAGAATTGAATACAACAGAGGACATAGAGATTAGCAAAGTGGGCAAGTATAGTTTGATACAGATAAATATGAGGTTGTATATTTTAGGATAAAGAACAGAAAGAGCATTGTTTTTTTTTTAAAGAATGAAGGAACAGGGTGATCACGGAGTGCAGATACATAGATCTTTAAAATTGAGGCTGCAAATAGAAAAGGCCATAAAAAGTCAAAATGAGATTCTGGGATTCATATAGAGGAGCATCGAATACAAAAGCAAAGAAGTGATGTTGAAGTTGTGCAAGACATTGGGTAGGCCATGGTTAGAGTACTGTGAGCAGTTCTAAGCATTGCATTAAAAGGAAGGTATTAGAGCTATGGAAAGGGTACAGCAAATGCTCACAATGCCAGGAATGAGAGGTTATAGTTGTGAAGAAAGGTTTGAAAAATGTTGCAAATTTTCTTGAAGCAGAGAAGTTTGAGAAGGGAGGAATCGAGTAGTTTTCAAATTGAGAAAGGTTTTGAGGGTAAATAGCCAGACTGTTACCAATTTGCCAACCAGTGGAAACAAAGGTGGATAAACTCAGGATCATTACCAGAAGAATGACAGAGATAATTAGAAGAGGTTTTTTTGTCCACAGGGGGTTCTTAGAACATAGAATGGGGCTACTGAGGCAAACACTATAACGTAATTTTAAAATACTGAATACGTATTTGAAGAGAGAATATAAAAGGATACAGGAATAGGATTACAGTGGATAGCGCCGGTTGAACTGTAGCAACGTCACAAAAGCAATGGTACGAATGGCCTCTTTCGGTGTTGTGATTTTTATCATTCTATGATGCACTTGTTGAAGTGCATTTGTGCACATGTCAGGCAGAATTGAAGCTGACTGATAACCACACAATCAAAACAAGCCAGCCACTTTCACTGTCTATGATAACACACAACAAATGATAACCGCTTATGGCACCAGAGGGTCACCACCCAGCACAAGTTACCACCTCGAGAGAAAGGAGACAAAAATCAAAAGGAAAATTGAAAGAAATAAAACAAAACGGCACAAATCTTCTTAAAAATTCCCCCCATTTTCATATGAAAATATACTTTGAAATACTTCAGCGAATCCCTCATCTAAATGGCCCTGCATCCCTTTGGTCTCTGGGCTGTAGTGAGATACTCAATAGAGCACTATCACTGTCCCACACAATGCGGTACTACTACATCAAAAATGATACTATACTGCATTACTAAAATACAGGTCATGTGATCTTCCACTAATTTCTGCTTTATAAGCATTGATTGAGCTCATAAGCTGCAAAAGCAAGCTTTTCAGAGCTAAACATATTTTTAGCAGTCTATTGTGGTGCAAGAAGTACAATATAACAGTTTGAATAATTGTATTTAAGGAATTGGCAGTATTTCAAATCTAACAAATAGATGTGAAGATTGTGCCAAAATGAACAAAGTCTATAAAACTAATGAGAAACAAATTTAAAATATCTTGCGCTGTCCTCAATAATAGTCATACAGATCATTACAATGATAATTAATGTGGAGCAGGAGTTTTAAATGTTGCTGCACAAATACAAGATCTACAGTAGCAGTATACAGTAAGTTAAAATTAATAATTGTATAAGTTCTATTTTTTATTTAGCAGCTTTATAGATGCCATTCATCAAGACCACTAAATGTTAAATACGCTTGAAACAATGAGAAAATGTTATCCATCCCACCCAGCGCCTGATCTGATCGTTTTAATTTTCGCCTGCTTTGGTAATATGAGAATCGTAACTGAAGATGTACAGAGATCATGTACCTTTTTTTGGGTCTTTATTTTTTGAATAGCATCATAAAGCTGGAGTGGACTGGCACTAGGCCACATGCTGTTGGGGAAGAAAAAGACAACTTCCCTTTAAGACAGTTTCTTATGTCTTGAGGTTACAATGTTGGAGCTGTCCCCATGTGATCAATCCAGCCCCAAAAAAGTCTACCATGTCCTGGAGCAACTACTCAATTTTTCCCTGGAGGTATTACCTAAAACAGACATGTTATTAATAATAATATATGCATTCCCTGTAAGAGCCGATGGGACAGCTGGGTGAAAGCACAGTGTATGAAGGATATTCAGAACAACAACTTGCATTTATATAACGCTCTTAATGTAGAAAAACATCCCAGGCCCTTCACAGAAGCACAAAGTAAAATGGGCACCAAGCCAAAGTAGAACATAATACGATGGGTGACTAAAAGCTTGGTCAAAGCGGTGGGTTTTAAGGAGGGTCTTAAAAAATGAGAGCAAGTGGAGAGGTGAAGAGGTTTAGGGAAGGAATTCCAGAGTGTAGGTCCTAGATAGATGAAGGCATGGCTGTCAATGGTGGGGTGAAGGGAGTGGGGAATGCACAAGAGGCCAGAATGGATGGAACGCAGAGTTCTCGGAGGGTTCTGGGGCAGAAGGAGGTTACAGAGATAGTGAGAGGCAAGGCTATTAAGGGATTTTAACACGAGATTGAGCATTTTAAATATGAAACAGTGTAGGATCAGGAGTCAATGTAGGTCAGCGAGCACAGGAGTATTGAGTGAGAAAGGATAGGAGCAATGGAGTTTTAGATGACCTGAAGTTTATGAAGGGTAGGTGAAGGGTGGACAGTCAGGACAGCATTGGAGTAGTCAAGTCTGAGGTGACAAAGGCATGGATGAGGTTTCATCAGCAGATGGGCTGAGTCCTAGGGCGGAGGTGGGCGATGTTAGAGGTGGAAGCAGAAGAGAGGATATAGCTCAGTGTCAAATAGGTTGCTGACATTGCAAACAATCTAGTTCAACCCAGACAGTGCCCGAGGAAGGGGATGGAATTGGTGGCCATGGTATAGAGTTTGTGGTGGGGGCCAAAGATGATGGCTTCAGACTTCCCAATATTTAACTGGAGGAAATTGTGGCTCATCTCAGACTGGACATCAAACAAACAGTCTGATGGCACAGAGGCAGTAGACCGGTTGAGAGGTAGAGATGGCGGTTGTCAGCATACCTATGGAAGCTGACCTCATGTCTTTGGATGACATTGCCAAGGGCAGCAATTAGACGAGGAAGAGTAGGGGGACAAGGAAAGATCTTTGGGCTACTCCAGAGGTTAACAGTGTGGGGGCAGGAATAAAAAGCCATTGCTGGAGATTCTCTGGCTACGATTAAATAGGTAAGAGTGGAATCTAGTAAAGGCAGTTCCACTGAGCTGGACAACAGAGGAGAAATGTTGGAGCAAGATAGTAGAGGAAGATAGTGTGATCGACAGTGTCAAAGGCTGTAAAGAGGTCCAAGAGGATGAGGAGGGAAAATGCACTACAGTCATAGTCACAGTCACAGAGAATGTCAATTATGACTTAAGGTGATTGGCAGAAGAACCAAAGGCAACATGAGGAATAACTTTTTTACACAACGAGTGGTAAGGATCTGGAATGCATTGCCTGAGAGGGAGGTGGAAGCAGATTCAATCGTGGTTTTCAAAAGGGAATTGGATGGGTACCTGAAGGAAAAAAAATTGCAGGGCTACGGGGCAAGGGTAGGGGAGTGGGATTAGCTGAAGTGCTGTTGCAGAGAGCCGGTATGGGCTCGACGGGCCTAATGGCCTCCTTCCGTGCTGTACCCATTCTATGAATCTATGACTTTGATTAGGACCATTTCAGTGCTGTGGCAGGGCCAGAAACCAGATTGGAGTGATTCAAACATGGAGTTGCAGGAAAGATAAGCGTGGATTTGGAAGGGACAACACATTCAAGGACTTTGGAGGGGAAAGGAAGCTTGGAGATAGGGCGATAATTTTCAAGGACAGAAGAGTTGAGGGTGAGTTTTCTGAGGGGTTGGCGACAGTGGTTTTTAAAGGGAAGGGGAAGTACTGAAGGAGAGGGAACCATTTACAATGTCAGCTAGCATGGAGACCAGGAAGGAAAGTTGGGTGGTCAGCAGTTTAATGAGGCTAGGATCAAGGAGTAGGAGGTGGGTCTCATGGACCAGATAAACTAGGAGAGTGCATGAGGGGAGATAGGAGAAACTAGAGAAAGACGTGAGTTTAGAGCTAGGACGAGGGGAAATCTTCAGGGAAGTTTGGCTTGGTGGGCAAAGAGTATGAAAATGAAATGGGCAGCAGAATGAAAACCCTATAAGATAGGTTATTTTGCAGCCTCCACAAATTGCCATAGACTATTCATGTAATACCTCAGAAGGAGTAGTAAAATTCTTGTGGGGATACAAACTCCTCTGCCAGCACAGACCTGGCAAATATTGTGGGGGAAAAATTCAGTTGTTTGCGCCTCCCATTAGCGCCTTAAGAGGGCACTAATGAGGCACAAAGCAACTAGCGCCCGGGCGCGGCGATGTTTACGCCGCTCGCAAAATTAACTAGACCATTTTTCGCCAGCGCTAAATACTACCACCACGATCTTCTGCGCCGTTAGATTGTGACGTCAGTCGAGTGCGCAACGCCCCATTAGCGCCCCGCACCGGATATTGAGTGGTGCCCCCCTCACTTACCGCCTGCCGTTAGCAACGACAGGTTGAGGGGAGCGTTGTGGTCAGAAAGGGACTAGGGGAGCGCGATTTAAAGGCGACCGCTTCCTGCCTTTTTTTGTCGGTGACATTTTTGCACCACGCATTCTGAGAGAGAGAGAGAGAGCGAGAGAGCGAGAGCGACACACATCTGGAGACATTCAACGCTTTGTGAAGGAGTTTTGGGTACTGAGCAGCACTTTGCAGGTTTATTTTGATTTGCCCTTCCTTGCTTCGCCAGCACTGAGGTAGCGCCTCGCTCCTCGGCCTTTGCGCCTTAAGACAGTTGTGAAGCGCCTGATTTAGCGCTCCAATCACCTACAGGGGTGATAAAAGCCAAGTTTGCTGTCGGAGGCGATAATTACGCACGGCCAATAATGGCGCCCTAAATGGGGCGATACCGAATTTTCCCCCGTGTCTTTAACATGTATGAAGCTCAAATAATGATATTTTACAATGGTACTACATAATGGCCCAGAAATTCCGTTCACAGCCCTCCCGCGGGCGGAGGGCTGCAATTTGGAAAAATCTCTGCCTAGACCGGAGGGCTCCCGGGAGGCGCAGAATTCTGTTGCTGTGCCTCTTCAAACTGCCGGTGTGCGGGGCACGCGTATCCCAGGGGCGCATGTGGTTCGCAGCGTCCCTGGGATCACGTGGGCCATGGGGAGCCAATCAGAGCAGGGAATCTACATTCATAGATTTGACAGGAAGACCTGTCAAATCTATGACTAGAGATCAGCCCCAAAACATAAGTAAAACTTCAAATAAATTTTTTAAAAATCACTTTTTAAAATGACTATAAATTAACTTTTAAATAAAAATTTAAATTTTTGAAAAAAATAATTAAACTTTTTAACGAGGCTAAAAATAAACTTACCTTTATTTAAAGTATTTTAACATGATAAATCAGTGGAAATTCTTTTTTATACTTTCTTCACCTCTTAGCCTGGTAAAAGCAGGTCTTGCGCCTGCTTTTCCAGGCGCAGCTGTTTCAGACTTACCTGGACTGAAGCAACTGTGGAAAAAAACAGAAGTTTCAGCCGTACGCGCTGCCTATCCGGCGCAGGCGTTTGACCTGTGAAGCCCTTTCTTCAAAGAACGGAAGTTCCGGTTTCCAGCGCATGCGCAGTGCATGCCTAAAACCGGCACTTCCGTTGGCCCAACGGGTGAGTACACAGCGCGTACACACCCATAGGGACCGGAATTTATGGGCCGTTATGTATGGACACGTGTTTTTGCAGGGTCAGCTAATTTATAATAGCAAGGTGTGCAAATTGTCTAAATCCAGACTGCATTGCCTCAGATACATCTGTAGGGGGGTGGAAAACTTGGAAGGGGGAAGGAGTTAAGCCCTAAAAGGGCCTGAAATGGTTGGCAGGGAGGGGGGACGGAGGAGGATTGGAGAACGCAAAATAGCTGAAGGAGAAGCAGAGATCTGATGCAGTAGCAAGATATAAAACTTACTGCCTAAAATTGGCAGCACTAGAAGAAGCAGGCAACCTACAGGACAAAGATGGTACTGAATGCCAAAAAAAGGAGCAGCCAAAGTCAGGGACTCTGATCTGAATCTTCCTAATGGAGATATGGAGCAGGACATCACTGCAGGTGTTCCTCAGGGCAGTGTCCGAGGCCCAACCATCTTCAGCTGCTTCATCAATGACCTTTCCGCCATCATAAGGTCAGAAGTGGGGATGTTCGCTGATGACTGCACAGTGTTCAGTGCCATTCGCAACTCTTCAGATAATGAAGCAGTCCATGCCCGCATGCAGCAAGACCTGGACGACATTCAGGTTTGGGCTGATAAGTGGCAGGTAATATTCGCGCCACACAAGTGCCGGGCAATGACTATCTACAACAAGCGAGCATCTAACCACCACCCCTTGACATTCAACAGCATTACCATCGCTGAATCCCCCACCATCAATATCCTGGGGGTCACCATTGACCAGAAACTTAGCTGGACCAGCCACATAAATACTGTGGCAACAAGAGCAGGTCAGAGACTCCCCAAAGCCTTTCCACCATCTACAAGGCACAAGTAAGGAGTGTGATGGAATACTCACCACTTGCCTGGATAAGTGCAGCTCCAACAACACTCAAGAAGCTCGACACCATCCAAGACAAAGCAGCTCGCTTGATTGGCACCCCATCCACCACCTTAAACATTCACTCCCTCCACCACTGGTGTACCGTGGCTGCAGAGTGTATCATCTGCAAGATGCACTGCAGCAACTCACCAAGGCTTCTTCGGCAGCACCTCCCAAACCAGTGACCTCTTCCATCTAGAAGAACAAGGACAGCAGGTGCATGGGAACACCACCACCTCCAAGTTCCCCTCCAAGTCACACATTGTCCTGACTTGGAAGTATATTGCCGTTCCTTCATCGTCACTGGGTCAAAGTCCTGAACTCCCTACCTAACAGCACTGTAGGAGTACCTTCCCCACATGGACTGCAGCGGTTCAAGAAGGCGGCTCACCACCACCTTCTCAAGGGCAACTAGGGATGGGCAATAAATGCTGGCTTTGCCAGCGACGCACACAGCCCATGAACAAATAAAAAAAAGAGGGACTGACTGGGGTCAAGGGCCCAGAAACCCACCAAATATACGTGATTTTATCTGTGGAGGGCTGGACAGCTATGCCAGAATTACGCCACAGTTGACCACAACCCCCCTCCCCTCCACAACAAGCACCAAATTTGGAGGCTGTTGTCTTTTCTTTGAACATGTGGCCCAATTTTCTGAATAGTCAATTTACCTTCTTAATGGACACATAATTTTCTCAGATTCAACCATTTGAAATCAAGCTTCCTGCCTGATTCTCAGTCAAAGCCTGCTAGGTCTGGGCACAAGCTGAAAGAAGAAGTGAAGTGATGTGAATCCTCTCACCCTTGGCTGTAGGCTAAGGGTAGGCTCTGTGGAGGTGGATCTCAGCAGCTTGGTAGGACTAGAGCCAACTCTGAGCACAACCACTATGGAAAGTGGACTGCCTCTGTGACCCTTCATCATTAACTACAGGAAGAACAAACTCCTTTCAGATTTGCAGTTCTGTGAGTTTCAATTGATTGTGATACATTTTACATAATAGCATAACTGTGACTGATGTACAATGTGAACTACAGCTCTCGTGCATAGCGGCTCCTAAAGGGGCAGAATTATAAGCTTCGATTTCTTAAAATACATTATTCGGTGAATTCTGTACTGCTCAAGACATCAGCAGGGTGGCCACCATCTGGTTCTGAACTGGACTGCCTGGTTTTAGGCATGATATCCCAGTAACTTTTATGGCTGAAAGCCAGAGTACAAGTACAAAAACAAAACAGTTTAAAAAAAAAAAAATGTAACCACACGTGTTAGCAGGCTTGCCCCCATCCAATTTGGAACATAGTTGCCAACCACTCACTGAGCAAGTGGGCAGCTTTTTGCGTCCTTGTTTACACACAGCTCCAAAAATCAGCATTTGAATTTGGTTCAACTTACTCCACGAAGCAAAAAGATTTATTTATTCTGCGCGCACGCTGAATCGTTGAATATGCGCAGAAGAGGGTTTCTCTATGCTTTATGGAATGAACAGGGTTTGGCAGGAATGTGCAGATTTGAACTGACCAGTGCAGAACCCAACAGCGGCATAAGTAGTGGAGCAGCGCAAGCAGGGGTTACAATGGCAGGTTGTTGATCTAACAGTGTGAGTAGGATCATTGTGGATTGTGCTGATAATGATGGTTCTGCAGTAGTTGGAAGTTGCTGACAGCTCGAAGTGCCACCAGCTATTTTGGAACTAAGACAAGGGGAGTGCGCACAGTCAAAAATAAAACTTAACTCTATGCATTAGGTTCTAGTCATGGGACTCTATTTCCAACCCTTCTCTGGAGTTTTCTTTGCTTTTTATTGCCAGTTTAAATTATAAAGGACATTCATAGAGTAAACAAAGAAAGACTATTTCCTCCTGCTGAGGAGCAGTGATGAGGGGTCATCAATTTAAATCCTTCACCAAGAGAGAAGAGAGGCTAGGAAAACGTCATTATGGAGAGGCCTGGTGCAGCATGGAATGCTTTGCCACAGGGTATGGCTGACGAATACATCATTACATTTTTAAGGGACAATTGGATAAATGTTTGAAGCAGAGGTAGATACAAGGCTATTGGAGACAGAGAAGAGCAGTGGGATTAATTTTACATTTCTCTAGCAAAGGCCCGACACAGATAGAGTCAAATGGCCTTTTTCAGTCCTGTAAATTTATATGGTTCTATGGGTGTACATGTCCACATTTTGGATTTTTTTCTGGGAGATGTACTTCAGCTCCATGATCTGTACAAAGGTTCAGTGAATCTCTAATTTACCCATCTATATCTCTGAAAAGAGCAGTGAGGCAAGGTTTTCCACTCATGATCATGGACCGACTCATTTGGATGTCTTTGTCAAAGGCATCATAAAAGGATGGCCTTGCAGTGCCAGTTTTGTGAATTTCTGATAATATACTTTTCGTAGATATATTTTTAGCAGATTCATCTGGGGATCTAATGCATTCCACATCATTTTTGGCTTCAAAAGCAAAATGCTGGAAAATGCACCAAAAATGTCAAAATTCAAAATTTCCTGGGGTCCCATTAGAAAATAAATGTACCTCCAGTGCTCACCCCCTTCAGAAATGTCCAAAATACACCACTGAAAAAAATACACTTTTATGTCCTTTAGTTTTTTTCCCTATTATACAATTGATGAAATAGTGGACCTCCCAGCATCTTAAGTTATGATAAACTCACATCCCACTGCAATCTCATTGTAATTATTTTGCATGTGTCACTGGTGAGGCCATTAGGTTCCAGTTTTCACAGAAAAGCAAACTAAATTGTAGTACAGGATTCCAAAACACTAAAGGATCCTGAAATTAAAATGTAATAAAAAGGAATGTAATTTATTCTGTCACCTTGAAGCAGTGGCCAAGGTCATTGGCCTTAATTCAGGGCTCGTTTACAGTTGTACACTTTTTTTGTGGTGTCTGCTTCCAGGAGATGTGATAGTTTTTTGAAGCTGCTGTTCAGGTCTTAGATTGTCATGTATGTTAGGACTAGATAAAAAGGTGGAACCTTATACCCACCGACTATAATTTACATTGTTTAAAAGACCTATTTAAGCCATGTTTTTACATAAAACCATGTGTTCTATTTTAGGTAATTGGTGTGATTCCCACTTACAACACACTGGCAGAAATTCCACACAGCCACTGTAACTATAAGTTTGCTGCAAAGTAATTACAAGATTGAGATTGTTGTGTGTTTGGAATTAATTGAAATCCATAAAGTGGTTAATAATATACTCAACATTTTCAATCTGTGCCACACATTATGTTGCTGAACTAAGGTACACTAATTCCCTGTCAAATCAACTGCCCCACTGGGCTGCAGACCATCATGAGTTGAACAGATCATAGGGAGGAGCATAACGTGCTGGTAATTTATACTTCACAACAAGAGAAAAATGCACGAAGGGAAAGCAGAGAGAATAAATCTATTTCCCACACTAAGAATAATTCGAAGAATAAACAGCTCGCCAATCTCACTTGCATTAATAATGAAGATAATTTCTGAGCCTGTGACTCAGGTAAACTGAGCATTCCTTCAAAGTTTTGCTGTTATGATTTTTTTTTGGCTGAGGATAGTGGTATGAACCAGGTTTCCTGTTCATTGCAGGGAAAAGGTACTCATAAGAGGAACTGCTGTAATCAGGAAAAATTAATTTGATGCAAGTTTATCCTCCACAAACCCAAGGGCATTGGCAAAACAGGGAGTTAGAGGGGCAGTGTCTGTTTAAGCACTTTATTCGAAGTAGCCTTGTGAAAGCCATGTGATCCTTCTTTGTTCCCACACTACAATACTGCAACCACAGACAGATTCTGAGTGCTTTTTGATTCAGGGAAAACAGCACTACTGAGGTTTCCTTTTTCATTAAATTCCTAGCAGGTCAGTGAAAGAATGGGCCAGAAAGGTTCAGGTGAGCAGGATAAAGCTTCATCCAAGATCAAGAAAGTCCAACTTGAAGGCAAGTTACTAACTTTCATGAAAGGAGGATGGAAATGATGAATTGGTAATTTGAAGTTAAGGTTTGTCTTAAGAACAGATACACAAAATAACCTACTTCGAAACAGTGAAAGAACTACTGCCGTACAAATGGAATCCATAGAGTTCTTCTGATGTTGGCCCATGAGATGGGCTGGATTGAATGAGCTTTGAACTTTCACTTGGACTGCTAATTGATAACAAGGTCATAGGGAAGAGAGAGAAAAAAGTAGGTGTTAGTTTTTTGTTGGCTATGTATTTCAGTGATTCCTTTCCCTGATGATTCTTGGTGACACATTGGTTTTCCTGGCATCATGTAGTCGGTACGCTTTTGACTGCCTAGTGGTGAGTTTGTGTGCCAACCGTTTTAACTTGATTATTTTTAATGCATTTAAAGTTTGAATGGTCTGAATATAAATAAAAATAAAGTACAACAATCTCATTAATCAGAGCATATGTTGTGGCAAAAAGTTTTTATAAGTATGAGCAAGTCTGCTTTCAGATCTTTTCAATGGACATATAGCAAATACAAATCTTTTCTTATCCTACATTGAACAGTGTCTGCCTCTGTTAGAAATTGAAGCAATGATGATTCTGTTGGAAATTTTGCACTGTTAACACTTTACTATGGTGGGTAGAATTATAATAAACTGAAGAAATTACTTCTATGAGTAAAAATCTATTAAAGATTTGGGAATTAGCCCAAGAGATAACATTTTTGTCCTCCATTCAATACTGTGATAAACCTAAAGATAAAAATCACTGTATGAATAGGGTGGCTGCAAATCCAGCCTTAGATATGACCCAAGCAAGACAGTGCAGTAGGTTAGAACACAGCCTTTGACCCTCAGGGAGATGGGTTACAGAGCAATCCCAGATAGGTGAAGAAAGGGTTTCTGTAAGATGGATGCAGGTATCCTAACTGAAATGAGTTTGTGTAGTTTCAACCAAGCTTAGTTCAAAGCAAAAATATCCAGAATTTAGTACAAATTGACAATCTTACTTGAAGAAGTGATTAAGGATAACTGCAAAGCTACCAGCAGCCACACACTGGAATGAGACACTTGTGCCCCGTAACTGGAGTTTCACATAATAATAAGTACGGGATTCCCACTCCTGTCCAATTTCTACATTTGTAAATAAGTCCGCCACTCACTCCTAATCTTGCAACAAGTCTGTCAGAGAATACTATGGGAGACAGGCATTCCTACGCTTCTGTGTGACATGAAACCACACCACTATATCCTTAGTTTAAGGAATAGACTGGTTTTACATAGCAAGAAGGCTCTATCTCACAGCTGTATTCCCTGACTCTTAGCTGCAAGAGCAAACATAAGTAGCAGGCAACACTGGATGGGGAACAGACCTGGAGGCAAACTGATCAAGAGAAGAAGGATTGGCCTGAGATCTATCAATCTGTAGAATAACCTTTCACCGAGTACAATAATCTAAGGATTAGGAAATAAAAAAGTAATAATAAGCATGGAAGGAAGGAGTGAGAGGAGCAAAAATGGAAAATTGCCACAAAGAAAGAAAAGAAATCCAAGACAGAAAAGGAGATAGAATACAAAAGGAAGTTGGGCATTCATCAACAGAAGAATAGAATGATCTAACCTTTAGGCAAGCACCTCACATACTCCAGGACTGCAACAGCGTCTGGGTACCTGCTGTCAGGCCCTGTTTAACATCAAACCATCACTATCACTTTCAGTGTCTAACACATAAAACACTACAGTGTCACCGATTAACATTAGTAATTCACTGTGCAAGAGCAGATGAAGCAAAAATGTTATAACCAGGCTTGCAGTTACCACAACTAAGTCAGGAACAAATTAGGACTTAGTAAATGTTTGCTGATATATGCATCTCAACTGCAAGTGAACCAGTGACATCTAGTGACAGAAAGTAGATTCTACATTTTAAATGTCATTGTTAACAAAACCCAAGACAACTGTTAAGTATAGTCCTAGTGAAACTTAACTTTTTCTTTGGCAACTAAGAATTGAACTGAAGAAGGCTCCATTGAATTAGATTGCCTTAACCTTAATTTTTCATAAGATTTCAGACAGTTCTACAAATCAAAGCTACTAAGTGTCACAAGTCTACTACAAACTATTTTCCTAAATAGGCAGTTTTCAATTACACAGCATCATACCTGAAGTCAACAGAATGATCAACTACATTTCCTCAATGATTTAAACATCATATTTGCAGCAAAATTGATTACAGCCAGTATTTTTTCCGACTCCAAAAAGAGGCTAGTATCAATGTTAAAATTTGAACATAATAAACCAATGATCTTCTAACTGGAACATTTAGAAAAACTCAAGTAATGAATGATCTATGGTTGGTTCATTAACTGACAAAGTTGACAATAATGTGAATCTGAAAAGCAACTTCTGGTAATAAATTGTTAGATTTGAAAATAAGATAAGATATGCTCTTTTTTAAAATGCTCTCGCCAGGAATAACCCCCCACCTCACATTGTTCCACATCATATACAAAATTTAATTCTAAGTAAGACTTGAGCTAGAACGCTAATGTCCAAGAGTTTTACTTTAACCATGAAATGGGAACATCCACAGAAGAAAGGCTCCAGAAATAGGAAAAGGAGAAGCAAAATACTACTGTGTGAATTTAAACCACACAGTGATGAAGTCAAGCCGCACTGGCAGATCCTTATTAGTTATTGGAAAAATTGTTGGAGTTAATATTGACACAGCAATGTGTAAATCAATATATCTAGAAGGGGCAATACATTTTAATTTAAGAAATGTTCAAACTGTAGCAGCAAATCCATGCACTTAGCACATATGCACCATCAAAAGGTTTGCTCGCAGAGACATTAATTCTGCATAGATCAGAGGATGGTAGCCAGGGCCTATTCAGAAATGTGCGGCATGCAGCATTTGCTCAGATTCTCATTTTACAAAGAAAGCATCATAAATCACAAGTGAAGCTTATAATAATCTATTTTCAGTTATTTTATGAAGCATTTTTACCCTTGATGCAAAGCGCTTGCATTTCAGTACCATCAGTGGCAATAGTTCATCTTTCTATTGCTGCAAACACTGTACTAAGAGGGTTTATACAAATATGTGTTAATAAAATTTGCACATATATGATTCACCCCATAATAAAAAAGAAAAGCAAATGCATTTAAAATCAAAGAAAAAGTGAATTTCAATTTTGCACTTCAAATTTGTTATAGACCACACAATGTATGGAACCAGAATCGTTTTGTGCAATATTGAATTTTTTTGCTTTTGAACTAATTTTTTAACTCAATGTCATAATCATATTTCATTTATAAAGGATTAAACTCAAAACATCTTTTGAAAATACTCCTACAATTAAATCAATGCCTTTGTAGTGACACATTGACATTGAGGTATAATTTCAGTATTATTACACTGAAACTATTTCAGTCCAAACATTAAGGTAGGAGTAAAGTATAAAGAATGAAAATTATATTGCTTAACACCATTACAAAATGCCAAAAACCATTTATTAAATTGAGCATATTATGAACACATCAAATGCTTCTTGGCAGCTAACCATATTCTGAACTGGTTTCGAAATGTAACTTTTTTTAACACAGTAAGATAATGGGTTGAATTACATTCATATATTTGAAGTTCAATATACATTTAAGATGATGTTTAAATTAGTTCAAATATGGATTCTTTAAATACAATGGCAACATTGCTTCAAAAATTATAGGTGCAACCTCGAGGGGACTGGCAAAAAAGCTCCTCTCAGCAAGGGATTCACTTTATCGAGGTTGAACTCCTCATGAGCTTTAGTGGAGCTTCCACCAAACTCTGGAGAGGGTGGTCAGGGAAGTTTGTCATAATGAGAGGTTTGTAATAATGAGATTCCACTGGACTCGCAGCACCTGTCAAAGCTAAAGCCTTTGGTATTGATTTCATTAAAGAAAACTCCTTGGATCTTTGTAAGATGATTATCAAGATAGATTGGGAGACAATTTTAACTCTTTGGTTGTCAAAGGTTACTTTCATTATTAAACAGTAGCTATGTGAATAAAGTTATTTCTCTGGTTTAGGGATAAGGTTAATAATTCTGAAGTAAGCTTCACTCACCAAAAGTAGCGCTTTAATTTCAAATGTGTTTCCTTCATTTCAGTCTACTTTCAGAAATGCGAGATTAAAACACAAGATATTACCATTTCCAGCAACACAGCTAGCTTTCTCAAGAAGCAACACACTAAAGCATCATTTTAGAAGGGGCATTAAAATACATATGTACGTTTTTTCCAGAAATAACTCAGTCATGCTAATTGAAGCTGTTAAAATTAGGAGAAACTACATACTATGGCATGTCTGTTGTATAAATAGATGCTGGATCGGTGACTGAACTGTGATGTCCATGTGCTTTCATTCAGCAATAAATCACTTTTGAAAATCAAAGTGTTTAAGTGAAGAGAAAAATGATCTGAAAGATCTGGCCTCAGCGTGCAAACAGGAAGTTTATCTGTTAGGAGGTAATTTTAGCTGCATCGTAATAAAATGAAACAATGTCTGCTGACCCTCAGATGCCATTCCCATGTGGTTACTTGAATTCTCGCCATGCTACATAGAGAGCCAGCTCTGAAAGCTGATATGTCATGGCACAGTGACAGTGGAGTCTCATGAAAAAAAAAGTTTCCACTACCTCAATCCTCACAAAGCAGCTGTCAAGTTAATTCTTGCACATTACAGTTCTGCTAAAGATTGTGGATGCTGCATTCTTTAATGTAGAGATATTGCACATTTAATTTATTCAATTGACTTAAACTTTTATGTGAACACAAATCTAATCTAAGTGCTTAGTTCCAATGTATCAATTCCATTCAGTCCCACAGAAATTGTGATCCAAGCAATAGCATTTATTGCTTAACCTTTTCAGTATTTTATTGAATCATTCATATGCTGCAATAATCTATTGACTTATTACAAATGCAACTTTAACAATAATTTCATGGTAAAATACATTTTCTTAATTCTATATTTACTAATAAATGAAGAGAAATAGAAAAAAAAATAAGACGTAAAATCATAGAATCTTACATCGCAGGAGGCCATTCAACCCCTCGTTCCTGTGCCGGCTCTTTGAAAGATCTATCCAATTAGTCCCATTCCCCTGCTCTTTTCCTATAGCTATGCAATTTTCTTGCCTTCAAGTATTTATATAATTTCCTTTTGAAAGTTACTATTGAATCTGCTTCCACTACCCTTTTAGGCAGTGTATTCCATATCATAATAACTTGGTGCATAAAAACAAAATTCTCATCTCACCTCCAGCTCTTTTGCCACTTACCTTAAATCTATGACTTCTGATTACTGACACTTCTACCAGTTGAAAAAGTTTCTCGTTATTTACTCTATCAAACCCTTCATGATTTTGAACGACTATTAAATCTCCCCTTAAACTTCTCTGCTCTAAGGAGAACAATCCTCGCTTCTCACCATGTAACTGCTTAACAAAATTTCTGCAAGATTGTACACTGACAGTTCTCTGTACAATTTTTGCTTAAACTTTAACCTCAGAGCAGTATTCCTACTGCCCCAATCTGAATATAGCGAATGGCCCGGATTTTGTGGTCAGTGGCGAATAAATGGCGCTAGCTGTTCATTACACTTACACTTGCCCACAGACTTTCTGGGAATCAAGGGATATGGGGATAGTGCGGGAAGTTGGAGTTGAGGTAGAAGATCAGCCATGATCTTATTGAATGGCGGAACAGGCTTGAAGGGCTGGGTGACCTACTCCTGCTCCTATTTTTTATGTTATGAAACACAAGGCTGGATTTTGCCAATGGGGAGCTTTTGGAGGCGGGACTCCCACTTGTCGGGTTTTAATCCCGCCTCCATCAACTTCTGGCCAACCCACGCTATTTTCCCTTGATTGACCTTGTTAAGCCCGCCCAGTGGGCTTAGCAGGCCAATTAAGGGGAAGCCGGTTACAGAGAACGTCAGTGTATAACGTTTCATCTGTCAAACAAATGAATTGTCATTGTTTGACAGCTCCGTGAAGCTGTTAAACACTGACATTCTCTGTAGTTTGAGTTCTTGAATTCAAGACTCATCAAACCTCTTTCTTTAGCAGAAATTAGATGGTTGTTGCATTGGAGAATGCAGCAGCCATCTGTCATCTCTGCCGCGGAGATGCAAGACTCTCCACATCCCCAACGATTGAAGCCTGCAGGAAGAAACAAAGGTAAGTAAACTTTTTCTAACACTTTCCACTTACCTCACATACTCACCTCTCCACACTTGCACCCATCACTTACCTTCACAGCACATTTTTGCACCCATCCAACCCCCTCTGACCCACTGCTCGCCTCGGTGACCCCGACGGGGTTTGCAGCCTTCGGGAATTCCGCACTTGTGTGGGTAAAATGGGGATAATCCTCTTATCTGCCTGTTAACTACCTGTTAACAGGCAGTTAAGTAGCTGTAATCCCCTTCCCGCCTCCAAGGAGACAGGACCGGCGCGGGTCGGTTACCCGCCTCCTGGCAAGATGGCACGGAGGCGGGTTGGGGCGGGATGGGCACCCGCCCCCAGGTTCTGCCATTTTCCCGAAAGTCCCGCCTCCATACCCGCCTCCCCAGGGCTGGCAAGATCGCGCCCACAGAGTCTAAACCAAGAAGTGGAAGTTAGAATAGTAAATTCAATGTCAAATCAGGTACAGAAAGCAAAAGAGAGAGGGAAAGAAAGATGGAATTAAGAGAGAGAAAAAAAAGAGACAGAAAGAAAAGGTTAAATTTTTTTAAATCTTTTAAAATCTCCAACAATAATTAAAATCTGAAGGAATGAGACTCCACATTTTAAGTTAATTTTCAGCGCCAGAGAGGTTGTTTGGCAGTAATTAAGACTTATCACAGCATTAAAAATTCATTTACACTTGAATTGACAAGCCCTAACATTTTTGGCATGTTTAGTGGCTATCTATCACGCAAGTACTGCAAATTCACGCCCTTCCATATATTACCGGTGTAGCGAAGCTTGAGGAGAAGCAGGGCAACTCGAATAGCAACTTCCTGATTTCCACGTTTAACTGCGCATGTATGGACATTGGAAGTTGCTGTCCGATTTACTCCTTAATAACGGTGAGCGCTGATAGCTTCACTGTTATTTCTACTGCAAAATCCGGGCCACTATGTTGAATTTAGGGCAGATGTGTGTGGTAGACAAAAGCCCATTGGCAATTGGATTATCATAGAGTAAACCTACTTTATTCAAGAATAGTAACAGCTGAGAGCGACAGCAACAGAGTGAACAGAAAGTCGTCCTATATGAGTGGGCTGGACTTTAACCCAGGTCACAGAGGTGAAAAGGACAATTGTCATTTTAATGTTTTGAAAAAAAGTTATAAATATTAGACAAAGTACTTGAATTATGCACTATACAAAATTCCCTTCTTAGTTTTATATTTCCACTTGAGGACAGAGCTGGATCTTTTTCATTACTAGTCATAAAATTAGCCAGTCAGAAAATTTATTAGCCAGATTTGAAGTTCATCAGTCAACCCATTAAATACAATGATGCTGTGACACAGTACTTTTTCACCAGGTTATTAGCCAAATGAAAATATATTTCACCACATAAAGCCTGCATTAGTAACTAGAAAATTGGCAAGTGGCCAGACCGATCCCTGCTAATTTTTTTCCCTATGAGATAGCTTTTATGAGTATATTCAACACTTACAATAAAAATAAAAATAGGAGATTACAAAAATGAAAGAACTTGCATTTATATAGCACCTTTTATAACCTTAGCATGGCCCAAAGCACTTTACAGTGCTAAAGGGATCAAGGGATATGGGGAGAAAGCAGGGACAGGGTACTGAATTCGGATGATCAGCCATGATTTCATTAAATGGCTGAATAGGCTCGAGGGGCCGAATGGCCTACTCCTGCTCTTATCTTCCATGTTTCTATAGGCAATTAAGTACTTTTGAAGTGTAGTCACTGTTGTGATGTAAGCAAATGCAGCAGATAAATTGGAAGGTTCCCAGAAACAGTAATTAGATAAATGACCAGATCATCTATTTTTGGTGATGGTTGACGGATAAATGTTGGCCAGGACACCGGAAGAACGCCCCTGCTTTTTCGAACAGTGCTGTGGGATCTTTTATTTCCATCCGAGAGGGTAGATAGGGCCTTGGTTTAACATTGTATCTGAAAGACAGCAACTCCAACAGTGCAGCATTCCCTCAGTACTGCACTGAAGGGCCAGCCTAGGTTATGTGCTCAAGCCTCTGGAGTGGGGCTTGAAAACACGACCTTCTGACTCAGAGGCGAGAGGGCTACCACTGAGACAGGCCAACACAATAATTTTAGATGATCTGATTCACAGAAATGTTACTCCCCAACAGATGGGTGACCGCTATATAAGCATAATAAAGTTTATGTGACTAAAATTCTGCCATCTGTAATGTAACCATCTCCTCAAACAAAAATATCAGAACATATTTAAGATTTGGAGTTTGCTTTATAAGAATATTAATTAAAAAAATAAATGATGGTTTATTACCCCTCTCCCAAAAAATGGTTACTAACACTCAAATCTAGATTTTCCACTATTTTCACCAACTTGGCTAATGGATTTTCCCATCAACTGTTGTCTGCTCTAAGCCACAGCTTCCAGAGAGCTACAGTCAGTACAAATGATTGTTGTACCTTTAAGCTAAACATTAGTCACTAGTTTTAAAAATAGAAAAAAAAACAGTATTTCTGTCACATTTCCAAAATCATTTAAATATTATTGTTCAATTACATTCTAAACAGCATCAGAGGGGTTAATCTCAGACAGTCCATCCAATCTGTCTTTAATAAGCAGTGGACACAGGAATCTTTATTACTTAGATTTAACAGTATAGGGCTTATGATGTATAAATAGCTGCCACATGGTCAATGGATCTGTTCACAGCCAAAGCCTGCAAACGGAGAAGTTGTAGCTGGTGGATTAAGTCATATCATATCAAAGAAAGGCAAGAACTGACAGCTGAAGAGGGAACTTCACAGCATGAGTATTGGGACTTTTTTAATGCTCAGCCAGTAGGCTCCGTAGCCATGAGATATGAAGCCAGTGAATAGCTGGCTTTGGTTCCTGCATGTACTGCAGTATGCTAACACCAAACACTAGTCTACAATAGCACATGTTGAAACCACGACTAATGATTGGCTTTGCTGGGTTCCAAGATGGAGATACGCCAGTACAAAAGAGATGTAGTTACAACAAAGGCTGTGCACTCCAGGCTTCTGAGACCAACATTCTACTGTCAACAAATAAAGCAGTAACCTCAACTATTTACCAAGCTGTGCTTAAAACCCATTGCCCTACTTTTGCTTTCACCTGCTGTTCAGATGTTAGAAGTGGTCAATTACATGTATTTTTTAAGAAGTACAAAAGATGGTCGATTATTTTCTGCCAATACGAAAATAAAGAATGCTAAAATTGGATTTTAAATATTCTGATAGTGTATGAACAAGTCTTGCAGGACAACAGCAAATTAAAACCTGCTACCACTCTTTTCTTCCCCTTCATTAATTCTCCTCTCCCTTTCATGCCAAGTACCATTCTGAACATGGGGGCAGGCATACTGCTCCTAAACTGCACAACAGCACTCTGTCCGTTATCGTGTAAAAGGAGGCATGCTCTCTTCCTGGTAAGAAGTACCATCCTTCTGATTGGAACTTCCTCACTAACAGCCTGGGTGACATACCAAAATCTGTGGAAGGAAATTGCAAGCAAGAATTCCATATTGTGCCACTTCACAGAGCTGGCACACCAACATATGGTGCTTCCAAACTGCCCTGTTGTAAATTCAAGTTGAATACCCTGTACTATACTATAATTCAGGACTTAATGCTAACTTTTTGAGCACATGCCCTTTAGCAGCAGTACTCAGTAAATTTTATACATCCAAATACCTGCCTTATTTACAATAATTAATGAGTCTATATTATTGTTTATTTTAAATTTTCTAATGAACTAAATTCCAGGATTCAAACACAATATCCTGTGTCATACACCATAGACCAAGGGTTGAACAAAAAAATGTCATCGAAAAAACTCTTTTTCTAAGGGATCACAGATTTAAATTCAGGTGGAATATTGCAAGTATTTCTAGATGCCAAAGTAATGGTATATTACCTTTGCACCCTAGAATTTAAAATCCTTGGGGAAAAAATGTAAAAATATAAAATCAATTATGCTTCCTCAATTATTTTTCCAATTTTGCTTCTGTCTAATTTTGCCCCTTCTCCAACCCATACATCTGCTTGTGTGTCTATGGCTAACCTGTATCTGTCTCCAATCCTCAGCCTGCCAGGGCTACTCCATATGCTGCATCTATTTGTAAGCTCACCTGATGTTGATGCCAAAAATCAGTGCTGCTTTCACCAGCATTGAGGGAAAAGCAGGAATTGATATGAGGAAAGGAGGTTGTCCCAGAATCTATAGTGAATTAGATCTGTCACTACAATATATATGTATACTGAAGTGCCCGGCGGTGCCGAGGAGATTTTTGAGGGAATGTTGTTGTTGGAAGAGAGAGAGAGAGCGCGACTGGGGGGAAGAGAGAGAGAGAGCGAGCGACTGGGGGGGGAGAGAGAGAGAGAGCGAGCGACTGGGGGGGGGGGGGGGGAAGAGAGAGAGAGCGCGAGCGACTGGGGGGGGGGGGGGAAAGAGAGCGAGCGAGCGACTGGGGGGGGGAGGTGGAGAGAGAGCGAGCGAGCGACTGGGGGGGGAGAGAGAGCGAGCGAGCGACTGGGGGGGGGGGAGAGAGAGAGAGCGAGCGAGCGACTGGGGGGGGGGGGAGGGAAGAGAGCGAGCGACTGGGGGGGGGGAGGAGAGAGAGAGCGAGCGACTGGGGGGGGGGGGGAGAGAGAGCGAGCGACTGGGGGGGGGAGAGAGAGCGAGCGACTGGGGGGGAGAGAGAGAGCGAGCGACTGGGGGGGAGAGAGAGAGAGCGAGCGACTGGGGGGGGGGAGAGAGAGAGCGCGAGCGACTGGGGGGGGAGAGAGAGAGCGAGCGACTGGGGGGGGAGAGAGAGAGCGCGAGCGACTGGGGGGGGGAGAGAGAGAGCGAGCGACTGGGGGGGGGGGGAGAGAGAGCGAGCGACTGGGGCGGAAGAGAGAGAGAGAGAGAGCGAGCGACTGGGGGGGAGAGAGAGAGCGACTGGGGGGGGGGGAAGAGAGAGAGCGAGCGACTGGGGGGGGAAGAGAGAGAGAGAGAGAGAGAGCGCGAGCGCGACTGGGGGGCAGAGAGAGCGACGGGGGGAGGGGGGAGAAAGGGAGGGGGGGAGCTAGCAGACCCGATGGCTCCGCGGAGCTCCGTGCCACCCCACGCACTGACATGGCTCAGCCCAAGCCCCGCCCTCCCGAGCACCGGCCTCCGGAGCCCCGCCCTCCGGAGCCCCGCCCTCCCGCTGCGCTCATCCGAGCCCCGAGCGCGTGCCCTCCCGAGCTCCGCCTTCCCGAGCCCCGCCCCCCGCCCGAGCCGGCTTCAAGACCAGAGCGACGCCGCCGCGCAACCTACCGCGTGAGGCCCGGCCGGACTCAAGTCGCGCTCCGGGCGGAAGGTGACGCGGACGCTGACTCCCACCCTGCCCGCCTTCACAAAGATGGCGGCGATCGCTGGCCTTTTGTCAATCGCGACGGGAGGCACCTAGCTCGGGCGTGGCTGGTCAACAGACGCCCAGGCTTTGAGGCGTGGAAAAACGGTGAAAGGTAGGAAAATTATAGAGGTTAGACAAAAGATTTACAAATGAATTAACTTTTTTAAAAAACAATTTGTCTTTTAAAAGCAACTTTTTTTTTGCTGGAAATGTAGATTTGAAAAGAAACACGCAGAAAGCGGGAAAAATAAATGAAAAGTTTGGAATCAAGATGGCGGCGACTCATCTCGGTTCAGAACGATAAGGTCCGCCCACACACGCACCGATTGGTGGACCGTCAGGTCACCGAAGCGTAGGATTGGTCAATCGTCCAGTCACTCGACTGTAGGAGGGCCCGCCCGCACGCGCCAGGAACCCGCCGTATGATTAGCATCGAGTGACGTTGAGGTCGACCAATGAGTGGATAATGAGCGGAATGTTGAACGTTTTTTGGATACCGCGGGCGCAATTTTTGTCTGGCCACGACGTAAATACGCTTATGACGGTTCTGGAATCGTCAGCTTTCTTTCGATGTAACACACGTGTAGGTACGCTCTATAACTTTCGAGTTTATTCAATACAGACAGACAGACGGAATGACAGACAGAAGTATCCTTTTTATATATATAGATAAATAAATAGTAGAGATCTTGGGGTAAAAATTCGCCGGGGTTAGCGCCCCGAAAAAGTTAGCGCCCCCACAGCTGATTTTCCCAAGTAGCGCCCCGAGAGGGAGGAGGGGCGCTACTGGAAGCGCTCCGCATCCCTCTTGGGGCGCTGCGAGCCAATATCGCGGCGCTACGTGCTGCAGGCCTTCCTCCCCTTATGGGCCACCAGGGATCGGGAGTGCCGGCAAATGAGCCTCAAGAGGAGTGCCGGGCTCACAGACAGCAGCCGGCACACTGCGGGGGGGCTTCACGGGGACCGGGGACCGCAACGGGGGCAGGTGCTGGCAGGTGGCCAGCATCAAAAATGGCCGCCCAACACCTCCCCTTTAACGAGCGCCGCCCTGGCCGCAGGTAGGCCCCCTCTAACCAATTCAATTCAATTTTATTTGTCATATATGCAGCAGGCGTGTGTACTACACAATGAAATGTTGATTTTTATGAGTCCTCCCAACATTGGAATAAATATGGCATAACAATGATAAAAATACTAATAGAAATACAATAATAATAAATAAAACAACAGTAATAAATAATAATAAATTATATGTTCAGGAGTCTTATGGCCTGGGGGTAGAAGCTGTTTCGAAACCTGCTGGTACGAGACCGTATGCTTCGGTATCTCTTACCGGACGGGAGCAGGGCGAAGAGGTTGTGGCTGGGGTGGCTCGCGTCTTTAATGATTCTCAGGGCCTTCCCCCGGCACCTGTCGGGGTAGATATCCTGGACAGCAGGTAGTTTAATTCCTATAGTATGTTGTGCAGCTTTCACCACCATCTGTAGAGCTTGCGGTCTGTGGCGGTGCAGTTGCCATACCAGGTAGTGATGCAGCTGGACAGGATACTCTCGATGGTGCACCGGTAGAAGTTGGTGAGAATCTGGGGGGCCATTCCAAATTTCTTCAGTCTCCTGAGGAAGGTCAGGCATTGGCATGCCTTCTTCGTTACGACGTCGATGTGATGTGACCACGTTAAGTCCTCCGTAATGAATACACCCAGGAATTTGAAGCTGCTGACCCTCTTCACCTCAGCCCCTTCGATGTAGATTGGGGTGTGTCCCTCCCCCTGCCACTTCCTGTAGTCCACGATCATCTCCTATAACCCCGGAGGATATAGCGTCTGGCGGTAAGTCGGGGGGCGCCACCCAATATTACAGCTGGGGCGCTGCGCATGGCGATGACGTCACTGCTGGCGGCGCAGCGCCCCATGGCGCTAACGGTTAGTGCCGCCGCTAACCTCCCGCTGAATTTCATGGGAGGCGTTAGCAACGCCGCGCCCATGCGCTAGTTGATTTGTGCCCCGTTAGTGCCCTCTTAGGGCGCTAACGGGAGGTGCAAATCAACCAAATTTAGCCCCGCTTTTGTTTAAACTATGGAAGCTGTGGATAGCTAGACTTCTTTTCTTCCCTCATTACAAAAGGGAGCAATGCTGAACCTTTAGCATTAACACTGGGCGGCCAATTAAATTAAGCAAATGGAGGGCTCCTGAAGAAATAGGATACCAGGGTACAGAAGAGGATAGGGTAGATCAAAGTATCAACATTTCCAGGACTCCCTAAAATGGCCAGCGGGTGAGTACAAGATAAATTGAAAGAGGGGGTTATGGAAAACATTCATGGCATCCAAAAGCTCTTTCACATTTTATAATCAAGCAAACTGCGGTGTGTGCGCTGCAAAATGTTTTTTGATTTTCAGTGACTGTGAGCCTCCTACTCCATGCCTAAATGCTGAAGCCAGAGGCTCTCCAGATATTGTGCCTCGGGCTTCATTTCAATGTTGCCGGTGAAGCATGAAGAGCCTGCCGGTGAAGAGAACTCCAAAGTCGGTCAGTTGCTAGCATCACAGCGGCCCTCAGGTAATTTCGTCAGAGATCGGACCGAGTGTCTGGGGTCAGGTTTAGGCCGGGGTCAGACGTCAGCAGAGGAGGCCAGGGGTCCAGAGATCAGGTGTCAGGAGGGGATGCTGGGAGGAGGGTTGGAGGATTGGAGGTCAGGAAAGGAGGCCGATCAGGGGTTAGGAGAGGAGTCTTGGTGGCAGAATCGGGACGTGGGAGCTGCAGCAGTCAGGAGGGGATTAAATGTGGGGTCAGGAGGAGCAGGAGTCCTTACGTTCAGGCAAGTTACTTACCTTCTTTGTTACAGGTGATTGCTAGGGCTGCTTTGCTCGAGCGCAACCCACGATGGCACTAATTGCCTCAGGTCAAACCAATCTTGGCGAGGTGACCTCGAACAGCTGTTAGGCACCTTATTTACATATGCAAAAGGTCTAATGCCTGCTTCAGGCATGGGTAAAGGACATCTCTTGTTTATCTTTACTCAATATGGCAGGTAGTGAACTTCACAAGGTAAATTATGGATATCACTAGCAATGCAAAGTAGTTCAATTAAAAAAAGGCCGAGAAATTAAATTGCACCTGAAAACAGACACGCAACATGCTGCACACGCCTGTGCACATGGTCCCAATTCAGCACATTAAATTTGTGCTGGGACCTCTTTACGATGATTCCAGCGCGCAGCCAGTGTTACCTACATAATTCGTTGGCTGCACACATGTTCAGGGAAGTCGGAAATCAGGCGTCTCTGATGCCACTTAAAGGCAACCAGGACCTCTTAAAGGAGAGGTGCACTCTGGCTGCAAAACAACAGGAAAAGCTTCTGAAGATAAAAATGGCTGCAAGACCTGCAGATCAGTCCCCAAGTTCTCCAATGCTGCTTAGGAGGCCCTGCTCAGTCTGTGGACAGGAGGAGGGAGAACCTTCCCTCCGCCCCCCCACCCCAACCCCAGGAGGCAAAAAGCCCACCAGGCAACATCTCCACTGCCAGTGGGAAGAGATTGCAGAGGTTAATGCCAGGAGCTCAGTTCTAAGGACACGAATGCAATGCCGTAAAAAGTTCAATGACCTCACCAGAGTCGTCTAGGTAAAAATACTGCTCTCTTACTCTCTGCTCACACCTCCACATCCAGACTGACTACTCGCAATACTCCCCTCCCCTGCATCCCTTCACTCTCCTATAATCAGTGCATTATACTGCGCCCCCCACCCCCCGCTTCTCAACCGTGATAGGCATAAGCATCTCACAAGGATGACACTAAAAATCTTTTCTTTCTTGCAGCTGAAGCTCACCCACAACTCCAGACAGGAGGCTATCAGCAGAGGGGGCTGAGCCTGCCTGCACACCCTCTTCCCCATTGAAGAAAGCGTGCTGGA
Organism: Somniosus microcephalus; assembly: GCF_052327205.1. NCBI lineage: Eukaryota > Metazoa > Chordata > Chondrichthyes > Squaliformes > Somniosidae > Somniosus > Somniosus microcephalus. The sequence goes on along the minus strand of NC_140989.1, from coordinate 71,286,027 downwards.
CATCACGGGTAGGGCAGAGTCATGGCCGCTAGAGGAGACGTGCAGGGTTTCTTCATACCGTAGCCTCTTTTTTTTCCTTCTTACTTCTATCTGCATGATAAACTGCAGATGCTTTCACCAGCTACAGTTTTCTTTGCTCTCCCTTTACATCACAAGCTAACCCTTGTCCTAATCCTTCATTTCATGTGCAGAAAATGTGGATGCCCCTGTGCCATTCAGGACAAGGAGCCCAGCATTCCTGAAAATGCACCATCACTCAATCTCACCCTTGAAGCACCTGTTCAGAGGCTGCACCACGTACTTTAGAGGGTAGACTAGAGAATGGCTCTTTAAGTGGTGAATGACCAGGTACAACTGTGCAGGAGCTAGGGTATGGGGATAGAACACCACAGGTGCCTGCTTGTCAGACAGTGAGATCGCAAACTAGTTCTGCTGCAGAGGGCGCGGATGCTGACTTAGAGGGCCCAGGCTACTGAAGAACACTGGGAAATGTTAGGTGCACTGAGCAGCCTGCCAGCTAGCTTGTGCATAATGTCACAGAACATAGTGAAGTTCAGTTCCAACTTGTGTCACAGCTTCATGTAATGCATGGAGACCATGCTGTCCAAAATGGAGTGAGCAATCAGCTCTACAAACACAACAGTGGCACCCACTGTGATGGAGTCTCTACTGACATCTCAGCCAGCTGCCATCTTAGCTTTTGGGGCCAGTGTTGACAGGGGCTTCCAGAACATCCCATCACTCCTGCATTCTGCTTTCACGCAGGAGTACTGAGGCACAGTCCCAGTAGAGTGGCCTTGACTCCATGAGGGAGGCATCTGTCCGAGTGTCCAGCAGTGTAGAGGGTGAACATATTTAAATATGAACATAGGGCTCCCACAGTGCAATTGGAAGCCCGATTTGAGATGTACTGCTGTTGCACAGATTTCCCAAGGGTCAAGAAACTTGGCAGTGAAACGGAGGCAGGAACTGCTGGCTTCCCAAGGTAAGTGCCTCGTTCAGTACTCTTTATGGGCCAGGATGCAGGAGTGCTCCCCTCAGGTCCCTCAAGGGAAGCCCTCAGCACCCCCACACCTAGCCCCGATCGCCGACCTCCCCTTAATTCACTGAATGTTCACATATATATGACCATGTTGAGACATTAAAAAGTCATAGTACCAGTGCTAGATAAAATTGTTGGGAAGAAGTTTGATCATCACTAGGCATTAAAAAAAAATGTACACTTACTACATGTTGCAAAATGTGTGGAGCAAGTACTGCAATGCACTGTAAGAAAGTATGTTACAAACATCGGTCTAAGCTTTCCACCTCTCCCCTGTTGTGTCCCCATTGTGGGGGAAACTTCAAAGACCTATATGTGGGTGAGGGCAAGGTAAAGAGATACAAATGAGGAAAGCATACCCTCCGCCGTGCTGCCCACCGTTTGCACTCTTGAAATACTGGACATAAAGGCTACCCACTAGGCCATTGTTTAGAGATCGTCAGGATGGGCTCTGAGGCAGGAACTGAAATGGGGCCAGTGCAAAAGTTTTCAGAGTGCTGTCATGCACAGGCTCCTTTAATAAATTTGAACTTTTCAAAAGAAAAAAAAATCTTTTACTCAGGCAGCTTGCTGGGCATTTTTCTCTCCTGGTGCCGCAAGCTCTCCCAGGTAGAAAGTCTAGGACCGCAATTTTGCAAATGGATGCAGCTTGGGAGTGGGTCAGCTGGTTTCCGGGTTCCAGTCCCGCCCCCAACTGCATCCGGCCCACGGACGTGATTTTATATCGATTGGCCTCATTAAGCTCGCCCTGCAGGCTTGCCGGCCAATTAAGACAAAGCCGGTCAGGTGACGTCATTTGATGACGCGTCATCTGCCGGTTTTCTTAAAGGGACCACGCACAATTTTTCTTTGACAGCTCATTTCTCAGTGTTTGACAGCATTGAGGTGCTGCAAACACTGACAATGACTGTTCACAGGTGAGCTCTTGCACCCAGGCTCTCCAGTGACTCCCTCCTTAGGCTAGAACAGATGGCAGCAGCAGGTGAGGTTACAGAAGTGATCTGTCACTGGTGAGAGAGGTTCTCCCAATGAGGTGGGACTAGACAAGTCAATTCAAAACTTGTTGCCTACAGAAAAGTGTAAATGCATTAAAAATGATTTTCCCAACATTTCCTTACCTCTGAAACTCACCAGTGCACCATTGGATCCTTCACACCACTTCTGCAGCTGTCATCAATGCACAAACATTACAGCAGACTCACAACATGCCACACTTACCTGGCGTGGTGTCCGGATGTTGAGGAACCCGAGGCAGAAGCGGCAAAATTGAAAAAGAGCCTGTTAACAAGTATCAAGTACCTGTTAACAGCCAGGTAAGTGGCTATAATCCTCTTCCTGCCGCTAGGTGTCGGGTTCATGTGCAAATCGGGGACCCGACACTTGGGAAGATTGATTGGAGGCGGGTTGACAGCGGGTTTCCTGCCTGCTGTCAATCTTTGCAATTTTGATGGCAGTCCCGCCTCCAATCCCGGACTCTGAGGGCCGGCAAAATTCCAGCATAGGTCACTAGATCTAGATTTTTGATTCTGTGTAAGTTTTCGAATAGAAAATGTTACACAGTTAAAACACTGCTAAGAACATGATCTACACAGAATAGATTTAGTTGACAGTCCAATGGACTTTGGCAAAACTTTGTAAAATAAGTGTATGCATAACAGAACTGCAGAATTCTCCAATTAATTTTAAACAAATAATCTGTTGTAACTGGAATTTTGCAGTAAAGAAATAATGAACAAATACATACAATAAAGCAATGCACAAAAATTTAGAGCATACATGTTCCAACAAATAAACATTTGCTGAAGAGCAATATCCCATGGCAGCCTAAAAATATATATATTTAAAAAAATTTCTCACTGCATTCTTAATACTGAAAATTTTCTGGTCTGAAGGGCATGATAACTGTTCTATAAAGACATAAAAGAATCAGTAGACAGAATCCGGACGAACTATGCACTTAAGATACCTTAAAACTAGTCGTTAGGGAGTAAGTGACCATTTTTCAATTAACATTTCAACACCCGGTCCAAGAGATTGACCCAGCATAGCAAGCACGATCAGCCCCAGTACTAAAATATGCAACTGATCTCCCATACATACCATACAAGACATAGAGCAATTAAGTTTTTCAAATTGGTTTCATCACATTGGGATTTATGTCACATTAATGAAAATACTACAAGTTGTAAACGAGGTGACTGACAAATCAGATTTTAAAAATGATGGAAAAACTTGAGAAATCAATATTCTGGTCATTAAAACTTAACCTTAAACCATCCTTAATGTTAGATTTGTAAAACACTACTCTGCTTCTATGACTCAAGAAAAAAGTGCCTGTGGATTATACAGCATGCTCTGTAGGTTCATTACAGTTTCCTTAATTTACCTAAATACCAGTTTAAAAAATAATGAAGTATAAAAGTAACAGTAGACTGTACAAAGGACATTTATATTTGTTTATTCTGTGCTAATGAGAAAGAAGCATATGCAAGTCTATACAAATAATTTCAGGTGTTCGTAAAAGATTCCAAGGCACTTTTCAAAGAGCAGAGGAGTTTTTTCAGTATCCCGGACAACATTTATCCCTTAACATTACCAAAACAGATTTGGGTCTTTAGTATCAATTCAGTTTATAGGACCTTGCTGTGCCCAAGTTAGCTGCCACGTTTCCCTGCATTACAACAGTGACTACATTTCAAAAGTACTTAATTGACTGTAAAGCGCTTCGGGATGTCTTGAAGTTATATAAAGTACTATATAAATGCAAGTTATTTTTTTTTAACATACACTTTGCAACTGTGTCTACATTACAGGTACTGCAAAACTAAAAGGCATTTATTTAATAACCTATTTTATGGAGGTGGTGATTCTTCTCAGTGACATAAATCTACCAGGTATAGCCAAAATAGTCTGGGGGAACTGCGTCCCTGATCAAACCTTAAAAATGGCAGTCTGTTCAGTGTCCTGAAATAGACATATACAGAAAGCACTCAAAGGCCAATCGGCATTAAATGGCTTCACTATATTTATATTTATTATGGATCTTCAAATTGTTTTTTTATAAAGCTGTTTATATTTTGGACTCATACTTTTTTCTGTTAATTGAGTTGTCCCTTCTTCCATATTCACATGATGCAATAAACACTATCCAGATGAAAATATTTCTGACTATCAACATAAGTAGATACAGATGCAATGAATATGTTAGAAAGCATTTAATTCAATATCTAAAATGTGTTTCTGTTAGTGAAGAGGTTAAGTAGAACTGGTAGGATATTATTCAAACCCTCATCCTGTAATCCTTGCTCAGCCTGAACACAGCATAAATTCTCTCCAGTCTAATATATATTAGGTTATATCTCTAAGTTTGAATATTGCTTGAACCTCAATTCACTTCTTTGCGTGGGTCGGTTAGGATAAAATATATTTGTTGTGACAAAGCTGTATGGTAAGTCTACAACTAAACCGGTGGGCATCCTGAAGGCTGAGAGATACATCTATGTTTTCTCCATGGGTGTGAAAGATCTTGTTGTCATGATTCAAAGTGTTGTGGCCACAACGGTGCAGAAGGTTGGTTTATTTTATTATTTGCATTTCTACTTGCACAAACCTTTAGCAGGCAGACCTGCAGGGCACCTTTTTCACTTGCACAGGATCATGACAAGTAATCTTCTTTGCAACTAATATGAAAGTAAACAGCAATATCTGGGAGCTTTCAAATTAAAAGAGAGGGATTGTGTGTTAAAGGTGTACTTGATACTGCAAGCTGCCCTTGACTTCTGATCAGGCTCACATACACAGCTGCCTCTGCATAGTGATGAGGTGCTAAGACATAGAGAGGGTGCTATCCAAAGGTGGTGCAGTGATGGAAAGGCTGATGGTGTCTTGTTAATTACTTTAATTTAATGGCTTTTTTGTTTCACACTCCAGTACCAATCATGTAATGTTTATCAACATAAATAACTGTCCTATCCTCAGATTAATGTATTTTCCTTCTTTCCCTACTGTTTAATAGGAACTGTACCATAAATACATATTTTTTGCTGCTTCATTAACAATATCTACTTCTGCATGCAGAGTTTACTGCAACTGGGCTTGGTGTTTGTTGCTATAAATAAACAAACAAAAGTAAAGTTGGAAAATGTAGTTTAACATCTCTGCTTTTACAAAATTAATCACCATCAAATTTGCTGGAAAATCTAGACCAAATTGTGCAATACTAGGTGCATGTGATCAAGATGCACAGGACACAGTTTACGCCCTACAAAGCAGACTGCCAAATAATTTACAAATGACTTATGATCAGCACCAAGCATTGAATATAAATTGCCTCCATAGTGTCTACATTGTGCATTTTGTTTATACCTTATATTATGTAAAATTAAATTTAGATGTGAATACTCATTTTAAATGCACGCTACATTGCTGTGCAGATGTGGGCTAGTTTCACATATTACTAATTGTTCTCAATTAAAATTCCACTGTCATCACTGAAATATAAAAATTATTTCACAAACAAAAATCATCATGTGTGGTATATTACTGTTATTGTTTTGGTGTATTCAAAAGAACACTGGGGAGTTTCTATCTCAAGTTTGTACTTGTACATTTAACATTAAAATTTATAAGTATTTTATTTTCATGCAGCAACCGTTTCCTAGAGTTAATGAAAGGTATGCGGAAGCAGAAAACAAAGTTCAGCACTGTACTGTAGGTTTAATACTTTGAGGCTCCACCTATAGTTTTACATGCCTAAACACTTCACAACTCCAGTCTCTAAGTGAAAATAATTCTGGGCCCTTATGTTACTCAAAAGTAGCTTCTGCTCTGCAGTGATGCAAGATTCATCACATAACGCAGCTAAATTGACATCAGTTTGGCGGTGAGTGGTCATCTTGAGGAGATAGTCTCCACTTTAACATGACAGTATAATACCAGTTTTTTAAAAACTAACCACCAGCCACTACTAAATAGCAGTCCCTGACTGAGCAGTTCACAACTGTCAAACCTGAGTCAGTCACTAAGGTACGTGCAAAAGCAGCTGATGTGACTTGGCTTATAATTTTTTCCCCTCCTTATGGGAAACTACTGGCCTCCATTACCATCTTCTTCCGATGGCACAACCAAGATAATGATCTGACACAAATGTGGGCTCATGTTCTCCACACCACAGCATATCTACAGAACAAACGGGAAACTGTTCAACCTCCATTGCTTCCAGTCCAGATCCAAGGTCGTCCCATCCCGTCATCGAATCACAGTATGCAGACGATGCTTGCGTCTGCACACACCCGGAGGTCGAAGGCCAAACCATCGTCAACACCTTTATCGAAGCATACGAGAGCATAGGCCTTACACTAAACATCCGTAAGACAAAGGTCCCCTACCAACCTGCCCCCGCTGATTTGCCCCAGTACTGACCCTGATTATCAAAATCCACGACGAGGCCTTGGACAACGTGGACCACTTTCCATACCTCGGGAGCCTACGGTCAACAAGGGCAGACGTTGACGACGAAGTCCAACACCGCCTTCAGTGTGCCAGTGTAGCCTTCGGTCAACTGAGGAAGAGAGTGTTTGAAGACCAGGACCTCAAACCCAGCACCAAGCTCATAGTCTAAAGAGCAGTAGTGATTCCCGCCCTCCTGTATGCTTCAGAGACATGGACCATGTACAGCAGGTACCTCAAAGCACTGGAGAGGTACCACCAACACTGCCTCCGCAAGATCCTGCAAATCCATTGGCAGGATAGGCACACCAATGTCAGTGTTCTCGCTCAGGCCAACATCCCCAGCATCGAAGCTTTGACCACGCTCGATCAGCTCCAATGGACGGGCCACATCGTCTGCATGACCGATACGAGACTCCCAAAACAAGCGCTCTACTCGGAGCTCCGACATGGCAAGAGAGCCGCAGGTGGGCAGAGGAAACACTTCAAGGACATCCTCAAAGCCTCCTTGAAAAAGTGCAACATCCCCACCGACACCTGGGAATCCCTGGTCCAAGACCGCTCCAAGTGGAGGAGAAGGCGCGGAACACCTTGAGTCTCTTCGCCGGGAGCAAGCGCAAACAGCGGAAGGAGCGCACGTCAACCCAAGCACCCCACCCGCCCCTTCAACCACCGTCTGCCCCACCTGTGACAGAGACTGTAGGTCCCGCCTTGGACTCATCAGTCACCTGAGAACTCATTTTTAGTGTGGAAGCAAGTCATCCTCGGTTCCGAGGGACTGTCTAAGAGAAGAGATAACAAATTGAAGCATCAATGCACTCTGGCACTCTCACTAGTTCATATATTCAAATCAAATTGGCTACACACAAACAGAAAAGGAAAACAGAATTGTGTATTAATTTGAACACCATTTTACACATGCAGAAAGTGGGAAAAACATAGATCTTTTCTCTTGATATATTACACCTCAGATTTTTTGTTTTATTACATCGACCATGGCACCATTTAATGTTTAGGAAATCTGTCACACACTCAAGATCAACCAGAGCCTCAGGTATGTAACTTTCAAAATAGATCTGTTTTTAGACTCCAATTGCAGGAGTTTAAATGTCCTTTCCAAAGACACAATTTTTAAAAAACATATTGCCACTTTGGGATTTCAAATAAGGTTTATGTTTCATTTCCATTAATACTGAATGGAATATTAGCATTTGCTCTTCTTTAGTCATTATTATTTTCTGTGGCTTTAGATAATCTTAGTTACAGAAATTGTGTGATGGAAATCCAAGATGCAAAATACAAAAAGACATTCCACAACTGAATCCATTCTTTCTAAAATAAGCATATTACATGTGTGCATGTTATGAGCCCAGATGTGGAATTAAAAAAAGGGTTTCCCATTTATCAAACTGATTTCCAGCCATGCAGCTAGGTAGCTAGCCAATCAGTATTTTTCCTACTTGAGATTTTGAAATGATCACTGCATTTCAAATGATCATATACTCAAAAACATAACCATATTTGCAATTTCAAATATTTCAAAAAGTAGCACACAATAATATACAATGTTGCTATTTTTAGTTGAACAAATAAGACCTGTAATTTATTCCTAGTCTTAGCTCTATAAAACATCTGTTTTCTCACTATATAATTAGCATAATTAATGAATACTAATCAATCCAAACAAATGATTTTTTAACTCCTAAAATAAATCATTTTGATATCACAGTAGCTATTGACTCAATAATTTACTTATAGGCAATATATCACTTCTCCATTTACCACATGCTGGAAAACTGCTATAACTCTTTTCTACAACTTCATTTCAGTGCAATGTGTCCATTCTCAACAGAAAAGCACTATCATACATTTGTTTACAAGACATCGACAAATTCATGATGTCAGGGTATCCCTTAGGGTAGGATAAATTTAGCAGACTTGTCCATTCAATCGTTTGCAATAAAATCACACATTTTTGCATCTTGCTGAACAGATATAAATTGAGTTAAACATGATTACACTTCAGTTGTCTGAAATAAGGCTACTGAGATTTTATACTTAGAGTCAGCTCTTTTACTGGGAGCAGTGATACAAGATTAAACATCAAACGTTAAGCTTGTATTTTAAAATGGCAAAGGAAACAGTTTAGTTTAATTTTAGTGCAAAACAAACTTGATAATGTTTAGGTGTGAACTATTCAATATGCACACTTTCTAATGTGGTTATATATAGCATTTGCACTTTCTAATGTAGTTATTTACACAATATTCATACTTTTTATTGTGGCTAAATAGGGTAGAGCATTAAAGATGCTCCACTTGTTTAAAAAGTAATTTACACATCCTACCTGGTACAACTTAGAAGCAGAATTCTGAGTCATGAAAAGGTCAAATCACAGTCAATTCAAGAAAGTTAGGCTGTGTCAGGAATTTATTTGTAAAAAATACCATTCAGCCAATGAATTCTACTGTCTTGCGATTTACAATTTCTATGCATTATTGAGATAATAACTCTAGTCTCCTAAAAATGACTATCATTCTAAACTATCTGTAGGAATGTGACTGGCTCCAATTAGTATTTTCTTACTAGTATGTATTTTTACATTAAATTTTTATTAAAACAAGGTGAAAAGTCAAAGCTTAAGGGAAAAAGTGGATATCCCAAAGAAATCGGGGATTCAAACGATCAGTGAATCAACAAGCTACTGCATAGTTATCAGTCAAAACTATAGATGCTATTACACAATCTATAATTTATTACTTGGAATAATCCTTTTGAATAGTGAATTGCCTCTTGCTTTCAAAGTTGGGTCTGTAGTGTACTTTAATTCTGTCAATTTTAGAAACTGACCGTGTCCTAAACATATAATTAACTATCAAACATTATTCAGTTTCTATTTGCTGGAATCCTTCAACACTCAGGGGATTCATTATGTACTTTTACAAAGTGCTACCAAATTTGTAGCTTTTCTTATAAGAATCTCATTTAATACTCAACACCAAATTTCCAAGGAAACAAAGTAGCTTATTATTGCATAGCAACAGAACAATGTAATCTTATTTTTGCTAATGCTGCTTTTTCATTACTTCATACTTGCTCCACTATGGAGTAGTGATAATGGGGGACTTCCATTATTCTAATATAGACTGCGATAGTGATAGTGTAAAGCGCAAAGAGGGGGAGGAATTCTTGGAATGTGTACAAGAGAACTTTCAAAGAAAATCGGGGATTCAAACAACGAGGAAGGAAGCAGTGCTGGATCTAGTTCTGGGGAATGAAGTGGGGCAAGTGGAACACATTTCAGTCGGGGAACATTTGGCGAACAGTGATCATAATGTCTGGTTTAGAATAGTTATGGAAAAGGACAAAGAACAATCAAGAGTAATACTTAACTGGAGGAGGGCTACTTTCAGCGAGTTAAAAAGGGATCTGGCCCAGGTGGATTGGAATCAAAAATTGGTCGGCAAAACAGTAACTGAACAATGGGAGGCCTTCAACGAGGAGATAGTTCAGGTATACAGTAGACACATTCTCAAGAAGGGGAAAGGAAGGACATCCAAAGCTAGAGCTCCCTGGATGACTAAAGAGTTAGGGAGAAAAATTCGGTGGTGCCCCCTTTAGGGCGCTAACGTTGGCGAGGTGTTAATTTTAGCGCCCCTGCACCGTAAATTTAGTGGTAGTGCCCCAAGCAGGAGGCAGGGCGCTACTGGAAGCGCACCCCCTCCTTCTTGGGGCACTACCAGTGAATTTTGCGGCGCTACGTGCAACAGCGCCACGCACGTCGGCATGTAGTGCCATGTAATTGCAGGCCTCCCTCCCCTGATTAAAGGGGAGGGGCCTAGTGCTGCGCACACCGGGGTCCTGCTGGACCACCGGGGAGCGGGTGCCAGGAAAACAGCACCCGAACAGGGTACCGAGCTGAGTGATCACGGCCGGCACCCCGAAGAAAAAAGGGGAAGGAGGCAGGTGCTGGCAGTCGGCCAAAAAAAAATGGCCGCCCGACACCTGCCCTTTAAGTTGCAGCTGCAAAAACGCCACCCTGGCCCTGTCGGACATATTGTCTGGCGATAGGTCAGGGGGCTGCAACCCAAGTTTGCGGCCAGGGCGCTGTGCACGGTGATGATGTCATCGCTGGCGGCGCAGCGCCATGGGGCGCTACTAGCTACTGCCACCACTAACTTCATGCTGAATTTCGCAGAAGGCATTATTGGCGCCGCGCTCGGGCGTTTGGGGTTTTGTGCTCCGTTAGCCCCCCCCCCCTGGGGGCACCAACGGGAGTCGCAAAACAACCCAATTTTTCCCCCATAGAGATTAAAATGAAACAGAAAAAGGAGGCTTATGAACGTAAGGTTGACAACACAGCGAAGAAGCAAAATGAATACAGAAAGTACAGAGGATATCTAAAAAGGGAATAAGGGGACAAAGAGAGAGAGTATGAAAATAGTTGAGCAGTTAACATAAAAGGGAACTCAAATGTCTTTTATAAACATATAAAACATACATCACTTGGAAGAAGCACTGAAGACAGCAAGGGCACAGAATTTACTCTGGGTGGGGGACTTCAATGCAAGAGTGGCTCACCACACCACTACTGACTGAGCTGGCCAAGTCCTGAAGGACATAGCTGCCAAACTGGCCTTACAGCAGGTGTTGAGAGAACCAACACGAGGGACAAACCTACATGACCTCATCCTCACCAATGTACCTGTCGCAGATGCATCTGTACAAGACAGTATTGGTAGCAGTGACCACCGCACAGTCCTTGTGGCGACGAAGTCCATTTTCACACTGAGGAAACTCTCCATCGTGTTGTGTGGCACTATCACCATGCTAAATGGGATAGATTCAGAAAAGATCTAGCAGCTCAAAACTGGGCAACCATGAGGCGCTTTAGGCCATCAGCAGCAGCAGAATTGTAGTCCACCACAATCTGTAACCTCATGGCCAGGTATATCCCTCACTTCACTATTATCATCAAGTCAGGAAACCAACCTTGATTCAATGAGGAATGTAGAAGAGCATACCAGGAGTAGACCAGGCATAATTAAAAATGAGAAGCCAACCTGGTGAGTGAGCATGGGGATGTTCATGGAGCCTCCTCCCGTTAGTTGTTTAATTGTCCACCACCATTCACGACTGGATGTGGCAGGACTGCAGAACTTTGATCTGATCCATTGGTTGTGGGATTGCTTAGCTCTGTCTATAGCATGCTTTTTCCACTGTTTAGCATGTAGGTAGTCCTGTGTGTCTCACCTCCTGACTTCCCAAAGACTTTCAACCATCTACAAGGCACAAGTTAGGAGTGTAATGGAATACTCGCCACTTGTCTGGATGAGTGCAGCTTCAACAACACTCAAGAAGCTCAACACCATCTAGGACAAAGGAGCCCGCTTGATTGGAACCCCATCCACCACCTTAAACATTCACTCCCTCCACCACCGGTGCATCGTGGCTGCAGTGTGTACCATTTACAAAATCCACTGCAGCAACTCACCAAGGCTTCTTCGTTAACACCTCCCAAACCCGTGGCCTCTACCACCTAGAAGGACAAGGGCAGCAGGTGCATGGAAACACCACCTTCTCCAAGTTCCCCTCCAAGTCACACACCATCCTGACTTGGAAATATATTGCCGTTCCTTCATCGTCGCTGGGTCGAAATCCTGGAACTCCCTCCCTACCAGCACTGTGGGAGTACCTTCACCACACGGACTACAGCGGTTCAAGACGGCGGCTCACCACCACCTTCTTAAGGGCAATTAGGGATGGGCAATAAATGCTGGCCTTGCCAGCGATGCCCACATCCTGCGAATGAATAAAAAAAATAGCAAAAGGGTAGTCAAGGGAAGGGTGGGGTCGATTAGGGACCAAACAGGAGATCTTCTTATGGAAGCAGAGGGCATGGCTGAGGTACTAAATGAGTACTTTGCATCTGTCTTCATTAGAGACGAGGATGGGGCCAATGTAGCAGTAAAGGAGGGGGTAGTAGCTATATTGGATAGGATAAAAATAGATAAAGAGGAGATACTTAAAAGGTTGGCATTACTCAAGATAGAAATGTCATCCGGTCCGGATGGGATGCATCCTAGTTTACGGAGGGAAGTAAGGGTGAAAATTGCGGAGGCTCTGGCCACAATCTTCCAATCTTCCTTAGATATGAGGTGGTGCCAGAGGACTGCAAATGTTACAGCCCTGTTCAAAAAAGGGGAAAGAGATAAACCCGGAAACCACAGGTCAGTCAGCCTAACATCGGTGGTGGGGAAACTTTTAGACAATAATCCAGGAAAAAATTAATTGGCACTTGGAAAAGTATGGGCTTATTAATGAAAGTCAGCACGGGTTTGTTAAAGGCAAATCATGTTTAACTAACTTGATTGAGTTCTTTGATGAAGTAACGGAGAGGGTTGATGAGGGTAGTGCGGTTGGCGTTGTGTACACTCATCCATGCCTTTATTACCTCTAAACTTGACTATTCCAATGCACTCCTGGCTGGCCTCCCACATTCTACCCTACGTAAACTTGAGGTCATCCAAAACTCGGCTGCCCGTGTCCTAACTCGCACCAAGTCCCGTTCACCCATCACCCCTGTGCTTGCTGACCTACATTGGCTCCCGGTTAAGCAACACCTCGATTTCAAATTTCTCATCCTTGTTTTCAAATCCCTCCATGGCCTCGCCCCTCCCTATCTCTAATCTCCTCCAGCCCCACATCCCCCCCGCCCCCCCCCACCCGAGATATCTGCGCTCCTCTAATTCTGCCCTCTTGAGCACCCCTGATTATAATCGCTCAACCATTGGTGGCCGTGCCTTCTGTTGCCTTGGCCCTAAGCTCTGGAATTCCCTGCCTAAACCTCTCCGTCTCGCTACCTCTCTTTCTTCCTTTAAGACGCTCCTTAAAACCTACCTCTTTGACCAAGCTTTTGGTCACCTGTCCAAATTTCTCCTTATGTGGATCGGTGTCATTTTTTTTGTCTTTTAATACTCCTGTGAACCGCCTTGGGACGTTTTACTACGTTAAAGGCGCTATATAAATACAAGTTGTTGTATGTAGACTTTCAAAAGGCGTTTGACAAAGTACCACGTGATAGACTTGTTAGCAAAATTAAAGCCTATTGGATGAAAGGGACAGTGGCAGTGTGGATACGAAATTGGCTAAGGGACAGAAAGCAGAGAGTAGTGGTGAACGGTTGTTTTTCAGACTTCAGGAAAGTATACAGTTGGTATTAGGACCACTGCTCTTTGATATATATTAATGGCCTGGACTTGGGTATACAGGGCATATGACATGAAACTCGTAAATGTAGGAAACAATGAGGAGGATAGTAACAGATTTCAGGAGGACATAGACAGACTGGTGAAATAGGCAGACACATGGCAGATGAAATTTAACGCAGAGGAGTGTGAAGTAATACATTTTGGTAGGAAGACTGAGGAGAGGCAATATAAACTAAATGGTACAATTTTAAAAATGCTACAGGAACAGAGAGACCTGAGAGTGTATGTACACAAATCTTTGAAAGTGGCAGGACAAGTTGATAAGGCCATTAAAAAAGCATTTTGTGTCCTTGGCTTTATTAATAGAGACAGAGTATAAAAGTATGGAAATTATGCTGAAGCTTTATAAAACACCGGTTGGGCCTCAGCTGGAGTATTGTGTTTAATTCTGGGCACCACTCTTTAAGAAGGATGCCAAGGCCTTAGACAGGGTGCAGAAGAGATTTACTAGAATGATGCCAGGGATGAGGGACTTCAGTTATGTGGAGAGACTGGAGTTGTTCTTTGTAGATCGGAGAAGGTTAAGAGGAGATTTGATCAAGATGTTCAAAATCATGAACGGTTTTGATACAGTACATGAGGAGAAACTGTTTCCAGTGGCAGAAGGCTCAATAACCAGAGGACACAGATTTAAGGTGGTAGGCAAAAGAAATAGAGGCGAGATGAGGAAAAAAAATTATGCAGTGAGTTATTGTGATCTGGAATTCATTGCCTCAAAGGGTGGTGGAAGCAGATTCAATAGTAGCTTTCAAAAGGGAATTGGATAAATACTTGAGGGGATAAAATTTACAGGAATATGGGGAAAAAGCAGTAGAGTGGGACTAATTGGATAGCTCTTTCAAAGATCCGACACAGGCACGATGGGCCGAATGGCCTCCTTCTGTGCTGTATCATTCATAAAATCATACAGTACAGAAGGAGGCCATTCATGCGTGTGCCAGCTCTTTGGAAGAGATATTCAATAAATGCCAAAATAAAAACAGAAAATGCTGGAAATACCCAGCAGGTCAGGCAGCATCTGTGGAGTGAGAAACAGTTAACGTTTCAGGTCGATGACCCTTTGTCTGATTTCCAGCATCTGCAGTATTTTGCTTTTGTATTAGTGTTCAATTAATGCCACTCCCCTGTAGCCCTGTAATCTTTTCCTTCTTAAGTATATATCCAATTCCCTTTTGATAGTTACTGTTGAATCTGCTTCCACTACCCTTTCAGACAGCGAATTCCAGATCATAACTCTCTGCGTAAAAAAAATGCTCCTAGTTTCCGCCTAGTTCTTTTGCCAATTATCTTAAATCTGTGTCATCTGGTTACCGACCCTCCCGCCAATGGAAAAAAAAAATCCCTATCTACGCTACCAAAATCCCTCATTTTATAGTTGGTTGTTTTTTTTTTTTTAAAAACAGAAAATAAATATTACAGCTGACTTGTAGATAAACTGGGCATTCAGAACTTGGAATCTAATCTCACTCAGTTTGGACCATTGGGTAACTATCAGGACACAAATTTAAATCCCACCAGAATCATATTTTAAAGGAAAGAAATTCAGAAACGATATAATAAGAAAACAAGATTAAAAAAGATCAAATCTGTAAGAAAGGGCAAAAATGCAGAAAAAGAGAATAGCAAAACAGTAAAAACTACACTGTAACAGCTTGGTAGCTCAAGTGGTACAGGACCTGCCTCCCAACATAACAGTTACAGTAATGATCCCAGCAACACTAATGACTCGAGGTTTTGTGCTGTAACTTGGAAGTAAGTTTAGTCAATCAGCTAATAACTGTTAACTGCTATCGTCACCTCAAATCATTATAGACTAGCCACTTATTGACCAATGCAGCAACAATGACAGCAGTTATACACAACCCAGTTAATCTCGCCCTCCTGAGCATCGGATAGCAGACAGCTCCTGTGAGAATAGAGCAGGTAAGGAAAAAAAAATTAAAGAAAACTAGATTACAAGACAAAGAGAAATCACAGGAAGACACTAGAAAGAAAAAAGTAAAGAATTGGAGGCAAAAGAAAATAGAAAAAAGGCAGAAAGAAAAAAAAAAAGTGTTGAAGGATAGATACAAGAAAGTTAAAAACAGAAACAAAAGGACAAAAGCAGGACAAATAAGGGGAAATGAAATGCTAAATAACTCCTGGTTTGCAGACTAATGTTAGCTTCTGATGGGAGGGAAAAAAACAAGACTAGTATGTATTTCCATAGATTTAAAATGCAGGACTGCAGGCTTGAAAATAAAGTGTTGTAGATGTATCAAAAAAATGGATCAAACATTAGGTGAAGATTTATTGCAAGTAGTTTCATCTAATGCAAGAAAGATGAATTGATTTTGGTTAAATTAGATATAACTGACAATTCATTGGTAGGGAAGATGCATTATTTTCCAATTGTTATCCTCCCATGGTTTAAGTGATTTGTGCTCTATTGTATTTTACGAAAAGAACAGAGGAACTTTCAATGATTTAGATTGTATGTATTAATCATACCCAGTGGCTGTGAACTATATATCTAAAACTGAAGATTTTTGACATCTAATTCTGTGACAAGACTTTGGCGCTAGATACCCTACTCATACCCATAATCTCAAATCCATTTACTGATACAGTTGGACAATTTTCTGTTTTAATTCTGTGAGGCTTAAAGTGTCATTTTTTCCTGCAACCAAATAAAGCAAGAGTAAAATATTTAGGCTTTTTTTCTCATTCTAAAGTAAATAGCATTGAAGCTAAATTAGCTAAATTTAGCTTCAGTTTTCTTAAATTTGTGTATCATTGTTTCCCATGACTAAATGTGGTCTATAATTAAAACAATCAAAATAAAATTTAATACATTAGGGCAAAGGAATAAGAGATCATTGAGAAAGCTTTAATGACACTTAATATGCGCTGCCATATAGCCATTCGTTTTATGTGAGTTTTTTGGAAAAAATGTTTTAATTAATCAAAGTCTTGAATATATCCAACAACTGGTAGTGTTTCCCAGCATATTTTCTACTGAAGTAATCAAAATGCTTTAATACGTGTGGCCATGAAAGCATGTCAAAACAACAAAAAAATTAAATCCCTATTATTTAGTGAAATGTTCAAAAAATGACAATAGTTTGTAACATGATATTTTACTTTTGCAGCCTGCTAGTATTGCACAAATTTTTAAAAATGCTACATTTAAAAATATATAACGGGTCAGTATATATTAATTAAAATTGGTATTCCTTTTAACCCTATGCTTCTGCTCTTAATTTCAACAGAATTTGCATCTGAAGCCAAGAATTTTAAATGATTCATTTGGAGTTAAAGGCATCTGACTTAGTTCAATCACACCATACCAGCCAGCTAACTATCTTCTCTCACCAACAACAGATCACAATAGGAGCCAGTTTCTCTGCCTCTCGAAACAATTTTAGAATAGATTGCCAGTGACCAAAAAAGAAAGATAAGCTCAGCACTGTATATATGCACACTTCTCATAACATGATTTAAAGCTCAACACCTTTCAGGTTTTGGAGGAGGAATCAGTAGTTTTTTTCCCTCTCTTCATGCCCTTTGCTGGTAACACCATGGGTACGTCATATGTCATAAATACCATGAAAACTAATCCATCAGTTGTAATGGCTCCTATAAAACACCACAGTGAGATTGCAATAAGACTGGAAAATAGGCTACAAATCCCAGCTATGCTCAGGCTCGCAATGAAGCGAGACAGAAAGGAGGTGGGATAGGGATCAAGTGATAGATGGCCACCTGAACCATGACCAGAAAGGGCAGGGGTCACAGGCCAAGGTCTTTATAACATCTCCACCACCTAACTTCAGTAAGGTACTAATCTAAACTATCATAACAGCTATACAGGACAAAGAGAAAGAATAAATACGCTTACCTTTGTGGAAAGCTTCCTGGGTCCCTTTCTGCCATTTCTATTTGCCATTCCAGACAGTCGTGAGAGTCTCGCTTGAAAACCTATCAAACAAGGAGTAGTTTAAGAGATTTTGATATGACCTATTTGACAGCTATTTCAGTTAAAAGGGGCATGGGGTGCACTCTGACCTCAACCCTTTAAAACACTGCCAGTCAGGCAAAAAGTAATTGGCAAGTATAATTGTTAATTTTTATAGACAATAGTAATGTCTTGATTTGGTAGGAGAAGGAAACTTACTAACCCTTTGAGAACTGCACTTGTATTTTGGCACCAAAATCAAATGCATCAAAAATAATTTAAAAGCTTGGTTTTCTCTGAATAAATTAAGAAACGTTTCGCATATTCTACAAATTTGAACATAACAAGAATCAGAATTATTTTTGTGGCTAACTATTTTATAGAAATATAGATTTTGATTAAATACAGTACTTGATAGCACATTTTTACCAAGACTCAATCTGCTCTTCACCTCAGGCTCCATTTTCCAAAAATTAAACATCGTAACTCTTTTCTGTATTTTACTCTGCAAATTTGCCCCATTTGAAGATTTACAGATTTTATGCAAAATTGTACATTCTACCAGATTATGAATTGGCTAATACCCTCATCATATGAGTTTACCAATTGCCTGTAATATATGCAAGTCTAACTGGCTGGCACGCCAGTGCAGTATTGACAGAGTGCTATACTATCGGAGGAGCCGTCTTTCAAATAAACGTCCTCTCAGATGGACGTAAAAGATCCCATGGCACTATTCTGAAGAAGAGTAGGGGAGTTCTCCCTAGTGTTCTGTCCAATATTTGTCCCTCAACCAACATCACTAAAAACAGATTATCTGGTCATTATCACATTGCTGTTTGTGGGACTTTGTTATGTGCAAATTGGCTGCCGCACTTCTTACAGTGCAACAGTGACTACACTTCAAAAGTACTTAATTGGCTGCAAGAGAGTTTGGGATGTCCTGAGGTTGCGAAAAGCACGATATAAATGCAAGTCCTTTCTTTATATGTCAGTTTAGTCATAGCAATTATATTAATTCATCCTATTACATACAGCAGAATTCTACTATAGATTGAAAAACTACAAAAAGTTGTATAGTCAAAAGGCAAATTGTTATGCAGCAAGTATAAGAACTTATGTACAAAAACTGGCTTAGACACACAAAAAGGGTTTAAAATTAAATTAGGCAGCACATAAAAGTAGAAAACATGGTTTGATAATATACTCATACAGATTTGTAAACTGAACAACAAAACATCAATTAAGTATTTTAACAAAATATACAATTAGCAATAAACAACAATATGCAAGTTTTTAAATATGGTAAGAAAGCATCTTCCTTTTCTCTTTGTATATAAACAATGTTATATCTTGCTTCCTTCTATTGATTCTAGCAGATCTACTCAATCCATTTCCTTCCTAGAGGAATTATACACTTGGCAAAGGCATGAAAAGGAAGAAAAGTGCCAAGTTCACACATCTCCAATATCCTAAAATTGACAGACTAACACTTCACAGTTCAGGTGTGGGCCACTGGTGACTCTCCTGTCAAGCAAACAAGTAAAATTATTTAATAGTCGCACACCTCCAATTGGAAGCAAGAATGGTACTGACCTCTCTGGGCTGCTTGTGACATGAGAGGGAAGGTTCCAGTTAAGATGCTCTCAAATACCGGATCTGGCAGTTCCCTCTCCAGTTCCAGGGCATCCTCTTGCTCCCACCAGGGAATGATCCCTGCAATACCACATGCCCCACTGGATTCCCCCTCAAAGAACCAGTCACTTTGTTCATCATCACCTTTAAAAAAAAGAATCAAGTCTTAAAAGAAGCAAATTTATATGAAAGGAAAATTGTTCAGTACAATTATTCACTAGCAAATGGCTAAGCAACGTAACTTGTCATATATCTGGTATATAAAATGCTCAAAACATCCATGGACTACTTGTTTTAATATGCAGTTAGGAACAAAGTTATACTATTTAAATCTCAGCAAACAAACATGTAAAAAGTGAGAGTGAAGGAGGAGCCTTATCATATGATTAATTGATAGTCTTGTTATCAGTTCACTTTTAAAAGGAATTATGATCAACATTAATTTATTTTTCTGCCTGCTTTAACTGATTTGTTGTTTTAAAAAAAAAAATATATATATATATATATATGGTAAACACTGATGAGATAATTGGGAAACTGCGCAAGACTTTCTGAGCCTAAATCCGTGAGGGAGGTGAATTAATATCAGTGATCATTAGCATGTTTACAGTCGTAATTTCAAGTGTCCTTTGCAGCTTCCTGAGACTGTTGAGTTCAATCACTTTTCTAAGCCTATTCCTCCAATGATGCCATCAAGTCACTGTTTAAAAAACTCAAAATCAGCCCCAAAAAGCACAGTAATATTAGAGTTTTTTTTTAAATGACTAATGGTGATACACCCTTTATTTATCCTTTGAAGATTTTTCAAATGCTTTGAAATTGCAGTGTGCGAAGATTAGCAGACCTTAGTTATCTATTTTATTGAAGGTATTAACCTATTTATTTTAATGTGCCCATTTGATATGCCTGTCTTACCTGCCAAATAATGAGCAAATATCATCCGTTTCACAATTAAAGATATAGTTCAAATATGCCCTCCAATGGTTCAGCAAGTTTATCCAGTAACTGAGCTATAAGACTAGGCTTGTGCTGCGCTAAGCTAGCTAATCTCAGCCACTGCAGCAAACATTTACTTACTTGTTCCCTCCGCAGCTGCTAACTGGCCAGCTGTGTTTCTGGGATCTTCTGTTTTTGTTTCAGATTTCCAGCAACTACAGTTTTTTGCTTTTTGTTTAATAGTGTTGCCACAATTGGCCTCAGCACCCTGAGTTAAGAAAGGGAAAACTGTCCAGGGGTTCAGCTCCTGATCACAACAACTCCTGCTAGAAGTGCTTGCATGTGAATATCGAATGTGGACAGAATCAAACTTGGCGACTCGCAGTTAAAGCTCACATGAATTTCGACAAAGAACAAGAGGGCATCTGTGAACCATTCCCCAGCAAGAGTCAATTCCTTCAGGAGGGAGAAAACTGATGAGAAAAAAGGGGCTGCGGTGTATACACCCTGGGAAGGACACTATTTAAACCATGGAATTTCACTGAACAAATTCATCTGGCCTGCTCTAGCCCTTCTTACAATTCTGTCCTGCACTTTACCTTTCCCCAATTTCTATCTGATCCCCTATATTTCCGATGCTCCCTCATGCATGCCACATCTCCTCTGTTGCTCTTCAGACTTTACGAATGCTACTAATGCTACTCACACCTTTGTTCTGATGCACTTCTTTTAAGAGAGTTTCCATCTCTCTTCTGGCCTAATGCATTTGGACTGTGCTTCCTGTTCTATGTGCATCCAAATCTCCAACCCAGCCATCATGGAGACTAGGTGCCATAGTGAATTAGCAAGCTATCATGTCATCTATATGACTTGGATTCAGCAGCTGCAAAGACTTTGTGAAATGTGTTTGTGAAATATCAACAGCACAATAATGTCAACAATTCAGATCAACCTAGCATTCTAACTCAGAGAAGTTACGAGAAATGGAAACATTCAGACCGATGGAGCTGGTACTGTCCTGAGGTTGGCATTAAAGTACATCTTTGGGACAGAGCAGAGGCAGCGTCACTCTGCATGTGATTGTGCTAAACCCAGCTTGGAAATGCTTCCTACTGGGTACCCAAAGTAGGAACACGCTCCAACCCTACTGTTAATTTTTGTGGTCATGGTTGCTGCTGAAAAAAATGGTTGGAGCAGAGAGTAGGTTAAAGTGCAATATTTTTTGAGTTTCTGCTCCCATGGGAAACAAGTCTATTCACTCAAGTCAGAATAGATCACCTTGACTCTGCAATGTAGACTGTCTTGCACTATTTTTCCCTAACCCTCTCAATTGGAAAGCTGAAGCAGCATATAGATTTAATAAAACATTTACGAAAGAAAGTACAGAAGAACCAAGCTGGTGACATGGAAGTATGTCTTGCGGACAGTTACATGTAAGGCTGAGGTAGCCCATCAATTGCCCGCAAGCTGTTCTATGCGTTCCACATTAGAAAACTCAGTAAAGCAAATACTTCTAAAGCTAGTTATAGCATGTACAAGGTATTAATTATTTTACAGAAGAAAATAAGACAGCAAACCATGCTAATGATGTCACCCGAATTGCTGAACAGTATTACTGTCTTTCAGTTTAGGAAAAGGTATCCATTATTCTTGAATTGATTTTCAAGATTTGAACTGGAATGTTAGTTATTAACTCACAAAATGGGCAGCTTATACAGGATTGAACAGAAACCATTTTATGTTTCCAAAACATAGAAAAATGTATTTAATAATAACAGTAAATTTACTGATCTCATACTCCCAATGGGGACTAGTGCTCAAAGACAGTGCAGATTGGAGACAGGATGACAACACTATAGTGCCAATTCTTCAATCCATATCTGCTCTCTATGAATGCAAAATTGGTGAATTTACGAAGAGCGATTAGTCTTTAAAATTCAGGCATTTAGATTGCTATAACGATTAAAATTCTGTCAATATTCAAAGGAAAAGTACAGAACAAAATATTTTGAACAAAATAAAAACTAGTTGATCTCTCATAGCATCACTCAGACAAAACTAAAATGTGGACATTATTGTGCTGTTGACATTTCACAAATGCATTTCACAAAGTCTTTGCAGCTGGCTGAATCCAAGTCATATAGGTGACATATAGGTCTCCCTCTTCCTGGAAATGGCTCTTTGTCTCCTACTCTTGATCACTTCCAACTCCTCTTCTGTCGATTTACCTTCCACTCTGTCTTTCTTTGAATGGCTCACATATGGTTTATTGTTGTTTCTGTATTTCCATTTGTCTGACTCCCATTGCTGTCACTCCCTCTTTCTGTAAGTATTTCCTTACTTCCATTTCCTCTCTCTTCTGTACATCCCACCCCATATAACCCTCATACTCTTTCTTTCTATATGTCTCTCCTATTCCTATCGCCTCCAATGATATCTGGAACGATTCAGAAAGCTGCAAGAACTGTCATGTATCCAACGATATGAGTTCGATATTCAGTTTAATTGAAGACCTATTCAAAGTCAATATCCAGTTTGTATTCAAATCATTTTCAAAAACACAGACACAATCTCACTTTTCCACTGGAAAATATCTAATAAGAACATAGGAACAGGAGGAGGCCATTCAGCCCCTCGAGTCTGTTCCGCCATTCAATTAGATCATGGCCGATCTGTTTCTTAACTCCATCTGCCCGCCTGTCTATTCCATCAGCATGAGTGCCCTTGAAAAAATCTCACCTTGGTCCTCAGAATCCCAACATGATAAGTCCCAACACCAGCATCACCGGGCACAACAGCAGCACCAACATCCACACCAACCTTCTCCGTAATCAACTGATGCTGCACTGGACACAAGGCTTCATCACCCGTGCACACTACTGCCCAGGACATCAGCGATGGCCTCACCAGGTCCAGATTTACTTCACTAAACATTGTACACTCTGGCTGCCACATGATGCACCAGGTTGGCACCACCCCACACCAACACCATAAAGCATCCCTACAATGTCCATGCCATTCCTTTCACACACATCACCATTGGGTGGTGGGGGGGGGGTGGGGGGGTGGTTGGAGGGGGACGTTATGTCTCACCATTCACTGGAACTCACTAAAACACTTTCAAAGGTGCACACAAATCTGCCCATGAAGGCAACGTGGTGACAATAAGGATTTCAATGCTTGACAACACTTTAACAGAAAGTTTACACTAATATTGGCTAAAACACCCAAGTGCCTACCCTTGTGTGTTGTTAGTTGGTATGATTGGACTAGGATGGAGGGTGAGTGTGAGGGGTGGCTAGTGAGATGGAGAAGTGACAATATAGATAGAGAGGGATGGAGGTGCAAGGTAAGTTGGTGTGAGTAAGGATGTGCAGGAGTAGGGTAGGGAAGGCAGAGTGATGGGGATGTGATGAGTGGAACAGGAGGATGAGGTTGAGTGTGGCTTTGCAGTAACATTTCGTGATCTACTGAGATCACTGAAAGGTTTGCGCCACTGCAGCCTGGTCCTGCTGACGACATCCCTGCTTGTGTCCTCCTGTGCAATGTGCAACCAGGCTGCGTTGGTGTCCTGGGGAGGTGCCTTCCGCCCACGGAAGGGAAGAGGTCCTCCCTGCGTGCTGTGATTCCCTCCATAAGCATATGGAGGGAGTAACGGGAGAGCCTGGGTGCAGCCGTGCACCTTTGTGCAGTGCTTGTCAGTGTTTGCAGCACCTCAATGCTACAGAACACAGCACAACTGTCAAAATAAATTTGGACATGGCCCTTTTAAGGAAACCGGCTGATGACACGTCGTCAAATTACATCATCAGTCCAGCTTCCTATTAATTGGCCGGGAACCTCGCAGGGCGGGCTTAACAAGCCCCATCATCGTAAAATCTTGTTGGAGGCCAGGATCGAGACAGATGCCACGTCCCTACAAGCCACAGACGTCGCCCGCCCTGGACACGCCAAGGTTAGAAAAATCCAGCCCACTGTGTATATGTATATTTTATATAAAACTAGCTGGAGTGCCCGGCGGTGTCGAGGGTTTTTTGAGAGCATGTTGTTATGAAAAGTAGAAATAATTTTTATATATATAAAAATGAGTTTGTCTGTCTGTCTGTGTGGGAAGGAGAGAGAGAGAGGGGAAGGGGAGAGAGAGAGAGAGAGGGGAAGGGGAGAGAGAGAGAGAGGGGGGAAGGGGAGAGAGAGAGAGGGGGGAAGGGGAGAGAGAGAGAGAGAGAGGGGGGAAGGGGAGAGAGAGAGAGAGAGAGAGGGGGGAAGGGGAGAGAGAGAGAGAGAGAGGGGGGAAGGGGAGAGAGAGAGAGAGAGAGGGGGGAAGGGGAGAGAGAGAGAGAGGGGGGAAGGGGAGAGAGAGAGAGAGAGGGGGGAAGGGGAGAGAGAGAGAGAGGGGGGAAGGGGAGAGAGAGAGAGAGAGGGGGGAAGGGGAGAGAGAGAGAGAGAGGGGGGAAGGGGAGAGAGAGAGAGGGGGGAAGGGGAGAGAGAGAGAGGGGAAGGGGGGAGAGAGAGGGGGGAAGGGGGGAGAGAGAGGGGGGAAGGGGAGAGAGAGGGGGGAAGGGGAGAGAGAGGGGGGAAGGGGAGAGAGAGGGGGGAAGGGGAGAGAGAGGGGGGAAGGGGAGAGAGAGAGAGGGGGAAGGGGAGAGAGAGAGAGGGGGGGAAGGGGAGAGAGAGAGAGGGGGGGAAGGGGAGAGAGAGAGAGGGGGGGAAGGGGAGAGAGAGAGGGGGGGAAGGGGAGAGAGAGAGGGGGGGAAGGGGAGAGAGAGAGGGGGGAAGGGGAGAGAGAGAGGGGGGAAGGGGAGAGAGAGAGGGGGGGAAGGGGAGAGAGAGAGGGGGGGAAGGGGAGAGAGAGAGGGGGGGAAGGGGAGAGAGAGAGAGGGGAAGGGGAGAGAGAGAGGGGGAAGGGGAGAGAGAGAGGGGGAAGGGGAGAGAGAGAGAGAGAGAGGGGGGGAAGGGGAGAGAGAGGGGGGAAGGGGAGAGAGAGAGAGGGGAAGGGGAGAGAGAGAGAGGGGAAGGGGAGAGAGAGAGGGGGGGAAGGGCAGAGAGAGAGGGGGGGAAGGGGAGAGAGAGAGAGGGGAAGGGGAGAGAGAGAGGGGGAAGGGGAGAGAGAGGGGGGAAGGGGAGAGAGAGAGGGGGGAAGGGGAGAGAGAGAGGGGGGGGAAGGGGAGAGAGAGAGGGGGGGAAGGGGAGAGAGAGAGGGGGGGAAGGGGAGAGAGAGAGGGGGGGAAGGGGAGAGAGAGAGGGGGGGAAGGGGAGAGAGAGAGGGGGGGAAGGGGAGAGAGAGAGGGGGGGAAGGGGAGAGAGAGAGGGGGGGAAGGGGAGAGAGAGAGGGGGGGAAGGGGAGAGAGAGAGGGGGGGAAGGGGAGAGAGAGAGGGGGGGAAGGGGAGAGAGAGAGGGGGGGAAGGGGAGAGAGAGGGGGGAAGGGGAGAGAGAGAGGGGGGAAGGGGAGAGAGAGAGAGAGAGAGAGGGGGGAAGGGGGGAGAGAGAGAGAGGGGGAAGGGGAGAGAGAGAGAGAGGGGGGGAAGGGGAGAGAGAGAGGGGGGAAGGGGAGAGAGAGAGAGAGAGAGGGGGGGAAGGGGGGAGAGAGAGGGGGGGAAGGGGAGAGAGAGAGGGGGGGAAGGGGAGAGAGAGAGAGGGGGGAAGGGGAGAGAGAGAGAGAGGGGGGAAGGGGAGAGAGAGAGAGGGGGGGAAGGGGAGAGAGAGAGAGGGGGGGAAGGGGAGAGAGAGAGAGGGGGGGAAGGGGAGAGAGAGAGGGGGGAAGGGGAGATAGAGAGGGGGGAAGGGGAGAGAGAGAGGGGGGAAGGGGAGAGAGAGAGGGGGAAGGGGAGAGAGAGAGAGGGGGAAGGGGAGAGAGAGAGAGGGGGAAGGGGAGAGAGAGAGAGGGGGAAGGGGAGAGAGAGAGAGGGGGAAGGGGAGAGAGAGAGAGAGAGGGGGAAGGGGAGAGAGAGAGGGGGAAGGAGAGAGAGAGAGAGGGGGGAAGGAGAGAGAGAGAGAGGGGGGAAGGGGAGAGAGAGAGGGGGGAAGGGGAGAGAGAGAGGGGGAAGGGGAGAGAGAGAGGGGGAAGGGGAGAGAGGGGGAAGGGGAGAGAGGGGGAAGGGGAGAGAGAGGGGGGAAGGGGAGAGAGAGAGGGGAAGGAGAGAGAGAGAGGGGGAAGGAGAGAGAGAGAGGGGGAAGGAGAGAGAGAGAGAGAGAGGGGGAAGGAGAGAGAGAGAGAGGGGGAAGGAGAGAGAGAGAGAGAGAGGGGGAAGGAGAGAGAGAGAGAGAGGGGGAAGGAGAGAGAGAGAGAGAGAGGGGGAAGGAGAGAGAGAGGGGGAAGGAGAGAGAGAGGGGGAAGGAGAGAGAGAGAGGGGGAAGGAGAGAGAGAGGGGGAAGGAGAGAGAGAGGGGGAAGGAGAGAGAGAGGGGGAAGGAGAGAGAGGGGGAAGGAGAGAGAGGGGGAAGGAGAGAGAGAGGGGGAAGGAGAGAGAGAGGGGGAAGGAGAGAGAGAGGGGGAAGGAGAGAGAGAGGGGGAAGGAGAGAGAGAGGGGGAAGGAGAGAGAGAGGGGGAAGGAGAGAGAGAGGGGGAAGGAGAGAGAGAGGGGGAAGGAGAGAGAGAGGGGGAAGGAGAGAGAGAGAGAGGGGGAAGGAGAGAGAGAGGGGGAAGGAGAGAGAGGGGGAAGGAGAGAGAGAGGGAAGGAGAGAATGAGAGAGAGAGAGAAAGAGAGAGTGAGGGAAGGAGATAGAGAAGAGAGGAAGACACCCCGGGGAAGGGGCTGGACTCAGAGCCCGGCGGGTGAAGAAGGGCGGCCGCCATTTTGTGAGGTCGGCGGGAAGTTTGAATTGCGGCGGCCGAAGTAAGGAAGAAGGCGAGCGCTCCCTCCCTCTCCCACCCCTTCACGCTTTCCCTCCCTCACCCTCTCTCTCCCTGCCGCTCTCTCTCTCGCCCCTCTCTCTCCCGCACTAACGGCAAGAGAGAGAGGGGGAAGGAGAGAGAGAAGAGAGAGAGAGAGAGAGAGAGTGAGAGAGAGAGAGAGAACTAATGAATCAACAATTTCCTCACCTCCATTACCATTTTTTTAGCTTCAGGCCCAGCCGGTCTTTAATGGCCGCCATTCACCTCAGCTCAGCTCCCGCTCGGCAGTTTGAAGGATTAGGCCCCGCCCACAAACGCCATGAAACGCCCCCCAATTGGTCAACCATCACGTCACTCAACGCTAATGAGCGGATTTTGTCCGTTTTTTGTATACTGGCCGAACAATTTTTATCTGACCAAAAAGTAAATACGCCTATGAGACTCCCCTAATCATAATCTTTCTTTTGATAAAACATGTGTAGTTACGCTCTATAACTTTTGAGTGATGCCCCAGACAGACAGACAGGCACCACGATCCTTTTATTTATATAATAAATATAGATTACATATATAAACAGACACATACACACAGCTGCTATTTAGAAAAAAAACCTCAATATAAACTTCATCTGAATTAAGTTCTTGAATTTTTCCTCTCGGGAAAGTGTGACAGGAAAAGTGCTATGGGGAGTAAATGTAACACTTAGAGAAAAAGTGCACCATATTCGAGACTTTTACTATGCTGTGGTGTTGCATGTAGGGAATCATGACCAAATGTAGTCTTCAGGTGAAACAGGGTTAGAGAGTGGGGGATAATTGGACTAGAGAGTGTACAGATGTAATTAATTTTGAAGTCATACACTCTTTCGTTTTCTATAATACTTTGATATTATTTATAATTAAACAGCAAAATGTATAACAATTTGGAAAGCAGAGAAGTAGAGTTGTTTGTAATACTGGCTGAGAGGCTGGGAGATGCAAAACTATGGTGCTACAGCACCATCACAGGTGGCAGGGTGTAATTACAGTGTGACAAGTTTATAGACATTTTCCATATTAAATGTGGAAATAAGAATTTAGAATGGGAAAAGTTGACAGAAAACACCTGCAGACAATATATATATGAAATGCACCTCCTGTGAGTAAAGCATTGAATTACACACCAGACATTACCAGCTTATTTGAACAGAAAATCAAAATTTTGCACCGTTCATTTAAAAAAAATGGCTAATTAACATTTTGTCATTAAAGTTATACAAGTTAATGAGGGATTAACATATTCTGCAGAAGACAGAAAATATTGTAGAAAGATCCACGAGGGCCTGAATGGGGAGGGCCCGAGACTGTAAGGAGACCTTATTGTCATAGAGTCCAGCAAGATTTTTCAACAATATGATTGGTCTGTAATTAGAACCTAACATTGGTTCATGCCAACCACGACACCATGGATCAATTTGCAGCATCAGGAGTCCTTATAATATGATTATACAATATTACAGACACAAACAGCACTTGCACAATGATATAATGAAGAAAGTGTTTTAAAGTCACATAATATGTGGTATGCAACCATGGAGATAGCCCAATTACAACAAATGCACTTGTCATCACAAAGTATTCTCTTTATTTCTTGGTCACCTGCTATATATTTTATATATGTAGTGGGGGTTTTTTTGCAAGAGGGAAAGGGCATTTGTCTGATCCATTTTCCTCTTATGGAGTCTCCTCACACTAATCACCTACCCCAATCAATGCTGCCAAATGGTGTTGAGGTGTGCAAGAGTGGCCTGGATGGCTGGCCCTCCGATTTCCCCTCTCCTAGAAAACAGTGGACTTCAATTAGTCCAGCCTTCCTCCATGCCCTCTAACATTTTACTTCGTACTCATTTAAAAACTAGCCTGAAAGTAATCACTAACAATTTTTCATAATTGTGAAATAAAGAGAGGGGAACCAACACTCTGAAATTTTCCATCCTACATTATTCAGCACCTAAACACCACTAATCAGATGCAGAGTCTCTTCTTAGACTGGGTCATTAGACCTGGAAATCTTACCCGTGCAACATTTGACAGAATATTTCAATGCATGAGTGAAAGCCTGTGCCAATATACAGATATATTAACAGGGAAAGAATTTCCCAGAGCAGAGATTCCTAACTTAGAAAAGGTAGAAGAGAGTGTAGCAGTACTGTTTTTATGGGAGGGATTGCCGGGGGCGGGGCGGATTGAGATGCGATGGTAAGGTATTCAGTGCTGAAGATCTGTATTTTTATTACAATTAGATGTTGCTAGTCACTGTACAGAGATAGAGTACTTTGCAATCACAAAATATATCTAAGGTATTCATTTGTAAACTTCCCTTTTAAAGTGGAAAGCAAAAAAAAGTAAAACAACCCAACACACACTCTTCAGGGCAACCACTTTGAATCCCACCACTTCCTTCTCTTCTCCCCCAGCCAAAAATCGCTAAAAATTTTCATCCAGATTTTGTTAATGTGTTACTGTCAATGGAAGGTTTCAAAAAGATACCCAAGTATTGAGACTAGATGCCACGTTATGAAATGCAAAATTGTAATTTCATGCAGTTTCATTAAAGAAAGAAATAAAAGTACCAATACCTTGCCTTCCTTCATCATTGGTAAACAAGCCAGCATCACTACTGCTGAGGCTGCTGGATTCACTGTAATAAGAAAAAGAATAGATCAAAAGAACAATTGATCTCTGAATCGTAAAATTTTAAAGAGACAAGGCTGCAGTCAGATGGAAGTTAAGCCTGACAAAGATCTGAGCAAAATAAGATGATTTTTTTGAATCAAACTGTAAATATCATGATTCCATTAACTACAGAGCATATTATTTTTGCCACATAAAACCACAGGAATCTAATGGGACACTGACAGTAAGCCAGATGTGGCTGCAGCAAGGTGCTGACACAATTGATGCATTTCATTATTTGCCTCCATCAAATGTTTCCCTCTTCTTTCTTATGCCATGCTATTTGGCTTGATCCAGGAACACTGCTGCTCAATCAGGGCAAAATAAAATGAAAATTTTCCAATCAAAAGCGTACCAAGCCTTTCTTCAAGACATGAAACAGAATTACCTCAAGATGTTATTACTTTTGGCAACATCATTTGCAAATGATAAAGGAAATGCATTTCATTGCAGAAAAAAATTAAACTTCCCTGAAATTAGTTTCCATTTAATAATCCAAATTTCACAAAACACAGTAGACCCTCTATATAACAGTGCCTTTAGCAGTCCCACAAAAAACACCTTATATGATGTTGATAATTAAGGCAGCAAAACAATGAAATATATATCAGGGTGTTATAGTGGGAGCTTACTGTGTATTACATGATTGTAATCTACTTCAGGAGCACAATACCCATAGTATAATACATGGGCAGCTCAATTTATAATTACATATTTAATATATACATTCAAACTAAGATTTGTCAAATGCCTTGGTCCAGCAATATTAGGCTAACAGTGTCACCCAAAGTTAGTTCAAATATATCATTTAATACTGCAGCAAATGCCATTATATTTTGTTCCATAAAAATCATTTAAATCACCAACAGGTATTACTTCAGCCAAAGAGCATGAGCACATGATTCACGTACATGTTCAAACTACCTAGCATTTCATAAAATATTACAGATGTTTATTATAACACTATTATCGAGGTATTTTATCCAGATTCAGTCCAAGATAATATAACTTTTTATAAATACAGAGTTTAAAAATAATCACTTATTTTTCGTTAGGTTTTCAATTCACTTAACAAAATTAAATTAAGGAACAGTGGCTAAATGGTACAGATGCAAATGCACTGTGCCACATGCTGAGAGACTAGGTCAGAATCCCTGCTTCAATGCAGATCATACTTTTCCCAAAAGGTTACTGATTTTAGCTGGGTCGTTAGAAGCAGCAGCCCACCAACTATCCAAAAATCAAAATAACCCATAGAGACAGTCAGGACTGCTGCTTTCTTAGTCAAAGCATAGGATGTGTGGACCAGTGGAATCTGAAGTTAAAATATTTAAAATATAAAAATAAAAGCTGTATCTAGTGCATGGTATCTCCAAATCATGAATATTCAGATTTCCTTAAATTTGACTCCCATTGCAGAAACTGATCTAATCCTATTTGAGCATTGAATTTAACCCAGTTCGAATGCCCATGAGCCCATATCAACTTGCACTCTTGTACTGCGGCAATGAAAATTGGAAGGTAGCAAGTTAACCATTGGAATTTATTACAAACTTCATTTATGTAATTTTGAATCACTGCTACAAAATACTTATTTTCAGTAATTTAAAAGAAGGTAGTCTTAAGGGTTAAAGATAAAATAGAATGTCTTTTTATAGTCTCATTTTACATAAATGTGAATAAAAACTTCTGCCATTTCCTCTCAGAAAATGTATTTTACCCCCAAAGGGCTAGGTACCTTAGCGCCCCCCATTAGCACCTCCGGGGGGCACTAAAGGGGCGCAAAAGACTTTTCGCCCAGGCGCGGTGCCGCTAACGACTCCCCGGGAGTTCAGCGGCGGCAGTAACCGATAGCGCCCTGCTCCACTGCGCAGGCGATAATGACATCATCACCGTGCACAGCACCCCGTTTTCCCCGGGTGATGACAGCGACCGATTCAAGGGGTGGGAATGGAGCAGCAGGAGGCTTGCGGGGCGCTAAGTAAAGGGGAGATGGCAGGTGGGGGAAAATAAAATCAGCCAACTTACTTGTCGCGGCCCGGCACTAATCTTGGCTGCTGGCACGGCACCCCGTTCCCCAGTGATCCCTGCAGAGTTGTGGGCTTAGGCCTTCCCCTTTAATAAGGGGGAAGAGCCCTTCCATGCGGCAACACTACGTGACCCAGTGCATAGCACTGCAAAACGTACCGCCCTGATATTCAGGGTTAGCGCTCTAAGGAAGTGGAGTGCTTGAATTAGCGCTCCACCTCCCTCTTGGGGCGCTAAAACTGAATTTCGCGGTCGCTGGCGCTAATGTTAGTGCCCAGGCGATGTTAGCGACCCAAAATGGTCAATACCAAATTTTTCCCCCAAAGTATCTTCAAATAATTTCATTTTTACATTTTAAAACGTTTTTGAAGAAGTCAGGAATACTTTTAGTAGTCACTGGACTGAATTATTATGTTATATCATTTCATGTATAGGAACATCATCATACAAATAAAGAGTGCAAAGCTAAGCTTAAGTACATTCCACAGTACTAGGTACATGCCTTTGAAAAGGTTAAGGATTGTGTCCCGTATTTGGCATACTTCTGTATTTCCCAACTGTCACATCTAACATAGTAGTAAAGTTCTCCCTCTACTTTTGAAATGTTGTCTGCTTGCCTAAAACTTAATGAAAAATCCTGCTGACTGCTGTGTTCTAAATCAAACCAGAATTAGGTCACATGCTGAACTGTAAACACGATCATACTCCTCAGCCCTCCAGGTGACATCTCATCTGTGTGGGGGGAAAATGATTACTTACACATATCTGTGTTGTCAAAATAGTACTTCCAAGGTAATTACCATTGTGGTGTGCCTCCTGCCTGGGCTGGATGGATGAGGCCTGCTGCCAAAGGGTCACTATTCCCCCCATATTTCTAACCACAAGCTCAGGTGTTCCAGCACTGTAAATTGGTCCAAGCATGTCAGCAGTTATCTGTATTCCAAGCAACCTGCAGCCATCTTATGCCATACCACACACAGAATATTTGACTGGTGCGTACAGAAGCTGATAACTTTCTGATGAAGAGCGATAACCACTAAGCATTACTGACTGGAAGTTGCTGAGTGGTAACTAATCAATTTCTAAATAAGTTAACTCTATATGGCTCTGTCAACAGTTCAAATCTGCCAATCCTATTGATAACAGCTTATACTTTCAGACACTATACCCTCATTAGTCTTATTTTTATAGATAGCTTAAATTTAACATGCATCTTTTGAGAGGTCTGTTAAAATGGAGTCATAAATTCAAAGGAGGTCTCTGCCCTACTTAGCAGATGATGTTTGTAGCAGGATTTTTATTATTCCAAACCAACCACTAACATCAAAAATAAATAAATGTGCTCTGGCTTTTATGAAGGTGGAATGATTGAGCACCACTTCTCTTTGCCAAGTTCATCTCTGGAATGCACTAAATAAAGAAGTAAAAAATGCATTTTTGCCTCACAATAGGCTATTCCCTCCCCTATCTATCCATGGGAATGCACTGCACAGAAATGGACACAAAATGCTAACAAGTTTATCAGATCTGTAAACTAGAAGACCACAGGAGGTCAGGTATATGTGTGCACACTACTTTGTTGATTTAAAAAAAGAAACATTTTGGCTCAATTAGTAAATGCACTATTCAATGTGGACATGCAGACCAGGAAGGTCCATGACTGACACTTGGGTTGCACTGAGTTGGCTGGGGGGAAATATATCAAGGGTTCCTACTCCTGATTTCCATCCAGTATCTCCTGCTAGGAAGTACATGTATGTGAGCATCAGATGAGAACAGGATCAGGAGTGGTTGTGATGCCTCTCAGTTAATAGTCTGTCAACACTATCTAGGCTCACACAGGAAGACCGACCATTTAGGCAAGGTAACAATACCTCAGGATCAGCAACAGCTTCTGAACAGTAGGTGAGAAAATTGCAGGGGAATAATATTTAAAACAAATACCTGTACTACTTAAACCACCAAAGGCAACAATCAAAAATCAAGCATTTTCCACATGTTGAGGTTCTACGCTTGGCCATTTCAACAACAATTTGCTTTTATATAGCACCTTTAATGTAGTAAAACAACCCAAATACTTCACAGGAACGTAATCAGACAAAAATCGACACCGAGCCAAAGAAAGAGACATTAGGGCAGGTGACCAAAAGCTTAGTCAAAGAGGTAGGTTTTAAGGAGGGTCTTAAAGGCCGAGAGGTTTAGGGAGCGAATTCAAGACCTTAGAGCATAGACGGCTGAAAGCACAGCTGCCAATGGTGGGATGAAGGAAGTGGGGGATGGATAAGAGGCTAGATTGGAGGAACGTAGAGTTCTCGGAGGGTTGTAGGGCTGGATGAGATTACAGATATAGGGCGTTCGGGAACCGGTAGATCAGCAAGTACAGGGGTGATGGATAAACAGCACTTGGTGCAAGTAAGGATATGGGCAACAGAGTTTTAGATGAGCTTAACTTTATGGCGAGTGGAAGAAAGGAGAAAGAAAGCTAGCCAGCAGCACATTGGAATAGTTGGGTCTGGAAGTTAACAAAAGCATGGATGAGGGTTTCAGCAGATGGGCTGAGGCAGGCACGGAGACGAGCGATATTATGGAGGTGTAAGTAGGCTTGGTGATGGGGTGGATATGGGGTTGGAAGCTCAGCTCAGGGTCACGTCGGATGCCGATGTTGGAAACAGTCTGGTTCAGCTTGAGGCAGTGGCCAGGGAGGAGGATGGAATCAGTGGCTAGGTCCAAAGTTTGTGGTGGGGGCCAAAGACATTGGCTTCGGTCTTTCCAATGTTTAATTGGAGGACATTTCAGCTCATTCAGGACAGGCAGTCTGACAACACAGAAACACTGGAGCGGTCGAGAGAGATGTTGGTGAGGTAAATCTTAATGTTGTCAGCGTTCATGTGAAACCTGACATTGTATATTAGGATGATAGCGCCGAGGGGCAGCATGTATATGAGAAATAGGAGTGGCCAAGGATAGATCCTTGGGGAACTTCAAAGGTAACGATGCTGGGCAGGAAGAGAAGCCATAGCAGGAGATTCTCTTGTTACGACTGGATAGGTAAACGTGGAACTGAACGAGGGCAGTCCCATTCACCTGGACAATGGAGGAGAGATGATGGAGGAGGATGGTGTGGTCAACCGTGTCAAAGAAAAAACAAGACTTGCTTGACCTCAGGACGTCCAAAAGCACTTTACAGCCAATGAAGTAATTTTAAAGTGTAGTTATTGTTGTAATATAGGAGACACGGCAGCCAATTGCGCACAGCAAGCTCCCACAAATAGCAATGTGATAATGACCAGATAATGTTTCTGTTATGTTGATTAAAAGCTGCAGACAGGTCAAGATGAATAGTGCACCACAGTCAGTCACGTAGGATGTCATTTGTGACTTTGAGTAAAGGCTGTTTCAGTGCTGTGGCAAAGGCGGAAGCTTGATTGGAGAGGTTAAAACAAGGAGTTGCGGGAAAGATTGGTACAGATTAGGGAGATGACAACACGTTCAAGGACTTAAGAGAAAATGGATGTTGGAGATGGGGCAGTAGTTAGCAAGGACAGAGGGGTCATGGGTGGGTTTTTTGAAGAGGGGGGATGATGACGGCAGATTTGAAAAGGAGAGAGGCAGTACTTGAGGAGAGGGAACTGTTTACAATATCAGCTACCATGGGGGCCAGGAAGGGAAATTGGATGATCAGCAGTTTAGTGGGAATAGGGTCAAGAGAGTAGGAGGTGGGTCTCATGGACAAGATGAGCTTGGAGGGCATGAGGGGAGATAGGAGATGCGGATTCAGGGCTAGGACAGAGGGGGAACCTTGGGAGAAGTGTGGCTTGGTGTACTAGGGGAAGGGAAGAATGTGGCAGAGGCAGCTGAACGGATGGTTTCAACTTAGTGACAAAGAAGTCCACGAGCTCCTTGCATTTATTGTTGGAGGTGACCTTGGAGGGGGCAGGGAAAAAGGAGTTTAAAAGGACTGTTGGTAGTGGAGAAGAGGTCTGAGGTTTTATTTGCATTCCAGGGTGATCCTGGAGTAGTGAGCAGCTTTTGCAGAGGAGAGCAGGGTCCAATTATGCTGGATGTGGTCCAACCAGATTTGGTGATGAATGCTAAACCAGCTGTGCACCATAAACATTCAAATCAGCATCCCTTGGATGTAAGAGAGCAGAGCTAGGGGGCCGTGCCAAGGAAAACGACCAGGATGGGAGAGATTAAGGGGGAAAAATTGAGTTGTGCCTCCTATGGGGCGCTAACTTCTCCTGAAAAAATTAGCGCCCCCACAGCCGAAATGCATTGGTAGTGCCCAAAGAGGGAAGCGGGGTGCTACTGGAAGCGCCCCGCCTCCCTCTTGGGGCGCTGCATGTGAATATCACGGCGCTACATGCCACAGTGCCACGTGCTGCGGCAAATCACGCTGCGGTACTGCAGGCCTTCCTCCACTTCTTAAAGGGGAGTGGCCTTGCGCAGCGCACCTGGGGCCGAGCTGGGCCACCAGGGATCGGAGAGCCGGCGAAAGGGCCTGGCACTCAAGAGAAGTGCTGGGCTCACGGAGCGCAGCCGGCACTCCACCGGGGGGAGTGGGGGGCTGGTCAGGAGGCCGGGGTCGGCAACGGGAGCAGGTGCTGGCAGGCGGCCTGCAACAAAAATGGCCGTCCGGCACCTCGTCTTTAATTAGTGCTGCCCCGACCGCAGGAAGGCCGCCCTGACCCTGTCGGACATAGCATCTGGTGGTAAGTCAGGGGCGCTACCGAAGATCACGGCCAGGGCACGAGCGGGGTGCTGTGCACGGCGATGACGTCATTGCCGGCAGTGCAGCGCTGCAGGGACTTACGCATACCGCCGCCGACCTCCCACTGAATGTCACGGGAGGCGTTGGCGGCGCCGCACCCGGGCACTAGTTGCTTTGCACCCCATTAGCTCCCTCTTAGCGCGCTAACGGGAGGCACGAATTTTTAGGCCTAAGGGTTTTACTGGGGACAAGGGCATCAAAGGTGAGGCGAGGGTGAGATTGAGCAGATCGGTAGCTGCAGAAGAATCGTAGTGAATGGAGGGCTAAGGGTTAGACAGTTCAGAATTTGAAAGTGCCGTTGTAAGTGACTTGGGGCAGACACAAAAGAACGTTGGAAGGGGGATAGGAGTGGTGAGTTTACCAGGGAGTGATCAGAGATGGCCTTATCTGTGATTGAGACGATGAGAATAGAGATACCACATGAGGTTGAGGGAGTGGCCATGAATATGTGTAGGAGAGAATAAGGGAGGACATGTGTGCAGTGAACTCAGAGGAGAGGACAAGGGGAGTAGAGATGGAGTTCAAAATCACTGAGGATCAGAAGTCGCTTGGTGAGAGGCTGAGGAAGGAAAGCAGTGAGATTATCTCAGTGAGAAACGTAGCATGGGGCTTGGGTGGGCGGTGGAGAACGAGAATTTTAAGGCAGAGTTGAGAGGGGTGGAACAAGGCGAGATGCTCAAAGGAGTAGATGGT
The DNA here is from genome assembly GCF_052327205.1 of Somniosus microcephalus. NCBI lineage: Eukaryota > Metazoa > Chordata > Chondrichthyes > Squaliformes > Somniosidae > Somniosus > Somniosus microcephalus. The sequence goes on along the minus strand of NC_140989.1, from coordinate 71,248,719 downwards.
GCCAGAGGTGAGATTTGGTGATAAGGGTCATGCCGCCACCCCAGCAGTTTGGGCGGGGCAGACGGTAGAAGGTATAGCCAGGTGGAGAAGTGAGCCAAGTTTCCGTCAAGGCCATGATGTCGATATCAATCAGTGGCAGGTACAAAGTACAGATAAGTTGGTTTTCATGAAGGTGAAAAAAAGGCAGGGCTATCCTACCAACTCTGACATATTCCATCAACTAGCTACAAAGCAATGCTGGCAGATTTCTTTGCCAGTAAATAGTATACACTGAATCTATAGGGGGAGGGGGGAGGAAAAGAAAAAAAGTAAGCTCTTATTTCCATTCCCGACATACATGATTACATTCGTTTATGCAGCATAATTTTAACCCCTCCCCACCCCCAAATAGTTATTGCCAATTACACTCGCCTCCCTCAAGATTGAAAATTATGGCCTATTGATTCTCCATGGCTGCTTCTGCATAGTGGTTCATAGGAGAGCAGATCTTCTTCCCTCCTTTGAATGGAAGTCCAACTTTGTACTTTTAAAGTTGTGATACATGACTGTTGCAGCAATGAGGTTTATTTTAACCCATTAAATTGTCCCACAAACCATTAAATAAGATGTTGGAAAGGAGTTAGTTGCAACCCATCAATGCACCATAGTAATGAAACATGTATGATCTTGAACTACCTGAAGATTAGTATTGTGCCACAGCAACAGTCCAAGTCTGACCATGTCTTTATCTAATATGATTGGTTACCATTCTGCCATCGTGGGAATGAGTACCTATGTCATTTTAAAGTTTAAATTAAAGTGTTGATGTTTACTCAGTTTCATAAGTGAGCCAATTCCATTTCTAAGTTTGTAGCTCACTGTTTGCCAAAATAGATCAGTCATGAAATATTGTCTTCCCACAGCCAACCAATGTATTTCTATCCTATAATTCAAAGCTGCAAACAATAGTATTTATGTTTATCAGGAGATCAAGATTCACCTACAAATCTGTATCAGGATATTATGCCTCATTTTGATCATTTGAAATAACTATGAGGCAATACTACAAAGATCCCCCCACTACCACTAAAAAGAAAACATTAAGATTTGTATAGTTATTGAATTGCTGCTCCAGTAGTTTTTCATTAATACACAAAATAATCTGTACAGGGATTGAAATACTTTATCCATGCAGTTATAATTCTGCATACAGAAGTACTGATCATTTATGTCCATCTATTTATTGCAAGTAGATTGAGTATATCTGAAAAATACCCATTAATATCATAATCACTATAGTCTAGTGCCAAGATAAACACAACTATTATTCTACAGTAGCTGGTCAGAAATTATTTGTGACTGTACACTGTTTTATTGCAACTTGAGTGCTCCCTGGTGTGCAGGTTTGAAATTCAATGTGAACAAGTACTGGCACTTCTGCTGAAAGTATTTCAAACCCTGCAGTTATATTTAAATACAACAACTTGTCTCGGGATAGAGAACCTGGGACTTAATCTTAATAACCTGTCACTCATGTTATCATCTGAGCCTTTCTGTTCCTCATACTCCATTTTGTCCTTATTTGTATTGCAAATTTCTTCACTCTCCACTACAACTCCTTCATCTGGGACTTCTAGTCGCTTTCTCTTGATGAGCTTGTCCTTGCTGATCTCCTGGACTTGGAGATGGAAGTGGAGCTGGTTTGGTTGTACCTGGTGTCTTTCTGGGTCCATGACTGGAGCTTTGCCCTGGGTCAGTGGATGAAGTGCATTACTGACCTCTGCTGGTGGATCTATAGCCATACGTTTGACCTTCCTTCTCCTTTGCAAAGATCTACCACCTAAGTTACTGTCAGTGACAGAATCTGACTCGTGCCACGAATGCCTTTTCCCCCTAACCGCTGTCACGTTCAGAGAGGACAGACGTTTGGCAACTATCAGATGGTCATCCGAGTCACTGTAATTGATATTTTCTCTATAGTCCCGGATTGCTTCATCCAGGCTAGATTCAGAGCCCTCACTCATGCAGTGGCCATGCTCCCAGATGTGATGTCCAGTGTCCGAGCGCCTCTTCCTGCCTCTCCTTTTCCTAGCCTGCCGCTTCAGAAGGCAGGCAGCTGAGCTCCGGGAGGCTTCATCTCCAAACTCCGCACACCCTCGTGTGTGCTCAGAGGTTTCCTCCAGAGCAGAGACCAAATCATGAACCAGTTCCTCCATTGCTCTGCAGGGCCGTAAAAATAAATAAATAGAATAAACATTAAAAAATTAATAAACGTGATTAAATGTTAGAAATAATATCTGGAATCACTGCTTTAGTTACAAATAAAATATCAAGTATGGATTGGAAGACCAGTTTTTAGTCTATCTATAATTACATACGCACACGTGGACTGTTAAAAATGCAAATGGCCTATACATGCGTGAATAATGCATGAACTGTATTTCTTTGTATTACAAAACCTTAAGGACATCCAATCATTTTGGTGGGACTCTCTGGCAGTCTTAAGGCAAAAAAAAATAACCTGTTATAAACGCACGCATATGTACCATGGCCAGTGATAGAACAGCTTGTTTCTGGCTACCCGATTAATAAAGTCATAAAATCCTTGTTACAAAGCACACTTCACTATAACAGTTTTTGTATTGCTCCCAGAGGAAGCATTATAACAAGGGGTTGCTGTATTTTGCAGAGCTCTGATTTCTACTACAGACCACCACACTTAAAATTCTCTTTCACAGCCAAGTCTCCTGTATTGTCTTTCTTCTTCCTTCCTGTCTTTAATGTGGTAACTCATGCTGAGATACACTGAATTTACATAGAATTTACAGCACAGAAACAAGGCTATTTGGCCCAACAGGTCTATGCTGGTGTTTATGCTCCACACAAGCCTCCTCCACATTACTTCATCTCACCCTATCAACATATCCTTCTAAAGATAGGAGGGTAAATGTCACAATCCCACGCTCTAGCAGCCAACCACACTCAAAGGGAATGCAGGTTTGAGAACTGGGATTACATCTCCGACCCACAATCTCTTCAAGTACAGCTTTCCCGAATTTATCCTGGGGTTCCAGAGTGTTAGCAGCCTTCCCTTACCCAAATGGCCATTCTTCATATAAGGTTATTTCCCTTTTCAGCAGGATCACTGTGTATGTTAAAAATGGTAACATACTCTGCTGATTTTCCCCTCTCTAGCCTGGGGAGATGAAGATAACTGTACATTATTCTATCAAATTTTAAATTCTCTCTCACCCCATGATCACTTTATGAAATCAAACACCTTGGGTAGAAATTGAATCTCATTGCACCCATTTTACACCCATAAAATTGGCACAAAAAGGTCCAATATCAGGGTTCAATGTCCTGTGCCGCAAGGACACCCAACAAATGTTAGACTGGGGTATGTACTGGTCTTGTATTGTACTAAATACTGCTTTGTTTGTGTGTGATCTTTCTCCTTCTCAAATCGTAATGTCAAACTCTTATCATATTATCTATGGTCACTGTTTGCAAGATGCTCCCTTACAGTCAAATTATTAATTAATTTTTGCTCCTTACTATTGTATGACTTGTTCTAAAACATATTGGACCCAATTTTAAAGGGGGGCGAACCTGGAGATGTGGAGGCCTGGCCGATCTTAACAGCCATTTATTTCCATTAAATTTTCTCTCTCTCCCACCCGAACCCAGCCAAATCAATTTCCTGGCCGGCGAGTAGAAGCTGGGAATTGGGAATTCGGATGGCAGGAAGTTGTGGCCGGGGTCCCGTGGGATTGGTCCCGGGCAGTCAAATAAGTGGTGGTGGGGGTGGGCACGATCGGGGGAGGGGGAGGCTCTGGACGCAATTGGGGAGTGGGGCCAGCCAGTAGCAAGGAAGGCCCAACGCTTTCTTGTGGAGCCTGGGAACACACCTGCTCCTCCTGGCCCACAGGACACTTAACAAAAAATTAGAAGACTTACCTCCTGGGCCTCTTCTGACCAACGATCGCCCTCATGACAGGTCTGGCCTGACAGGGAAGCTGTCACTGCTCAGGCCTCAAACTAAAATAGTAGATTGGGGCCAGATAGTGTAATCGGGCCCCGATCTGCATATTGAAACAAGACCACGCCAGCATGGGGCAGGTGTCCTGCTTGCCTGCTCAAAAGAGCAAGTTAACATCAGGACATGTTGAGAAGTCAGCGGAATTAGAGGGGGTAAGTCATTGCCCTCATTTTAAGTGCCCTCTAGCCAGGTTTCCGGCAGGCAGGAAGAGTTAAAATCAGGGTCAATGTTTCAGAAAACTGTCTTGGATACACTACCTTTACAACTTGAGCTGTTTTGCAACTCCCACTCTACGTGAAAATTAAAATCTCCAATTTTAACTACCTTGCTTTTGCTGCATGCTTTTCCAATCTCCAAAGTTATGCCTGTATCACGGCTGTCAGTTGGTCTGTAGCCATCTCCCACCAGTCTTGCATCCTTTGCTTTTTTTTTTAAAAAGTTCTACCCAGAATTAAATTAGGCTCCTTACATATACCAATGAGGGGTCTACCACCTGTTTTAGGACCCCTCTAACAAAATGGACTGCCCCAAGTGGAGCAGGTGTCAGGCCTAGTCGTGGATGCAGCTGCCGCCAAAAAGGTAAGTGCTCCTCCAGGCTCCACAGCGGTCCTGATGGTTGCTAACAGCCGTGATTGGACCCCCTTTGCTGTCCTCCCACCCTGGGACTTACCCGAGCGCTGCTGCCGGCGAAACAGCCGGCGCGGCGTGAAACTGAATTCTTCAGTCCGGCAATTATGTCGGTGAGGTCCGAGGACCAATTTGTCATGTTTCTCGAGTCTCTGTCTTCGGGCGCAGGGATCGTTCCTTGCACCCATTTGAGACTTAAAAACTGGCCTAATCTAATTTCCAGGCCCTTATCTTTACAACACGGTTACATTTAAATTGCACATATTGTCATCATCACTGTAGATAAACTAACAAAATAACTAGATATATTTTATTTTAGTCATAGTTTAGAAGTTTATATATACACACAGCATCAAGTTCTTATCTGGTCATAAAAGGTTCCTGCTATCATGCATAAAATGTCGTATAAAAACATTTCACCTATTTTCAGAGATAGATATCTATCTCTGAAAATAGGTGAAACGTTTTTATAATTTGTCCTGTTTGCATGTCCACAATTTAGATTTACTAATATAAAAAGATTACAGTTAATTGAAGCATATAGAATGGGTTAAACTTGACCATTTGAGTCAAATATTAAGGGGGAAAAAATTGAGTCGCGCCCCCTTTGGAGCACTAACTCCGCCGGGGAAAAAATTAGTGCCCCCGTGGCCAAAGTTCATCGGTAGCGCCCCAAGAGGGAAGCGGGGTGCTGCTGGAAACGCCCCGCCTCCCTCTTGGGGCACTGCAAGCGAATATTGCGGCACGTCCCGCCGCGGTACTGCAAGCCTTCCTCCTCTTCTTAAAGGGGAGGGGCCTTGCGCAGCGCTACCCGAGGCCCAACTAGGCCATCAGGGATCGGAGTGCCAGCAAAAGAGCCCGGCACTCAAGAGAAGCAGCCGGCACTCAGTGGGGGTCTTCAGGAGGCCGGGGACGGCAGAGGGGGCAGGTGTTGGCAGGTGGCCAGCAACAAAAATGGCTGCCCGGCACCTCGCCCTTAATTAGCGCCGCCCTGGCCACAGGTAGGCCCCACTGTCCCCGTCGGACATAGCGTCCGGCGGTAAGTCAGGGGGCGCTACCGAAGATCGCGGCCAGGGCGCTGTGCATTGCAATGACGTCATCGCCGGCAGCGCAGCACCGCAGGCCGCTAACGGTTACCGCCGCCGCTAACCTCCCGCTAAATTTCGTGGGAGGCGTTGGTGGTGCCGCGCCCGGGCACTAGTTGCTTTGCGCCCAGTTGGCGCTAACGGGAGGCGCAAAGCAACCGAATTTTTAGGCCTAAATCTCTACCTTTACACAATAAATAAATAAAGTATAACAACAGTAGTCAAAGTGCATTCCAACTATTTTCTCACTTATGAGAAAGACCCTCGATCACTTTAACTGGTAAAGTGATTATGAGCTAGAGTATTTCAAGGGTATGGACATGCAGTGCATGGGGGCTGGCTTGATGGACTACAAAGTCTTTTGTGCCTTCCTACGCTCTTATATTTCTATCACATGTGCAATATCCTCGACCATTATAGTACTTGACTTAGGTAGATCTACATATTATCCCATCTTCCAAACTATCTCAGGTAGTACTTCATTTCTTCCTCACTCATCCTCCATTAAAATACTGGCTGTGACATAAGTTATGCCTAAGTTTATCTGAATTGTGTCTTACTATAATTTTCTTAAATGACATTTTATACATGATAGCAGGAACCTTTTATGACCAGATAAGAACTTAATACTGTGTGTATATATAAACTTCTGATAATTCCAACAATATGCTTATTAAAAGGTCACCTTCAAAATGGAGCCACAATGGTTGATTAAACTCGGTGCTATTGAATCCACGTGTCAAATCTAATCAACTTTATACTGTAGACCCAAACACAACTACAAGTTTGCATAATGATCAGGACTGTTTAAGTGACTTAATCCTGGTGAAGGTTCCCTTTGTTAAACAATATCAGTAACCTTTTATTTTATCAGTAGCTGTGGCCACATGAGCAGGTAAGTTATTCCAGGTACAATCCTATTTTTATATTCAAAATCTGTTGTTTCAGAGAAAACAATGTTTGCTTAATGGTTGCTTTTGAATCAAGGTGAGTAGAAAGACAGGTTTTTCTGTATGATATTATATATATTGTAGCCTTCAGTCCAACACGTGCTAAAATACAGCACCCTGATCTCTGAAACAACATTCATCATTTATGTCTGCTTCAATAACAAAGGATTTATGTAAAACACCTTTACTATAAAGAAACGTTCTTGTTTGGCTCACAACAACAGTATAAGATGGATGTACAGGGTTTGCTGTTTTTACTTTTAATTTTCAGCATCAACAAAATCACAACAAACCATTATGGAATTTTACCAACAACTCAGTCTACAGTTTGGCTGCATATTTGCAGCAATTAGAAGTCAATGTAATAACATTTACTCATACACAGGAGTATTAGCATTTTCCAAACACGATATTGTGTGGAAAGTTTCTAGTGCTAGAAAGTTTCTAATTTTAGAAGCCAAGTTAAAGGGGTACAATCTACTCTTAATTCAAAGTATCAATGTAAGCACAAAGTTCCCACTTTGCGATGTTATTTACATTGCTTAATTCAAATGTTGTAGTGTCAAAAAATGACTTAAAATTATCAGTAGTAGTAGACCTTTTTACCAAAATTGCAATAGTGTGATTGGGTAAACTGTGATGTCAATCACTGATCATGCCTGATGGTAATTTTATTAAAATGCTATTTAAAAATTAATTGATCCACACAAAGACCACATCACAATAGTTTGTGGTACTGCACACACCACATCTAACGCAACAATTGTGACTTGAGGAACCAGTAGATAATGTCACCAGCAACTAAAGTGAGGGTTAATTTAAGCCGTGTACTCACAACACACACGTACTTATACAAGTGGTTAAAAATAAAATTATTGAATTTCATTGCTCATGGTGATTTGGGGGTTATGCAGATTTCAAACAGGGCATACTAAATACAAATGGGAAGTCTCAGGAATATCCGCCGTAAGAATAAGCTGATCTACTGGTGCGCAGACATGGGCAAGTAATTAGAAAAAGAGACAGTGGTTTCTGATTCTACAACACTGTCAACAAAGACACAGATTCACAGAAACAGATGGATAGATAATAATGCAACGTTTTTCTGAAGATCTGAAATAAGTCCAGCCAGAAACATATGACATCAAATTGATTTTTCACATAGTTTCAATAGACTTAAACCCTTTGATTTCTAAGTTTGTGTTTTCATCAGAAGCCAGAGGAAAGGAAGTTTTACCAGCTACAGTACAGTAAATACTTCTAGGGAAACAATTGATAATTTATTTCACTTTCTCAAGCTACTCGGTTTCTAATCTTTGTCTATCATGGCCTCCACCATGTTCCCCGCCATTTGCACTCTTGGAATGCTCATCATAGATACACCCGTTAGGCCTTGCCGCCCAGCGTTCAGGAGGCCCGGGTCTAAAAACTGGAGAAGTGCCTGTGCTTGTACTCTTAGCGTACTGATATGCACAAGCCAATTAAAGACAACATTTTTTTCCAAACAGGCAGCTCACTGGCTACCTCTTTCTCCAGCTGCAGCAGGTCCACAAGGCCTGCTGCAGTAAGTCCCACCCCCAGGCTTGCGTGATTTCTGGTGAAGTTTGAGGAATCCACCTCCTAAATGCAAATGATTCCAGAGCAGAAATATGGCCGCTGTTAAGAGGGCATCTTGGGGCAGACTAAAGGCCCATCCCTCTGTACATGCGTGTCAATCGAAGAGAGGAGGCAGAAAGCTTAGACAACTGGGTTTCTTTCACACATGATAAGTTCAGTAGTATTTAATACAGTCACAGCAATAACAAAGTCCACTATTTAATAATGTCACCTTAACAAAAACTTCAACTCAGCCATGGTTCAGTGGTAGCACTCTCGCCTCCGAGTCAGAAGATGTGGGCTGATATTCCAATTTTGTACTCGGGGAGTCGCAGGTGCCGTCTTTTGGATGAAACGTTAAACCGAGACCCTGTCTACCCTCTCAGGTGGACATAAAAGATCCCATGGCACTATTTTGAAGAGCTGGGAATTCTCCCCAGTGTCCTGGCCAATATTTATCACTAAACAATCATCATTAAAAGATTATCTGCTCGTTATCACATTGCTGTTTGTGGGACCTTGCTCTGTGCAAATTGCATGCCATGTTTTCTACATTACAACAGTGACTTACACTTCCTGAGGTCATGAAAGACACTATATGAATGTAAGTCTTTCTTTCTATGAATTTCAGGTCATTAATGACTGCTGAAATACAATCCTTCTTTCTGTCCTCTGAATTCCACTTCTCTCTTCCTCTCCAAGCACTTGAAAAAGAAGCACTTTTTACGAATGGACTTATCCAGCACTAAGAATGGCTTTAGGTAGAGTTACTCCTTTAAACAGCTTACTCAAAAAAGAATTGCAAAACAATGCTAACGGTTGACTATGGAAAAAAAGTAATGCTGCAGTACAAACCTTTGCAGTGTAGTTTATGCATTTTAATTTGTACTAAACAAGAATAATTTGTATTTTTTTTTTAATATAGAGCGCGTCTGACTGCATCATTGCATTACTGCATGAACAAACTTATAGATCATGGAGTGAAATTTCATGTCCGTTTTCTCATGCGTAATCGGGATGTAAAGCAAAGGCCTGGCATAAAAGATCGAGAAAATGTGGGCGTAAGTGTGTTACGTACATAATTACGCTATGCCTGAATTTCCTCGATTTTTTACGCCTGTCTATTGAACCCTGCACCTGACAAATTTCCTGTAATTACACTGCTTTAATATGGGTATAAAATTATACCCAAAATTTTAGACGCAGCAGGAAACACCGGAAACAGTCACTTTTCTAGTTTTTTGTGATATTTTTAAGCAGTTTTTCAAAAAAATGATCCTCACTGAGACATGCACTGTATTTTCTGTTTCTTTGAATGCCTTTCTATAGCACCAGTATGAGTCACATTAAAAAACTAAAAAGCTTCCACGACTATGTTCTTAAACGTGTTGTGCGTAATGTGCATGAACAATGGTTAGATGGCTTGAAACTTTAACTTTCATACTTAAAGAAGGAATTATATGGTGTGAGCTCTGTGCTGTCCTCAGGCCCTGATTGTTGACCCTGATTACGTCGATTTTCACATTCCGGTGTATGCTAATGAGATTGACAGGAAATGTAGGTGTAAATTGACATCGGCAAAATGGGCACACGTGTGTAATTGCCCGATTATGCCCCCACGGGAAATTCCACCCCAATCTGACTTTGCGGATTCCCCACAAAGAGCATTCTTAATCTCAGCAAAGTCATCACGGTGAGAAGCAAAATGTAGCACAAAGAAAAACAATTGGGCAAATCAATGAGTGCCCCTTTCAATCACCTCCCAGCACTTGTTCAAGGAACAAAAGGCTGTGAAGAGGTTGTCCTTCTGTATCGGTCAGGAGAAATGGGGAACATAATGAAATTAAAGAAAAATAACTTATAAAATAGGAGAAAATGTTTTTTGAAAACTAATTTCAGGAGAGTAATATGAATTCACGCATATTCTAAAGAACTAAATAACCATATTTTAAATGTTTTATTAATACAAGATAAAAAGTAGCTAGCATTTGTATAGCATCATCAACATGATTAAATGTCTCACGGTGCTTCACATAAAAGACAGACTGAGGTCCAAGTTTTAAAAGTTAGCTAATGCTACTGTCAGAAAGGTAGGTTTGAGGAGTTTTTTTTTTAAGGTAGAAGGGAAGTAGTAATTTGAAGAGGTTTAGGAAAGGAATTACAGACAGGAGCCCAGAATATCGTAAAATGCAGAACAAGCCATAGGGCTCAAGGAGGTTGCAGAAGTGGGTCAGGTGAAACCGCAAAGGGATTTGTAAACAAGGACAAGGATTCTGAATTCGGTACTGACCAGTAGAGGTCAGTGAGGAGAAGGGTGATGAATGAGCAAGACTTAGTGCAGGTGGAAGAGTTTTGGACAAGTTGGTATTTGTATAAACAGGAGTTTGTGAGGTCAACAAGGAAGGTATTCCTTGAAAGAAGCTAAATCATAAGATAACAAAAGCAGAGATAAGTGGCAGGGGGTGAGATAGGGGCGAAGGGAAACAATGTTGCTGAGGTGCTGTCTCGGTGATGGATAGGATAGGGAGTTTGAAGCTCAGCTCAGCGTCAAAGAGTTCCTAAATCTTGTCTGGTTTGCCTGAGAAGAGCAGCTAGGGAGGGGATAGTCAGGAGAAAGTGAGATAGTGACAAATCTCCCCTTTCCAGTGAATGTCAGGTATCACTTAGAAGAGTGCATCAGAGTGAATGATGAAAAGAAAAATTATTTTCCAGGCTTCAAAACTGAAAGTCTTCCTTCTTCCTACAAACTAGAGTCTTTTAAAAGGCTAACTTAATTTATTCATTCATGGGAGGTAGGCATTGTTGGCAAGGCCAGCATTTATTGCCCATCCCTAATTGCCCTAGAGAAGGTTTTGGTGAGCCATCTTCTTAAACTGCTGCAGTCACCTCTGAGGTGAAGGTACTCCCACATGCTGTTAGGTAGGGAGTTCCAGGATTTTGACCCAGCGACGATGAAGGAACTGCAATATATTTCCAAGTCAGGAACTTGGAGGTGATGGTGTTCCCATGCGCCTACTACCCTTGTCTTTCCAGGTGGTAGAGGTGGCGGGTTTGGGAGGTGCTGTTGAAGATGCCTTGGCGAGTTGTTACAGTGCATCTTGTAGATGGTACATACTGCAGCCACAGTGCGCCGGTGGTGGAGGGAGTGAATGTTTAAGGTGGTGAATGGGGTGCCAATCAAGCGGGCTGCTTTGTCCTAGATGGTGTTGAGCTTCGAGTGTTATTGGAGCTGCACTCATCCAGGCAAGTGGAGTGTATTTCATCACACTCTTGACTTATGCCTTGTAGGTGGTGGATAGGCTTTGGCAAGTCAGGAGGTGAGTCACTCACCGCAGAATACTCAGCCTCTGACCTGCTCTTGTAGCCACAGTATTTATTTGGCTGGTCCAGTTACGTTTCTGGTCAATGGTGACCCCCCTCCCCCCAAGGATGTTGATGGTGGGGGATTAGACAATGGTAATGCCATTGAATGGCAATGGAAAATTCTCCAGCTCTCTCTTGTTGGAGATGGTCATTGCCTGGCACTTGTGCGACAGTGTCAGTGTCAGCTATTGATGACTGCCCTCATTTTTTCTTCTCGGGTGAAAAATTGGGTGTCGCCCATTTTAGGGCGCTAATATCGGCTGGGCGCAAAGTTTAGCACCCGGCGCTAATTATCGCCTCCGACTGCAAAATTCACCTCTATCACCCCTGGAGGTGATTTGAGCACTAAATCAGGCGCTACACACCTCTCTTAAGGCACAAACATCGGGGAATGAGGCACTACCTCAGAACGCTACCGAAGCTCAGGCGATGTCAGTTACCATGGATGCCTGGCGCCATCCAGTTCTTAAAGGGGAGGGGCCATCTTGCTGGCCAGCCACTCCCTGCTCATTGCAGCCTTGAATCTCGGCCTGGACAGACCTCTAAAGCAATTGTGTTGAAAGCACTAATGGATAGTATGCCCAGGGAAAGAGTTCGGCGCTTAGGAACCTCAAAAGTGGTGCTGAGGGCCAAAACTCCTTAGGACAGCATTAAATCTTTCCAGACGTCTCTCTCTCCCTCTCAACCTGGGTGTACCAAAGATTTTGCTGACAAAAAAAGGCAGGAATGCCCTCCTTTAAACAGCGCTTCCCCAGCCCTTTCCCGACTTGAAAACATTCCCTTCTACCTGTTGTTCCTAGCGGCAGACGCTAAGGCAGGGAGCGCGACTCAATATTCGGTCCGGGGCGCTATAGGGTGTTGCACGCTCGACTGACGTCACGATCTGTGGGCGCAGGAGATCGTGGCAGTAGTGCTTAGCGCCGCAGTAAAATGACTGGTCAATTTCGCGAGCGGTGCTAAAATCACCGCGCTCGGGCGCTAAATTCCTAGCGCCCCGTTAGCGCCCCCCGGAGGTGCTAACAGGAGGTGCTAGCCAACCGAATTTTTCCCCCCCTACTCTTCTCAATTTTGCCAGCGATCTCCTGTTCAATCCACAAAACAAGGAAGCAAACAAAATTTTCCCCCAGAACTTCAAAAGATATATTAAAAATAAGGGAATGAACCCTTGATAACATTAATGCCTTATTGTCATTCCCATGTGTTATTCACTATGTTCTGGAGCCGTTCATTCACAAGCACACTAATCATTACACCTGACAAGAATTCAGTGAGAAGAATATGACAGCTCACAAACTTCAATGAAAATGCAGGTTCATATATTTCTTAATAATAAAATTTTGTATCTGCCGTGGTCATCAAGTCTGACACCCACAAGGAGCAAAGTTTTTTTTCCTTATCGGTCAAGTGTCTAAATCTGTGCATTTCTCCTTTCCAATTTGTGAATAACTAAAGTATAAAACGGCAAGAGCAGCGGCGGCGCTATAGAGAGAGAGGCAGCACGAGGAACCTTCAAAACAGAAAGAAAATCAAGTCGTGACATCACAGGGCAGCAGGTAGGTGATTGGGTGGTGAGTATTAGAGGTTTTTTTAGCCTCTAAATTAGGGAAGTGGGTTAAACTCAGAGCTAGGAAACTGTAACTTACTATTACTTTACTGAATTAGTAACTTAAACTAGATAAATCAATTAATTAATGAAACTAAAATAATTGATTGAAAAAATAATTAATTAACTAATCAAATAAATAAAGAAGGTTAGATAGACATGGCAGGGCAGGTAGTGTGCCTTAACTGCAGCATGTGGGAGTTTGTGGACAGCAGCGAGATCCCGAGCAGCCACATCTGCGGTAAGTGTGCAGCTCGAGGAACTTCGACTCAGAGTTGTTGAGCTGGAGTATGAGGTGCAGACATTGCGGGGCATCAGGGAGGGGGGGAATTACCTGGACACTTTGTTCCAGGAGGCAGTCACACCCCTTAGGTTACTTTAGAGTTCGCCAGTGGTCAGGGACAGGAGGGTGTGACTGTGAGTCAGGAAGGTATGGGGACCCAGGATGTAGTGATGGAGGAACCTCGACCATTGACTTTGACCAACAGGTATGAGATACTTGCTACCCGTGTGGATGAGAACAAGGACTGTACGGTGGATGAGCAAACTGACCATGGTACAGGAGGCCATTCAAGTGGGGGGAGTGAAAAGGAATGTGGTAGCAGTAGGGGACAGTATAGTCAGGGGGATACATACTGTTCTCTGCGGCCATGACCGGGAGTTCCGAAGGTTGTGTTGCCTGCCTGGTGTCAGGGTGAAGGGCGTTTTCTCGCGGCTGGAGAAGAACTTGAAGTGGGAGGGGGGTGGGATCCAGTTGTCGTGGTCCATGTAGGAACCAACGACATAGGCAGAAATAGGAATGAGGTACTGCTGAGAGTGTTTGAAGAGCTAGGGTTGAAATTAAAAACGAAGAACCTCACAGGTAATAATCTCTGGATTGTTACCGGAGTCACACGCAAACTGGCATAGGGACAAACAGATTTGAAGGTTAAATGCGTGGCTCAAAGAGTGGTGTGGGAGGCAGAGGTTTCAATTCATGGGGCACTGGCACCAGTACTGGGGAAAGAGGGAGATGTTCCATGGGGACGGGCTCGACTTAAACCGGGCTGGGACCAGTGTCCTGGCGAATCGAATAACTAGGGCAGTAGATAGGGCTTTAAACTAATGAAGGGGGGGGGGTGGAGGATTCAGGAAAGGGTAAATTCAAAAGCAGTAAGAGAAATGTCAAGGATGTAGAGTAGAATAGTGATCTGGGTAAAGATAAGCAGAGTGGGTCAGGAAGGGACAGAAAGATTAACAAAGGTAATAGGGCATTAGTGACTAAAGTGACATCAGGGAAAAACAGAAAAAAGTTCAAGCTAAAGGTACTATATCTGAATGCACGAAGCATTCGCCACAAAATAGATGAATTAATAGCACAGATAGAAATAAATGGGTTTGATTTAATAGCCCATGACAGAGACGTGATTGCAGACTGACCACGATTGGGAACTAAATATTCCAGGATATTTGATTTTTAGAAGAGACAGGCAGAATGGGAGGGGTGGCCCTGATAATAAAGGAGGGAATAAAGACAGTAGAGAGAAAGGATCTTGGCTTGGAAAAACAAAATGTAGAATTAGTTTGGGTGGAGCTAAGAAACAACAAGGGGCAGAAAGCACTAGTGGGAGAAGTCTATAGGCCCTCTAACAGTGGCTGTAGAGTCGGGCAGATTATATATCAGGAAATTAGAGATGCATGTAACAAGGGTAATACAGTAATCATGGGCGACTTTAACTTTCATATAGACTGGGCAAACCAAATTTGCAGAAATAGTGCAGAGGAAGAGTTCATGGAATGCATTCAAGATAGTTTTCTAGATCAGTATGTCAAGGAACCTACGAGGGAATTGGCTATTTTAGATCAAGTGCTGTGCAATGAGACCGGGTTAATTAATAAGCTTGTAGTAAAGGAGCCTCTGGGGAGCAGTGATCATAATATGATAGAATTTTATGTTGAGTTAGAGAGTGATTTAGTTAAATCCGAAACTAGGGTCCTAAACCTGAACAAAGCAAATCACATAGGTATGAGAGGTGAGTTGGGTTGGCTAAGGTAGGTTGGGAAACTAGATTAAAAGATATGACAGTAGAAAAGCAATGGCAAACATTTAAAGAAATAATTCATAATTCACAATGAATATACATTATCTTATGGAATAAAAACACCACGGGAAAAATGGTCCAACCGTGGATAACAAAAGAAATTAAAGATAGTATTAGATTAAAGGAAGAGGCTTATAATGTTGCCAATTGAATAGTAAGCCTGAGGATTGGAAGGATTTTAGAATTCAGCAAAGGAGGACCAAGAAATTGATAAAGTAAGGAAAATAGAATATGAGAGTAAATGAGAGACATAAAAAACTATAAAAGCTTATATAGGTATGTAATGAGGAAAAGATTAGCGAAAGTAAACATGGGTCCCTTACAGGCTGAAACAGTTGAAATTATAATGGGGAATAAGGAAATGGCAGAGAAATTAAACAAATACTTGTGTCTGTCTTCACGGAAGAAGACGCAAAAAACCTCCCGGAAATAGTGGAGAACCAAGGGTCTAGCGAGAATGAGGAACTGAAAGAAATTAGTATTAGTAAAAAAAAGTACTGGAGAAATTAATGGGACTGAAAGCCGATAAATCCCCTGGACCTGATGGCCTACATCCTAGGGTTTTAAAAGAGGTGGCTATAGAGATAATGGATGCATTGGTTGTCATCTTCCAAATTTCCATAGATTCTAGAACAGATCCTGCAGATTGGAAGGTAGCAAATATAACCCCTCTATTTAAGAAAGAGGGGAGAGAGAAAACGGGGAACTACAGACCAGTTAGCCTGACATCAGTAGTAGGGGAAATGCTAGAATCTATTATTAAGGACGTGGTAACAGGGCACTTTGAAAATAATAATAAGGTTGAACAGAGTCAACATGAATTTATGAAAGGGAAATCATGTTTGACGAATCTACTAAGAGTTTTTTGAGGTTGTAACTAGCAGAATAGATTAGGGGGAACCAAAGGATGTGGTGTATTTGGATTTTCAGAAGGCATTCAATAAGGTGCCACACAAGAGGTTATTAAACAAAATTAGGGCTCATGAGATTGGGGGTAATATACTAGCATGGATTGAGGATTGGTTAACCGACAGAAAACAGACAGTATGAATAAACGGGTCATTTTCTGGTTGGCAGGCTGTAACCAGTGTGGTACCACAAGGATCAGTGCTTGGGCCTTAGCTATTCACAATCTATATCAATGATTTGGATGAAGGGACCAAATGTAATATATCCAAGTTTGCTGATGATACAAAGTAAGTTGTGAGGAGGATCCAAAGAGGCTTCAAGGGGATATAGACAGGCTAAGTGAGTAGGCAAGAACATGGCAAACTGAATATAATGTGGAGAAATGGGAAGTTATCCACTTTGGTAAGAAAAATAGAAAAGCAGAGTATTTTTTAAATGGTGAGAGATTGGGAAATGTTGGTGTTCAGAGGGACCTGGGTGTCCTTGTACACAAAGATAACATGGAGGTACAGCAAGCAATTAGGAAAGCAAATGGTATTTTGGTCTTTATTACAAGAGGATTTGAGTATAAGAGTAAAGATGTCCTACTGCAATTATATAGGGCCCTGGTGAGACCACACCTGGAGTATTGTGAACAGTTTTGGTTTCCTTACCTAAGGAAGGATATACTTGCCATAGACGAAGTGCAATGAAGGTTCACCAGACTGATTCCTGGGATGGGGGATTGTCCTATCAGGAGATATTGAGTAGACTAGGCCTATATTCTCTAGAGTTTAGAAGAATGAGAGGTGATCTCATTGAAACATACAACATTCTTACAGGGTTTGACAAGGTAGATGCAGGGAGGATGTTTCCCCTGGCCGGGGAGTCTACAACCAGGGGTCTAGAACAGTCTCAGAATAAGGGGGCGGCCATTTAGGACTGAGATGAGGAGAAATTTCTTCTCTCTAAAAGGTGGTGAATCTTTGGAATTCTCTACCCGAGGGCTGTGGAGGCTCAGTCGTTGAGTATATTCAAGACAGAGATCCATAGATTTTTGAATATTAAGTTAATCAAGGGATATGGGAATAGTGCAGGAAAGTGGAGTTGCAGTTGAAGATCAGCCATGATCTTATTGAATGGTGGAGCAGGCTCGAGGGGCCGAATGGCCTACTCCTGTTCCTATTTCTTATGTTCTTAAAAGTACCAATTATGTTATTCAAAACCTTTTTATTACACCAAAAAAAAATCTACACAATCATGTTCCAGAAAAAGTGACTCATCCTACTATATCTATCTATATCTATATATAAACGGATACTTTTTTCTGTCTGTCTGTCTATCTGTCTGTCCTTCTGTCTGTCCTCACGTGTGCGTCTGTCCGGCTATGAACTCGAATGTTACAGAGCGTACCTACGCGTGCGTTACGTCGAAAGAAAGCTCACGGTTCCAAAACGATGGTAAGCGTATTTACGTTTTGGCTGGACAAAAATTGCGCCCGCGGTATCCGAAAAACGTTCAAAATTCCGCTCATTAGCATCTCATTATCCGCTCATTAGCGACAGAGTGACCTCGAGGTCGACCAATCGTACGTCAGGTTCCTGGCGCGTGCAGCTGGGCCCTCCGACGGTCGAGTGACGGGACGATTGACCAATCCTACGCTTTGGTGACCTGACGGTCGACCAATCAGTGCGTGTGTGGGCGGGCCTTATCGTTCTGAACCGAGGTGAGTAGCCGCCATCTTGCTTCCATTCTTTTTCCTGCTTTCTGCGTCTTTCTTTTCAAATATACATTTCCAGCAAAATAAAATTGCTTTTATTAAATTGTTTTAAAAAAAACTTCATTCATTTGTAAATATTTTCTCTAACCTGAAGATTCTTTTTCCTACCTTTCCCCGTTTTTGTTAGGCCTCAAACCCTGGGCCTTTCTTGCCCAGCCAGGCCCGAGCTAGGTAATTGTCCCACGGCTTCTGCTAAGCTCCTCATCCCCTCCCCCCCCCGTGTCACGTTACCCGGGGCAACGGCGTCAGCCACAAGGGTCACGGTGCGCGCGCAGCAGGAGCAGCTGAGACGCGGCGTCTCTCTCTGTTCCCTGCTCGGCTCGGGCGGGGGGGGGGCGGGGCTCTCGGGAGTGCGGATCTCGGGCGGGGCTTGGTGAGCGGGAAGGGTTACCCCGGCAACCGGGCCCGCCGGCCGTCTCTCACAGCCGCAATCGGCGGTCTTGAAGCCAGCTCGGGAGGGCGGGGCTCCGGAGAGCGGGGGGCCGGTGCTCGGGAGATCGGGCCTCCGGAGTTCGGTGCTTGGTTGGGGGGGGGGGGGGGGGGGTGCGAGCCTCGTGAGATCGGGGGGGGGGGGGCGAGCCTCGGGAGAACGGGGGGGGGGGGGGTGAGCCTCGGGAGATCGGGGGGGGGGGGGCGCGAGCCTCGAGAGATCGGCGGGGGGGGGGCGGCGAGCCTCGGGAGAGGGGGGCCAACCTCGGGAGTTCGGGGGGGGGGGGGGCGAGCCTTGGGAGATCGGGGGGGCGGGGCTCCGGAGATTGGGGAGGCGGGGCTCGGGGGGGTGGGGCTCGGGTGATGGGGGGGGGCGGAGATCAGGGGGCTCGGGGACTCTCTCCCCTCCCCCCTTCCTCTTCCCCTCCTCCCCCCCTTCCCCTCCTCCCCCTCTTCTCCCTCCCCCCTCCCCTTTCCCTCTCCCCCCCTTCTCCCCCCCAGTCGCGCTCTCTCTCTTCCCCCCAGTCGCGCGCGCTCTCTCTCTCTCTCTCTCTCTCTCTCTCTCTTCCAACAACAACATGCCCTCGAAAAAGCCGCCAGGCACTTCAGTTAGTATATTTATATAGATCATCCTTCTATAAATACATTTATTACAGAACATTGAAAAAAACAAAAATAAATGTATTCATAATAGTGCCAACAATCCCCCGCCTGCCCCAGCTGTAAATAACATGAACCATTCTATGGGGCTCTTAAGCACCTGATTGCTAGTTATAACTCCCCCCGACTACTTCACAATTCCCATCCAGACAGATGGTATCCATGGTCAAAGACTCCTTGATGTACATTGCACAATTCCAAGGTGTCACCATGTGGACAGGGCTTCCACGCATGCACAAACCAACTAAGTGACTACCAAGGTTCAGAGACCCTCAGACACATCTTCCAAATGCACAAACTGGCCAGTGTCTTCATTCACACTACAAATTATCAGCTGGTTCCTAATGAGCCAATTCCTAGCAGCTGTGGTGCAACTCGGGCTCTAATACATATCAAATCAGACAGCTGAATCAGTACTCCATGGAAAGTAGGGTCATAAGAAGTGTGGTTATAGTACTGAACTCGCAACTCGAGGCTGTGTTCAAATCCTACCAAAGAAAGTTGTGAAACTGAATTCAATTAAACTAGTAATTTGTGGGCTAGCACCACATAAATTGACCATAGAAGCTGCTACCTTATCAAATGGTTCACTGATGTCGTACAGGGAAGGAATCGTGCCACACCTATCTGATCTGGCCTACTTGTAACACTAGTAAACACTAAATAACAACAGAAAATGCTGGAAAAACTCAGCAGGCCAGGCAACATCCATGGAGAGAAAATAGAGTCAACGTTTCAGGTCTAACCCTTTTTCAAAAGTTTCAAAAAAAGGTTAGACCCGAAACGCTGACTCTATTTTCTCTCCACGGATGTTGCCTGGCCTGCCGAGTTTTTCCAGCATTTTCTGTTGTTATTTCAGATTTCCAGCATCTGCAGTATTTTGCTATCGTACTAGTAAACACTATATAGTCTCACTGCCCCTGAAGTGGCTGAGCAAGCCATTCAGTTATAAAAACAGTCACTAGAAGTAAGACCTGGCGTCATCTTCTCTGGTCAACTAGGGGATGGGTAATAAATGAAGCCTTGCCAGAGTTGTCAATTCCTGATAACACCTCAGCACGACCACAAGCAGGAGGGTGTAATTACAGCATAACAAATTTACATATGCAGCTTCCATTATAAATTTCTGTATCCACATTTATAATGTAAATATATAAAAATAAGGACAGAATATGACTTTAAAATGGTGACTGAATTCATCTACATGCCCGAGGCCAATTATCCCCCCATCCTCCAACCCTGCGTTATTTGAAGACTTCACTTGGTCTTGACTGTGTGCAAAGCCACAGGAGATGAACTAGTTTTAAAGTAACAAAAACAGAAAATGCTGGAAATACTCAGCAGGTCAGGCACAACTCAGTTCTGACGAAGGGTCATCGACCTGAAACATTAACTCTGTTTCTCTCTCCACAGATGCTGCCTGACCTGCTGAGTATTTCCAGCATTTTCTGTTTTTATTTCAGATTTCCAGCGTCCGCAGTACTTTGCTTTTGTTTTAAAGTAACAATATGGTGTTGAAAATAACATGGCTACACTTCAGCATTATAAAAGTAGCATTTAATGTTATATTAGTAGTGTGCATTTCCTATACTGAACCTTAAGGATTACTCCTACAGGGAGATGCTATAGTCTTTTCTCATCCAACTTTTCTTATGACCCTACTTTCCACCAAAGCAATTAAAATTGTGTTTTCATTCTTACCCAGAATTTAACTTCAAATAAAGATTATCTATCTCTCTCTTATTGACAAAAAAAAAATCACAATCCTGATGCATATTCAGTGGCAAAGATCATCATAGTCTATGCTCCTCAAATGAAAACATTAGTTCTATTCCCCAATCGACACGTGATTGTAATGAGAAAATCATTTATTTTTGAGTTTTCAGAATGCTCGGGAACCAGTAACCCTGGTTTCCGGCCTTCGTACATCTTCTTGTTTACTGTCAATAGTGTGTAGAAGTTCCTGAATCTTCTATCAAAGGTCCCGTCCAGAAGAAGCTTCTTAGAAATAATTCCCCACATCTTGAGATGTGACCCATAATTACAATCCCAATAGCATGAAGAAATTTGGGGAAGGGGTTAACTTGCCACCACTTTGAGGTTGCAGACAACATATGTAGATTGTCTGTTTCCTCTACACTGGCTGATGATAATACTACAAGGCCCACAATCTTCACTACTCATGTGGTGGGGTGAGCGAGGCAGACGTGCAATATTGCTTGAAATAAAATCCCTCCCAGATCGTGCGACAGCATTTATTTACAACCAGCACCGGCAATCCAGGCTGGCGGCCAGTGGTCGAGGGCAGCGCGGCCACCGGGCCTTCCCTGCCAAACCAGCCCTTTACAAACTGTGCACACATGTGAAAACAACGCTGCCAGACACCGCTCGGGCTCTGCTCAGCTCGCTGCCCGGAGCCTGGGCACCGCCTACTCACCAGCCGCTGCCTGTACTGCGCAGAGTTTGTTTGTTTGTCGCGCCGAACATCAAAAGGTGTTTTAATGGGCCGCTTATTATTATTGTAATAAACAATTATCAAATATTCGCCTTTAATGAGCTCCGGGCGCCACCATGCCCGGGCCAGGGGAGGACGGGAAAAAGCAACCGTGCACCGGAAGGAGGTCCAAACCATTACGAAACTCAACTCTTTTCACATCGCCCGTTCGACATCACTGTCTGACAGATAAAAAGGTATTTGTATCCTAACTATTACAGTTTTTGTTGTTGTTGCAGCCGATACCTTTCTGCGGGCGCAGTTTATAAAGCGGTCCCCACCTCTGCCCAGATGCCTCAGGCTCGCCCGGTGGCCATGGCAACGCGCTACAACTGAAAGAAGAAAATGGCGACTTTAGCGCTGCTGAAGATGCAGCGGCAGGAGCTGGCCGAGGAATACTTCCGTAGAAACTGGTAGGTACCGTGCCCGAAATTAAACTGAAAGAATGAACTTTGAGAAAGGGCAGAAGAACCACCCTCAGTACTGTTAGGGAATTAGTTATAATTACATCATATTCGCTCCTGGACCGAATAAGCTTCAAAAGTGGAGAAAAACAACATGTAGAAAAGTTGAGCGACGGCTGTCTGTATCTGTAAATATAATGGAAGAGTCCGGCTGTAGTAGAGGCTCACTGGTGTAGTTGGAACTTAAAAAAAAAGGTTTTTCGATTGTAAATGTTTTGATAAGAATAATCCAAAACATACCTTTTGATGCCGGGTATCATCCCTTTGAATGTTGCACATAATGGGTATTCCTGTGTTAAATATGGATCTGGAGTGGCAGAATCGAGTCTTTCCAGGATATCAACATCCCAGAATATGAAAAAGTTAGAGCATTGGGCTGATCTGATCATAAATGATAAATTTAAGTTCCAGTTCTAGCAGCTCATACTGCTGCCTGCTAGACATAGATTTTATTAGAATAGTAAAATAAAAAAAGAAAGACTTGCATTTATATAGCACCTTTGACGACCTCACAGCATCCCAAAGTGCTTTACTGCCAATGAAGTACGTTTGAAGTGTAGTCAGTATATTGAAATATAGGAAACACGGCAGCCAACATGCGCGCGGCAAACTCCCACAAACAGCAATGTGATAATGACCACATAATCTATTTTAGTGATGTTGATAGAGGAATAAGAACATAAGAAATAGGAGCAGGTGTAGGCCATACGGCCCCTCGAGCCTGCTCTGCGATTCAATGAGATCATGGCTGATCATCGACCTCAACTCCACTTTCCCGCTTGATCTCCATATCCCTTGATTCCCCTAGAGTCCAAAAATCTATCTATCTCAGCTTTGAATATACTCAAAGACTCAGCATCCACGGCCCTCTGGGGCAGAGAATTACAAAGATTCACTACCCTCAGAATGAAGAAATTCTTCCTCATCTCAGTCTTTAATGGCCTGCCCCTTATCCTGAGACTATACCCACTACTTCTAAACACTACAGCTAAGGGAAACAACCTCTCATCATCTACCCTGTCAATCCCCTTCAGAATCTTGTATGTTTCAATGAGATCACCTCTCATTCTTCTAAACTCCAGAGAATATAGGCCCATTCTACACAATCTCTCATCATAGGACAGCCCTCTCATCCCAGGAATCAATCTAGTGAACCTTCATTGCACTGCCTCCAAGACAAGTATATCCTTCCTTAGATAAGGAGACCAAAACTGTGCATAGTACTCCAGGTGTGGCCACACCAAGGCCCTGAACAATTGTAGCAATACTTCCTTACTCTTCTACTCCAATCCCCTTGCAAGGCCAACATGCCATTTGCCTTCCTTATTGCTTGCTGTACCTGCATACTAGCTTTCTGTGTTTCTTGCACAAGCACACCCAAATCTCTCTGAACACCAACATTTAAAAGTTTCTCACCATTTAAAAAATTCTGTTTTTCTATTCTTCCTACCAAAGTGAATAACCTCACATTTCCCTACATTACACTCCATCTGCTACCTTACTGCCCACTCACTTAGTCTGCCTGTATCCCTTTGCAGACTCTTTGGCCGGAATTTTGCTGGCGCTCAGGGGGCGGGTTTGAAGGCAGGATCTCTGGCAAAACCGCAAAGATTGACCGGGCAGGAAACCCG
This sequence comes from Somniosus microcephalus, assembly GCF_052327205.1. Classification (NCBI taxonomy): domain Eukaryota; kingdom Metazoa; phylum Chordata; class Chondrichthyes; order Squaliformes; family Somniosidae; genus Somniosus; species Somniosus microcephalus. The sequence goes on along the minus strand of NC_140989.1, from coordinate 71,225,047 downwards.
CTGTCAACCCGCCTCCAATCAATTTTCCCAAGTGTCGGGTCCCCGATTTGCGCATGGACCCAGCACCTAGCGGCAGGAAGAGGATTATAGCCACTTAAGTGCCTGTTAAAGGCAGTTAACGGGCTCTTTTTCAATTTTGACACTTCTACTTCAGGCTTCCTGACGTCCGGACACCACGCCAGGTAAGTGTGGTGTGTTGTGAGACTGCTGTAATGTTTCTGCATTGATGACAGCTGCAGAAGTGGTGTGAAGGATCCAGTGGTGCACTGGTGAGTTTCAGAGGTAAGAAAATGTTGGAAAATTCATTTTTAATGTATTTAGACTTTTCTGTAAGTAACAAGTTTTGAATTGTATGTCTAGTCCCACCTCATTGGGAGAACCTCTCTCACCAGTGACAGATCTCTTCTGTAACCTCACCTGCAGCTGCCATCTGTTCTAGCCTAAGGAGGGAGTCACTCGAGAGCCTGGGTGCAAGAGCTTATCTTTGTACAGTGATTGTCAGTGTTTGCAACACCTCAATGCTGTCAGAAAGTGAGAAATCAGCTGTCACAAAAACATTGTGCGTGGTCCCTTTAAGAAAACCGGCAGCTGACGCATCATCAAATGACGTCATCTGACCGGCTTCGTCTTAATTGGCTGGCAAGCCCACGGGACGAGCTTAACAAGGCCAATGGACATATGATCATGTCTGTGGGCCAGATGTAGTTGGGGGCGGGACTGGAACCCAGAAGCCACCTGACCTGCTCCCAAGCCACATCGATCGAGAAAACCACGGCCTTTGTGTTCTCCTCACAGCTTACTGTCCCACTTAGCTTTGTATCGTCAGCAAATTTGGATACTTTATACTCAGTTCCTTCATCTAGGTCATTGATATAGATTGTAAATAGCTGAGGCCCCAGTACTGATCCTTGTGGCACCCCACTAGTTGTAGCCTGCCAACCTGAAAAAGACCAGTTTATCCCTACTCTCTGTTTTCTGTCTGTTAACCAATCCTCTATCCATGCTATTATATTACCCCCACCCCCAGGAGCCTGTAAATATTGGCCAGCACACCGGGGATAACTCCCCTGCTCTTCTTCAAAATAGTGCTATGGGATCTTTTACATCCATCTGAGAGAGCAGACAGTGCCTCAGTTTAACGTCTCATCCGAAAGATGGTACCTCCAACAGTGCAGCCCTCCCTCAGTACTGCACTAGAGTATCAGCCTAGATTTTTGTGCTCAGGTTGCTGGAATGGGACTTAGACCCACAACCTTCTGACTCTGAGGCGAGGGTGCTACCCACTGAGCCACGGATAACACCTTAATTAGTATCTTAATTAAGAAGTATCCAATCTGGTGAATTACCACCCCATCCGTCTACTCTCAATCATCAGCAGTGTGCTGGAAGGTGTCAACAACAGTGCTATCAAGCGGCACTTACTCACCAATAACCTGCTCACTGATGCCCAGCTTGGGTTCCGCCAAGACCACTTGGCTCCTGACCTCATTACATCCTTGGTCCAAACATGGACAAAGGAACTGAATTCCAGAGGTGAGGTGAGAGTGACTGCCCTTGACATCAAGGCAGCATTTGACCGAGTGTGGAATCAAGGAGCCCTAGAAAAATTGATATCAATGGGAATCGGGGAGAAAACCCTCCACTGGCTGGAGTCATACCTAGCACAAAGGAAGATGGTTGAGGTGGTTGAAGGTCAATCCTCACAGCCCCAGGACATCGCTGCAGGAGTTCCTCAGGGCAGTGTCCTAGGCCCAACCATCTTCAGCTGCTTCATTAATGACCTTCCCTCCAACATAAGGTCAGAAATGGGGATGTTCGCTGATAACTGTACAGTGTTAAGTGCCATTCACAACTCCTCAGATAATGAAGCAGTCCATGCCCGCATGCAACTAGATCTGGACGACGTTCAGGCTTGGGCTGATAAGTGGCAGGTAACATTTGCACCACACAAGTGCCAGGCAATGACAATCGCCAACAAGTATGAGTCTAACCACCACCCCTTGACATTCAACGGCATTACCATTGCCGAATCCTCCACCATCTATATCCTGAAGGGTCACCATTGACCAGAAACTTAACTGGACCAGCCACATAAATACTATGGCAACAAGAGCAGGTTAGAGGCTAGGTATTCTGTGGTGAGTGTCTCACCTCCTGACTCCCCAAAGCCTTTCCCCCATCTACAAGGTGCAAGTAAGTAGTGTGATGGAATACTCTCCACTTGCCTGGATGAGTGCAGCTACAACAACACTCAAGAAGCTTGACACCATCCGGGACAAAGCACCCCGCTTGATTGGCACCCCATCCACCACCTTAAACATTCACTCCCTCCACCACCGGCGTACCGTGGCTGCAGAGTGTACCATTTACAAGATGCACTGCAGGAACTCGCCAAGGCTTCTTCGGCAGCACCTCCCAAACCCGTGACCTCTTCCACCTAGAAGGACAAGGGCAGCAGGTGCATGGGAAGACCACCACCTCTAAGTTCCCCTCCAAGTCACACACAGACCTGACTTGGAAGTATATCGCCGTTCTTCCATCGTCGCTGGGTCAAAATCCTGGAACTCCCTCCCTAGCAGCACTGGGAGTACCTTCACCACACGGACTGCAGCGGTTCAAGAAGGCAGCTCACCACCACCTTCTCAAGGGCAAGTAGGGATTGGCAATAAATGCTGGCCTTGCCAGTGACGCCAACATCCCACAAACAAGTAAAAAAAAAAAATCAGTTCTTTTTATTTCCTGGTTTGCTGTCTGTGAGAATTCTTCAATGTAATTGGCTGCTTCGACAACTTGATGACATCATTGCTGCTGTACGCTGATGATCCACTTTTGACAGTGCTACAATCAAATTAAGGTCGAGAAAGCTAAAGTTTTCACCACAGAGATCGTGAGATCTTTGTGGGCAGTTTTCTTTGAGGTCAGCGACGATTGGCGTTGCTTCACTGCTGACTGCAAATTCCGGGCCTAATTAATCCATTATTGATCTAAAGGACAAGAAAAATCAACTTATACTTACTGTATTATTGTAACAAAGTTTCAAAGTTTTCTTTATTCTGCTAAGCTTTGAAAGTAAATGTTCATACTTACTGTATTCACATCTGATATCTTTGATCTCTCTTCCTTAACTGTGATCTCACGCCCTTTATTTGCAGTCCTGCTTCCGTCAATCAAAACATTTTAGTCTCCATCTTTCTCAAATGGTGATAGAAGCTTTGCTGTCTTACACAGTTGAACCTGTAAAGCCTTAGAATTGAGCTTCATTACATTCACTCACGTGCACTTCCTAAAGAGGTTGTTGGATAATGATCAGGCATATAAACCCTGGCTGAAGCCAGAGCACTGAGGCCATTTGTAGCATTCCTACTTCTACCCCAGCTGAGAACAGTCACCTCAACAAGATGGACAGTAAGCTTGTAACCTTCCCTATCTGTATGACTCAGCCAATCACTGCCTTAACCAGCTGAGCACAACAAGCTGGGAACGTCCCAGATTCTAATTTTTCTGAACAAAATTACTGCAGATGGGGAAATCTGAAACAAAAACAGAAAGTGATGGAAACATTCAGCAGGTCAGGCAGTTTCTGTGGCGAGAACAAATAGGTTAACAATTTGAGTGAGTCAGCTTATCATCAGAATTGAATCGTGATGAAGAGTTTGCACACTTGAAAATGCTATCCTGTTTTTTCTCTCAACAGATTGTGCCTGGTCTGTTGAATGTTTTCAACATTTTTTGTTTTTGTTACTTTTTCTAATTCACTTAATCTGCTTATTGGCTAATACTATTGGAGAGCTTTCTTCTACTTTAACTGTCTTGCAAGTGCATCTTTGAGAAAATTTCAGGTAAGAGATATTGACCCAGATTTAAATTTTCAGTAGAAATAGTGTGGGTGGTAGGTAGGGCGATCAGACCTCCTGCCCGATGTTATCAGCAAGAGGTTTAAACCATTTTTATGGTTGGATCTCATTTGAATCAGTGATAATTGGCAGCTTGTCGATTTGGTAGGCGGGATTTCCAACACCTATTTAAAGCGTGCTTGCACCTCTTAAAGCAAGGTGTCATTGAATTCTTATTAAAATTATTCCCCTGATTATGCAATTTGGGGTGTGTGTGTCCCATGTTAGAGCTCCAAGGTTTAGTGACGCTGCAGTAGATATTTTGGTGGAGCAGATGAGGGCCCAGAAATAGGTCCTCTTCCTCTCTGATGGCAGGAGGGTGCTCAGGCAAACACTGTAGCAGGCTTGGAGGGAGGTGACAGAGAACACCATCCCCAGGACATTGGTTCAGAGCCACAAGAAGTTCAACGACCTTACCCGGAAGTAAGGATGCCAGTGATGTCTTGCTATCTTTAATTTACAAGAGGCCTTGCCACAGCACTCCCTGCATGCCAAATACTTCCCTCCCCTGCTCCACATGCTTCTCACCTTCAATCACATTTCACACTGGAGCCACTTTTTTGCACATTACCATCTTCCTATGCTGCTCCCAATGTACTGCTTTTCCAACAACATCTTGTATTTATATAGTGCATTTAACATAATAAAACGACCCAAGGCGCTTCACAGGAGTATTAAAAGATTTAAAACATTTGGAACGAGCTACATAAGGAGAAATTAAGGCAGGTGACCAAAAGCTTGGTCAAAGAGGTAGGTTTTAAGGAGCGTCTTAAAGGAGGAAAGAGAGGTAGCGAGCTGGAGAGGTTTAGGCAGGGAATTCCAGAGCTTAGGCTTAGGCAACAGAAGGCACGGCCACCAATGGTTGAGCGATTATAATCCGGGACGCTCAAGAGGGCAAAATTAGAGGAGCACAGATATCTCGGTGGTGGAGGGGCGGGGGGGGTGGTTGTGGGGCTGAAGGAGATTACAGAGATAGGGAGGGGTGAGGCCATGGAGGGATTTGAAAACCAGGGTGAGAATTTTGAAATCGAGGCATTGCTTAACAAGGAGGCGATGTTTAACAGGGAGCCAATGTAGGTCAGCGAGCTCAGGGGTGATGGGTGAACGGGACTTGGTGCGAGTTAGGACACGGGCAGCCGAGTTTTGGATGACCTCAAGTTTACGTAGGGTAGAATGTGGGAGGCCAGCCAGGAGTGCTTTGGAATAGTCAAGCCTAGAGGTAACAAAGGCATGGATGAGGGTTTCAGCAGCGGATGAGCTGAGGCGAGGGTGGAGACGGGCGATGTTACAGGGGTGGAAATAGGCGGTCTTTCCTTCTCAGCATGCACAATATATGAAGCTACCTCACATGCACAATCCTTTATAAGAACTACACACTAAAGCACTCCAGCTCTCTCTGCAGAACAAACTGGCACACAACAGCCGGGTGAGGACCACCACTGGGGGAGCGGCAGCCTCCCTTCAAACCCTCACCCAGATGGAGGAGGAAGCTCTGCTGATTGTTGTCGCAGGCAGCATGAGGAGCATCAAAATTCTGCCCTTTTACATGATTAAAGGTGCAGCTGAGTGCACTTACTAAATCTAAAACCCATCTGCATTGTGCTTAAAAATATGGTTAGCTTTAAATATAGTTGTGTTCTTAGTTGTTATGAGAGGTTTTTTAAACAAACTTGTCTCTTAACTTTTTATAAGAAAGCAGTTTGGTTCTTTCAGTCTGCTCTAACGTAACCAAATAAAATATTCAGGATTACAGAAGAAAACCGACTAAGAGAACATTATGCTGCTGTGAAAATCCAGAGCTGTTTCAGAGGGTTTAAGGTTCGAGCACACATCAGGTACAGTCAATATATTTAAATCTATACATATGTCAACAATCTTGCATCTATGCACATTGACTGTATACAAAACCTTGCATCCTGTTGTCAAGTTTTTGTCACACTTTTGTGTCAACTTATTTCTATTATAAATTTCCATAGCCACCTTTATAATAGAGACTGCCCATGTAAACTTGTTACATTGTATTTACACCCTTCTACCAGTGGTTATGTTGTAGCACCTCAGTTTTGTCTCTCCCAGCTGCAGAGAAACTCCTATGCTCCGAACAACTCTACTTCCATAAGTTTTGCTATTTAGCTATAAATAATAATATAAAAACAAAGTATTACCCTGTACATAAAAATAAGGACAGAATATATGACTTTAAAATCGGGACTGAATTACATCTGCACAGTCTGGTTCAATTATCCACCGGATTCTAGCTCCTCTTCACCTGAAGATTACACTTGGTCTTGACTACCTGTGTGCAATGCGATGGGAGATTGACTAGTAATATATTAACGATCTTGCATCTGCATGCACTTCCTGTCTACAAAATCTTACTACTTATGTTTTTGTCATATTTATGTCAACATTTATAAATTACTATATCAACATTTATAATGAACAATGTCTACGTAAACTATGTAAATACTGTAATGACATCCTCCCACCAGTTGTATTGCTATAATATTTTTGTATGCCCCAGCTCCTCGGCCTTTTCTGCAGAGAAACTCCTTTATATTCCAAACTACTCTAGTTTTCTCCTTTCCACATTACCATTTTGCTATTTAACAATATAAATAATATTTATAAAATCGAAGCATTATATAAAAGTAAAGACAGAATATATGACTTTAAAAATATTTATGTCTGTATCTTGACCATGAAACCCACCTCCTGCTCCCTCGACCGTATTCCCACCAAACTGCTGACCACCCAACTTCCATTTCTGGCTCCCATGTTAGCTGATACTGTTAATGGTTTTCCTCAAGTACTGTTATCCTCTCCCTCAAATGTGCCGTCATCACCCCTCCTCAAAACCCAACCCCTGATCCCTCCGTCCTTGCAAACTACTGCCCCATCTTCAACTTCCCTTTCCTCTCCTAAGTCCTTGAACACGTCGCCTTCCAAATCCGTGCTCAATCTTTCCCGCAATTCCTTGTTTGAAAGCCTCCAATCTGGTTTCTGCCCTTGCCACAGTATTGAAACGGCTCTCATCAAAGTCACAAAGGACATCCTTTGTTACTGTGACAAAGGTAAACTATCCCTCCTCGTCCTCCTTGACTTGTCCGCAGCCTTTGACACAGTTGACCACTCCATCCTTCTCCAATGCCTCTCCACTGTCGTCCAGCTGGGTGGGACTGCACTCGCCTGGTTCCATTCTTATCTATCTAATCGTAACCAGAGAATCACCTGCAACGGCTTCTCTTCCCACTCCTGCATCATTACCTCTGGTGTCCCCCAAGGATCTATCCTTGGCCCCCTCCTATTTCTCATCTACATGTTGCCCCTTGGCGACATCATCCGAAAACACAGCGTCAGTTTCCACATGTACGCTGACAACACCTAGCTCTACTTCACTACCTCTTCTCTCGACCCCTCCACGGTGTCTAAATTGTCAGACTGGTTGTCCGACATCCAGTTCTGGATGAGCAGAAGTTTTCTCCAATTAAATATTGGGAAGAACGAAGCCATTGTTTCGGACCCAGCCACAAACACCGTTCCCTAGCCACTGACTCCATCCCTCTCCCTAACCTCTGTCTGAGGCTGAACCACACTGTTCGCAATCTTTGTGTCATATTTGACCCTGATATAGGCTTCCGACCACATATCCATGGCATAACTAAGACCGCCTACTTCCACCTCCGTAACATCGCCTGTCTCCGCCCTTTCATCCGCTGTTAAAACCCTCATCCGTGCCTTTGTTACCTCTAGATTTGACTATTCCAACGGACCCCTGGCTGGCCTCCCACATTCCACCCTACATAAACTTGAGGTCACCCAAAACTCGGTGCGAGTTGGGAAGCGGGCTGCCACATCCTGTTTGCCCATCTCCCCTGTGCTCGCTGACCTACATTGGCTACCAGTTAAGCAGCACCTCCATTTCAAAATTCTCATCCTTGTTTTCAAATCCCTTTATGGCCTCACTCCTCCCTATCTCCTTCAGCCCCACAACCCCCCCCCCGAGATACCTGCGCTCCTCTAATTCTGCCCTTTTGAGCATCCCTGATTTATAATCGCTCAACCTTTGGTGGCCGTGCCTTCTGTTGCCTCGGCCCTATACGCTGGAATTCCCTGCCTAAACCTCTCCACCTCGCTACCTCTCGTTCCTCCTTTAAGACGCTCCTTAAAACCTACCTCTTTCACCAAGCTTTTGGCCATTGAGTCATAGAGTTATACAGCACAGAAAGAGGCCCTTCAGCCCATCGTGTCCGCGCCGGCCATCAAGCCCTATCCTAATCCCATTTTCCAGCACTTGGTCTGTAGCCTCGTATGCTATGGCGTTTCAAGTGCTCATCTAAATGCTTCTTGAATGTTGTGAGGGTTCCTGCCTCTACCACCCTTTCAGGCAGTGAGTTCCAGATTCCAACCACCCTCTGGGTGAAAAAGTTTTTCCTCAAATCCTCTCTAAACCTCCTGCCCCTTACCTTGAAACTATGCCCCCTGATTATTGACCCCTCGAAGGGGAAAAGTTCCTTTCTATCTATCCTATCTATGCCCCTCATAATTTTGTACATCTCAATCAGGTCCCCCCTCAGCCTTCTCTGATCTAAGGAAAACAACCCCAGCCTGTCCAGTCTTTCTTCATAGCTGAAGCGCTCCAGCCCAGGTAACATCCTGGTGAATCTCCTCTGCACCCTCTCCAATGCAATCACATCCTTCCTATAGTGTGGCGACCAGAACTGCACACAGTATTCCAGCTGTGGCCTAACCAGCGTTTTGTACAGCTCCATCATAACCTCCCTGCTCTTATATTCTATGCCTCGGCTAATGAAGGCAAGTATCCCATATGCTTTTTTAACCACCTTATCTACCTGTCCTGCTGCCTTCAGGGATCTATGTACATGCACACCAAGGTGCCTCTGATCCTCTGTCCTTCCTAGGGTCCTACCATTCATTGTGTATCCCCTTGCCTTGTTAGTCCTCCCAAAATGCATCACCTCACACTTTTCAGGGTTAAATTCCATTTGCCACTGTTCTGCCCATCTGACCAACCCGTCTATATCGTCCTGTAGCCTGAGGCTGCCCTACTCGCTCTTTACCACTCCACCAATTTTCATGTCATCTGCGAACTTACTGATCATACCTCCTACATTCATATCTAAATCATTAATTTACACTACAAACAGCAAAGGCCCCTGCACCGATCCCTGCGGTACACCACTGGACACAGGCTTCCAGTCACAAAAACAACCTTTGACCATCGCCCTCTGCCTCCTGCCACTAAGCCAATTTTGGATCCAATATGCCAAATTGCCCTGGATCCCATGGGCTCTTACCTTCTTGACCAGTGTCCCATGCGGGACTTTGTCAAAAGAGTTACTGAAGTCCATGTAGACTACATCAACTACACTACCCTCATCCACGCACTTAGTCAACTGCTTGAAAAATTCAATCAAATTGGTTAGACATGATCTCCCCCTGACAAAGCCATGTTGACTATCCTTGATTAATCCTTGCCTCTCCAAGTGGAGACTAATTCTGTCCCTAAGAATTTTTTCCAATAATTTCCCTATCACTGATGTTAGGCTCACTGGCCTGTAATTCCCTGGTTTATCCCTACTACCCTTCTTGAATAATGGTACTATGTTAGCTGTCCTCTGGCACATCCCCTGTGGCCAGAGAGAATCTGAAAATTTGTGTCAGAGCCCCTGCAATCTCCTCCCTTGCCTCGCACAGCAGCCTGGGATACATCTCGTCTGGACCTTTTTAAGCCTGCTAAAATTGCTAGTACCGCCTCCCTCTCAATACTAATTTGTTCAAGTATATCACAGTCCCCCTGCCTGATTTCTATGCCTACATCGTCCTTCTCCATAATGAACACAGATGCAAAATATTCATTTAAAACCTCACCTACATCTTCCGGCTCTACACACAGATTGCCATTTGGTCCCTAATGGGCCCTACTCTTTCCCTGGTTATCCTCTTGCCCTTAATATACTTATAAAACACCTTGAAATTTTCTTTTATTTTGCCCGCCAGTGTTTTTTCATGCCCCCTCTTCGCTCTCCTAATTTCTTTTTTTAAGTGCCCCCCTGCACTTTCTATACTCCTCTAGGGCTTCCACTGTTTTTAGTTCTTTGTTTCTGCCAAAAGCCTCCCTTTTTTTCCTAATCCATTCTTGTATATCCCTTGACATCCAGGATTCCCTGGGCTTATTGGTCCCACCCTTGACCTTTATGGGAACATGTTGGCATTGTACTCTCTCTATTTCCTTTCTGAAAGACTCCCACTGCTCTGATGTGGATTTCCCTACAAGTAGCTGATCCCAGTCCTCTTTGGCCAGATCCTGCCTTATCATATTAAAATCGGCCTTCCCCCAATTTAGAACCTTTACTTCCAGTCTATCTTTGTCCTTTTCCATGACTACCTTAAATCTCACTGAATTATGGTCACTGTCACCAAAATGGTCTCCTACTGACACTTCTACCACTTGCCCGGCTACATTCCCTAGAATTAGGTCCAGTACCGCCCCCTCTCTTGTCGGACTTTCTACATGCTGGCTCAAAAAGCTCTCCTGGATGCACTTTAAGAATTTTGCACCCTCTAAGCCTTTCACACTCTGACTATCCCAGTTAATATTGGGGAAGTTGAAATCCCTTACTATTATTACCCTACTATTTCTACACTTCTGAGATTTGCCTACATATCTGTTCCTCTATCTCCCCCTGTCTGGTTGGGGGCCTATAGTACACTCCCAGCAAATTGCTTGCCCCCTTTTTTGTTTTTCAGTTCTACCCATATGGCCTCATTAGAGGAACCTGCTAAGATATCGTCCCTCCTTACAGCAGTAATTGACTCCTTGATTAATATATAGACACCCCCTCCTCTTTTACACCCCCCCCTCTGTCTCGCCCGAAGATTCTATACCCCGGAATATTGAGCTGCCAGTCCTGCCCCTCCCTCAACCATGTCTCTGGAATAGCAACAATATCATACTTCCATGTGTTCATCAGCACCTTCAATTCATCTGCCTTACTCGCTAGACTCCTTGCATTAAAATAAATGCCATACTCCCTTGTGCCATTACCTATTTGCTCTGCCTTCCAGGCTGACTTGTTTTTTCCTCTATATTTGGCTGTGCATCACCCCCTACTATAGTTCCACTCCATATCCCATCCCCCTGCCAAGTTAGTTTAACCCCCCCCCCCCCCCCCCACACAACAGCACTAGCAAACCTCCCCGCAAGGATGTTAGTTTCGGTTCAGGTGCAACCTGTCCGACTTGTACAGGTCCCACCTTCCCCAGAAGCAGACCCAGTGATCCAAGAAACTAAAGCCCTCCCTCCTGCACCAACTCTTTAGTCACCTGCCCTGCTTTCAGCCTTCGCACTCCCAGAAAAAAAAATCTTCTATTTATAGTGCTATGATCTGTTTTGCAGGGTGGGGTTGAAGTACGTAGAGGGGAGATATCGGAGTTATGCAGGGAGAGCACAATAGGTGGCCAGCTGCTGAGGTGAGAAAATGGTGGGGTGAAACAGAGAGGGGGAGGGTGGTCAGGTCATGACAACAGAATGGACAGGAGAGATGATGGGAGTGAGGCAGTAGCAGAGAAACAGGAGAAAGCATTGAAGTGTGATTCATCAGTTCTCCAGCTCTTTTTCAATTCCTCCTCTCATCCCCAAATCCGCCCTGCAGCGGATCAGTCATGCCACATGACTTACCACCTCTACTTACAAGGCAAGAAGAGCAAGAATCAGAAACCTATTTAGAGAAAATACAAAAGAAGTAAAAAGGAGAGCGTCATTGAGAAGAGGGGGACAGAAGCAGCAACACAAAGTTGATCGATACCGATAAGAAAAAGACTGCTCTGACTTTCCATGAACAGTGCTATGGAGATCTGCTAGTTCCAAACATATTGGAAGTATAAGTGAGCATTATATTAATTACAAACTAAATTGAACAGTATAATGATTTTGTGATGCAGTGCGGGTGTACAAAGTATCAATTAAATGTTTGTCATGCAACAACCTAAAATTTGTACTGAAGAGTTCTTATCATTTCCACTGTCTATGGTAAATAATGACATGGTAACCATTAATGGGGGGGGGGGGAAACATTAAATTTAAAAACAATTGAAAAAAATGCATTTCCTTTTTGTAATTAAAAAAAAAAGGCATTCGAGACTAAAGGCAACAAAGGTGAGTTAATTATATAATTGGCCCCATTGTGGTATGCTAAATACCATAGCTCGGATTTTATGAGACTTTGCTGGTGGCTCACTGGTTGCATTTGCCGGTTATCAAATTGAGTGTGCCAGCTTACATGCCCAATTTATTGTGCTTTGAATTTTGTGAGTCACTATTTTTGAGATAGAAAGGAGACAGTGCTACAGACGCAACCAATATTTAAATAGTAAAATTATTCAACTGAAATCCCTTGCTAAATTTCACTACTTTTGGGGAGGCTCCACCCCAGCACACACCTTGCCCTGAAAAAATGAGCGCCTGGCTGCTCCACAGCTTAGCCTATTTTGCCCCAATTCTTAAAGCAAGGTTGAGATTTATTTTCAGTTAATGTTGATGTATTTTTTTGACACAGAGCATCTACCTACTCCTACATTGAACATCCTGCACACTTTATTTACTTGTGTATTTATGTCTTTTTGCTAAACCTAAGCTTGTTCAACAGGATTTCCCTGCAATATTGACGACTTCTGTTAGATTACAAGCTGCAGCTAACAGAGTTGGGAGGATGGGAATCCTTTTGGCTGTTCACATAGTTCTGCATGAATTGACTGAGGATGAATTCATGAGAGGACAAAATCATGAAGTTTAGTTTCACCTTGTCCGCATCAATGCGTAAGGACCTGTCTTAACAGAAGAGCACAAACAAACAATGAGACCCTTTGGGATACTATTGTTCGGACTGCTCGGGCAGAGCTGCACTAAAGTCCAGCCAAAGTCTCCAAAATCATCAGTCTGCTGCAAGCTACACAGCTTTGCTATTCAGTGAGGGGTAAGCATGCAGCAGATAATGAGGAAGCCTGTGGGTATGCTAGCCCACGGGCAGAGGAGGAAGAGGAGGAGGGTGCCATCGAGAGAGCTAATAATGGACTGGTATATTGGTGCTGATCTCTGAGATCATATAACTACTTCCATACTGGACACATCCAGCCGCTGACCAATTTTATTTTACTATGAAAAGCCACATATTGTTTCATCAAAAATATGCTGCACTGTGCCTCTAATGAAACTGAACTGGGATCTTTCAGCCCCCTCCCAACAATTATTACCTTTCCAGTGCCCTACCTAGCACAAAATGTCCACACTAAAGAGAAATAAAAAATCAATATTTATTTTGTGATTATTACAGTAATTATGTGCTCTAAGCCCAGTACATGCATATCCCCTTGGTGACCCTCTGAGGTTTATTTTCTTACTATGTAAACTAACACTGTATCAAAGTATTCCCGGAGTGTGGGATCAACTGTGGTGGAAGGTTGGTTTTGGATGGTGTAGTTCTATTGAAATTATCGTGGCCTTGAACCTCGGGGTGCAGAACCAGTCTCTACAACCAACAATGCAGTGATTGCGAGCAGCTGTGTGCTCACTGGCACTTCATCAATCCTTCTAGAGTTCTGGGTGGAGTGGAAGGGTGTGCAGACATCCTGAGAGGAGGTTGTCTCAGTGGACCCTTCACCTGCCATATCTTCAGTACTGGTCACCCCGACTGGATGTCCACCGATCTGCATGGGAGCAATCTGTGTAGGTTAGGTCTGCTGTCATTGCCCCTTCCAGCTGATCAGTGAGCCTGTTAAATCCAGCAGCAAAAGACTCTTGTAAGTGAGTGGTATCAGTGGAAGAAAGTTGTTCTGTGCTTGTGCCCTCTGTGCTTTGTGGCTCCCTTGCACATGGCCATGAAAATACCATGATATTCTACATTCTCCTCATGCATGACTGCGGTGATGTCGGAGGTGCATTGCTGGACATTCCCCACCAGCTGCTGCAGACTTCACATGGCGGACTGAAAATACCTTGTGATCCTGCATTAACTCCCTTCTGAAGGCAGGATACCAGTACTTGCCCAAATAAAGATATCCATCATGGACTTTCAGCCTTCCTCTTCCTCTACTGCCACCACCACTTGCTGCTCCTCACTTGTGAGTTGTGAATCACCCACTACCTTCCTCAAACTCTCTACTGACATTTTCTGAAGTGCTGATATTTGGTGCATGTAAAGAAATTGCAAGTCCTGCTGTGAACTGCCAGGGTCCGTACTACAACCTGTTCTGGCCTCCTCACCTTGGAAAGAAAGAAGAGCATTTTCAACTATCTTCTTCTGCTCCACTATTGAGGCCCAAAGAAGGAGATGGCCAAGTTCAATATACAGCCTCAACCAAGCATCTTGCAGCACCTGGTACCACCCGCTCCTACAGTGTCAAACACCGTCACAGACATACATAATGTGCGTGCGTGGTGGAGCTGGGGGGGCAGGTGTAGTGTTAGCGAGTTGCAGATGGAAGCATTTTGTGAATCATAGAACATTAATGAGGAGGGACAAGTGTAGGAGATGCAACCAGCTGGAAAGAAGGCCAGCTCAGGTAGGCCAAGTGGAGCAAGTGTCAGTAGGTGAACATTTATGGAGCAGTGATCAAAATATCATAAGGTTTAGATTAGCTATGGGAAAGGACAGGGAGCAATCTAGAGTAAAAATGTTTAACTGGGGGGAAGGCCAATTTCAGTGGGATGAGAATGAATCTGGCCTGGGTAAACTGGAATCAAAGATTGGCAGGCAAAACTGTAGTGGAACAATGGGCTGCCTTTAAAGAGGAAATAGTTCGGGTACAGTCGAGGTACATTCCCACGAGGGAGAAAGGCAGGGCAACTAAAATCAGAGCTCCCTGGATGACGAAACTGATAGAGAATATGATGAAGCAGAAAAAGAGCGCATATGACAGATGTCAGGTTGCAAATACATCTGAGAATCAGGCTATATATAGAAAGGTCAGAGGAGAAGTGAAAAAGAAAATAAGAGGTGCAAAGAGAGGGTATGAGAATAGAATGGCAGCCAACATAAAAGGTAATCCAACAGTCTTGATGGGATAAAAATTGATAAAGGAGAGGTATTAGAAAGGCTGGCTGTACTTAAAGTAGATAAATCACCAGGAGTGGATGGGATGCATCCTAGGATGCTGAGGGAATTAAGGGCGGAAATTGCGAAGGTACTGGCCATAATATGCCAATCCTCCATAGATACGGGGGTGGTGCCACTCTTTAGGAAGAATGTGAGGGCCTTTGAGAGGGTGCAGCAAAGATTTATGAGCATGATTCCAGGAATGAGGGACTTAAGTTATGTTGATAGACTGGAGAAGCTGGGGTTGTTCTTAGAGCAGAGAAGATTGAGAAGAGATTTGAGAGAGGTGTTCAAAATCTTGAGTATAGTGAACAGTGAGGAGGAAAGTGATGGATTTCAGGAAGACATAGACAGGCTGGTGAAATGGGCAGACACGTGGCAGATGAAATTTAATGCAGAAAAGTGCAAAGTGATGCATTTTGGTAGAACGAATTGCAAATGTTACACCATTGTTCAAAAAAGGGTGTAAAAATAAATCCAGCAACTACAGGCCAGTCAGTTTAACTTCTGTAGTGGGGGAGCTTTTAGAAACTGTAATTAGGGACAAAATCAACAGTCACTTGGATAGGGGTGGATTAATTAAGGAAAGCCAGCACAAATTTGTTAAAGGCAAATCATGTTTAACCAACTTGATTGAGTTTTTTGATGAGGTAGCAGAGAGGGTTGATGAGGGTAATACGGTTGCCGTAGTGTACATGGATTTCCAAAAGGCATTCGACAAAGTGCCACATAATAGACTTGCCAGCAAAATTGAAGCCCATGGAATAAAAGGGACAGTGGCAGCCTGGATAAGAAATTGGCTAAGTGACAGGAAACAGAGAGTAGTGGTGAACGGTTGTTTTTTTGGACTGGAGGAAGGTATACAGTGGTCCCCAGGGGTCGGTTCTAGGACCACTGCTTTTCTTGATATATATTAATGACTTGGACGTGGGTGTACAGGGCACAATTTCAAAATTTGTAGATGACACAAAACTTGGAAGTATAGTGAACAATGAGGAGGAAAGTGATGGACTTCAGGAAGACATAGACAGGCTGGTGAAATGGGCAGACACGTGGCAGATGAAATTTAATGCAGAAAAGTGCAAAATGATGCATTTTGGTAGAACGAATGAGGAGAGGACATATAAACTAAATGGTACAATCCTAAAGGGATCCTAAATCTGTGTGCTAAAATCGTTGAAGGTGGCAGGGCAGGGCAGGTTGAGAAAGCAGTTAAAAAGGCTTACAGGATCCTGGGCTTCATCATAAATATAGTAATAGAGTATAAAAGTGTGGGAATTATGATGAACCTGTATAAAACAGTGGTTCGGTCCCAACTGGAGTACTGTGTCCAATTCTGGGCACCACACTTTAGGAAGAATGTGAGGGCCTTTGAGAGGGTGCAGCAAAGATTTATGAGAATGATTCCAGGAATGAGGGACTTAAGTTATGTTGATAGACTGGAGAAGCTGGGGTTGTTCTCCTTGGAGCGGAGAAGATTGGGAGGAGATTTGATAGAGGTGCTCAAAATCTTGAGCCTGGACAGAGTAGATAGAGAGAAACTGTTCCCATTGACAGAAGGGTTGAGAACCAGAGGGCACAGATTTAAGGTGATTGGCAAAAGAACCAAAGGCGACATAAGAAAAAACTTTTTTACACAGCGAGTGGTTAAGATCTGGAATGTACTGCCTGAAAGGGTGATGGAGGCAGACTCAATTTTATCTTTCAAAAGGGAGTTGGATAAGTATCTGAAGGAAAAAAATTGCTGGGCTATGGGGAAAGGGCAGGGGGGTGAGACTAGCTGAGAGTTGGCACGGGCTCGATGGGCCGAATTGCCCCCTTGTGTGCTGTAAACATTCTATGATTCTATGATAAGGACACCTTCAGCTGCTGAGCCCAGGGATTTGGATTCCATGAGGCCTACATACTGATGTACTTTGGTAGCTCAACATCAGCACTTTGTGGAGTAATTTGATAGCATGTCAAGCAGCCTGTACAGTTTGGGAGCTTCAATGAGGGAGTCTGTAACTCATCTCTCTTTAGTGCTGTATGATCATCTGATTGAGCTGCAAAGCACCATGGAGAAAGTGGTCTCATTAGAATCCTCTGCAGCGGAGCCCTCTAGCTGATGTGATAAGCACAGGCACAGCATTTATAAATGTTATGACTGGAATTATACAAACCTTGGATTCCAAGTTACTGTAGCCTTTTTTGTCTGGATTCACCGTGTTAGCTTTCTGAAGTTGATTCCCTGTCATGAGGAGTGTTGTGGAAAAGTGATGATGCATTCTTCAGTTTGTCTGCATTATGGGCCCGCTGGAGGGAACGGTTAATTTGGCAGGAGTATTGGGCAGACATGGAGATGCAAAGGGTTGGTCAATTAGGCTGTGCCTGGAATTTAAATAAAGGAAATTATGATTGTATGAGGCGCGAGTTGAGTAGGATTGATTGGGGAATGTTACTCAAAGGGTTGACGGTGGATAGGCAATGGCAAACATTCAAAGATCGCATGGATGAACTACAGAATTTGTTCATCCCTGTTTGGCATAAAAATAAAACAAAAATGGTGACTCAACCGTGGCTAACAAGGGAAATTAGGGATAGCATAAGATCCAAGGAGAGGACATACAAATTGGCCAGGAAAAGCAGTAAACCTGAGGATTGGAAGCAGTTTAGGATTCGGCAAAGGAGGACAAAGGGATTAATTAAGAGGGGGAAAATAGAGTACGAGAGTAAGCTTGCAAGAAACATAAAAACTGACTGTAAAAGCTTTTATAGATATGTGAAGAGAAAAAGTTTGGTGAAGTCAAGCGTAGGTCACTTACAGTCAGAATCAGGGGAATTTATAATGGGGAACAAAGAAATGGCAGACCAATTAAATACATACTTTGGTTCTGTCTTCACAAAGGAGGACACAAATAACCTCCCAGCGATGTCGGGAACATAGGGTCTAATGAGAGGGAGGAACTGAAAGAAATCAGTATTTGTAGGGAAATGGTGTTAGGGAAATTGGGATTGAAGGCCGATAAATCCCCAGGGCCTGATAATCTACATCCTAGGGCACATAAGGAAGTGGCTCTGGAAGTAGTAGATGCATTGCTGGTCACCTTCCAAAATTCGATAGACTCTGGAACAGTTCCCATGGATTGGAGGGTAGCTAATGTTACCCCACTATTCAAAAAAGGTGGTAGAGAGCAAATGGGGAAATACAGACCGGTAAGCCTGACATCGGTAGTGGGGAAAATGCTAGAGTCCATTATAAAAGATCTAATAGCAGAGCACTTGGAAAACAGTGACCGGATCGGACAAAGTCAACATGGATTTACAAAAGGTAAATCGTGCTTGACTAATCTACTGGAATTTTTTGAGGATGTAACTGGTAGAATAGATAAGGGAGAACGAGTGGATGTGGTGTATTTGGACTTTCAGAAGGCTTTTGATAAGGTCCCGCATAAGAGATTAGCGTGTAAAGTTAAGGCACATGGGATTGGGGATAAGGTACTGATTTGGATAGAGAACTGGTTGGCAGACAGGAAGCAAAGAGTTGGAATAAAAGGCTCTTTTTCCGAGTGGCAGGCAGTGATTAGTGGGGTACTGCAGGGATCGGTCCTAGGACCCTAGCTATTCACAATATATATAAATGATCTAGACGAGGGAACTAGATGTAATATCTCCAAGTTTGCAGACGACACAAAGCTGGGCGGGCGTGTGTGTTGTGAGGAGGATGCCGAGAAACTCCAGTGTGATTGGGCAGAAGCATGGCAGATGCAGTATAATGTGGATAAATGCGAGGTTATCCACTTTGGTGGCAAAAACAGGAAGGCAGATTATTATCTGATCGACAATAGATTGGGAGAAGGGGAAGTGCAACGAGACCTGGGTGTCCTTGTGCACCAGTCGCTGAAGGTAAGCATGCAGGTGCAGCAGGCAGTTAAGAAGGCAAATGGTATGTTGGCCTTCGTAGCGAGAGGGTTCGAGTACAGGAACAAGGATGTCTTGCTGCAGTTGTACAGGGCCTTGGTG
The DNA here is from genome assembly GCF_052327205.1 of Somniosus microcephalus. Taxonomy (NCBI): domain Eukaryota; kingdom Metazoa; phylum Chordata; class Chondrichthyes; order Squaliformes; family Somniosidae; genus Somniosus; species Somniosus microcephalus. The sequence goes on along the minus strand of NC_140989.1, from coordinate 71,206,038 downwards.
AGACCACACCTTGAGTATTGTGTGCAGTTTTGGTCGCCCTATCTGAGGAAGGATGTTCTTGCCATGGAGGGAGTGCAGCGAAGATTCACCAGACTGATACCTGTGATGGCAGAAATGACGTATGAGGAGAGATTGGGTCGATTGGGCTTATACTCGCTGGAGTTTAGAAGAATGAGAGGGGATCTCATTGAAACTTATAAAATTCTAACGGGACTAGACAGACTAGATGCAGGAAGGATGTTCCCGATGGCCAGGGAGTCCAGAACCAGGGGTCACAGTCTATAAGGATAAGGGGTAGGCCATTTAGGACAGATGAGGAGGAATTTCTTCACCCAGAGAGTGGTGAACCTGTGGAATTCTCTACCACAGAAGGCAGTGGAGGCCAATTCATTAAATAGATTCAAGAAGGAGTTAGATATATTTCTTAAGGCTAAAGGGATCAAGGGCTATGGGGAGAAAGCAGGGACAGGGTACTGAATTTGGATGATCAGCCATGATCTCATTGAATGGCGGAGCAGGCTCGAGGGGCCGAATGGCCTACTCCTGATCCTATCTTCTATGTTTCTAACACTCACAGATTGAATTGTTTGTTGTGTATCCAATTCCTCTGTCTCATCTTTCAGTGTTGCATGCAAGGAGACTAGTGCATGTAAATGCATCCTGAAATAATGGGTTACAGCACAGAAACAGGCCATTTGGCCCATTATCTAGTAATTCTCCACTGCCTTCCGCTTATGCTATCTTTCTATTTCTGCCTGTTCCATAATTAAGCCTGCAAACTGTATGCAGTTCTGGTTGCCATATTATAAAAATGATGTAGAGAAGGCGGAGGGGTGACTTAATAGAGGTCTTTAAAATTCTGAACGGTTTTGATAGCATAGACACAGAGACAGTGTTTCCAATTGTGGGGTAGACACAGAGACAGTGTTTCCACTTGTGGGGAAGAGCAAAACTATAGGCCATCAATATAAGATAGTCACCAAGAAATCAAATAGGGAGTTCAGAAGAAACATTTTTACCCAGAGAGTGGTGAGAATGTGGAACCCGCTACCACAGGGAAAAGTTGAGGCAAATAGCATAGATGCAATTAAGGGGAAACTCGATGAGGGAGAACGGAATTGAGGGTTATGCTGGTAGAGTTAGATGAGGAAGAATGGGAGGAGGCTCGAGTGAAGCATAAACGCTGGCATGGATTGGTTGGAGCAAATGGCCTGTTTCTATGCTGTCTATTCTATTTAATTCTGTGTAAGCGTCTTTATGGGCAAAGTTGTGCAGGACACAACAGGCAACAGTAGTCTTGGAGATCTTTACAGGGCTTTACTGTAACATTCTTCCCCCTGATCTATCCAATCAATGGAATCACTGCTTGAGGGTGTTGAAAGTGTGTTCTACAATGACCCTGGTGGAATCGTGATGCATTTCCTTGCTCCCCGAGCAACCATTGCACTATTGAGTATTGTAGGATAAAGGCATCACTCGAGTTGCCAATGTAAAGGGTATTGATGTACATAATTCTATTGTGATGGTCACAGAGTTGCATTGAAGGCTTGTGCGTGCAGCCAATGATGCCTTGTACTTTGCCACATGGTAGAAATCGGAGCTTTTTCTGTTGGTAGCTGATAGCTACTTTCCAAATCAAAATTGCTTAAATTAGTGGCCCTGACAAAAAATCCGTTAGTGACCTGGTTCACGCAAGCATATACTGTAGGTTGCAAGATGTGACCTAGTTGCCTCACGTTTACCTGTAGAAACCTGGCACACACAATGTAGTGCAGCTGTAACCTTCTCGGCCTTCTCAGCCTATCTTGGAATTGGTTTGCAAATCTGGCTGCAGGAATGTGCATAGTTTTGTTGTGGCTTCCTTCCGGAATCTTCATGTGTGCAGAAAAGTGTCTTCAGACAGATACCAACAAGACCAAAATAACACTGAAACAGTGCACTGCTAAAAGATACAGCTAAAAGAAACCGGATTTTGCCGTCAGGCAAATTGATGGCGCTCGCCGCTGACCATGAAGAAAGCTGCCCTCAAAGTTCTAGCGATCTCTGTGGCATTGATTTCACCTCTCCCAACGTTAATTTGAATCTGATGCCAAGTCTAGGGGATCTCCAGCATCCAGTAACAGTGATGTCATCAAGCTGGCTAAGCAGCCAATCACATTTCAAGAATTCTCACAGACAGCAAACCAAGAAGTAAAAAGCAAGTTTTATCCTTCACTTTTTAATCATTTTATAGAGAGCAAAAGAAAGATTGGGACATTCACATGGGATTAAGGTAGAAGCTGAAAAATCATAAACTTTTTTTTTTATCATAATGGAAAAATTTGGCATTCCACAAATCTAAAATTAGTTTTTCAGAGCCAGAACAGTTGTTCAGCAGTATTTATGATTCAGTAGTACGTCATTAAAAACCCAGTTACACCTAATTCAACAAGGCTTAACTTTTTCAGGGGATTTTAAGAGCGATATTCCAGCATAAAAGCTTACATTCTCATCAGTTCAGTGATTTCAATTGATTGCCGGCTATGGAGAGTTGAACAGCGTGCCCTGTGGAGGAGCAGGGAATGGTTGACCGCAACTTCTGGATTTCCGTGTTTAACTGCGCATGCATTTACTCCAGAAGTTGCTGTCAGATTCACAGTTGTAATGATGGTGAACGCTGAGAGTTTCACTGTCATTACAACTGCAAATTCCAGGCCAATATACTTTTAACAACAAGAACCTAAATGAAGGGAACAGTGCTTCTCTGCAGCCTCTGATTTATATAGTTTTTAGCTGCCTGGGTTGGAGATCACATAATGGGGCTCTCCTGTTATTAGCATAATAATCAGGTCTTTAATGAATGAGACAGCCAGATTTCTACTAACATCAAAAAGATTTTTAATTAAATTTGGACTACCTGGAAAATTGATAAATTTAGTTTTGCATTATTTGCACTTATATTTTAGGTGGTCTCACACCCTTTGTCTAAATTCAATTTTAGTGACTGCAGCTGAATTACATGATACTTAAACTGTGGAGTGTAACTGGTGTATAATTAATGTGGAAGAAAGAATGGAATGTCTTTTTCTTGAACAGAGTATTGATTAAATTGGGCAGTTTGGACATTTGTCCTAAAATCTAATGTGAATTTAATTGGTTTAAAAAAAGATAAGTACAGATAGTTTAACACTGACTATCACTCTTTGGAAAACCATTGTAGTTGAGTGCACTCAAGCTTAGTGCTAAGGAGCTACTTCCCTTTTGAAGTCTTGATGTTTAGAATTTATAGTACTTAAAATTCATGTCCAGGGTCTACTAAAATAAAAACAGAAAGTACTGGAAACGTACAGCAGGTTAGTCAGAATTTGTAAAGATAATATACAGGTGTAAGAGCCTGCCTCCGAACTGAAAGATTATCAAGCCCATTTGTCGGGTAGAATTACAGAAGTTTACAGTTTTGGGATTTACTAGACTTATCCAAAACTAATCCCACTTCTCTGCTTGCTCGAAATATCCCTGCATCCTCAGCTGCTTCAAATATTTATTCAGTTTTCTTTTAAAAGATGCAATGATCTCTGCCTCAACTACTCTCTGCGGCAAAGCATTCCATGCTCCAACAACCTGCTGTGTAAACAATTTCCCCTAAAGCGCTTTCCTCGCAGTTGTAATGACAGCGAACGCTGACTCTCCTCACTCTCTTAATCACAATTTTAAATTGATAACCCCTCATCACTCACTCCCCAACCAAAGGAAATCGTTCTTCCCTTTTCACTCCATCAAAACCCTTCATAATTATTACAAAAAACAATTAAATGTCTGCTTAGCCTTCAATGGAAATAGCTGCGGTATCTCAAATTTTTGGGGCAAAATTTTCAACTGTTGCTCAGATGATTGACAGGAGGCTGAGCAATCACTGTACTGGCCGCGCTAGACGTGCTCCTATCTAGTTATCCAGCAAGTTAAACACTTATTCAAAATAATTCCTCGTGAAGCCGTTTGCTGTTTGAAGCTTTACTTGAACAAATTTGTTAAACTGTAAACAAAGACAAAGTATGTTTTGTACATAAACTGAGTACTATACATTCGATATTACATAAGATATAAACATATTTACAACAGTAGAATAGACTAATTGTATAACTAACTAACATTTGGACTGTACTTCTGTAAATACCGACTATTACTTTTTATAAACACATTATTGTCAAAATACTACTCTGACAACATTGCTATCATGCTAATAGACAAAGATACTCACAGATATTGCGCCTGGCCTAACATAGAAGATCAGATTACATTGGATTGCGAATCCCTCATGGAATCCTCCATTACTCAAGCCAGGTTCTTCCTGGACTCCTACTTCCTGGGTCACAGGAAGAAAGGTAGAAAGGTCAAATGACGTCTCACACAGGAAGAAAGGTAGAAAGGTCAAATGACCTCTCCTCCCACAAACACTGCTAACACACAACCACCACCAGAGGGTGCTATCTGCATATAAAATGGTCCATCAGTCCAGAACAATCACTGTTATACAATGTAATATTACATGACTTGTCCTCATGCTGTTTGTTTCTATTTTTAAAGATATATGATGTATTATAAATCAACCATAGAGTGATGGGATTTGAATCTGTAATTCCTTACATGGTGGCTTCCCAATCTCAGCCTTGCATTCCTGGGAAAGCCATGAACAGCGGCCCTTTGCTTTCCCCACAGGTGCGGGGGAAGGAAAGTCCATGGGCCATATATTCCGATGTCTACGTGTGTGTACACGTGGTGTACACACCCGTAGAGACATCGGACATATCGGTTTCAGGCATGCGAAGCGCATGCACTGAAAACCGGTATTTCCGATCTGTCAAGAATGCTCTTGACGCCTGCCCTAGAGAAGGGCCTCTGTGGGCAGATAGTTCCGCTTTCTGGAGAACCTTCGCCTGCGGAAAACCCTTAGAAATCTTACGCCTGGTAAAAGCAGGCGTCGGACCTGTTTTTACCAGCATAAGAGTTGAAAAAAGTTTTTTTTTTAAATTTCACTCATTTATAATTTTAAAATACTTTAAAAAAAGATAAGTTTATTTTTAGCCCCGTAAAAAACTTTAATTATTTTTTAAAAAATGAAATTTTTGTTGAAAATATTAAATTTATTGTAATTTCAACTCATTTTAAAAACATGATGGTTTTTAAAAACATTTATTTAATGTTTTACAGTGTTTTTGGGGTGATCTCCATTCATATATTTGGCAGGTCTATCTGTCAAGTGTATGAAGGGAGATTCCCTTCTCCTATTGGCTCCCCATGGCCCACGTGATCCCTGGGACGCTTGCAAACTGCATGCGCCTCTGGGATATGTGGACCCTGTGCATTTTGAGTTTGGAGAGGCCCAGAAGCGGAAGTATATGCACCTCGGGCGCCCTCGAGTAAGTTTGTAGTTTTTTTTCCAGTTCGGAGGCCTCCGCATGCAGGAAGCCTCCGATCGGAAAATACGGGCCAATGAGCCAGTCACCTGGGTTGCTCTTGCACACCTCCCAGCACCTGGCTGTCTAGCAGCATTGATGAAGGTTTAGTAGCAGTTCTCCAGCCTATGTTTTCAGCCATGAAGGGTTTTTGGTATAAAAAGACCATGGGTAGGGCAACTATGGAAGAAAATTATAAAAATTACTAAAAAAATCATACTTTTACACAACTAATAATGAACAATTTACTGGTAACAAACTTGAAAAAGCTTTAAAAAGAAAATCTATATAATAACATTATTTCATGACCGTCACATCAGAAATCATTCTGTGGTTAACTATGAAATTTCGCTACTTAACCTAGGAAGCTTGTTATACTAGAAGTAACATGGTGGCATAGCACACTGCACCATTGATACATAGTGCCATGCAAGCAAGGGATGCAGGTTGAGCAAAGCACTTGGTTGAATTCTTGCAAGGTAATTCTGTTCAGACGTGTCAGTGCGGAACAGTAAAATGACCTTGCGTCATGCAAAGTGTGGGGTGAATAAGAAAATTACTTTTTAATATACAAGTTTCAGAATCTAAATTTTAGATCAAAATTAATTATATAAAATCTGTTTTCTTCAAAAGACACCTGCAGAAAATAGCAATTATCATTCAGAAAACATGGCGAGGATATCGTAGCAGAGTGTATTTCAGATCCATGGTGCAGGTAAAGACTTTCATTCTATTAGGCAATGCTAATTGATTTAGCTCTTTACAAAAATCCATTAAAAAGGGGTGATGTCTTATGCTCATTAAAGGACATCAACCGTAATATTTTATTACATGGACAGACTGTTCAATTTGGACAGGTTAGATCCTTTCTAAAATGTTTAATTGAAATGTTGTCCAACCATTGTATGTTTGGACATAAGGGCCAACCTAATACTGCTCTAGTCTATGGGCGAGAAAATGGGCTCAGTAGCACCTGTTTTTTGGGGGGGTTCGAGTACCGTTAGGGATCCAAAATGATGCCTGCAGCAGCGCGCACACCTCTGCCGCGAAGTTGGTCAGATGCTATCTTAGTAAAGGCGTTGATGCGCGTGCAGTTAACGTCCACCGGAAGTATGCAGAGCAGGAAGATCATGATGCCAATCCGCGTGCAAAGCTGATTTGATGCCAGCGCCTCCATTTTGGAGCTTCATGCTTCAGCTGTCACCCTCTCTTAAGCTAGCACAGCTGAACACGCTTTAAGCAGCAGGAAGGGCCCCCCACCAGTGCTATTTAAAGGGATCATCAACTACTTACAGGATAGTTGCCAGTTGATTTCTTCACGTTTTTGCTGCTTTCCATAGTTGTTTCTAGTTTCAAAAATCTACAGGGAGTGGTGTGTCAGGTGCTGACGTACTTTTTCCTAACTTCAAGGCTTCTGCACAAACCAGTTGCTTCCAGACATGGATGCACTAGTAGGCCTTGCTCTTGGAATCAAGCATGACTGCGAGACTGAGCAGAGGCCATGCAGGACAAGTTGCTAGAAGAGGGAAGTGGAGGAGGGGAGAATGGCTCTCAGCAGGAGGCCATATTAGCCCAGGTTGTTCAAGGAGCAATCCTCCTACCTGAACCTCGGCGACGGCCAATGTTTGATGATCTTCCCTCCACGGCCGCCAACCTCATACTTCCCCAACACCGCACAGCCTGCTTCTACTTCCTTCCCAAGATCCACAAACAGGACTGCCCCGGTAGACCCATCATTTCAGCCTGTTCTTGCCCCACTTATCTCGACTCTAACTTTTCTCCCCTTGTCCAGTCTCTTCCCACCTACATCTGCAACTCTTCCGACGCCCTCCGTCACTTTAATAGTTTCCAGTTTCCTGGTCCCAACCGTCTCCTTTTCACTATGGACGTCCAATCTCTCTACACCTCCATCCCCCACCAGGATGGCCTGAGGGCGCTCCGCTTCTTCCTTGAACAGAGGCCTAACCAGTCCCCATCCACCACCACCCTCCTCCGCCTGGCTGAACTTGTTCTCACATTGAACAACTTCTCCTTTGACTCCACACACTTCCTCCAAATTAAAGGTGTTGCTATGGGAACCTGCATGGGTCCCAGCTATGCCTGCCTTTTTGTGGGATATGTGGAACATTCTTTGTTCCAGTCCTACTCAGGTCCGCTCCCTCACCTCTTTTTCCGGTACATTGATGACTGTATCGGTGCCATTTCCTGCTCTCACCCTGAACTAGAAAACTTCATTCACTTCACTTTGCTTCCAATTTCCACCCTTCCCTCGCCTTCACATGGTCCATCTCCGACTCTTCCCTTCCCTTCCTCGACTTCTCTGTCTTCATCTCTGGGGATAGGCTATTGACAAACATTCACTACAAGCCCACTGACTCTCACAGCTACCTGGACTACACTTCCTCCCACCCACTTCCTGTAATGACTCTATTCCATTCTCCCAGTTTCTCCGTCTCCGCCGCATCTGCTCTGACGATGCCACCTTCCATACCAGTGCTTCCGACATGTCTTCCTTTTTCCTCAACTGAGGATTCCCCTTTACTGTGGTTGACACAGCCCTTGACCGTGTCCGTTCTATTTCCCGCACTTCTGCTCTCACCCTTTCCCCCCCCCCTCCCGGAACCACGATAGGGTTCCCCTTGTCCTCACCTTTCACCCCACCAGCCTCCATATTCAATGGATCATCCTCCGCCATTTCCGCCACTTCCAGCGTGATCCCACCACCAAACACATCTTCCACTCACCTTACCTTTCAGCATCCCTCCGTGACACCCTGGTCCCCTCTATCACCCCCAACACCCCTTCGCCCGACACCTTCCCGTGCAAGCGTAGGAGATGCAACACATGCCCTTTTACCTCCACCCTTCCCACTGTCCAGGGCCCAAACACTCCTTCCAGGTGAAACAGCAATTTACTTGTACTTCTTGCAATTTAGTATACTGTATTTGCTGCTCTCAATGCGGTCTCCTCTACATTGGGGAGACCAAACGCAGATTGGGTGACCGCTTTGCGGAACACCTCTGTTCAGTCCGTAAGGGTGACCCCGAGCTTCCGGTCGCCTGCCACTTTAATTCTCTGCTACACTCCCACTCAGACCTCACCGTCCTCGGCCTCCTGCACTGTTCCAATGAAGCTCAACATAAGCTCGAGGAACAGCACCTCATCTTTCGATTAGGCACCTTACAGCCTTCTGAACTCAACATAGAGTTCAACAATTTCAGACCATAACCTCCGCACCTATTTTTTTTCCATTTATTTTATTTATTATATATTGTTTCTCTCTCCCACATGGCAGCTATCTTTCATTCTGCCAATTACACTTCATCTAGAGCCATGTTTTGTTTCTTAACTTGTCCCATTAACATCTCCTTTTGCCTTGCGCCATCTCTTAATGTCTCTTAATCTCTCCTGCCTTCCATCCTATCACAGACTTTCCCTTTTGTTCTTTCCTCCCCTCCCCCTTTCCCTGCCCCTGCTCTTGCTTAAAAACCTGTTCGATCTCCAGCTTTTTCCAGTTCTGACGAAGGGTCAGCGACCTGAAACGTTAACTCTGTTTCTCTCTCCACAGATGCTGTCTGACCTACTGAGTATTTCCAGCATTTTCTGTTTTTATTTCAGATTTCCAGCATCTGCAGTATTTTGCTTTTGTAGCAGAATATAGAACTATGTCAGATAGTTCAGTAAACTAGCAAAAATGCATTAAAAATGAACATTTGGCAATAAGTGATATGTGTCAAGGAGGCAACAATATTTGCATGGGTCACTTCAAGGACTAATGAGGAAGAAGGAATTATGCTTAATTCAGGTCAAAAATACAAATTTTCTGCACTCTTAATTAACATATATACTGCAAACAACTGTTTCTTAATCGCATATACTATCCAAATATTTTCCTGTTGATTTCAATAGATGATATGTTAACATGGGCTGAGCAGTTTAAATGTTGCAAATTTTTAATAATTTATATTAAATGATATGAAATTCATAGGACCTGCAATTGCCCTCATGAGGCTAAGTGTATGGTATTTTATACAGATGGTCAGAAGGCATAATTTTCATTCTTGGGTACAGATATTCTTGAAGGGTGGATGGTAAAAAGCATTGTTTCTTTGAAATTTTAATTCAACCAGACATTGTGAAATGTAAATGTCCTTTATGCTACAGTGAAACACTTTAAAAGACCTTATGTTTAAAACTCTACAATACAGATTGCCACCAGCACTTGTGGATATTTCTTCTTTTGTAATTCTGGTCTTAGTAGAGTAACATTGATCATAAAACTCAGTGCAGATCTTTTCATGATAATTTATCTCCAACAGCATGTAATTTGAATATAGTATGTTTTAATGGTTAAGTTTGCATTATACATAAAACGATAGCTGTCTTTTGAATGTACAATTGGAGTTTTTCTCTGTGACTGCATTTCTTATTATGTATTATTTATAAAGATTCTTAACTTTTATATGTCAAGTTTGAGCTATATCTTTCTGTAACTACAGTCTGTTCTATCTTCTTTAATTCACAGAGAGCATATTTTATTACAAAGATGAATTTCTACAATGAAATGGCTGTCAGGGTAAATATATCTCCCTCATTATTCAACAAATGATGGCATCAAAATGTGCTCTAAATATGCTTTTATGCTGTATTTGGTAATCTAAATCAGAAGCAAAGCGAGTATCCATCTGGAAAAGTGCCAAATTCTTTTGCTTAATATAGTTCGGACAAAGGAATTCAATTTATTGTATAAATTGCTCGAAGTGTATTTCTACTTAAGAAAATGGCTTTAAAATGTAGCAGAATTTTAACAATGTACATTGTTGAGCTTTAATACTATGGATACTACATATCTATTAATCCATATTTTGTCACAATTATGTCATCTTGTGGGAATCAAAAACAGCAGATATTGGTGTGAATGTTCAACTTTAGAAAAATACATATTGTTTATTATTAGACCACTTAATTGTCATCACATGGACCACTAGATAAAACCAAATTGGCAAAAACATTAATATTTGCTTTAAAAGATGGCACAGCTGGAGCTTATCAGTGAAGGAATATTTTAAATGGGTTTGAAAAAATCAACCCAGATCACACTGATTGGCATCAAAAGTAAAATAAAATGCAAGGGATCTTGATTATTAAGCAACAAATTAGTGTACTAACATAATGCACAGCAGAAAGGTAGAATGCAGGTTTGACATGCATTTCTTTATTGGTGAGGCCTTGATGTAATCTAAACTGACTGAGATTAAGCATGGAGTGCAGTTAGAGTAGGACAGAAAAAGAGTCAGAAAACAAGTCATGTTATATAACTCTCCTGTACAATCGGTGTCTGTCGTAAGAGCATAATTGGTAGAAACCTGGAAACAGGTTGCTTTCCTTTCCTCTTTGACTGGGAGAAAGAGGCAAAGAAAATAACTTAAAAACTAAGATGAAAGCTAATAAATAATACCAACTTTACAGGAGCTGACATTGAATTCAATTATTTTTAATGCAGCTTTGAATATGTAAAACAGCTACAGCAGTGTACCTAAACTTGTTCAATTAATTGAAATAATCTGAAAGGGGCACATTGAAGAACAACTTCATATTCAGGAAGATACAATCATTGATTTGATCTTCTGTAAAGTCTTTGAGCTAAAAATTCTGGGGCTTATCTTTACTGGCAAAAAAATGCCGAAAGATGACATCCTCCATTTTGGTCTTCTCTGTAGCGCTGCCGGTGAGTATTAGCGCCTTGCAAAAAAAAAATGGCGGATTGCCGACTTAACATCACCACAGCCAATTTTGACCCTAGCGCAACGTTCAGCGCTGGGTCATAATCAGGCCAGGGAAACCTAGCGTGCAAAGAGACTGACAGAGGCGCTGTCGGCACCTCTTAAAGGGGCACACATATTTTTCAGCTATGTTTGCATTTAAGCTTTTGGACTGGATATTTTTGATTTTATTGAAGTAGTGGCTTGCTGCAGTAGATAATTTTTTAAAATTGTGTAGGGAGTACTGCTAGACACTTTCAAGGCCTCTGAGAAAACAGAAAATGCTGCAAATACTCAACAGGTCAGGCAACAACCGTGGAGAGAGAAACAGAGTTGACACCTCTGATTGAGATGCTGCCTGAGCTGCTGAGTATTTCCAGCATTTTATGCTGGTATTTCAGATTTACTGCAACCACTTGCAGAGGGAAGAGGAGGAAGTAGAAGAGGAGGAAGCAGATGTCAGGATACATCCCAAACAGCCCCTTTGTGGCTGGGATATCCGGGATGGCATCATCCGCCTGCGGTCCCAGTGACCACAACCCCAATTCCTCTTTCAACATTAGTCCCACACCTTATTTCCCCTCTGATACTGACCATCACAGTGTCCTCTTGGCCACAATGCTCAAATAAAAGCCATAACAAAGCAAACTTTCCAATCCAACATTATATATTTATCCATCTAATATGACATCAAGGAATCAATTCTTCACCCTTCTGCATTCTCTTAGTGACTGCCTTGTGTGTGCCTCTGCCTATCCTACTGATGTAACGCAGTGCTACCCCAGTGGCTGCAGCATGGCTGGAGGAAGGCCGCTGACTTTCATAGAGTCATAGAGTTATACAGCACAGAAAGAGGCCCTTCGGCCCACCGCGTCCGCGCTGGCCATCAAGCCCTGTCTAATCATCCCATTTTCCAGCATTTGGTCCATAGCCTTGTATGCAATGGCATTTCAAGTGCTCATCCAAATGCTTCTTGAATGTTGTGAGGGTTCCTGCCTCTACCACCCTTTCAGGCAGTGAGTTCCAGACTCCAACCACCCTCTGGGTGAAAAAGTTCCTCCTCAAATCCCCTCTAAACCTCCTGCCCCTTACCTTGAATCTATGCCCCCTTGCTATTGACCCCCCTACTAAGGGGAAAAGTTCCTCTTTATCTACCCTATCTATGCCCCTCATCATTTTGTACACCTCAATCAGGTCCCCCCTCAGCCTTCTTTGCTCCAAGGAAAACAACCCCAGCCTGTTTAGTCTTTCTTCATAGCTGAGGCGCTCCATCCCAGGTAACATCCTGGTGAATCTTCTCTGCACCCTCTCCAAAGCAATCACATCCTTCCTATAGTGAGGCAACTAGAACTGCACACAGTACTCCAGCTGTGGCCTTACTAGCGTTTTGTACAGCTCCATCATAACCTCCCTGCTCTTATATTCTATGCCTCGGCTAATGAAGGCAAGTATCCCATATGCCTTTTTAACCACCTTATCTACCTGTTCCGCTGCCTTCAGGGATCTATGTACATGTACACCAAGGTCCTTCTGATCCTCTGTACTTCCTAGGGTCCTACCACTCATTGTGTATTCCCTTGCCTTATTTGTCCGTCCAAAATGCATCACCTCGCACTTTTCAGGGTTAAATTCCATTTGCCACTTTTCCGCCCATCTGACCAATCCGTTTATATCGTCCTGTAGCCTGAGGCCTTCCTCCTCGCAATTTACCACCCCACCAATTTTCGTGTCATCTGCGAACTTACTGATCATACCTTTTACATTCTCATCCAAATCATTTATGTAGATCACAAACAACAAGGGACCCAGCACCGATCCCTGAGGTACCCCACTGGACACAGGCTTCCAGTCACAAAAGCAACCTTCGACCATCACCCTCTGCCTCCTGCCACTCAGCCAGTTTAGGATCCAACGTGCCAAGGCACCCTGGATCCCATGGGCTCTTACCTTCTTGACCAGTCTCCTATGCGGGAGACACTTTCAGTGGGGGACACTGCAAATGGCCTTGCTGGTTGACCTTGAGGAGTTGGTGGCTGGGTGTGTCAAATCAATCATCTTCTAATTGTTCTTCTTCACACTCCTCTCCCTCCTCTTGTTGACCCACTGGCTGGGCAAGCTGCATTTCTTGGGTGTGTGAAATGAGGAAGGCACAAGGGTGCAGTTGTGCTGAGGGGAGGGCGGGAAAGCAAAAGGTGTATGTGAGAAGGAGGATAACGTATGAGGATAATAGCCTCTTGTATCCTTTCAGCCCTGCCGTTGGCCAAGGGCTCGGCCATGCCCCTGCACCCTCTCCAAGAGGGTGAGGTGACACTAGGAATGGGAGATGTGCCTCATGATTGGTACAGATTGTTGGTAGATGAGTGATTGGGGGGAGTCATGCATTGAGCAGTGCGTGAGGCTAGTGATGCAGTTGATAGGAGACGGCATTTGATTCGCTGACCTTGACCATTGGTCTGAGGTCATGAAGCTTCTTTGGGCCCTGGAACCAGGTGGCGACACTGGTGGCACATCATTCTTTCTGGAGGACCACCTGGTCCCTGTGGGTAGAGAACCTCTCTTGCAGTGTTGACCCCCTGCACAAAGCTGGAGTGCGCCTTCCCTGGCTTGCCCGTCTCCGCCTTTGCCTCCGCTCATCCACTGCTGAAACCCTCATCCATGCCTTTGTTACCTCTAGATTTGACTATTCCAACGCACTCCTGGCTGGCCTCCCACATTCTACCCTACGTAAACTTGAGGTCATCCAAAACTCGGCTGCCCGTGTCCTAATTCGCACCAAGTCCCGTTCACCCATCACCCCTGTGCTTGCTGACCTACATTAGCTCTCGGTTAAGCGATGGCTTGATTTTCAAAATTCTCATCCTTGTTTCCAAATCCCCCCATGGCCTCACCCCTCCCTATTTCTGTAATCTCTTTCAGCTCCACAACCCCCCGAGATATCTGCGCTCCTCTAATTCTGCCCTCCTTGTTAGAAATAGCCAAGTTACGGCTATCTCTGGTCACTTTAAATAATCAGGTTCGAGTGCAAACCAATATGGTGGGTATATTGTATTTAATCAGAGTTTAAGACGGAATATAACACATTAGTTATACAGCAAAAACATATGACCGTGACAAGAAGCTGATACCGATCCGATCGGACAGACGGTTGACACACTTGAGCAGTTCTCCTCTTCCTTTTGTCTAGAGCCTCTCTCTCTCTCTCTCTCTCTCTTTCTCTCCATCTGTAAGTACAAGTTTTTGGGAGATCACTTTTATTCTACTTTTAGGGGTGGGCCTGAACCTGGATATTGATAAGACCTTTTGACCTATAGAAGTTCCCATAACACCTTAATATCCAATGGGATTTCTAGTTCTTTGACACAAGAATCGAGACAAAGTCCACCCTAAAGATGTAACACATTTTGGCCACATGTCTTTCTCGGTTTATATTTTCCCAGGGTTTCCTTCCTGTGGAATTCATGTCTTCTCTCTTTTGTCCATTTCCTTCTTTAATCTGAAGAGGCACAACTAGAAACCTGTTCGCTTCAGAGTGCTACCTCCTTTATTACATAGCAAATGTTTACATTAACTTCCCCAAACTTCCTTCCGTTATCTTCGCAAGCAGTTCTGTTAAGCCAATTTCAAATCCTACCTTAGCATTATCTCTTCTTCTTAGGCAGTCCCTCGGAACCGAGGATGACTTGCTTCCACACTAAAAATGAGTTCTCAGGTGATTGATGAGTCCAATGCGGGACCTACAGTCTCTGTCACAGGTGGGGCAGACAGTGGTTGAAAGGGTGGGTGGGTGGGGTGCTTGGGTTGATGTGCGCTCCTTCCGCTGTTTGCGCTTGGCTTCCGCTTGCTCCCGGCAAAGAGACTTGAGGTGTTCAGCGCCTTCCCGGATGCTTCTCCACTTTGTGCGGTCTTGGGCCAGGGATTCTCGGGTGTCGGTGGAGATGTTGCACTTTTTCAAGGAGGCTTTAAGATACTGCGCGTATCCTCTAAGATACGCGCAGTGTCCATATCTGAGCTGGTGGCTGTGAATGTGAAATCAAGTGACTGTGCTGTGTCTTCATCATCACTCTCTTCTTGGTGTTCCTCCACTGCCTGGCCAGGTTGTACCTCTTTGGTATCTGAAAGGAAAAAGGCACAAGAGTAAGGTTGTGTTGAGTGGAAGGGGAAAGTAAGAGGTGCATCCTTGCACCATCTCCAGCTTGTAAATCAGAAGAGATTGTGGGCTAAGGGGGAAGTGGGACACAAGAAGGAGGATTAAGTATGAGGATACTGTCATCTTCGATGGTTTCAGCCCCAGCACTGGCCACGGCCTCAGCAATGGCCATTCCAATAATGGCCAGCACCATCTCCTCCATAGGCGAACCTCTCCCCCTCAGGTTAGCTCCTGCTAACTCTTGTCCTACAAGAGGGAGGAAAGTGTGTCAGTGAGTGTCATGCAATCTGTTTGGGTGATGTGACTGTCCTGTTGAATAGTTGGCAGTGTGTGCAAGCTGTAAGATGTGGGTGTGAGGCTTTCAACAGTACTAAGTGTGTGAGGGTGAGATGAAGCATATGAATGTTGGGTATGAGTCCTGATTGATAGAGATTGTTGCTCGGTGAGTTATGGGGGTGTGGTGAATTGAGCAGTGGCTGAGGCTGGTGGTGCAGTTGGTAGGGTATGGCATTTGAAGATGCATTAACTGACCTTGACCACTCGTGTGGTCATTGAACTTCTTGCAGCACTGTATCCAGGTCCTTGGGGCTTGACTCCTGGCATTGACCTCCATGACTATCTGCTCCCACTGCCTTTTGACCATGTGCCTTCTGGCCCTGCAAATACAGGACATCTCTCCTCCTTTCCACCTCCTCAATTAAGACCTCCAGTGCAGCGTCTAAAACCCCTGGACCCGCTCTTTCCCATGTTGTGCCATTCCTCACACTTTCCCAGGACAGATTCACTTCCTGCACGGCTCCCAGCACCTGCTCCAGCCACAATGCACCTCTGCTTTAAGAAGTGTAGGCTAGCTTTAAGCAGTGCAGCCTAGCTTGAAGTGGTGCAAGGAAGTTACAATTTTTGGCCCCCTGCTGATGCATGCAGCGGTTCACGCTGGCTACATGCAGAAATCATTATAATGAACAGGCAGCATAAAGTTATCATGCTGCCTACATTTCAATCAACGCATCTGTGCCCGTTTTGTGGGACTATCCAATTAAGCCCCCTGTGCCTTTAAAGCCAGTGCTTTATGTAGGGTAGCTGTAGATGCTGATAAGATGCTGAGGTCAGAATGTAGTTGTAAGTGCTTGTAAATTTCACACTCCAGAACATAATATAAGAAACAGGAGCAGGAGTTGGCCAATCGGCCCCTCAAGCCTGCTCCACCATTCAATAAGATCATGGCTGATCCAATCTTGTCCTCAACACCACTTTCCCGCTCTCTCCCCATACCCCTTGACTCCCTTATAGTTCAAATGCCTGTCAATCTCCGCCTTGAATATATTGTGACCCAGCCTTCACAGCTCTCTGGGGTAGAGAATTTCAAAGATTCACGACCCTCTGAGAGAAGAAATTCCTTCTCATCTCCGTCTTAAATGGGCAACCCCTTATTCTGAAACTATGCCTCCTAGTTATAGATACCCCCACTAGGGGAAACATCCTCTCAGCATTCACCCTGTGTGGTAAACCACGTTCACTATCGTATCACTGTTAGTAGTTAGCACTGTTCACCACTGTTCGTTATAACTGTATCACTGACCACTATTGTATCACGGTACGAGGTCGCCTCTTGCCACACTGCTATACCTGGGATGACCACCGCCGACTCCGCCTTGGCTCCACCCACCAGGCCAGGTATAAAGGTGAGCGACTGACTGGTATTCCTCCTGCTTGGATCGGATCACCCACGAGAGTGGGCTCTGTTATTTAGTCAATAAAAACCTTTAGTCACCTTCGTAACTCTTCGCCTTTTATTGGAGGAATTGATAGGTATATCAATTTTATTGACTAAATTTAATGATGTCCGACAACGAGTCACAACCGGCGGAGGAGCCACCAGCGCAGCTCCCAGGAGCACAGCCACACCAGCCAGCTTGGCTGCGAGCCCTCAGACCGCCGTACCTGGACCTGAACCCACGAGCAGCAAACTCAGCCGCAGACTTTAAACACTGGCTGGTCTGCTTCGAATCATACCTGAGAGAATCCAGCGTCCCTCAGGCATCCAAACTAAGTGTCCTGCAGGCGCAACTGAGCCCGAGAGTATACACTCTCATCGAGGACATGACTACCTACGAGACCGCCATCAACCTGCTGAAACAGAAGTACCGGACCCCGGTAAACTACATGTACGCTAGGCACCTCCTAAGATCACGGCCGCAACAGCCAGGAGAATCAGTAGCCGAATTCTCACAGGCGCTATATGCACTCGCCAGGAACTGTGACTTTAAATCGGTGTCGGCAGCCGAAAATACTGAAGATAATATCCGCGACGCATTCCTGAAAGGCCTACGGTCCGAGTACTCACGGCAAAGACTGCTGGAAGCTAAAGACCTCAGCATGGAAAAAGCTGAAGCCCTCGCTATCTCCCTGGAAGTGGCCCACCAAGATCAGGAAGCATTCACCAGGTACTGCTCACGACCCTGGGACTCGGGCCCGACCCCTACCACAGCACCCTTCCCAGCGCCGCCCCCGGGACCTACCTCTGCGTCGGCGTCCCGGACCCGACCGGCCCCGCCACCCCCGGCACCGGCCCCGACATCGGGCATCCGCGATCGGGCCGCCGGCTGTTTTTTTTGTGGCCAGGAGAAGCACCCGAGGTCGCGCTGCCCAGCCAAGAACTCCACATGCAGAACCTGCCTGAAGAAAGGCCACTTCTCCAAGGCCTGCAGGAGCGGATCCTCAGAGGCCAGCAGTGCCGCATGCGAACTATGGGGGCGGCCATCTTCGTTTAGGGCAACTGAGGCCAGCATCCCCACACATGAGTCATGGGGGTGGCCATCTTTGTTTAGGGCAACTGAGGCCAGCATCCCCACACATGAGTCATGGGGGCGGCCATCTTTGATTAAGGCAACCGACCCCAATAGTGCCTCATGTGAGCTACGGGGGCAGCCATCTTCTCCGTCATTTTGCCCTACCTCGTGGGAGACGCCATTTTACTCACCACGCCCGACCGCCTCGCCCGCAGATGACAACGACTCGCTCAGCTACACACTAGCTTCCGTCACCCTGGACCAAGCCCGCCCGCACCATCTGTCCAAGTCAATGATGGACATCAAAGTGAACGGCCACGCCACGACCTGCCTGTTCGACAGCGGAAGCACGGAGAGCTTCATCCACCCAGACACGGTGAGCCACTACTCCCTCTCTGTCCTACCAACGCGCAGCCGAATCTCGATGGCATCGAGGTCCCACGCCACGGACATCAGCGGCTACTGTGTCGTGACCCTGTCGGTTAAGGGCACGGAGTATAAAAACTTTAAACTCCTCGTCCTCCCCCATCTCTGCGCTGCCGTCCTACTAGGGCTGGACTTCCAATCCCACCTCCAAAGCGTAACCCTAGCATACGGTGGACCCCTCCCCCCACTCACAGTCAACAACCAGCAAACGTTAAACCGCCCACCGCGTAACACCTGCAGCCTCTCCACCCTCAAGGTCCCGCCACCCTCTCTGTTTGCTAACCTTACCCCTGACTGCAAACCCGTCGCTACCAAGAGCAGGCGGTATAGCGCCGGGGACAGAGCCTTCATTAGCTCTGAGGTGCGGCGCCTCCTGAAAGAGGGCATTATCGAGGGGAGCAGCAGCCCCTGGCGTGCCCAGGTCGTAGTCGTAAAGACCGGCGATAAAAACCGCCTGGTCATCGACTACAGCCAGACCATAAACAGATATACCCAGCTGGACGCATACCCCCTCCCCCGCATATCTGACATGGTCAATCAGATTGCACAGTATAAAGTATTCTCGACCATCGACCTGAAGTCGGCCTACCACCAACTCCCTATCCACCCTGAGGACCGCCAGTATACCGCCTTCGAGGCGAATGGGCGCCTATACCACTTCCTTAGGGTCCCCTTCGGTGTCACTAATGGGGTCTCGGTCTTCCAAAGGGAGATGGACCAGATGGTTGACCAGAACGAACTGCAGGCTACATTCCCCTACCTAGATAACGTCACTATCTGCGGCCGCGACCGGCAGGAACATGACGCGAATCTGGAGAAATTCCTCCGTACGGCCCAACGGCTGAACCTCACCTACAATAAGGAGAAATGCGTGTTTAACACCACACGCCTTGCCATCCTCGGCTGCGTAGTGGAGAACGGAATCATCGGCCCCGACCCAGAAAGAATGCGCCCCCTCATGGAGCTACCCCTCCCCCACTGCCCTAAAGCACTTAGGAGAACCCTGGGGCTTTTCGCCTACTATGCCCAATGGGTACCCAATTACGCGGACAAAGCCAGACCCCTCCTGAAAGCCACTTCCTTCCCCCTCACGGAGGAGGCGTGCGCGGCCTTCTCCCTCATTAAGGGAGACATAGCCAAGGCCACGATGCACGCAGTGGACGAGTCCATCCCCTTCCAGGTGGAGAGCGACGCATCCGACTTCGCCTTAGCCGCCACCCTAAACCAGGAGGGGAGGCCAGTGGCCTTCTTCTCAAGGACCCTACAGGGCCCCGAGATCCGACATTCGTCGGTCGAGAAAGAGGCCCAGGCGATCGTGGAGGCAGTACGGCGCTGGAGGCACTACCTGGCAGGCAAACGATTTACCCTCCTCACCGACCAGCGTTCGGTGGCTTTCATGTTTAATAACAAGCTGAAGGGCAAAATCAAGAATGACAAGATTTTGAGATGGAGAATCGAGCTCTCCACCTACGATTATGAGATCTTGTACCGGCCAGGCAAGCTGAACGAATCCCCTGATGCCCTTTCACGAATGACATGCGCCAGCGCGCATATCGATAGGCTTCAGACCCTCCACGACCAGCTCTGCCACCCCGGAGTCACCAGACTCTACCATTTCATTAAGGCCCGCAACCTGACCTACTCCATCGAGGAGGTCAGGACCATGACCAGGAACTGCCAGACCTGTGCGGAGTGCAAACCGCACTTCTATAGGCCGGACCGAGCAAGCCTGATCAAGGCCACCCGCCCCTTCGAGCGCCTGAGCATCGACTTTAAGGGGCCCCTCCCGTCCTCTGACCGTAATGTGTACTTCCTCAACATCGTTGATGAGTACTCCCGTTTCCCCTTTGCCTTCCCCTGCCCCGACATGACCAGTAGCACGGTCATCAAGTGCCTGAATGCCCTCTTCGCCTTGTTCGGGTTCCCGAACTATATACACAGCGACCGGGGCTCCTCCTTCATGAGCGAGGAACTCCGGCAATTCCTCCTAGAGAGAGGTATTGCAGCAAGCAGGACCACCAGCTACAACCCCAGAGGTAACGGTCAGGTGGAAAGAGAGAACGCGACGGTATGGAAGGCCGTCCTCTTAGCCTTAAAGTCTAAGGGCCTCCCAACCTCCCGCTGGCAAGAAGTCCTCCCGACAGCGCTGCACTCCATCCGGTCATTACTTTGCACGGCCACTAACACCACCCCCCATGAACGAATGTTCGTTTTCCCCAGGAAGTCGACTACGGGAACCACTCTACCAACCTGGCTGACCGCCCCGGGGCCGGTCTGGCTGCGGAAACACGTGAGGGCCCATAAAACGGACCCCCTGGTCGAGAGGGTGAACCTCCTGCACGCCAACCCCCAGTACGCCTACGTGGCGTACCCAGACGGGCGGGAGGACACTGTCTCCCTACGAGACCTCGCACCCTCAGCCGATCCGGAAACACCGCCACCACCCCCCCCAACCCCAGCCCAGGTAGACGGCATGCCGGAACCCCACGAGCCCTCGCCGACCACGCAAACACCAGCATCAACACCGGATAAGGCACCAGCACCGGATAAGGCAACACCACCGCTGCGGCGATCGGAGAGGCTTACGAAGCCTCCGGACAGACTGACCTACCAGAATTGGTAGTACACTTCACCCCGCCGGACTTAATTCTAAACAAGGGGTGAATGTGGTAAACCACGTTCACTATCGTATCACTGTTAGTAGTTAGCACTGTTCACCACTGTTCGTTATAACTGTATCACTGACCACTATTGTATCACGGTACGAGGTCGCCTCTTGCCACACTGCTATACCTGGGATGACCACCGCCGACTCCGCCTTGGCTCCACCCACCAGGCCAGGTATAAAGGTGAGCGACTGACTGGTATTCCTCCTGCTTGGATCGGATCACCCACGAGAGTGGGCTCTGTTATTTAGTCAATAAAAACCTTTAGTCACCTTCGTAACTCTTCGCCTTTTATTGGAGGAATTGATAGGTATATCACCCTGTCAACCCCCCTCAGAATCTTATATGTTTCAATAAGATCACCTCTCATTCTTCTAAACTCCAATGAGTATAGGCCCAACCTGCTCAACCTTTCATCATAAGACAACCCTTCATCCCAGGAATCAACCTAGTGAACCTTCTCTGT
Source organism: Somniosus microcephalus (assembly GCF_052327205.1). Lineage (NCBI taxonomy): Eukaryota > Metazoa > Chordata > Chondrichthyes > Squaliformes > Somniosidae > Somniosus > Somniosus microcephalus. The sequence goes on along the minus strand of NC_140989.1, from coordinate 71,184,350 downwards.
ACTGCCTCCAATACAAGTATATCCTTCCTTAAATATGGAGACCACAACTGTACTCAGTATTCCAGGTGCGGTCTCACCAGCACCCTGTAAAGTTGCATCAAAACTTCCCTACTTTTATACTCCATACCCCTTGCAATAAAGGCTAACATTCCATTAGCCTTCCTAATTACTTGCTGTACCTGCATGCTAAGTTTTTGTGATTCATGTACAAGGACCCCCAGATCCCTTTGTACCGCAGCATTTTGTAGTCTTGCTCCATTTAAATAATAATTTGCTTTTTCATTCTTCCTTCCAAAGTGGATAACCTCACATTTTCCCACATTTATACTCTATCTGCCAAATGTTTGCCCACTCACTTAACCTATCTATATCCCTTTGCAGCCTCTTTGTGTCTTCCTCACAACTTGCTAACCCACCTATCTTTGTATCATCAGCAAATTTGGCTACAGTACACTTGGTCCCTTCATCCAAGTCATTAATATAGATTGTAAATAGTTGAAGCCCCAGCACTGATCCCTGTGGTACCCCACAGAACATTGATTGGCTCTTTTTTTTAAAGATTGTTTTACATTTGTATTCAACCATGATGCCTAGTTTGTGATGAACGCACGCTAATTGCAAAATAATGTATATGAGAGTGACATCTCAGAGTCAAAGGATGCACTATTATTTGAATGGCGTGTTATACCACGCAAGATGTAACATCAGAAGCACCAATTTATGATGACTGAATAAGTCAAATTCTATTTGTATTACGTGTTATTTTGGGATTTTTACCAGTGCCTCGTGAATTGAATTGTGAAATTGTTCATTATTCTGCAAAAACATAAATAAGTGGCCTTTATTTTATATATATATTCCTTTACATACACAGCGAGATGGTATGCAAGACATATCAGTTGGAGTTAATGACTTCATATTAGCAGCACTGGGAAAGTGGGAATCGGGTTTAGTTGCACTGCAGGAAGTGAGTCTCTTCTTTGACCAAGCTTTTGGTCACCTGCCCTAATTGCTCCTGATATGGCTTGGTGTCACATTTTTTGTGGCATGGTAAGAAAGCCTGGCGGTTAAAGTCACCATGGTCTCATGCTGCTGCCGGGCAGGCAGGAAATTAGCTCACCAGCGCAGATTCCACATCATCAGAGCTAATATCCTTCCTTACAATTGTGTTAATCCCTTCTTTTACCAGCAATGCTACCCCTGTAGGAGTCTACGTACTCCTAGCAAAAAATACTGAACTCGGAGAGGTTCAACAGAAAAGGTTTAATTGTTGAGGCTGCATGCTGAACACAAAATTGAGTCAGAGACTACGCAAAGTACGACTGCCTTTCATCAGTGCACAGCTTCGACTGCTCCTCCCCCGCTCTGGGCTTAACTATGTTGCAGATCGAGTTTCTTAAAGGTGTGATCCTCCTTAAAGGCATGACGCCTGATTTATAGTCTACGGACCGGAAAGCGGATTGTGTCCTTTCTGTGATCGGTACGCCACACAGCTCCCCCAAGAATCCGCTAGTAGGGAGTGTACAAACCGGCGTGGCGGCTTGATAGCACGGCCGGAGCGGCTCTTGGCGGTTGGTGTCGGGAGCGGGGCGGTTGGACGCGTCGGGCTCTTAGGCGGTCTGCCCCGCAGTGGGGGTTGGCCCACTTGAACGGGTTCGTCGGGCTCTAGGTGCGCCAGCTTGAGCCGGCCGACCAACACCTTGTCAGTTCTGCCGCCCACTTCGAGGAGGAAGAACTTGTTCCCCGTCTGGAGTACCTTGTAGGGTCCGTCGTATGGGGGCCGTAGAGGTCCTCGGTGGGCGTCATGGCGCACGAAAACAAATTTGGCCATGTGCAGGCTAGGTGGTACGCGGGTTGCTGGTTCGCCGTGCTGGCCGGTGGGTACCGGAGCGAACTGTTGTGCTCGGTTGGCGAAAGCGCGGCGTTGCTGGCCAGCCGACCAGGGGGTCGTGGCGGTGGGCAGGAACTCTCCGGGTACGCGCAGCGGCTGGCCGTACACGAGTTCCGCCGCCGAGGCTTGCAGGTCTTCCTTGACCGTGGAGCGTAGGCCGAGTAGCACCCGCGGGAGGCGGTCGATCCAAGCCTTGTCCTCGAGGTTGGCGCGGAGGGACGCCTTCATGGACCTGTGGAATCGCTCGCACAGCCCGTTGGCTTGGGGGTGGTAAGCCGTGGTGCAATGAATGGCCACCCCGAGGTTTCGGGCGATGGCGGCCCACAGATCAGAGGTGAACTGCGGGCCTCTATCCGACGTCATGTCGGAGGGGACGCCGAACCGAGCGACCCAGGTACCGATGAATGCCCTCGCGATGTCGGCGGTGGTGGTGGACGTCCGTGGAATGGCCTCGGGCCAGCGGGTGGTATGGTCCACGATTGTCAGCAGGTGCGTGTGACCTTGTGATGGCGGCAGGGGGCCGACGAGGTCGATGTGGACGTGGTCGAACCTTCTTTCTGGCACGGTGAACTCCTCGAGTGGGGCTTTGACGTGCTGGTGGATTTTGGCACGCTGGCAAGCTATGCAGGATCTGGACCAGACGCGCACATCTTTGCGCAGGCCGCGCCAGACAAATCGGTTGGCCACAAGTCTAATGGACGCGCGGGTGCCGGGGTGTGAGAGGCCGTGGATGATGTCGAACACCCGTTTTCGCCAGGACTACGGGGCGGGGTTGTGCCAAGGAGGTGTCGCATTTGACTGTGACGGCGGACGGGCCGCAAGCGACGTTGGTCAGTCGCAGCCCTGGGAGGGTTGTGGGCGCGGAGAGCAGATCGGGGTCGGTGCGTTGCTCCGCTGCCAGTTGAGCATAGTCCACTGCCAGGTGGACGGCGGGGCGGGATAGGCAGTCTGCCACCACGTTGTCTCGACCGGAGACGTGCCGGATGTCCGTGGTGAATTCGGACACTGCGGCGAGCTGGCGTTGTTGCCTGGCTGACCACGGGTCCGCAGATTTCGCCATCGCGAATGTCAGGGGTTTGTGGTTGACAAACGCGGTGAAGGGGCGGCCCTCCAGAAGAAATCTAAAATGGCGGACTGCCAGGTACAGTGCAAGGAGCTCGCGGTCAAAGGCGCTGTATTTGGCCTCCGGGGGGCACAGTTGGCGGCTGAAAAAGGCCAGTGGTTGCCAGGCCCCGTCGACCCACTGTTCGTACACGGCGCCGACCGTGTGGTCGGAGGCGTCCGTGGTGAGGGCCACCCTGGCATTGGGCTGTAGGTGAGCGAGCATGGTGGCGTCGGCGAGCGCCTTTTTGGTCGAGTCGAAAGCGGTCAACATGTCCGCCGACCACTCGATCGCCATTCTGTCTTTCTTACCCCGGAAGGCTTCGTCTAGGGGCCGCATGAGGGAGGCCGCTCCGGGAATGAAGCGGTTGTAAAAGTTGCTCATCCCCAAGAACTCCTGGAGGCCTTTGATGGTGGTAGGCCGGGGGAACTGCTGGATGGCTTGCACCTTGGTGGGCAGGGGAATGGCTCCGTCCTGCGTGATGTGGTGGCCGAGGAATTCGATCCTGCTGAGGCCGAATTGGCACTTGGCTGGGCTGATGATGAGCTCGTGCTCACTGAGCCGCTGGAACAGGGTGCAGAGGTGCTCGATGTGCTCCTGCTTGGAGGAACTAGCTACCAGGATGTCATCCAGGTAGACAAAGAGGAACTTCAGGTCGCGGAGGACCGAGTCCATGAGCCGCTGGAAGGCCTGGGCCGCGTTTTTGAGGCCGAAGGGCATTCGGAGGAACTCGAATAGTCCAAAAGGGGTGATTATGGCCGTCTTGGGAACGTCCATGGGGTGGACTGGCACCTGATGGTAATCGCGCACCAGGTTGACTTTGGAGAAGACTGAGCGGCCGGCCAGTCTAGCCGAGAAGTCTTGAATGTGCGGTATGAGGTACCGATCCGGCGTGGTGGCGTCGTTTAGGCGCCGGTAGTCCCCGCAGGGGCGCCATCCCCCATCGGGTTTGGTGACGATGTGGAGTGCGGAGGCCCAGGGGCTGTTGGAGCGTCAGATGATGCCGAGCTGTTCCATTGTGGCGAACTCAGCCCGTGCGATCTCCAGCTTGGCCGGGTCCAGCCTGCGGGCGTGGGCATACACTGGTGGGGATGAAGTTTTCTACCCCGTGCTTAGCAACCTTCGCGGAGAAGGTCGGGTTGGTGAGGGCTGGGAACTCAGCCAGGAGTGCTGAGTAGTCATCCGTTGAGCGGGCGCGGCACTGCCACGCCATTTCAGCGGGTTGGGGGGGGCCATGGCGCCCGGGATAGGTGACATGGTGTTCATGTCCACGAGGCGGCGCCGAGGCATGTCGACCAACAGGCCGTGGGCGCACAGGAAATCCGCACCGAGGAGCGGGGAGAGCACCTTGGCGGTGATAAACTCCCAGTGGTAGTGGCGGCCTGCGAGGTCGATGGTGCGGGTGCCATACGTCCGGATGTCGGTGCCGTTGGCGGCAGCCAGCGCAGGGCCGCGGCCGCCTCGCTGGATCTCGAGGGCGGACGCGGGGATGATGCTGCGCTGCGCGCCCGTGTCGCATAGGAAACGGCGTCCGGAGGTGCTGTCCGTAACATACAGCAGCGCGCCTGCTTGCCCCACGGCCATCGTGTAGGCCGGTGTGGGGGCGGTTGGAAATGTGCAGGGATGGCTGCAGCGGCGTGCCCGTGCGCCGAACCGGGTATGGAAGTAGCAGTAACCCTGGGTCGGAGGGCTTGGGGGATGTGGGGGCCTGGGGGGCCTCGTGGCCGCGCGATAGAGGGTGGAGCACGCGCCGATGCTGCGGAGGCCAGGTTGGGGGTGACGGCGTGGTTGGAGCTGGCGGACAGGACCTTTATCGGCTTCGTCGGCCAGGGCCTCGAGGTCCGTGAGGCTGGACGCCACGATCGCCGGGCGGATGCTGGGAGGTAGTTGGCGGATAAAGAGCGTGCGGAAGAGGGAGCCGGGCAGTTTCTCGTCGGTCAGAGCAAGCATGTGTGAGAGCAAGTCTGACGGCGTGGAGGCCCGGGAGGTCGAGGAGGTGGCAGTTGCGCAAGAATTGGGAGGCTGTGAATTTTTTAATGAGCGCGGCCTTGAGATGTGCGTACTTGCCTTCCTCCGGAGGGTTTTGTAGTGTTGTCCAGACTTTCGTGATTGTGGAGCTGCCCAGGGAGGCGAGGAGGTAGTCGTACATCGTTGCGTCGGCGGTGATACCGCGGAGTCGGAATTGCGATTCGGCTTGAAGGAACCAGGCGGTGGCCAGGTTCTCCCAGAACTCCGGCAGCCTCACAGAAACTGCGTTTATGTCAGCCATGGTTACGCTTAGGAGTCGTCCTGAGCATCGGGGTCACCAATGTAGGAGTCTACGTACTCCTAGCAAAAAATACTGAACTCGGAGAGGTTCAACAGAAAAGGTTTAATTGTTGAGGCTGCATGCTGAACACAAAATGGAGTCAGAGACTACACAAAGTACGACTGCCTTTCATCAGTGCACAGCTTCGACTGCTCCTCCCCCGCTCTGGGCTTAACTATGTTGCAGATCGAGTTTCTTAAAGGTGTGATCCTTTTTAAAGGCATGACGCCTGATTTATAGTCTACGGACCGGAAAGCGGATTGTGTCCTTTCTGTGATCGGTACGCCACACCCCACCTCCCTTTCCTTTTTGCCTACCTTTCCTGAATATTGCATACTCCTGGATGTTGAGTTCCCAGCCTTGGCCACCCTGGAGCCATGTTTCCGTAATCCCAATCAAATCATATTCGTTTACCTCTATTTGCGCAGCTAATTCATCCACCTTATTACGAATGCTCCTCGCATTAAGACACAAAGCCTTCAGGCTTGTTTTTTTAACGCTCTTACACCTATTAGAATTATTATTTACTGTGGCCATGTTTGATTTAAACCGTTGATTTCTCTGACTGCCACTTTTGTTTTTCTCCTTCATATCTTTTGCTTTTATCCTCGTTTCCCTTTCCTCTGTCCCCTTGCTCAGATTCCCAACCCCCTGCCATTTTAGTTTAAACCCTCCCCAGAGCACTAGCAAACACTCCCCCCCCCCCCCCCCCCCCCCCAGGACATCGGTCCCAGCCCTGCGCAGGTGCAAACCGTCCGGTTTGAACTGGTCCCACCTCCTCCAGAACCGGTTCCAATGTCCCAGGAATTTGAATCCCTCCCCCTTGCACCATTCCTCTAGCCACGTATTCATCTGAAATATCCTTCTATTTCTACTCTGACTAGCACGTGGCACTGGTAGCAATCCTGAGATTACTACCTTTGAGGTCCTATTTTTTAATTTACCTCCTAACTCCCTATATTCTGCTTTTAGGACCTCATCCCGCTTTTTACCTATATGCACCACGACAACTGGCTGTTCACCCTCCCCTTCCAAGATGTTCTGCAGCCACTCTGAGACATCCTTGACCCTTGCACCAGGGAGGCAACACACCATCCTGGAGTCTCGTTTGCGGCCACAGAAACGCCTATCTATTCCCCTTACAATAGAATCCCCTATTACTATAGCTCTACCCCTCTTTTTCCTCGCGTCCTGTGCAGCAGAGCCACCCCTGGTGCCAGGAAGTTGGCTGCTGCTGCCTTCCTCTGGTAAGCCATCCCCCCCCAACAGTACTCAAAGTGGTGTATCTGTTTGAGAGGGGGATGTCCACAGGGGACCCCTGCACTACCTGCCTGTGCCTAGTAATCTGTCTGTTGGTCACCCATTCCCTTTCCGCCTGTCCAACCTTTGCCTGCGGTGTGACCAACTGATCAAATGTGCTATTCACGACGTCCTCAGCCTCGCAAATGGTCCAGTATGAATCCAACCGCAGCTCCAGCGCCGCAATGCGGTCTGCCAGTAGCTGCAGCTGGACACACTTCCTACACACATAGTTGTCAGGGACACAGGAAGTGTCCCTGAGTCCCCACATAGCGCAGGAGGAGCATACCACGGTACTGGGCTGTCCTGCCATGACTTACCCTTTAATTAATTTAAATTAAATCAAATCAATCCCACCAGTTACACTACCGTTAAATAGTATATTTAAGGGCCTGAAAAAAGATATGGTTAAGGGCAACCAACATGGATTTGGAAAAGGTAAGCCTTGTCTGACAATTCTAATCAAGCTGTTTGAGGAAATAACATCCAAAGGAACATTATTTGAAGAAATAGGAGTTTATTATTAATAAAAACAATGTAGTGGATGTTTTATTTATGGATATTCAAAAGAGGTTTTAGAAAGTACTGCTTAGGAGGCATATTGATAAAGTTAATGCACACTGTCTTAAAGGGAATGCGATAGCATTTCTGGGAAGCTGGTTAAAGGACAGAAAACATAGGGGGAAAATTCAGTTGCTTTGCGCCTCCCGTTAGCACCTGGGCATGCCGCCGCTAAAGCCTCCTGCGAAACTCGGCGTCAGGTTAGTGGCGGCGGTAGCCGGTAGCGCACCATGGCGCTGCGTCTCTGGTGATGACATCATCGCTGTGCGCTGCACCCCGGCTGCCGGATGCGATGTCCGACAGGGTCAGGGGGGCGTTCTTTCAGCCGAGGCAATGATAATTAAAGGGCAGGGGCTGGGCGGCCATTGTTGTTTTGGGCTGCCTGCCAGCACCTGGCCTCCTGCGGCGGGGTGCCGGCTGCAATCCTTCAGCCTGGCACTCGTTATGCCCTTCCTGATGGTCAATGCTTGCTATCTTGGCAGCACCCATGATGCTTTCAACCTGCATCAGTCCGGTGTGCCAACATTCCGAGCAGCCACCACAGAAAACTCGTGGGTGGCTGCTTGGAGACCAGGGCTATCTGGTCTGCACCTGGCTGATGACTCCCCTCCGCAGCCCCACCACTCGTGCCCAGCATTCATATAATGAGAGCCATGCTTCCGCCAGGAACGTCATCAAGCAGGCCATCGGGCTACTGAAGCAACGGTTCCTATTCTGCCCTTGCCGCGCATTCCTATGCAGAGCTAGACAGGTAGCTAACAACTTGATATCTTCCCATAAAAATCACACGGCTTGACTTTTCTTGTAAACTTTACTGAAAGATTCTTATTGTGAAACTGAAATACAATACAGAAATGGAAGCACACATTAGTACACAAGCACATAACTGATATGCATACACAAATTTAGGTAAGCCTGAGCAACACAGTACATTTGGCATGTAACTTACCAAAACACGTGGAAACACAGCTTACTGTGAATATACATTTAGCAAACTGAAAGGCATTCTCTTACATTCACTTTAAATTAGTCCTGTACATAGTGCATCAAATACAGCTACAAGTTAACCAGCTAGACAGAGCGAGCACTTCACGGCTAGCTGTGTAAGTTTGCTTACAGAGAAAAGTTACAAACTAAACATTTTCTGCAAAATATAGTGTACACTAATCATCTATAACATTCTCAAGTACTTACAGACAAATCGTGTCCAAGACCGGAGCGTAACAAGAAAATAACTTTCCAGACCATGTGTCGAGCTGCAGGTCTGTGATATACAGTAGTTTACTTTACTACGCTTTACTGCACTTGCTAGGTACCAAATATCCACTAGGTGGCGGCACACAATGGAAATCGACCCAACTTACTCAAACCACTGAATTAACTGGAAAACTAACACAAATTCCTAAAGGAAGGCAGCACACTCCCCGCTTGTATTGTACCACTACAGATACAAAATAAAACCTAAAGAAAACGTCCTTTGGCTGCAAACATACTCAGAATCCTTTCTCTAGGTTTCTTCAGAAAGGAGGACTACGATCTCTGAGACTGGCCTCAGAAACACTTTGACAGTACCCTCCTTGACAATTTTCACCTCCAACTTGCGGACCCTCTTGTCCCTGCTCGGCAGAGATTTGACAACCAGTCCCACTGGCCATTCATTTCTGTGTGCTTGGCTGTCTTTCACCAAGACAACATCTCCCACTTTGACATTTGGCTTGTCTTCTGTCCATTTCCTACGGCTCTGTAGGGTGGACAAATACTCTCCTCTCCATCTCTTCCAAAAAGTGTCTGCAAGACACTGGACTTGCTTCCACTGCTTACCGTGCAGCTCAGCCATGTCGAAGTTTCCAGAGGGGGCTGAAATAGCACTCATTTTTTGAGTCAGGAGCATCGCTGGGGAGAGGACTGCAGGCATGCCTGGGTCGGTGGACACCGGCACCAGGGGTCTTGCATTCATGATCGTCATGACTTCAGCCATGAGAGTGCTCAAGACGTCGTGTGTGAGATGAGTGGGTCCCATCCGAAGCAGCATAGCATCCAGAATACGCCTGGCAACACCGATGAGCCTCTCCCATGAACCACCCATGTGGGATGAATGCGGGGGGTTAAACACCCATGTGCATCCTTTCTTTTGGAGGTAGCTTCTTACCGCTGCATCGTCCGTGTGGATGTCCAACTCCTTACAGGCACCCACGAAGTTAGTCCCTCTGTCGGAGTGGAGAAGTTTGGCTGGACCACGGATTGAGAAAAACCTCCTCAGGGCACTGATGGTTAGGAAAGCTTTGTCGTCCATGGATAGTGCTGGCTTGTCATCATCCTTGGACCTTTCAAACACTGAGCATCCTAGGCTGTCTGTGCTCACAGTGAGGCCTGCCTCTTCCTCACAGGCAGAGGAGGTTGACCTATGATGCTGCATCATGCCATCGTAGTCTTCCTTTACCTGGATCCTGTTTGGGCATGGGCTGAGACAGGATGTGCAACCGTTGTGCAACACGTTTGCTTTATAGACGTTGACATCCGCTGGTTTGTGGACTGTTCCCAGGCAAACTCCACCCGCGAGGACCCATCCCAGGTCAAGCCGCTGCGCATAAGGAGCATTGTGGGGCCCGTTGATTTGCTCACGCACCTTGTGCACCCTTAAGATGTCTCTTCCCAAGTGCAGGAGGATTGGAGCGTCCGGGTCCACAGCTGGAATCTTGTTGGCAACTGGCTGTAGGTGGGGCTGATGGCGTGCGACCTCTGGGGAGGGAATTTCCGTCCTATCATCTGGCATCATGTCACACTCAATTAAGGTGGGGAGGGGAAGCTGTAGTTTCCCATCCATGGACTCGATCATGAAGTTGCCGACTCTCCTACCCGTAGTCTCTGTTGTCCCTGAACAGGTTTTTAGCGTGTACGGAGCTGCGCTGGCCTTGACTTCAAAGAGATTGAAGAATTCTGTCTTCGCTAGAGACTTGTTACTTTGCTCATCAAGCATTGCATACATCTTGATTGCCTTCTCCTTTCTCCCTGCAGGATATGCTTTAACCAAGCAGATTTTGGAGCATGAGCGTGGGCTGCTTGCATTTTCACAAACCTCTGTACACTTGGAGGTGACTGAAGAAGATCCGCTTTCGCTTTGCTCCCCGCTATCCTCTTTGTCAACCGCAGCACTCTCGGTGGTCGAAGGAGGAGGACCTGGATGCAGGGCTGCGATGTGTTTTTCACTGTTGCACTCAAAGCACTTGATTGTCGCCTTGCAGTCTTTTACCATGTGCATAGTCGACCCACAACACCTGAAGCAGATGCGATTCTCTTTCAGGTATGATTTGCGCTCATCAATAGGCTTGCCTCTAAAGCTTCGACACTTTTTGAGTGGGTGGGGCTTCTTGTGTATTGGACACTGACGATCTGGGTCATCCACTTTATTCCCAGCAGAACTGGATTGGTTGACTGAGGGTTCAGCTGGAACATCTGTTTTGTGCACGCTCACAGAGGCTTTGTTGCTGTACTTTGTGGGTTTCTCTGTTCTCGAAGGAGCGTAACTGCTGGAGGTGGAGAAAGTGAAACTTGGATCATTCCTCACCTTTGCCTGTTGTTGGACGAACCTGGAGAAGAGAGAGAAGGGGGGAAATGCCACTCCATAGTCCTCCTTGTACTTGGATCCCTTAGCTATCCATTTCTCTTGAAGGTTGTAGGGGAGCTTTTCCACTATTGGGTTTACCCCACGAGCTGTATCCAAATACGAGAGGCCTGTCAGGTAACCTTCTCCCTTAGCACACTCCAGTTCGAGGAGAATGTCACCCAGTTCTCTAAGCTCGACATTATCTTTGTTGATTAGCTTCGGAAAGTCCTCAATCTTCTTAAGCAGTGCGTGTTCAATGACTTCTGGTGTCCCATAACAGTCTTCGAGACGTTGCCAAACCAGGTTGAGGCCTGCTGTGGGATTGTGGACGTGCGCTGAGCGAATTCTCCTCGCCTGTTCTGACGACTCAGCTCCGAGCCACTTTGTCATCAAATCTAGTTCTTCTCTGGCTGACAGATTCAAGTCCTTGGTGGTACTCAGGAAGGACGCTTTCCATGACCAATAATTTTCAGGACGGTCATCAAATTCTAGAAGACCTGAACTTAACAGTTCTCGGCGGATGAGGTACCTAGCGAGGTCTTGTGCACCTTGTGGCTCGGGTGAGGACTGCTTGGCTGGATTGGCCGAGTGCTGTGGAGGTCTCTGCAGGTAAGTCTTACTTGTTTCTTTTTTAAGCTCAGTGTCTCCGAAAACAGGCTGTTTGTTACTGTGGTGAGTAGCTGGTTCTGCGTCGAGATACCAGGATATTTCCTTGAAGAACAATTTGGAGTGTTGCTGGACATACTCACTTGTACGTTGCACTGGACTGAGGGGCTGTTCTGGAACATATGGTTCATGGCTGTGCTCCCCGCCTTCGTTCTCCTCACCTTCTTCATAAGCTTCAGCAGCAGCGGCAGTTCTCTGGCTTTGGAGAATGTGGATACTGGCGTCGAGATCAGCTCTCTGCTTCATCACACTAGCGTCGAGGTCAGCTCTCTGCTTCATCACACTAGCGTCGAGGTCGGCTCTCTGCTTCATCACACTAGCTTCGTTTTCAGCGAAGGACAATTGAGCCTGGGCAGCTTTTGCCTTGGCATGTGCTTTGGCGGCTGCAGAAGCTGTCGATGACAACGGTCTGCTGGACCGCCGAGATGATCTAGAGGATGCTTTAGAGGACTCTGACTTGGCATCATTTGCTCAAAGAGGCTCATGCTTCTCGGTTGGCTGGTCGACGTCCTCTATGGTATATTGTCTTCCTGAGCGTAGACTCATGGTAGCTGAGTGGTATCTTCTTGTGCTTGAGCCTGCTGTGCTGCTGTCTTTTCACTATTCTGCACTTGCTGCGCGTTCCTATGCAGAGCTAGACAGGTAGCTAACAACTTGATATCTTCCCATAAAAATCACAAGGCTTGACTTTTCTTGTAAACTTTACTGAAAGATTCTTATTGTGAAACTGAAATACAATACAGAAATGGAAGCACACATTAGTACACAAGCACATAACTGATATGAGCTTGGGTGTGGCACCAAGCTGAGACTGCATGAGAGCGGTCTGCACTTTCCCTGCAGCAGTAAGACATTGAGTTGCTTCTGGCCTGTGCTGCAAATGCAGCCGCATCATGTCAGGGTCGACACGATCTCTTCGGGAGTTTTCTGTCATTTCCAGCCTGGAAATGCTAGGCTCCAAGCTCTGCGCAAAGCCCCGTGCAATGTTGGAGGCTTGCCATTGCACCTAGCAATTCGGTGTGCATGCCCATCACCCTTCTTCTGAAAACCACCCCATCGAGGTCCTCATCTGAGTCCTGTGCAGCAGAACTTGCCCTCTGACAACATCAAGACTACAATCATGTTAATGAGGACGGAGCACAAATTTTGCGTGCCACCTAGATCATTTTGACTTGGCACAGCTTAACATCGTTGGGCCTTAGCACTGCCTGTTTTGTGGCCATATCCAATTTCTGGGCCAATGATTTTTATAAGTTTCGAATAATCTCTTTGCTTCAACTTTTCCTTTTTACATATCTATAGAAGCTTTTACAATCTTTTTATGTCTCTCACCAGTTTACACTCATATTCTGATTATATTGAGTTTGAAAGTGTTTTAGTTAAATCTGAAACTAGGGTCTTCAATCTAAACAAAGCAAACTATGTAGGTATGAGGGGAGAGTTGGCTAAGGTAGATTGGGAAACTACATTAAAAGGTATGACTACATTAAAAGGTATGACTACATTAAAAGGTATGAGAACAACAACAACTTGTATTTATATAGCACCTTTAACATAGTAAAATGTCCCAAGTTGCTTCACAGGAGTATTTTAAGACAAAAAAATTGACACCAATCCACAAGGATAAATTAGGGCAGGTGACCAAAAGCTTTGTCAAAGAGGTAGGTTTTAAGGAGCATCTTAAAGGAGGAAAGAGAGGTAGAGAGGCAGACAGGTTTAGGCATGGAATTCCAGAGCTAGGGTCTAGGCAACAGAAGGCACGGCCACCAAAGGTTGATCACTTATAATCAGGGATGCTCGAGGACAGAATTAGAGGAGCACAGATATCTCGGGGGGTGTTGTGAGGCTGAAGGAGATTACAGAGATAGGAAGGGGCGAAGCCATGGAGGGATTTGAAAACCAGGATGAGAATTTTGAAATCGAGGCGCTGCTTAACCGGGAGCCAATGTAGGTCAGCGAACACAGGGCTGATGGGCGAACAGAACCTGGTGCGAGTTAGGACATGGGCAGGCGATTTTTAGATGACCTCAAGTTTACATAGAGAATGACAGTAGAGAAGCAATGGCTAGCATTTAAAGAATTAATACATAATTTGCAATAGATACACATTCCTTTAAGGCACAAAAGCCCCACAGGAAAAGTGGTCCAACCGTGGCTAACGAGAAGTTAAAGATAGTATTAGATCAAAGGAAGAGGGTTATAATGTTGCCAAAAAGAGTAGTAATCTGAGGATTGGGAGGATTTTAGAATTCAGCAAAGGAGGACAAAGAAATTGATAAAGGGAAAATAGAATATGAGAGTAAACTAGCGAGGGACATAAAAACAGTATGTAAAAAGGAAAAGATTAGCAAAAGTAAATGTGGGTCCCTTACAGGCTGAGACAGTTGAAATTATAATGGGGAATAAGGAAATGGCAGAAAAATGTAACAAATATTTGTGTCTGTCTTCACGGAAGAAGATGCAAAAAACTTCTCGGATATAGTGGAGAACCAAGGGTCTAGCGAGAATGAGGAACTGAAAGAAATTAGTATTAGTAAAAAAAAAAAAGTACTGGAGAAATTAATGGGACTGAAAGCCGATAAATCCCCTGGACCTGATGGCCTACATCCTAGGGTTTTGAAAGAGGTGGCTATAGAGATAGCGAATGCATTGGTTGTTATTTTCCAAAATTCCATAGATTCTAGAACGGTTCCCGTGGATTGGAAGGTAGAAAATGTAACTCCTCTATTTAAGAAAGGGGGAGAGAGAAAACGGGGCACTACAGACCAGTTAGCTTGACATCAGTAGTAGGGGAAATACTAGAATCTATTATTAAGGACGTGGTAACAGGGCACTTGGAAAATAATAATAGGATTGAACAGAGTCAACATGGATTTATGAAAGGGAAATCATGTTTGACGAATCTGTTAAGAGTTTTTTGAGGTTGTAACTAGCAGAATAGATGAGGGGGAACCAAAGGATGTGGTGTATTTGGATTTTCGGAAGACATTCGATAAGGTGCCACACGAGGTTATTAAACAAAAATAGGGCTCATGGGATTGGGGGTAATATAATAGCATGGATTGATGATTGGTTAACGGACAGAAAACAGAGAGTAGGAATAAACGGGTCATTTTCGGGTTGGCAGGCTGTAACTAGCGGGGTACCGCAAGGATCAGTGCTTGGGCCACAGCTATTCACAATCTATATCAATGATTTGGATGAGGGGACCAAATGTAATATATCCAAGTTTGCTGATGATACAAAGCTGGGTAGGAATGTAAGTTGTGAGGAGGATGCAAAGAGGCTTCAAGGGGATATAGGCAAGCTTAGTGAGTGGGCAAGAACATGGCAAATGGAATATGTGGAGAACTGTGAAGTTATTCACTTTGGTAGGAAAATAGAAAAGCAGAGTATTTTTTAAATGGTGTGAGATTGGGAAATGTTGGTGTTCAGAGGGACCTGGGTGTCCTTGTATACAAATCACTGAAAGTTAACATGCAGATACAGCAAGCAATTAGGAAAGCAAATGGTATGTTGGCCTTTATTACAAGAAGATTTGAGTATAAGAGTAAAGACGCCTTACTACAATTATATAGGGCCCGGTGAGACTACACCTGGAGTATTGTGTACAGTTTTGGTCTCCTTGCCTAAGGAAGGACATACTTGCCATAGAGGGAGTGCAGCGAAGGTTCACCAGACTGATTCTTGGGATGGGGGGATTGTCCTATGAGGAGAGATTGAGTAGACTAGGCCTATATTCGCTGGAATTTAGAAGAATGAGAGGTGATCTCATTGAAACATACAAAATTCTTACAGGGCTTGACAGGGTAGACGCAGGGAGGATGTTTCCCCTGGCTGGGGAGTCTAAAACCAAGGGTCACAGTCTCAGAATAAGGGGTTGGCCATGTAGGACTGAGATGAGGAGAAATTTCTTCACTTAATCTTTGGAATTCTCTACCCCAGAGGGCTGTGGAAGCTCAGTTGTTGAGTATATTCAAGTCAGAGATCGATAGATTTTTGGATATTAAGGGGATCAAGGGATATGATCAACAATTCTTGGTGTTCCGACGTGGAACTACTTGCATCTTCTTGTTCACCCGATCTTGAACACCTGATGATCAAATGCCGACCCTTCTACCTCCCGAGAGAGTTCTCATCCATGATCATTACAGCGGTGTATATTCCACCACAGGCCGACGCAAATAGGGCACTAAACGAGCTGTATGGGACCATTAGCAGGCTTGAAACTTCCCATCCAGAGGCTGCATTCATCGTGGCTGGCGATTTCAACAAAGCCAATCTGAAGAAAGTACTGCCTAAATACCATCAGCATATCACCTGCCCAACGCGAGCCAAGAACACACTAGATCACGTTTACACTGCGTTCTGGGATGGATACAAGGCCCTCCCCCGCCCTCCCTTCGGCAAATCAGATCATGACTCCATCCTGCTGCTACCGACCTATAGGCAGAAACTGAAACAGGAAAAGCCTGTGATGAGATCTCTACAACGGTGGTCGGATCAATCAGACGCTATGTTACAAGACTGTTTTGATTCCACTGACTGGGATATGTTCCGGAATGCCTCGGACAATGACATCAACACATATACAGATTCAGTCATTAGTTTCATAAACAAGTGCATAGATGACGTCGTTCCGAGGATTGTTGTACGAGCATTTCCCAACCAGAAACCATGGGTAAATGGCGATATCCGTGCTATGCTATAAGCACGGTTCATCGCATTCAACTCTGGGGACATAGATGAGTACAAGAAATCAAAGTACGAGCTAAGAAAACCATTAAAAATGCAAAACAACAATACATGGATAAAGTGGAGTCACACTATCATAGCTCAGATTCGCGAAGGATGTGGAGTGGACTACAATCTATTACGGACTACAAAGGGAAACCCAGCTGTGTCATGCCCAGCAATGCCTCTCTCCCGGACGAGCTTAACACTTTTTACGCCCGGTTTGAGGCCAACAACAACTGGCCTGTTACAAGGGCGCCCGCGGCTCAGGACGACTGGGTCTTCTCAATCTCCGTGGCTGACGTGAGCAAGACCTTTAAGAGAGTGAACACCCAACAAACCACCCGGTCCAGATGGAATCCCTGGGCGTGTCCTTAGAGCATGCGCTGACCAGCTGGCAGCTGTGTTTACGGATATATTCAACCGTTCACTGTACCAGTCTGTAGTCCCCACCTGCTTCAAGATGACATCGGTTATTCCAGTCCCCAAAAAATCAAAAGTAACCTGTTTAAACGACTACCGCCCCATAGCACTCACTTCTGTCATCATGAAGTGCTTTGAGAGGCTGGTCAAAACCCACATCAACTCCTTTACTAACTGACACTCTGGACCCACTCCAATTTGCTTACCGCCCAAACAGATCTAGGGATGATGCCATCGCCACTGTACTGCACACTGCCTTATCACACCTGGATAAGAGGAACACCTATGTGAGAATGTTGTTCATTGATTTATAGTTCAGCATTCAATACCATTATCCCCTCCAAGCTTGTCAACAAGCTCAGTGAGCTAGGACTTAACACCTCCCTATGCAACTGGATCCTGGACTTCCTGACAGGCAGACCCCAGGTGGTGAAAATAGGCAGTAACACCTCCTCAACACTGATCCTGAACACGGGAGCTCCCCAGGGTTGTGTGCTCAGCCCCCTTCTGTACTCCCTGTTTACTCATGATTGCGTGGCCACGCACAACTCCAACTCCATCATCAAGTTTGCTGATGACACTACCGTTGTAGGCCTGATCACAGATGGCGATGAGACAGGCTACAGGGAGGAGGTGAGAGCTCTAGCAGAATGGTGCAATTATAACAACCTCTCCCTCAACATCAGCAAAACAAAGGAGATGATTGTGGACTACAGGAAGCGGCAGGGGGAGGGACATACCCCAATCTACATCGAAGGGGCTGAGGTGGAGAGGGTCAGCAGCTTCAAATTCCTGGGTATATTCATTATGGAGGACTTAACGTGGTCACATTACATCGACGTCGTAACGAAGAAGGCATGCCAACGCCTGTTCTTCCTCAGGAGTCTGAAGAAATTTGGAATGGCCCCCCAGATTCTCACCAACTTCTACTGGTGCACCATCAAGAGTATCCTGTCTGGCTGCATCACTACCTGGTATGGCAACTGCACCGCCACAGACCGCAAGGCTCTACAGATGGTGGTGAAAGCTGCACAACATACTATAGGAATTAAATTACCTGCTGTCCAGGATATCTACCCCGAGAGGTGCCGGGAGAAGGCCCTGAGAATCATTAAAGACGCGAGCCACCCCAGCCACAACCTCTTCGCCCTGCTCCCGTCCGGTAAGAGATACCGAAGCATACGGTCTCGTACCAGCAGGTTTCGAAACAGCTTCTACCCCCAGGCCATAAGACTCCTGAACGTATAATTTATTATTATTTATTACTGTTGTTTTATTATTATTGTATTTCTATTAGTATTTTATCATTGTTATGCCATATTTATTCCAATGTTGGGAGGACTCGTAAAAATCAACATTTCATTGTGCAGTACACACGTCTGCTGCATATATGACAAATAAAATTGAATTGAATATGGGGATAGTGCAGGAAAATAGAGTTGAGGTAGAAGATCAGCCATGATCTTGTTGAATGGCGGAGCAGGCTCGAGGGGCCAAATGGCCTACTCCTGCTCCTGTTTCTTATGTTCTTATGTTTGCCATTATCACCATCGATTGACTATCGTCAGAGCTTTGCTGTTCCACTGACTTGTTATTTACTGCTGCTGCATCAAAACTTGGATACCATTTTCTAATTCAAAGATTAGCTCCTTATTGCTCCCATCAAGAATCTCACTACCTTCCTCCAGGCACCATATTCCTTTTTTACAACCTTATCAACTTGTGCTCCCACTTTTGAAAACCTGTATATCTGAACTGTTAAGTGTTTCTAATTCTCTACTCATTTAAAGCTTAACTATTTCAAGTATATGTCATATCCTCCCCAAAAGAAATCACTGCGCATTTTTCTGCATTAAATTTCATCTGCGGTCTATCTGTCCAGTGTACTAAGGATGCCGTGTATGTGCCGCTCATGTTTTCCTGCTCTTACTGCAGCTTAACCAACAAAAAGTAAGTTGTTTCTTTTTAACTTGCCTTCATGTGATGCCAGGAGGAGCAGGACGTGTTGCAGCTGGCCCAAAATGGTGGGGAACCAACAAGCGAGCTGTCACTGGATGCTCAATTTGCATTTTCAGCTTGCTTGAATTATACTGATGGGGCCCAAAGCTCAATTTTTTTTAAATTCACTCACAAGGATGTGAGTGTCGCTGGCAAGGCCAGCATCTATTGTCCATTCCTAATTGCCCTTAACTGAGTGGTTTGCTAGGCCATTTCAGAAGGCTGTTAAGAGTGAACCACATTGCTCTGGGTCTGGAGTCACATATAGGCCAGACCAGGTAAGGACAGCAGATTTCCTTCCTTAAAGGACATTAGTGAAGCAGATGGGTTTTTATGACAATCTGGTTATATGGCCACCATTACTGATACTTGCTTTTTATTCCAGATTTACTTATTACCTGAATTTAAATTCCCCAGCTGCCTTGGCGGAATTTGAACTCATGTCTCCAGATCATTAGTTCAGGCCTCTGGATTCCTAGTCCAGTAACATAACCACTATGCTACCACTAATTTCAGAAACTCCTGTTTATGCTGAAAGTTGAAACCTGAAAAAATGCCCACCCTGTGGCCATCCGAGGCACGCCCGATGCCATTTTTAGGTTGGCCTTGAAATGGGTGATTAGTACTTCAGCCTGTGACAGGCCAGAGCCTACTTAAATATTTAAATCATGGTCCTGCACTGGTTGTGTAATCCCAATACCACTGAGCTGAATGGGCGTCACACACACTTATCCCAGTGGTACCAATTGTGGAGCAGCCTAACTAGCGGCCCTTAAAGAGACTGCTGGAGGCCGCTCCTGTAAAAGTAAGTTTTTGGGTTTTTTCTAAAATTTTTGTGGGTCCAGGAGGAGCATGAATGCTCTTCCTGACCTCGCAAAAATCTTCAGGCCCACTGCCAGCCTTTCAGTGGCTCTCCCCAATTGCTTTCCTTCCTCTCTCAGGGCCTGACTCTGGCTCGGCTCCATAGAGGAGCTACTGGATTCCCCTGCTCCCCGAGTGGTGAGCTGTCACTGACCTCCTGCCTGTTTTGAGTGAGAGATGAAATTTGCCCCCATATTGTTTACCTGAAATATATGCTAAACTGCTGTCAAGTCAAAGTTGATGAAGAAATTAATATAGTTCAACAAAATCAATTAGGAACATTTGCCATTGTACAGGAAGTGCCATTTTGTATGAACTGAATAAACTATTATTTGTTTAAGTTCAAAGCATTCTGGGGAGCTGAAATGTGCTTTGCAAGCAACATCAAGGGTTCAAAGTAAATCTGTTGTTAGCCACTACTTTTGCATTGACACAAAAGTTTTGGGTGCACAGCAATGTAGAAGCAGCAGTGTAAGTCAAGAGTCAAATTAGTGATTTGACCCCTGAGCATACTAAAGCAAGAGTTTGTGACTAGCCTACACAGCTTGGACTTCAATTTAACGTGGAATCTCTTTAATGTTAGGAGAAAGTGGATGTTCCCAACAGCTCTCTCATAACATTAACTGATTGGCCACCTTGGTTGTAGTGCTCTGCACATCCATGCAGGTAGTCCTGTGCAGAGGTTTCTCCTGGCTCGGGAGAGTGCAATGCACAGCAAAGTGCAGCTGGTAGTAAAACTTGGATCTGCCAGCTGGGCTGTGTAGTAAGATGTGTAGATAGCCTTAGACTCCAATTCCAAAGATCCATATTTAGATTCCAGGTTTGACTGGCATTTGACCTCCACCCCATGGAGAATATTTTACTGGATCCTGGCTGTGCCACCCGTTAAACTAGATGGGAAATCTATATTACCCTGCAAATCACCTATCATGTTAGCAGGTGTTAAGCACAGACAAGGCCTCAGGCCAGGGTATCCTGCTCTTCTGTCTAATGCAGAAAAGCATGAAAATGTGATAGAAATTAGGCAGAGATAATTCACGAGATTAAAAAGGTGATGGGGACAAAATTCTTCGAGGGTTCTGCCAATCTTCCACCGTAACGCTGGTGGTTTCTGACTTACCTTGTAAGGGCAGAACCTCTACCTGCCTCTTACAAAGCAAATGTCGTGGAGAGGTGGCAGAACCCGAGGCTCAGTAGGGACCTGGCATATCGTCGGATGCCTGTACGGCAAGTGATGTGAGGCATACTGGCTCCCAGATAAGCGAAAATTGTCCCTATCGGTGGATTCCAGGCCAAAGAAGTGGGCAGTGAATGATGGACACTCGTGTTTCTGGCCTCATGGAGTAGGCCGGCACCGGAGATGCACCTGTAATGGTACTGGTGCCTGTCTGTTGCATGCAAATAAGGTGCCCTCCCAAAAACACTGGTGGGTTTAGTGGTGGAGGCAATCCTAGCGTAACTGCCAAAATTGCATCCTGAGGAATTTTGACCCTCATATCCTTTTGATATTGTTGGTATTTTGCATATTGACTCAATGACATTTTGTAACTCATTTTTTATTTTTACAATTGGAAATACCAGTTTCATAGATTAAATGTCATTACAGTTGTAAGACATTGAGTTGGTTGGTTTTAGACTGACATTACTTAATGAGTAATCTACATAATTGATTGGATGATTCTAAAGGTCACTTACAGCTGACTTTTGGAACGGGATATGCTTGGCTGTTGAGAAGATCTGCTGAGTACACATTTGCTTCCATTGAAATCTTCCAACAAGTATTAATCAATGACAATAATTTTGGCATACAAATAAGGGGTCAAAACTAAATAGCAGTACGTGCCCAGAGTAATGCTGGTACAAATTGAATTTTCAGACACCTATGTTTGAAGGAATCAAAAATACCTATCTAATTTCTTTAGTTTATTTTTCTAACTTACTAACATGATTTTTATGTAAATTATTTTCTTCAGTGTTTTCAAAGGAAAAGTTTAGAATTTATTGTTAAATCTGTAAATGGGTTACAATTCCCTTTGTGTTATTGTTCATTTTGACTCCCATGTTATAAGCTTTATGAAATCACATTTAGCCTCCAAGGATTGAAAGCATTGCTTTACCAACATTTTTTAAAAGTATAACCAGATTAGAGTGCATCAGAAAATCATTCAAACAGACTTGCAATAGAAATGCACAGAAGATAGTTTTGTGCATGGCCCAAAATCCCACACCACTGAATGGTAGAACATGGTGTTACATTTTTGGGTTTCCTTTTTCACTAAATATTTAGATACCCTAGATATCTAAATATTTTTAGCTCCCTTGTTTCAGATTACTCTCATAGTTAAGCCCTAACTCTCTACTTTCTTGAGAGTGTTTTTACTTGCTGTGATATCCAGGTAAAATTTCATACTGTACCCAGGGATTGAACAGAGAGCCCTTTCACAAATTATCCCATGCCTGGTTGTCTTTAAAAAGCAATAGAATAACACTATGGTGTACTTTTTTAGATTCCAACTACTAAACCTATTTATTGAACAGTAATAGAACAAAGGTTGTTTTTTACTGGAAGCCTGTGTCCAGTGGTGTACCGCAGGGATCGGTGCTGGGTCCTTTGCTGTTTGTAGTGTACATTAATGATTTAGATATGAATGTAGGAGGTATGATCAGTAAGTTCGCAGATGACACGAAAATTGGCGGAGTGCTAAATAGCGAGGAGGGAAGCCTCAGGCTACAGGACGATATAGATGGGTTGGTCAGATGGGCAGAACAGTGGCAAATGGAATTTAACCCTGAAAAGTGTGAGGTGATGCATTTTGGGAGGACTAACAAGGCAAGGGAATACACAATGAATGTTCGGACCCTAGGAAGGACAGAGGATCAGACCTTAGTGTGCATGTACATAGATCCCTGAAGGCAGCAGGACAGGTAGATTTAAGGTGGTTAAAAAGGTATATGGGATACTTGCCTTCATTAGCCGAGGCATAGAATACAAGAGCAGGGAGGTTATGATGGAGCTGTACAAAACGCTAGTTAGGCCACAGCTGGAATACTGTGTGCAGTTCTGGTTGCCACACTATCGGAAGGATGTGATTGCATTGGAGAGGGTGCAGAGGAGATTCACCAGGATGCTACCTGGGCTGGAGCGCTTCAGCTATGAAGAGAGACTGGACAGGCTGGGGTTGTTTTCCTTGGAGCAGAGAAGGCTGAGGGGGGACCTGATTGAGGTGTACAAAATTATGAGGGGCATAGATAGGGTAGATAGAAAGGAACTTTTCCCCTTAGAGGGGTCAATAACCAGGGGGCATAGTTTCAAGGTAAGGGGCAGGAGGTTTAGAGAGGATTTGAGGAAAAACTTTTTCACCCAGAGGGTGGTTGGAATCTGGAACTCACTGCTTGAAAGGGTGGTAGAGGCAGGAACCCTCACAACATTCAAGAAGCATTTAGATGAGCACTTGAAACGCCATAGCATACAAGGCTATGCACCAAGTGCTGGAAAATGGGATTAGAATAGATAGGGCTTGATGGCTGGCGCGGACACGATGGGCCGAAGAAGGGCCTCTTTCTGTGCTGTATAACTCTGACTCTAAATAAATAGTAGCAGTAATGCAGTATAAATGACAGATTGGCTCAGTGATAGCACTCTTGCCTCCAAGTCAGAAGCATGAGGCTTCAAGCTCCATTCGAGGCCTTAAGCACTATTCTAGGCTGATACTTGAGTGCAGTACTGAGGGAATACTGCATTGTTAGAGGTGCTGCCTATTGGATAAGATGTTAAACTGATTTACACCTTACTGCTCAGGTGGATGTAAAAGATCCTGTAATATTTGAAAAAGAACAGCAAGTTCTGCCAGTGTCTTAGCCAACATTTATCCCGCAACAGATTAATTAGTCATTTATTTCATTGCTGTTTGTGGGATCTTACAATGTGCAAATTAGCTGATTCATTTGCCTACATAACTACAGTGATTACATTTCAAAAAGTACTTCATGAGCTGTGAAGCACTTTGGAACATATTGAGATTGTGAAAAGTGCTTTTTAAATGCAAATACTTTTAAAATATATTTTTACTGTAGTTAAGTTACTCCTTGTATAGTAGTAAATAAATGACTTCCAAATCTTGTGCTAAACTCTGTTATAATTAATCACGCTGCCCACCCAATGTACTCAGCGAGAGGCAAGAGCCATTTTGATGGTCGGTCCTCATTTGCATGTCATTGGCAATCTGTATGTGCTGTACCAGCACTTGGAGGTAGCTCGCCAATCGGGGTGGGGTGGGGGGGAGGCGGCGGTGGCGGTGGTGTGGGTAGTCCGGTGCTTCCTCCACGGAGTCCAGCTGGAAGTCAAGACTTAAAAGGGGGGAGGACTGGCAGCGAGCCAAAGGCTGAAAACCTATCTGCTGTTTCTAGAGCAACCCTCCAACTCAATTTTTGATCACCCCTCCCCTTTTGACCCACAACTTGTGGCAGAGCCTTATGCCACCTTGGCCCTACTCTTTGGACCTCCCTGATTAAATCCCTCTGTCCCTATCACTTATCGCTACATCTTTTTAAAACATTCTCAAAGCCCAAGGTTTGAATCACCTCTCCAACTCATGTTACTATAGGTTGGCAATTACTCCTTTTTTCTTTTTATCTTTTTTTCATTTCCTCCTTTGTAAATCACCTTGGGATATTTTCTACATTAAATGCAAGTAGCTATTATTTTTGTTGTTATTTTGTAATATGACGAAATTTAAGAAGCCAATTCCAAACTAAATCTTAGGCAAATATGTTTTACTTTTGTCACGAGTTTGCCCCTATAATTCACTGCAAATCCCTACTTCATCGTACTAGCAGTGGGAGGTTAGTTGTATTCTCTTCGTGAGGAAGGGGGGGAAAAAATGTCAGAACGTGGTCACACTAAGTAATAGCAGCTTTTGGTAGGTTGCCCCAAGTTGCAAATGCTGCATGGCATGGCAGGTCCATAAAAAGGAAAAAAAACTTTTAATAAATGATTTTATAGATATTATTAATATGGTACCAAGCCTGTTGCTATTTTGAAAGCCACAAACTAAACTTAGTACTTAAAGAATTAACATACTAGGGCAGTACTCACACATTCTTAATTACATTGTCAGATCCAGAAAAGGTGGCGTGGATATTATGTTCGAAAGTGCATCCATAATTACTATGAAATGAAAAAGTATTTCAAAGGTCTTAGCATGAAAAATCAGATCGTAAGGTAAGCTCCTGCATTTTAAAAATGTAATTCCATGGTGATGATTTATTTTTCATCTGTACTTATTTAGAGATTGACAGAACAATTAAACATCTGAAGAATTGCAAAATAATATTAATTGAGAATTGAAAATAGACAAATTTTACAAAAAGTTTGTAACAATATAAGTATTTGAAAAGATAATGCTTAAAAGTCAACAGTATGTACGATTAATGAGACATTCATGACCAATGGATGATACAGTTTGGCTTCAGGTAGTCCAGGACGTGAGTGCAGAAGACAAGGCCAGAAGTGCTGAGTGGACGATCCATATCGGCCTACTCCCGAGATAGCCACCATCAAGAAACAGCTGAGCGCACTGGATACAGCAAAGGCTATGGGCCCCAACAACATCCCGGCTATCGTGCTGAAGACTTGTGCTCCAGAACGAGCCGCGCCTCTAGCCAAGCTGTTCCAGTACAGCTACAACACTGGCATCTACCCGACAATGTGGAAAACTGCCTAGGTATGTCCTGTCCACAAAAAGCAGGACAAATCCAACCCGGCCAATTACCCGCCCCATCAGTCTACTCTCAATCATCAGCAAAGTGATGGAAGGTGTCATCAACAGTGCTATCAAGTGGCACTTACTCACCAATAACCTGCTCACTGATGCCCAGTTTGCATTCCGCCAAGACCACTCGGCTCCCGACCTCATTACAGCCTTGGTCCAAACATGGACAAAGGAGCTGAATTCCAGAGGTGAGGTGAGAGTGACTGCCCTTGACATCAAGGCAGCATTTGACCGAGTCTGGCATCAAGGAGCCCTAGTAAAACTGAAGTCAGTGGGAATCGGGGAAAATGCTCCACTGGCTGGAGTCATACCGAGCACAAAGGAAGATGGTTGTGGTGATTGAAGATCAATCATCACAGCCTCAGGACATCGCTGCAGGAGTTCCTCAGGGCAGTGCCCTAGCTTCAACCATCTTCAGCTGCTTCATCAATGACCTTCCCTCCAACATAAGGTCAGAAATGGGGATGTTTGCTGATGACTGCACAGTGTTCAGCACCATTCACAACTCCTCAGATAATGAAGCAGTCCATGCCTGCATGCAACAAGATCTGGACAACGTTTAGGCTTGGGCTGATAAGTGGCAGGTAACATTCACGCCACAGAAGTGCCAGGCAATGACTATCTCCAACAAGCGAGAGTCTAACCACTGCCCCTTGACATTCAATGGCATTACCATCGCCGAATCCCCCACGATCAACATCCTGGGGGTCACCATTGACCAGAAACTTAACTGGACCAGCCACATAAATACTGTGGCAACAAGAGCAGGTCAGAGGCTAGGTATTCTGCGGTGAGTGTCTCACCTCCTGATTCCCCAAAGCTTTTCCACCATCTACAAGGCACAAGTAAGGAGTGTGATGGAATACTCGCCACTTGCCTGGATGAGTGCAGCTGCAACAACACTCAAAAAGCTCGACACCATCCAGGACAAAGCAGCCCGTTTGATTGGCACCCCATCCACCACCTTAAATATTCACTCCCTCCACCACCGGCGTACCGTGGTTGCAGTGTGTACCATCTACAAGATGCACTGCAGCAACTCGCCAAGGCTTCTTCGGCAGCATCTCCCAAACCCGCAGCCTCTTCCACCTAGAAGGACAAGGGCAGCAGGCACATGGGAGCACCACCACCTCCAAGTTCCCCTCCAGAAGTATATCGCCGTTCCTTCATCGTCGCTGGGTCAAAATCCTGGAACTCCCTACCTAACAGCACTGTGGTGTTAGATCAATGTATTTTTGATGCAGTGTGTCCTTCAATAACTGGACACGAAACTGCAGGAACAATCAACAGGTATTTACTGGATGAGGGTTACTCTTAAAAAACTAACGTACAGATCCCTACTCAGGGTTTATATACAGGTGTGGTCACTGCCGGTACTACAGTATACAGGAGCTGTAAAAAGTAGTTCTCCCCTTAAAGGTACATGCACTACAATTCCTCCCCTTTTAGATTGACAGTACCATAACATTCATTTAACAATTAACACTTTTAACATGCACATTAACTGAAAATAGTCCATTTATAAATTCAGTCTTTGGGGCGGCTTCCTGATCCTTTCTGGATAGCGCCTTTCCTGAGTGTCTTGTTCTTGGTGCGGAGGCCCCCTGTCGTCAGTTAGTTCATCAGTTTCCGATGCTACTGTTTCTGGGGTAGATGCTACCTGTATGTCTGGTTCATCACCAGGTGCGCGAGACATGGGGTTGACTCGTTCCTGTGACTCTAGGATCTGGTCGACATGGCGTCTCACAATGTTCTCCCCAACATCTACTGTGTACATTAGTGGCCCCTGCTGTGTGCATATCGTTCCTGGTTGCCATTTCTCTGTTCGGTAGTCGCGGGCCAAGACTGGTTGCCCTACATTGAAGCTCCTTGTCTGCTTCTCATTGATGTGCTGGAATTGCTTATTCTCAACATCCCTTCGTACATTTGGTCTGAGCAAATCCAGACGAGATCTCGACCTTCGGTTAAAGAACATCATGGCCGGGGTCTGGTTGGTGACTGCATGTGTCGCATTTCTGTAGGCTAACAGGAAATTGTCCACCTTATGCTGCAGTGGAATGTCGTCATCGCACATGGCCCTTACTGCTTTCTTAAAGGTTTGTACGAACCTCTCAGCCAATCCATTTGTGGCTGGATGATACGGGGCAGATGTGTAATGCCTTACCCCATTCCTTTTCATGAATCTTCGAAACTCTTCGGACACAAACTGTGGTCCGTTATCAGAGCAAATCTGCTCTGGCAAGCCGTTCCTGGCAAATATGGTCCGTAGGACTGCAATAGTTTTCTGCGTGGTGGTGGACGACATTTTGATCACCTCAGGCCATTTCGAGTGCGCATCCACGGCTATTAAAAACATTGAGTCCATGAATGGACCAGCAAAATCAATATGCACCCGTTGCCATGGAGATGAGGGCCACTCCCATGGGTGTAGAGGGGCATGTGGTGGTGCATTTTGGACCTTCTGCCATCCTGAGCAGCGCTTTGTCAGGTCCTCGATTTGCTGATCGATCCCCGGCCACCACACATAAGCCCTAGCAAGGCTTTTCATTTATACCCCTCCCAGATGGCCTTCGTGAAGCTCATTGAGCACTCTCTCCCTTAACTTGGGTGGAATTACCACTCTGGATTCACACATCAAGGTCCCCTGGCATACTGACAGCTGTTCTCTTCTGGATGAGAATGCTGGCAACAGTGAGGCGCCATGTCTTGGCCATCCCTTCACCGTCAAGTCATATACCCGAGACAGTGTCGGGTCATTGCAGGTCTCCTTCTCTATATCAGCGTTAGTTACTGGCAAGCGTTCAATTATAGTCGAATGAAGTATTTCGACAGGGTCCACTGCTGGTGCTTCCTCCGCAGTAGGCAGTGGCAGGCGTGATAGCCCATCAGCGTTTCCATGCTGTTTCGTGCCCTTATACTCGATTTCATATTGGTTCGCCCCTAGAAAAAGCGACCATCTTTGTAGCCGTTGCGCAGTCATCGCCGGCACACCCTTCTTTGGATTAAAGATGGAGACAAGTGGTTGGTGGTCCGTCAGCAAAGTGAACTTCTGCCCGTGCAGATAGTGGTTGAACTTTTTCACTCCCCACACTAGGCTGAGGGCCTCCCTGTTAATCTGGGCGTAGTTACGCTCGGCTGAGGTTAGTGACCAAGACGCAAAGGCTACTGGCCTCTCCGAGCCGTCCGGGAAGTTGTGCAACAGCACCGCTCCAATGCCATAGGGCGATGCATCACACGCCAACCGAATTGGTAGTGCTGGGTTGAAATGAGCCAACACCTCTTTTGATGTGATCAATTCTTTGCACTTCTGGAAAGATCGTTTACATTCGTCATTCCACTTCCATGGTACCCCCGTTTGCAGTAGGGTGTTCAGTGGGTGTAGTACGGTAGACAAATTCGGCAAGAACTTATGGTAGTAGTTCACCAGCCCGAGGAACGACCTCAGTTGTGACACATTTTCCGGTGCTGGAGCTTTGACTACTGCCTCGATCTTTTCAGGGGACTTACGTAACACCTCTTCATCAATAACGTGGCCACAATACGAGATCTGCTTCTGGAAAAACTCGCATTTGTGGCGATTTGCTCGGAGCCCATATTCCTTCAATCTAGTGAGCACCTGCTCTAGGTTGGCAAGGTGAGCACTGTCATTTTTGCCCGTGACCAGGATGTCGTCCAAATAACACTGGGTCCCTGGAATCCCTTGCAGGACTTGATCCATTGCCCTTTGCCAAATAGCCGGAGCTGATGCTACCCCGAACACCAGCCGGTTGTATTGGTAGAGACCTTTATGGGTGTTGATTGTGAGGTACTGTTTCGAGGCTTCTTCGACCTCCATTTGCAGGTACGCCTGGGCCAGATCAATCTTAGTGAAGCGTTTCCCTCCAGATAGCGAGGCGAAAATATCTTCAATCCGCGGAAGCGGATATTGTACCGTGCGAAGGACTGGGTTCACTGGCACCTTAAAGTCCCCACAGATGCGAACTTTCTTTGGTTCCCCAGGCGTATTACTCAACGACCTCTTCATTACAGGAATGATGGGTGTGGCCCACTCGCTCCAGTCCACTTTGGACAGTACTCCTGAACGTTCCAAACCTTCCAGCTCTGCTTCGACGGCTGGGCGGATTGCATAAGGCACCGGTCTGGCCTTAAAAAACTTTGGGCTTGCATTTTCCTCTATTTTGATCGTCGCTGTTATGCCTTTTAGTGTTCCAAATCCCTCCTGGAACACTTGTGCGTCAGTTAGCATTTTTCACAGTCGTCCAGGTGTGGCGTCGTCATCCTTTTTGGCATCTTGTGCTGGTATGGAATGCTAATCTTGCTGTATCTTCCGGATCCATTCACGTCCTAGTAGTGGTGGTCCTCCATCTGGCAATACATATAGGTCCATTTTTGGTGTTTCCTTACCGTTATATACAACGTTCACCCTTATTTTTCCTTTGGGGTAGACTTTTTGCCCCGTGTACGTCTTCAAGACAATATCTGTATCTCTCAAGGGTATATGTGAGAATAGCCGCTTGTAGTCCCTTCGGTTTATGACTGTTTGGGCTGATCCTGTGTCCAATTCCATTTTCGCTTGGACTCCAGCTATCTTGAGCGTGCCCCAGATAGTTTGATGATCCTCCGTTTGGATCACCTTATGTATTTTCAGACAACCCAGCTCCTTGCCTCCGGAGTCTGTGTCACTTTTCTGTTCGTCTGAACTACTCTCCGTCACCTTATGTACCTTCTTGTACTTCTCCTGTGGAGATTTCTTGCTGCTGGTTTTCTTTCCCGACCTGCAGACTCTTGCTATGTGTCCTACTTTTCCACACTGTCTGCACACTTTGTCCTTAAACCAGCAATCATTATGGTCGTGTGTTCTGCCGCAGCGATCACACTTCACTGTTCCGTATGACATTTCATTTGTGCCATATTCTTGCGGTCTCCGTTGTATCTCTGCAGCGCCCCGTGCGGCTGCTTCGTGTGATACTGCCATGCTGAAAGCCTTTTCCAGCGTAAGGTCCTTTTCAGATAAAAGCCGTTTCTGGGTCCCTTCACTTTGAAGCCCACACACAAACTTGTCCCTTAAGGTATCTGCCAGTCCCGCTCCAAACTGGCAGTGTTTCGATAGCTTACGCAGTTCCGTTAAATACTCAGCATTACTTTCATCTTTATGCTGGTTCCTTTTGTGAAACTTAAATCTTTCTGCTATCAGCAGCGGTGTGAGGTTTAAGTGGTTCTGTAGGGTTGACACTATGTTTCCAAAATCCTTGTCCACTGGCTTCTCTGGGGTTACTAGGTTTCGCAGTAAGCCATACGTTTTTGCACCCATGGAATTCAACAATACCAGCGCTTTCCTCTCATCTGGCACTTCATTCGCCTTGCAGTACACTTCTATGCGTTCGACAAATGTCGTCCAATCTTCGACTTCATTGTCGAACGCTGTGATACTGCCACTCTTCGGCATCCCTGGGTGTGGTTAGACTGGCTCAAAATGGCGTTTTCCCGCGCTTCCCTTCTCCGCTGCGGCTCAAAATGGTGTTTTCCCGCGCTCTCCCTTCTTCTCCACTGCGGCTGCTCGGCCCTTTAACACCGGCTGCGCTCTGCGCGTTTCCCTTTCTTCCCCGCTGACGCTGCTCGTCCCTTGAACACCGGTTGCGCTCTGCGCATTTTCTTTCGCGCCTCTCTCTTCTCCCGTCGACGCCGTTCGGTCCTGAACACCGGCTGCGCCCTGTGCGCTCTCCCCTCTCTCTTCCGTCGACGCCGTTCGGTCCTGAACACCGGCTGCGCCCTGTGCGCTCTACCCTCTCTTCTCCCGTTGACGCTGCTCGGCCTTTTATGTGCCATCAGTCGGCTCTAGCCGCCGCTGTCCGGGAAGGGTCTGCACCGTACCTGTTGCCAGCCCGTTTCGCTGGACCACCGTGACTGGAGAACCAAGCCCAGCTCTCAACAGCCTCTCCTGCGATGCTCAACCTCTGCTGGATGACTGGGCGGTTGCTCGTGGTCGACGCCCGTGCTTCTGGCCTCAGCTTTCTTCCACTGTTCTCCAGGAGCGAATCCCTGGGAGGTAATGCAGAGTTGCAGGTAGGTTCTAATCTGCCTCGTCGCCACTGTTAGATCCGTGTATTTTTGATGGAGTGTGTCCTTCAATAACTAGACACGAAACTGCAGGAACAATCAACAGGTATTTACTGGATGAGGGTTACTCTAAAAACTAACGTACAGATCCCTACTCAGGGTTTCTATACAGGTGTGGTCACTGCCGGTACTGCAGTATACAGGAGCTGTAAAAAGTAGTTCTCCCCTTAAAGGTACATACACTACATGTGGTAGTACCTTCACCACACGGACTGCAGCGGTTCAAGAAGGCGGCTCACCACCACCTTCTCAAGGGCAACTAGGGATGGACAATAAATGCTGGCCTTGCCAGCGATGCCCAGATCCCATAAGCGAATAAAAAAAATTAAAAAAAAGTTTGTCTATTTGTAGTGCCTTGTCCCATCTTATAATCACTGCTGATGCCACTGACAAGATACAATGTCCACCTCCCCATTGAATTGGTGAGTACATGCACCAGAGGGTGTAATACTGAGCCATGCAGACCAGGAAATTCCCAGAATCAGTCCTTGATCTCTGCTAACTTAGCATATCTCACCCGTGGAAGTATTGAAGACACATTGGGGCAGTAACTCCTCCCCAAACGCGTGAGTACGGAAGGGGTACTCACGCGTCTGGCCGGAGGAAATGCCGGTTTTCAGCATGCACAGCGCATGCGCTGAAAACCGGCATTTCCTCTCCTCTAACCCAAGAGGTGAAGAGGCTAGCGCGTGCGCTGTAGGGGGCAGCGCGTGCGTCTTGGATTTCCTCTGTTTTGGGGGATTTGCGCATGTGTAAAGGCCTCCGGTCTTTACGCTTGTAAAAAGCACACGTAAGTATTTATTTTTACAGGTAAGTGGTGTTTTAGTGTAATTTAGAATTTTTTTTTCCACAGATTTATTATTTTAAAGAATCTACAATAAGGTAAGTTTCGTTTTAGACCCTTTTTTATAAAAAAAATTATTTGTTTCAAAAAAAAAAAAAAAATTGTTTAAATTATTTTTATTAACTTATTTATACTTAACTAGCTGAAGTGCCCGGCGGTGCCGAGGCTTTTTCGAGGGCATGTTGTTGTTGGAAGAGAGAGAGAGAGAGCGACTGGGGGGAAGAGAGAGAGCGACTGGGGGGAAGAGAGGGAGGGGAGGGAAGAGGGGGAGGGGAAGGGAGGGCGGGAAGGAAGGGAGGGCGGGGAGGGAAGGGAGGGCGGGGGAGAGGGAGGGCAGGGGAGGGGAAGGGAGGGTGGGGGGGCGGGAGGGGAAGGGCGGGAGGGAGGAGAGGGAGGGAGGGCAGGGGGGGAGGGCGGGGGAGGGGATGGAGGAGGGAGGGCGGCGGGCTCCCCCCCCCCCCCCCCCCCCCCGAGGGTCGCGACCCCCCCCCCCGAGGTGAAGACCGCCGATTGCGCGCGCAGCAGGAGCTGAGACGCGGCGTCTCTCTCGGCCGGCGGGCCCGGTTGCCAGGGCAACCGTGACGCTGACCAAGCCAGAGAGAGAGACGCCGCGTCTCAGCTGCTCCTGCTGCGCGCGCGGGCCCCCCCCCCCCCCCGAGGGTCGCGGCCCCCCACCCCCCAGGGTCGCGACCGCCCCCCCTCCCCCCGAGGTGAAGACCGCCGATTGCGCCCGTTGCCAGGGTAACGTTGGACGCTCAGCAAGCCCCGGCAGAGAGAGACGTCTCAGCTCCTGCTGCGCGCGCACCCTAGCGGCGCTGGGCTGAGGCTCGGCCCGCCAGCCTTCGAGTGGGGCCGGGAGGTGCCTAGCTCGGGCGTGGGTGCGGAGGAGACGCCGAGGCTTCTAGGCCTACCTGGAAAAACGGGGAAAGGTAGGAAAATTAATGAGATTAGATAAGTTAATTACTTTCTAAATCATTTTTTTAAAAAACAATATGTGTTTTAAAAGCAACGTTTTTTTTTAAAGACGCAGAAAGCGGGAAAAAGAAAGGAAAAGTTTGGAATCAAGATGGCGGCGACTCACCTCGGTTCAGAACGATAAAGCCCGGCCACACGCGCACCGATTGGCCCGGCGGCACACGCCAGCAACCCGGCGTACGATTGGTCGAGCTCAAGGTCACTCTGTCGCTAATGAGCGGATAATGAGATGCTAATGAGCGGAATGTTGAAGGTTTTTGGGATATCGCGGGCGCAATTTTAGCCCGGCCGAAACGTAAATACGCTTAAAACCGTCTCGGAAGCGTAAGCTTTCTTTGGAGGTAACGCGCACGTAGGTACGCCCTGTAACTTTCGAGTGCATACCCGCAACGCACACGCGATGACAGACAGATAGACAGAAAGACAGAATGACAGAAGTACCGATTTATATATATATATATAGATAGATTTAATGATTGGGATGTTTTTTAAATTTTTATTTAAAGTTTAAATAGTGTTTTGGGCCCCCGTAGTTTTCATGGGCCAGAAATTCGCGGCCAAAGGCGTGAGTGCGCTCGGGGTACTCGCGCATCTGGCCGTTGGAAATGCCGGCGTTCAGCATGAACAGCGCATGCGGGGAACGCCGGCATTTCCAGACCTCGAGCGCGTGCGACTGCACAGGCAGCGCTTGCGCAGTGAACTTCGTAGATTTCATTCATGAAATCCGTGAGGGTAAGTCCTCAGAAGTTACACTTGAAAAAAGCAAGTGTAAAGTGGTTCATTGGCTGCGGAGGAAGAAACATTTTATCGTGGAGCTTCTGAAATGCAATATTTTTGTTTGGGAAAGGGAGGGAAGTTATTTTAAGAAATTTTAAGTAAGTTTTAAAGTTAAAAATTTTTTTTTTTTTTAAAAAGGGTTTTCAGAACGGTAGGTAGAAGGAGCAATTGTGGCTGTGTGAATGGAATGTGAGAATGAGTTATGTATGTATGTCCACATATATTCCTTTACGTATATGTATGTATGTTTTATATTCCTTTACTAATGTGTATGAATGTATATTTTTAATTATGATTTTCAAATAAGTTACTTTCTCTGAAAGTCATAATTAAATAATACATTCATACACATAAGTAAAGGAATATATACATAACACGCAAAGGAATATATACAGACATACATACTTTCAGAAGCTCCACGATAAGAAATATCTTCCTCCGCAGCCTCTGGAGCAACTGTACCCATGCTTTTTTCATGTGTAAGTTGCAAGGACTTGACCTCACTGAAAGCAGTAATGAAAGCGGCGAATTATAATGCGCACGCGCTGCCTGTGCAGTCGCACGCATTCTGCCTCTGAACCCCTTCGTTCAGAGGACAGGAAATGCCGGTTTTCCCCAAAAGCACTGTGCATGCTGAAAACCGGCATTTCATCCGGCCAGATGCGTAAGTACCCCGACCGTACTCGCGCAGTTGGAAGGGAATTACTGGGCCAACATTTTACATGTCAATAAAATGAAAAATTTAACAATTGCACGACTTGCCCCCTCGCATCTGCGACTGAGGGTCCAAGGAGGTGCATTGCGCAAGAGGTCATCATCGTACGTATCCTCACACTGTTCCCTTTGGGGAACTGTATGAAGTGGTGGAAGGATTTATGGCCGTGATTAACGCTCATTCCGTGACCGTAACCATCTTTGAACCAGCCATTAGGGTGGTTAGTCCTATGGCGGGAGGGTTTTACGGGTTCCCACAACCCATCTGAGGGGGGGGTGCCACCAACACCCACGGACGCAAGTATCCCGCTGGATGTCCACCCAGAATTTAAAGTTGGAACTCCGACTCCACTTGCCGGGACTGTCTGGAGTGGGGTTCAAAACCCTACTCCTTCTGGCCCAGCGGCGGGGATGCTTACTGCTACGCAAAAGGCCCACTCCGCACAAAAGGTGACACCCATACGTTTCCTGCGCCTTTTCCCTCCCCGTGACTGGAGCCCTATGCTGCCATTTCACGTTGCTAATCGGATTGGGCCTTTGTCATAGCGGTAGGATCCCCGCCGCTGGGCCAGATCAGGGTAGGGTTTCGAACCCCGCTCCAGACAGTCCCGGCAAGTGGAGTCGGAGTTCCGGCTCTAAATTCTGGGTTGACATCCAGTGGGATATTTGCGTCCGTGGGTGTGGGTGTGGGTGGCCCCCCCTCCTTGTATAGCTTGTGGGAGCCCGTAAAACCCTCCCGCCATAGGACTAACCGCCCTAATGGCTGGTTCAAAGATGGTTACGGTCACGGAATGAGCGTTAATCACGGCCATAAATCCTTCCACCACTTCATACAGTTCCCCAAAGGGAACAGTGTGAAGACACGTATGACGACGACATTGCTAAATAAATAAATGGAATTTAAAAAATTCTTTTAGGGCTTTTAAAAGTCCTTAAATTGCTTTAATTCTCTTTAAAACTACTTCAGATTACTCAAAATAATGTAAACATTTAAAAAAGTTTATAAAAGTTACCAAAATCTTCAGAAAACTTCCAAAAACCTATTTAAACTGCTGCTTTGCATGTAAAAATCCTTAGCAGCTTGACAGAAACATTGGGGGCGTGTCCAGTGAAACTGAGACCTCAAGGGGCGTGTCTCACTTACACTGCACGCTCCTGGCTTCGCGCTGGCTGCACTCCTGGGCGGCGTGACGTCATACGCTGCCCGGGATTCTTCTTTTTCATTCACCAAGTCCAGGCGTCCCTGGAGCTGATCGTCAGTAGCGCGGGGTAAGTGTAAATACGGGGCTTGCACGCGCTGCAAGCCCCGTTCTGGAATTTCTGGGCCCATGAGTTTGACAGTTCTTACTCTCAAACTCATGAATGAACCTTCCCCTCCCCTGATTGGTTGTACGGTGCTCACCTGATCCCAGCCGGCACATCGCACTAACTACGCCGCTGGATCAGGTAAGCACTGCACGCTGACATCTGAACCGGGCCTGTCACAGGAAATGCAAGCAGGCCCAGGCTTCAGATGTCAGCGCGCAGGGTGAGTGCAGATCGGGGGCTTGCACGCGCGGCAAGCCCCCGACACCAAGTTCTGGGCCATTGGCTTCAGTGCCCCAGGCTAGACAGAGAGAAATACATTTATCCAAGGTTTCCACTCCTGGAAATTCGGGGATGATTTTAACCCAGCTCACTCAGCAGAAACCTGGCGGGCGAACAGTTAAAATTGCCCTGGCTCTTACCTGTCCGAAAGCCGCCATGGTCACAACATCTGTAGTTCTGACCTGCTCTTCTGAGTAGGCAGCAAGGACATGCACCCGGAGCCAACAGGGACCTTCTTTACATATGCATGTTGTGGCCCAATGACATCATTGAGACCCGGCTGTAATTTTAACTCGGGCCTGAGCGGGAAAACCACCTGGAGTTAAAATTGGGTCCAACTGTGTAGTTGCTGGATGAGGACTGATTAATATATATGTTGAATAGGATGTTAAGACTTACTGTCTAGGATCACAAACGAATAGTGGCCTCTTTAGTAAGATACCAGAGGTCTGCTGGCACCTGCAGAATCATATCCCAGCATGAGATAGTGGCCCAGAATTTGCTGTAAAGTTTTGGCGTAATTACAGGCACCATTTATTTCAAAGGAAATAGGTGTGTAACTATTTTATGCCAGTTTTATGCTGAGACATTGCACTCATAAATTTCCTCGATTGTTTGCGCCATTTCAAAGATATGTCCGCCAAAACCCTCTGCCACTCATTTACACAGTTCTGCCACCCTTGCAAAAGACCGGCTCACGCATGTTTCCTGGATTGATGCAAATAATGTCGTAACATAGATTTACACCCAAAAATTTAGGTGCAGCACAGCCAAAAGTCACCTGATATTGGCCAACTGAGTTTCTGGAGTTTGATAGTAATTTTCTTTGCTTTTTGTTTTAAATTCTTACTGAAACTGGCTCCATATTTAACCAAAGTGTAGTCAATCTAGTGTACCCAAAATCTTCCGTCCCCTCTCGTGCATTCAGATGGACTAAACAGATGGAATGGTCTTCCCAATGGGCAATTCCCTGTTCTGCATAATATCGGAAGAGGAGCAGTTGAGGCAAGAGGCTCTGAGAATGAGGCACCATGGCAGAAGATTGCAGCCCACCCACTATTGCCCCTATTGGTAACGTTGCATTTGCGCCTGTTTTATGCTGGTTTTTGTCCTCCGGAATAAGGAAATGAGATCTGCAGGTAGCTTAGGCATATATTCCAGTGAGCAAGACTGGTACAGAAACCATGTAAATTTTGATGTAATTTCTGCATAAATGTAATCCAGGCAACTCCTTGACAGTACCTTCAAGAGAGGATGGCAGAAACCGGAGTAAAATTTCTTGGTGGCATGCACAAAGCTCACAGAAAAAGCATTTTGTTTATATGGCATATATGCATAATTAAGGAGAAAATACAATTTTTATAAATTTAATATACTTTGAAGTAGTGTTAAATTATGCGACATTTATGGCATCACACAATATAAGATGAAATGGGCTGTATAATGGATGCAGAACAAGTTACCTTGGTGCATGACTGCACGTAGTGCTGTTTAGAAGAACATCACATTAGCGATAAACCGTGACATTTAACAGACGATATAGTACAATTTACAGTAACATTCTGTTGGGAGAAGAAAACTGCTAATTTTCAATGTGAGCTGTTTATATCAACTACACTTACCTGAGCATTGTATTACCCTCTGTGTACAGTGCTTAATATGTCTTCAAATTAAGACTTGTGTTGCTACAGTGATAAATTGATCTGATTAATTTAAAGGCTGAGTATGCAATTGGTAAGCTTGTACACTTCTAACCTCTAGCTAGATATGCAAAAAATAGACCCCTGTTTGGATCAAACAAATGATATCATGAAATAAAAAATTAGCTGCCCTGTTGCTGAGTCATGACATTAATAAAACATTATTAGCTTGGAGCTCAGAAAAGCTACTGTTATTTATTGCAAAAGTCAAAGCAAACATTTTATTCATGTGCACAATCTCGAAATACTCTTTCTTTTAAATTGCTCCTGATTTATTCTGGAGGGGACCTGACTTGGGAATACTAAAAGTAACATAGTAATTGCATCATACAAGACTGTTGCTCTTAGTCAATTCCATGGTTGGCAATATTACAGTGTCCATCTTCTGATCATTCAACTTTCCTGCAAAATCACTTAATGAAGTTAGGAGACCCAAGTTCACTATCATAATTTTGTAATGCAGTTTTGCACAATATAATAATTTATCACTTGTCAAGCAGACAGTTTTAGTTTATACATTTAATAAGGGCATCCTTTAGTATGGGTAATTAGGACTGAACAGTTTGCATATTTACTAAATGCAGAATGTCATTGCCACCACGGCCTATTGCCTACATGAATTATTTCTCTATCTGTGTTAAACAGCTGTGCAATTATTACTGCCATAATCAGATAATTTCCCCTATGTAAGTTTTCTCTTGTGAGGCAATTAATTTAACCCTACTAAAGCCAAACAGAATTTTTACATAAACACCTATTTGTGCATGACTGGGGATGGAGGACTTTAGTACAAATTTAAATGTGAGATAAGTTATATATTTTTTATTATAGATGTAATTTAAGAGCCAAAGTTCATATATGTGCACATTTACCTCAACAAGCAGGATTGCATTTTTAAAAATCTGATATTTACTGATGAGATCTTTTAAAAATCATTTTGAATAAATATTTTGAAAGGATTTAACATTTAATAATAAATTACAGCTTATTTACAAAATCTCAGTTTAATTAAATTTAATCAGAATATTTTAGTAAACTATTTTAATTGGATTAAAATGTACTGTATGCAATACCTCAAACCTTTTTTTAAGCCATGAAAATTGGTATTTACCTATTTTAAAGGCAACTGTGCAGAATGTTTGAATCTAAATATATTCGATTAAATATTACAAAAAACTGTATTTTTATATTTTTCTAATAATATACATTAACAGCAAGCTACACTGCCTAAATGATCTATATCATTTTTATGCACATTATTGATATTATTGCTGATCATCAAAATTAGAATTCTGACAGTTTAAAATAATCTATTGTCCTTTGAAAAAATAATTTGCAATATTTTATTCAGATGTATACATTTAAGTGGTGATTTTAAATTATTTTTTATTAAAACAAAAATGTATGTGAATGTGCTTTGATTTTGTTTGTTGGATGGTTATATATAATATAAAATATGATTTCCACAACAGATCTGAAGGGCATGCAGAACATGTGTAATTAAAATTGTAAACCTAGTTAAAAAGTGTGTTTAGTACACAGGGATAAAACATTTAATTAATAGAATTTGATAAATCATAATAGGTATTATTTAATCTGTTTACTTGACAAAGTGTTCTATCAGATATTCTCAGATAAATCTGCTGTTTTTTTATTATTTTTGTGTTAGCATCTGAGGAGGTTTTTTGTCACTTTTGATATTGACAGTGATGGCAAATGCTCTTGGCTAAAATATAATCCATTTTTTCATTGCTGTATTCCATCTTACATAAATATAATTATTTCAATATAATGAATACCCTGTTTTCTGCGATGGATTAAGTATTAAGAAATCTCTTCTTTAAGGACACAGAGGTCACTGATGTTACAAATACCTTAGGTCTAGCAGAAATGGACAGATCTAATGAGGTTTGTTGGGTGCCACACAAAGCAAGAAACACAGATAGAGATCCTTTCATTGGAAATAAATTTGTTTGGCTTTAAAAATCTACTTAGCAGTTAATAATAGGTTTAAGATGCAGGTCAGGAAAGGTCATATTACCAGGTTGCAGTACAATACAAACGATACGGTGAGTACAACTTTTTGATCTCTAAGGCCTGAAAAACTATACACAAACATAAACAGGCTATTCTCTAACTTATTTCATATTAATAAGCAATTTCAGAAGTAGGATTGTAAAATGGGGCCATGCCATTGTAGATAATTCATCTATTTTGCAGTTTGGCCTGATGTTGATTTAAAAATTGCACCTCTGCAAAAGCAAAGCAATGTGATTTTTAAATGTCAGTATATTCACTATTGTAACCTTGTGTAAAATATCATGCTTAAGAGTAATTGAAAAAGACATAACTATTGAAATTGAATGAGTTGCTTATAAATTTAGCTTTTTTCAGTTCATGTGCATGGTAAATCTCTGCTTAACTGTAGGAAAGAACTGGAGGAGTATGAAGAGACAAAGAAGGAGGAACGGGAAAAGAAAGCTGTAGAAGAGGAAGAGAGGAGAAAGCATTACCAAGCCCGAAAGATGCATTACCTCCTCAGCACTGAGCAGGTCTGTGTACCTGTCCTGACAGCTTGCATAGTCGCCTGGGTCCCTGCCTGACAGAGATAAACTATCAGGCTGAATGGGACATGACTTGCTGAAATGATATCACAAAGACAATACTTCGAGTTCAATTTAGTGCTTTTCTATTGTGGAGTGCAAGCACCATGACTACTAGGTGACAGCATCTTCATACAGGCAGCATCAGCATTGTTGGCAGAAAGAGTCCAAGTCAGCAGTTTGATCTGCTGGCAGATAACACAACAGGAAGGGCATAACCTCAGCCTAACAACTCATTTTGACTGCCTCGTTTTGTGTTGTAGTATTGTCAAGCACTAGCCAACAAGCTGTTAAACTAAGATGGTAAAACATTTTTTTAATTGTCTTATCTTTTCTGCAACTGTTTCAGCAGGGTAGAGTTCCGAAGCGTAGGTTAATTGCAACTGACAGACTTGTTTTATGAAGGCTGCTTTAGGTTCATAAAGCAGCCGCTTTTCAAAATCGATGTGTCTAGAAATGTCTCGAAGAATTTTTTGATGAGTTGCTACAAGCAAACAAAGCAGCCTCTGTTTACATAGTTGGCAGAATAGGTAGAAAAATAAAATAGTAAAAGGGCAGTAAAACCATTTTTGTTTGTTTAGCTGCTATACGACTGATGCAGTATTTTGCCATATACATGTTGTAAAGAAGTCAATTAAGTTGACGTGGACAGAAGCTGAGCTTATAATTCAAATGTCACATTACAAAAGTGTACAATTTGTGATTTTCCTTTTTTACTCCTTTATTTCATATTTTTAAAGTATAATGCACCAGTAATGTAAACACAGTAATATTTGTCTATAATTGCATGTTTGGGTTCTGTAGAAAAAGTGTAATCTTGCAAGGGCTGAGATATCAATCCGGTAATTTATATGGTTTGTCCATTCATGAAGGAGTCCTAACAAATATGTGCTGTATCAGACATTGGTGCACCAGAGAAAAAAAATACACTAGTGCAATATTTAGTTTTTTGCCTAATGACTCTACCAGCAGTATTGTAGAGCTAAAAAAAACTGGTAACATTTTTGCTAGAATTTTGAGGACCTATTTTTAATATTTTTGATACAACTAACTTTTGTAGAGCTGTTTGCATGTGTGATATCCTTAAAACTCATGACTTGCACAATGAAAGTTCTGGAAATATTTTTCACAATTTTCAGTTTATACATGGGTTTCAAAGCCATCTTTTTTTTTTACATGCATGTTATTTTCAAAGAAAAAGATAGAAAATAAGTCAGCATGGCATGCAAACGAATAAATGCACGCTAATAAGCAATGGGACTAAATTGGAAGAAAGCTGAAATACTGGTAGGGGAAGGAGTCCCCAAATGTGCTACATAATATAATTAATAGGTCACATACAGAAATATGCATACAATATGGCCAAATGTGTTAATTTCTATATCCTTTTGTAAGGATTTGCTAGAGCACATTATCATTTTTTTTATGTTCCAAAAATTTCTAATCACAGTTTTCTCAGTTGAAAATTGCAACGTTTTTGGAACAAGGTACAAAAATAAATGAATCCTAGTTATAATTGATATAATAGCTTGATATTACTTATTCTGCCCTCAGTAATTCCTGCACAAAAATGTTTCTTTAACAAATGTGTTTTGCCAAGCCACCCAGTCAGTGGGAGACAATCACTACTGACACCTAGGTGAAGGGAGATCATGTCCAAGGGCTATAACTTTCACATCAATGTGCCTGCCCCAAGATCCCAATGCATTGTGTCATTGGTTATGTTATAAGGAGATCCTCAAGGGTGATTGTATCTCTAGACTGATGAAACATTTGTTATGGTTTTGCAGAGATGTCTTGAAACCAGGAGAGGAACAGATTTTATTCTCAATACTTGTGCCTAAAAGAGCAGGCTTCAGACCCATTCTTAGATATCAAAATGCTGAACAAACTCCTCAAACACAAAGTTCAAGATGGTCATCCATGTCTCTAACCTTTCTGAGAGACTGATTAGCATCACATTAAACTTAACAAAAATGAACCACTTCCACGCACCCATTAGGGATGCCAAAGAAAGTTTTTTTGAAAAAAGTATTACTAGTACAAAGTATTGTTCATTAGCATAGCCTCTCTAACCAGAGCCTTCAAGTGCTGAATGATGATGTCTACAACAACAATTTGCATTTATAGAAACATAGAAGATAGGAGCAGGAGTAGGCCATTCGGCCCCTCGAGCCTGCTCCGCCATTCAATGCGATCATGGCTGATCATCCAAATTCAGTACCCGGTCCCTGCTTTCTCCCCATACCCCTTGATCCCTTTAGCCTTGAGAAAT
The DNA here is from genome assembly GCF_052327205.1 of Somniosus microcephalus. Taxonomy (NCBI): domain Eukaryota; kingdom Metazoa; phylum Chordata; class Chondrichthyes; order Squaliformes; family Somniosidae; genus Somniosus; species Somniosus microcephalus. Next base: position 71,141,540 of record NC_140989.1, on the reverse strand, counting down.
ATATCCAACTCCTTCTTGAATATATTTAATGAATTGGCCTCTACTGCCTTCTGTGGTAGAGAATTCCACAGGTTCACCACTCTCTGGGTGAATTCCTCCTCATTTCTGTCCTAAATGGCCTACCCCTTATCCTTAGACTGTGACCCCTGGTTCTGGACTCCCCGACCATCGGGAACATTCTTCCAGCATCTAGTCTGTCTAGCCCTGTTAGAATTTTATAAGTTTCGATGAGATCCCCTCTCATTCTTCTAAACTCCAGCGAGTACAAGCCCAATCGATCCAATCTCTCCTCATGCGTCATTCCTGCCATCCCAGGTATCAGCCTGGTGAATCTTCGCTGAACTCCTTCCATGGCAAGAACATCCTTCCTTAGATAAGGCGACCAAAACTGCACACAATACTCAAAATGTGGTCTCACCAAGGCCCTGTACAACTGCAGCAAGACATCCTTGTTCCTGTACTCAAACCCTCTCGCGACGAAGGCCAACATACCATTTGCCGCCTTAACCACCTGCTGCACCTGCATGCTTACCTTCAGCGACTGGTGCACAAGAACACCCAGGTCTCGTTGCACTTCCCCTTCTCCCAATCTATTGCCATTCAGATAATCTGCCTTCCTGTTTTTGACACCAAAGTGGATAACCTCACATTTATCCACGTTATATTGCATCTGCCATGCTTCTGCCCAATCACCCAACCTGTCCAAATCATCCTGGAGTTTCTCGGCATCTTCCTCACAGCACACACGCCCACCCAGCTTTGTGTCGTCTGCAAATTGGGAGATATTACATCTAGTTCCCTTGTCTAGATCATTAATATATATTGTGAATAGCTGGGGCCCAAGGACCAATCCCTGCGGTACCCCACTAGTCACTGCCTGCCACTCGGAAAAAGACCCGTTTATTCCAACTCTTTGCTTTCTGTCTGCCAACCAGTTCTCCAGTTATATAGCACCTTTAAAGTAAAATGACCCAAGACACTTTATAGGAGTGTAATCAGACTAAAATAATTGACACCGAGCCAAAGAAGGAAACATTAGGACTGGTGTCCAGAAACTTGATCAGAGATGTAGGTTTTAAGGAGCGTCTTAAAGGAGGAGCGAAGCAGAGAGGTTTAGAGAAGGAGTTCTAGAGCTTAGGGCCTAGACAGCTGAAGGCACGGCCGCTAATAGTGGTGTGAAGGAAGTCAGGGATACACAAGAGACGGGAATTGGAGGAACGCAGAGTTCTTGAATGGTTGTAGACCTGGATGAGCTTACAGACCTAGAGAGGGATTAGGCTGTGAAGGGATTTGAACACAAGGATGACAATTTTTAATTTAGGAGTTGGTGGACTGGGAGCCAATGTAGATCAGTGAACATAGGGGTGATGGGTTAGGCACCTGTATCTTCGGTAATTGCACTTCTATCTCATGAAAGAAAGAAAGAAGTTGCATTTATATAGTGCCTTTCACAACCCCAGGACATCCCAAAACGCTTTACAGCCAGTGAAGTAATGGCAGTAGCTATAGATTTTTTTCATTCTGATCCGGGTTACCACAGAGTACTGGTAATGTAGTGATGCTGAAACAAACTAAAGACTACACATAGATTTAATTATAATCAGCTACCGGAGCATGAAATTTCATGATCTATCTACCCAAGACCAGTGTAAGCAGTGGCCATGTGGTATTGGGATGTCTATAGAGCAGTATTCTGGTAATGTTTCTATAATTTTAATTGGTAATGCCTCCTCACAGTATGGCGTGGGCACTTAGAAGATAGATTGATACCGGAAATTTGGACACCATTTCAATTCACCTCCTATTTAGGTTGGAACTAGGCTCAACTTTGACAGCACTGCAATACTTCAGCTTCCAGGCCCAAGCAGGTCAGTGGTTGCCTTCTGATTCACAAGTAATATATCCTCCTTCTGATTCCATGGCTAGTATTATGATATAAATTGGCCTTGACTAGACAGGTAAGTAAATTTCATGCTCAGGTAGCTGATCCACTTGCCCAATCTGGCATAAAGGAAGGCAATACTTCACCTTCATCCAAAGATGCTGGAATTTTTTTTCTGGCTCATGGTCACAGGTCTTCAATCTACTCAACTCTACATTGATTTAAGAGGAATGCTGCTTCCTCTGCAAGGGATACTATTACACAAAGAAAGGGATATCAAAAAACATATTTATTATGGACCCATGACTTCAGTCACCACTCTCAACGCAATTTTGAAAATCTAGTTGATAGTTTGCACAAGTCCTTTGATAGCAGCTTGTAGGCATGAACCCATTGCTGGATCACAAATTATTCTGTCATGACAGCAGTGTTCAACATTTAATTCAACTTCAAAAGCTGGTATCCATGGAATCTGCAGAGTATAGTTTCACTTAATGAATGAGGAATACTAAATTTAAAAATGCTACAGTGAGATATTTTTCTTGAAAAATATATTTTAAATCCTCTTTCATATTTAAGTGTATCCACTCCCAGCTTTTCATATTAAGATGGCTATTATGTATAAAATCACCAGAGTTTTCTAAAAACCTGATAAAAACCTCGGATAACTCAGTGAGTAAATGCACTGCACAGAATGCTACTGCATAATTTAGACCAGGAAAGACCCAGTTATATGTCTAGTCTGTGTTGAATTAGCCAATTCCAGCCACGGTAATGCTATAATTGGCTTCAGTGTTCCTGAGATAGGGAATTTAAAAATCAACCAGAGTTCCTGCTCTTGTTCACTATCTAGCGATTCCTGTTGGAAGTGAGCATATGTGGATGCCAAGTGAGGACTAGTTGGGATTGGTCGTGATCTTGGATCCTAGTTTACTCATTGAAAACAGACTAGTTCTTCACAGGAAACTTATTTTATGTAATGTATGCCATTTTTTGTACATGTCTTCCAACTTTGAATTATAAAGTCCTTAATGTCCCTTCATTATTGTTCTGTCAATTGCCAGGCTTGAACTCATTTCAATTATTCCCTTGTGAATGCAGTTGGAGGATATTTTCTCTCACATTTGTGACATTTTCTGGGGGGAAGGAGGGAAATAAGTTCTTAAAATAGAATGTGACTGAAAAGAAGTAAATGATTTGCAACAAAGCAATTTGATGTTTTTTTACATCAAGAATACTTCTGTAACTTCACAAATGAAAAATAAGTTAATCTCAAAAACCCAGCCAGAGATAATTGCAACAAAATTAGAAATGTAATTCATTTTTAAAATAATTGTACTACATGTAGATCAATGAGTCAAGATGTTGTTATACAAAAAGAAATAACATCAGTTGTAACACATTACAAAAAAATGAAATGTCATAAATGGATTTATTTGTACTCTAATTTGTTTTGCAGAATTCAGCTAATGGCTCAATGCATAAATGAGCTTGATTGTGTGGTAATGAGCCTTTCAGACAAGGAAGATTTTAAGTTTGAGCTCTAGTCTGTGCTGAATTAGCTGATTTCTGGTGTGGGGTTGGGGGAGGAGGTGGGGAGTGGTTGGAGGAAGGAACTATTCCTGGCATTTATATAGCGCCTTTCATGACCTCCGGATATCCCAAAGCGCCTTACAGCAAATGAAGTACTTTTTGAAGTGTAGTCCCTGTTGTAATGTAGAAAACGTGGCAGCCAATTTGCGCACAGCATGGTCCCACAAACAGCAATGTGATAATAACCAAATAATCTGTTTTTGTGATGTTGATTGAGTGATAAGTATTGGTCAGGATGCCCTGCTTTTCTTCAAAATAATACCATGGGATCTTTTACGTCCTCCTGAGAGAAAACAGGGCCTCCGTTTAACGTCTCATCCGAAAGATGGCACCCTTGACAGTGCAGCATTCCCTCAGTACTGCACTGAGTGTCAGCCTAGGTTTTTGTGCTCAAGCCTCTGACTCAGAGGCGAGAGTGCTACCAACTGAGCCACAGCTGACACACTGGAAGGAGTGTAGTAAGGAGCTAGTAAGTAGTTAGTAAGGAGCTCCAGTCCCATTTACTATCCAGTAACCACTGCTGGAAAGTGCATATGTGCAGGACTAAGCTAAACTGTGATATACCCTGCCCATGATACACAATAGTCTGTTGACACTCACTGCCTAGGCTTTCACTTTGAAAAATAGCCACTTAAGTGAGGTACTGCAAATATCTGTGGAATTATACCCCAGTGATTGCATTTAAGATAGGAGGAAAGACAAATGGAAAAACAAAGGAAGTCACTTAATTATGCATTTCAAAGAGTTTTTAATATAACTGAAAGACTGGCCTGTCTACTAGGGTGTTTCTTTAAGTAAAAGGCAATGTAAAAAAAACTCTTCCCCCATCTTCAATCTGTTATTACACACTGAAATGGATTTCTAGTTCATCAACTCAGCCATACTGGAGCTGGAGTACAATTTCGGGGGGGGGGGGGGGGGGGGTTGACAATGCTGTTAACTTACCCAAGTAGTTATTTTCACATATAAGCAAAGATAGTGAGTGTCAACAGGGTATTCAGTCATATCACAGTTGAGCTTAATCCTGTACTTAACTAATGTCCATACTTTCCAGCAGGGGCTCAGACGTGAACACCAAAGAGGGCCAAGTTCACGAATCGGTGCATCACAATAAAGTATTCCAACATGAAGAAAATTTCAATTGAATATCCTGCGAATCCTGGAAGATAGTCACACCAATATATATTTGTGTAATGCTAAAAATTGTAACTACATCAGTTTAGGAAAATACTTAGGTTTGCATTCTGAAAATGATAACATTTTAAGTCTAATTTCCCTGTAACATAGTAGCAAAGGTAGGGCTTTAATAAAGGTGTGATGCTTCAAAGTTTTTTCTTGTTTAAGGCCTACTGTTATGTCTAGTTCAAGGCTTCATTACAGTACCAACATAAAATTCCATTCCCCAAGTCCTGACTACTTTCTCAATCCAGTTCTTGCTACCACTACAGAAATGATCAAATCTTCATAGGTTTTGATATAGGTTATGTTAAAATATTTGAAGCCTCTAAAATTATCTGTTACAGTACCTGGCAAGAGCTTTCTTTTTATCATCCCGTTTGCAGGATGGAGTTCTGGGTCTGATTGACACTTGTGTGTCATCTACAATTATGATCAGTTTTGTTGATCTTTTTGGCCAGGTTCCTAACAATAGTGAATTTTATAGGCAACTTTGGCATTAGATATAAGGTAATGGCTTTTTGAGAATTCAATAAAGTTCAGATCTTATTAACAGCTCAAATCCTTAGTAATTTGAATGTTTACATTCATTTTTACCAGTTGATTTCAGTTTTGTAAAATCCTCAGTTCACCCTATTAAAATGAACAGAAAATCAATATTGACAGTGACAGATGGCAGAAGACTAGCATGTGAGCCTAAGCTCTTTATAGTTTCAGTTTCAAATCTGGATTTATTGTGATCATTTGATTGCATTCTCTAAAGTGACATCAAATAAGTATTCCACAATATATTTGTGCATGTGTATGTAATTTTGTATTTAAGATTCAATAAAAATGTTGATGTTTCCTTCTTTTTACCTCAACTTTCCAAGTTCAAATGTAAACAAAATATGACATATTGGATGTCAGTCTATTGAATTTGAACATCTTGGAGTTTTACAAATGTGATGTGGAATATCTTGATGCGCATGAAATAAACAGATCACACTGCTTTTTCATATAACTGTGTATAAAATCATAATGATAAATCATTTTACCTATCGTTAGTGCACTTTATAGAGGAGATTATACTGAACAAAACGATGTACAACTTGCTATACATTATTTGTCCTCAAATTAATGCTGCACAGTCAACTGCTTATATCTTACCAAAAGATCCCATAATCTTAGATCAAAATGTATCTAACATCCCCTCCCAAGCTGATGCTAAAATCTTATCAGATGTACAATTTAACTTTATTCATGTTCTTAGCAAAAAACAAACTTCAAGTCTGCCTTCATATCAATCCCAACTTGGCGTTGTACTTAAAAGCTTTCAGTAAATATTAGCATCACTTGCAGAATAAAAATTTAAAAAGTTAGGTGAATTCCTTTAAAGCCAAAACACACAACATCCAGGTGTAGCTTATCCAATTTATTCTTTGGACAGAAAAATGTCTAATAGCTAAATAATGTTGCAGGTAGCATCGGACTAGAATAATTTATTTATGTTAGTGCTATTATATCAGTTAAGTATCCCAACAGCTCTTTCAAAAAGATTTTTAACTGCTAATGTTAAAAACAGTGCATCTTTTATGGAATAAGTAGTGTAAATAGAGAAGATTAATTGCTGATACAGCATCAGCTGACATGTGATTTGTTTGACTTAAAGATATGAAATTGGGCAAGTACAATGTACAACCATAACAGCGTGTATGTATTTTTATTTATATAATTACCTTAAATTGTTGGCATATAAACTGTTGGCATATATTATGCTTAATGAAATCCTCATTTTCAAATGATCGTTATAAAGCAGGAGCAGAAAATTAGCCCTTTAATGTATTTCTAGAGCTTCTAAAATAACACATTTCGCAGTTTGTTGAATTGCAGAGACTACAAAGCATTGAGTGCAATAGGTAGTATATATCTGAACAGGTGCATTACATAGATAGGCACCTCAATCAAGTAATCAGTTTTGAATACTGTTGGTTGAAGTCAGTTTATAGTATCTTTTAAAATACATTTTTTACAGGATTTTGAACAAGCTATAATAAGATCTAATTTGTTGTAGAACAAAAATTGTAATAAAAACGCAAGAATTACTGCTAGTCATCCTATTTTAAATAATATTATGTAGCATAACAGCAGAATGCAGCCAAATATATCCCTCAAAGTTGCAATAACCCTTTTCAGTAATTTATATGCCAACTTCAATTTAATTATTTGTTAATTCTAAACTAATTCATAATATATTCACTTTCAAGTTAATGTTTAAGCAACCTCGGGGGGGAAAAATTACTCTAGTGAAAATTAAATGATTTTCAAAAAGAAATATTGTAATTAAATACAAAAATACAAATAACTGAAATTGCTCTTTATTTAATATATTTCAAAGTGATTGTGTAACCTTCATGGTCTACAATGTAATGTTGAAAACGTGCTTTTCATTTTTTGTACATAGCACTATTATATTTGCTAAGGAATGTCTTGCTAGAGAATACTCAGTATAATTAGTTGGGAGTAGTGCTACTGTTGTAGCTAGATTTTTTTTTAATGTAATTATCTATCAAGATTACGTTTTTGTCTTTCCTGGGCAATGTCATGAATATGCTACATGCTTTATTTGCGTACTGATGCTTACTCCTCTAACATTCAGAATGACAGTATATAAATTTTGGAGGTAATTTGAGTTACTTTAGAAAGTATATGCAGTCTACTACAACAGAATTCCAAACACTAATGAGAGGAAAGAAAGAATCTAAAATAACAGTAAGGAAAACAACATTAAAACTTAAATATAAAAATGCAAATAACTTTAAGCAGATGTAATAATGTTAAAATACAAAATATAACGCAGCAAGTATATCAGATACAGTTTTATGAGGGGAGGGGCAAGGAGAATGAGGTCAATGATGACCTATTAATTGAGTATCTTCATTGAAATACTGCTTTTTCAACTTTTTTAGTCAAGATTGCACACACAAATCCTGCTCCTTTGCAAACTGTATATTCAAATCAAAATGTTGTTTTCTTTTAGCCACAGTTTAGCCTTCAGAGTCAGTTATAGAATGCTACAGATATCCCTTTCAGAAATGTAATAACTCCAGACGAAGACTAAATATTCAAAAAAAAACATTTAGGCATTGTTTAGAAGATTTACTAGTTCTAGAAAAATATTTCCTCTTCCAATATATTTTTAAAATACATAATCTAGAGTTGTTTGGTTGTTGATCTAATTTACATTTAGAGAAAATAGGGTTTAATGAATGAAACACTGAGATTCCAATGTATTATTTTTCTGTTTTTTGGAAGATTTTGGCATATCTTTTTCTGCTTCAAGCTGTGCCTTTGGTAGTTTGCAAAACTAAAAGCCATAGTTAGTACTAGGTCATCCATGCTTCTCAAGTGACTTGTTTTGTTAATTGCTTTCAGCATTAATTATGGTATTTGTTTAATTAATCTTTACAAAGCTTTTATGTGAATGAAAGTATGTTACTACATGGCAATGTATAATTTCAGTTCTCACAGGAATACCCAGGACTGTTTACAGCTATTCATTTAAATGTGTAATTCTGCAATTGGCAAGCAGAAATGTTACCTTTTGAGTTCTCAGTGAGAGTAATTAAATCTTGAATATCTTACTGAATGTTGGATTGTGGCAATGTGTTAACAATCCACCTACTTCTTAACAGCAGGTCAATTATTTGCTGAGTAGGATTTTTATAAATCCCGTGGCAGTTGTATGTCCTGATAATTATGATGAAGTATAGTGGTCAGTGTTGATTCAGCAATCCTATCTCCAGCAAATACTTCATTCACTGATCTCCTTCATGCTCTTCTTTACGGTCATTAAACTTCTTCTGCCTTTTCTTGCCATCCCCTGTGGCCCTAATTATAAAGGCCTATATGAAAAACATCTAGATTGGGGAGGAAGCTGACTGATGGATTGATAGCTTTGCAAAAGGGTCCAGAATTTAAATGCTATTCAATGGATGACTGGCCAACAAAAGGCACGTTTGCAGATATGCTTGACCTGGTGCAATTAATATTCTAGTTCATGCATGAATTCCTATGATGGAGGGGGACTTAAAGTGCCAAAAGTGTGTCTCTTGCATAACTCATTTCCTTTTTTCATGACAACCCAGAATTTTATACTTAAAAATATCAGTGTTTTCACAGCTCATTTGCCCTACTGTGTGATCAGTACACTAGCCAGAAGTAGAACTTGATGCAGAGAGGTCAGTAGGAAGCTATTAACAGGGTCACTCCTGAGAATTCACCAGCTTTATTGAGTTCAGTTTTAGCTTGAATGTACAGTATGAACTCAGGTGTAGTTTTTTTAAACAGCTAGCACAGATTTCCCCAAAGTCTTTATCAGTTTAGAAAATTGCCAAAGAAAATGGATTCCCAGGCCACTGTGCTGGCAAAGGGCTGCTAAAGTTTGTGACAAACTTGAATGGTAGAGAGAAAAAAATGTTACTCACACAAGCTTTTAGCAAATGTTGCTGTATTAGTTTTGGCACACACCATAATTTCTTAGGAATGATTGAATTTGGTGCGAGGTAGTCATTTGCCATTCAGAGTTTCTGCAAATATTACTAGTCAAATGCCAAATGTAGTCACATTTTTGTTGCTGCAGTATATATTTATAAAACTATTTATTATTACATTAGTTCATTGAATATATCTAGCCATTGTTGGTGTAAATTGTACACTTTGTAACACAACTAAAAATGAAACTAATTTTAAGTAGATGTTTAATTTCTTGTGCATTACTTCATCTCAGTGAGTTAATAAGTGTTACCTTTTCTACCTAGCTTCCAGGTATTTATAACTCTCCATATAGGCTGTGCCCGAATGAGAAGGAGTATAGATTACAACAGGTCAGACCATCGAGTCTTAATACATTTCGAAGAAAGGACACAACTGAGGGTCTTGTGGATCCATCAATACCTGGTGTTCCATGCATCTTTCCTCCAGTAATGCCGCTGCCACCTGTAGGCAAAAAGAAACCACAGGTATGCTGTTTTATTGTAATGGAGCGTTGTTCTCCATTTTTATTAAAGGAATGTTGGAGCATAATAATGTGACTTTTGTTTTTCTTCCAGTTAATGTCACCAATGATTTCTAATGAATCTTAATTTTTTTTTTTATTCGTTCATGGGATGTGGGCTTCGCTGGCAAGGCCAGCATTTATTGCCCATCCCTAGTTGCCCTTGAGAAGGTGGTGGTGAGCCGCCTTCTTGAACCGCTGCAATCTGTGTGGTGAAGGTACTCTCACAGTGCTGTTAGGGAGGGAGTTCCAGGACTTTGACCCAGTGACGATGAAGGAATGGCTATATACTTCCAAGTCAGGATGGTGTGTGACTTGGAGGGGAACTGGGAGGTGGTGGTGTTCCCATGCGCTTGCTACCCTTGTCCTTCTAGGTGGTAGAGGTCACGGGTTTGGGATGTGCTGCCGAAGAAGCTTTGGCAAGTTGCTGCAGTGCATCTTGTAGATGGTACACACTGCAGCCATGGTATGCCAGTGGTAGAGGGAGTGAATGTTTAAGGTGGTGGATGGGGTGCCAATGAAGTGGGCTGCTTTGTCTTGGATGGTGTCAAGCTTCTTGAGCGTTGTTGGAGCTGCACTCATCCAAGCAAGTGGAGAGTATTCCATCATACTCCTTACTTGTGCCTTGTAGATGTTGGAAAGGCTTTGGGGAGTCAGGAGGTGAGACACTCGTCTGACCTGCTCTTGTTGCCACAGTATTTATGTGGCTGGTCCAGTTAAGTTTCTGGTCAATGGTGACCCACACATACAAAAAATGAATAATTTTTAGAAAACACTACAACATCAACATTTCCATCTGAGTTAAATTTCACTAAGATAAAAACAGATACAAGTTTTGAGGTTAGATATTCTATACTCTGTTCCATTGATAGATAATAGTAAGCTAAGGCAATATGAACAATTGACAGAAAGCTTGTTACAGTGTAGGAACTAAAATGTTTTTATTCTGTTAGTACATTAAAACTAACTGTTAAAGTGCTGATACCACAGATGAAATATATTTTGTTACTGATGATTCATTTCCATACAATTATTCAATGCAAAGTAACACAATTTATATCATATTTCTAAAAATATCCAAATCATGTGGCCCATCAGTGGTATCAACTACTAGGGGGGAAAATGTGGATGTTTTGTGTGTCCCGTTAGTGCCCTAAGAGGGGTGCAAAGCCCGGGCGTGGTGGTGCCAATGCCTCCCGCGAAATTGAGCGGGTGGTTAGCGGCGGCGCCGGCGATGATACCACTGCCGTGCACAGCGCCCCGGCCGCAATCTTCGGTAGTGCCCCTTGACTTACCGCGGACGCTATGTCCGACGGGGTCAGAGGGGTCTACCTGCGGCCAGGGCGGCGCTATTCAAAGGCGAGGTGCCGGGTGGTCATTTTTGTTGCTGGCCACCTGCCTCCGCTCTCGGCCCCGGCCTTCTGACATGCCCACCAACCCCCCCCGCCCCCCGCGGCGTGCCAGCTGTGCTCCATGAGCGCAGCACTTCTCTACTTCTCTTGAGTGCCAGGCTCATTTGCTGGCACTCAGATCCCCGGTGGCCCAGCTGGGAGGAAGGCCTGCAATACTGCGGCACATAGCGCCGCGATATTCCCTCGCAGCACCCCAAGAGGGAGGCAGGGCGCTTCCAGTAGCGCCCCGCTTCCCCTCTTGGGGCGCTACCACTCAATTTCGGCCGTGGGGGCACCAATTTTTTCAGGCCGCTAATAGTAGCGCCCCAGCGAAGTTAGCGCCCCAAAGGTGACTCGACGCAATTTCTGCCCCTAAATGGTTTTTTTCTGTTCAATAGTAATGCAAGACTATTATGTCCGTGTGTAATTGAGACACGGACTGCAGGAGTTGGTTATAACAGGTCTTTACTGAGTGGAGACAAACTGGAACTAACTATGCAAAGTTACTACACAGGCTTATATACAGGGGTGGTCACTACTGGTACTGCAGTATACAGGGGCTGCAGAATATAGTTCCTTCTGCAAAGTACATACACTACAATTCCTCCCCTTTTAGCTAAACAGTACATAACATTCGATTAATAATTAAATAACATATTTACAATTACAGTTGTCATATACATTAGCTGAAGTTAAGCAATTATAAGTTCAGTCTTTGAGGAGGCTTCCTGATTCTGTCTGGATAACGCCTCTTTGGGGTATCAGGTTCTTCTGGCAGAGTTGATTCGGAATCGACGTCGTTGGGTTCGTCTGCTTCCAATATTCCCGATTCTGAGGTAGATGCAATTGGTACTTCGGTTTCATCACCAGGTGTATCGGATCGTGGTGTGGAATTGACGTTTTCCAGTGACTCTAGAATCTGGTCAGCATGGCATCTTACAATGCTCTCTCCAACGTCCACGGTATACATTAGAGGGCCTTGCCGTGTACAGATCATTCCTGGCTGCCATTTCTCTGTGCGGTAGTCCCGGGCCAAAACTGGTTGACCTATCTTAAAACTCCTGGTCGGCCTTTCATTCATATTCTGAAACTGCCTGTTCTCCACACCTCTTCTGATGTTTGGCTTAACCAAATCCAAGCGGCATCGTAGTCTTCGATTGAAGAACATCATGGCTGGAGTTTGGTTGGTAACTGCATGTGTCGCATTCCGGTAGGCAAACAAGAAGTTATCCACCTTGTGTTGTAGGGGTATGTCTTCATTACACATTGCCTTGATAGCCTTCTTGAATGTTTGAACGAACCTCTCAGCCAATCCATTGGTGGCTGGATGATATGGGGCGGATGTGTAATGCTTAACACCATTGTTCTTTAAGAACCTCCGGAACTCTTCAGACACAAACTGTGGTCCATTGTCAGAGCAAATCTGTTCAGGCAGCCCATTTCTGGTGAATATGGTTCGGAAGACTGTGATAGTTTTTTCTGTGGTGGTTGAGGACATTTTTATTACCTCTGGCCACTTTGTGCATCCACCGCAATTAAAAACATCGAGTCCATAAATGGACCAGCAAAATCAATGTGCACCCTTTGCCATGGAGATGAGGGCCACTCCCATGGATGTAGAGGGGCTTGTGGTGGGGCGTTTTGGACCTTCTGGCATCCTGTACAGCTCTTGGTCATCTCTTCGATTTCTCTATCGATTCCCGGCCACCACACAAACGCTCTGGCTAAGTTCTTCATTTTTACCCCTCCCAGATGACCCTCATGAAGCTCATTGAGCACTCTATCCTTCAATTTGGGTGGAATTACTACTCTGGATCCACACATCAAGGTTCCTCTGCACACTGACAGCTGTTCTCTTCTTGGCGAGAATTCTGGCAACAGTGGTTCGCCATGTGCTGGCCATCCCTTCACCGTTAAATCATAGACCCAGGAGAGTGTCGGGTCATTTCATGTTTCCTTTTCTATGTTTGCATTCGTCACAGGTAGACATTCGACTATGGTCGAGTGGAATATCTCCACTGGATCCACTGCAGGAGCTTCTTCCACCATCGGCAACGGTAGGCGCGACAATCCATCAGCATTCCCATGCTGTTTAGTTCCTGTGTACTCGATGTCATATTGGTGTGCCCCTAGGAAAAGGGACCACCTCTGTAGCCGTTGTGCTGTCATTATTGGGACGCCCTTCTTAGGGTTGAAAATGGAGACGAGGTTGATGATCAGTTAGTAGAGTAAATTTCTGACCGTGCAGGTAGTCACAGAATCACAGAAAGAATCACAGAAACCCCACAGTGCAGATAGAGGCCATTTCGGCCCATCGAGCCTGCACCGACAAATATCCCACCAATCCCTGTAACCCCTACACCAACACATATCCCACCCTATCCCTGTAACCCCACGTATTTAATCTCCCTAACACTAAGGGTCAATTTATCATAGCCAATCAACCTAACCCGCACATCTTTGGACTGTGGGAGGAAACCGGAGCACCCGGAGAAAACCCACGCAAACACGGGGAGAATGTGCAAACTCCACACAGACAGTCGCCCGAGGCCGGATTCGAACCCGGGTCTCTGGCGCTGTGAGGCAACAGTGCTAACCACTATGCCACCGTGCTTGAACCTCTTCACCCCCCACACCAGGCTGAGGGCCTCTCTGTCAATCTGGGCGTAGTTACGCTCAGCTGAAGTTAACGAGCGTGACGCAAAAGCTATCGGCCTCTCTGAACCATCAAGGAATTTATGTGACAGTACCGCTCCAATGCCGTAGGGAGACTCATCACACGCCAGTCTTATCGGTAGTGATGGGTTGTAGTGAGCCAATACTTCTCTTGAAGTGATTAGATCTTTACTCTTCTGAAAGGCCCACTTACATTCATCGCTCCATTTCCATGCTACTCCAGTTTGTAGTAGGGCGTTCAGTGGGTGCAGAATTGTGGACAAATTCGGCAAAAACTTATGGTAGTAATTCACCAATCCGAGGAATGACCTCAGTTGCGACACATTTTCAGGCGCTGGAGCCTTAACTACCGCTTCAATTTTGTCAGGGGACTTATGTAACCTCTCTTCATCAATCACGTGGCCACAATACAATATCTGTTTCTTAAAAAACTCACACTTGGGGCGATTGGCTCATAGCCCATGTTCTCTTAGTCTAGTGAGCACCTGCTCTAGGTTGGCAAGGTGTTCACTGTCATTTTCACCTGTCACTAGGATGTCGTCCAAGTAACACTGAGTCCCCGGAATCCCTTGCAGGACTTGTTCCATCGCTCTTTGCCATATCGCCGGAGCTGATGCTACTCCGAATACCAGTCGATTATACTGGTAAAGACCTTTGTGAGTGTTTATCGTGAGATGTTTCCTAGAGGATTCTTCAACCTCCATCTGCAAATATGCTTGTGCTAGGTCAATTTTTGTAAAACGCTTCCCTCCAGATAGTGAGGCAAAAATATCTTCTATGCTCGGGAGAGGATATTGTACTGTGTGAAGGACTGGGTTCACCATCACCTTGAAGTCCCCACAGATGCGAACCTTCCTTGGCTCCTCAGACTTATTGTTTAACGTTTTCTTCATGACAGGAATGATGAGTGTCGCCCACTCGATTTTTGACAATCGTCCAGGTGTGACGTCGTCATCCTTTTTACCAGCCACCGTCAGTGCCTGAATGGAGTGCCAGTCTAAACTTATCTTTCTGATCCATTCACATCCCAATAACGGTGGGCCACCATCTTGCAGTATGTACAGATACAATTTCTGTATTTCCTTGCCGTTGTATTCGACAGGCACCCTTATTTTCCCTCTGGGGTATACTTTTTGCCCCGTATACGTCTTCAAGACAATGGATGTCTCTTTCAAGGGTACATGTGAGAATAGCCGCTCGTAGTCTCGTCGATTCATGACGGTCAGGGCTGATCCTGTATCCAATTCCATTTTGACTTGGGACCCTGCTATCGTGAGGGTGACCCAAATGGTTCGGTGATCCTCTTTTGCGATTACGTTGTGAAGTTTGAGACAGCTTAGTCTCTTGTTCCCGGATTCGCTATCGCTCATCTGGTCTTCGGAACTACTGTCCGTCATCTTTTGTACTTTCCTGTACTGTTCCTTAGTAGCCTTTTTATTGTCGTTAGTCTTCTTCCCAGACCTGCAAACTTGTGCAATGTGTCCCATCTTTCCGCATTGCCTGCATATTTTGTCCTTGGACCAGCAGTCCTTCTGGTCATGGGTTGTTCTACCGCAGCGATAACATTTTTCAAATCCCCGTGTCATTTCGCGGGTGCCGTATTCCTGTGGCTTTTGCTGTATTTCCACAGCTCCCCTTGCTGCTGCTTCGTACGATACTGCCACGCTGAAAGCCTTATCTAGCGTCAGCTCTTTCTCTGAGAGTAACCTCTTCTGGGTTCCTTCACTCAGGAGTCCACAGACAAATTTGTCCCGTAGAGTATCTGTCAGTCCTGCTCTGAACTGGCAGTGCTTTGATAGCTTGCGTAGTTCCGTAAGATAATCAGCATTGCTCTCGTCTTTATGCTGATTTGTCCTGTGGAATTTAAATCTTTCTGCTATCAGCAGCGGTGTAGGATTTAGGTGTTCCTGTATGATATCAACAATTTCGTTAAAACGCTTCGCCATCGGTTTGGCTGGAGTAATCAGGTTCTGCAATAGGCCGTACGTTCTTGCGCCCATTAAGTTTAGTAGTACCGATGCCTTTTTCTCATCGGCTACTTCGTTTGCCTCGCAATATACTTCGACTCTTTCCACATACGTGGTCCAGTCTTCTATTGCATTATCGAAGGCAGTGATATTGCCAGTCACAGATCACAGAAACCCCACAGTGCAGATAGAAGCCATTTCGGCTCATCGAGCCTGCACCGACACATATCCCACCCTATCCCCGTAACCCCTACACCAACACATATCCCACCCTATCCCCACGTATTTAATCCCCCTAACACTAAGGGTCAATTTATCATAGCCAATCAACCTAACCCGCACATCTTTGGACTATGGGAGGAAACCGGAGCACCCGGAGGAAACCCACGCAAACACGGGGAGAATGTGCAAACTCCACACACAGTCGCCCGAGGCCGGATTCGAACCCGGGTCCCTGGCGCTGTGAGGCAACAGTGCTAACCACTATGCCACCGTGGCATCTTGGAAATCTAAGATGGCGCCTCCCGCGCTTTGCCGCCTTCCCTGATTTAACAAAATGGCGCCTCCCGCGCTTTCCGTCTTCTCCGCTGCTGCTAGCGCTGTTGCTGGCATTTTATGCCTTGATGGCGACGTCCTATGGTCTTCGCGCACTTCCCCCCACGCTGCTAACGCCGCTCTCCGTAGTTCCCGTGGCAAACTGCAGCTCCTCGCGGCTTTCTGCGCTTCTAATTTCTTTTATTTCCCCGTCGTCGGAGCAACTCTACGGGACACTTTCCTCCCTCTTCTCGGGTCTGTACGTGTGTGTGCTCCAACCTCTCTCTCTCTCTCCTCTTCCCGACAACGCTGCTCGGCCCCGTTGAAAAGCCACCCAATCGAGCTCTAGCCTGCCGCAGCCCAGGAAGGATCAGTGTACTACCTGCCACCAGCCCGATTAGCTGGAACACCATCGACAGGATAACCAAGCCCCGCTCTTGACAGCCTCTCCTACAAATCTTGAGGGCAGCACGGTGGCATAGTGGTTAGCACTGTTGCCTCACAGCGCCAGGGACCCGGGTTCGAATCCGGCCTCGGGCAACTGTCTGTGTGGAGTTTGCACATTCTCCCCGTGTTTGCGTGGGTTTACTCCGGGTGCTCCGGTTTCCTCCCACAGTCCAAAGATGTGCAGGTTAGGTTGATTGGCTATGATAAATTGACCCTTAGTGTTAGGGGGATTAAATACGTGGGGTTACGGGGATAGGGTGGGATATGTGTTGGTGTAGGGGTTACGGGGATCGGGTGGGATATGTGTCGGTGCAGGCTCGATGGGCCGAAATGGCCTCTATCTGCACTGTGGGGTTTCTGTGAACTCCGATGAATCAGAGGTGGTTGCCCACGGTCGACGCCCGTTTCTTCTGTTTGTTTTATTTATTTTTCTTTCTTCCTTCTGGCCTCGACCTCTGACAACTTCGCTTCAGGGATGGATCCCCATGAGGTGGTGCAGACTGTAGGTAAGTTCGGATCTGCTCGTCGCCAGTATTATGTCCGTGTGTAATTGAGACACGGACTGCAGGAGTTGGTTATAACAGGTCTTTACTGAGTGGAGACAAACTGGAACTAACTATGCAAAGTTACTACACAGGCTTATATACAGGGGTGGTCACTACTGGTACTGCAGTATACAGGGGCTGCAGAATATAGTTCCTTCTGCAAAGTACATACACTACAAAGACTAATTATAGAAGGAATGCAAAACCAACCCAGAAGTTGTGAGCTCAGTGTAAACTTTTGTCATGTAAACAGATAACTTTGGAAAAACTAGAAATTTTCCATTATTTGAAAACACTGCAAAATATCTAACTTGCATAGATGTCTTCACTATTATTATGCTGAGATGTCAGCCGTGGCTCAGTGATAGCACTCTCCTCTGAGTGTAAAACTTGAGCACAAAATTGAGGTTGACACTCCAGTCAGCTGAGGGAGTGCTGCACTGTTGGAAATGCTTTTTTTCAGATGAGACATTAAACCAAGGCTCCATCTGCCTCTCAGGTGGATGTAAAAGATCCTATGGCACTATTTCGAAGAAGAGTAGGGAGTTCTCACTGGTGTCTTGGCCAATATTTATCCCCTAACCAACATCACTAAAACAGATTATCTGGTCAGTATCACATTGCTTTTTGTGGGACCTTGCTGTGTGCAAATTGGCTGCTGTATTTCCTACATTACAATAGGGACTACACTTCAAATGTACTTCATTGGCTGTAACTGGAGTGTCAGCCTGGATTATGTGCTCAAGTCTCTGGAGTGCAACTTGAACCCACAACCTTCTGTATCAGAGGCGAGAGTGCTATCCACTGAGCCACATTAATGAAGCTGTGATCACACTTCTTACCTTAACAACTGTAGTTCGATCATTGACTTTTTTTCCTGAATTGCAGCCAGTTCTTGTGGAAGTGCTCCTGACATTGATGTCCTCAGCTATCTCTATCCACTGCCTCCTGAGTAGATGCATGTAGGGCTTCCTGCCGCCTGAGGGGAAAAGGATGTCTCTTTTCCTCTCTACTTTCTGCATCAACCCCTCCAGTGCAGCATCAGATAATCTTGGTTGCTGCTTGCTCCCTCCTTCAGTCATTTCTTCCAGAACATATTGCACAGTTTTTGTAGCCAGTATGCACCTCCCCCTTAAGAGGTGTTACCTGCCTTTAAGTAGCGTCCTGGACTCCCAATATAGCCCCTCCCCCACTTTCCGATAAGCGTGCAGCCAATGAATGGTAGTGCTGGCTGCACACAGGAATTATTCTAATCGGCAGGTAGCACAGGTATCGTGTGCAATTGCGACATGCAGCAGTAGAGTTCACATCACTCATCTCCTTAGTGCTGAAATCCAGAGAAGTGATCAGCTGGAAGTTGTCCATTGAAAATAGCTGACTTGCAAAAAGTCCCAAATATATCACGTCAGAAAAGGAACTTTTGAAAACATTCCTGATACTCGTAATTTCCCAAGCTCTGTGATGGATATTTATTTGCCATTGCTGTTATTTACAGTCACTTATGGGTTTCTATTCATTTAGAACACAAATGAACATAAATGAGCTATGAATCATTTCTTTTTATTAGCCCCTTTATTTCTTTGCTGTTTGCTTGTTGGAACTCCAGCCATAATGGGTTACTGATGAGCTCACCTGTTGGATTGTTGAGTCTTACATTTATCGGTGCATCAAGCTATTTGGCAGATTGAGAATCAAGTACTGTTGTTTTAGATTTTTGTTCAAATTTAACTCCTTGAAGTATGTTCCAGCTGCATGGAGGCTGTTTATTGATATCTAAACATAATGTCAGACCTGTTATTTAAAGTTACCTATAAAACTCACTTTTGCTTCACTCAAGCGTGCAAAGTTATTATCTACCTATCTTTATAATATATTAAAAGATGTGCATGGTGCACTTCCTGTTCACACTACCATTACTTGCTATGTCATGTTTTTTGTGCCAACATTTTACAATGTCAAAATCCTATTTACTTGCTGTGCTTTAGTTGCCCAGGACCAGCTGCCATTTTGTTTAAGTCCATGTTTATTAAATCAATTAAACTGTCCAACCCCAAACTTTGCTTTTGCTTCTGCCTGTTCTTGTTTCCTACTGATAACCCTAAAGTCAGTTTACTTCTGCTTCTCTCCACTCTTTCACACACACTCCACATTTATGTGTTTTAATACCATCATTAAAGTTTTTTCTAACTTCAAGGCCTCATCTGCTCTCAGAAGTCTGGGCTTGCTGTTGCTATTTCTCACCACAGCTGTCATTCTGCAATTCTATACTTGTTGCAATCTGAGGGTATGAAGAGTGCAGAATTTCCCAGGATGCATCAGTATAATTATCTGTAAAACTTGAGGTGTTTCCTCCCTCATGGTGAAATATGAGTTCTGAGTTCATTTCACTTTCCAAATTAATTGAAAACCAGCTAGAGAATGAAATTCAACAGCTTTATTCAGATAATGTTTCACATTCAAACTATTATCAACTCCTTAATTTTTATTTCAAAGGCTGAGCCTGTAAAGCCTTATCTCCTTACAGTATAGTGGCAAAAAGGGAATTTTCTTTTTTCAATAAAAGCCTAATAACATAAACTATTCACTTTAGCACTTTTATCTGATGAAAATGCTAGAAATTTTCGTGAATGACAGCAAGACTGACCATTGTACCAGAAACAAGTTACAAAATGAACTTAAAAGCTTTCGTAAGGAATAGAGAGTGACTGTACCAGCTGCTCTCTCTGTTTATAATTAGAAATCATAAGCAATTAATGTTTACAGACAAAATATTTCTATGCTGCAGTTGTGCCTTTGTTCAATTTATAACTATTTCACTTTGATTTTCCAAAATAAGGTGATTTAAGAAGTTCTTTTTTGAATTTACATTTCATACTGAAGCTATTACCAACTTGCTGTTTTTATAGATAATCTAGATGATCTAGCTGTGACACAAACAGAAAGAAAACTGCCTGAATAAAATAGTTGTTCACAGCTGTTTTGGAATTTTCAAATACTAGCTGATCTCCCATGGCATTGCTGATGGTCGTCAAAGGTAGTAGTATCAAGAGGAAGACTTATCAGCATTGGTGGTGGCCCCAGGATCTGGCAGTACTGAGATGCGGTCTCCAGGCCCAGCAGTATTTTGAGGCGGAGCACTGGAAGAGGGGTCCCAGCATTGTGGGAACACCGGAAATAGGATTTTACGAACACTAAAATAGGTCCTGGGATCTTGGATTAATGGGAGAGAGATCCTGAGGTCTGAGGGTATTAGGGAAGGAGATTAGATCTGTGTGCATTGGGAGCAGTTCTGGGATCAGAAAGCACTGGGAATGTGATCTCGTGGTTTGTGAGTTGGGGGGGTTGGGAGGGGTTAATCTGTGGAAAAGGGTCCTGGGGTCCAACAGGAACAGGTTTGGAGAAGTGAGATTGACCATAATCTGGCAGTGTTGGAGATTACTTGGGTCTGGCAGTATTGGAGGGTGCTGGGTCTAACAGTCTTGTGCAGGAGAGGGCTAGAGGAGTGGGACACAAGTGACTTTGGCCCCTTTTGAACTGTCAGGCACCAAACTGCTATATGTTGTTTCCTGTCAGACCTGTACACCAACCCATCAATAGCCCCTTTTATTCCTTCAGGTACTCTATGATGACTTTCTCCATCTTCAGCTGGTTCCTGTTTTTATGTTCCTGCCTCAAAAGATGTAAACATAATTTTTTTTACTTCTTAAAATGAATGGATGAAAAATCACAGGCTAGAGATATACAATTTCCTGATATGCACTTGTGGCGTGTGGTGGAGGCAGGTGATGTTGCAAGTAGACCTTTGTGATAGAGAGCATATGGGATCAGAAGCTCAGTTCAAGGTCAACTAGGCCATTTGGCCCAACCAGTCCATACCAGTCTGGAGACAGTGGCCAGGGAGGGTGATGGAATCAATGGCGAGGATATGGGGTTTATGGTGGAGGCTGAAGATGATAGCTTTGTTTATACCTATCAGGAAAGATTGAATAGACTGGGGCTCTTTTCACTAGAAAAGAGGAGGCTGAAGGGTGACCTGATAGAGTTCTTTAAGATTATGAAAGTGTTTGATAGGGTAGATGTAGAGAAGTTGTTTCCACTTGTGGGGAGACCAAAACTAGGGTCCATAAATATAAGATAGTCACTAATAAATCCAATAGGGATTTTAGGAGAAATTTATTTACCCAGAGAGTGGTTAAAATGTGGAACTCGCTATGATAAGGCGTAGTTGAGACGAATAGCATAGATGCATTTCAGGGGAAACTAGATAAACACATGAGGGAGAAAGGAACAGAAGGTTATACTTTCAGGGTTAGATGAAGAGGAGGCTTGTGTGTAGCATAAACACCAGCATAGACTAGTTGAATGGAATGTCCTATTTCTGTGCTATACATTTTATGTAATTTTATGTAGTTTTCATATAAAAATGAACAGAAATTGTGGAATTGAATCTCCAAAGCACAAATTAAATATCCCAACATACCATGTAATAAAAACAAAATGTAACTTCTGCAGCCACTGTGAATCAGTGACACTGATAACAGATTGCCCGTTACAATGATATAACACGCCAATTGTTAGAAAAGAGCGAATCATCTGACCATATGTAACGCCATGAGAGATCTGATGTAAAAAGACTACTGAGCACTTGGTTTGAGTAGAAAACAAGGATTTAATCAACTGTTTCAAAACCATGAGATTTCTAGTTACATCACTAGTTCCTGGTTACAGAAACATCCTGAGCAAGATGGGCCCGTGCCCGAGTATTTATACTCCTTGGACGGTGCCACCAGCTGGCCGCCCAGTGTTACTTCATGAGTCATGATAAGATTCATGACAAGATCCACAAGTTATATTATTAAAATGGTACATGTCCATGGACTTCCTTCCAGGTGGCCTTTACACTTAAGGCGTCAGATCCTGGCATCAGACTTTGGCATCACATTTTGTTAACTCAAATTTTAAAAAGTAGTAAATTTGAACTGAAGAAGTAGGAAAAGTACAAATCAAAATTGAGGAAATTAAAAGACTGCCAATGAGAAAATACTCAGGACTTGTAAAAACAACCAATTCTGAATGACTAGCCAGCAGGACCAACCAATAAAAGAAAGGAAAAGACGAACCAGTGGAATAATTCAAAACTTTTTTTTTTCTTAACAAAAACACCCATCTTTTTTTCTCAGTAACTGAGATTTCTGTTGCTTAAAATAAGGTTTTAAGCAAAATCATTGGACATTACATATTTTACAATAACATTATCACATTTATCCACTGAATTGTCCTTTGTCTCTTTGAGTACCTCCATTATTGTTCTCACTTCATGGTCTCAGCATCTCCCAAAAACCTGAGCTTGGACTTCAGCAGCTGAAATCAGATGCAGCAGTCTGAGCATGTGCAGTGTGCACAATTTCCTAGGATGTAGAAGTAGCATTTAGTCAGCAACAACTGTTAAAATATTTCTATTCAATCCCCAAGACTATGTGCTTGGTTGTTTTTTTTTTTAAATAAATTATTTGAAGGAAAGCTAGAGGACAAATATCAAAGCCTTATTCAGGTTCAGGTAAAGCTTATTTGAGTTCATTTCCGAACAGAGAGGTTTTCCTGTGTGTGTGTGTGTGTGTGTGTGTGTGTGAGAGAAACAGAAACAGAAATAGGCAGATGGGTGATTTTAACCCTACCCACCCTAGGCATGTGGTGTCCTAATTAAAAGGTCAAAGTCATTCTCACCCCCACTGCATTTTAACACAAAGTCACGGATCCCCTGTCCAGTCTCAGACCAGCCTGGAAAACCTAGTAGGATTGGTGTTCAACATTGACTGTTCAATGTTAAAGGTGTTTAGGACAGAGATGAGGAGGAATTTCTTCACCCAGAGAGTGGTGAACCTGTGGAATTCTCTACCACAGAAGGCAGTTGAGGCCAATTCATTAAATATATTCAAGAAGGAGTTTGATATATTTCTTAAGGCTAAAGATATCAAGGGATATGGGGAGAAGGCAGGGACAGGGTACTGAATTTGGATGATCAGCCATGATCCCATTGAATGGCGGAGCAGGCTCGAGTGGCCGAATGGCCTACTCCTGCTCCTATCTTCTATGTTTCGATGTTTATGTGTCACAGTTCTGCCTGTCACATAACACCTGGTGTCACACAATAGCTCCTATTTTATATTGGCAGTATACATGGTTTAAAAAAAAAACTTATTTTAGTTTGTATACAGTTGTGACTCTGCAGAACAATTTATCTTCTGAACCTGCTCCCATGTCATCCATGTTGCTTTTTCCCTACTAGGTAAGTGCTGTATTCTTTAAATTTTAATGTATTATTTATTATTTTCACTTTTAACATTTTTTCTTATTTTTGCTTGGTTCCTGGTGTTATTATGCCCTCAAAATATATTTTCGGCTTACTCCAAGGCACAACAGCGCCCTGGGGTCAACCCCACTAGGTTGTAGCACAAGTTATTTTCTGCTCCCCATCTACCCTGATATCTATAGCCCTACTCCAGCTCAATGTAAAAAAAAAATACTGCCTCTTTGGGAAAGTGTTTAGGACTGCTCGATCCTCCAAATAAAATTCTCCCCTTGCTTTTCTAAGTTTGCTAGTCCACACCATTCTCTACTTCAGCTTTCTCACACCTACCAGTTGCCAGATGAGCTAATGTCCCTGCTCTGCCTCTCTGCCTCATGCTCTGCCCCATTAATTCCTTCAATGACAGCTGCCTGTCAACTGCCGGCTGGCTGGCTGTCTTTCTTTTCCTGTGCTCTTCCTTGCTCAACTATTGGGCTTGATTTTCTCAGCGGTGTCGGGATAGCTGGTTGCTGGGTTCCGGTTCCGCTCCCAGCTGCAGCCGCTCTGTCAAAGGGACTTTCCCTTGATTGGCCTTGTTAAGCCCGCCCTATTAACAGGAAACGGGTCTGCTGACGTCATTTGATGATGCGTCATCAGCCGGTTTGCTTAAAGGGATCACAGCCACGTTGAGTTTGACATTTGTGCTGTCAGTGTTTGGCAACATAGAGGTGCTGCAAACACTGACAAGCACTGCATAGAGGTTGACGATTGCACCCAGGCTCTCCAATGACTCCCTCCATATGCTTATGGAGGGAGTCACAGCATGCAGGGAGGTTCTCTTTCCTTCCGAGGGCGGAAGAGACCTCCCCATGACACCAACGCAGCCTGGTTGCACATTGCACAGGAGGGCAAAAGCAAGGATGTCGTGAGGAGTCCCTGGCTGCAGTGGTGCCAACCTTTCAATGATCTCAGTGGATCACGAAACGTTACTGCAAAGCCACACTCAAACTCACCCTGCTGTGCCACTCAACACATCCCCATCACTCTGCCTTCCCTACCCTTCTCCTGCACATCCTTACTCACACCAACTTACCTTGCACCTCCACCCATCCCTCTCTATCTACATTATCACTTCCCCATCTCACTAGCCACCCCTCACACTCACCCTCATCCTACTGCAAGCATACCAACTAACAACACACAAGGGTAGGCACTTGAGAGGTTTAGCCAATGTCCATGTGAAGTTTCTGGTAATGTGTTGTCATACAGTGAAATCTATATTTTCAACACTGCCCCTTATTGGACAGATCTGTATGCACCTTGAGAAGTGTCTTACTGAGTTCCAGTGAATGTTGAGATATAACTCCCCCCTCGCCCCCACCACCACAATAGTGATGAGTGTGAATGGAATGGCTTGGACATTAAAGGGATGCTTTACGGTGCTGGTGTGGAATGAAGTCAACCTGGCGCATCATATGGCAGCCAGGGTTTACAGCGTCAAGTGAAGTAAATCTGGCCATGGTGATGCCATCGCTGGCCTCCTGGGCAGCAATGTTGTCAGGGGCTGATGCCCTGTGTCCTGTGCAGCATCAGGTGATGCTGGAGAAGGTTGGTGTTGTTGGTGCTGCTGGTGTGCCTGGTGGTGTTGGTGTTGGGGCTGAGCGTGGAAGGAATCAGAGGAGCAAGGTGAGCTAGTTTCTAGGGCACAGATGTTGCTGCAATAGATGGCAGCTGCAGGTGAGATGACAGAAGCGATCTGTCAATGGTGAGAGAGGTTGTTCCTGCACATACAGTTGCTTCTAAACATTTGCAAGCTAAAGAAATCTCTATGTCTTACAAATGCAGTAACCAACAGTTTCTGTGCTCTGAAACTGACCATCTGCAACATGGCATCCTTTGCACCACTTCTGCAGCTGCCAGCTTATCAGATACATCAGAGCAGACCCCACTCATGCCAGGGTGAGCAGCGGGTAACCCGTGGGGGAGTACCTAAAATTGGAAGGAAGCCTCAAAATAGCATTAAATTGGCTCTTAACAAGCCATTTAATGAGCTCAATTGTCTCCACTGCTGCTTGGTGCCGGGTCAGTTCTCCGCTGAGAGACCCGACACCTGGGAGACTTGCGTGGAGGCGGGTTGACAGCGGGTTTCCTACCCGGCCAATCTTTACTATTTTGACAGCGGACCCGCCTCCAAACTCGCCCTCTGAGCGCCGGCAAAATCTAGCCCATTGTCTCCTATCCCACTGTCCTATCTGCTGTTCTGTGCCTCACCCCTATATCTCCTTTGCCCACCTGATTATTATTTTCCCCCTGTGTACTACTCCTCCATTCCACGGTGCTATCCTCCCTTTTACTATCACCCCAGAGAAGACTGAGGGAATCTGATTTTCCAGCACTAAGCGTCAATTTGTGCTTATAGCACTATAAATAAAAGCTTTTAAAAACAAATTGATACTTTTCAAGCTTAGTGATGGGAAACCGCGCAAGAGAGAAGACAGCGACCAGAAGCAGGGTATAGATGGGGTGAGCTCCAGGTGAAGGAGCAAGCATAGGCAGGAATGGTAATGGGGACCAGGACAATGAAGCAACAAGGACCGAAGAGTCAGCAAAGGTGGGAAAGGCAGGCAGCAAGAGTGGGCAGCAGAGGCCAGAGTTGAGGCAATGAAGGTGGGCAGCAGAGTTGCAAGGTTCCATATGGATAGCCAGGTCTAAATGGTGACCTGCAGATGGGAAAAGCCTGATGCGTAAGCAGGGAGCTGGTTCGGGGAACTGCGGCCAAATAATGTTCAGTTATCCTGTTAAATGTAATCAAATAAAATATTTAATTGTATAAAGTTGGCTTCACTGTAAATAAAGCTGCCTACAGGGGGAGTTGGGAGACAGAGTTGGATGAATAGCAGTGCCACCTATCATTTGGATACCTATATAGTGGTAAGTGTATAAACCTATATAAATCTTGCAGTTTAATTCTAGGCATCACTGCCAAGCGTGATTGCCAGGTATAATAAAATAATTACACAGGTAGTAAGTGCGACAAGCAGAGAGTGCACACTGGATGAACATTTTTTAAATATAGATTCATTTGAATGCACAGTATATATTTTCACAAACTACTCAATTTGTACAAATGTTGGTACTTCTTTAATAAATACATTATTATAAAGAATAGTTTATTGAGATAAAAGAAATTGCCATACAATCTCATTTGATACTTTTTAAGTAGACGTCAGCTGAACGAAAATCAATCATTTGAATTTTTCTAACCCTGCTGAAACAGCACACAACACATGACAGCGCAGGCTTAGGTAGAGTATGCTACCCATTCTAATTGGATGTAAAGGAAATGACAACAAAATTTGAAAGGCACACTTAGTGTGTGAATTTTAAAAGTTCACCCTCCAGGCATGTAGTCCTACCAACCAGCAGCACATATTGGGATTTGGGGTATGTAGCATTGAAACAAATGGACAGAAAATCATGGAGTTCATGCACCTAAATTCCTGCTATGTGTTCCCAGCAGCTGAGTCCCTGACCTTGGTGTGAAAATTTGCAAATTCACCCTTTAAACTGCCCACTAAAATGTGTATTTATAAAAATTATCTGCCTTTGACCCAAAAAAGTAAAAATATGAACATAATTTTTTCATGGCAAAGCAAATCTGAGGTGTTCTGTATTAAAAGTCATTTAACAGTGCCTTCTCCAACATTACTGATCATCCAACCAGTCTTTAGTTCACTGCAGCAGTGATTAAAGAATAGAGAAGGATTATTGGTTAATCAGAACCATGAAAGCTAATGGAGAATACATGAAGAATTAATCTGAACTGGGTTTAGAATAATATGAAGAGATTAATTTAAACAGACAGCATATTGCCATTAAGCATCATATTAGTATTAACGTTTACACATTATGTAAAGCAATAATGAATGAGAACGTGGGCTGAAACCAAGATAAATGCACACCTTTGAGTTCATTGTCGGTTTTGCTATTTTCTTAATTATTTTTGATCACAATCTAAACCAAACTATATATTTAGAGTGAGGTTCAACACAAGTCCCAGCCAATTAGAGTCCTTGGCCTTGTAATTGGTTTACACCCGACTTCGGGCACGAATGCAGTGGCAACCACGAAATGCTGCGCTGAAACTGATGAGCAAAAGGATCACACAAAATTGGTTTTCTTGCAGCATTAGGATGCGACCTGCATTCTGGGGATGCCAGTCTCGCTCCAAGAGGCAGTGCGCTGATCGCAAAGAAGATGAAAATCGGCTGGTGGGGATGCCAGCAGTGAACCTACCGGGAAAGGCCGGGGTGGGGTGGTTGGTGGGGGCGGTGGGGGGAGGAGATCGGGAGGGGGTCAATGGTGGCCAGCAGCAGGCCACAGTTTTAATGTAGAGCCAGGAGGAGCATACCTTCTGACTCCACATTCAGGTAAATAACCAAAAATGTACTTACTTTTTGGTGGCAACCTCCTTTAAAGATCACCGATTTTGCTGCTGTTACTTGAGAAAACTTACTGCAGCATGCATGGCATATGGTGAGGTCAGCTGCAATCCAATATCAAAAAGGGGCCTGAAATAAGCATTTGCCCCCCCCCCCCCCCCCCCCCAATTTGCATAGGCAATGGATTTAATGCTTGTTTCAGGCTGGCATCCTGGACAACTGCAGGGTGCTGCAACTATTATGGCTGGCAGCAAATACTCGGCACGGAATGAATATGTGCACACTGCACGCCATATGCGACCCTTTTAATTACTTTATTTAATCCTAGTCTTCGTGCCAAAAGTAAAGTGATATGTAGGAATTTCAACATTGGGCAGGATTTTAACTTGGAGGCAGGTAGGGAGTAGGAAAACGGGTTTCTCTCAGGCCCTGCTGATTAACATTTTTTTCTCTGTTTCCCACCCGTAGCCAGCCAGACTGGCGGGCAGGTAGGCCTGCGGCACCAGGCCGCAGCTGGGGAGCAAAGAGGAGGGAGGGATCGGAGGCCGGGATTTGGGGGAGATGGGGTCGGAAGTCTGGGATCGGAGGGGAGGTTGGAAGGCCGGGGTGTGGGGGTCGGAAGGTTGGGATCGGTGGGCCAGAGGTCAGGGATTAGAAGACCGGAGGGGGAATCGGGGGCCGGGGATCTGAAGCCGTAGGGGGGATCGGAAATCACAGGCCTCATGGGGGGTCAGGGTTCGGGAGCCTCTTGGGGGAAATCTGAAGGGTCGGGGGGTGTCTGATCGCAGGGGGTTGGCAAGGCAGGGATGCTGGATATAACAGATAAGTGGAAAGGTACTTACCTCCTGGACCCAGCTGTCCTCGCCTTCCTTTAGCTGCCCGGTTCCTTAAGGCCCAGGAAACCCGGCCGCCCAGAGTTAAATTTAAAATGGAGATGCAAAATGAGGCACGCAGCCTCATTATAATATTTAAAGTGCCAAACCGCCTCTTGGGAGCGGGTTGGCCTCCCGCCTCCGTTAAAATTGGAAGTGAGCGGGTTGGAGGTGAGTTGGGGTCGGGATTCATATTTCTACCACTTTAACCTCCCACCCAACCCAAGCCCACCCGTTTTTTAGGTTAATATTCCCCCCAATGTGTACATAAAGTTTTATGTTTCTTTCATTTCTTTAGTAATAAAGTATTATGAATGCTTTCAAAATTACACACTGTCTCTGAAAATATTTAACATTTAATATTTATTTCTTAGTTTTCTCTTTATTTCTCTAATTTACTTACCCTGTAACTCTTTGACGAAATAAGGCTACTGCAAGTTGCCAATGCTTAATCCTGGTTAATCTAGCAAGCCCACTTGGAAAAGTTTTTTTTCTGCTTCCTCCTACTCACTTTTGACTATATTTATTTCCAAGTTGCCCAACTAAAGTAAGCAAATTAAAATGACAGACAGATCGAATATGAAAGCTTGTAACCTTCTGATTGGGAGCCAAATGTTTAACTGCTTGGGGTCCATACCTTTTGCTGTACTTTCAAACCTGTGGCCTCAGCAATGATATATTTTCATCGAAAGCACATGGTGGTAGTCTTGGTAGCACAAATGGGAGAGTTTCCCTTCCAAGCAAAATATTGTGAATACAAGATTGAAAGGTGCATATCAGTCAAAGTTTGGATGACAAAGGAAATAAAAGTTAAAATAAAACAGAAAAAGGAGGCTTATGACAAACGTCAGGAGCAAGATTCATTTAAAAACCAGCAAGATTATAGAAAGTACAAGAGGGAATTGAAAAAGTTAATGCTGGAGGCAAAGAGAGGTTTCGAGAAAAGATTAGCAGGCAACATTAAATTGAACCCTTAAACATTTTATAAACCTATAAAGTGTAAGCGGTTAGCTAGGGGAAAAAGTTGGGCCTATTAAGGACCCAAAGGGAAATCTTCATGTAGAGGCAGAGGACATGGCTAGTCGGTGGCTCGTAATTCCTGACAGGAGGCTTCCTGCGTGCGGATGCCTCCTATTGGGAAAAAAAAATCTACGAACTTAACTGAGGGCTCCTGAGATGCATACACTTCTGCTCCTGGGCCTCTCCAAACTCGAAATGTGCAGGGCCCACGTATCCCAGAAGTGCATGCAGTTCGCAAGCGTCCCTGGGATCACGTGGGCCAAGCCAGCCAATAGCAGAAGGGAATCCCCCTTTATACGTTTGACAGATAGAACTGTCAAATATATGAATGGAGATCACCCCAAAAACAGTAAAACATTAAATAAATTTTAAAAAACCATCACGTTTTTAAAATGAGTTAAAATTACAATAAATTAAATATTTTAAACAAAAGTTTAATTTTTTGAAAAATATAATTTAAGTTTTTTACGGGGCTAAAAATAAACTTTTTTTAAAGTATTTTTTAAATTATAAATGAGTGAAAACATTTTTTTAAAACTTTTTTCAACTCTTATGCTGGTAAAAGCAGGCCTGACGCCTGCTTTTACCAGGCGTAAGATTTCTAAGGGTTTTCTGCAGGCGGAGGTTCTCCAGAAAGCGGAACTATCCGCCCAGAGAGGCCCTTCTCTAGGGCAGGCGTCAAGAGCATTCTTGACGGATCAGAAATACCGGTTTTCAGCGCATGCGCTTTGCATACCTGAAACCGGCATTTCTGATGTCCCTACGGGTTGTACACACCCATAGGCATCAGAAAATACGGGCCAATGAATACTTTGCATCTGTCTTCACAAAGGAAGCAGATGATGTGAAAGTTACACTAAAAGGTGAGAGGGAAGTTATTGACAGGATAGTAATAGATAGAGAAGACGTACTAAAAAGATTAGCACTACTGAAAGTTGGTAAGTCACCTGGTCCGGATGGAATGCGTCCTAGGTTGCTGAAAGATGCAATGGTAGAAATAGCAGAGGCATTGGTCACAATCTTTCAATCTTTCAATCCTAATTGGATACAGAAGGTAGTGCTGGAGGACTGGAGGGTTGCTCATGTTATACCACTATTCTAGAAAGGGGAGAGGGATAAACCAGGAAACTACAAGCCAGTTAGCCTAACATCAGTGGTGAGGAAGTTATTGGAAACCATTGTCAAGGAAAAAATAAACTTTCATTTGGAAAGGCATGGGTTAAGCAAGGAGAGCCAGCATGGATTTGTTGAAGGCAAATCGTGTCCGACTAACTTGATTGAATTCCTTGATGAGGTAACAGAGAAGGCTGATCAAGGTAGTGCAGTAGATGTATATATGGACTTTCGGAAGGCATTCGACAAAGTGCCACACATGAGGCTTATTAAGAAGATGGAAGCCCAAGGAATTAAGGGGAAAGTGGCGGTATTCATATAAAATTGGCTCAATGACAGGAAGCAAAGGGTGGTGGTGGATGGATGATTTTCAGACTGGGAGATGGTTTGCAGTGGTGTTTCTCAAGGGTCCATTTCGGGTCTATTACTCCTTTCAATTTTTATAAATGACCTAGACTTGGGTGTAAGGAGCAGCATTATAAAGTTTGCAGATGATACAAAACTTGTCAAAGTAGTAGATAGTGATTAGGATAGTTATAGGCTTCAGGATGACACAGACACGATGGTGAAATGGGCAGAATCACAGTAAATGGAGTTCAATGTGGAGAAGTGTGAAGTGATGCACTTTGGGAGGACTAATATGGAAAGACAGTATACTAAAAATGGCATGATTTTGAAAAATGTAGATGAGCAGAGAGACCTTGGTGCCCATATACACAAATCCTTAGAAGTGGCAGGGCAAGTTGATATGGTGGTTAGAAAAACATATGGGTTACTTGGGTTTATAAATAGAGGCATAGAATATAAAAGCAGAGATCATGCTGGAACTCTATAAATCACTGGTTAGGCCTCAGCTGGAGTAATATGGACAATTCTGGGCACTACACTTCAGGAAAGATGTGAAGGCCTTAGAAAGGGGACAGAGGAGATTTGCCAGGATGTTACCAGGGATGAGGGACTTCAGTTATGAGGAGAGGTTGGAAAAGTTGGTACGGTTCTCCTTGGAACAGGGAAGGTTCAGAGGTGACCTGATAGAGGTTTTCAAGAGGATGAGAGATTTTGATAGAGTAGATAGAGATAAATGATTCCCTGTGGTGAGTGGGTCAATAACCAGAGGTCATAGATTCATAATCATTGGCAAAAGATCTAGAAGGGAGATGAGGAGAATTTTTTTCACTCAGAGTTGTTGGGATCTGGAATGCTCCACATGAAAAGGTGGTGGAAGCTGATTCCATAAATAATTTTAAAAGGGAGTTGGACAGGAATTTGAGGATGAGGAACTTACAGGGTTATGGACAAAAAGTGGGGATGTAGAACTAAGGGTGGCTGCTTTTCAAAGAGCCATCACAGGCACGACGGGCCGAATGACCTCCTTCCGTGCCATAAGTTCTATGATTCTATGACAGTCACCAACCTCTTTTTGTGTGGAAGATAATCTGACATTGCCCATCATGTCCCCCTAGAATAGTGACTTCTATTGGCCTATCATGACGAGGCATTGATGGTGACTCTGAAGAAGATTATGGCTGTGACTGCCCTGCCTGCTTAATTAGGAAGATATTTAGTGATGAGAAACACTTAAGGGGAGAAAGTGAGACACACATTTGAGCAGTAATTAGGATGTAAATTACAAAGGGTTAACAACAGCGCCCAATTCCAAATCTCCATTCTACAATATTCTGCAAAGAATTTTTAACTCAATATAATATTGATTAACAATTTCAAAATCAAACTGCTTTTTCCAGCTCTGGACACTTTTGAATTCTCATCTATCAACAAAATGTTATCAACTTTCATGTTCTTTGTAACTGTATATCAAAAGGTATTACTTTTATAAATAATTTACAATAGAGAAGCTAGCAGCACTTACACAGACGCACAGGTTCCTCAGTCATCAATAATGTGTCAAAAAACATGACAATAAAACATTTACCTTATCCTGTACCTGTCAGGGTCCCTTCCGCGATACTGTTGAAGTATTGCAACAGCGCTACAAGCCTTTGGATCCAACCGTGCGGGTGGCAACATCAATCACAGCAGAGAATGAGGCCAGAGAGGAGATGAAAAGAGAAGAATGGAGGAACCGTGTACATGACAATATGTAAGTCACTATCTTTAACACCTTCTGTACACATTTTTTATGTAGTTTGTAGCTGTTGTTACTCTTGTGCATTAATTATAACTTGTCATTAGTGATTTGGTAAAGCAATAATGCAATGTTACATTTCAATTTAAAAATAAAATACCTCCATTTTATATTTAATGATTATGTATAGCAGAACATTGAGGCCTAGTAATTGGATCATGCCCACATTGGGGCGTAATCTGGGTATAGCACACGATGCATGTGTCTAAAGACAGGACCATGGCAAATTGGTCTGCCGGCCTCATTTGTTTATTACTAGCAAGCAGCGGGTGTCAGTTGCGGCCCCAGAGGCAACTCGCTGGTGGAGGATTTGCAGTAAGATTGGCCTGTAGGAACGCTGGCTAATGGCCTAAGGTGTATCCGGGTGTAGGGAGGTAATCGGGAAATGGCCTGCAGTTTTAATGAGGAGCTGGAAGAGCATCTCTGCTCCTCCTTGCTCCACATTCAGGTAAGTATTTTTTTTAAACTTACTTTTTTGGTGGTCTCTAAGGAACACTGGTTAGACTGCATGTAGACCTGGTAATCCTGAATGCAGCAAATCTGAACTAATTTCCGGTTTGTGTCCTAAAACAGATTAGGCCCCTTAGTAGCATATGGTATTGGACGTGTTTCCAACGCTATACAGGTGTTGGAGGTTGGCTCGCTAAATTGGACTTCTTTGCCTGTTTTCTGCCCGGCAAACGGGCGCAGCGTGATCCAATTCTTAGGCCATAGTCTGGTTAACATGAAAGTGAAACTCTTGACAGTTTATTAATGTCATCATAACTGAAATGTGTTACTACTTTAGAACTCCAAAATATGTTATTCTTTCCAATCTTAATGATATCTTATTGTTTCCCATTACAGTACAGTTTACTTGTTGGTATGCATATGTCTTGAAAAATTCATTTGAAAAGACAGGCTCCCACCTATGTACCATGTGCATATCATACAGTTTGATAGGAAATAATATCTTAGCTGAAATAAACTTAAGGGAAATATTATTTTCCTGTATATACTTATTCTGGTGTAAATCTATTACTGTTGGCCCTAATGTAGTCTATAGTCTTATAACTGTTCTGTTAACATTTTTCTTTGAGGGATGGAATGCACAAAAGAATTCACTCCTGCAACACCCCAGACCATCCAACTCTCATGAATCTATAATTGAGACTAATAATACATTCTATTCTATGTGCATGAAACCTGACAGATTTAGACATTTGTGAAAATAAAACAAGAAAAATAAAACCATAATAATAAAAAATTGCCTCATTGCAATGTTGTACATTAGTTGCCATAATACAGGAAAAGCTTGAACAACACACAATATACATACACGTTGTACATGTTTAAACTCTGCCTAAGCACACATGACTGCACTGAGTAATCCTTTCTATAGTTTGGTATGGTTGGGTTTAGGATTAGGAGTAAAGCAACAATGACAGTGGATCTACATGTCAAAATTATGATATTGCACGATGAGTGATTATTGCTGCTTATGATTTGATGCCAGAAGCTTTAGGAAGAAATTTAAAAGATTATGGAAAGCTTAGAGCTGTAGCCATACTCTCTGAGTACGCTGTCATACCGCCTTTGAAATGGATCGCATGCGCTAAATCACAAACTTGCAGTCTGTCAAGTTACGCCTTGACAGATGATCTGCACCGCCTTGGAAATCCTAATTGCTGGCGCATAGTTGGGCTAATTGTCCACCAACTACCCAGCAATGACATACGGAAATTTTGCAGTTGATGCAAACAGGCACAAGGCCTGTTTGTTTCAGCGTAAGGGAGTTTGATAGAGACAGTTACTCATTCTATTAGCTCTGATATGTGATGTAATGAATTGTAAAACTGCCCGAAACACCTCCAATGATTAACGTACAGACTTTTCAGGTCTTTGTTTGGGCTCTGTTGTAGTTATGTTTGTATAACCTGTCCATGTTATTTTATATGAAATTTCACAGAGCTTGAACAATTTATCAGAACTCTAATTCCTAAATTAGATTCAAGAATTAATTCCCAAATAATTTTTTTAGGTGGGTCTGTGTGAGAAAGAGAGCAAGCGGGTCATTTTAGAACTATTTATTATCCTAGTCCTTATAATTATTCTGAAAATACATCGGGTAAAATGCAATATAAAGGAATTTACCAGTATTGGAGGTAGATACATTCCCTTCGGTGTACTGATTGGAGCACCAGGTCCACATGATCACAGGTATGCTTGCGCACACACTGCGCCCCTGGGATCCATTGGCCATTACGATGCCCTCGAGTACGCAGCATCAGAGAGCAAGTTCACAAAGGAGGGCCCCCATCAGGTAAGTTAGTATTCTATAAGGATGCTGGCAGTGTACTCCGTAGGTGCGCCGACGACCTCAAAATCTGCCCCATTCTCTTGCTGTATGAGGGGAGAACTATACTATCATGTGAAGAAATACATCAATTAATGTCAAGAAATAATGTTTTGGAAGTGATACCAAAAGATTTATAAGTATGGCTGCTGGACCACAAGCTCAAAAATGATTGGCTCACTTGGCCATATGACTCCTCTTGTGTCAGATGACCAAATGGGCCAATGCTTTTATGGCATCATGAGCGCTGGTGAGCTGATGAGTCTGTGGAAAAGCAAATGACTCACATCGACTGATTGATGGGCAACTCATGAAATCAAATGATCAGCCTCTCTCTTTACTGCATTGCTAGCATCCTTGCCTCTGAGTCAAAGATGTGGGATCAAGCCCCACGCTAGGACTTGAGAACATAATCTAAGATGACCTTTCCAGGATTTTGACCCAGCGACGATGAAGGAACTGCGATATATTTCCAAGTCAGGATGGCGTGTGACTTGGAGGTGATGGTTTTCCCATGCACCTGCTACCCTTGTCCTTCTAAGTGGTAGAGGTCACGAGTTTGGGAGGTGCTGTCGAAGAAGCCTTGGTGAGTTGCTGCAGTGCAACTTGTAGATGGTACACACTACAGCCACGTTGTGCCGGTGGTGGAGGGAGTAAATGTTTAAGGTGGTGGATGGGGTGCCAATCAAGCAGGCTGCTTTGTCCTGGATGCTGTCAAGTTTCTTGAGTGTTGTTGGAGCTGCACTCATCCAAGCAACTGGAGAGTACTCCATCACACTCCTGTCTTGCAGATGGTGGAAAGGCTTTGGGGAGTCAGGCGGTGAGACACTCGCCGCAGAATACCCAGCCTCTGACTTGCTCTTGTAGCCACAGTATTTTTGTGGCTGGTCCAGTTAAGTTTCTGGTCCATGATGAACCCCAGGATGTTGATGGTGGGGGATTCGGCGAGGGTAATGCTTTGTGCTAAGTATGAATCAAGCCAGTGGAGAGTTTTCTCCCTGATTCCCATTGACTTCAATTTTACTCCTTGATGCCACACCCTGTCAAATGCTGCCTTGATGTCAAGGGCAGTTACTGTCACTTCACCTCTGGAATTCAGCTCTTTTGTCCATGTTTGGACCAAGGCTGTAATGAGGTCTGGAGCTGAGTAGTCCTGGCTGAACCCAAATTGAGCATTGGTGAGCAGGTTATTGGCGAGTAAGTGCCGCTTGATAATACTGTTGACGATACCTTCCATCACTTTACTGATGTTTGAGAGTAGACTGATAGGGCGGTAATTGACCAGATTGGATTTGTCCTGCTTTTTGTGGACAGGACATACCTGGGCAGTTTTCCACATTGTCGGGTAGATGCCAGTGTTGTACCTGTACTGGAACAGCTTGGCTAGAGGTGTGGCTAGTTCTGGAGCACAAGTCTTCATCACGACAGCCAGGATGTTGTCAGGGCCCATAGCCTTTGCTGCATCCAGTGCACTCAGCCCTTTCTTGATATCGTGGAGTGAATCGAATTGGCTGAAAACTGGCTTCTGAGGGATCTCGGGAGGTGGCCAAGCTGGATCAATCTCTCGGCACTTCTGGCTGAAGATGGTTGCAAATGTTTCAGCCTTGTCTTTTGTACTCGTGTCCTGGGCTCCGCCATCATTGAGAATGTGGATGTTCATGGAACCTACTCCTCCCGTTAGTTGTTTAATTATCCACCACCATTCACGACTGGATGTGGCAGGACTGCAGGACTTTGATCTGATCCGTTGGTTGTGGGATCGCTTATAGTATGCTGCATCCGCTATTTCGAATGCATGTAGTCAGTCCTGTGTTGCAGCTTCCCAGGTTGACTCCTAATTTTTAGGTACGCCTGGTGCTGCACCTGGCATGCTTTTCTGCACTATTATAATAGCAAAATACTGCGGATGCTGGAAATCTGAAATAACAACAGAAAATGCTGGAAATACTCAGCAGGCCAGGCAGCATCCTTGGAGAGAGAAACAGGGTTAACTTTTCAGGTCTGGGACCCTTCATCCGAACTGGAAAAAGCTGGAAATGTAACATATTAAACAGGTACAGAGACAGGGGGGGCGGGGGGTGTTAGGAGGGGAGGAAGGAATTGAAAGAACATGCTGTGAAAATGTTGCAAATGGGAATGGCAAAATCATACTGCATGAAAAATGGGGACAGGGATTATTATCCGAAATTGTTGAACTCTACGTTGAGTCCGGCAGGCTGCAAAGTGCCCAATCGAAAGATGGGGTGCTGTTCCTCGAGCTTAGGTTGAGCTTCATTAGAAAAATGTTACATTGTTCTAATGAAGCTCAACGTAAGCTCAAGGAACAGCACCTCATCTTTCGATTGGGCACTTTGCAGCCTGCCGGACTCAACGTAGAGTTCAACAATTTCAGATAATAATCCCTGCCCCCATTTTTCATGCAGTATGATTTTGCCATTCCCAGTTGCAATATTTTCACAGCATGTTCTTTCAATTCCTTTCTCCCCTCCTAACCCCACCCCCCTGTCTCTGCACCTGCTTAATATCTGTGACATTTCCAGCTTTTTCCAGTTCTGATGAAGGGGCCCAGACCTTAAACGTTAACCCTGTTTCTCTCTCCACGGATGCTGCCTGGCCTGCTGAGTATTTCCAGCATTTTCTGTTGTTATTTATGCTTTTCTACACTCCTCATTGAACCAGAGTTGGTCCCCTGGCTTGATGGTGATGGTAATTTAATGAGGGATATGCTGGGCCATGAGGTTACAGATTGTGGTGGAATACATAAGAACATAAGAAATAGGAGCAGGAGTAGGCCATTCGGTCCTTTGAGCCTGCTCCGCAATTCAATGAGATCATGGCTGATCTTCTGCCTCAACTCCATTCACCGGCCCTATCGCCATATCCCTTGATGCCCTTACTAGTCAGAAATCTATCGACTTCTGTTTTGAATATATCCAATGACTGAGCCTCCACAGCCCTCTGGGGTAGAGAATTCCAAAGATTCACCACCCTCTCTGCGAAGAAATTCCTTCTCATCTCAGTCCTGAATGGCCTACCCTTTATCTTGAGGCTGTGGCCCCCTGGTTCCAGACTCCCCAGCCAAGGGAAACATTCTCCTAGCATCCATCCTGTTACGTCCGTGTAATAATAAGAAAAGGACTGCAGAGAACGGTACAACAGGTGTTTACTCAACGTGGTTCAAACTGCAACTGAAACAACAGATTACTACTCAGCGTTATATACAGGTGTGGTCACTGCCAGTACTACAGTATACATGAGCTGTAGAAAGTGGTTCCCCCCTTAAAGGTACATACATTACAATTCCTCCCCTTTTAGATTAACAGTACCATAACACTCATTTAACAATTAAATATCAAACTAATTACAATTAACACTTTTAACATGCAACATTAGCTGAAAATAGTCTATTTATAAATTCAGTCTTTGGGGAGGCTTCCCGATCCTTTCTGGATCGCGCCTTTCCCGAGTGTCTTGCTCTTGGTGCGGAGGCGATTCTGGCCCCCTGTCGTCGGTTGGTTCATCAGCTTCCGATGCTACTGTTTCTGGGGTAGATGCAACCTGTACGTCGGGTTCATCACCAGGTACGTATGGGCGAGACATGGGGTTGACTCGTTCCTGTGACTCTAGGATCTGGTCAGCATGGCGTCTTACGATGCTCTCCCCAACGTCCACTGTGTACATTAGTGGCCCCTGCCGTGTGCATATCGCTCCTGGTTGTCATTTCTCTGTTCGGTCGTCACGGGCCAAGACTGGTTGCTCTACATTGAAGCTCCTTGTCGGCTTCTCATTGATGTGCTGGAATTGCTTACTCTCAACATCTCTTCGTACATTTGGTCTGAGCAAATCCAGACGAGATCTCAACCTTCGGTTAAAGAACATCATGGCCGGGGCCTGGTTGGTGACTGCATGTGTCGCATTTCTGTAGGCTAACAGGAAATTGTCCACCTTATGCTGCAGTGGAATGTCGTCATCGCACATGGCCTTTACTGCTTTTTAAAGGTTTGTACGAACCTCTCAGCCAATCCATTTGTGGCTGGATGATACGGGGCGGATGTGTAATGCCTTACCCCATTCCTTTTCATAAACCTTCGAAACTCTTCGGACACAAACTGTGGTCCGTTATCAGAGCAAATCTGCTCTGGCAAGCCGTTCCTGGCAAAAATGGTCCGTAGGACTGCAATCGTTTTCTCCGTGGTGGTGGAGGACATTTTTGATCACCTCAGGCCGTTTCGAGTGCGCATCCACGGCTATTAAAAATATTGAGTCCATGAATGGACCAGCAAAATCAATATGCACCCGTTGCCATGGAGATGAGGGCCACTCCCATGGGTGTAGAGGGGCATGTGGTCCTTCTGGCATCCTGAGCAGCTCTTTGTCAGGTCCTCAATTTGCTGATCGATCCCCAGCCACCACACATAAGCCCTAGCAAGGCTTTTCATTTTCACCCCTCCCAGATGACCTTCGTGAAGCTCATTGAGCACTCTCCCTTAACTTGGGTGGAATTACCACTCGGGATCCACACATCAAGGTCCCCTGGCATACTGACAGCTGTTCTCTTCTGGATGAGAATGCTGGCAACAGTGAGTCGCCATGTGCTGGCCATCCCTTCACCGTCAAATCATATACCCGAGACAGTGTCGGGTCATTTCGGGTCTCCTTCTCTATACCAGCGTTAGTTACTGGCAAGCATTCAATTATAGTCGAATGAAATATTTCGACAGGATCCACTGCTGGTGCTTCCTCCGCAGTAGGCAGTGGCAGGCGTGATAGCCCATCAGCGTTTCCATGCTGTTTCGTGCCCTTATACTCGATTTCATATTGGTGCGCCCCTAGAAAAAGGGACCATCTTTGTAGCCGTTGTGCAGTCATCACCGGAACGCCCTTCTTTGGATTAAAGATGGAGACAAGTGGTTGGTGGTCAGTCAGCAAGGTGAACTTCTGCCCGTGCAGATAGTGATTGAACTTTTTCACTCCCCACACTAGGCTGAGGGCCTCCCTGTCAATCTGGGCGTAGTTACGCTCGGCTGAGGTTAGTGACCGAGACGCAAAGGCTACTGGCCTCTCCGAGCCGTCCGGGAATTTGTGCGACAGCACCGCTCCAATGCCATAGGGTGATGCATCACATGCCAACCGAATTGGTAGTGCTGGGTTGAAATGAGTCAACACCTCTTTTGATGTGATCAATGCTTTGCTCTTCTGGAAAGCTCATTTACATTCGTCACTCCACTTCCATGGTACCCCCGTTTGCAGTAGGGTGTTCAGTGGGTGTAGTACGGTAGACAAATTCGGCAAGAACTTATGGTAGTAGTTCACCAGCCCGAGGAACGACCTCAGTTGTGACACATTTTCCGGTGCTGGAGCCTTGACTACTGCCTCAATGTTTTCAGGGGACTTATGTAACCCCTCTTTATCAATAACGTGGCCACAATACGAGATCTGCTTCTGGAAAAACCCGCATTTGTGGCGATTAGCTCGGAGCCCATATTCATTCAATCTAGTGAGCACCTGCTCCAGGTTGGCGAGGTGATCACTGTCATTTTCGCCCGTGACCAGGATGTCGTCCAAATAACACTGGGTCCCTGGAATCCCTTGCAGTACTTGTTCCATTGCCCTTTGCCAAATAGCCGGAGCTGATGCTAGCCCGAACACCAGCCGGTTGTATTGGTAGAGACCTTTGAGTGTTGATCGTGAGGTATTGTTTCGAGGCTTCTTCTACCTCCATTTGCAGGTACGCCTGGGCCAGATCAATCTTAGTGAAGCGTTTCCCTCCAGATAGTGATCGAAAATATCTTCAATCCGCGGAAGCGGATATTGTACAGTGTGAAGGACTGGGTTCACTGTCACCTTTAAAGTCCCCACAGATGCGAACCTTCTTTGGTTCCCCAGGCGTATTACTCAACGACCTCTTCATTACAGGAACGATGGGTGTAGCCCACTCGCTCCAGTCCACTTTGGACAGTACTCCTGAACGTTCTAAACCTTCCAGCTCTGCTTCGACGGCTGGGCGGATCGCATAAGGTACCGGTCTGGCCTTAAAAAACTTTGGGCTTGCATTTTCCTCTATTTTGATCGTCGCTGTTATGCCTTTTAGTGTTCAGAGTCCCTGCTGGAACACTTCTTGTGCGTCAGTTAGCATTTTTGACAGTCGTCCAGTTTTTGGCATCTACAGTCAGTGCTTGTATGGAATGCCAATCTAGCTGTATCTTCCGGATCCATTCACGGCCTAGTAGTGGTGGTCTTCCATCTGGCAATACATATAGGTCCATTTTTGGTGTTTCCTTGCCGTTATATATAACGTTCACCCTTATTTTTCCTTTGGGGTAGACTTTTTGCCCTGTGTACGTCTTCAAGACAATCTTTGTATCTCTCAAGGGTATATGTGAGAATAGCCGCTTGTAGTCCCTTCGGTTTATGACTGTTAGGGCTGATCCTGTGTCCAATTCCATTTTCACTTCGACTCCTGCTATCTTGAGCGTGACCAAGATAGTTTGGTGATCCTCCGTTTTCATCACATTATGTAGTTTCAGACAACCCAGCTCCTTGCTTCCGGAGTCTGTATCACTCTTCTGTTCGTCTGAACTACTCTCCGTCACCTTATGTACCTTCTTGTACTTCTCCTGTGGAGATTTCTTGCTGCTGGTTTTCTTTCCCGACCTGCAGACTCTTGCTATGTGTCCTACTTTTCCACACTGTCTGCACACTTTGTCCTTGAACCAGCAATCATTATGGTCGTGTGTTGTTCTGCCGCAGCGATAGCACTTCACTGTTCCGTATGACATTTCATTTGTGCCATATTCTTGCGGTCTCCATTGTATCTCTGCAGCGCCCCGTGCTGCTGCTTCGTGTGATACTGCAATGCTGAAAGCCTTGTCCAGCATAAGATCCTTTTCTGATAGAAACCGTTTCTGGGTTCCTTCACTTTGAAGCCCACACACAAACTTGTCCCTTAAAGTATCTGCTAGTCCCGTTCCAAACTGGCAGTGTTTCGATAGCTTGTGCAGTTCCGTTAAACACTCAGCATTACTTTCATCTTTATGCTGGTTCCTTTTGTGAAACTTAAATCTTCCTGCTATCAGCAGCGGTGTGGGGTTTAAGTGGTCCTGTAGGATTGACACTATGTTTTCAAAATCATTTTCTACTGGCTTCTCTGGGTTACTAGGTTTCGTAGTAAGCCATACGTTTTTGCACCCATTGAATTCAACAATACCAGCGCTTTCTTGTCATCTGGCACTTCATTCGCCTTGCAGTATACTTCTATGCGTTCGACATATGTCGTCCAATCTTCGACTTCATTGTCGAATGCTGTGATACTGCCACTCTTCGGCATTTTTGGGTGTGGTTAGACTGGCTTAAAATGGCGTCTCCCGCGCTTTCCTTTCTTCCCCGCTGCGGCTTAAAATGGCGTCTCCCGCGCTGCTGCCCACGCCGCTCTCAGCGGTCCTCGTGGCAAATGGCGACGCCCTGTGGGTTTCGTGCGCTGCTCCTGCGCTGCTGCCAACGCCGCTTTCTGCAGTCCTCGTGGCAATGGCAGCGCCTCGCGTTTTCCTGCGTGCCTCTCTCCCCCGTTGACGCTGCTCGGCCCTTGACCACCGGCTGCGCTCTGCTCTCTCTCGCCTCTCTCCCCCGTTGACGCCGCTCGGTCCTGAAAACCGGCTGCACCCTGTGCGCTCTGCC
This sequence comes from Somniosus microcephalus, assembly GCF_052327205.1. Classification (NCBI taxonomy): domain Eukaryota; kingdom Metazoa; phylum Chordata; class Chondrichthyes; order Squaliformes; family Somniosidae; genus Somniosus; species Somniosus microcephalus. The sequence goes on along the minus strand of NC_140989.1, from coordinate 71,098,406 downwards.
CTCTCTCTCTCTCTCTCTCCCCCGTCGACGCTGCTCGGCCTTTTTCTGTGCCGCTCGGTCGGGCTCTAGCCCGTCGCTGTCCGGGAAGGGTCTGCGCAGTACCTGTTGCCAGCCCGTTTCGCTGGACCACCGTGACTGGAAAGCCAAGCCTGGCTCTCGACCGCCTCCCCTGCGATGCTCAAATCACCGCTGGATGACTGGGCGGTTGCCCATGGTCGACGCCCGTGCTTCTGGACTCGACCTTCTTCCACTGTTCTCCAGGAGCGAATCCCTGGGAGGTGATGCAGAGTTGCAGGTAGGTTCGAACTTGCTCGTCGCCACTGTTACGTCCGTGTAATAATAAGAAAAGGACTGCAGAGAACGGTACAACAGGTGTTTACTCAACGTGGTTCAAACTGCAACTGAAACAACATTACTACTCAGCGTTATATACAGGTGTGGTCACTGCCGGTACTACAGTATACATGAGCTGTAGAAAGTAGTTCCCCCCTTAAAGGTACATACATTACACATCCTATCAAGCCCTGTAATAATTTTGTATGCTTCAATGAGATCCCCTCTCATTCTTCAGAATTCAAGAGAATATAGGCCTAGTTTACTCAATCTCTTTTCATATGACAGTCCCACCATCCCAGGAATCAATCTCGTGAACCTTTGTTGCACTTCCTCTATGGCAAGTATATCCTTCCTTAGGTAAGGAGACCAAAATTGTACACAGTACTCCAGGTGTGGTCTCACCAAGGCCCTATATAATTGGAGTAAGACTTCTTTACTCCTGTATTCAAATCCTCTTGTAATGAAGGCCAGCATACCATTTACCTTCCTAATGGCTTGCTGCACCTGCACATTCACTTTCATTGACTCATGTACAAGGACACCCAGGTCCCTTTGAGCATCTGCATTCCCCAATCTTTCACCATTGAGGAAATACTCTGCCTTTCTGTTTTTTCTACCAAAGTGGATAACCACATTTATCCACATTATATTCCATCTGCCATGTTCTCGCCCACTCACTGAGCCTGTCGAGATCCCCTTGAAGCCTCTTCACATCCTCTTCACAACTGACACTGCCACCTAGCTTTGTATCATCAGCAAATTTGGAAATGTTACATTTAGTCCCCTCATCCAAATCATTGATATAGATTGTGAATAGTTGGGGCCCAAGCACCGATCCTTGCGGTACCCCACTAGTCACAGCCTGCCATCCTGAAAAAGACCCGTTTATCCCTACTCTTTGTTTTCTGTCTGTTAATCAATTTTCAATCCACGCTAGTATATTACCCCCAATTCCATGTGCCCTAATTTTGTTCACCAACCTCTTGTGTAGGACCTTATTGAAGGCCTTCTGAAAATCCAGATACACCATATCTACCGGTTCCCCTTTGTCTACTCCACTAGTTACATCCTCAAAGAACTCCAATACGTTTGTCAAACAGGATTTCCCTTTCATAAATCCATGTTGACTCTGCCCAATCTTTCTATTAGTTTCTAAGTGCCCAGTTATTGCATCCTTCATAATAGATTCCAGCATTTTCCCAACTACTGATGTGAGGCTAATAGGTCTGTAGTTCCCCGTTTTCGCTCTCCCTCCTTTCTTAAATAGCGGGGTTACATTTGTTATCCTCCAATCTGCAGGAACCTTTCCAGAATCTGTAGAATTTTGGAAGATGACAACCAGTGTGTCCAATCGACTTTTAGTCCCATTAATTTTGATAGTGCTGTTTTTTTACCAATAATAATTTCTTTAAGTTCCTCATTCTCGTCACACCCTTGGCTTTTTCGTATTTCTGGGAGGTTTTTTGTGTCTTCCTCCGTGAAGACAGAAACAAAGTATTTATTTAATTTCTCTGCCATTTCCTCATTCCCCATTATAAACTCTCCCATCTCTGACTTTAAAGGACCTACATTTATCTTCGCCAGTCTATTCCTTTTCACATACCTATAGAAGCTTTTACAATCCGTTTTTATATTTTTCGCTAGTTTGAGCTCTTATTCCATTTTCCCTTTCTTTATCAATTTCTTGGTTCCCCTTTGCTGATTTCTAAAAAGATCCCAATTCTCAGGCTGACCACTTTTTCTAGCAACTTTATAAGCTTCCTCCTTTGATTTAATACTAGCTTTAATTTCTGTTGTTAGCCATGGTTGGATCACTTTTCCTTTTGGGTTTCTATGCCCCAGAGGAATGTATGTTTGTTGCAAATTATGCATTATTTCCTTGAATGTTAGCCATTGTATGTCCACTTTCATTCCTTTTGGTGTAGTCTCCCAATCTACCATGGCCAACTTGTCCCTCATACCCTTGTAGTTTCCTCTGTTTAGATTGAAGACCTTAGTTTCAGATTAGACTACATCACTCTCAAACTTAATGTAAAATTCAATCATATTATGGTCACTTGTCCCTAAAGGCACCTTTACCACAAGATTATTGATTAGCCCTTTCTCATTACACAGTACCAGATCCAGAATAGCCTGTTCCCTGGTTGGTTCCTCCACATACTGATCCAGGAAACCATCTCGCATGCATTCCAAGAATTCGTCCTCCACACCATTAGTGGTAATTTGATATGCCTAGTCAATATGTAGATTAAAGTCCCCCATGATTACCGTGTTGCCCTTGTTACATGCACTTCTAATCTCTTGATTGATACTGTGCCCTACATTGCCATTACTGTTTGGTGGCCTATACACAACTCCCACCAATGTTTTCCGCCCTTTGCTGTTGCTTAGCTCCACCCAAACTGATTTCAGTTCTACATCATGATCTGCCAAGCCAAGATCTTTTATCTCTATCGTGCCAATCTCATCCCTTATTAACAGCGCTATGCCACCTCCTATTCCTTTTTGTCTGTCCTTCCTAAATGTTGAGTACCCTGGAACATTCAGTTCCCAGCTTTGGTTACCCTGCAACCATGTCTCTGTTATGGCAATTACGTCATACCCATTTACTTCTATTTGTGCCATTAATTCATCCACCTTGTTGCGAATGCTACGTGCATTTAGATAAAGTGCCTTCAACTTTGCCTGTTTAATATTTTTCTGCTGTTTGACCCTCTTTACTGTTGGCCTTTGTTTCTGCTCCCTACTAGTTTTGCTGACTACTTTTCGAACTTGCACTTCCAGCTTGTTTCTCTCCATTCTGGGTCCACACTTAGGTTCCCAGCCCCCTGACAAACTAGTTTAAATCCTTCCCAACAGCACTAGCAAACCCCCCTGCGAGGATGTTGGTCCCGTTTCTGATGAGGTGTAACCCATCCAGCTTGTAAAAGTCCCACCTTCCCCAGAATCGGTCCCAATGCCTCAGGAATTTAAATCCCTCCCTCCTACACCATCTCTCCAGCCACGCATTCATCCGGTCTATTCTCCTATTTCTGCACTCGTAGTGCCACGGACTTGGCTCTTGCTGCATTCCATTGAGAAACCATCTCCCCCAGCAGTATCCAAAACGGAAGATCTGTTGGAGAGGGAGATGGACCCAGGGGACTCCTACAGTACCTTCCTAGTTCATTTACTCTGTCTGGCGGTCACCCATTCCCTGTCTGCCTGTGCACTCTTTACCTACGGTGTGACCACCTCGTTAAATGTGCTATCCATGAAGATCTCAGCCTCGCGGATGCTCCACAGTGACTCCAGCCGCAGCTCCAGCTCCGAAATGCGGATTTCAAGTAACTGCAACTGGAGACACTTCCTGCACACGTGTTCGCCTTGGACACCAAAAGTATCCCTGACTTCCCACATAGCACAGGAGGAGCACTCCACGCTGCCGAGCTGTCCTACCCTTAATTTACTCCCTTTACTTCCTTTAAATTAAAGAATATTAAATACACTAGGGACCTTACTTCACTTTACACACTACTTACTCCAAACTAGAGACCTTACTTTTACTTTAATGACTGGACTGTAGAAATACTCACCAGGTCCTACTTACCAATCAGCTCCTTCCCTTGTGCTGACGTCACTTTTAATCTCTGACGTCACTTTTGAATGTTGCCTGTTGAGGTCCACTCTTGCTACTCCCAATAGCTCGGTCTGGGCCTCGAGCCTCGGGCTTTATTTCCTCGCTCCTCCTTCACCTGTTCCCTCACAGGTTGGTCAGCTCTCACTGCTGCTCCCAATAGCTCGGTCTGGGCCTCGGGCTTTATTTCCTCGCTCCTCCTTCGCCTGTTCCCTCACCGGTCGGTCTGCTCTCGCTGCTGCTCCCAATAGTTCGGTCTGGGCCTTGAGCTTTATTTCCTCGCTCCTCCTTCGCCTGTTCCCTCACAGGTCGGTCCACTCTCACTGCTGCTCCCAATACAATTCTACTGCTGCTGATGGCCCACAGCATCTCATGGATGCCCAGTTCTGAGCTGCCAAATCTGTTCTGAATCTATCCCATTTAGCACGGTGGTAGTGCCACACAATACGATGGAAGGTGTCCTCAGTTTGAAGGGACTTCGTCTCCACAAGAACTATGCAGTGGTCACTTCGACTAATACTGTCATGGACAGATGCATCTGCAACAGGTAGATTGATGAGGACGAGGTCAGGTAGGTTTTTTCCTCGTATTGGTTCTCTCACCACCTGCTGCAGGCCCAGTCTGACAGCTATGTCCTTCAGGACTCGGCCAGCTCGGTGCTACCGAGCCACACTTGGTGATGGACATTTAAGTTCCTCACCCAGAGTACATTATGTGCCCTCACTGCTTCTTCCAAGTGATGTTCAACATGGACGAGCACTGATTGATCAGCTGAGGGGTGGTAATTGTCAGGAGATTTCCTTGCCCATGCTTGACCTGAAGCCATGAGACTTCATGCGGTCTGGAGTCAATGTTGAGAACTCCCAGGGCCACTCCCTCCCTACTGTATACCACTGTGCCATCACCTCTGGTGGGGTCTGTCCTGCTGGTGGGACAGGACTTACCCAGGGATGGTGATGGAGGAGCCTGGGACATTGGCTGAAAGGTATGATTCTGTGAGTATGATTATGTCAGGCTGTTACTTGACTAGTCTGTGGGGCAGCTCTCCCAATTTTGGCACAGGTCCCTAGATGTTAGTGAGGAGGACTTTGCAGGGTCAACTGGGCTGGATGTGCCTTTGTCGTGTCTGAAGTCGGTGCTGAGATCAATATTGGGTGGTCCATGCGGTTTTATATTGTTTTTTGTAGATTTTTGGCTTGCAAGGCCATTTCAGAGTAAACCACTTTGTTGTGGATCTGGAGTCACATATAGGCCAGACCAGGTAAGGACAGCAGACATTAGTGAACCAGATGGGTTTTTATGACAATCTGGTAGTTTCATGGTCATCATTATTGATTTATTTAATTAACTGAATAAACCCAGCTGCCATTATGGAATTTGAACTCATGTCTCCGGATCATTAGTCCAGGCCTCTGGATTACTAGTCCAGTAATATAACCACAATGCTACCGTTCCCTTAAGATTATATAGAACATAGGAACAAGAGTAGGCCATTCAACCCATCGGACCTGCTCCACCATTCAATTAGATCATGGCTAATCTGTACCTCAACTCCATTTACCTGCCTTTGTTCCATATCTCTTGATACCCTTGCCTAACAAAAATCTATCGATCTTAATCTTGAAAGCTCCAATTGTCCCAGCATTCACCACATTGGGGGGAGAGAATTCCAGATTTCTACTACCTTTGTGTGAAAAATGCTTCATTTAATTGCTGTTTGTGGAACTTCCTTGTGCACAAAATAGCAGCCGTATTCACCTACATAACAATGCTGACTATCCTTCAAAGTAATTCACTGTATGTGAAGTGAAGTGTGGGTGCAGTATCCAACTTGGACAGAGGTAAAGGAAGTAGGAGTTTCAGCATCTGTGCAATTTAATGTGTTGTAATGTAATAATTTAAACAATGAGGAAATTATAGCCAAGTTAATTAATAGAAAGAACACTAGTGTGCAGGGGCAGGGACTTCGCCAACATGGGCAAGGTCAGACTGTCCACAGGCAGAGACCTGCTGGTTTAGCTTTGAGTTTAACTGAGGCATGCAGATTGGCAGGAAGTCAGCTGCAGAATGTCAATTGGTATATGGCTAGATAGTGTGAGCCAAACTAGGAGCGTGTGCTAAGTGCACTGACCTTAAACAAGCAAATATATGGAAACCAGCAGATAGCATAGAATCATAGAATGTTACAGCACAGAAACAGACAATTTGCTACATAACGTTTGCGCCTGTTTTTATTCATATGAGCCTCCTAGTCTAATCTCACTCTCCCGTCGCTCTTCATACCCTTTAACATTCTACTTTTTGAAGCAACTATCAAACTCCCGTTGAAAAGAATTGATGGACTCTGTTTCATCAACAGTTTGTGGCAAAAATTCCAAATTCTAACCTCCCTCTGTGTTCAGAATTTTTTTCTAACATCCCCTTTAATTCTTTTAGTGATTATCTTAAATTTGCGCCCTCTCGTTACTGTCTTGTCGACCAGTGGAAACAGTCTATCACTATTTACCTTATAATAGCTGTGACAAAAATTATGTATTTTTGTGTCGAAGTTTTGATTTAGGAGATGCTTCTTTAAAATTCAGTCATTTTATTTAGGGAATTTAACAGCCAGTTCTGTAAGAATCTTGAATCAGATTTATCTGCATAAAATATTTCAATGTTTGTTGTTTTAATTTCCCTTGTAACAGGCTTGAGAAAGAGTTACGATACAGGTTTAAAATATATACAGGCTTCATGATTAATTTAAATGGTGAGAGACTGGGAAATGTTAGCATTCAGAGGGACCTGAGTGTCCTTGTACACGAATCACAGAAAGTTACATCACGATCCGCCCACCCAATATACTTCCGACGCATGCTCCTAATGCCGACCCTACTGCTCTCAACTAGATGGCTGAAGTGTGAGCACATGGCATGGACGCCATTTTCGTCAAAAAACGACACTCGTAACACTTAAAACTTTGGATGCTATGGAGCGGAATTTCTAGCCCTAGCCAGAGTTTTAATTAGAGTTGCTAAGATGTGAAAGAAAGAGAACAACGAAGAAGTGAAAGAGTGATATGAAGAAGGAAAAGACTGCCATTGACAGGAAGAAGAGAGAACGATGCAAACTCAAGGGAGTTGAAGGAAAAATAATGGCCTGGAAATTCGATTTGCGCCCAAAAACGGGTGTGATGGGGGCAGGGCACGCTCTGCATGTGCTTGTTAGTGTTGTCCCAGGCAGCACGTAATATTCATGCTGCCTGCTCATTATCAGGAGTCAGGCATGCAGCCACGCTACCCGACTCCAACACTATGTGGCTGTTCTTGGCATGGTGTAGTTTGCACTGACTGCCTCTGCTGCTTCCCTCCAGACAGTATAGACCACCTTCTTAAGGGGCTTCCTGCCCTCAGTGCCCAGCAGCTTGCCGCTTCTTGCCCTCCCTTCAGGCAGTCTGAGTTTCCATTGCAGCACTCAGACATTGGGTGACTTGTGCTTGTGGTGCAATGGAAGCTGAGACTTCAACCATCCAACGCGGCATGATGGTTGGGTCCACAAGGGCGTTAATGGATCTGCCCACCCCTTCCACGCTGGAAAGGATGGGCTCCAAGCTCTGCCCAAAGCCCTGTGCAAGGCTGGAGCTGGACTCCTCCATGCCCCTTGACATTGCATTTATTTTTGGCAGGCCTGCCATTGCACCAAACATGTCATTGTGCATACCCTTCAGCATTCTTCTGTAGGCTGCCCCATCAAAGTCTTCATCTGAGTCCTGTGCAGCAGAACTCATGTACGACCTTGCCCTCCGGGGAGCTGGCACCTGTGCTACCCTTTCCCCCTGCCCCGGCTGCAGGCCACTCGTGCCCGGTGTCTCTCCACGTGCAGATCCCACGTCTAAACTATCCTCTAAAGTATGCGGAGTGTCAGTATCTGAGCTGGTGGCTGAGAGTGTGAAATCGAGTGACAGTGTTTCTTCTTCTTCTTCTTTACGCTCCTCTCCTTGTTGACCCACTGGCTCGGGAAGCTGGATTTCTTGAGTGTCTGAAATGAGAAAGGCACAAGGGTAGGGTTGTGGTGAGGGGAGAGGATGGAAGCATGAGTTGCATGCTTACACCATGTGCAGATTGTAAATCAGAAGAGATTGTGGGATGAGGGGGAAGTGGGCTGTGAGAAGGAGGATAACGTATGAGGATACCGACATCTTGTATTCTCTCAGCAATCCTAGTAATTTGATGGAGTACAGACTGCTGGACTGCTCTGAGACCCTGCAAGCCCATTTCAACACTGGTAAACCGAGGTGTTTACCCCCTGCACAAAGTCCTCGAGTGCTGCGTCCAAGACCCTGGGTGCCCTTTCCCTGGCCTGTTGAGCCATTTTGGTTTATGCTGAAGCAGTTTTAAAATTTTTGATCACCACGGGCTCAGTCATGCCTCTGCCAAGAAAGGCCAGCACCGTCTCCTCCAAGGGGGTGAGGCAATACAGGCGAGCCTGTCCTCCACTGGTTAAGGTCTGCTTGCGCCAGTTATGCACCACCTTTTCCTTCAAGAAAAAAGGAAGTGTGTCAGTGAGTGTCTCAGCTGCCTGAACTCCTTTCAACGAGTGCAGGCAGATCGCGCATCATGATCCCTGCGCCCATTTTCGGGTCTAATCCAATTTCATCCCCAATGTTCCTTGAGCCTTTTTATTTCATTTTATCTTCCACCTTTTGTTTCAGTTTCTTTTGTATCTCTTCATACTCGGATGTTACATAGATACATAGAAGATAGGAGCAGGAGTAGGCCATTCGGCCCTTCGTGCCTGCTCCGCCATTTAATGAGATCATGGCTGATCCTTTAATTCAGTATCCCGTCCCCGCCTTCTCTCCGTAACCCTTAACCCCTTTTGCCCGTAGAAATATATCTAATTCCCTCTTAAATATATTTAATGAGCTGGCGTACACTGCCCTCTGTGGCAATGAGTTCCACAGGTTCACCACTCTCTGAGTGAAGAAATTCCCCCTCATCTCTGTCCTAAATGGTTTAGCCCTTATCCTTAAATTATGTCCTCTAGTTCTGTTCTCACCCGCCAAGGGAAACATTCCTTCTGCATCCAGTCTGTCTAGACCTGTCAGAATTTTATACACTTCTATGAGGTCCCCTCTCAATCTTCTAAACTCCAGTGTGTACATCCCTAAACTACATAGTCTCTCCTCATAGGTCATTCCCGCCATTCCTGGTATCAGCCTGGTGAATCGCCGCTGCACCCCCTCCATGGCAAGAACATCCTTCCTCAGATGAGGCGACCAAAACTGTACACAGTACTCGAGGTGTGGTCTCACCAGTGCCCTGTACAGCTGCAGCAAGGTATCCCTGTTCCTGTATTCTAACCCTTTTGCTATGAAGGCCAGCATACCGTTTGCCTTCTTGACCGCCTGTTGCACCTGCATGCTCGCCTTCAGTGACTGGTGTACAAGAACACCCAGGTCTCTCTGTACTTCCCCCTCTCCCAATCTATTGCCATTTAAATAATAATTTGCCCTCCCGTTCCTGCACCCAAGGTGGATAACTTCGCACTTGTCCACATTATAGTGCATCTGCCATTTATCCGCCCAATCGCCCAGTCTGTCCAAATCGCTCTGGAGCTTCCTGGTCTCTTCCTCTGAGCCCACCCCACCTCCTAGTTTAGTGTCGTCTGCAAATTTGGAAATGCTGCATCCGACTCCCTGATCCAGGTCATTAATGTAAATTGTGAACAGCTGGGGGCCCAGGACAGATCCCTGTGGTACCCCACTTGTTACTGCCTGCCATTCAGAAAATGAGCCGTTTATTCCAACTCTCTGTTTTCTATCTGACAGCCAGTTCCCTATCCACGCCAAAACTTTCCCCTTTATCCCATGAGCCTCAATTTTCCATGCTAATCTTTTATGTGGGACCTTATCGAAGGCCTTTTGGAAGTCCAGGTACACCACATCTACTGGCTCTCCCCCATCTATTCTACCAGTTACTCCCTCAAAAAATTCCAATAGATTAGTCAAGCACGATTTACCCTTTGTAAATCCATGTTGACTCTGTCCTATCCTGTCCCCATTTGCTAAGTGCTCCGCTATTTCATCCTTAATGATGGACTCCAGCATTTTGCCCACAACTGATGTAAGGCTTACAGGTCTGTAATTACCTGCTTTTTCCCTACCCCCCTTTTTGAATAGTGGGGTAACGTTAGCTACCCTCCAATCCATCGGCACTGTTCCCGAGTCTAATGAATTCTGAAAAATCATCCTTAGTGCATCCGCTATCTCTAGGGCCACCTCCTTCAGTACCCTAGGATGCATGTTATCAGGCCCTGGGGATTTGTCCACCTTCAATCCCTTTAGCTTCCTTAACACCATATCCTTAGAGATATTGATTTGCGTCAGTTCCTCCTTTGCCAATGTCCCTATTTTTCCCGATATCCCAGGGAGGTTTTTTGTGTCTTCCTTCGTAAAGACTGACCCAAAGTATGCATTTAGTTGATCTGCCATTTCCTTATTTCCCATTATATATTCCCCCGTATCTGACTGCAATGGACCAACTTTGGTTTTCACCAGTCTTTTCCTTTTGATATATTTATAAAAGCTTTTGGAGTTAGTTTTTATATTTTCCGCCAGCTTGTTTTCGTAAGCTATTTTGCCCCTCTTGATCATGCCCTTTGCCCTCCTTTGCTCTATCTTAAACTGTTCCCAATCTTCCGCTCTGGCGCTTTTTTTGGCTATTTTATACGCCCTATCTTTGGATTTTATGCTGTCTCTAATTTCCCCTGTTATCCACGGTTGAGTCACCTTTTTAGATTTCCTTTTATGCCAGATTGGTATAAACAATTTTTGCAATTTTGTCATTCTATCTTTAAATGTTTGCCATTGTTTATCTACCTCCAGTCCTCTCAGGAACGTTGTCCAATCAGACCTACTCAGTTCCCGTCTCATGGCATCATAATTCCCCTTGTTTAAATTCAGGACCTTAGTCTCTGAGTCAATTTCTTCGCTCTCCATTTCGAGTGAGAAATCGATCATGTTATGATCGCTCTGACCCAAGGGTCCCCGTACAACAATGTTAGTATCATTATTGTCATTAATTAATAACAATATAATATTTTTGTCATCTTTAGTCCTTACAATGTCTAAATAAGTCAGGAAACCTTATTTTAATATGCTTGCATATTGTGCAAGTAAATAGCATAGCAGGATCAGAAAGAATATTTGTCACTGGCCACACTGAATACACTGCCTGAAATACTATGCTAAATCATCATTTATGACTTTTACAGTTCTTCAAAATCTTGCTTTTGTCAGAGGCTATCTATAACTTGCTATTATATAGTGAACCTAAGCCACAGCTCTGCTTGTCTCTGCCCAGCCATATGGTTCAGTGAATATGTAATTGTAGTAATTAAATTGTGAGCTACACAAAAATAAGCACAAGGGGATAAGATGCCTTCTAAATGTTTTCTCTGTCAGTTAAAAATACCTCCTGCTTCAATTGATATATGATGTTTAAACTGTGCAAGCTTTTACGTATTTAAATATATACTGGTAAATTCACCTATCCTGCAGGTCAGAAATAGGATTAGAACACAAGTATGGATTTACTAATCTGCAGTCCCTTCGAGCAGAGTTCCTTACTGAGAACATGGGATCAGTGATTTTACCCTATAGAGTTGAACAATATGACTTATAGGACTTAACAAAAATATCAATTGTAAAATAAGGAAGATGTGTGTGTGTGAGATACTGACTGTGTTTAGAATACAGGACAACAGTTTTATTCATTAGTGTTCAATATTATTTTACATTTGCTTTGTTCCATTCAGCATTTACAGTGTTATGGAGTGGTAGGATGAATATAGGACTATTTCACTTCACGTTACTGCACATTAGCTATGATCTCAAGAGTATTTGTAATTGCTACATATTTAACACATACAGTGAACTAATTTAAGCTTTTGTCTTTACTATTTCAATAAACATAATACATAAGCTACACTTGTTCTCAATTTTTGAAATTCATTGTAAGTAGTCCATTTTTTAATACTTTAGTAGGAAACCAGTTATCTTTGTTTCCAATTAAATAGGCTGGAGTAATCTCAATTTGTGTAGAAATGGTTTTTGCTTATTCATTTGTGATTCCTTTTTGTAAGCTTTTTTTACGCTGTTCGGTTAAAACCAATCTGGGCAAAGGTCCAAAATGAAAAATCCATTCCAAAGAACTAATAATTTTGGTATTGCTTATGCGACTGATGAAAATTAATTTTATATGAGAGCTTTACTCATTTCAGAATAATTTTTGTGGTTGTCAAGCAGAAAATCCACATTCAAAAGATAAATCCTATCTTGTGGCAAAATACAAAGAATTCTAATACTACCATTTAAAATATATCCAAAAGTTTTGAAATGGTTCCTAAGGGATGGCTTCTTGCTAATACAAGCTATTTAAGAAATTAAAGATATCCTTTTCATGTAATAACTTATTTAAAATTTTGACTGCAAAGTTATTTTACTTTTAAACTATAACTTGCCATCATTAATGGATCTGTACACTGCAACAATATAGTTTGGTTTTCTTTTGTCTATTTTAAAATGTATATATACTCACAGTGTAAATTGAGAATGTGTTTATTAGCTGTTACTTTTCTATTCAACTTAATGTATGATAGAAATATCCAATGTTATAATATCAGAGTGGAACTTCAAATTTCTTCATTTCTTATAATCCACAAATCTTGGATAAATCACTACCCAACTGAGAGGAGGGGGAATATCTTTTCCTTTGAGAGACTTTTGAAGTAGAATCATGTGAACTACCCATTCTTCTATATAAGAGCACCATGCAGCAGTAATATTCTTTTTCTCTCCAGCCATAGTCACCATTTTCAATGTTTCTATTGGTCACAGAAGTTGAAAGGTTGCATGATTTTATCTTAGTGTCACAAGCACCTGTGATACATTCTGATTTGGCTATGGCCTGTATCTTTATTTGAAAAGTGATAACCATTGTGACATCTAAATGTGAGTAATCTCCCTTCTGTAAGAACTCTCCTGTACTAATGGAAAAAAAGATCAAGGCACTGGCCTTGCATTTTATTTTTGTATACATACAAGTATTTTGTGCAAAAGCTACCATAATTTAAAAGTAATTAAAAGAACGACCCTGATTTATTTCACAAAAATGTACAGAAAATTCACTGTGCGTGAATACTCCTGATACCCTGTAGTACAATGCAGTGAAGGAAAGTTGGCAGACAGGGGTGACTATGACAGTTGGCAAACTGGCAGTTGCTTATGCATGTGGATCACAAACTTACTTTACAAACATTTGTGTCCTACAGGCCAACCTATTATTTTTTGTTGGTGTTTCATATTCTGATAGACCTATTTGAGTCATTCTTAATGCAGCAGGGAGTCAAACAGGTATATCCATTCTTGGCTGTAATCTCTGATGGTGGAGCTGTGGCATCGATGGTTTTGGAGTTGTCCTAAATTCTAAGCTTAGGTCGACAGTCCTATTGTAGGCAAGATACAGAATCAAATACCTTTGAAGCATTTTGGAGAAAATTAAGGTTCCTTTTGCAACAGTTGACCACCCATTATCTCCTGCTAATTCCACTTTTTCCCCCACCTGCCAAATGCCATCAATAGAATTGAATCATCTACCCCAAAATGTAGCATTCTCCTGATTGACAACTTCAGTTACTACCATGAGCATATGAAGCAAAACAAACAGAACCAGCATGCATGTGCTGTATTCTGTTCCTCAATTAATAATAGTCTCATGCAACTAATTTGCTCTCCAGCTATAAGTAATGGCTGCTTTGGTTTGCCATTAACTCCTTGCCACCTGAAACACCATTTGGCACAACTTATTGTTTAATTTGTATCCAATGTGCTGTTAGGATCTTGAAAAAAATATTAGGATCAATTTTTTATTGTACGATAGGGCCAATTGGAATGATTTAAAGTAGGTTCTACTTCAGACTGGCATTCCATGTACCAGTCAAAAGATCGGAGTCTGATCTGAGATTTGAGTTCAGGCTCCGAGCAGGATATCCCAATCAATCGGTTAAAGATTGGCATGAGCTTACAGATGATGGAGGAAAATGAGCCAGAGAAGCTTAGCGCTAATTTCCTCCTAGGCCAAAACCACATTGCAATTTGCCAATGCCCCCACCCTCCCTTCTCTTGTTGTAGGCGACTCCCAGTGCATCTAAGAAGAAGAATTGCCCTCCATATTGGATCGGGGTGCTACATTGAGAAGAATGCAAGAACTATTTAAATTTCTGATTAAAATATTTAAATAATGGTCCCAAACTTGTTGCAGGACCCTTTTGTGATATCGGTCTGCCCCAGCGCCTGACTCGCCATATGATAAACTTGGCCAACAACTCATGACGCTAACCGGCAGGAAGGACTCTTTAACAGCATTATTTAAAGGGCTCATCCACTACATATAGGTTAGTTGCTAGTCTGTCATTTGAGGTTGCTGATCAACTTCTGGGTGGTTTTTAGCCTGTTTTCTGACTGTGAAAACTTAATTCTGACTGCCGAGAAGAAGATTTTGCTGGTGCTGTACTGTTTTTGTCTGTCTTAACAACAATTTTACTGCAATCATAGGTGGTCTGATAGGGTTGCCTTTGGGCCTGGAGAACGTGAGAGAGCATCATGGAAGAGAGGAGAGAGTAAGAGGAGCTTGCTGAGTAGGGAGAAGGAGGGCACAGCACAGGAGGCCATACCCGCAGCGGGTCTTCAGGGAGCAATTCTACACTAACTTCTCAGAGGAGCAATATCTCAGGCGCCTCCGGTTCACAAAAGAGACTGTCACCGAGCTATATCACCTGCTGCATCCACAACTCGAGCCTTGTACCAGGGCATGTCAGCAATGCTTGTGATTTTCAAGGCCACAGTAACCCTTAGCTTTTATGCCACAGGCTCATTCCAGGCTGCAGCAGGTGACATTAGCGATACCTCCTAGTTTGCATGCCACCATTGTATCAGAGAGGTCACGAGGCTCTCCACACCAGGAGTAATACCTACATCTCTTTTCACATGGACCGAAGCAGGATGAGGGAGCACTAGGCTTCGCATACATTGCAGGGTTCCCCAGGATGCAAAGTCCCATAGTCTGCACTCACATTGCTTTGCGTGCTTCCCATCACCAGCCTGGCATCTTTATCAATAGAAAGGGATTCCACTCTCTCAATGTCCAGTTGGTTTGCGACCACAGGCGGCGCATCATACAGGTCTGAGCCCAGTTTCGTGGCAGCAGTCATGATTCATTTATCCTGCGCCTGTCCTCTGTGCCACCTTTATTTCATGATGTGGAGTTGCCGGTGTTGGACTGGGGTGGACAAATGTGAGAAGTCACACAACACCAGGTTATAGTCCAACAGCTTTATTTGAAATCACAAGCTTTCGGAGCGCTGCTCCTTCGTCAGGTGAAGTGAAGAGATGCATATAGACACAGCATATATAGTCACAGAACACTGCCAGATGATTACAGGTAATCTTTCTAACTGCCCTTTATCACACCTCGGCAGAAAGATAATCACAGCAATCAAAGGTGTGAATGGTGTCCAAACAGGTCAGTCAGGAAAACATTACATCAAAGAACAATGAGGTGGGGTCACAAGGGGTCAAATGTTGCAGATGCTGGGGTCTGTATGAAAAACAAAGAACAAGCAAAATACAATATATAAAAAAAAATTTTTTTTGCTGGAAATCACAGCAGGTCCGGCCGCATCTGTGTAGAGAGAACAAGCCAATGACGACTCGAGTCTGGATGACTCTACGTCAGGTGGGGTTATATGTAGCGTGACGTGAACCCAAGATCCCAGTTGAGGCCATCCTCATGAGTGCGGAACTTGGCTTCCACCCTAACCACGTTAAAGAAACCATCCCCTATGGACAAGCCCTGCGAATACACAGGATCTGCTCAGACGAGGAGGAACGCGATGGACACCTACAGACGCTGAAAGACACCCTCGTAAGAACGTGATATGACGCTCGACTCGTCGATCAACAGTTCCGACGGGCCACAGCGAAAAATCGCATAGACCTCCTCAGAAGACAAACACGGGACACAACCAACAGAGTACCCTTCGTCGTCCAGTACTTCCCCGGAGAGGAGAAACTACGCCATGTTCTTCACAGCCTTCAACATGTCATCGATGATGATGAACACCTCGCTAAGGCCATCCCCACGCCTCCACTACTCGCCTTCAAACAGCCGCCTAACCTCAAACAGACCATCGTTCACAGCAAATTACCCAACTTTCAGGAGAACAGCGACCACGACACCACACAACCCTGCCACGGCAACCTCTGCAAGACATGCCAGATCATCAACACAGATACCATCATCACACGTGAGGACACCACCCACCAGGTACATGGTACATACTCATGTGACTCGGCCAACGTTGTCTACCTCATACGTTGCAGGAAAGGATGCCCCGGAGCATGGTACATCGGCGAGACCATGCAGACACTGCGACAACGGATGAACGGACACCGCACAACAATCGCCAGGCAGGAGTGTTCCCTCCCAGTCGGGGAACACTTCAGCAGTCAAGGACATTCAGCCCCCGATCTTCGGGTAAGCATTCTCCAAGGCGGCCTTCGAGACACACGACAACGCAGAATCGTCGAGCAGAAACTGATAGCAAAGTTCTGCACTCATGAGGACAGCCTCAACTGGGATCTTGGGTTCATGTCATGCTACATGCAACCCCACCTGACGTAGAGTCATCCAGACTCGAGTCGTCATTGGCTTGTTCTCTCTACACAGATGCGGCCGGACCTGCTGTGATTTCCAGCAAAAAATTTTTTTTTTTATATATTGTATTTTGCTTGTGCTTTGTTTTTCATACAGACCCCAGCATCTGCAACATTTGACCCCTTGTGACCCCACCGCATTGTTCTTTGATGTAATGTTTTCCTGACTGACCTGTTTGGACATCGTTCACACCTTTGATTGCTGTGATTATCTTTCTGCCGAGGTGTGATAAAGGGCAGTTAGAAAGATTACCTGTAATCATCTGGCAGTGTTCTGTGACTATATATGCTGTGTCTATATGCATCTCTTCACTTCACCTGACGAAGGAGCAGCGCTCCGAAAGCTTGTGATTTCAAATAAAGCTGTTGGACTATAACCTGGTATTGTGTGACTTCTCACCTTTATTTCAATTAGGCTGTCAGATTACAGGCTGCATACTGGGCAACAAGGGCTATCCCCTTAGACTTGGCTAATGACTCCTGTCAGAAACCCGGGTACAGCTTCAGAGCTGGCCTAAAACAAGAGCCATGCCGCCACCAGAAACGTCATTGAGCAGCCAGTACGCGTGCTCAAGCATTGCTTCTGCTGCCTGGACCATTATGGAGGAGCTGTGCAGTACACCGCTGGTTGGGTATCCAGATTTGTGATCATCTGCTGTATGCTGAATAACTTTGCCATCATGAGGGACCAGCCCTTACCACCTCCTGGACAGCAAGAGGTGGAGCAGGAGAAGGAGCAGCATGAAGAGGAGGAAGCGCAGAGGTGGCATTGACCACAGTGCCCCTAGCTGCCAAAGGTTTCTTACCAGCTCCACTTTCAGCACTTACCTTGTTGGTAAAATTACTATTTCCAGACCCTGGGATCCCCCCATTTTTGCCATGACCGGGAAACCAACCTTGGAATCCATTCTACACCGGTGCTGTCAGAACTGGGAGCCCTCCTTCTAGTGCTGGCAGACTGCAGTTCCCTCTTGCAGTGCTAACAGACCTCTGAATTTACTACCAGTGCTGCCAGTGCTTAGGACCATCCCAGTGATGCCAAAATGGACATTCCACTCTCCCAGTGCTGCCAAACCCACGCTCACACCCAGCACTCCCAAACTCCAGTAACTTGAGCTATACCAAATCCCAGGTGTCCCTTCCCCACATCAAATAAATCAGTTCCTCTCTAAAATGTATAATTTAATTTGTGTTTGAATTTACAACTTTATTACTTTTATTATAATTGTACCATGAACAATTCTATGGGAGATCAACTAGTATGTAAAATGGAGATGCATCCATCATACTTCAGGTGTCACTCTGACAGTCATGCAAATTTCTGTGCCACACTTTAACTTTCTTTCTCTTTTTTATGCTTCTTTTAATCAATTACAATGTACAGGGAAACCTCCCCATCAACAGTAAATGATTTACTTCAGAAATACATTTAAAAAAAGAAAGTAAACAGATCTCTAATTGACCTGTGGAGCTACCTAAGAATCGTTTACTTTTAATTGACAAGGGGCTGAATTTTGCCGGCGCTCAGGGCAGGTTCGGAGGCAGGTCTGCTGTCAAAATGGCAGTGATTGACAGCGGGGCGGAAGTCCGCTCTGAACCCGTGACCTTGTTAATTTCCCAAGTGCCGGCTCTGCCTGTGGTTTGCAGACCCGGCACTAAGCAGCGGGTCAGGCAATTGAGATACTTAAGAAGCTGCTTAAAGGTATTTAAGTAGCATTGTACCAGGTCCTACTGTTTTTTACGAGGTTCCCAGCGCTCGGGGATCACGACAGGTAAGTGTGTCGGGTTCTCAATGACTGCATTGCTGTGAATAGTTGGCAGCTGCAAAAGTGGTATAAAAGCTATCATTTCACAGCTGTTCAATTTCCAATCTAAGAGGCTGGAGCCTTCAGGATTTGGAATATACTTTTCAGCTTTATGGAGGTTTGAAGTGTTTGGAGCAAACTCTCTATCCAGTGTCACCTCATTGGAGCAACCTCTCTCACCACTGACAGATTGCTTCTGTCATCTCAACTTCAGCTGCCATCTATTCCATCAGCATCCATGCCCTTGAAAAAATCTCACCTTGGTCCTCAGAATCCCACCACGATCAGCCCTAACATCAGCATTACCAGGCACACCAGCAGCATCAACAACAGCACCAACCTTCTCCACAATCACCTGATGCAGCACAGGACAGAGGGCATCAGCACCTGAGCACATTGCCGCCCGGGAGCCAGATTTACTTCACTTGGCGCTGTACACCTTGGCTGACACATGATGCGCCAGGTTGGCACCACACCAACACCATAAAGCATCCCTACAATGCCTAAGATCTGTCCAAGAAGGCAAAGGGTTGAAAATAAAGATTTCAATGTTTGACAACACATTAACAGAAACTTTACATGAACATTGGCGATAACACCCATCTGCCTACCCTTGTGTGTTGCTAGTTGGTATGATTGGACAAAGGTGAGTGCGAGGAGTGGCTAGTGAGATGGGGAAGTGATAATGTAGATAGAGAGTGATGGGTGGAGGTGCAAGGTAAGTTGGTGTGAGTAAGGATGTGCAGGAGTAGGGTAGGGAAGGCAGAGTGATGGGGATCTGATGAGTGGCACAGCAAGATGAGGCTGAGTGTGGCTTTGCAGTAACGTTTTGTGATCTACTGAGATCATTGAAAGGTTGGCGCCACTGCAGCCTGGACCTCCTGATGACATCCCTGCTTGTGCCCTCCTGTGCAATGTGCAACCAGGCTGTGATAGTCTCCTGGGGAGGTCTCTTCTGCCCATTGGAAGGGAAGAGAATCTCCCTGCGTGCTGTGACTCCCTCCTTAAGCATATGGAGGAAGTAATGGGAGAGCCTGGGTGTAGCCGCACACCTTTGTGCAGTGCTCGTCAGTGTTTGCAGCACCTCAGTGCTGTAGAACACTGACAGCACAACTCTCAAAATGATTGTGGCCACGGTCCCTTTAAGGAAACCGGCTGATGACACGTCATTAAATAACGTCATCAGACCCGCTTCCTATTAATTGGCCGGGAACCTCAGAGGGTGGGCTTAACAAGCCCCATCAACGGAAAATCTTGTTGGATGCTGGGATCGAGACAGAGGCGTGGTCCCCACACGCCACAGACGTCGCCCGCCCTGGACCCACCGAGGTTGGAAAAATACAGCCCTAAGTTACAAATACAGCACTTCAGCAGCAGAATAATATACTGTGTGTTACATTGTATAATGCTTCTGTTCATATGAAACAGTGTATTCTCTGATTTATTGAATGTAGTACCATGGGAAATCTAGTAATATTTGTTGAAAAGATATCTCAAAATCTGAGATTAGATACCAAAAGTCATAACAAAATATCACAACTCAATTAGCTAAATCAAGATCAGATACAAGAAAATAAATATTCTCTTAAAAAGACTGTAAATTTAGTTCTCAATGCTCCCCATCTTATCTATTTTATCTGCCCCGTCAATCAGTGTTGTTCCATATGAGTGAAAGCAAGCAAAAATTGTGTTTATCCACAGTATGGAATCAAAGTTAGACAGTAATGACTACAGATTTGTATCCCCACTGTCACCATGTCAGAACTATACTGAATAAGAAACTCTTGTAACAGCTCAATTACGGTTCCCAATTTGACATCTTGGCAAAGTTGGTCAATTTAGATCAGTTTCAAGGACCATAACTCATTGATTCTCTCAATACCAAGCACAAAGTTAAGTCACCCTCAACATTTCTGGAACCTCAATACGGTATGGATTTTTTTTTCCATTGAAAGGCTAGCTGCGTGTCTCTCATCTGGTGAGTCGCGTGGCCTCCTCGGGGGATGCAAACATTAGATCATGATAAACGGCAATTCATCCTATCACAGCACTCTGCAGTGATTGTTCAGAGAAGCATATTTGAACCACTCTGTTTGTCTTCATTAATTGCATAGCAAATATCACAGACTAGAAATTCTGACCCTGGGGGACAGAATTCCAGCTTATTAGTGGCGGCAAGGGGTCGGAATTTGGGATAAATGTCAGATCCGCTGGGTTTTTGCTCCATTTACGTTTAATTTGAAAATCCCAACCTATTGGGTGGGGGGGTGGGGATGGGTGCTTTTTCTGCCTGCAGCCTTCTCCTGCCTCGGCAGCAGTTTGAAGCAGTGTTTGGGGACATTCCCAGAATACCCTTAGAGTTCCACACAGCTCACCTCTTAGGTCCAGAAGATCCCACGCCTGCTGAGAGTTCCATTCTGGGCCTCTTGAAAGCCCCAAATGAGTGTTAAACTAAAGATAATTGATCTGTGGGGGAATTAAAATTCTTTAAACCTTTTAACTTTGGCCCAATAAGAGTCTCGGAGAATGTCATCGAATTACAGTATGCAGACGATGCTTGCATCTGCGCTCACTTGGAGGTCGAACTCCAAACCATCGTAAACACCTTCACCGAAGCATACGAGAGCATAGGCCTTACACTAAACATCCGTAAGACAAAGGTCCTCTACCAACCTGCCCCCGCCACACAGTGCTGCCCCCCGATTATCAAAATCCACGAC
Organism: Somniosus microcephalus; assembly: GCF_052327205.1. NCBI lineage: Eukaryota > Metazoa > Chordata > Chondrichthyes > Squaliformes > Somniosidae > Somniosus > Somniosus microcephalus. The sequence goes on along the minus strand of NC_140989.1, from coordinate 71,077,175 downwards.
AAGGCCTTGGACAACGTGGACCACTTTCCATACCTCGGGAGCCTACTGTCAACAAGGGCAGACATCGACGACGAAGTCCAACACCGCCTTCAGTGTGCCAGTGCAGCCTTTGGTCGCCTGAGGAAGAGAGTGTTTGAAGACCAGGACCTCAAACCCGGCACTAAGCTCATGGTCTACAGGGCAGCAATGATACCTGCCCTGCTGTATGCCTCAGAGACATGGACCATGTACAGCAGGCACCTCAAAGCACTGGAGAGGTACCACCAACGCTGCCTCCGCAAGATCCTGCAAATCCATTGGCAGGATAGGCGCACCAATGTCAGTATTCTTGCTCAGGCCAACATCCCCAGCATCGAAGCTCTGACCATGCTCAATCAGCTCCGATGGACGGGTCACATTGTCCGCATGCCTGATACTAGACTCCCAAAACAAGCGCTCTATTCGGAGCTCCGGCACGGCAAGAGAGCCCCAGGTGGGCAGAGGAAACGCTTCAAGGACACCCTCAAAGCCTCCTTGAAAAAGTGTAACATCCCCACCAACACCTGGGAATCCCTGGCCCAAGACCGCACAAAGTGGAGGAGAAGCATCCGGGAAGGTGCCGAACACCTCGAGTCTCTTCGCCGGGAGCAAGCGGAAGCCAAGCGCAGGCAGCGCAAAGAGCGCACTTCAACCCAAGCACCCCACCCATCCGTCCCCTCAACCACCATCTGCCCCACCTGTGACAGAGACTGTAGGTCCCGCATTGGACTCATCAGTCACCTGCGAACTCATTTTTAATGTGGAAGCAAGTCATCCTCGGTTCCGAGGGACTGCCTAAGAAGAAGAAGAAGAGTCTCGGGCTCCCTTTCTCTCCCCCCGCACCCCCCCTCCCCCACCCCATCACTTAGAGGTTTTCCTGGCAAAGCAGAGAGGGTGTTTCTGTTGCATGTCTACAGGTATGAGCCGCTGGCCCAATATTTAACTGACCCCACGATTTGGGACAGGGTCATGGGATGGACTCCTAGATTCCTCTGCCCTCAGGAATATGATGTTCTACTGGACTACACGATAAGATTCGGCTGCTGTGACCCTGCTCTGCTCCTCAATTGCTTCAGGTTTTAAGACACCATCTTCTAGCCTACAGCTCATCTCCTACCGGCTACGGTTACCTGCTGAGCTTCTGACTGTACTTCAATGCACTGCTGATTTCTCAGCTTTATTTTGCTGCTGTGTGGGTATTGGACAGAAATCAATTTTTTCCTGGTTTCTCTCCCTTCATGCCCTCTTCTTGCTCATCTTGTCTATGAGACCCACTTCCTGCTCTCTTGACCCCATTCCCACTAAGATGTTGATCACCCATCTTTCCTTCCTGGCCCCCATGCTGTAAACATTGTAAAACGTTCCTTCTCCTCAGGCAGTGCCCCTCTTCAAAACTGCAGCCATCACCTCCCTCCTTTAAAAAAAAAAAACACCCTCGACTCCTTTGTTCTTGCAAACTTCCCTTTCTTCTCCAAAGTCCATCGATCTGGAGGACCCGCGCAGGCCGCTCACCAGCTGCTGCTGCTGGAAGAGATACCGCGCCTGCACGGCCGTGCAGAAAATTTAAAGGGCCCGCACAGGGAAAACATTTTTTAGAGGGAACATTGGATGTCTCCTCCCAAATTGGTTCCCATCTTTCTCACTTCCGCCCCTGCCACTGCACTGAAATGATCCCTGTCTTATGTGAACGTGACTAGTGCACTATCTCTGCTCAGTCTTCTGACCTCTCTGTAGCCTTTGAAATATCGACCAAATCATTATCCTCATAGCATATACTCCGAGGCCATGTCTGCTGTCCCCCAAACCTACTATCTCCTTCAGGTACCCAACAGAATCTCCAGTGCATATTTCCTCCTTCTGCATGCCATGCCTCAGACATTAATGCCACCCACTCCTGCTGGTCAGCAATCCACAGGTTTGCAAAGGCCATTCTATCCCTGCACGAACTCTCCTATTGAGAGACTTTCGGGGCTCTCCCCTCTTCTGAGAGACTTTCAGGGATTTCCCTGTTCTGTTGAGAGTTTTGTGCCCCCTATCCCCCCAACTCTCTCCTCCATCATTTCCCATCCCTGCCCCTCTCCAATCATTACCCTCCCAGTCCCTTCTCCTTCTCCCATCTCTTTCCTTCTCCCCATCTCTCTCCTCCCCATCTCCTCTCCCCCTCCCCTTCCCCTCTCCGTTTCCTCCTCCTCCCCTCCTCTCCTCTCTCTCCTCCCGTCTTAGGCTTGTTTAGTAATTTGATGTAAAAGAATAATAACCAAAATGAAGTCATACCACAGTTATCAAAAAGCAACATAGATGAGGACAGACATTTCACACCATATTTCTTTAAAAGTATCACACTTTCAAACAAACATTTATTACATTTACATTAATTACCTTCTCAGTATGGTGCTTTTATCATTTACCATAGCTTCTGAGTAAAGAATACTGATTCTGCTTTGCCTATTAGCACTAAACATCCCAAACAACTAATAATATGAGAGGCAGTTACTGTGCAAATCGCATTATGCATGTGTGTGCTCTGGGGCAGTTAAGCATGATTAGTTTCCTTTGATCCAGTGTTATTCTGCTCCATCCAGCTAATTTTCAATGGAAATTTTCAAAAAAGGCCCTTACTTATTCTAGTTTGTTGGGTTTTTTCTAATGAAGTCTTGCCACATTACTGTATAACATTTTGATATAATACCTTATGTATAACTGTTATGGAAAATGAATAAAACTGCACCCCTGTGAAAATTTGAGAAACAGTGCCAGTTTCTTGGTATTGTGCAAGTCCTGGAAATGTATTTGATAATTTGCTTTTTTATCCTGATAATAAAGTGAAAAAGCTTATATCCTATGAATTCTTTAACAGAAAACAATTTCTATTAGAATCTGATTAAAATTGAAATCTTTCATAACCGAAGTACTTTCATTGTATAATATTACTGATTAAAACCAAAAGGTTACCAAAAGGCAGAACATGGTAGGTTTAGTGATACACAATTACTAACCATGTGAATGACTGTAGAACATACTGCTGAAAGAGAAGAAAGAACAGAATTTTCAGTTATAGGTGCCCTAAAATATAGTTTGCTTTATTAAAACTTTTAACAACATTTCTAATTGTTGCTCTGCTCCTAACTGATGAATTTTAGTGGGCTGAGATGATCATTTAGATCCTGCAATATATTTTCTCATGAAAGTTTTAGAGTACTTTAAAATCAGACAATTGCAGATGCTATGTTAAAACTTCTGTGTCTGTGATTCCAATATTCTGTTTAGTTTCTTTCTCGTATGGCTCTATAACCTGCAGAACCTCACTCCATTCCAAATGACTCTTGAATTCCTCATGACCTATAAAGAAAAACTACAGTCCTGCAGCCAGTTTTACAACCCGACTATCTCTCCACTCATAACTTTCACTCCCTTGCCGACATATATATAAAAAGTGCTGACTACTTTCCAATCCCAAAGACAATTGGGTGGATTAACTAACTATGTTTTCAAGTAAAAGTGCTATGTTTTGGTAGAAAAACATTTCTAAATATTTGTAATGTTGGTCCTAGAAGTTGGCCCTGATTTAAGAATTGTAGTCCTTTTGACAAATGCAGCCATTTTAGAACTGTCTGTCAGTCTGTGAAGGAATACCACGGCTGAACTCTCAATTTGGAGAAAATTCCTCCAACCAACCTTATATAGTTATACAATATTTTGATATCTGGCACTTGGAGGTACTTACATTCACCAGGCTCAGTGTACATGAGTTTTTAGTAGTTTTGCGAGACAACCATGATCTGATGGAACTTTCTTCATGTTGATGAATTGTGGAAAAAATAATCTTCATTATCATTATATTTTTCAAATAAATTGCTTGAGTTAAAGATGTCTTCGTAGCAAAGCCTTAGTATTACCATTAGGAAGGTGAATGCATCTATTTCTAAGTTTTTTTTATAGATTACTTTGTCACAATATATTTCAATATCTGAGATGGCTAGCATAGGCCTGAAAGGTGGAGTCATTATGAACAGGCCCACCACAATGTGGAATTTTAAGAAATGAGTAGCCTGCCTTGCTTCAAACTTTCACTTTCACAACAGAATATAGATAAGCCTTGTGAAGGAAAGGTGCTTGCTTCTCTTTACATGGCCAACTATAGAACAATTAAATATTGAATTAAAGGTTTTCAGTTGTCAATTTAACAGAAGCCATAATAATTTCTGCCTTTAAAGGCATTGACCAGATCTGAAACTGACAAGTGTCTTTTGAATGTATTGCTGCAATATGTATTGATGCATAACATTATGGGCAAAAATTTACTGTAGCCAGTGTACAAACAGCGCCTGCCATTTGTTAGACTTGTCCTTGTGTGTTTAATTTCCATAAAACTTTGCGCTGGAAGTTGCTGTAAGTGGGAGATGGAAATGGTGCAACACCCTCTACAGGGCAACTGGGATCTGTGTGAACAGGGAAAGCAACTGTGTATCTTCTTAACCAATCAGATTGAAGTACTGTGAAATGAATAGTGCAGAATCTGAACCAGGGAGTGTAAGTCAGAATAATGAATTCAATGTCAAATTAGATACAAAAAGCAAAATAAAGAGAGGGAAAGAAAGATTGGATTAAAAGAGTGAGGAAAAAAAGAGACAAAGAAAAAGTTAAAAAAATGTAATTACATTTTTGTTAAATCTCCAGCAACAATTAAAAGCTGAAGAAATCAGACTTGTAATAGTTAATTTTCAGTGTCAGAGAGTTGTTTCCCAATAATTAAGACTTATCACGTCATTAAAAAAGGTACTTCAACTGAAATGGACAAGCCTTAACTTTCTGTGGTGAGTTTATAGTTCCTATAAAAGAAAAGAAAGACTTGCATTTATATAGCGCCTTTCACAACCACTGGACATCTCAAAGCGCTTCACAGCCAATTAAGTACTTTTGGAGTGTAGTCACTGTTGTAATGTGGGACACGCAGCAGCCAATTTGCACACAGCAAGCTCCCAGAAACAGCAATGTGATAATAACCAGATAATCTGTTTTTGTTATGTTGATTGAGGGATAAATATTGGCCAGGACACCGGGGAAAACTCCCCTGCAAGTACTGGAATTTCATGCCATTCAATGCACTTGAATGGTGAGTCAGACAGTGAGATGCCATATTTGTGAAGCTAACAGTAGAGCGGTGTATCTCGGAGAGCAACATCTGGATTTTTGCGTATAACTGCACATCTGCCCTTGTCTGAAGTTGTTGTGCGATTTGTGCATAAATAACGGTGAGCGCCGTTAGCCTCATCATTATTTTGACAGTGAATTCTGGCCCAGTACTTCAATGAACTGAGTAATTTCAACATAGCAAATAGCCACTGCCTGTGACAAACTGTTCAAGCTAAATCTTCTGAAACTGAAATAGACTATTGCCAATCAGAAGCTCTAGTCATAATCTTTGCTCAAAAAGAAGGGAATCCAAATAATAGCTGAAAAGAAACTAAACAAGAATAATCAAGCACCCATGCACACTTCCAACCAAATTTAGACCCAAAAGAGCACAACTTACAATTTTTGTCTTGCTCCTCTCACAGGTTTCCACAATCTCCTCTGCCAAGTCCTGGAGGAATGACTCAGGCGAACTATAATAGTAATTGTGCATCGTGCCCTGTTTCATATAGTGCACCATTGCACTTTGGGCACTGATCAAGTAATGAAACTAGTTTGATTTTAAGTAAACTTTGAAGTATAATAAAATTATAAAAGAGTAAGCTCTGAGAAAGTGGGTGGTAGATTTGGTTAAACCAGTCTTTCATCTATGCGACTTGGGTTTAAACCCAGCCCAGACTAATGTAAGTCTCCTTTGTCTGCTGACTGTGAAGTAAGCTTAGACAACCTAAGCCCATTTGCTAGTGTGTATAGATTACAGCAACAAACTTTCTCTAATTTGTTATTAATTGACAATCTCACACAGAAACCACAGGATGGGTAGTGTGGGAAATGAGGAAAATGTCACATTAGGGTTATTCTTCCGAGGTTAGGGCTACGGCATCTGGCTGTGCTGTACATAACAAGATGGTTGATATTGACAGTGAGTGACCAAAATTGGAAGAGTTCCATTTCCCAACCATAACATTCCTCACCTTGATAAAAATTGAAAAAAGAGCGAGCAATCATATATTACAAACTAGCTGCAGTGCCCGGTGGTGCCAAGGCTTTTTCGAGGGCATGTTGGTGTTGGAAGAGAGAGAGAGAGTGACTGGGGGGAAGAGAGAGAGCGACTGGGGGGAAGAGAGAGAGTGACGAGGGGGGAGGAGGAGGGGGAAGGGGGAAGGGGGGAAGGGGAAGGGGGGGAAGGGGAGGTGGAAGGGAGGTGGGGGGAAGGGGAGGGTGGGAGGGGAGGGAGGTGGGGGTGGAAGGGGAGGTGGGAGAGAGGTGGGGGGGAGGGAGGGGGGGTGTGGGGGGGGGTGGGGAAAGGGAGGGGGGGAAGCGGGTGTGGGGGAAGGAGGGGGGGAGACAGCAGACCCTCTCCCCTTTGCCAGTGTTGGTCCCTGTCTGGGCCGGAAGCCTGGGACTGGAGTTGCGCTGCTGGCCATTGGAGAAGCCTAGGCCTCGGTCTCGGGCCCCTGCACTGACATGGCCCAGCCTACCTTTTAATACCTTGAAACATGAAACTTAAAGTACTTATAAAACATTTTTGGTCAATCTTTCTATAACATACACTTTACAACATCACCAATCTTTTTATTAAAAAAGGGGTGCTCACCTCTCAGTGTGTTGTATCACAAACAATGGCTGCCGCTTGCTTTTCAGTTGGAAAGATTAGGCCCTGCCCACACAGTCAATTGTCTGTCCTGGTCACCAGGACCCGATTGGAAGCACTGAAGCCCCACCCACTCTATGTTCCTGTACTAAGATGGCCACGCATGCACTCTTACACACTGAATCAAAATGGCGTTGCACTGAAACATTTTTGCCCTCCTTGACAAAGATGGCTGCCGTTAACCTGGGGCTGTCAGCAGAAGAAATTCCCTCAGCTGCAAACACAGGATCTTCAGATTATTATTCGGGGCTTGCGACCTACCCCAGTTGCTTATGAAGCCTCCCAACCTACCGACCCCGGGAATGGAGCTGAGGCAGCACTCTTCCCTGTGCCAGTGTTGGTCCCTGTCTAGGCCGGGAGCCTGGGACTGGAGTTGCGCTGCTGGCAGTTGGAGAAGCCTAGGCCCCGGGCCTGGAAAAACGGTGAAAGGTAGGAAAATTATAGAGGTTAGAGAAAAGATTTACAAATTAATTAACTTTTTTTAAAAACAATGTGTGTTTTAAAAGCAACTTTTTTTTTGCTGGAAATGTAGATTTGAAAAGAAACACGCAGAAAGCGGGAAAAAGAACTGAACAGTTTGGAATCAAGATGGCGGCCACTCACCTCGGTTCAGAACGATAAGGCCCGCCCACACACGCACTGATTGGTCAACCGTCAGGTCACTGAACTGTAGGATTGGTCAATCGTCCTGTCACTCGACTGTAGGATGGCTCGCCCGCACACGCAATGAACCCACCCCCGTGACACAGTGATTGGTCGACCGTCGGGTCGCTCGACTGTATGATTGGTCAACCTTCACGTCGCTCGATGTTAATGAGCGGATAATGAGTGGAATTTTGAATGTTTTTTGGATACCGTCGGAACAATTTTTGTCCGACCAAAAAGTAAATATGCCTACAAGAGTCCCCTAATGATGAGCTTTCTTTTGATATAACATATGTGTAGGTACACTCTATAACTTTTGATTGTATAGCCGGACAGAGAGACAGAAAGACAGACAGAGAGACATACCGTTTTATATATATAGATGCAATAATGTGATCTTCAGCACCTGTATCAGATGCCATCTCCCCACACTATGGAATGCTGATGCCTATGCAGTGTCCAATGCGCAGAGCTCTTAATCTGGAAGTACCTCAGATGCTTGGAGCCTGTGCATTGGTTATGCAATAGGCTCATTAAAGCCCCAGTTTTGATGCAAATAAGGGGAGGTTCCCTTAATGCAAGCCTCTCTCAGCTTTAATTTTTTAAAATGCATTGTTTATTTTGGTACTGTCTCTCTACTATATTGCTGTTGTTAGAAAAAAAAGTTAGGGAAACTTTTTGGAGCTTTCTTGAGAGCTTATTAAAGCTGTACTGCATCTGTTATTTGTGCATGTTTTTCCAATAAAAGGGAGTAGTTGATTTGTGAGGTGGAATAGGCTTACCTCGCTATTTGCAGATTCTAGGGATTGGCTTCTCAGATGTTCCATAAAGAGCCATCCCTATTCTGCCACCCGTTTGTAGAGGGCCAAACTTTCATCTGCAGAAATGCTCAGAGACTAAAATTTCCTGAAGGAGGTCATGAGAATTATGCACACTTCTGGAGCCAGACTTATGGTCTATTTCCAAGACAGGGAAAGCATTGTCAGTGCCTGTGAACTAGACAGGAGAAAAAAGCAGCACCAAACAGAGGAAGAAGGCTTCCCCAACCACGTGACAAAAGACTTGCCTGAGAGCACTGAGTCAGTAAGAGTATCAGGGCAGCATCTAATAGTTGAAACCTTTAAGAGCCTTAAAACAAGAAAGAAAGAACTTACATTTATATAGTGCCTTTCATGACCTCAGGGTATTCAAAGTGCTTCACTGGATAGCAATGCTGTGCAGCATGCACCAGACAAGCAATGATCTTGGAGACCTTGGTGAGGCTGTACTGTAATAAGCCCCTTCTTCTGTCCAAGAATTAGAAGCGCTCCATCAAGGTATCTATAGCATACTCAGTAATGACCTTGGTAACCACAAGAGCATTTACCTATTTACATTCATCTGGTGTTCCTTCCTGTTTGGCTTCTCCATCAAATAACCCAGGCACAGAGGCCTGACTTGGAAAGGTACATTCACCTGCATGATCACTAACCACCTGGACACCGATGGAGTGGAATATCTTGTAGGTAATTAATCAGAATCATGTGTAGGGGTCTGAATGGCCATTTGGGTGTCATCAATATCCACCCTGGATATTGTTTGGATCTGTATCCACAGCTATTGGGTACAGATGTGTGTGAAATTTCTAAAAGACATAGGGGGCGATTTTGTGACTGGGGGCGCGTTGGAGGCGGGACTATTGCTTGTCGGTTCGATGTCCCGCCTCCATCGATTTGTGGCCAACCCACGCTATTTTCCCTTGATTGACCTTGTTAAGCCCGCTCAGCGGGATTAGCAGGCCAATTAAGGGAAAGCCGGTTGCAGAGCACGTCAAAGTATGACATTTCATCTGGCAAAATTTTTTGACAAATGAATTGTCATCGTTTGACAGCCCTGTGAAGCTGTCAAACAGTGACATTCTCTGCAGTTTGATGAGGTCTTGCATACAAGACCTCATCAACCTTCTTTCTTTTGCAGAATTGAGATGGTTGTTGCATCTGAGAGTGCAACGACCATCTCTCATCTGCAACACGGAGTTCGTGTCTCTCCGCATACAAACCGACTGAAGCCTGCAGGAAGGAACAAAGGTAAGTACACTTTTAAAAACACTTTGCACTTACCTCAGATACTCACCTCTACACTCTTGCAACCATCACTTACCTTCACACCACACGTTTGCACCCCCCCGACCCCCACAGACCCAGTACTTGCTGAGCTGAGCTGGCGTGTTTTGGAGCCTTCAGGAAGCCCGCACTTGTTAGGGCAAAAAGGGAACAATCCTATTTTCTGCCTGTTAACTACCTGTTAAGAGGCAGTTAATAGGCTTTAATCCCTTCCCGCCTCCAAGGTGACGGGACCCGCCTCCTGGGAAGATGGCCTGGGGGCGGGTTGAGCACCCACCCCCAAATTCTGCCATTTTCCTGGCAGTCCCGCCTCCATACCCACCTCCCCAGGGCTGGCAAAATCACCCCATAGATTGAAAACAGCCCTACTTGAACAGTCATATAACATTCTGCCTGCTTGTTCCATTCTTTTATGATTGCATTCGAATTGAATAAGTTTTGAAAGGAATGATAAGAAACTGCATGGTTGTTTACCTGTTACATCCTCAATGAATCTCCCCGGAATCAAGCAACTTCTCCATCTAAGAAAATCTGCCTTTTCTCCGAACAGAATGGAGTTGATCAATGATGTTCTGTTAAGAACTCTATTGTAGGCCTTGTAGTGATTGATATGAGACTGAACCTTAGATTTTTCTCTGGGTTGCAATCACTGTCAGAAGTGTGGCGGGTTGGGACTTTCACTCACACGGCAACTCCAGTGCTGACCCCATCAAAATTTCCAGAGTCAATTTAATTGAAATATTGTGGGTGAGCTCCTATCATTGTCAATGTGCCAGACTGGGAGCTCAACATTAGGAGTTGAGACTGGCTTGATGTTGCAGCATTTAAATGTCCCCAGCTGCACAAAGGGCCAGGCATCATCACTAAAAAATTTTTTGGAAGTATGAGTGACAATCGTTTCAGTATGTCACAGAGGTCTGCTGCAGGGTACAGAGCCCCCAAGTTTCCATATGCTGCAGTAGAAGTGCTGCTAGTCTAAATATAGCAGTTGAGAGAGGCCCTGTTTGGGACTGAATTGAGAATACCCTCAAGGGATAGTGCACTGGCAGAAGTTGTCAAGGCAGTCAGTGTGAACTCCATGACCCCACACAGTTCAGTGCTACAAGAAGTTTAGTGACCATACCATGTCAGGCAAGGTAAGAGTTGTCCGCCACATCCTCCAAAAATGCACTGTACTAAACATGTTTTCCACTTACAATTACCTCCCCCTCATTGTACTTCAAGAGCTTACCATTAATGGCCAGTAGGTACAGTGGGACCCTTTACACTCCCAACCTTCAAGTGTCCCTTCACCCACAGCCTTGCATACATGCACCTCACTAAAAGACTGATGCATATAATTGTTTGGTTCCTAAACCTGTCATTACCCCTTTTATGCCAGCTGACACCTAGGTTTGACTTTATCTCATGGCAACTCTAGGTCATTCTCACTTTTTGCATTATTCTTAAAGGACAAGAGAGCCAGTAATATGAAAGAGAGATAGGCCACAGGTATGGACTCCCAACCTCCACCCTCTGAACCCCAATGAGATAGGCTACTGGTTGTGGACCCCAAATGACTCGCTTTCTCCCCAGCAGGCACCAGACCAAGCTCCACTCTACAGGCATTACAGAGTGATGCAAAAAGTAACACACAGAGCACGTGTAAGGAAGAGAAGCTGTGGGTGGAAGATGAGAAGGAAAACATTGCTGACTCGAGGGCCAGGAAACTTCAGAACCCTGATCTACAGGTTCTGCTTTTAAAAGAAGGATTCCTGCAGAGCATCAAACGTATGTGCAGGCATTGGGGATATGCAGCAGATGGTGGTTCAATTCGAACAGTCCACTTCCTGCATCTGTGACGTTATGATAGATGGCTCCCCAGACCTACAGCCCCCTAAGAGCAAATGGCCAATCTGCAGCTGTGACCCCCACAATAGAGACCCTAAGGGCAATCTTAGCTTTTGCTTGGATGCTCAAATTGCTGCTGTAGAGGCCTTAGGCATCAGAGTGGAGAAGGCGGCTGCATCTTGTAGCTTCGACAGGCTTGGCAAACGGTTACAGATAATCATCTTTCAGGACTTCATTAATCTGATTGGTACCATTATATCTGCTTTCCTCCAGTTCAGTGACCATGCAGAGCCAGTGCCCAGTACTATTGCCATAGCAGGAATTAACTCATATGCTGTTGCTGTCTCTCAGGATAGCAGCACATGTGTGCCCCTTATACCAACCCTCTTTGATACCTGCACACATGGTGGAAAGGAAGCAGGGTCAGGCTGCCCACGCAGCAGTAAAGAGATGCAGCCTGTAGCAGGTCCACCTCGGGTCTAGCTCCCATGAGAAAAGTTCATTTCAGTCCCAAAAGGCCCCTCTAGAGGAATGCAGCAGCAATGTACTCCCACCACTCAACTAGTATCTAGGCGAAGCAAGAAGCTAGGCTTAAGAGATCACACATCACACATTGGCACCAAAGGGAAGCACATGTAAAGAAACGCAAAGCATAGGTTATGATTAAAATTATAAATGTACTAAAGATGTATTTGCAGACACTGTTTTTGGCAAGATTTGGAACTGGCTTTGATGAGGTGATATGAATGGGAGTCATCTGAATTAATATGTACAGAGAAGTGTCTGTCAATGATGGCACATATGTCGTAGGAAGAGGCAAATTGTAGACAGGACTGTTCATGCAGTGGACAGATGTGGTAGTCAAGAGAAGGTCTTTCACTGGATTTGGGTGAATGGCTCATGCAGCGGAGATGATTGTTCGCTGCTGCTCCTCTGGATGATCTCCTGCTGCTCTTGGGTGCCTTACTCCTCCAGGGCCTCCATAAGGAAGCCTCTTTGTGAGGTAAGCTATGTAGTATGCAGCACAGCACTATGATCCTTGAGACCCTAGGTGAACAACGTTGCAGAATACCCCAGACTGATCCAGGCACCGGAAGTGCACCTTCACAGTTCCAAACAGCTGCTTTATCTGGTGGAAGAATGGACCTCGTTATATCACTGATCAGCTGATGCCCTGGGAAAGCATACATGTGGCTTTAACTATGCACGTAGAAGATAGCCATGACCTCCTAGAATCCAGCCAAACACTTGCCTTTCTGGGCCAAAGAAGAAGGGCACACCTTCCTCTTCCTAGCAGCAGTCAGGAAAGCGAGTATGTAGTTGCATGATGCCATATTGCTGATCACAGCTGAGCTGGACATTAAAAGATTGGAATCTTTTCCTGTTGAGATATGGGTCTAAGATTGACCTAGGAAGTATGAATAGCCACATGGGTACGATCTATGACTCGGAGCTTGGGGAATCCTGACTCTCTTAAATGGCAGTGTCCTATCATGCTGCCATTGGTTAGAGTCAGAGTTATACAGCACAGAAAGAGGCCCTCTGGCCCATCGTGTCCGCGCCGGCCATCAAGCCCTGTCTATTTATAGTAATCTGGGATGTAATGTTTAAGTTATCCACCAGATGGAGCCAAATATTAAGGGTTCACGTTCACCAGTATTTAAGGTAATGGGTCATGTATTCAATGTCCTGGTACACCAGTTAATATGGTAATGTGGCATTGCATTATGGGTATGACTCAGAGGTTGATCCACCATCTTGTGCTCGTGCAATAAAAATTGTGCCTGGCCTCCAGCTTGTAAGAGATATGTTCCTCTGCTACACCGTGTAAATAAATAGTTGGGTTTGTTCCTAATATCTCGCTTCTCTCAGTTTCTGACCTTACCACTCGGATATCACATATTGGCGACGAGGATAAACAGATCACATCTTGACAAAGAAAAAAAAGAAAAGGAACACTGAATAACAGATCATGGCTGCTACGGTAGGAAAGATCTCTGCTTTTGATGTTCAGACGCAGAGCTGGGATGAATACTGCGAGGTGTTGATGCATTTCTTTGAAGCAAATGATATAAATGATGTCGGAAAAAGGAGAGCAATTTTGCTCACTTCCGTGGGAAGTCAGACGTACAGTTTAATGAGAAACTTATGCAGCCCTGCAAAGCCTGGAGACAGATCATTTGCTGACTTAGTGGCCTTGCTAAAGGACCATTTCAATCCCAGACCTGTAGTGATCAATAGCATGTCATTCTATAGTGGACACTAGGTGGAGCTGTGTAGAGCTGTATATAGCTGTATGTTTAAGACTACATTACCCATGAGGCACTAGGCTACCCAGAAGGCAACAGTCAAGATGGCAGCCTGCACACAGGAGCACACATGGAAGCCTCTACAGATACTGTACCTAGAGAACGTGTACTGAATAAATAACTAGCTAGAAGCTAGCTGTGTTCATAATAAGAATGTCTAGTTATTAATGAACATAACAAGACCGAGTGACATTGTACAGCGTTTCAAATTTAATTCATGGAACAGAAAACCGGGAGAGACTGTATTGGATTATGTAGCGGTGTTGTGGAAAATTAGCATAGAAACATAGAAGATAGGAGCAGGAGTAGGCCATTCGGCCCTTCGAGCCTGCTCCGCCATTCAATGAGATCATGGCTGATCATCCAAATTCAGTACCCTGTCCCTGCCTTCTCCCCATATCCCTTGATCCCTTTAGCCTTAAGAAATATATCCAACTCTTTCTTGAATATAATTAAAGACTTGGCCTCAACCGCCTTCTGTGGTAGAGAATTCCACAGGTTCACCACTCTCTGGGTGAAGAAATTCTTCCTCATCTCTGTCCTAAATGGCTTACCCCTTATCCTTAGACTATGACCCCTGGTTCTGGACTCTCCGACCATCGGGAATATTCTACCTGCATCTAGTTTGTCCAGACCTGTCAGAATTTTATAAGTTTCGATGAGATCCCCTCTCATTCTTCTAAACTCCAGCGAGTATAAGCCCAATCGACCCAATCTCTCCTCATACATCATTGGCACACGATTGCAATTACGGCAACAACCTGAAAGACATGCTGAGAGATAGGCTAGTTTGCGGGATAATGGATGATCGAATGCAGCGGAGATTATTGTCCGAGACTGGGTTTACGTATAAAAAGCGTTGGAGCTTGCTCAAGCCATAGAGACAGCGAACTGAGATGTAAAAGAAATACAAGGTTCAGACTGGGCTACTACAAAGCAAGTTGCAGGTCAGGTTATGGTGCACAAGTTAAACATGCGTCAGAAACCACAATGTGAGCATGTAAAGGCATGTTATAGATGCAATGGTGATCACCTGGCGAGGGAATTCAGGTTTCTGGAGGAAATGTGCCACAAGTGTGGGAAAAAAGGACACATAAAACGTGCATGCAGGGCAAAAGCAATCGTGGAGGAATACAAACCAAAAGGGGGAGGAAAGCAAAACCTAGGAAGAGAAGTGAAAAAACAGGGAGCACATCACATCAGCGGAGAAGCTGAGAAAGAAGACGATATGTTCGTAATGCATAATATGGTAGAGAACATTCCAAAAGTGGATCCTATCACTTTGCAACTGACAGTAAATGACTCTAAGGTCAACTTTGAAGTGGATACAGGATGCGGGGTAACCATAATGAACAGGGAGGAGTACTCAAAATTGTGGAACCGTGCAAAAGTTCCAGAGTTAAAGTCTTGCTCTATGCAGCTTAAAACATATACCGGTGAACAAGTGGCAACATTGGGTACAGCTACTGTAACTGTGCAACACAGGGACACAGTAGAACAGCTACCTGTAGTTGTAGTATTGGGTTCCGGACCAAACCTGTTAGGTCGGGGCTGGATACAAGAACTTAAATTAGATTGGGGAGCAATAAATCAAATAGAGGGAGGCAAACAGTTGTCTTTGCAAGAAGTGTTTATTGAACATGAGAACGTGTTCAAGGAAGAACTTGGCACATTTAATGGCCCCCCAGCTAAGATTTATGTAGACAAGGAGGCACTGCCAAGGTTTTTTAAACAATGACCTGTGCCATATGCCATGAAACCGAAGGTAGAGGTTGAGCTTGATCGTCTTTTGAGAGAGAACATACTGGAACCCGTGAAGTGTTCAGAATGGGCAGCTCCCATTGTACCTGTTTTAAAACCGGACAATTCGGTAAGACTCTATGGAGATTATAAATTGACAGTAAATAGGGTGTCTAAACTAGAACAGTATCCTATTCCCAAAACAGAGGATCTCTTTGCAAACCTGGCTGGAGGGAAGAAATTCACGAAGCTGGATATGAGTCATGCATACTTGCAGATTACACTAGATGAGGAATCCAAGAAGTATGTAACTATAAATACACACAAGGGTTTGTTTACCATAACCGCTTACCATTCGGTGTCTCATCTAGTCCAGCTATTTTCCAGAGGACTATCGAGGGTGTACTGCAAGAGATCCCACATGTTTCAATCTATCTGGATGACATTCTGGTGACAGGAAGGAGCGACCAGGAGCATCTGAGCACTCTGAGAGAGGTACTACAAAGATTGGATAAGGCTGGGTTACGGCTCAAGAGGAGTAAATGCACTTTCCTGGGGAATGAGGCTGTGTTCCTGGGACACAGAGTGGACGCCACTGGGCTCCATCCAATCAAGGAGAAGGTACAAGCACTGCAGGAGGCCCCAGCTCCTACCAATGTGACTGAGTTAAAAGCTTACCTGGGACTGCTAAACTATTATAACAGATTTTTACCAAACTTGGCAACAGTGTTAGCACCTCTTCACAAACTTCTGTGCAAGGAGATGCAGTGGCAGTGGGAAGAGGAACAGAGAGTTTCATTTGAACAGTCCAAGAAACTGATGCTGTCCTCGGATGTGCTGGTTCACTACAATGCAGAGAAAGCCATCATTCTCTCTTGTGATGATTCACCTTACGGGGTGGGGGCGGTTCTTTCACACAGCTTGGAAGATGGAACAGAAAGACCAATCGGGTTTATATCTCGCACTCTGACACCAGCAGAAAAAAACTATTCCCAGTTAGATAAAGAGGGGTTAGCAGTAATGTTTGGGTTACAGAGGTTTCACAAGTACATATATGGCAGGAAATTCACCATATGCGCTGATCATAAACCTCTTCTATCTCTTTTTAATGAAATGAATGCAGTACCACAGATGGTGTCACCCCAGATCCAGAGGTGGGCAGTGACGTTGAGGGCATATGAGTATGTCATCATTTACAAGGCGGGCAAGTACCATGGGAACGCAGATGCCTTGAGCCGTCTTCCACTGCCAGGTACACCTATCCGTGCAGCTCGAGAAAACAGAGTTTTGATGTTGGAGGACACGGACACGGCAATTGTGACCGCAGAACAAGTAAGGACATGGACCGGTAAAGATCCAGTGCTGTCTAGAGTCCGAGAATATGTGATGAGGGGTTGGCCACAGCATCCGGAAGGGACTGATTTCATACCTTACAGTGTCAGGAAGACAGAGCTGGGTGTGCAGGATGGTTGCGTGTTGTGGGGAGCACGAGTGATTATTCCACAGCCAGCACGACAGTCTATCCTAGGGCAACTACATCAGTGTCATCCTGGAGTTTCGCGTATGAAAGCCTTGGCAAGGAGTTACTTGTGGTGGCCAAAGCTGGATGAGGAGATAG
Source organism: Somniosus microcephalus (assembly GCF_052327205.1). NCBI lineage: Eukaryota > Metazoa > Chordata > Chondrichthyes > Squaliformes > Somniosidae > Somniosus > Somniosus microcephalus. The sequence continues at coordinate 71,060,126 of NC_140989.1, read as the reverse complement.
AAAATCTAGTCAAGACATGCAGCACTTGTCAAGTACACAGGAAGGCACCAGCAGCGGCTCCTCTCCACCCCTGGGAGTGGCCGGATAAACCATGGAGAAGATTACATGTAGATTATGTGGGTCCATTCATGGGAAAGATGTTCCTCATAATCATTGATGCCCATTCCAAATGGATGGATGTTTATCCTGTAAATTCTGCTTCATCTACTGTTACTATAGACTGCCTGCATAGGAATTTTAGTAATCAAGGGCTACCGGAGATCGTAGTAAGTGACAACGCCATGTGTTTTGTGAGCACCGAAACAAAAGAGCTCATGAGAAACAATGGCATAGTGCACGTGACCTCAGCTCCATATCATCTGTCTTCAAATGGACTTGCGGAGAGAGCCGTACAAACATTTAAGGAGATGATGAAAAAAAGTGCGGAAGGGAGTTTGGCAGCCAGGGTGTCACGAGTTCTGTTCAGCTACAGAATAACACCTCAATCTACCACAGGACTCTCTCCTGCTGAGCTGTTGTTAGGACATTGACTACGCTCCACTCTTGACCTGGTTCACCCAGATCGAAAAGGGAAGGTGGAAAACCAACAAATCAAACAAAAGGAGAACCATGACAGAAGGACAAAGAGCCACAGTTTTGGAGAAGGAGATGCGGTCCTTACCAGGAATTTCAGTTATGGTCCAAAATGGATTCCTGGCGTCATAGACTCAATGACTGGTCCAGTATCATATACGGTCATGGTGGGAACTGGTCAGGTAGTACGCAGACATGTAGATCAGATACTGACCAGACCAAGGGAACTCAAAATGGAGGTTCCAGAGGAGATGTCAGAGGACAAGTTGGCCCCCAGTTATCCAAATGCATTGGTGGTACCATCACCACGAACAGAGCCAGTTCCACCTGGACCCCTTCGTCAAGAGGAAACCATCGTAGCAGAGTCAGATACTGTGAGTACTGCTCAGGAGCAGCAGGTGGCTCTACCACAACCAAGCAGGGACTTGACTGTAAGACGTTCACCAAGGACTCACAAGCCGCCAGAGAGATTGATAACGACCTGCTAGATTCGTTCAGTATGGACTATCGTTAAAGGAGTTTCCTTATGGGACTTTTTAAGAATGTTGTTAAGAAATTAATGTTCAACTTAAGAGGGGAGGGATATAGTAATCTGGGATGTAATGTTTAAGTTATCCACCAGATGGAGCCAAATATTAAGGGTTCACATTCACCAGTATTTAAGGTAATGGGTCATGTATTCAATGTTCTGGTACACCAGTTAATACGGTAATGTGGCATTGCATTATGGGTATGATTCAGAGGTTGATCCACCATCTTGTGCTCGTGCAATAAGAATTGTGCCTGGCCTCCAGCTTGTAAGAGATATGTTCCTCTGCTACACCGTGTAAATAAACAATTGGGTTTGTTCCTAATATCTCGCTTCTCTCAGTTTCTGACCTTACCACTCGGATATCACACTATTCTAATCCCATTTTCCAGCACTTGGTCTGTAGCCTTGTATGCTATGGAGTTTCAAGTGCTTATCTGAATGCTTCTTGAATGTTGTGAGGGTTCCTGCCTGTACCATGCTTTCAGGCAGTGAGTTCCAGATTCCAACCACCCTCTGGGTGAAAATGTTTTTCCTCAAATCCCCTCTAAACCTCCTGCCCCTTATCTTGAAACTGTGCCCCCTGGTTATTGACCCCTCTACTAAGGGGAAAAGTTCCTTTCTATCTACCCTATCTATGTCCCTCATAATTTTGTACACCTCAATCAGGTCCCCCCTCAGCCTTCTCTGCCTAAGGAAAACAACCCCAGCCTATCCAGTCTCTCTTCATAGCTGAAGCGCTCCAACCCAGGTAACATCCTGGTGAATCTCCTCTCCACCCTCTCCAATGCAATCATATCCTTCCTATAGTGTGGCGACCAGAATTGCACACAGTATTCCAGCTGTGGCCTAACTAGCGTTTTGTACAGCTCCATCATAACCACCCTGCTCTTATATTCTATGCCTCGGCTAATGAAGGCAAGTATCCCATATGCCTTTTTACCAACCTTATCTACCTGTCCTGCTACCTTCAGGGATCTATGTACATGCACACCAAGTTCCCTCTGATCCTCTGTCCTTCCTAGGGTCCTACCATTCATTGTGTATTCCCTTGCCTTGTTAGTCCTCCCAAAATGCATCACCTCACACTTTTCAGGGTTAAATTCCATTTGCCACTGTTCTGCCCATCTAATCAACCCATCTACATCGTCCTGTAACCTGAGGCTTCCCTCCTTGCTATTTACCACTCCACCAATTTTCGTGTCATCTGTGAACTTCCTAATCATACCTCCTACATTCATATCTAAATCATTAATGTACACTACAAACAGCAAAGGACCCAGCACCAATCCCTGCGGTACACCACTGGACACAGGCTTCCAGTCACAAAAACAACCTTCAACCATCACCCTCTGCCTCCTGCCACTAAGCCAATTTTGGATCCAATGTGCCAAATTGCCCTGGATCCCATGGGCTCTTACCTTCTTGACCAGTCTCCCATGCGGGACTTTGTCAAAAGAGTTACTGAAGTCCATGTAGACTACATCAACTGCACTACCCTCATCCACACACCTAGTCATCTCCTCGAAAAATTCAATCAAATTGGTTAGACATGATCTCCCCCTGACAAAGCCATGCTGACTATCCTTGATTAATCCTTGCCTCTCCAAGTGGAGACTAATTCTGTCCCTCAGAATTTTTTCCACTAATTTCCCTACTACTGATGTTAGGCTCACTGGCCTGTAATTCACTGGTTTATCCCTACTACCCTTCTTGAATAATGGTACTACATTAGCTGTCCTCCAGTCCTCTGGCACCTCCCCTGTGGCCAGAGAGGTTCTGAAAATTTGTGTCAGAGCCCCTGCAATCTCCTCCCTTGCTTCACACAGCAGCCTGGGATACATCTCGTCTGGGCCTGGGGATTTATCCACTTTTAAGCCCGCTAAAACCGCTAGTACCTCCTCCCTCTCAATACTAATTTGTTCAAGCATTTCATAAACCCCCTGTCTGATTTCTATGGCTACATCATCCTTCTCCATAGTGAACACAGATGCAAAATATTCATTTTAAACCTCACCTACATCTTCTGGCTCTACACACAGATTGCCACTTTGGTCCCTTATGGGCCCTACTCTTTCCCTGGTTATAAGAAGTAGTAGGAGCAGGAGTAGACCATACGGCCCCTTGGGCCTGCTCCGCCATTCAATAGGATCATGGCTGATCTGAATCTAGACTCACGTCCACTTCCCTGCCTTCTCCCCGTAACCCCTAATTCCCTTATCTGCTAGGAAACTGTCTATCTCCGTTTTAAATTTATTTAATGTTGCAGCTTCCACAGCTCTCTGGGGTAGCAAATGCCATAGATTTACTACCCTCTGAGTGAAGAAGTTTCTCCTCATCTCAGTTTTGAAAGGGCAGCCCCTTATTCTAAGATTATGCCCCCTGGTTCTAGTCTCACCCATCAGTGGAAACATCCTCACCGCATCCACCCGATCAAGCCCCCTCACAATCTTATATGTTTCGATAAGATCGCCTCTCATTCTTCTGAACTCCAATGAGTAGAGTCCCAACCTACTCAACCTTTCCTCATACGTCAACCCCCTCATCTCCGGAATCAACCGAGTGAACCTTCTCTGAACCGTCTCGAGAGCAAGTACATCTTTTCTTAAATATGGAAACCAAAACTGCACGCAGTATTCCAGGTGTGGCCTCACCAATACCCTGTATAACTGCAGCAAGACTTCCCTGTTTTTATACTCCATCCCCCTTGCAATAAAAGCCAAGATTCCATTGGCCTTCCTGATCACCTGCTGCACCTGCATACTAACTTTTTGTGTTTCATGCACCAGGACCCCCAGATCCCTTTGTGTGCTGTCATAAAGAAATCTATGCTTTCACTGTGCTCTCCCCGTCTCTTTATCTCTCTCTCTGTCTCCCAGTCTCTCTCTCTCTGTCTCCCAGTCTCTCTATCTCTTCCCCCAGTCTCTCTCTCTCCCCCCCAGTTTCTCTCTCTCTCCCCGTCTCTCTCTCCCCCCTCAGTCTCTCTCTCTCTCTCTCTCTATCTCCCAGTTTCTCTCTCTCCCCAGTCTCTCTCTCTCCTTCAGACTCTCCCTCCTCCAGTCTCTCTCTCCCAGTCTCTCTCTCCGTCTCTCTCCTCCAGTCTCTCCCTCCTCCAGTCTCTCTCTCTCTCCCCCAGTCTCTCTCTCTCTCCCCCAGTCTCTCTCTCTCTCCTCGTCTCTCTCCCCCAGTCTCTGTCTCTCTCTCCCCCAGTCTCTCTCTCTCCCCAGTCTCTCTGTCTCTCTCTCCCCCAGTCTCTCTCTCTCCCCAGTCTCTCTCCTCTTTCTCCCCCAGTCTCTCTCTATCTCTCTCCTCTCTCTCCCCCCCAGTCTCTCTACTCTTTCTCTCTCTCTCCCGTCTATCTCTCTCTCCCCCAGTCTCTCTCTCTCCCCGAGTCGCTCTCTCTCTCCCCCAATCTCTCTCTCTCTCCTCGTCTCTTTATCTCTCTCTCTGTCTCCCAGTCTCTCTCTCTCTGTCTCCCAGTCTCTCTATCTCTTCCCCCAGTCTCTCTCTCTCTCTCTCCCCCCCAGTTTCTCTCTCCCCCAGTTTCTCTCTCCCCCAGTTTCTCTCTCTTTCCCAGTCTCTCGCTCTCTCCCCGTCTCTCTCTCTCTCCCCATCTCAGTCTCTCTCTCTGTCTCCCAGCTCCCAGTCTCTCTCTCTCTCTCCCAGTCTCTCTCTCTCCTCCAGACTCTCCCTCCTCCAGTCTCTCTCTCCCAGTCTCTCTCTCTCTCCGTCTCTTTCCCTCCTCCAGTCTCTCTCTCCCCATCTCTCTCTCACTCCCTGTCTCTCTCTCTCTCTCTCTGTCTCCCAGTCTCTCTATCTCTCTCTCCCCAGTCTCTCTCTCCCTTCCCCCGTCTCTCTCTCTCTCTCTCCCCCAGTCTCTCTCTCTCTCTCTCCCCCGTCTCTCTCCCCCAGTCTCTCTCCCCCGTCTCTCTCCCCCAGTCTCTCTCTCTCTCTCCCCAGTCTCTCTCCTCTCTCTCCAGTCTCTCTCCCCCAGTCTCTCTACTCAAATCAAATTCAAATACAAATGCTTTATTGGCATGAAAGTTTACAGGGAACCATATTGCCAAAGCTTACATAACAAAAGTACAGGTTTCCAACATTCTGTAGGTGTCAAACGTTTTTGACCCTCGTTGGGTACAGACAGTATTAATTTAAACAGTCGTTGACCCTCGTTGGGTGCATTCAGTATTAATTTAAAACAGTCGTTGGGTACATTCGGTATTGATTTAAACATTTTTAGCGTATATATGCTATGGGTGTGCTCGTTAGTCACTCAATGTTCCTCAGGTTGTGACATGTTGTTACATATTGGGCACCAAGATATGGTCTGTCTCCCTTCCCCAGGACTATTCTTAATTTTGACAGGTCATCCAATTCTTTGAAATCTGGGGTTGTAAGGCTGAGCTTGTCAAAATATATGTTTCTTGTCTCGTTGAATTTTTCGCATTTTAGGAGGAAGTGCACCTCTGTCTCAACCTCGCCGGCCAGACAGTGATCACATATTCTATTTTCTTTAGGTTGCCAGGATTTCTTGTATCTTCCTTTTTCAATTGCCAGTTGGTGGTCGCTTAGTCTGTATCTGGTGAGGGTCTGTCTCTGTTTTGTGTCTCTGATGGTCGAGAGATAGTCTGCCAGTTTATATTCTCTTTTTAGGGCCTGGTAGCATTCTAATCTGCTTTGGCTTTTGGTTATTGTGTTCCAATGTTCCAGGTAGGTTTCTTTGCATTGTTTAATGATTTGGTTCACTCGGGTTGGTGTTTGGGGAGCAGTGTTGGTCTGGGACTGGTCAGGGTCCGGCTGGGTAGGAGAAATTAGTTTCAGTAACAACTGACTCAGGGGACTCGTTTCTGGGTTCAGCTCTTGGGTCTGGAGGGCTTTAAAATGAAGGGTGTTTGGGGAACTAGATTTGAGGTGATTTAGAAAGTTTAGTGCTCGTTTTTGGATGTTTATTATCAGTGGGTATCTGCCTAGTTCGGCTCTACATGCATTTGTTGGTGTTTTCCTTTGGATGCGAAGAATGCTTCGGCAAAATCCTGCATGTAGGGCTTCTATTGTGTGTTTTTCCCATTTAGTGTAGCTATGGTGATTGAGTGGGCTCCATACTTCACTACCATACAGCGTAATGGGCAGGATTATACTATCAAATATTTTGAGCCAGATTTTGATTGGAATTTGGATGTTGTAGAATTTTCTTTTTATTGCATATAGGGCTCTTCGGGCTTTTTCTTTTAGTGCATTCACTGCTATGTTGAAGCTCCCTGATGCTGTAATGGTTAGACCAAGGTAAGTGTAGCTCATAGTGTGTCCTATGATGGTATCACTGAGAGTAAACTGGTATTTGTTTTTCTGACATCTGGGCCTTTTTTGAAAAATCATGATGTTGGTTTTCTTTAGATTTACTGTCAGGGCCCAATTTTGGCAGTATTTGTCGAGTAGGTCTAAATGTTGCTGTAATCCCTGTTCTGTGGGAGACAGCAGAACCAGGTCGTCCGCATAGAACAGGGACCTCACTTCCCCATCCAGGAGACAGAGACCCGGTGACTCGCTTTGCTCCAGCTTGTCTGCTAACTCATTTATGTATATGTTGAACAGGGTCGGACTCAAGTTGCAACCCTGCCGGACGCCTCTTCTCTGGGTGAAGAAACCGGTGCGTTTGTCTCCAATTTTGACACCGCATTTATTTTTCAGATACATCGATTTAATAAGGTCATAGACTTTGCCCCCTATTCCACACTGAAGAAGTTTGTAATAGAGCCCTTCGTGCCAAATAGAGTCAAAGGCTTTCTTGAAGTCAATGAAACAAGCGAATATTTTCCCATTTTTTGTTTGGTGTATATGTTTTTCAATGAGAGTGTGAAGGGTATAGATATGGTCGGTGGTGCGGTGTTTTGGAAGAAAGCCTATTTGATTTTTTCTAAGGATATTATGTTTATTAAGAAAATCCAGTAATTTGCTATTTAGAATACTGCAGAATAACTTCCCTAGACAACTGTTGACACAGATGTCACGGTAGTTGTTTGGGTCTGATTTGTTTCCACTTTTATATATGGGAGAGATGAGTCCTTGGCACCAGATATCTGGAAAACAGCCCGAACGTAATATGATGTTGAATAACTTGAGTACAGCACCCTGCATCTCCATAGTGCTGAACTTGAGCATTTCATTTTTGATGTTGTCTGGACCACAGGCTTTCTTTAGGTGGAGAGATTTTGTTTTTGTGGCCAGTTCTTTCCAAGTGATTGGGGAGTCCAGAGGGTTTTGGTTGTCTTTAATTGTTACTTCTAATGTGTGGAGTTTTTCTGTGACATGATGTTGACTTGAGTTTGATTCGTTTACTGGGATGTCTTTGTAGAGGTTTTCAAAATGTGTTCTCCAGATGTCACCATCTTGGATTGGTAATGCTTGTAATTGAGTTGTACTCAGGTTATTCCACATATCCCAGAATTGATTTTGATTAATGGAGTTTTCAATTTCTTCAAGTCTTTTGTGGGTATAGTTTTGTGTTTTGTTCCTAATGGTGTGTTTATATCTTTTGAGGGTCTCATTGTATCTAATACGCAGGTCTGGGTTGTTTGGTTGGCGATGCTTTTGGTTTGATATTTTTCTCAGGTCTTTTCTGGCATTTTTGCATTCGTGATCAAACCATTTCTCTTTTTTTGTCTTTTGTAACGTTTCCTCTTCTGTTTCACAAGGTCGGCTTTTACAGCTGCCTCATGGAAGATCCTATTTATATCGTCTATGGCCATGTTTACACCATCTCTGGTGATCTCATATAGATATTCTTTAAATTTTGATATTTTACTTGTGAGATCAGGTGAATTTAGTGCTGTGATGAATTTATCTCCACTGTCTGGGGCCCATCTGTATGTCTGGTTTAGTTTATGGAGCTTACTGGGTTCCTTTTTTGTGTCTGTAGTTTGGGCAGAAAGTTTAAGGTACACATTTATTTGGTTATGGTCTGAGAGGGGTGTGGTAAACCACTTTTATCATTCACTATCGTTACACTATAGTTATCACTGTTATATCGTTATTCTATGGTTAGCACTGTTCACACTGTTGTATCACTATACGAGGTCGCCTCTTGTCACGCTGCTATACCTGGGCTGACCACTGCTGACTCCGCCCATGACTCCACCTACCTGCCCAGGTATAAAGGTAGTCGACTGGCTGGCATTCCTCCTTGTTGTATCCGATCACCCACGAGGGTGGGCTCTGTTATTTAGCCAATAAAAACCTATAGTTACTTTCTTAACTCGTCGCTTTTCATTGGATGAATTGATAGGTATATCAATTTTATTGGCTAAATTTTAAAATGTCTACCGAGCCAGACCAGCCAGACGCCCAGCTACAACAGCCACAGCAGCCGTCAGACGCCAAGCTACAACAGCCACAGCAGCCGGCTTGGCTGCGAGCCCTCCGACCACCGTACCTGGATTTAAACCCACAGGCAGCAAACTCAGCCCTCGACTTCGAACACTGGCTGAGCTGTTTCGAGCCCTACCTGGGAGAATCCGGCGTGCCTCAGGAATCCAAGCTAAGAGTTCTGACCGCCCAAGTGAGCCCTAAAGTATTCGCACTCATCCGGGACCTTAAAACATATGAGGACGCCATCAACCGGCTGAAACGACAGTACCAGAGCCCGGTAAATTCCATGTATGCCAGACACCTCCTAAGATCCTGCCCGCAACAGCCAGGAGAGCCTGTGGATGAATTTTTACGGGTGCTACAAGCACTCGGCAGAGACTGTAACTTTAAAGTGGTAACGGCGGCAGAAAATACTGAAGACAACGTCCGTGATGCCTTCGTGAAAGGCCTGCGGTCCGACTACTCACGGCAAAGACTACTTGAAGCAAAGGACCTCGACCTGGACAAAGCTGCAGCCCTCGCTCGCTCCCTAGAAGTGGCCCATCGGGACCTCGAGGCATATTCAAGGTACTGTAACTCGCGACCCTGGGACTTGGGACCGACCCCGACCGCAATACCCCCCGCAGCACCCCCCCTGGGACCTACCTCAGCGTCGGCGTCCCGGACCCGATCGGGACCGCCACCCCCGGTACTGGCTGCGACATCGGACCCCCGCAATCGGGCCGCCGGCTGCTTCTTCTGCGGCCAGGCGAAACACCCGAGGGCGCGCTGCCCAGCCAGAAACGCGACCTGCTCGAGATGCATGAAGAAAGGCCACTTTGCAAAGGCCTGCAGAGGGGGATCAACGGAGGCCAGCAGTGCCTCATGCGAGCTGTGGGGGCGGCCATCTTCCATCAAGGCCACAGAGGCCAGCATCCCCACATGTGAGTCATGGGGCGGCCATCTTTGATCCAGGCAACCGACACCAGCAGTGCCTCATGTGAGTTGTGGGGGCAGCCATCTTCTCCGCCATTTTGTCCTACCTCGTGGGCGCCGCCATTTTACCCACCACGCTCGACCGTCACCGTGACTCCAGACCCGACCACCGCCTCACCCGCAGACTACAGCGACTCGCTCAGCTATACACTAGCCTCCGTCACACTGGATCAAGCCCGCCCGCATCACCTGTCCAAGTCCATGATGGACATCAAAGTGAACGGCCACGCCACGACCTGCCTGTTCGACAGTGGAAGCACGGAGAGTTTCATCCACCCAGACACGGTGAGCCACTACTCCCTCACTGTCTGGCCAACGCGCAACCGGATCTCGATGGCATCGAGGTCCCACGCCACGGACATCAGCGGCTACTGTGTTGTGACCCTGTCGGTTAAGGGCACGGAGTATAAAAATTTTAAACTCCTCGTCCTGCCCCAGCTATGTATGCGCTGCCGTCCTACTAGGCCTAGACTTCCAATCCCACCTCCAAAGCGTCACGCTAGCATACGGCGGACCCCTCCCCCCACTCACAGTCGATAACCAGCAGATTTTAAACCGCCCACCGCGCAACACCTGCGGCCTATCCACCCTCAAGGTCCCGCCACCTTCCCTGTTCGCTAACCTCAGCCCCGACTGCAAACCCGTCGCTACCAAGAGCAGGCGGTACAGCGCCGGGGACAGAGCTTTCATTAGCTCTGAGGTGCAGCGTCTCCTGAAGGAGGGCATCATCGAGGGGAGCACCAGCCCCTGGCGTGCCCAGGTCGTGGTCGTTAAGACCGGCAATAAAAACCGCCTGGTCATCGACTACAGCCAGACCATAAACAGGTACACCCAGCTGGACGCATACCCCCTTCCCCGCATATCTGATATGGTCAATCAGATTGCGCAGTACCGGGTATTCTCCACCATCGACCTTAAGTCGGCCTATCACCAACTCCCTATCCGCCCTGAGGATCGCCAGTATACAGCCTTCGAGGCGAACGGCCGCCTCTACCACTTCCTTGGGGTTCCCTTCGGCGTCACCAACGGGGTTTCGGTCTTCCAAAGGGAGATGGACCGGATGGTTGACCAGAACGGGCTGCACGCCACGTTCCCCTATCTAGATAACGTCACCATCTGCGGCCGCGACCGGCAGGACCACGATGTTAATCTGGAGAGATTCCTCCGTACGGCCCAACGGCTGAACCTCACCTACAATAAGGATAAATGTGTGTTTAACACCTCGCGCCTTGCCATCCTCGGCTGTGTAGTAGAGAACGGAGTCATCGGCCCCGACCCCGAAAGAATGCGCCCCCTCATGGAGCTACCCCTCCCCCACTGTCCAAAGGCACTGAAGAGAACCCTGGGGCTCTTCGCCTACTATGCCCAATGGGTGCCCAATTATGCGGACAAAGCCAGACCCCTCATGAAGTCCACATCCTTCCCCCTTACGGAGGAAGCGTGCGCAGCCTTCTCCCTCATTAAGGGAGACATTGCCAAGGCCACAATGCACGCAGTGGATGAGTCCATCCCCTTCCAAGTCGAGAGCGATGCATCCGACTTCGCCCTAGCCGCCACCCTTAACCAGGAGGGGAGACCGGTGGCCTTCTTCTCAAGGACCCTACAGGGCCCTGAGATCCGACACTCGTCGGTCGAGAAGGAGGCCCAGGCGATTATGGAGGCGGCACGACGCTGGAGGCATTACCTGGCAGGCAAACGATTTACCCTCCTCACCGACCAACGTTCGGTCGCTTTTATGTTTAATAACAAGCTGAGGGGCAAAATCAAGAATGACAAGATCTTGAGGTGGAGAATCGAGCTCTCCACCTATGATTATGATATCTTGTACCGGCCAGGTAAGCTGAACGAACCCCCCGATGCTCTGTCACGAATTACATGCGCCAGCGCGCAAAGTGATAGACTTCAGACCCTCCACAACGACCTCTGCCACCCCGGGGTCACCAGACTTTACCACTTCATTAAGGCCCGCAACCTGCCCTACTCCATCGAGGAGGTCAGGACCATGACCAGGAACTGCCAGACCTGTGCCGAGTGCAAACCGCACTTCTTTAGGCCGGACAGAGCAAGCCTGATCAAGGCCACCCGCCCCTTCGAGCACCTGAGCATCGACTTTAAGGGGCCCCTCCCGTCCTCTGACCGTAATGTGTACTTCCTCAACATTGTTGATGAGTACTCCCGTTTCCCCTTTGCCTTCCCCTGCCCAGACATGACCAGTACCACGGTCATTAAATGCCTGAACGACCTCTTCGCCTTGTTCGGGTTCCCAAACTATATACATAGTGACCGGGGCTCCTCCTTCATGAGCGAGGAACTCCGTCAGTTCCTACTAGCGAGAGGTATTTGTGATGAAATATTTCCATTCATCACTGCCTGTGACTGAGATCGGTTTCAGTGTCATGTCCCTTCCCCCAGACCTCATTGTATTGTGTACTGGAATGTGCTGTATTGTATACTGGAATGTGCTGGAATGTGCTGTGTGTAGGGCTCCGCCCATACCTGGCCCCGTTTGTAAGCTAGCTTCAGTCTAGCCCCAATCTCCAGAAGGACGACATCTCTCTCGCTTACGTGTTTCGTTCTAAGTTAATAAAAGCCTTGTTTTGTTCTGCTACCTTCGAGTCTCGGAATTATTGAGGCACATCAATTTTATTAACTTATTTTTTCAACACTATGGATCAACTCCTGAAACCCGAACGTTTGGATTTGGATCAACATGCTCCGGACGCATCAGCACGCTTCGGACACTGGTTTGAGTGTATGGAATTCTTCCTGGACAATTCCGCAGCCGTCAAAGACGCTACGGACGCTGCAAGGATGAGACTCGGAATTCTGCGGAATTGGGTAAGCCACCGGGTTTACCCCCTCATCCAAGACGCCGAGACGTACCTGGCCGCCTGCGACATCTTAAAGGCGCATTACCAGCAGCCTACGAATGAGGTGTATGCTAGGCACCTGCTCGCCACCCGCGCACAGCGACCTGGGGAATCGGTGGAGGAGTTCCTAAGCACCCTGAAAATGCTTGGCAAAGACTGCAAGTGCCGAGATGTAAAAGCCGCGGTGTACACTGACGAGCTTGTTCGCGATGCCTTCATCACAGGCCTCAGCTCCACTTACATCCGGCAAAGACTGCTGGAAAAAACGGGGTTGGACCTGAAACAGGCTGCGGACACCGCGCGATCCCTGGATGTGGCCCAGAGAAACTCGGACGCCTACTCTTCAGCCCGCGCCATCCACGCCACCACGTGTGCACCAAGGACGCCGCCATCTTGGAAGGCATCTTCCCCGCCCGATAGCCCGACACCGGCTGGGCCCCGCTCTCCCCCCAGAAGCCCTACGACAGCCGCGACGCGTCAGGGACCCAACTGCTACTTCTGCGGGCAGCCAAAGCACGCCAGAAACCTGTGCCCGGTGAAAGGCACCACCTGCTTTAAGTGCGGTAAGAAGGGGCACTTCGGGAAGGTGTGCAGAGGGAACCCCGCCGGAAAACCCGCCACCGCCGCGTGTGCGCCGTGGGAGCGGCCATCTTGGACGCCATCTTGCCCGACCTCGTGGGGTCCGCCATCTTGTGAGCAGACAGCGTGGACGCCATCTTGTATCGATCAGGGCCCTACAGTGGCATCGGTCACAGTGGACCAGACCAGGCCGCGCCCGCTATCCAGATCAATGGTGGACATCGAGGTAAACGGGTGCCGGGTTAAATGCTTAATTGACAGTGGAAGCACGGAGAGCTTTATCCACCCAGAACTGGCACAACAACTCTCCCTCAAGGTGGTCCCTACTCAGGGTACCATCTCTATGGCTGACAAAACCCAGACATCGACCATTCTGGGTTACTGCACGGTACAATTGTGCGTTAACGGAACTGTATATGATAATTTTAAAGTATTAATCATGAAGAACCTATGTGCGAGCGTGATCTTGGGCCTGGATTTCCAGTGCAACCACCAAAGCATCACGCTCAAGTACGGTGGGTCGCAGCCGCCCCTCACAGTGTGCGGTCTGGCTACCCTGAAGGTAAAGCCGCCTTCGCTATTCGCGAACCTTACCCCTAACTGCCGGCCAATAGTGACCAAAAGCAGGAGGTACAGCTGGGAGGACAGGCGGTTTATCGCGACCGAGGTAGACAGGCTCCTGAAAGAGCGCATTATTGAACGCAGCAACAGCCCGTGGCGCGCCCAAGTGGTAGTGGTAAGGGGTAGCGAGAAGAAACGGATGGTGATCGACTATAGTCAAACGATCAACAGGTACACCCTACTAGACGCCTACCCGCTACCCCGCATATCAGAAATGGTGAACCAAATCGCCCAATACCGGGTGTTCTCCACCATCGACCTCAAGTCAGCGTACCACCAGCTCCCTATCAGACCAGAGGACCGCCCGTACACCGCCTTCGAGGCGAACGGACGCCTCTACCAATTCCTCAGAGTCCCCTTTGGGGTGACGAATGGGGTCTCGGTCTTCCAGAGGGAGATGGACCACATGGTCGATGACCACCACTTGCAGGCAACCTTCCCCTACCTCGACAACGTCACCATCTGCGGTCACAACCAGCAGGATCACGACTCGAACCTCGAGAGGTTCCTGAAAACCGCACAAAAACTCAACCTCACCTACAACGAGGACAAGTGCGTTTACAACACCACGCGCCTCTGCATACTAGGCAGCGTGGTGGAGAATGGGGAAATCGGACCAGACCCCAACCGATTGCGCCCCCTACGGGAGCTGCCCCTGCCCAACACTCCCAAAGCCCTGAAAAGATGCCTGGGGTTATTTTCTTATTATTCCCAATGGGTCCCCAACTACTCCGACAAAGCCCGCCCCCTCTTGAAAGCATCCTCTTTCCCGCTCTCTGCTGAGGCCCACGCCGCCTTCAAAAGCATTAAGCAGGATATTGAGTGGGCCACGCTACAGGCAGTGGACGAGAACACTCCATTTCAAGTGGAAAGTGATGCGTCTGACTTCGCCTTGGCGGCCACCCTCAACCAGGCGGGGCGGCCCGTAGCTTTCTTCTCGAGGACCCTCCAAGGGCCCGAGATCAGACACTCCTCCGTGGAAAAGGAGGCCCAAGCCATCGTGGAGGCAGTGCGCCACTGGCGCCACTACCTAGCCGGCAAACGCTTCACCCTACTTACCGACCAGCGGTCGGTAGCGTTTATGTTCAATAATAAACAGAGGGGGAAGATTAAAAATGATAAGATTCTTAGGTGGTGGATCGAGCTCTCCACCTTCGAGTACGACATCATTTACCGGCCAGGGGCCCTTAACGAATCCCCTGACGCCCTCTCACGAGGGATGTGTGCCAGCGCCACCGGGGATCGGCTACAGACCCTCCACAACGACCTCTGCCACCCAGGGGCCACGCGGCTGTTCCACTTCATAAAGTCCCGTAACTTACCCTGCTCGATTGAGGAAGTTCGGTCCCTGACCAGGAACTGCCGCACTTGCGCTGAGTGCAAGCCTCGGTTCTACCGCCCAGATAGAGCCCACTTAATCAAAGCTACATGGCCCTTTGAGCGGCTCAGCTTAGATTTCAAGGGCCCCCTCCCGTCCGTCGACCGCAATGTTTACTTCCTGAACATTGTGGACGAATACTCCCGGTTCCCATTCGCCTTCCCCTGCCCAGACATGACCAGCGCCACGGTCATTAAATGCCTCAACAGCCTGTTCTGCCTGTTCGGTATGCCGAGCTACATCCATACGGATAGGGGGGCGTCCTTCATGAGTGAAGAGCTACGCCAGTACATGCTGTCCAGGGGGATCGCCACGAGCCGTACCACCAGCTACAACCCCCGGGGTAACGGCCAAGTGGAGCGAGAGAACGGGACAGTATGGAAAGCAGTCACTCTAGCTCTAAGGACCAAGGGCCTCCCTATCTCCCGCTGGCAGGAAGTCCTCTCGGATGTGCTCCATTCGATACGGTCGCTATTGTGTATGGCCACTAATACCACGCCTCATGAACGAATGTTTGTCTTTCCCCGGAAATCCACCTCAGGTGTATCCATGCCGTCATGGCTCTCCACCCCAGGTCCGGTACTCGTGCGAAGGCATGTGAGGGGCCACAAGACGGACCCTCTCGTGGAGCCAGTACACCTACTCCACGCCAACCCCCAATACGCATATGTCCAGCACGCCGACGGAAGGGAGGACACCGTGTCCATAAAAGACGTCGCCCCAGCCGGCATCGACAACAACCACGGCAATAGCGGCAACGACGATCACAGCAACTCTTACCCACCCACTACTCTTTCATCACCCCCGGAAGAACACCGACCAACGGCACCCCCACCAACTACCCCTTCAACAACCCTGGCGGCACCCCCGGCAGAGACCCAGGAGGCTACCGGGGACACCCAGCCGACATCCGCGGCACCGCAACAGCCACGTCGGTCGCAGAGGACTATCAAACCCCCGAACAGACTAAATCTATAGAAGGGGTGAATGTGATGAAATATTTCCATTCATCACTGCCTGTGACTGAGATCGGTTTCAGTGTCATTTCCCTTCCCCCAGACCTCATTGTATTGTGTACTGGAATGTGCTGTATTCACAGAAATCACAGAATCACAGAAACCCCACAGTGCAGATAGAGGCCATTTCGGCCCATCGAGCCTGCACCGACACATATCCCACCCAATCCCCGTAACCCCTGCACCAACACATATCCCACCCTATCCTTGTAACCCCACGTATTTAATCCCCCTAACACTAAGGGTCAATTTATCATAGCCAATCAACCTAACCCGCACATCTTTGGACTGTGGGAGGAAACCGGAGTACCCGGAGAAAACCCACGCAAACACGGGGAGAATGTGCAAACTCCACACAGACAGTCGCCCGAGGCCGGATTCGAACCCGGGTCTCTGGCGCTGTGAGGCAACAGTGCTAACCACTATGCCACCGTGCTGCCCTGGAATTGTATACTGGAATGTGCTGGAATGTGCTGTGTGTAGGGCTCCGCCCATACCTGGCCCCGTTTGTAAGCTAGCTTCAGTCTAGCCCCAATCTCCAGAAGGACGACATCTCTCTCGCTTACATGTTTCGTTCTAAGTTAATAAAAGCCTTGTTTTGTTCTGCTACCTTCGAGTCTCGGAATTATTGAGGCACATCAGTATTGCTGCAAGCAGGACCACCAGCTACAACCCCCGAGGGAACGGCCAGGTGGAAAGAGAGAACGCGACGGTATGGAAGGCCGTCCTCTTAGCCTTAAAGTCTAAGGGCCTCCCAACCGCCCGCTGGCAGGAAGCCCTCCCGGCAGCGCTGCATTCCATCCGGTCACTACTTTGCACTGCCATTAATGCCACCCCCCATGAACGAATGTTTGTTTTCCCCAGGAAGTCGACTACGGGAACCACGCTACCAACCTGGCTGACCTCTCCGGGGCCCGTCTTGCTGCGAAAGCACGTGAGGGCCCATAAAACGGACCCCCTGGTCGAGAGGGTGGACCTCCTGCATGCCAACCCCCAGTACGTCTATGTGGCATACCCAGACGGGCGGGAGGACACAGTCTCCTTACGAGACCTCGCACCCTCGGGCACTCCGGAGACACCACCTTCACCCCCCCCCACCACCCCCCCAATTCCAGCCCAGGTAGACGGCATGCCGGAACCCCACGAGCCTTCGCCGACCACGCAGACACCAGCATTAACACCGGATAATGCAACACCGCCGCTGCGACGATCAGAAAGGCTTACGAGGCCTCCGGACAGACTGACATACCAGAACTGGTAGTACACTTCACCCCGCCGGACTCAAATCTAAACAAGGGGTGAATGTGGTAAACCACTTTTATCGTTCACTATCGTTACACTATAGTTATCACTGTTATATCGTTACTCTATGGTTAGCACTGTTCACACTGTTGTATCACTATACGAGGTCACCTCTTGTCACGCTGCTATACCTGGGCTGACCACTGCTGACTCCGCCCATGACTCCACCTACCTGCCCAGGTATAAAGGTAGTCGACTGGCTGGCATTCCTCCTTGTTGTATCCGATCACCCACGAGGGTGGGCTCTGTTATTTAGCCAATAAAAACCTATAGTTACTTTCTTAACTCGTCGCTTTTCATTGGATGAATTGATAGGTATATCAAGGGGGGATTGCTGCCTGACAGTGAATGCGTTGATATCGCAGGGGTCCATGTCAGTGATTGTATAATCCACCACCTTAGACCCAAGAGTTGAGGAATACTCTCTCTCTCTCTCTCCCATCTCTCACTCTCTCCCCCAGTCTCTCTCCCTCCCCCTGAGTCGCTCTCTCTCTCCCCCCTCAGTCTCTCTCTCTCTATCTCCCCGTCTCTCTCTCTCTCTCTCCCCGTCTCTCTCTCTCCCCCCTCAGTCACTCTCTCTCTCTCCCCCCAGTCTCTCTCTCTCTCCCCAGTCTCTCTCTCTCTCTCCTCCAGTCTCTCTCTCCCCCAGTCTCTCTCTCTCACTCCCCCACTCTCTCCCTCTTCCCCCAGTCTCTCTCTCTCCCTCTCCCCACTCTCTCCCTCTCCCCCAAGTCTCTCTCTCTCTCTCTCCCCATCTCTCTCTCTCTCTTCCCCCGTCTCTCTCTCTCTCTCTTCCCCCATCTCTCTCTCTCTCTCTCTTCCCCGTCTCTCTCTCTCTCTCTCTCTTCCCCCCATCTCTCTCTCTCTCTCTCTTCCCCCGTCTCTCTCTCTTCTCCCCCGTCTCTCTTGCTCTCTCTCTATCTCCCCGTCTCTCTCTCTCTCCCTCTCTCCCCCCAGTCTCTCTACTCTTTCTCTCTCCCTGTCTCTCTCTCTCTCCCCCCAGTCTCTCTCCTTCCCTCTCTGTGTCTGTCTCTCTCTCCTTCCCTCTCTCTCTCCTTCCCTCTCTCCTTCCCTCTCTCTCTCGTTCCCTCCCTCTCTCTGTCTCTCTCTCCTTCCCTCTCTCTCCTTCCCTCTCTCTGTCTCTCTCTCCTTCCCTCTCTCTGTCTCTCTCTCCTTCCCTCTCTCTGTCTCTCTCTCCTTCCCTCTCTCTCCTTGCCCCACTCTCTCTCTCTCTTCTCCCCCCAGTCTCTCTCTCTCTCTTGCATCACGGGGGGCGTTTCATTCCATGTGTGGGCGGGCCTAATCCTTCAGCCTCCCGAAACGTCGCTGCCATTTTTTTAATACCGACAGCGACAGCACCAGCACAACAAACCCCCACAGTGCGGCTCCGGCACAGTATCCCGCTCCCGGCCCGCCGGAGCGGGAGGTGAGTTGGGGTCACAACCGCTCGGCCCGAGACACAGAGCGGGGGAGTGGCAGCGGCCGGCCGTAAACCGCGCGGCCCTGTAAACTGCCGTTTTGCAAAAAAGCCTTGGCAACGCCGGGTCCCCCCAGCTAGTCTTTATGTGTAAAAGGATAGTGGTGTCTGTCTGTCTGTCCATCTGTCCGGGCATCACTCAAAAGTTATAGAGCGTACCTACACATATGTTATATCAAAATAAAGGTTATGATTAGGAGGGTGTCCTAGGCATATTTACTTTTTGGTCACACAAAAATTGTTCGGACAGTAGACAAAAAACGTTCAAAATTCCGCTCATTAGCGGTTGGCCAATCATACAGGGGAAATCCGCTCATTAGCATTGAGTGACATGAAGGTTGACCAATCCTACGGGGGGAGCACGCTGCGTCACGGGGGGCGTTTCATGGCGTGTGTGGGCGGGGCCTAATCCTTCAAACTGAAAAGCAAGCGGCGGCCATTGTTGTTTGTGATAGAGCAACTCTGCCTCTGTCCGACCATGGGCCCCAGTCCCACCCTCACCCTCCTCCTTCTCTCCGCTTTCTCCCCTCTCTCCTGTCACACGGCCTCTCCGCTCGCGGGTTGTTTGCATCCACGGTGGATGAGCTGCCTGCAGGCCTCGAAGCCTCGGCCTCTCCTCACCAGCCACGCCCGAGCTAGGCACCGCCCGTCCCGCTGGGCCCGATTCCAAACCAGCGGCCGGCCTTCGCCATCATCTTGGGAAAGGCTGGCCTCCTCCTTCTCTCCGCTTTCTCCCCTCTCTCCTGTCACCCGGGCCTCTCCACTCTGCAGGATGTCACTGCCGAGCTCTTCGGGTCGGAGGGAGCGGGAGCTCAGCCCAGATGACTCGGGCCGGGCCTCAGGCGCTACGCCGCCCATGGGGTCTCTGCCGCTTTCTCCCCTCTCTCCTGTCACCCTGACCTCGCGGAAGTAGGAGCAGCGATGATGGGCCGGCGGGGAAGGAGCTGCTGCTCGGGGCCGCGGTCGCGGCCCTTCGCCTGGAGGCTCGCCTACTTTGACGGCCATTTCGAGCGGCTGTGCCGGCGCCGGCTGCCCGCCTCCGAGCCCGAGTGGCGCCGGGTGCTGGAGCCTCTGCTCCGCTGCGGGGCTGCACCAACTGGCGCCCGGGCTCGCTCCCGCTTGGGCCGCCGCAACATGGCGCTGGCCACCGCCGGCCTGCTCTTGCTCGGCTGCTGCTTCCTCCTCTGCAGCCGCCCCGGCGCTCGCTTCCTAAGCTTCTGCGGCCGGGCTCTGCTCATCCAGGTCGGTATCCGCCTCGACCTCTGCGAGAGGTTGCACTGCCAATGCTTTCAAAATATCTCTCTTTATTGTAGTGGATGTCAGAGGGATTCTAAGAAACGTCGTTAACCCAGCTTGCATTTATCTAGTGCCTTCATCTTCTAACTTCCCCCCACCCCCTTTCCCCCTCTTCCCCCACCCCCTTTCCCCCCCTTCCCCCACCCCCTTCCCCCCCTTCCCCCCCCACTTCCCCCCCACCCCTTTCCCCCCTTCCCCCCACCCCTTCCCCCACCCCCTTCCCCCACCCCCCTTTCCTCCCCCCACACCCCCCTTGCCCCCCAACACCCATTCCCACCCCTTTCCCCCCCACCCCTTTCCCTCCCACCCCTTTCCCTCCCCCACCCCTTTCCCCCACCCCTCTCTCTCTCTCCTTCCCTCTGTCACTCTCCTCTCTCTCCTCTCTCTCTCCTTCCCTCTCTCTCTCTCCTTCCCTCTCTCTCTCTCTCCTTCCCTCTGTCACTCTCCTCTCTCTCTCTCCTTCTCTCTCTCTCTCCTTCCCTCTCTCTCTCTCCTTCCCTCTCTGCCTTTCTCTCTCCTTCCCTCTCTGTCTCTCTCTCTCCTTCCCTCTCTCTCTCCTTCCCCCTCTCTCTCTCTCTCCTTCCCTCCCTCTCTCGCTCTCTCCTTCCCTCTCTCTCTCTCTCTCTCTCCTTCCCTCTCTCTCTCCTTCCCTCTTTGTCTCTGTCTCTCTCTCCTTCCCTCTCCCTCTCTCTCTCCTTCCTTCTCTCTCTCTCTCCTTCCCTCTCTCTCCTTCCCTCTCTCTCTCTCTCTCTCCTTCCCTCTCTCTCTCTCTCCTTCCCTCTCTCTCTCTCTCTCTCCTTCCCTCTTTGTCTCTGTCTCTCTCTCCTTCCCTCTCTCTCTCTCTAGGGAGTTAGGAGGTAAATTAAAAAACAGGACCTCAAAGGTAGTAATCTCAGGATTGCTACCAGTGCCACGTGCTAGTCAGAGTAGAAATAGAAGGATACTTCAGATGAATACGTGGCTAGAGGAATGGTGCCAGGGGGAGGGATTCAAGTTCCTGGGACATTGGAACCGGTTCTGGGGGAGGTAGGACCAGTTCAAACCTGACGGTCTGCACCTGGGCAGGGCTGGAACCGATGTCCCAGGGGGAGTGTTTGCTAGTGCTGTGGGGGAGGGTTTAAACTAAAATGGAAGGAGGTTGGGAACCTGAGCAGGGAGACAGAGGAAAGGGAAATAAGGATAAAAGCAAAAGATAGGGAGGAGAAAAACAAAAGTGGCAGTCAGAGAAATCAACGGTTTAAATCAAACGTGGCCACAGTAAATAATAACTCTAATAGGTCTAAGAGCGTTAAAAAAACAAGCCTGAAGGCTTTGTATCTTAATGCGAGGAGCATTTGTAATAAGGTGGATGAATTGGCTGCGCAAATAGAGGTAAACGAATATGATTTGGTTGGGATTACGGAAACGTGGCTCAAGGATGGCCAAGACTGGGAACTCAACATCCAGGGGTATTCGATATTCAGGAAAGATAGGCAAAAAGGAAAGGGAGGAGGGGTAGCATTACTGGTTAAAGAAGGGATTAACACAATTGTAATGAAGGATATTAGCTCTGATGAGGTGGAATCTGTATAGGTAGAATTGAGAAATACTAAGGGGAAAAAAACATTAGTGGGAGTGGTATATAGACCTCCAAACAGTAAGGCGGAGGTTGGGGATGGCATTAAAAGGGAAATTAAAGAAGCGTGCAATAAGGGCACAGCAGTCATCATGGGTGACTTTAATCTACATATAGATTGGGCTAACCAAATTAGTAACAATACTGTGGAGGAGGAATTCCTGGAGTGTTTACGGGATGGTTCCCCGGACCAATATGTCGAGGAACCAACCAGAGATCAGGCCATCTTAGACTGGGTATTATGTAACGAGAAAGGATTAATTAGCAATCTTGTTGTACGAGGCCCCTTGGTTCGGAGCGATCATAATATGATCGAATTCTTCATTAAGATGGAGAATGAAGTAGTTGACTCCGAGACTAGGGTCCTCAATTTAAATAAAGGAAACTACGATGGTCTGAGGAGCGAGTTGGGTAGGATTGATTGGGGAATGGCACTCAAAGGGTTGACAGTGGATAGGCAATGGCAAACATTCAAAGACCGAATGGATGAACTACAGAAGTTGTTCATCCCAGTTTGGCATAAAAAAAAGCAAAAAAGGTGACTCAACCGTGGCTAACAAGGGAAATTAGGGATAGCATAAGATCCAAGGAGAGGACATACAAATTGGCCAGAAAAAACAATAATCCTGAGGATTGGGAGCAGTTTAGGATTCAACAAAGGAGGACAAAGGGATTAATTAAGAAAGGGAAAATAGAATATGAGAGTAAGCTTTCAGGGAACATAAAAACTGACTGTAAAAGCTTTTATAGATATGTAAAGAGAAAAAGATTGGTGAAGCCAAGCGTAGGTCCCTTGCAGTCAGCATCGGGGGAATTTATAATGGGGAGCAAAGAAATGGCAGACCAACTAAATACATATTTTGGTTCTGTCTTCACAAAGGAGGACACAAATAACCTCCCAGAAATACCGCAGAACATAGGGTCTGATGAAAGGGTGGAACTGAAAGAAATCAGTATTTGTAGGGAAATGGTGTTAGGAAAATTGATGGGACTGAAGGCTGATAAATCCCCAGGGCCTGATAACCTACATCCCAGGGTACTTAAGGAAGTGGCCCTAGAAATAGTAGATGCATTGCTGGTCATCTTCCAGAACTCGATAGACTCTGGAACAGTACCCATGGATTGGAGGGTAGTGAATGTTACCCCACTATTCAAAAAAGGTGGCAGAGAAAAAGCCGGGAATTATAGACCGGTAAGCCTGACATCGGTAGTGGGGAAAATGCTAGAGTCAATTATAAAAGATGTAATAGCAGAGCACTTGGAAAGCAGTGACAGGATCGGACAAAGTCAACATGGATTTACAGAAGGTAAATCATGCTTGACTAATCTACTGGAATTTTTTGAGGATGTAACTGGTAAAATAGATAAGGGAGAACCAGTGGATGCGGTGTATTTGGACTTTCAGAAGGCTTTCGATAAGGTCCCGCATAAGAGATTAGCGTGCAAAATTAAGGCACATGGGATTGGGGGCAAGGTATTGACTTGGATAGAGAACTGGTTGGCGGACAGAAAGCAAAGAGTTGGAATAAACGGGTCATTTTCTGCGTGGCAGGCAGTGACTAGTGGGGTACCGCAAGGATCGGTCCTAGGACCCCAGCTGTTCACAATATATATTAATGATCTGGACGAGGGAATTGGATGTAATATCTCCAAATTTGCAGACGACACAAAGCTGGGTGGGAGGGTATGCTGTGAGGAGGATGTCATGAAACTCCAGTACGATTTGGACAGGTTGGGTGATTGGGCAGAAATATGGCAAATGCACTTTAATGTGGATAAATGTGAGGTTATCCACTTTGGTGGCAAAAACAGGAAGGCAGATTATTATTTGAATGGCAATAGATTGGGAGAAGGGGAAGTGCAAAGAGACCTGGGTGTTCTTGTGCACCAATCGCTGAAGGTAAGCAGGCAGGTGCAGCAGGCGGTTAAGAAGGCAAATGGTATGTTGGCCTTCGTAGCAAGAGGGTTCGAGTACAAGAACAAGGATGTCTTGCTGCAGTTGTACAGGGCCTTGGTGAGACCGCACCTTGAGTATTGTGTGCAGTTTTGGTCACCTTACCTGAGGAAGGACGTTCTTGCCATGGAGGGAGTGCAGCGAAGATTCACCAGGCTGATACCTGGGATGGCAGGAATGACGTACGAGGAGAGATTGTGTAAATTGGACTTATACTCACTGGAGTTTAGAAGATTGAGAGGGGATCTCATCGAAACCTATAAAATTCTGTCAGGTCTGGACAGACTAGATGCAGAAAGGATGTTTCGGATGGCCGGGGAGTCCAGAACCAGCGGTCATAGTCTAAGGATAAGGGGTAAGCCATTTAGGACTGAAATGAGGAGGAATTTCTTCACCCAGAGAGTGGTGAACCTGTGGAATTCTCTGCCACAGAGGGCGGTGGAGGCCAGTTCATTAAATATATTCAAGAAAGAGTTGGATATATTTCTTGAGGCTAAAGGGATCAAGGGATATGGGGAGAAGGCCGGGACAGGGTACTGAATTTGGAAGATCAGCCATGATCTCATTGAATGGCGGAGCAGGCTCGAAGGGCCGAATGGCCTACTCCTGCTCCTATCTTCTATGTTTCTATGTTTCTCTCCTTCCCTCTCTCTCTCTCCTTTCCTCTCTCTCTCTCTCTCCTTCCCTCTCTCTCTCTCTCTCCTTCCCCCTCTCTCTCTCCTTCCATCTCTCTCTCTCTCCTTCCCTCTCTCTCTCTCCTTCCCTCTCTCTCTCCTTCCCTCTCTCTCTCTCTCCTACCCTTTCTCTCTCTCGCCTTCCCTTTCTCTCCTTCCCTCTCTCTCTCTCCTTCCCTCTCTCTCTCTCCTTCCCTCTCTCTCTCTCCTTCCCTTTCTCTCTCTCCTTCCCTCTCTCCTTCCCCCTTTCTCTCTCCTCTCTCTCTCTCTTTCCTTCTCTCTCTCTCTCCTTCCCTCTCTCTCTCTCTCCTTCCCTCTCTCTCTCTGTTTCTCCTTCCCTCTCTGTCTCTCCTTCCCTCTCTCTCTGTCTCTCCTTCCCTCTCTCTCTCTCTCCTTCCCTCCCTCTCTCTCCCTCTCTCCTTCCCTCTCTCTCTCTCTCCTTCCCTCTCTCTCGCTCTCTTTCCCTCTCTCTCCTTCCCTCTCTCTCTCTGTCTCTCTCTCTCTCCTTCCCTCTCTCTCTCTGTCTCTCTCTCTTCTCTCTCTGTCTCTCTCTCCTTCCCTCTCTCTCTCCTTCCCTCTCTCTCTCTCCTTCCCTCTCTCTCTCTGTCTCTCTCTCCTTCTCTCTCTGTCTCTCTCTCCTTCCCTCTCTCTCTCCTTCCCTCTCTCTATCCTTCCCCCTCTCTCCTTCCCCTCTCTCTCTCTCTCCTTCCCCCTCTCTCTCTCCTTCCCCCTTTCTCTTTCCCTCTCGCTCTCTCTTTCCCTCTCTCTCTCTCCTTCCCTCACAGACAGACAGACAGACAAACTCATTTATATATATAAAAATTATTTGTACTTTTTTCATAACAACATGCCCTCAAAAAACCCTCAGCACCGCCGGGCACTCTAGCTAGTATACTTATAAACATCTTGGGATTTTCCTTTATTTTGCCCGCCAGTGTTTTTTCATGTTCCCTCTTCGCTCTCCTAATTTCTTTTTTAAGTACCCCCCACACTTTAAATACTCTTCTAGGGCTTCCATTGTTTTTAGTCCTTTGTATCTGCCAAAAGCCTCCCTTGTTTTTGTGGTAAACCACTGTTATAACCTGTCTTTGTCTGTATGTGTATTCCACTAGGTACAGGTCTGGACATGCCTCGGCTGACTCCTCCCACTATTCCAGGTATATAAGTGACTACCTCCCAGTCCCTTAGTATTCTGGACAGGTCGACCACTCGAGACAAGACCTTCATTCTTTAGTTAATAAAAGCCTGATTGTTACTCGCTCAACCTCAGTCTTTTGAGTAATTGATGGCGCATCAGTTTTCCTAATCCATTCTTGTATATCCCTTGACATCCAGGGTTCCCTGGGCTTGTTGGTCCCACCCTTGACCTCTACGGGAACATGTTGGCGTTGTACTTTCTCTATTTCCTTTCTGAAAGACTCCCACTGCTCTGATGTGGATTTTCCTACAAGTAACTGATCCCAGTCCACTTTGCCCAGATCCTGCCTTATCCTATTAAAATCGGCCTTCCCCCAATTTAGAACCTTTATTTCTGGTCCATCTTTGTCCTTTTCCATGACTACCTTAAATCTCACCGGTTATCCATGGGGTAGTGGAGTAACTTGCTTACTTTAATAAAGAAAAAGATGTGCATTTGTATAGCACCTTTCACATCCTCAGGAGGTCACAAAGCACATCACAGCCAATGGATTACTTTATTAAAGTGTAGTTAGGGTTGATTTTTAGACTATGTGGCAATTAATTTGCACAAAAGGACCCAAAAACAGCAAGTTTTTTAAAAACTTGTTTTTGTGGGATCAGGGCGTCGCTGGAAATGCCAGCATTTGTTGCCCATCCCTAGTTGCCCTTGAGAAGGTGGTGGTGAGCTGCCTTCTTGAACCGCTGCAGTCCGTGTGGTGGCGGTACTCCCACAGTGCTGTTAGGTAGGGAGTTCCAGGATTTTGACCCAGCGACGATGAAGGATCGGCGATATACTTCTAAGTCAGGATGGTGTGTGACTTGGAGGGCAACTTGGAGGTGGTGGTGTTCCCATGCACCTGCTGCCCTTGTCCTACTAGGTGGAAGAGGTCGCGGGTTTGGGAGGTGCTGCCGAAGAAGCCTTGGCAAGTTGCTGCAGTGCATCTTGTAGATGGTACACACTGCAGCCACGTTACGCCAGTGGTGGAGGGAGTGAATGTTTAAGGTGGTGGTTGGGGTGCCAATCAAGTGGGCTGCTTTGTCCTGGATGGTGTCAAGCTTCTTGAGTGTTGTTGGAGCTGCACTCATCCAGGCAAGTGGAGAGTATTCCATCACATTCCTGACTTGTGCCTTGTAGATGGTGGAAAAGCTTTGGGGAGTCAGGAGGTGAGACACTTGCCGCAGAATACCCAGCCTCTGACCTGTTCTTGTAGCCACAGTATTTGTGTGGCTGGTCCAGTTAAGTTTTTGGTTAATGGTGACCCCCAGGATGTTGATAGTGGGGGATTCGGCGATGGTAATGCCATTGAATGTCAAGGGGAGGTGGTTAGACTCTCGCTTGTTCGAGATAGTCATTGCCTGGCACTTCTGTGGCGCAAATCTAACCTGCCAATTATCAGCCAAGCCTGAACATCGTCCAGGTCTTGTTGCATGCGGGCATGGACTGCTTCGTTATCTGAGGAGTTGTGAATGGCGCTGAACACTGTGCAGTCATCAGCGAACATCCCCATTTCTGACCTTATGTTGGAGGGAAGGTCATTGATGAAGCAGCTGAAGATGGTTGGGCCTAGGACATTGCCCTGAGGAACTCCTGCAGTGATGTCCTTGGGCTGTGTTGATTGACCTTTAATCACCACAACCATCTTCCTTTGTGTTAGGTATGACTCCAGCCAGTGGAGCATTTTCCCCCTGATTCCCATTGACTTCAGTTTTACTAGGGCTCTTTGATGCCAGACTCGGTCAAATGCTGCCTTGATGTCAAGGGCAGTCACTCTCACCTCACCTCTGGAATTCAGCTCCTTTGTCCATGTTTGGACCAAGGCTGTAATGAGGTCGGGAGCCGAGTGGTCTTGGCGGAAACCAAACTGGGCATCAGTGAACAGGTTATTGGTGAGTAAGTGCCGTTTGATAGCACTATCGATGACACCTTCCATCACTTTGCTGATGATTGAGAGTAGACTGATGGGGCGGTAATTGGCCGGGTTGGATTTGTCCTGTTTTTTGTGGACAGAACATACCTGGGCAGTTTTCCACATTGTTGGATAGATGCCAGTGTTGTAGCTGTACTGCAACAGCTTGGCTAGAGGTGCGGCTAGTTCTGGAGCACAAGTCTTCAGCACGATAGCCTTTGCTGTATCCAGTGCGCTCAGCCGTTTCTTGACATCACATGGAGTGAATCAAATTGGCTGAAGACTGGCTTCTGTGATGGTGGGGACCTCGGGAGTAGGCCGATATGGATCATCCATTCGGCACTTCTGGCTGAAGTTGGTTGCAAATGCTTCAGCCTTGTCCTTTGCACTCACGTGCTGGGCTTCACCATCATTGAGGATGGGAATATTCTTGGAGCCTCCTCCTCCCGTTAGTTGTTTAATGGTCCACCACCATTCACAACTGGATGTGGCAGGACTGCAGAGCTTTGATCTGATCCGTTGATTGCGGGATCGCTTAGCCCTGTCTATAGCATGCTGCTTCCACTTGTTAGCAATCATGTAGCCCTGTGTTGCAGCTTCCCCAGGTTGGCACCTCATTTTTAGGTACGCCTGGTGCTGCTCCTGGCATGCTCTTCTACACTCATTGTTGAACCAGGATTGGTCCCCTGGCTTGGTGGTAATGGTAGAGTGAGGGATATGCCGGGCCATGAGGTTACAGATAGTGAGATCATTGTAATATATGTGGGTAGAACAAATGATGGACAGAGACACAATGCTAGTCC
Organism: Somniosus microcephalus; assembly: GCF_052327205.1. Lineage (NCBI taxonomy): Eukaryota > Metazoa > Chordata > Chondrichthyes > Squaliformes > Somniosidae > Somniosus > Somniosus microcephalus. The sequence goes on along the minus strand of NC_140989.1, from coordinate 71,032,013 downwards.
ATGTGCTTGCTTTATTAGGCCAGAGCATGTTCATACCAAACCATGTGATAATACATTACAATAATGGACCAGTTAATTGTGTTGGTTGTGTTGATTGAGACAATGAGATAACTCATTACTCTTCAAATAATGTCATGAAATGTTTAACATCCATCTGAACAGGCAGAAGGGGTCTCAGTTTAACATCTGATCTAGAAAATGGTCCTTCTGACAATGCAATACTCACACAATATTGCACTAAACTGTCAGCTTAGATGATGTACTCATGTCCTAGAGTGGGGCTTGAACGCATAACCTCTTGATTCAGAGGCAAGAGTGCTACCAATTGCCAAACTGATGCTTAGAGCATACAATACATCTGTGATTTGCTTCATGAAGCTGTACATAGCTGATTGACTATGTTCCAAGTGACAACTTGGAATGACACACAGCATAAAGGTTCAGAGCCGTTGTGACCTTCATAGCCACTGGCAATGCATCAGGAACAGACTGTAGTCTCCTTATACAATGCAAATTGGTGTCCTCTTATGTCATTATGCTGCATGTGCTCCACCCAGTGTTGCTAGATGTAGAGCAGCCTAACCAGCAGTCCCTGGGACCACTGGAGGCAGTTCAAAAAACAGAACAGGTTAATTATTTTTAGCAATTTTTGTGTGGCCAGGAGGAGCTTCCTGACCCCACAATACCCAATACCCGACCCTACACAGCCCTCCCTCGGAATCATCTACCCACCATAACATAACTCGACTAACTTGGCTCTGCCAGAACTACCGACCTCTAGCCTCCCTGACCCCCAATCGGTAAGCTGCTCCATATGCATAGGCAGTTTGCTGTGAATATGGTTATGATGCCCGACCATCAAAATGGTTTTGGCTTCCGACCGCTTTCATTGGGCAGGTGGCAGGGATGTTCGTCTGCCTTTCACCTGTAGAAAGGGGTCACATCAAAATTAAACCCATGCGGCTGAAAATTCAGTAGCCTTAGTGCCTCATTTGAGGCGCTAGAGGGCCTTGCGCCGGAGTTATGGCCAGTAGTGAAATTCCCTGGGGCCCTAAATCGGCGTTGCTCCGGTAGCGCTGCGCCGGCACCAATGACGTCATCGGTGTGCGCAGCGTCCCGGTTGCTGTGGTAACCCGCCCGAACTCCGAAATTGAGTTGCGGCCGCCTCGCCCGTGGCAGCCGCAACCAGCATTTTGTCAGAGGTGCCTTACTGCAGTTAGCGCCGGCGCATTAAAGGCCCCGCGGCGGCCGGCCGCTTTCCCGCCGGCCGCCTGCCCGCAGCTCCCTCCCCGGACTTCTCTCCCCCCCCCCCCCCCGGAACAGATGCAAGCCCGGCACTTGTCCGAGGTGCCGGGCTCATTTTTAAGCAGATTTGCGCGGGCCGCGGCCGGGTGCAGGCAGCTCCTCCTTAACGGAAGGAGGAGGCCTGCACTTCCCCAGCCTGCCGCACCGCATCGGGTGCCGCAGCGCCGGAATTGCGGCGCGAAACGGCAGTTAGCGCCCTTTTCCAGGCGCTAAGACCCTTCAGTAGCGCCGGCAGCCGTTTGGGCGCGGCGCCACTGAATTTTTGGCGCGCGCAGGGGACTTAGCGCCGGCACTAATTTCCGGCGCTAAAGCCCTGGCTAAGCCAAAACCCAATTTCTAGGCCATGATATTTATGATTTTTTGTAGCCTACCTGGATGCCTTATTCTTCATAATCAAATTATCCCCTTAATGTATCTTCTGACCCGCTAAAAACTTAGACTGTAGGCTTATTGCCATTTTTATTGACATCACGGTATCTACTGGCCATCGCTCAATAATCTTTACAAAGATTAGCAGAACTAAAAGTGTCAGCATTGCTGCTTAGATAACTTTTTTGGGGACATAGAGTAAACATGATTCCCATGATATTGCTCCAAGGACAATGTTCTTTTGTTGCAGTACCCTATGTATTAAATCAATATAATAAATATGTGAAAACTGTTATATGTCCCATGACTGCACGCTAGCCAACCAAATAGATTACTACTTAAATAATTTTCACTATATACAGCCAGTTTACCCATGTGCAATAGTCATATTAAAAATGATATCAAGAACACCAAAAGAGCTTCTGCAAGATTCTATTGCCTGCTATAAATGAAATTTAGTTTCCAAATTCAGGTGAACTTTTATTCACCCTGGCTTGCAAATGGGTGAGGGAGAGGGTGAAAAACAGCGGTTCACCTAGCTAACACTATCCTTGCTGATGACCTTTGATTTCTGATGTTACAATGAACACAATTTCCCTTTGAGTGATGTCCCAGTTGAATGAACTTTGGCTTCTGATGTCAAAATAAATACTGTTGCTTTCTGAACTAACTGACAGTGTGGCTGAAGTACTGGTAAATGTCTCATGGCAAAGGGTATGATGAAATAAATATTGATAGGACTTATAGCCATAAAATTGTATAAATATTACCCCTTTGGTTATAGAAGTGACCTTGAGTGTGCAACAATGCCCCCTGCATTCTGTTTGCAGTGTTATAACACTTTTGCAATCAATTCTCTAATCTTTGGTGCTTGATTTAAGTATTGCAGCCTTCAGAAACAGAAAATGGTTTTGTGTTATGCTGAGCTAAAATGAGGAATTACATTGTTAAACTTGGTCAATATGCAAATGTATTACGATGAAATTTCACAATTATAGGCAAAATGGCCCAGGGATCACGGTGATTGCTAGTGAAGTTGGGATGTGACTTCACCAATTCGGAGCCAGCTAATTAAAATAATTTACATCTGCAGAATCACAGGGAACACTATGGCCGCATGTGAGCGGAGAACAGAGAGAGCAGTAGTTCTTAAAGGGCTATTACTCTTTTCTAAGTATGCTCATTGTTTTGTCTGATTGCTGCTGGGACCATGGAATCTTACTGATGGGCAGATGCTAGAGCTGCCCTCTTTGATGAAATGACATTGGATATTTTGGTTAGAGTGAAGCAGAGGAGGGTATCAATATTTGGAAGAGAGGTGCATCTTCCTTTGCAAGGAGCTGTGCACCATGCATAGTGGAAGGCAATGCAGAGAGTGAAGGATAATCCCACATCCATAAATCATGAGAGCAAATAAAGAAAACCTCTTGATGGAGGAAGCGTACCATGGTAAGGTCACCTATGGTTTGCCAACTCAAATCAAATCCATGCCTGTAATATAGACACAGTAAGCACTGTGCCCTCAACATAATGCAGCATCAGCAATAGAACAAAGAGCACATTGGCACAACCACTCATAATTTAGATGGCCAAACTTTCATGTCTGTAATGCTTCTACTGCTTTATCACGTACCTTATGCCTGCCAAAGAGAATGGCTTTGAATGTCACATATAACTATTGCATGTTGTGCACACCAAGTCAAAACATCACCTCCAATTTCTTGTTACTGTGTGTACAGCCATTTTCCGAATACCCCACACTAACACATGTTCCCTTTCTCTTTGGGTTGGGACCAAGATGATATAGCTGGTATTAGAGACAAGCAGGAAGCTTGCCTATCACATGAAGGCCCATGGGATTGGGGGTAATATACTAGCATGGACTGAGGATTGGTTAATGGACACAAAACAGAGAGTAGGAATAAACTGGTCATTTTCAGGTGGGCAGGCTGTAACTAGTGGGGTACCACAAGGATCACTGCTTGGGCCTCAGCTATTCACAAGCTACATCAGTGATTTGGATGAGGGGACCAAATGTAATATATCCAATTTTGCTGATGATACAAAGCTGGGTGGGAATGTAAGCTGTGAGGAGGCTCCAAGGGGATATAGACAGGCTAAGTGAGTGGGCAAGAACATGGCAAATGGAATATAATGTGGAGAAATGTGAAGTTATCCACTTTGGTAGGAAAAATAGAAAAGCAGAGTATTTTTTAAATGGTGAGAGATTGGGAAATGTTCAGATGGACCTGGGTGTCCTCGTACACGAATCACTGAAAGTTAAAATGCAGGTACAGCAAGCAATTAGGAAAGCAAATGGTATGTTGGCCTTTATTACAAGAGGATTTGCGTTTTAGAGTAAAGATGTCTTACTGCAATTATACAGGGCTCTGGTGAGACCACACCTGGAGTATTGTGTACAGTTTTGGTCTCCTTACCTAAGGAAGGATATACTTGCCATATACTTGCCATAGAGGGAGTGCAACAAAGGTTCACCAGACTAGTTCCTGGGATGGGGGGATTACCCTATGAGGAGAGATTGAGTAGACTAGGCCTATATTCTCTAGAGTTTAGAAGAATGAGAGGTGATCTTATTGAAACATACAAAATTCTTACAGGGCTTGACAGGGTAGATGCGGGGAGGATGTTTCCCCTGGCTGGGGAGTCTAGAACTAAGGGCCACAGTCTCAGAATAAGGGGTCGGCCATTTAGGACTGAGATGAGGAGAAATTTCTTCACTCAGAGGGTGGTGAATCTTTGGAATTTTCTACCCCAGAGAGCTGCAGAGGCTCAGTCGTTGAGTATATTCAAGGCACAGATCGAAAGATTTTTGAATATTAAGGGAATCAAGGGATATGGGGATAGTGCAGGAAAGTGGAAATGAGGTAGAAGATCAACCATGATCTTATTGAATGGCGGAGTAGGCTCAAAGGGCCAAATGGCCTACTCCTGCTCCTATTTCTTATGTTCTTATAAACAGCTGCCAAGAACTCCTCAATACACAGAAGCATCCACCTCGAGGGAAAAAAATTAGAGAAAGTCAAGAGGAAACATCTGGTGAAGCAGCCAGCAGTAGCGAAGAAAAATAAGTGGAGGTGGCTTCTCCTCTGCTGCTATAAAGTATAGCAAAGGTTCGAGCCCGATGTTTGTTTGCTGCAGGGCCCATGTATTCATACCTTATGATGCTGCATACTGAGGAAAGACTTATTACTGAGCAAAAGCACTCATGCAGTCTTTTGAGAATCGTCAGAAGCTTCCTGCATGCGATGTCAGAAACTGTCGGAGACTGCAGAAATGCAGCTCTAATATCCATGCAGATAAGTGAGAGGGTTTCAGAAACCTGCATCCGCCATGGAAAGAGTGGCACCTCCATGGACTTCTGCATGGAAGCTCTGGAGAACAGAGATCCAAAGTCCTGACACAGTTTTACTTGCCAACGCTGTGATATCAGAAATTATGACCTGGGTGCCAAATTGTAGGAGATTCTCACTTCTGGTCCCAAGATGCTAGTGGATTTGTTTAAATTATTTGTTCATGGGACTTGAGTGTCGCTGGCAAGGCCAGGATTTATTGCCCATCCCTAATTGCCCTTGAGAATGTGGTGTTGAGTTGCCTTCTTAAGCCGCTGCAGTCTATGTGGTGAAGGTACTCCCACAGTGCTGTTAGTTAGGGAGTTCCAGGTCTTTGACCTAGCGACGATGAAGGAATAGCAATATATTCCCAAGACAGGACGGTGTGTGACATGTAGTGGAACTTGGAGGTGATGGTGTTCCCATGCACCTGCTGCCCTTGTCCTTCTAGGTGGTAGAGGTTGTGGGTTTGGGAGATGCTGTCAAAGATACTTTGGCGAATTGCTTCAGTGCATCTTGTAGATGGTACACACTGCAGCCACCATGTGCCGGTGGTAAACGGAGTGAATATTTAAGGTGGTAGATGAGGTGCCAATCAAGCAGGCTGCTTTGTCCTAGATGGTGTCGAGCTTCTTGAGTGTTGTTGGAGCTGTACTCATCCAGGCAAGTGGAGAGTATTCCATCACATTCCTGACTTGTGCCTTGTAGATGGTGGAAAAGCTTTGGGGTGTCAGGAGGTGAGACACTTGCTGCAGAATACCCAGCCTCTGACCTGCTCTTGTAGTCACAGTATTTATGTGGCTGGTCCAGTTAAGTTTCTGGTCAATGGTGACCCCCAGGATGTTGATGTTGGGGGATTCAGCGATGGTAATGCTGTTGAATGTCAAGGGACTCTATCTTGTTGGAGATAGTCATTGTCTGCCACTCGTGTGGCATAAATGTTGCTTGCCACTTATCAGCCCAAACCTGAATGTCGTCCAGGTCTTGCTGCATGCAAGCACGGACTGCTTCATTATCTGAGGATTTCTGAATGGAACTGAACACTGTAATCATCAGAGAACATTCCCACTTCTGACCTTATGATGGAGGGATGGTCATTGATGAAGGAGCTGAAGATGGTTGGGATTGTCTTCAGAGAACCGTGATGCTTTACACTCCTAACTATTTGCTCTGAGAAGGTATCGGTGGGGCTTCTTCAACCCCTGCAGTCTTTGTGATGATGGTACTCTCACGATAACGTTAGGTAATGAATTTCAGAATTTTGACCCAGTGATAATGACACAACAACAATGTGGCCATTCTCGATTGGATGTAATGGGGCTACAGTTGGTAGCACACTCGCCTCTGAGTCAGAAGGTTGTGGGTTCAAGTCCCACTCCGGGGACTTGAGCACATGAAGCTAGGCTGAAACTCCAGTGCAGTACTGAGGGAGTGCTGCACTGTCGGAGGTGCCATCTTTCGAATGAGACGTTAAACCAAGGCCCTGTCTGCTCTCTCAGTTGGATGTAAAAGATCCCTATTTCGAAGAAGAGCAGGGGAGTTATCCCCGGTGTCCTGGCCAATATTTATCCCTCAACCAACATAACAAAAACATCATCTGGTCATTATCACATTGCTGTTTTTGGGAGCTTGTTGTGCACAAATTAGCTGCCACGTTTCCTACATTACAACAGTGACTATACTTCAAAAGGTACTTCATTGGCTGTAAAGCGCTTTGAGATGTCCGTTGGTCATGAAAGGCGCGATATAAATACAAGTCTTTCTTTCTTTCTTTCTTTCTTATAGATCTTTGCTGTGATCTATTGAACTGTTCCGACATAGATCCCTTGTCATCCACAAGGGACATCCAGCAGCTAGAGAATGGCAGGAGTAGAGACTGGAGGATGGTAGACTGTGGTGTTCCCCAAGGGTCAGTGCTGGGACCACTGCTTTTTCTAATATATATAAATGACCTGGATATTGGAATACAGAGTAGAATTTCTAAATTTGCCAAGTCTTAAAGTGCATCCAGGAGAGCTTTTTGAGCCAACATGTAGAAAGTCCTACAAGAGAGGGGGCGATACTGGACCTAATTCTGGGGAATGTAGCCGGGCAAGTGGTGGAAGTGTCAGTAGGAGAGCATTTTGGCGGCAGTGACCATAATTCGGTGAGATTTAAGGTGGTCATGGAAAAAGACAGAGACGGCCCGGAAATAAGGGTTCTAAATTGGGGGAAGGCCGATTTTAATATGATAAGGCAGGATCTGGCCAAAGTGGAATGGGAGCAGCTACTTGTAGGAAAATCCACATCAAAACAGTGGGAGACTTTCAGAAGGGAAATAGAGAGAGTACAACACCAACATGTTCCTGTAAAGGTCAAGGGGGGGACCAACAAGCAAAGGGAACCTTGGATGACAAGGGATATACAAAAATGCATTAGAAATAAAAGGGGGGCTTTTGGCAGTTACAAAAGACTAAAGACGGAAGAAGCCCTAGAGGAGTATAAAAAGTGCAGGGGCATACTTAAAAAAGAAATTAGGAGGGAGAGGAGGGGCCATGAAATAACACTGGCGAGCAAAATAAAGGAAAATCCTAAGATGTTTTATAAGTATATTAAGGGCAAGAGGATAACCAGGGAAAGGGTAGGGCCCATTAGGGACCAAAGTGGCAATCTGTGTGTAGAGCCAGATGATGTAGGCGGGGTTTTAAATGAATTTTTTGCATCTGTGTTCACTATGGAGAGAGACGATGCAGACATAGAAATCGGGCAGGGGGACTGTGACATACTTGAACATATTAGCATCGAGAGGGAGGAGGTGCTAGCGGTTTTAGCAGGCCAAAAAGTGGATAAATCCCCAGGCCCGGACGAGATGTATCCCAGGCTGCTGTGGGAGGCAAAGGAGGAGATTGCAGGGGCTCTGACACTAATTTTCAGAACCTCTCTGGCCACAGGGGATGTACCAGAGGACTGGAGAACAGCTAATGTAGTACCATTATACAAGAAGGGTAGCAGGGATAAACCAGGGAATTACAGGCCAGTGAGCCTAACATCTGTGGTAGGGAAATTATTGGAAAAAATTCTGAGGGACAAAATTAGTCTCCACTTGGAGAGGCAAGGATTAATCGGGGATAGTCAGCATGGCTTTGTCAAGGGTAAATCATGTCTGACAAATCTGATTGAATTTTTCGAGGGGGTGACTAGGGGGGTGGATGAGGGAAATGCTGTGGATGTGGTTTACATGGACTTCAGTAAAGCTTTTGACAAAGTCCCGCATAGGAGACTGGTCAAGAAGGTAAGAGCCCATGGGATCCAGGGTGCCTTGGCGCGTTGGATCCTAAACTGGCTGAGTGGCAGGAGGCAGAGGGTGATGGTCGAAGGTTGCTTTTGTGACTGGAAGCCTGTGTCCAGTGGGGTACCTCAGGGATCGGTGCTGGGTCCCTTGTTGTTTGTGATCTACATAAATGATTTGGATGAGAATGTAAAAGGTATGATCAGTAAGTTCGCAGATGACACGAAAATTGGTGGGGTGGTAAATTGCGAGGAGGAAAGCCTCAGGCTACAGGACGATATAAACGGGTTGGTCAGATGGGCGGAAAAGTGGCAAATGGAATTTAACCCTGAAAAGTGCGAGGTGATGCATTTTGGACGGACAAATAAGGCAAGGGAATACACAATGAGTGGTAGGACCCTAGGAAGTACAGAGGGTCAGAGGGACCTTGGTGTACATGTACATAGATCCCTGAAGGCAGCGGAACAGGTAGATAAGGTGGTTAAAAAGGCATATGGGATACTTGCCTTCATTAGCCGAGGCATAGAATATAAGAGCAGGGAGGTTATGATGGAGCTGTACAAAACGCTGGTGAGGCCACAGCTGGAGTACTGTGTGCAGTTCTGGTCGCCTCACTATAGGAGGGATGTGATTGCTTTGGAGAGGGTGCAGAGAAGATTCACCAGGATGTTACCTGGGATGGAGCGCCTCAGCTATGAAGAAAGACTAAACAGGCTGGGGTTGTTTTCCTTGGAGCAAAGAAGGCTGAGGGGGGACCTGATTGAGGTGTACAAAATGATGAGGGGCATAGATAGGGTAGATAAAGAGGAACTTTTCCCCTTAGTAGGGGGGTCAATAACAAGGGGGCATAGATTCAGGGTAAGGGGCAGGAGATTTAGAGGGGATTTGAGGAGGAACTTTTTCACCCAGAGGGTGGTTGGAATCTGGAACTCACTGCCTGAAAGGCTGGTAGAGGCAGGAACCCTCACAACATTCAAGAAGCATTTGGATGAGCACTTGAAATGCCATTGCATACAAGGCTATGGACCAAATCCTGGAAAATGGGATTAGACTGGACAGGGATGGATGGACGGCGCGGACACGATGGGCTGAAGGGCCTCTTTCTGTGCTGTAAAACTCTATGGCCTAGAAATTCAGTGCCCTTAGCACCGATTTTGCGGCGCTAGATGGCCTAGCGCTGCAATTGGCGCTGGTTCCTAAATTGCCTGGCGTCCTTCCGCGGCGGTAGACCGGTAGCGCTGCGCCGGCACCGATGACGTCATCGGTGTGCGCAGCGTCCCGGTTGCCGTGGTAACCCGGCCCCAAGCCGAAATTCAGTTGCGGCCGCCTCGCCAGTGGCAGCCGCAACTAAGACTCCGGCAAACGAGTGTTGCCGGAGTCTGCGCCAGCGCTTTAAGGAGGCGCGGCGGCCGGCCGCTTTCCCGCCGGCCGCCTGCCCGCAGCTCCCTCCCCGGACTTCTCCCCCCCCCCCCCCGGAACAGATGCAAGCCCGGCACTTGTCCGAGGTGCCGGGCTCATTTTTGATTGAGATTTGCGCGGGCCGCGGCCGGGTGCAGGCAGCTCCTCCTTAACGGAAGGAGGAGGCCTGCACTTCCCGAGCCTGCCGCACCGCAGCGGGCGCCGGAATAGCGCCGCAATGCGGCGCGTTGCGCCAGTTTTCAGGCGCTAAAACCCTTCAGTAGCGCCGGCAGCCGTTTGGGCGCGGCGCTACTGAATTTTTGGCGCGCGCAAAGGGCTTTAGCGCCGGCGCTAACTTCCGGCGCTAAAGCCCTGGCGCAGCGCAATCTCAATTTCTAGGCCTATGACTCTATGACACCAAACTTGGGGGTGTGGCAAACAGTGATGATGATATCAATCGACTGCAACAGGACATATAAAGGCTAGCAGAATGGACAGACAAGTGGCAGATGGAATTTAATACAAAGAAGTGTGAGCTGATGCATTTTGGCAGAAGGAACAGGGAGAGGCAATATATACTTAATGGCACAGTTTTAAAGAGTGTGCAGGGACAGAGGGACCTGGGAGTTAATGTGCATAGGTCCCCGAAGGTGGCAGGACATATTGAGAGAGTGGTTAACAAAGCATATGGGATCTTGGGCTTCATAAATAGAGGTATTGAGTACATAAGTAGAGAAGTTATGCTGAACTGTTATAAAGCACTGGTTAGGCCACAACTGGAGTATTGCGTCCAGTTCTGGTCACCACACTTTTTAGGAAGGGTGTGAAGGCCCTTGAGAAGGTGCAGAGGAGATTTACCAGAATGGTTCCGGGGAAGGGGGATCTTAGCTACAGGGACAGGTTGGAGAAGCTGGATTTGTTTTAATTAGAGCAAAGGAGGTTGAGGGGTGATTTGATAGAGGTGTACAAGATTATGACGGGTTTGGATAGGCTAGACGGGGAAAGGCTGTTCCCACTAGTTGATGGTACAAGGACTAGGGGACAAAGATTTAAGGTTTTGAGCAAGAGATACAGGGGGGACGTGAGGAAAAACTTTTTTACACAGCGAGTAGTGATGACCTGGAATTCGCTGCCGACGAAAGTGGTGGAAGTGAAGACACTCAGGCCTAGAAATTCAGTGGGCTTTGCGCCCAGTTACCGCCCAAATAGGGTTTCTGCGCCAGTGTAAGAGGGTGCGCTGATATTCAGCGCTGCGGTAATGGCGGCGGTAGCCGGTAGCGCTGCGCCGACACCAATGACGTCATCGGTGTGCGCAGTGCCCCGGTTCCGCCCCGCTTCCGGCCCAAACCCCATATTTAGTTGCGGCCGCCTCTTCTGCAGCGGCCGCAAACAGCGCTGGAAAAACGGGGCCGTACTGCTGCGCTACTGGGGTGCTTTAAGGTGGAGGTGCGGCCGGCCGCTTTTTCGGCGGCCGCCTGCCCGCACCTCCTTCCCCGGCCTCCTCCACCCCCCCCCCCACGGCATTGCCGGCTGCTTTCCGCGAGCCCGGCACTTCTCTGTGGTGCCGGGCTCATTTGCCGGCACAATCCAGCGGCGATCTCGCTGTTGCAGGCACCTCCCCCTTAAGAGAAGGAGGAGGCCTGCAGTACCGCAGCCTGCCGCTCCGCAGCGGGTGGCGCTGCGGCACCTAGTGCGGCGATATTCAGTTTCAGCGCCCCAAGCGGGGGCGCCGAAACCCTTGAATAGCGGCCGCCTTCGAGTTGGGGCGCTGAAACTGAATTTCCGGCGGGCGCAATTGGCTCCGCGCGCAGCGCTAACTTTTGGGCGTTAGCCTGCTGGCGGGCCTTAACTGAATTTCTAGGCCTCAATGTTTTCAAGGGGAGACTGGATAGGCACTTGAGGGAAATAAACTTGCAGGGCTACGGGGATAGAGCGGGGAATGGGACTGACTGAATGGCTCTGCAGAGAGCAGGCACGGACTCGATGGGCCAAATGGCCTCCTTCTGTGCCATTATGACTCTAAGGCCTAGAAATTCATTGTAGCCACTTTTGGGGCGGTAAAGTGGGGCGGCCGCTAAAGTTTGCGCCCGCCGCCAAATCGAGGCCACTTCTCCGATATTCATTCGCTTCGCCCTAAGAGTTCGCTCGAGCGCTAAAACTGGTGTTGGACGCCTCTGTTTGGGCGCTAAGCCGGAGGTGCTGATCGATAGCGCCGAGGTCAGGCGCAGCGCAGGTGCGGCCATCTCGTGATTGACAGCAGACACCCTGGCGCCGGCCAGTTCTTAAGGGGGAAGGGTCGACTGTGTCTGCTGCCACGCCCTGGATAGTGGAGCCCTGCAGCTAGGCCTGAACACTGCTGCTGGACCCAAATAGCGCCTGAAGCCATGGAGAAGGCCCGTGAACGTGCGCAGCGCTTCTCAGAGCGTGATCTGAGTGTGCTGGTTGGTGCTGTGGAGAAGAGGCGCCATGTTTTGTACCCGCACAATGGCAAGAGGGCGCCGTTCCGCGTCTACAGGAGAGCCTGGAGGCATGTCGCCAGCAAGCTGTCAGCCAACAGCGAGGTCCCCAGGAGCGGTGTCCAATGCCGCAAAAAGTTTAATGACCTCACGCGGATTGTCAGGGTGAGTACCCTTTCCAGTGACCTCCTCATCCTTGCATGTGCACCTCACATTATGGGCAAAGGGACCTGAAAGCCCTAATGGCCAGCCCTCATCCAGCAGCGGTGGGACAGGCATGAACATCAATTGCACAATCTGCACTTAACACACTGGCCAGGCTATTCCACCATGGGAGGCAGTGCACACAAGATCAGGGCGACACACTGGCCAGGCTATTCCAACATGGGAGGCAGTGCACACAAGATCAGGGCAACACACTGTACTTAGAGGCCGTCCTTTCTCTTGCAGGCCAAGCTGGCAAATAATCGGAAGAGCCGGACTGCGACCGGGGGAGGCCGACCCCAGATCCAGCCGCTCACCGAGCTTCAACATTGCGTGGAGCGCATCATGGGTGCCCGGGTGATTGGCCCTCTTGCATGTGGAGATGCCGACCCTGTTCTGGCCACCAATGGTAAGGACATCCACGTTTGGACCTCTCTCGTCCCACTTGCGCATCAGATCTACATCCTTTGCCACTGTCCGACCAATGCGCTGAATGCCACCACTCATGCATCCCTTGCTGACGCCCTCTCCTCAGTCTAAAGCTACTCTTGTGCCTTCCTGCTTTCAGATGGTGAGGAGGAGGTCCCTGAACTTGCCAGTGACAGCCCCTCAGAAGAGGAGCAGGAGGAGGAGCAAGAGGAAGGCGGCCCATCAGGGGAACCCTCAGCCGCGGCCACCCAGGCCAATGTAGGGGACACGTCTTCCCTGGAGGGGAGCGTGGCGGAAGTTTCGAAGGGGAGGGGAGCTCATGGGACCTGCGGCCTGCAGAAACGCGGGAGGGGGGTGGAAGCTCGGCGGCCTTCTCCCCAGAGGGGGGATGCGTCGGAGGGGAGTCCAATTGCTGGGCCCAGCGGCGCACAGCAACGCAGGAAGGGTCGGCCAGCTCGGCGGCCTTCTCCCCAGAGGGAGAGTCCGGCCCCCAGTCCGGAGATGGTCTTCGCCGAGGAGATGGAACGCCTCGAGGACTTGTCCGCGGACTCGGAGCGCCGGCACACGGAGCTCATGGCGGCAGTGGCACGGTTGCCTGAGGCCATCGAGCCCCTCTCTCGGAGTGTGACCGAGTTCGGGCCCTCAGAGGCCATCAGTCGGGCGGAATTCCGGGCAGATCAGGCAGCGAGTCGGGCGGAATTCGGTGCAGCTCTGGCAGCGACTGGCCAGGTGATCAGTGGTGCCGTCCAGTCAATGGCTGCTCTGATGCGGTCAGTGAACAGGTCAACACGGGCACTCACTGCTGCCACACTCGCTGTGTCAGCTAGGCATCGCCAGGGCACCCGGCGCGCTGCAGCAGCACAGCGGTCTGTCCCTCGGCAGATTGGTGCGCATGCTGCAGTGCTGGCCCAGGCGAGTGCCAGTGTCTCAGGCGACCAGCGAGCGCCTGCCATCCGCCAGCTTGCCCGCATTCCTCCAGCCACCACTGCCACTCCCCCAGTGGAGCTGGCAGGAGCTACTGCAGCGACTGATGCTGGCCAGCCACAGCTGCAGCATTCAACAGCCGACCGCTCGACGGCCAGACCTCGACTAGGCCGACCCCCAAGGGCTTCTGCCGTCACGACATGTGCCCCTCAGGCGCCTGCCCCCAGCCTTGCAGCAGCCAATGGCCTTACTTTGAGGAGGAGCAGCAGGGCGGGCAGGGGCTACACAAAGATGGCCAAGGCATCGCCCTAGCGGGCCAAATAGTCGAATGTGTGGCCAGTTGTGTTTGTTTTTTGAGGCCGAGATTTGCATGTTTGTTTTTTGAAGGCCGATGATGTGATGTTTGTTTTTAACGAAGGCCGAGAATGACGGCCATTTTAGTTGCACTATTTTGTTAATCCTCTCCAGGTTGTGGGAGCGAGTAATTTGTTTGAGTGTTTTTTGGGGGTTTCGTCTGTTTTTGGTTTTCATGTGGGAAGGGAGCTGAGTTTGAACAATAAAGCATTTTATTTATTAACATTGTCCATGTTTGATCTTTGAAGTGTTTGTTGCCTTAACCGGCTGAGGGCTTGCGGAGCGGCTGCAATCATGTTCTTTCATTGGCACATGCCATTCCCTGACAGGGGGCCTAGAAGTGACGTTCAATAAGCCGCCGACGGGCGGCCCTTGGACCTTGTGCCTCCCTCCTGGGCTGGTACTCCTCGTCCTCCTCCTCCTCATGCTCCTCCTGCTCCTCCTCCTGAGGTGGTGGTCCAACGTGAGGTGGCAGTGCCTGAGTCCTGCGGATAGCCAGGTTGTGCAGCATGCAGCAAACGACGACGAATTGGGAGACTCGATCCTGCGAATACTGGAGGGCTCCCCCGGAGCGATCGAGACAGCGGAACCGTTGCTTGAGGACGCCGATTGTTTGTTCTATGATGTTCCTAGTCGCTTGATGGCTCTCGTTCTATGCCTCTTCAGCAAGGGTCGTGGGCACGCGGAGCGGGGTCATGAGCCAGGTACACAAAGGATAGCCTTTGTCCCCGATAAGCCATCCTCTTGGGGGAGGCTGTGCCTGGAACATGTCAGCCACAGTTGTCTGTCGCAGGATAAAGGCATCGTGGCTGCTGCCTGGAAAGCGGGCATTGACAGCTAGGATGCGCTGCCTGTGGTCACACACCAGCTGTACATTGAGGGAATGGTAGCCCTTCCGGTTGCGGTAATCCTCGGCATGCTCAAGAGGTGCCCGCAAAGCCACATGCGTGCAGTCAATGGCACCCTGCACCATGGGGAAGCCCGCTATTCTTGCAAACCCCACTGCACGCTGCTGCTGCTTGTCCAGGGAAGGAGATGAATTGATGTCTCCTTGTGAAAAGGGCTTCTGTCACCTGGCTAATGCAGCAATGCACGGCGAACTGGGAGATGTTAGCGATGTCCCCAGCAGCGGATTGGAAGGAGCCGGTGGCATAGAAGTTGAGAGCCACCGTCACCTTCACTGCCACTGACAGAGACGTCCTGCGCATCAGCTGTGGCTGCAGATCTCTGTGAAGCAGCTGGCAGATGTCTGCAACGACCTCCCTTCTGAATCGCAGCCTCCTAACACACATCGCGGCAGACATGGTCAGATAGGAGGACTGCTGGCGGTATACCCTGGGTGGGTAAGGCCTCACTTGCCCCCTCTGCGTCTAGCCAGGGCTGCCACTCTCTCACGGCGTCTGTAAGCCCTTCTGGCATAAGGCTGAAAGTCAGCGTTGCCACCCAATGCAGCCCCCATTATATGCTGGCAAATACTGAGCTCTCAATGAAGGCAAAGATAATTGCTAAGCTCTGGCCTGAGCCAAAAATACCTGTCCTAGTGTTGGTCCAAACCAGTAAGCTCTCCTCCTTGGTCTCTGTCCAAAAAACCGTGGCACAAGAGTGAATGCTGCAAAATGGCTGGCCTTTATAGTGCAGGGTAAGTGCCCTTTAATTAGCGCTCCCCGCGGCCCGGCTCAGCTGTGTACCGTTCCACTTCACAGTCGTTAGGGCCGCCCGGCGCACAATGGGCCGGCGCGAGTGAAGTTCCGGTTTGGGGCGCACAAAGGGCGTTGCGCTATTAAATGACGTCATGATCTGCGCGCGCAGCAGGGCGCGCGCTAAGACTTTGCGCCGGCGCTAAATGTGTCCTGAAGTTGGGGTGAGGCGCAGATCGCGCTGCGCCCGGGCGATAAGCGCCTAGGGCTCGAGATCTACTCCTCCTAAGGCGCTAACGGCTGGCGCGCCCAACTGAATTTCTAGGCCTATGACTATGAGTAGGAATGGTTGAGACAGTAACTTCTCAGGTTGCCATTATATCAGTGTGGCCGAGCTGGCCCCCTCAGAGGATTGAAGAAAGGGCAGGCTGAAGACAGGAGCAGCCCATCAGCGCAGGAGCCGAAGTGCTGGCAGGATTTGAAGGGCCATCTCATGAATGAGCACATATGGATGCAGTGCCACAGCTGTATCAAGAGGCCCCCATTGAGGAGCAGCAGGCTGCCTCACACTGAAGTAGCAATTTTAAAAAATCACAAGATTAGGCAGTAAATAACACACACCCACAAGGGCGAACACTGGGAAAGCAAACGTTCAAGGCACTGGAATACAGAAGTACATTTTTTTCAAAAGTACTGTGTAGATTTATTGTCAGAAGGGATACATTAATGTTGCATGTGGTGAGGTACAGCCAGGGATGGTAACAGATTTACACATTTTAAGAGCAAATCCTGTTAATCAATGATCGATGCATCATCTTCCGGGCTGCACCTTAGCCTCTTCCATTTCAACTTCCTCTTTTTTCTATTCTTCTTCCTCCCCCTCCTCCTCTGCCAGGGCTGCAGGCCAACCCTCCTGGTCCTGTGGCTTAAGGATGATGCCTCTCTGAATTGCAAAATTATGCCAGATACAGCAGATGCTGATCATTTTCTGCATCTTCTCAGAACTGTGAAGCAGTATACCAGTTGACCTGTCCAGGAATCTGTTTCAACATTCCAACTGTATATTTCATCGAAAATCAGGTGGAGGTGAGCCACATTGTACTCTCTTTTACCTTCTGTTTGAGAGTTCTTCACTGGTGTTAATTGCCCAGGCTCCAGTGGATAGCTCTGTTTCCAAGCAGCCAGCTGTCTCGTCTGCCCACTTCTTGAAATAGTGCTAACACAGTGGACTGGCACAGAATGAAGTCATTGTGGCTATTGTCAAACCACAGGATCATAACATTCACAATAGTAATGACATTTACACTAAGACACCTGAAAAGGATTTCCGTGGAGTAGATTTTCCTGTTTAGCGCCGGGCCTAAAACATACATTCATCTGTATATTCTGTTCCCGTGGCCTGCCGCCACCAGTGCACTGATGGGCTGAAAGCCTTTCTTATTTATATATGCCATGTGGTTGTTAGATGCCTTGATGGAGCAGTCCCTCTTGTTTGATGGCCGCTCAAATCCAGGTGGTGCTGTATGAATGAGGAGGGTTGAGCTCTGTGGCACTCCACAACACCATTTCCATAGCTCAGTATTGCAGCATCCCTGCAAGGAAGTGCAGCTAATTTTTAAGCTGTAGTTGGCCATTACTGTCACTGCATGTACCAGTCCTGTGTTTCATGGTAGCTGCAAGAAATGTCGCAGCTCCGCATCTGCCTCTCTGTGAACAGACCCTGAGAAGACGTTTCCCACAATCATTGCCAAGTAGATGTGACAAGTTCTGCAAAAATGGTTGGTGGTATTTTGGTGGCTTATCAGGCTATGCTGGTTCTTGATCATCCTGGCATGCCTCATTTCATGTAGTGCCACTGAAAGTGTGACATACTGTTATTAATGTGTGTCTGAGGAAGCATCCAACATTATCGTTAGTGAGGCATTCACATATTTTATTGATGCCATCAGAGCTCTGCTGTCACAGTGTTGTTTGGGACGATGAAACCTCCACCAGCATTTCACCTCTGTCTGCAAAGGTAGGTGTGCAGGTACCAGTAGGTGGGCACAGCACACCTCTTTTGCAGCCTGACCTGCTTGGCATCCCTTTGTAGGTCCTTCTCTTCATTAAAATACACCAGCGCCGAGGATTGCCATTGGAAATCCATTGGTTGCAGTAATGATGCTCGGGGCAAAAGATAATTAATTTGGAACAACTGGCTTACAGGGTCATGAGAACCTAAATGACTGCAGGAAAAAGAAGTATACATTAAGAAACTAATCCAGCAATGGCTTAAAACCACTTACTTTTACATCACTATGCCCTTTAGATCAATTTCCTTATATTTCCCAATCCATAGCAATGCTGGACGCCTAGTTTCCTGGATGTGTTTTGCAAATGACATCCTGCATGCCTGCACATTAGGAAATAATGTGTAGGTTGTGCCCATGGTGCTTCAGATGGGAGCTTCCACGCCCATCCCAGCACCAACCGGAAACAAAGAAAAAACAAGAACTTGCAATATATATAGCACCTTTCACAACCTCAGGACGTCCCAAAGCACTTCACAGCCAATGAAGTACTTTTAAAGTGTGTCACTGTTGTAATGTGGGAAACCCAGCAGCTAATTCACACACAACAATGTCCCACAAAAGCAATAATGACCAAATAAACTTTTTTTTAATGATGTTAGTTGAGGGAAAAATATTGGCCAGGACACTGGGGAGAACTCCACTGCTCTTCTTCGAATTGTGCCATGGGATCTTTTACATCCACCTGAGAGGGCAGACGTCAGTTTAACATCTCATTTGAAAGACGACACTTCTGACAGTCCAGTGCAACCTCAGTACTACAATGAGGTGTCAGCCTAGATTATGTGCTCAAGTCTCTGGAAATCGGGAACTTGAACTGGGCAAAGAATAGGCGGAGATCAGTCGGGACTGATCTCTGCCAAATTTCACACACCATTACATCCCGTCGGCAACCATTTTCAGATGTAATGAGTCTAAAATTGGCCCCTATAACTCAACTAACAGTATGACCCAAGATAACTGAACTCAAAGACAGTCGTAATAGTAACATAATTATTTACCTGACAATCTAACAATTTTTTTTTACAGGTGATAGACTGGGGCACTCATGTTTCAATTCAGCAGAGGTTATGTACTTTAGAGTCTACATAGATGCTTTTTGATGCTTACTGTGGTAAAATGCTTACACTATATGGAGTGTCAGAGACCAGAGTGATAGATTTGGGATTTTTGACAGAGGTTGGCTGATCTCATTTCACTGGAAGCTCTTAACAGCTATTTGGAAGAGGTGACCTTTGTCACCAACTCCTGGGCTGGATTCAAACCTACACCTTTACGTGTGAAGAGCAGTGTCAGACTGCTTTCCCAGGGTACTGCACCAAGCAATCCACGAGAGGAAAAATGCACTGTTTTAAATAGAGCTGAAAAGAAAGAAAGATGGACTGTTCCGATTTGAACAGGATGGCAACTGCTACCAGAGCAGCCGGCTCACAGCATCAGTTCCATATATTCTGGGACATTGGGGCCACATTAATTTTTGGTGATGTCTGTCCCATGTGCAAATTAGCATTCCTAGCACTGTAATCTGTCTTGTGTGAATGCTGTTTTTCTCATGAGTATTTGTACACCTATACACTCCTCTCATTTTAAAAAGGCAATGCTCAACTTACATGAGATTTTAAGTTTATTTTGTTTTATTCCTAAAGTGTCCTACTGAAATGGAAATTTAATTGAAAAACCAATTAAAGCGATCTTCCATTCTTAAAGCACATTTATTCATTAACATTTGTATTATTCCACAATTACGTAATCTGATGGGCCCCACCAAATAGCCATAAATATAATTTAAAGCATACAATTAATAAATACCTTATGCCTATGGCTGTCTCCAAAGTCTGACAAATTAAACATTTCTTTTAAAATATACTAAGCTGTTATCCACAGTTAAAATGATTTTGCAATGGCAAAAAAATCAGACTGGGTAAAGTCAATTATTGAGGTTGTTTTTATTGCTTTAAAAAAACAATGATTCATGAATGTTTATAATGTTGATTTTCCAAAGTGTAAAGTAGAACTGCGCAGCTATTTCTTGAAACAAGTTATTTTTACTTATTACTGATTAAGCAAGAGAAAATAGGATTAAAATCATAACCATCACATAATATTTACAATTTGGGGGAAAAACAAAAACAGAGTAGAAATGTGAAAAGATGCGTAATAGATATCCGATAAAAATCATAATCTACTTATGCTAGAACAATGATGCACAGCAGTGGCCTGTGTTTTACATAAGGTATTACTTAGATTGGAAACATGCTGATATTGTAACCATGGAAACAAACCAATTTCTTCTAGCTTACAGGCGGAAGCAGGAGGTAAAAGACCGATATTTGCCAACTCATGCTGAGAAAAGGAGAGAAGATCCAAATATGAGAATCAATGGCATCAATTTCCAATGGTTTCCATATTCTTATGTATTTCTAAGTTCAGTTAATGACTACTTTGTGTGTCTAAGAGTGCCGAAAGGTTTCTATCACTAAAAGCAAGTTATTGTGTAAACATGTAATTAATAATTACTAATTTTAAAGTAGTGCATTCATTGTACTCTTTTACATTTAAGCATAGAAATATATCGCCCCTCTGCAAGCCATTGCCCTGGAATTTGTTGCAGGTAATATGAGTGAACGAACAGCATTTGCTGTTATTACCCCTTTGAAACTGTTCGCAACTTCAGGATTTAGCGCATGCGCACCCTAATGCAGAAATCCTGAAGTTGCGGTCAGTCATTCACTGCTCCGACACTGGCTGCACTGTGCCCCCTCCGCCCCCCCCCCTCCTCCCCCCAAGCCGGCAATCAGTGTAATCTGTGAAACTGATGAAAATTTTGGCTTTTCCGCAGTAATATCGCTGTTAAATACCCCATTAAAAGCTAGACTGTTTTGGATTAGTTGTAACTGGCGTTTTAACAGCGTATTTACTGCTAAACAAACGTTATGGCCCTGAAAAACTAATTTTAATTTTGTGGCATGTCGAATTTATCCATTCAAATAAAAATTACAATTTTTAAGAAACTTTTTTAAAAATGTATTTTTTTTTCAAAGTTTGTTCATCTTTATTTCAGGTTTACCTTTTCCCCATGTAAGAGCTTCAATCTTTGTTTTTCTCTTTGTTTTAAAAAGTTAGAATAAAAGGAGCTTCTTCACTTCCTGGTTCCCAGTCTGTGAGTATTCTGAATTGTGATTGGCTGCTTAGACACCTTGTTGACATCACAGCAGCTCACACTAGGGCATCCCCATTAACTTACACTGATCAACTGAAAGTTGGAAAAGCTGAACTTCTCATCATAGAGATTGTGACATCTTTGTGAGAAGCTTATTTCGGGGCCAACGGTGAACGCCTTTGTTTTGCTGCTGACTGCAAATTACAGGCCATTGTCTTTGTTTAATAAGATAACCAGCAAAGTAATTTATTATAGAAGCATAAGATCATTCTTGTCAGTCATAAATGCTTCCATATTGATTTTCCTACTAATCTTTTGTTTGCAAATATTTTTTAAGGGTGGAACTTTATTACCAACCTTACACAGAGTGTGGCTTAAAACTGTGTAAAAAAATAAATACAGCCAAACCCATGTCATCAAACAACACTCAATCAAAATCAAGGCTTAGTCCTCATGAATTTTATTACCACCTGATGCTTGGTATCTACAATTACATGTTTTGTGAGATAAAACTTTCCTGTGTATAAAATAATATTTTTCTTACATTTGTGTTGAGAACATATAAAAAATTAGGCTGCCATGTCATTAGCAGTATAATTTTTTTTAAATGATAGTAATTCACAATCATGATTCAAGATAACTATTTGAATGCCACCCACATAGTTCAAATATGGAGTGTATGGGTGTCTTTCTATCTTTCAGTGTATTTTTTAATATTTCCACTTTTTCCAAAATTTTCAGTCCTCTGTTCTGACAAAATGACTTGTAATGCAAGAAAACTGTATAACTTGAAAATCCTCAAAATCAGTACTTTGTAGATATATAAATAATTTTAAATCTTATTTTCTCTTGCTTATTAAGTAGTAAATATATGGAAGATGACCAGCAGCTGCTATATGTTGCATAGACTGCTGATTAACCTTGCATGTGCTCTATTGCTCATTCTTAAAGCCTGTTCCAGGTAAAACATTTGAAGCAACAAATTGCTGAGAACAGGCAAATTGCTGACAATGCAGGAAAGCAGATATACTCACATAGCTGAGGTTGAATAAATGTGGTTTTAGAAACTTCATGGATTAAACAACTTTGTAAAAAAGACAATGATAGTGTTACATTTATAACTGTTCACTATGTTTACATCTCTTTTAAATGAGTAAGTCGTCTCAGCAGCTGCTCTTGTCTTTCTGAAGCACCTGGTCACACCAGCACAAGCCTATAAGTAATAATGGTTAAATATATTTTATACTATATATATATATTGCATATCCTTTTTAAATGGTATATTCAATACCATGCTATTATTAACATTTTTAGTAATTCAGACATAAATTGGAATACTAGAAAAACAAACACAGCATATTAAGTTTCCTATTCTTTTAGATAGGAATTCTTTCATTTGGATAATCTATTTACCTATGTTGGAACATTCCTAGCATTATGCTGGAAAGGAGCTAAGATTTACAACAGATTAGTATATCTAAAGATTAATCTCACTGGTTTAACAGGAAGTATTTTATAAGAAATGATCACAATTCAGCTTTATTCTTGCAGTAAATAAAAACATTTGTAAAGTGCATAGAAAGATCTTTTCATTGAAAACCAATGCACATCACAAAACTACAGACTTTTTATGGTGACCAACCCAGTTTTGATTTTAAAATGTTAAACAAGTTTAGTTTTGCCTCATGTGAACCTGTGAAGTATCTTCTTTCAGCATCAACATCGGCATCAGCAAGCCCAGTGGTATTTAGAACTCCTCTGACACTCCACCTTTTCATGTTGGTTAAATCTGTTTATAGAATACCCCCAGCTAAGTGTCTAGGGTGTAATTTGCAAAATCAACATACACTTTAATTAACATTTGGCAGCCTTCCTAGAACTCTATTGTTTACACAATACCACACCTTTATGTCATAACCCTTCTGTTAAATTCTTCACTTAATTTAGAATTCTATATTAAAAAATTGCTATCTTTCTGGGGCTATTTGATGACATTTGCGACACTGCTAGTTGTTTATGACATTGCAATAATTAACTAAAAAATTGATTCTTATGTTTGCTTTCCTTTTAATGTTTATTTTAATAAGTTTTACAGGTTTATATTTGAAATTTGTGTTTGCTCCAAAAATCTACTTATATTCTGCAATCTTAAAAGTAATGTCAAGTACGCCAAATCTATTTCTGAAAAGTTGTATCTTTGTGGCTACATACTGATTGTTTAATAATCATTAATCTCAATGCTCCTTTATCGTTGAAATAATTTTCCTACTTTCTGTTCTTTGTTTTTGCAAAGTACAATTCTTACAACTTTTTCAGCAATCCTACTAAATAGAGAATATACACAGGAGGGACAATGAAATAGCCAGTTTATTCCACGAGTGAGAAAGAGCTAATAACTCATGAATGACAAAGTCACCAGTGAGTTATTAAAGGTCTTCTCATAGGCCCATTGCATCCGTCACTGTCGCATGGGCAGCCTGCGAAATGGGGTCAGGCTGTTGGTGGGTGGGAAAGTGCAAATGCAGTCACTCATCCCACCCACATTGAAAATGGCAGCTCTGGCAGGGCAGTAGGAGTGGCATTCTGCTGACAACCACAACTTGCATTTATATAGCGCCTTTAACGTAGTCAAATGTCCCACAGTGCTTTTAATTCATTTTAAATATATATTTTGTAAATTATGTTTTATATTGGCAAGTTGTTGGCATTAGAATTGCTATATTAATAATTCTGCTGTTACTAATGGCAAAATTGGGAAATTAGCACCCCTAGTATTATTTTAAAAATATAACATGATTCATCTCCAAGTTGTTTTCCTTTTTAGTAGTAAAACCAGAAAATAATGATAATCTATGCAGGGTGCAGCAGTATCATGCAGATTATCAGAGCCCTAGCAAAGAGCACAGAGGAGATCAAGAAAAGGCTTGCCATCTGATACGCAATCATACTTTTCATTTTTATCAAAACTATTAATGGCTCTTTCTTTATCTTTCTCTCACACACTCAATTTGTCCCTTCCAAATTTCTTGCATCACTCTTTGGGCCTGGGAGGGTTCTATCAGAGCATATGGTAGGCAAAAGTGCAAAGATTTGGGCTAAGACCCTGTTCCACCAGTCGCTGCTCCTTTTTGCCAACCATAAAAAACTCTGAGGGGAGGTGAGGCAGCCAGTCCTTGCGATTGGCCCCCTTACGTCACATCGTCAGAAGAGAAAGCAGAATTGGGGGGATGAAATCACTTGCCAGAAATCAAATTCTGCCTCACCACCTCACCCCACAGAAATTACATCTCCATCATGCAGGCATATTTGCAACAACCAGGCAGATGTGCATGCACAATGATAGTTGCTGTTATGAAAGCTGCAACAGTGAAAATGTGCTTGTTTAAAAAAAAATCTACCATCTTTGGCCAGAACAGACTCCGCAGGGAACACTGTAAATAGACTGGGTGCACTCCCCCTTTATGTAAATGACCCTGTCTCCAAGATTTAGGACAGGATCAAGGCCTGAGCAGACTGGTGGCCAAAAATCCTGCCCCAGAATCCTGCATTTCTAGCAGCAGACCAGGCCTCCTGGAATTTGAGGCCCTCCGTCTAAATGCACTGATTTCTCAGACTGCACATTTAATGAATATTCATCTGTCACCACACTTTTTAGCAAAAACATTCACAAATTGTGGTGTAATCTTCTACACAACTTACTGTCAATGGAACAAAAACTGTCACTCGCAAATGTTAGTCAATACTGGCGTGTTTGGAAATGTTGATGGTACATGAACAGTTTGATGGGTGCCCAAGAAGTATAAAAACATTCTGATAGAATTATGATAACTCTCAGAAAATGTCAGATTCCTTAAGGAAGTTAGAAATAGGCACAGCATGAACTGTGTGTACAGAAGCGCAGCAGGGGCTATTTAAGCACTCAGAGGAGAATGCTGTGTTGTAGTGCATGGTATAAATTTTATTTGTTTTTAACTGAAATAAGTAATTTTATTTGCGTTAGAAAGATTATCTGTATGTGCACGTATACATGTAATTTTGTTTGGTGTAGGTATATGGTTGAAATAGAGAATATCTGTTTGGAAATTATAGTGAATACTGCTACATATTTAATTCTGATATGAGAAAATATCTATCAATATCTAATTATATATATAAACCTGGTTTCCAAGTCCCATCTTTTCTCCTTACGTAATCAGTAATGGTTTAATCAGTTCTGTAGTCTGAAGTGTGGTTCGGTGCAAGTTTTTATTTCATCCCAAGCTGTGGCAAAAAAAAATGACCATTGTTGTTAGATCTGTGTGTTAATGGAGACACGGAATGCAGGAGTTGATTTAACAAGTGTTTACTGAACAAAGTCTGGAGGTGAACTAACTACACAAGACACTACACAGGCTTATATACCCGAGTGGTCACTACTGGTACTACAGTATACAGGGGCTTCAAAAACATAGTTCCTCTTAAAGGTACATACACTACAATTCCTCCCCTTTTAGATAAATAGTACATAACATTTTAAGTAATCATTAAATAACATTTTTACAAGAACAATAATATACACATTTGCTGAAGTTAATTAATTACAAATTCAGTCTCTCTGGAGGCTTCCTGACTCGGTCCGGATAACGCCTTGGTGGTGTAGTAGGTTCTTTTGGCAAGGTCGATTCGGCTTCAATGCCAGTGTCGGGTTCATCTGGTTCCAGTATCACCGGATTGGAGGTAGATACTATGGGTATCTCTGCTTCATCACTAGGCGTATAGAGTTGTGGTGTAGGTTGTCCTTTTTCGGATGACTCTATGATCTGGTCAGCATGGCGCCTTATTATGCTTTCTCCAATGTCCATGGTATACATCAGCGGTCCTAGTCGTGTGCAAATAGTTCCAGGCTGCCATTTCTCGGTACGGTAGTCCCCGGCCAAAACTGGTTGACCTATCTGGAAGGTTCTAGTTGGCCTTTCATTCATGCTTTGAAATTGCCGGTTCTCTACGTCCCTTCTGACGTTTGGCTTGACCAAATCCAGCCGGCATCTTAGGCTTCTACTGAAAAACATCATGGCGGGGGTTTGGTTTGTAACCACATGTGTTGCATTCCTGTACGCAAACAAGAAGTTATCTACCTTATGTTGTAGATTTATGTCTTCATTACCCATGGCCTTTATGGCCTTCTTGAAGGTCTGGACAAACCTTTCAGCCAATCCATTGGTGGCAGGATGGTATGGGGCGGACGTGTAGTGCTTAACCCCATTGTTTTTTAAGAACTTCCTGAATTCTTCGGATACAAATTGCGGTCCATTATCAGAACAGATCTGTTCAGGCAGCCCATTCCTGGCGAATATGGTCCTTAATACTGTGATGGTTTTTTCCGTGGTGGTGGAGGACATCTTTATTACCTCCAGCCACTTGGAGTGTGCATCCACCGCGATTAAGAACATTGAGTCCATAAATGGACCAGCAAAGTCGATATGTACCCTTTGCCATGGAGATGAGGACCACTCCCATGGATGTAGAGGGGCTTGTAGTGGGGCGTTTTGGACCTTCTGGCATCCTAGACAGCTCTTGGTCATTTCTTCGATGTCTCCATCGATACCTGGCCACCACACAAACGCTCTGGCTAAGTTCTTCATTTTCACTCCACCCAGATGCCCCTCGTGAAGCTCCTTTAGCACTCTATCCTTGAGTGTGGGTGGAACCACCACTCTGGATCCACACATCAAGGTTCCTCGGCACACTGACAGCTGTTCTCTTCTTTGCGAGAATGCTGGCAATAGTGGATCGCCATGTGCTGGCCATCCCTTCACCGTTAAATCGTAGACTCGTGAGAGAGTCGGGTCATTTCGCGTTTCCTTTTCAATGGCAGAATTTGTCACCGGTAGACATTCCACTATGGTCGAGTGGAACATCTCCACTGGGTCCACTGTAGGCACCTCTTCCACCATTGGCAACGGTAGGCGCGATAACCCGTCAGCATTCCCACGCTGTTTTGTTCCTTTGTATTCTATGTCATATTGGTGTGCCCCTAGGAAAAGGGACCACCTCTGTAGCCTTCGCGCTGTCATAATGGGAACGCCCTTTTTAGGGTTGAATATGGAGACGAGGGGTTGATGGTTAGTCAACAAGGTAAATTTTTGTCCGTGTAGGTAATGGTTGAATTTCTTCACCCCCCACACCAGGCTGAGTGCCTCCCTGTCGATCTGGGCATAGTTACGCTCAGCTGAGTTCAATGAGCATGACGCAAAAGCTATCGGCCGCTCCGAGCCATCAGGGAATCTATGCGATAATACCGCTCCCACGCCGTAAGGGGATGCATCGCACGCCAGTCTGATTGGCAGTGATGGGTTGTAATGAGCCAACACTTCGCTGGACGTGATCAAGCCTTTGCATTTATGGAAGGCACGTTTACAGTCTTCGCTCCATTTCCAAACTACTCCCGCTTGTAGCAGTGCGTTAAGAGGGTGCAGAACCGTCGACAAGTTTGGTAAAAATTTATGATAGTAATTTACTAATCCCAGGAACGACCTTAATTGTGAGACATTTTCAGGCGCTGGGGCTTTTACGACCACTTCAATTTTTTCAGGTGACTTATGCAACCCTTCTTCGTTAATGACATGGCCACAATATGATATTTGTTTCTGGAAAAATTCGCACTTGGGGCGATTTGCTCGTAGGCCCCGTTCTCTCAGCCTCGTGAGCACCTGCTCTAAGTAAAATAGATAAGGGAGAACCAGTGGATGTGGTGTATTTGGACTTTCAGAAGGCTTTCGATAAGGTCCCACACAAGAGATTAGCGTGCAAAATTAAGGCACATGGGATTGGGGGCAAGGTATTGACTTGGATAGAGAACTGGTTGGCGGACAGAAAGCAAAGAGTTGGAATAAATGGGTCGTTTTCCGAGTGGCAGGCAGTGACTAGTGGGGTACCGCAAGGATCGGTCCTAGGACCCCAGCTGTTCACAATATATATTAATGATCTGGACGAGGGAATTGGATGTAATATCTCCAAATTTGCAGACGACACAAAGCTGGGCGGGAGGGTAAGCTGCGAGGAAAATGTCGGGAAACTCCAGTACGATTTGGACAGGTTGGGTGATTGGGCAGAAACATGGCAAATGCACTATAATGTGGATAAATGTGAGGTTATCCACTTTGGTGGCAAAAACAGGAAGGCAGATTATTATTTGAATGGCAATAGATTGGGAGAAGGGGAAGTGCAAAGAGACCTGGGTGTCCTTGTGCACCAGTCGCTGAAGGTAAGCATGCAGGTGCAGCAGGCGGTTAAGAAGGCAAATGGTATGTTGGCCTTCGTAGCAAGAGGGTTCGAGTACAGGAACAAGGATGTCTTGCTACAGTTGTACAGGACCTTGGTGAGACCGCACCTTGAGTATTGTGTGCAGTTTTGGTCACCTTACCTGAGGAAGGACGTTCTTGCCATGGAGGGAGTGCAGCGAAGATTCACCAGGCTGATACCTGGGATGGCAGGAATGACGTATGAGGAGAGATTGTGTCAATTGGGCTTATACTCACTGGAGTTTAGAAGATTGAGAGGGGATCTCATCGAAGCCTATAAAATTCTGTCAGGTCTGGACAGACTAGATGCAGGAAGGATGTTTCTGATGGCCGGGGAGTCCAGAACCAGGGGTCATAGTCTAAGGATAAGGGGTAAGCCATTTAGGACTGAAATGAGGAGGAATTTCTTCACCCAGAGAGTGGTGAACCTGTGGAATTCTCTGCCACAGAGGGCGGTGGAGGCTAGTTCATTAAATATATTCAAGAAAGAGTTGGATATATTTCTTGAGGCTAAAGGGATCAAGGGATATGGGGAAAAGGCAGGGACAGGGTACTGAATTTGCATGATCAGCCATGATCACATTGAATGGCGGAGCAGGCTCGAAGGGCCGAATGGCCTACTCCTGCTCCTATCTTCTATGTTTCTAAGTTGGCAAGGTGCTCGTTGTCGTTTTCTCCTGTTACAAGGATGTCATCTAGGTAGCATTGAGTCCCCGGAATCACTTGCAGGACTTGCTCCATAGCTCTTTGCCTGATAGCCGGAGCTGATGCCACTCCGAAAACCAGTCGATTGTACTGGTACAGGCCTTTGTGTGTGTTTATCGTGAGATACTTTTTAGAGGCCTCCTCAACCTCCATCTGTAGATATGCCTGTGCTAAGTCAATTTTGGTGAAATGTTTCCCTCCGTATAGTGAGGCGAAAATATCTTCTGTACCGTGTGAAGAAGCAGGTTTACAGTCACCTTGAAGTCCCCACAGATGCGAACTTTTCTCTGTTCTTCAGATTTATCATTATTCAACGTTTTCTTCATGACCGGGACAATGGGTGTTGCCCACTCGCTCCAATCTACCTTGGATAACACGCCTGCTTTTTCCAAATTCTCCAGCTCTGCCTCGACGGCTGGACGAATTGCGTATGGCACCGGCCTTGCCTTAAAAAACTTGGGAATTGCCACATCTTCCACTTTTATTGAGGCGGTGGCGCCTTTCAGTGTTCCTAGTTCCTGTTGAAACACTTCTTTGGCGTTAGCCAAGATTTCTTTTAATCGTCCAGGTATGACATCATCATCGTTTTTTTTCTTACTGGTCACCGTCAGTGCCTGAATGGAGTGCCAATCTAAACGTATCTTTCTGATCCATTCACGTCCCAACAACGGTGGACCACCATCTTGCAGAACGTATAAATACAACTTCTGTATTTCCTTGCCGTTGTATACAACAGGCACCCTTATTTTCCCTCTGGGGTACACTTTCTGCCCCGTATATGTCTTCAAGATAATGGATGTGTCTTTCAAAGGTATATGCGGAAATAGCCGCTCGTAATCCCGTCGACTCATGACGGTCAGAGCTGATCCTGTATCTAGCTCCATTTTGACTGGGGACCCCGCTATCGTGAGGGTAACCCAAATGGTCTGGTAATCTTCTTTGGCAATTACATTATGTAATTTGAGACAGCTTAGTCTCTTGTTTCCGGAGTCGCTATCGCTCTTCTGGTCTTCGGAGCTACTGTCCGTCATCATTTGTACCTTTCTGTACTTTTCCTTATTGACCTTTTTACTGTCAGCGGATTTCTTTCCAGATCTGCATACACGTGCAATGTGTCCCATCTTTCCGCATTGCCTGCATGCTTTGTCCTTGAACCAGCAGTCCTTCTGGTCATGGGTGGATCTGCCGCAGCGATAACATCTCTCGAAACCCCGTGTCATTTCATGGGTGCCGAAGTCCTGTGGCTTTTGCTGTATCTCTGCAGCTCCTCTTGCTGCTGTTTCGTATGATACAGCCACACTGAAAGCCTTGTCCAGTGTCAAATCTTTCTCAGAAAGTAGTCTTTTCTGTGTTCGTTCGCTTAGGAGACCGCAGACGAATTTGTCTCGTAGAGAATCTGCCAGTCCTGCCCCGAATTGGCAGTGCTTTGACAGCTTTCGTAATTCGGTGAGTTAATCAGCGTTACTTTCATTCTTGTGCTGATTCCTCCTGAAGAATTTGAATCGTTCCGCTATCAGCAGCGGTGTTGGGTTTAAGTGCTCCTGTAAGGTATCAACAATCTCCTTAAAATTCTTGTCCATCGGTTTGGCTGGAGTGATCAAGTTTCGTATGTCCTTGCGCCCATCAGATTTAGAAGTACTGATGCCTTTTTATCATCCGCTACTTCATTCGCCTTGCAATATACCTCCACTCTTTCCACATATGTGGTCCAATCTTCTATATCACTATCGAAAGCAGTAATATTGCCAGTCTTCGGCATCTTGAAAATCTAAAATGGCGCTTCCCGCGCTTTTCCTCCATCCCTGATGGATCAAAATGGGTGCTCCACCCTCTGTCTCTCTTTGCTTCTGCTTCCCGACTCGCTGCCCGGCCCCGTTGCAGAGCCACCCGATCGACCTCTAGCCCGCCGCAGCCCAGGAAGGATCAGTGCACTACCTGCCACCAGCCCGTTTAGCTGGTGAAACCACAGTTTTTTTTTTTTCTTCTTGCTTCTGGCTTCGACCTTCGTCTGAGGAATCGATCCCCTTGAGGTGCTGCCGAATTGCAGGTAAGTTCGTTTCTAACTCGGCGCCACTGTTAGATCCGTGTGTTAATGGAGACACGGAATGCAGGAGTTGATTTAACAAGTGTTTACTGAACAAAGTCTGGAGGTGAACTAACTACACAAGTCGCTACATAGGCTTATATACCCGAGTGGTCACTACTGGTACTACAGTATACAGGGGCTTCAAAAACATAGTTCCTCTTAAAGGTACATACATTACAATTGTAACCTCATATAACATGTCATTTGTGTTGAGAAGAGATTGTGTAACTTTTAAAAATATTTTCTAGATTGTGTATGTTCTTCAATTGTAAAGTAATGAATTAGTCTGGGTAGATATTGTTTGTTAGTCCATGAATAAAGTCTGTGTGGAGTTGGTGAGAGCATCCGTTTGAAAATTAAAATATTAAAACAAAGATTTAAAAAAATAACTTTTATTTTAGAAGTATAAAACCCTGTTTTTTCCCTAATTGTTTTCTTCCCTTTGTTGTTGGCTTCTCTGGACCACATATCAACTGAAGCTGAGAGAATGGGTAGGGTGGGCAGCCTGGTGGGCTTTCATCAATCCCAGTCTTTATTAGTAACTAGTAACTAATTGGCACACAATAGGAGCATGAGGATACTTTCCTTTCCTTGTGTGGGCACACCTGATAATTCAACTGGTAGTTGAACCCATGTCCCACCATTCTCTGGTGCAGTATGTTGGTGCTTCAACATCTTGTGCCAGTTTGCCATTTTAAGGCAGTAACATCTCTTATTAAATGAAAATTATTTAATGAAAATATTATGAGGGATTTCAACTCTGAATGTTTTACATACTTTCAATATTTTTGTTTCAAATTCTGCTTATAGATTCCTGCCATTCAGCAATGCAAGTAGGTACAAAACCCATGAGCCACTCCTTAATACTGACACCAAATATGGACCTATTGCTTATGGAACTAAGCACTTTAGAGCAACTGAAGACACACCAAACATGAATAAGGTAGGCAAGCAACAAAATAGCACAGTTGACTTTTCATGTATCTCAACAATCTAACAGTAATTGACTATTAGAGTTTCTCAGCATCTATAATCATCAGTGAAAGTGTAAATTGATAGCTGTTTGTTTGGAATATAAATGTAACTTTTCAAAATCTGTACATGAATTTGTTGTATTGCTATTTCAAACTGCTCATTGGTTTAATTAAGAAGTCTTGCTTGTTTGCAATATCCATTGCTTTGCAACCATGAGAAAAGGGTAATGCTGATGTCCTGAAGGTGAGGACATCATCTTCAGCAGGTCCTATTTATTTCATCTGAATATCTTCAATAGTAGCAAAATCAACATTGATAATGTTTATCAATCTGTGGCCTGGCAGCATGATTGAATACTCATGCATCATTTGAACAAAATGTCTTCATAGGGAGAGAAAATAAAAATGTGTGTGTGCAATTTTGCAGCTCATATTTTTTTATACGAATTTTAGATAGAATGAATACCAGCCAATAACAATGCACGTGTTCCTTTCACAGTCACTGTGTCTCCATTATTTAGTGACATGAACGAGGTTTCTCAAGCAGTTAAATTGATGTTTAACTTGCATTCATGACAAATATTTGATTCATCTAACTAAAGAGTCCACAAAACTTTTGAAGAATGGCACAAAAAAAAATAGGAATGCCCTTTTCGCTGCCCAGGACCCTAAGTTCCTGATAGACAGCATTTGAAGAAAACATGATGAGGGTGATATTCAACTCATAGCCATCCATTTTTGTGCTGTAAAAATGGACACTAGGCTTCCGAATTTTGAGTGAGGATTTTGCACGCCTGATGTCTGGTGAAAATGCGCCTGATGGCATTTGAGTTATCACTTTTTATCAACCTTACTTACCTATTTATTTGCATCTACTTTTCTTATTAAAAACTAACAACAACAACAGCTTGTATTTATATAGCACCTTTAACGTAGTAAAATGTCCCAAGGCGGTTCACAGGAGTATTATAAGACAAAAAATTTGACACCGAGCCACATAAGGATAAATTAGGGCAGGTGACCAAAAGCTTGGTCAAGAGGTAGGTTTTAAGAACATAAGAACATAAGAAATAGGAGCAGGAGTAGGCCAATCGGCCCCTCGAGCCTGCTCCACCATTCAATAAGATCATGGCTGATCTGATCCTAACCTCAAATCTTCTATCACTCTGCATCCACCCGAACCCATGTGATCTCCCGGGAGAGGCGAAAAACCAGATAAAGACCCAATGGCCAATTTGGGAGAAAAAAATCTGGGAAATTCCTCTCCGACCCATCTAGGCGATCGAAATTCTTCCAGGAGATCACTCTGTCCCTATATTTTCTACAGTACTTACCTTCTGTAAAGGCGATCTCCACCCCAGTCAGGAACAGGAATAAAACCATCTCCTGAAATCTAACAGAATTAGAACACAGTAGGAGCAGAACAAGGCTACACGGCCCCTGGGCCCGCTCCACTACCCACAGGGCCATGACCATTCCGAACCCAGACTCATGTCCAATTTCCTGCCCGTTCCCCGTAACCCTTTATTCCCTTTACTTCTAGGAAACTATCTATTTCTGTTTTAAATTTATTTAATGATGTAGCTTCCACAGCTTTCTGGGGCAGCAAATTCCACAAACCTACCACCCTCTGAGTGAAGAAGTTTCTCCTCATCTCAGTTTTGAATGAGCAGCCCCTTATTTTAAGATTATGCCCCCTAGTTCTAGTTTCACCCATCATTGGGAACATCCTCACCGCATCCACCCGATCAAGAGAGGTAGCAAGGCGGACAGGTTTAGGCAGGGAATTCCAGAGCTTAGGGCCTAGGCAACAGAAGGCACAGCCACCAATGGTTGAGCGATTATAATCAGGGATGCTCAAGAGGGCAGAATTGGGGGCGCGCAGATATCTCGGGGAGGCAGGGGGGGGTGTTGTGGGGCTGAAGGAGATGACAGAGATAGGAAGGGGTGAGGCCATGGAGGGATTTGAAAACAAGGATGAGAATTTTGAAATCGAGGCACTGCTTAACTGGGAGCCAATGTAGGTCAGCGAGCACAGGGGAGATGGGCGAATGGAACTTGGTGCAAGTTAGGACACGGGCAGCCGAGTTTTGGATGACCTCAAGTTTACGTAGGGTGGAATGTGGGAGGCCAGCCAGGAGTGCATTGGAATAGTCAAGTCTAGAGGTAACAAAGGCATGGATGAGGGGTTCAGCAGCGGATGAGCTGAGGCAAGTGTGGAGACGGGCGATGTTACGGAGGTAGAAGTAAGCGGTCTTTGTTATGCTGCGGATATGAGGTCGGAAGCTCATTTCAGGGTCAAATATGACACCAAGGTTGCGATCAGTGTGGTTCAGCCTCAGACAGATGTTAGGAAGTGTTAGATCCGTGATTCTGAGAGTATGATGTTTTTCAACAACCACACGGATGCTGTAACTTAACAATCAACGGGTATTTACTGGAGTAGGGTAGTCTCAAGACTGGGGGTACAGAGGCATGCTCAAGGCTTATATACAGGTGTGGTCACTGCCGGTACTACAGTATACAGGAGCTGTAAAAGTAGTTCCCTCTTAAAGGTACATACACTACAATTCCTCCCCTTTTAGATTAGCAGTACCCATAATATTCAAATAACAATTAACACTTTAACATGTACATTAAACAACAATAGTCCATTTATAGATTCAGTCTTTGGGGCGGCTTCCTGATCCTTTCGGGATAACGCCTTTCCTGAGGTTCTTGTTCTTGGTGCGGAGGCGATTCTGGCCCCTTTTCGTCGGTTAGTTCATCGGTTTCCACAGCTACTGGTTCGGAGGTAGATGCTACCGGTATGTCGGGTTCATCCCCAGGTACGCGAGACATGGGGTTGACTCATAGATACATAGATACATAGAAGATAGGAGCAGGAGTAGGCCATTCGGCCCTTCGAGCCTGCTCCGCCATTCAATGAGATCATGGCTGATCATCCAAATTCAGTACCCGGTCCCTGCCTTCTCCCCATATCCCTTGATCCCTTTAGCCTTAAGAAATATATCCAACTCTTTCTTGAATATACTTAATGAACTGGCCTTCACCGCCCTCTGTGGCAGAGAATTCCACAGGTTCACCACTCTCTGGGTGAAGAAATTCCTCCTCATTTCAGTCCTAAATGGCTTACCCCTTATCCTTAGACTATGACCCCTGGTTCTGGACTCCCCGGCCATCAGAAACATCCTTCCTGCATCTAGTCTGTCCAGGCTTGACAGAATTTTATAGGTTTCGATGAGATCCCCTCTCAATCTTCTAAACTCCAGTGAGTATAAGCCCAATCGACACAATCTCTCCTCATACGTCATTCCTGCCATCCCAGGTATCAGCCTGGTGAATCTTCGCTGCACTCTTTCCATGGCAAGAACGTCCTCCCTCAGGTAAGGCGACCAAAACTGCACACAGTACTCAAGGTGTGGTCTCACCAAGGCCCTGTACAACTGCAGCAAGACATCCTTGTTCTTGTACTCGAACCCTCTTGCTACGAAGGCCAACATACCATTTGCCTTCTTAACCGCCTGCTGCACCTGCATGCTTACCTTCAGCGACTGGTGTACAAGAACACCCAGGTCTCTTTGCACTTCCCCTTCTCCCAATCTATTACCATTCAAATAATAATCTGCCTTCCTGTTTTTGCCACCAAAGTGGATAACCTCACATTTATCCACATTATAGTGCATTTGCCATGTTTCTGCCCAATCACCCAACCTGTCCAAATCGTGCTGGAGTTTCACGACATCCTCCTCGCAGCATACCCTCCCCCCCCAGCTTTGTGTCGTCTGCAAATTTGGAGATATTGCATCCAATTCCCTCGTCCAGATCATTAATATATATTGTGAACAGCTGGGGTCCTAGGACCGATCCTTGCGGTACCCCACTAGTCACTGCCTGCCACTCGGAAAACGACCCGTTTATTCCAACTCTTTGCTTTCTGTCCGCCAACCAGTTCTCTATCCAAGTAAATACCTTGCCCCCAATCCCATGTGCCTTAATTTTGCACGCGAATCTCTTATGCGGGACCTTATCGAAAGCCTTCTGAAAGTCCAAATACACCACATCCACTGGTTCTCCCTTATCTATTTTACCAGTTACATCCTCAAAAAATTCCAGTAGATTAGTCAAGCATGATTTACCTTTTGTAAATCCATGTTGACTTTGTCCGATCCAGTCACTGCTTTCCAAGTGCTCTGCTATTACATCTTTTATAATGGACTCTAGCATTTTCCCCACTACCGATGTCAAGCTTACCGGTCTATAATTCCCCGCCTTTTCTCTACCAACTTTTTTGAATAGCGGGGTAACATTAGCTACCTGCCAATCCATGGGTACCGTTCCAGAGTCTATCGAGTTCTGGAAGATGACCAGCAATGCATCTACTATTTCTAGGGCCACTTCCTTAACTACCCTGGGATGTAGATTATCAGGCCCTGGGGATTTATCAGCCTTCTGTCCCATCAATTTTCCTAACACCATTTCCCTACAAATACTGATTTCTTTCAGTTCCACCCTTTCATCGGACCCTATGTTCCCCGGCATCTCTGGGAGGTTATTTGTGTCCTCCTTTGTGAAGACAGAACCAAAATATGTATTTAGTTGGTCTGCCATTTCTTTGTTCCCCATTATAAATTCCCCCGATTCTGACTGCAAGGGACCTACGCTTGACTTCACCAATCTTTTTCTCTTCACATATCTATAAAAGCTTTTACAGTCAGCTTTTATGTTCTCTGCAAGCTTACTCTCATATTCTATTTTCCCTTTCTTAATTAATCCCTTTGTCCTCCTTTGTTGAATCCTAAACTGCTCCCAATCCTCAGGATTATTGCTTTTTCTGGCCAATTTATATGCCCTCTCCTTGGACCTTATACTAGCCCTAATTTCCCTTGTTAGCCACGGTTGGGTCACCTTTTTTGTTTTATTTTTATGCGAAACTGGGATGAACAAATTCTGTAGTTCATCCATTCGGTCTTTGAATGTTTGCCATTGCCTATCCACCGTCAACCCTTTGAGTGCCATTCCCCAACCAATCCTACCCAACTTGCTCCTCAGACCATCATAGTTTCCTTTATTTAAATTGAGGACCCTAGTCTCCGAGTCAACTATTTCATTCTCCATCTTAATGAAGAATTCGATCATATTATGATCGCTCCGACCCAAGGGGTCTCTTACAACAAGATTGCTAATTAATCCTTTCTCGTTACATAATACCCAGTCTAAGATGGCCTGATTTCTGGTTGGTTCCTCGACATATTGGTCCAGGAAACCATCCCGTTAACACGCCAGGATTTCCTCCTCCACAGTATTGTTACTCATTTGGTTGGCCCAATCTATATGTAGATTAAAGTCACCCATGATGACTGCTGTGCCCTTATTGCACGCTTCTTTAATTTCTCTTTTAATGCCATCCCCAACCTCTGCCTTACTGTTTGGAGGTGTATAAACCACTCCCACTAACTTTTTTTTCCCCTTAGTATTTCTCAATTCTACCCATACAGATTCCACCTCATCAGAGCTAATATCCTTCATTACAATTGTGTTAATCCCTTCTTTAACCAGTAATGCTACCCCACCTCCCTTTCCTTTTTGCTTATCTTTCCTGAATATCGAATACCCCTGGATGTTGAGTTCCCAGTCTTGGCCATCCTTGAGCCACGTTTCCGTAATCCCAACCAAATCGTATTTGTTTACTTCTATTTGCGCAACCAATTCACCCACCTTATTACAAATGCTCCTCGCATTAAGACACAAAGCCTTCAGGCTTGTTTTTTTAACGCTCTTAGACCTATTAGAATTATTATTTACTGTGGCCATGTTTGATTTAAACCGTTGATTTCTCTGACAGCCACTTTTGTTTTTCTCCTTCCTATCTTTTATCCTTGTTTCCCTTTCCTCTGTTTCCCTGCTCAGGTTCCCAACCCCCTGCCATTTTAGTTTAAACCCTCCCCCACAGCACTAGCAAACACTCCCCCTAGGACATTGGTTCCAGCCCTGCCCAGGTGCAAACCGTCCGGTTTGAACTGGTCCCACCTCCCCCAGAACTGGTTCCAATGTCCCAGGAACTTGAATCCCTCCCCCTGGCACCATTCCTCTAGCCACGTATTCATCTGAAGTATCCTTCTGTTTCTACTCTTACTAGCACGTGGCACTGGTAGCAATCCTGAGATTACTACCTTTGAGGTCCTGTTTTTTAATTTATCTCCTAACTCCCTATACTCCGCTTTTAGGACCTGTGACGCTAAGATCTGATCGACGTGGCATCTCACAATGTTCTCCCCGACATCCACTGTGTACATTAATGGCCCCTGCCTTGTGCATATCGTTCCGGGTTGCCATTTCTCTGTTCGGTAGTCACGGGCCAAGACTGGTTGTCCTACGTTGAAGCTCCTTGTCGGCTTCTCATTGATGTGCTGGAATTGTTTATCCTCAACATTTCTTCGCACATTTGGTCTGAGCAAGTCCAGACGAGATCTCAACCTTCGGTTAAAGTACATCGTGGCCGGGGTCTGGTTGGTAACTGCATGTGTCGCGTTTCGGTAGGCTAATAAGAAATTGTCCACTTTATGCTGTAGTGGAATTTCATCGTCGCACATGGCCTTTATCGCCTTCTTAAAGGTTTGTACGAACCTCTCAGCCAATCCATTTGTGGCTGGATGATACGGGGCAGATGTGTAATGCCTTACCCCATTCCTTCTCATAAATTTTCGAAACTCTTCGGACACAAACTGTGGTCCATTATCAGAGCAAATCTGCTCTGGCAAGCCATTCCTGGCGAATATGGTCCGTAGGACTGCAATCGTTTTCTCTGTAGTGGTTGAGGACATTTTTATCACCTCAGGCCATTTCAAATGAGCATCCACTGCTATTAAGAACATTGAGTCCATGAATGGACCAGCGAAATCAATATGCACCCGTTGCCATGGAGAGGAGGGCCACTCCCATGGGTGTAGAGGGGCATGTGGTGGTGCATTTTGGACCTTCTGGCATCCTGAGCAGCTCTTGGTTAGGTCTTCGATTTGTTGATCGATTCCCGGCCACCACACATAAGCCCTTGCAAGGCTTTTCATTTTCACTCCCCCCAGACGACCTTCATGAAGCTCATTTAGCACTCTCTCCCTTAACTTGGGTGGAATCACCACTCTGGATCCACACATCACTGTCCCCTGGCATACTGACAGCTGTTCTCTTCTGGATGAGAATGCTGGCAACAGTGAGTCGCCATGTGTTGGCCATCCCCTCACCATCAAATCATATACCCGAGACAGCGTCGGATCATTGCGGGTCTCCTTCTCTATATCCGCGTTCGTTACTGGCAATCGTTCAATTATTGACGAATAAAATACCTCGATAGGGTCCACTGCTGGTGCTTCCTCCACAGTAGGCAGCGGCAGGTGCGATAGCCCATCAGCGTTTCCATGCT
Source organism: Somniosus microcephalus (assembly GCF_052327205.1). Classification (NCBI taxonomy): domain Eukaryota; kingdom Metazoa; phylum Chordata; class Chondrichthyes; order Squaliformes; family Somniosidae; genus Somniosus; species Somniosus microcephalus. Next base: position 70,992,625 of record NC_140989.1, on the reverse strand, counting down.
GTTTCGTGCTTTTATATTCTATTTCATATTGATTCGCCCCTAGAAACAGGGACCATCTTTGTAACCGTTGTGCAGTCATCACAGGAACGCCCTTCTTAGGATTAAAGATGGAGACAAGTGGTTGGTGGTCAGTCAGCAAGGTGAACTTCTGCCCATGCAGACAGTGGTTGAATTTTTTTACTCTCCATACTAGGCTGAGGGCCTTCCTGTCAATCTGGGCATAGTTGCGCTCGGCTGAGGTTAGTGACCGAGACGCAAAGGCTACTGGCCTCTCCAACCCGTCTGGGAATTTGTGTGACAGCACCGCTCCAATACCATAGGGTGATGCATCACATGCCAAACGAATTGGTAGTGCTGGGTTGAAATGGGCCAACACCTCTTTTGATGTGATCAATTCTTTACACTTCTGGAAAGCTCGTCTACGTTCGTCATTCCACTTCCATGGTACCCCTGTTTGCAGTAGGATGTTCAGTGGGTGTAATACCGTGGACAAATTTGGTAAGAACTTATGGTAGTAGTTTACCAGCCCGAGGAACGACCTCAGTTGTGACACATTTTCCGGTGCTGGAGCCTTGACTACTGCCTCAATCTTTTCAGGGGACTTATGTAACCTGTCTTCATCGATGACGTGGCCACAATACGAGATCTGCTTCTGGAAAAACTCGCACTTGTGGCGATTAGCTCGTAGCCCATATTCCTTTAATCTGGTGAGCACCTTCTCCAAGTTGGCGAGGTGATCACTGTCATTTTCGCCCGTGACCAGGATGTCATCCAAATAACACTGGGTCCCTGGAATCCCTTGCAGGACTTGATCCATCGCCCTTTGCCAAATAGCCGTAGCCGATGCTACCCCGAACACCAGCCGGTTGTATTGATAGAGACCTTTATGAGTGTTGATCGTAAGGTTTTGTTTTGAGGCTTCTTCTACCTCCATTTGCAAGTACGCCTGGGCTAGATCAATTTTGGTGAAGCGTTTACCTCCAGATAGCGAGGCGAAAATATCCTCAATTCGTGGAAGCGGATATTGTACCGTGTGAAGGACTGGGTTCACTGTCACCTTAAAATCCCCACAGATGCGGACCTTCTTTGGTTCCCCAGGCGTATTACTCAATGACCTCTTCATTACAGGAACGATGGGTGTAGCCCACTCGCTCCAGTCTACTTTGGACGGTACTCCGGAACGTTCCAACCCTTCCAGTTCTGCTTCGACAGCTGGTCTGATCGCATAAGGCACTGGTCTGGCCTTAAGAAACTTTGGGCTTTCCTTTTCCTCTATTTTAATCATTGCTGTTATGCCTTTTAGTGTTCCGAGTCCCCCCTGGAACACTTCTTTTGCGTCAGTTAGCATTTTTGACAGTCGTCCAGGTGTGACGTCGTCATCCTTTTTGGCCTCAACCTTCAGTGCCTGTATGGAATGCCAATCTAATTGTATCTTCCGGATCCATTCACGTCCTAGCAGTGGTGGTCCTCCATCTGGCAATACATATATGTCCATTTTAGGTATTTCCTGGCCTTTGTATATCACTTTCACCCTTATTTTTCCTTTGGGGTAGTCTTTTTGCCCCGTGTACGTCTTCAAGACAATCTCTGTAGCTTTCAAGGGTATGTGTGAAAATAGCCGCTTGTGGTCCCTTTGGTTTATGACTGATCCTGTGTCCAATTCCATTTTCACTTGGACTCCGTCTATCTTGAGTGTAACCCAGATAGTCTGGTGATCCTCCGTTTTGGTTACCTTATGTAGTTTCAGACAACCCAGCTCCTTGCTTCCGGAGTCTGTGTCACTTTTCTGTTCGTCTGAACTGCTGTCCATCACCTTGTGTACCTTTTTGTACTTCTCCTGTGGAGATTTCTTGCTGTTGGTTTTCTTCCCAGACCTGCAGACTCTTGCTATGTGTCCTGCTTTTCCACACTGTCTGCACACTTGGTCCTTGAACCAACAATCCTTCTGGTCGTGTGTTGTTCTGCCGCAGCGATAACACTTCCCTGTTCCATAGGACGTTTCATTGGTGCCATATTCTTGCGGTCTCCGTTGTATCTCTGCAGCCCCCCTTGCGGCTGCTTCGTGTGATACTGCCATACTGAAAGCCTTGTCCAGCGTAAGACCCTTTTCTGATAGAAGCCGTTTCTGGGTTCCTTCACTTTGCAGCCCACACACAAACTTGTCCCTTAACGTATCTGCTAGTCCCACTCCAAACTGGCAGTGTTTCGATAGCTTGCGCAGTTCCGTTAAGTACTCAGCATTGCTTTCGTCTTTGTGTTGGTTCCTTTTATGGAACTTAAATCGTTCTGCTATCAGCAGCGGTGTGGGGTTTAAGTGGTCCTGTAGGATTTCGACTATGCTTTCCAAATTCTTGTTCACAGGCTTCTCTGGGGTTATTAGGTTTCGCAGTAACCCATAAGTTTTTGCACCCATGGAATTTAACAAAACCAGCGCTTTCCTAGCATCTGGCACTTCATTCGCCCTGCAGTACACCTCAATATGTTCCACATATGTCGCCCAATCTTCGACTTCATTGTCGAACATAGAGATACTGCCACTCTTCGGCATCCCTGGGTGTGATTTAACTGTCAAAAATGGCGTCTCCCACGCTTTCCCTTCTCCGCTGGCACAAAATGGCGTCTCCCGCGCTTTCCTTTCTTCCCGCGCTCGCCCTTCTTCTCTGCTGCGGCTTCTAAAAATGGTGTCTCCCGCGCTCTTCCTTCTTCTCCGTGGCTCAATGGCGTCTCCTGCGCTCTCCCTTCTCCCCGTGGACACTGTTCAGCCCTTGTGCTCTGCGCGTTTCCCGTTTCCGCCACTCGGTCCTGAACCCAGCTGCTGCTTTACCCTCTCTCTCTCCGTTTTGTTTTTCCTCGACGCCGCTCGGTTTTCAAACCCCGGCTGTGCCCTGTGCGCTTCACCCTCTATCTTACACCGTCGACGCTGCTCGGCTTTTTCTCCGCCGTCGGTCGGCTCCAGCCGCCGCTGTCCGGGAAGGGTCTGCGCTGTACCTGTCGGCAGTCTGTTGCTGATCGTCGTGGCTGGGGAACCAAGCCCGGCTCTCCACAGCCTCCCCTGCGATGTTCACTCTCTGCCAGACGACTGGGCGATTGCTCGTGGTCGACGCCCGTGCTTCTGGCCTCGACTTTCTTCCACCGCCCTCCCGGAGCGAATCCGCGAAGGGAAATGCAGAGTTGCAGGTAGATTCGAATCGACACTCGTCGCCACTGTTAGATCCATGATTCTGAGAGTATGATGTTTTTCAACAACCACACGGATGCTGTAACTTAACAATAATCAGGTATTTACTGGAGTAGGGTAGTCTCAAGACTGGGGGTACAGAGGCATGCTCAAGGCTTATATACAGGTGTGGTCACTGCCGGTACTACAGTATACAGGAGCTGTAAAAGTAGTTCCCTCTTAAAGGTACATACACTACAGGAAGAGGGATGAGGGATAGAGTCAATGGCTCGGGAACGGAGTTTGTGGCGGGGACCAAAAACAATGGCTTCGGTTTTCCCTATATTTAATTGGAGAAAATTTTTGCTCATCCAGAGCTGTATGTCGGACAAGCAGTCTGACAATTTAGAAACCGTGGAGGGGTCAAGAGAAGAGGTCGTTGAAGGACACACAGAAGAAAATACAAATGGAAGTGCATACTTGGCATAACTTTGATCATTAGACCTCACTGTTGTTTAGCAGCTCAGCATTTCATCTTATATGACCCATCATAAGTCCAGCAAAGCTATCTTGTTTCATGGATTCCAGCACCCGTCACACCTGTTGTCAACAATATCTGTACAAATGAGCTGCTGCTCAGAATCTTTAGAGGTTAAAAGAATGGATAATGTTTTGCATCTTGTTAAATCTATTCCAGTGGTTACATTAATCAAACAGTATAACCTCAAGATTCAATGATTTGAATGGGGGGGGGAAATAATAAAAAAAATTGCAATATTGTTGATATAATTCTATTAATTAATTAATTTAGAAATTCAAACTAATTTGTGGTGATCATTGTATGCTTAGAATCTGAACTACAAGTTTATCTACTTCCTACCAGTAAAATAAAATAAAATATTTTTGTTGAAAACAATAAATTTGTGAGCACAAATGGTTTGTAGAAAAAACAATAGAAAGACTGTACAAATATTATTAACCAAGTGAATTAGCTAAAATAAGAATGTTACATGCTTGAGTTGGAAACTTGTGCATCACAAACAACTGAATTGGTTATACCTCAACCCTTAATTTGACAAGTAACCAATTCAATTTGCAGTGCCCCAAGCTACTTCTTATTCCCATGTTTCCAACATGATTCTTTTTAGACTATTTATATTAAACTGTATTTCTGTGCATTTTATTTATTGCTGCTGCTAATTTCACAACTTTGCTTTCAGCTCTTGGTTCTGAATATTTAGAACTGGGAGTAACGAGCAGAGGGCAGTGTCATTAATAAATAAAATGTGCAGTCGCAGAGTTTGGTTGCCTCACCAAAAATGTAAAGTTCTGAAAAGGGTTATGTTTCAAAGACAATATTACACTGCAAGCATATTTTCATATTAAACCCTAAAAATATTTTTTAAAGTAATAGTGAGGCATTGCAGGTCTAAAGATCTCAGTTAATCATGCACTGAGGAAAAGCATAAAAGCAGATCAATAGGAAACAATCTTAGTACATTATGTTGAACATAAAGTCAACTTTTCTTCCTCAATACTGTAGTTGTAAAATAGAGTGGGAAGTACAGTAGTACAGATCATGGATTTAATGTTGCAAAACCCTGGGTGCAGAAACATGGGTGCGACTGTGACTGCTTGTCCATTGCAGCTGATGATTGAAACTGCTGTCAGTAGCATCCTGACAGTAATGAACATTCGGCTTAACGACCGTGATTATGATTATCATAATTGATGTGCAAGTGCAATGTGCAGGGATCATTACAGCTGAACTTTACAGCTGTGAAGCAAGCTTTGGTTATGGATAATTGTACTTTTACATGTTGATTGGGATGAAATATGCTTTCAACAGACAACTTTGCATTATTCTTCAAGGCCCTGTCCATCTTTTAATTGTTGGCATCGTCCGGGCAAAACCACTGCCAAAGAACTCTGATTTTGACTTGCTAACTCGAAGTACTTTAATGTGCTCCTTTGGAGCACTATGCTTATGGAAGATGGAGCAAATTGGGAATGCAATCTTTTGCCCTTCATCTAGTGTAGGAGAGTTACCTGGAACTATTTGGATGATGGTCTTATCTTGAAGCTGTCATTGTGTCAAAGCAACTGATTTGCAAGTTGCTCAAACTAAATTGTACCTCATGCATGCCATAAGTTTCCAGTACCACGTGTAAATTAATTGTTTTGTCTGTCTTGCTTTACTGTTGTCTCAGCTGCAATTATTTGCAATAATGTTTGTAAGAAATAATGGCCCATAAATTCCGTTCCCTACAGGTGTGTACGTGCTGTGTATCCACCCATAGGGCCAACGGAAGTGCCGGTTTTACGCATGCACTGCGCATGCGCTGGAAACCGGAACTTCCGTTCTTCAAAGAAAGGGCTTCACAGGTCAAGCGCCTGTGCCAGATAGGCAGCGCGTACGGCTGCAACTTCCGTTTTTTCAACAGTTGCTTCAGTCCAGGTAAGTCTGAAACAGCTGCGCCTGGAAAAGCAGGCGCAAGGCCTGCTTTTAACAAGGTAAGAGGTGAAGAAAGTAAAAGAAAAACATTTTTTTCCACTGATCTATCATTTTAAAATACTTTAAAGAAAGGTAAGTTTATTTTTAGTCCCATTAAAAACTTTAATTCTTTTTTTCAAAAATTAAAATTTTTGTTTAAAATAGTTAATTTATGTAATTTATAGTCATTTTAAAAATGTGATTTAAAAAAAATGTATTTGAAGTTTTACTTATCTTTTGGGGCTGATCTCTATTCATAGATTTGACAGGTCTTCCTGTCAAATCTATGAATGGAGATTCCCTGCTCTGATTGGCTCCCCATGGCCCACGTGATCCCCGGGACGCTGCGAACTAGCTGCATCCCTGTGATACGTGTGCCCCGCACACCGGCAGTTTGAGGAGGCACATCAACGGAATTCTGCACCTCCTGGGAGCCCTCCAGTCCAGGCGCAGATTTTTCAGGATCGCAGCCCTCCGCCCACGGAAGGGCTGCGAACGGAATTTCTGGGCCATTGTTTGTAATACATTGGCCCAGAAATTTGGGTGTCAATGCGTGAGTACGCACAGGGTACTCGCGCGTAGGCCCAAGGAAAGTGCTGGTTTCATGCATGCGCGGGAAACTGGCACTTCCGTTCCCCTGAAAGAAGGGGTTCAGAAGTCGAACGCGTGCGCCGGAGAGGCAGCGCGTGCGCATTGAACTTACGGTTTTTTTGCAGCTTTCTCCGGGAGGGTAAGTCTCCTGCAGTTACACTTTTAAAAAGCAGGCGCAAGGCCTGCTTTTAACAAGGTAAGTGGTGAATTAATTAAAATTTAAAAAAATTTCCACAGGTTTATTATTTTTAAATACTTTAAAGAAAGGTAAGTTTATTTTTAGCCCCGTTAGAAAATGTAATTAATTTTTTCAAAAATTTAAATTATTGTTTAAAATAGTTATTTCATGTAATTTATAGTTTATTTTAAAAATGTGATAAAAAAAAAATTATTTGAGGTTTTAGTGATGTTTTGTGGCTTATAGTATTGATAGGTTTGACAGCTCTTCCTGTCAAATTTATGAATGAAACATTCCCTGCTACCATTGGCTCTCCATGGCCCACGTGATCCCAGGGGACGCATCGAACTAACTGCGCCCCTGGGATACACAAGCACTGCGCGCTGGCAGTTGGAGCAGGCCCAGGATCGGAATCCCACAGCTCAACGCCCGGTGTGCTAGGTAAGTGCAGGTCGGGGGCTTGCACCCGCGGGAAGCCCCCGACCCGAATTTCTGGGCCATTGTGTATGGATACAAACCAGCTATAACTTTTACATGTGAAGAATTGATTTAATTTTTGCTTGTGGAAATCAAAACATTGTAATGTAACTATTTGTAATGAACCCCATTGGTAACTACTGAACTAATCCTGTAATATGGACTCAGGTTTCTCATAATTTACTTACTATAACCATTGCCACTCAATAATTTTAATTTTAGTGCACAGATGACATTGCATAAATATTCTTGCGAAACATATGAAACTCAAACAAACAATTACAGTACTGGTTATTTTCAAAAGGCTTATTAATTGAACCAGTAATCTTAAAAACCTAAAAAAAAAGGGCCGCTGCTCTTCACCTTAACCGTAATTCTAGCTGTAAGTACTATGAAAAGTATTTACCCCTAGATATGCCCCAGGTGCTTATTTTTTCTAACAATTCATATTGAAATAATCACATTTGCAAGGCTACCCCATGGAATACTGATCAACTTGTGAGCAATGATTTAGCAAGATAAAGTTATTTTATACACATTTTAAACCCAAACTCACTCTCATTTAACCAGCATTAATAAATCAGAGATTGTATGAAAACTCAGCATATTGGCAGGTATAGTTGTGAACACATCTACTTCAAATTGTTTCATTAAAATCATGCTACTCATTGAATTTTGTAGTGTTGTTAGTAAAGAAAATAATTTTTTTTAAGTTATTTTCTTTTTATGATCTGATTAGGCACTATGTAATTCTATGGGCAAGGTCTAGAGGTTGTTGATCAACATTTAAAACAGCCTAAGCTGTTGTGAAAATAAAAATGTTGGCTCAATAGTCCACCAGGGATAATATTGTCCTGCAATATTTTTTGTAACCATTAATAGTGCCTAGGAATATTCAATCATATGACACAAGTCAGCAGGTTAGATAGAGTAAAAATCTATGTTATGTCATGTGTTATGCTTCCAAGAAGCCAGCAATTCTCAATCTTAATGCATATTAAACAATGACTAAATATGTGGATGAAGAGAAAATAATTAGAAGCAGCCAACATGGATTTCAGAAACTTGATGGAGTTCTTCTGAGGAAGTGACAAATAGGTTGGATGGGGAAATGCAGAGGATATGGGGTACATGATCTTTCAGAAAGCCTTTGACAAGGTACCACACACGAGAGTATTAAAGAAGATTAAAGGATATTGAATTAAGGGGAGGATAGCAAATTGGATTGAAAACTGGTTAGAATAGAGGAAACGGAAAGTAGGACAGTTTCTTCGAATGGTTGGAAATGGGTACAGGTGCCCCACAGGATTCTGTTCTGGGACCGCTTCTGTTCACTGTGTACATCAATGATTTGAATATAAAGCTAGAGGAGTATATAAAGGAGAATATAAAGCTAAAATTCTGTCAGGCCTGGACAGACTAGATGCAGGAAGGATGTTTCTGATGGCCGGGGAGTCCAGAACCAGGGGTCATAGTCTAAGGATAAGCGGTAAGCCATTTAGGACTGAAATGAGGAGGAATTTCTTCACCCAGAGAGTGGTGAACCTGTGGAATTCTCTGCCACAGAGGGCGGTGAAGGCCAGTTCATTAAATATATTCAAGAAGGAGTTGGATACATTTCTTAAGGCTAAAGGGATCAAGGGATATGGGGAGAAGGCAGGGACAGGGTACTGAATTTGGATGATCAGCCATGATCTCATTGAATGGCGGAGCAGGTTCGAAGGGCCGAATGGCCTACTCCTGCTCCTATCTTCTATGTTTCTATGTTTCTATGGTGTCCAACTTGTAGATGGCATTAAAAGAGGAGTCAGAAAGTAATTCAGCATACCAAAGGAGGTTGCAAGGGGATCGGGATAAGATTGTGGGATGGGCAAAAAAGTGGCAGATGGAATTTAATATCAGTAAATGTGAGAAAAATAATGATAATGCTTTGAATGGGAAAGGCTGGGTGCTGTGGAAGGCAGAGGGATTTGATGATTTTGGTTCACAAGATCTTATAAACAGCACCTCAAGTGGATATGGCTGTAAAAAAGTGAATTAAATACTGTGTTTTATGGCAAGACGTATAGAATATAAAAGTTAAGATGCAATGGTGAATCTATATAAAATCTTAGTAAGACCACAGTTGGATTACTGTGTGCAGTTGTGGGCTCCACACTATAGGAAGGATATTGAACCAATAGGGAGGATACTGCATAGATTCACTCGACTGCTGGTTGGTACGAGGAAATATAAATACAAAGAAAGACATGAAAAATTGGAGCTTATGAGGTTATGAGGTGATTCGATAGAGGTGTTTATCTGAAAGGTACATTTTTTGTGTCCTTGCCCAGGGCGAGGTTCTTCACATGGCATGAGCACATATCAGAAAATCACTAGTTTCACAGTGCGGGTGAGAGAGAATCTATCATTGATTTTTTTTTAGGACGCAACTGCTGCCAACAACATAAAGTAGTTGCGCGTGTGCAGTTCCAGTGGTTTTTTGTTTGTTTTTGCTGGACTTCCCAGATTAGTGAGAGAGAAAGGTGAGGGGTGGAAATTTCAGGTATTGTGAGGTCTGTAATGTGACTTGAAGGTGATATTAGGATGTTGTCAGCTTGTGAGAGTTTTATTGTACTCTCACCGAGTGTGTTTATCGCTATCAGGTCCTCTGTCTTTTGTGGTGAATGTAACTTTTTCATATTTGGGACCAGACATTTATGCACAGAATGCTTCTGCGCAGCTTCCGGTAGCTTCCGGTTCGTTGGCAGCAGTCCGTTTTTTTTAACCAACGATATTGTGTGTGTGTGTGTGTGCGTGAGAGAGAGAACGTGACAGGGAGAGAGAAAGTAACAGAAACAAGCAGAAACCCAATTCAAGACAGACTGCACAGTGACGGAGTTTTAAATTTATGCTCTGATTATAAATAATCTAGTATTTATTTTTCTCAGTGGTTGGTCAAATTGTTTTTCTACCATACGGTATTTATTTTAGTTGGTGTGTATTTGATTGCAAACTGCATGACAAATTTGAGTAGGTTTTCAACTAAACTTTTAGTCAGAAACACTGTCCAAAAATGTTTACACCTAATTACTTTTACATAAGATTTGTTTATACAGTTGCTGTGACAGAATGCGAATTATTTGTTGTCAGCTGGAAAATGCCAGAAGCTGTGGAAGCTATTTTTTTCATGTATTAACCTGACAACAACATAAACCATTTTTTTTACTTTCCCTACCTCCTGCCTGGCCATGACAGACCCCAGGAATCTGCCAGTCAGACAAACTTCAGCTAGAATTTTGCCAGCGCTCAGAGGGCGGATTTGGAGGCAGGTCCACTGTCAAAATAGCAAGGATTGACAGCGGGTAGGAAACCAGCTGTCAACCCGCATCCACATGAGTCTCCCAGGTGTTGGGTCTGTCAGCGGAGAACTGACCCGACACCAAGCAGCGGGGGAGACAATTGAACTCTTTAAATGGTTTGTTAAGAGCCAATTTAATGATATTTTGAGGCTTCCTTCCAATTTTACGTTCTTCCCCATGGGTTACCCACTGTTCGGGGAACACGCCAGCTCACCCTGGTGTGATTTGTGTCTGCTCTGATGCATCTGATAAGCTGACAGCTGCAGAAGTGGTGTAAAGGATGCCATGTTGCAGATGGTCCGTTTCAGAGCACAGAAACTGTTGGTTACTGCATTTGTAATACATATAGAGATTTCTTTAGCTTGCAAGTGTTTAGAGGCAACTGTATGTCCAGTGCCACCTCATTGGAACAACCTCTCTCACCATTGACAGATCGCTTCTGTCATCTCACCTGCAGCTGCCATCTATTGCAGCAACATCTGTGCCCTTGAAAAAATCAGACCGTGGTCCTCTGCATCCTTCCACGATCAGCCCCAACACCAACATCACCAACTTCTCCACCATCACCTGATGTTGCACAGGACACAGAGCATCAGCCCCTGACAACATTGCTGCCCAGGAGGCCAGCGATGGCATCACCATGGCCAGATTTATTTCACTTGATGCTGTAAACTCTGGCTGCCACATGATGTGCCAGGTTGACACCATTCCACACCAGCACCGTAAAGCATCCCTTTAATGTCCAAGCCATTCCATGCACATTCATCACTATTGCGGGGGCGGGGGGAAAGTTATGCCTCAATATTCTGGAACTCAGTAAGACACTTCTCAAGGTGCGCACAGATCTGTCCAATAAGGGGCAGTGTTGAAAATATAGATTTCACTGTATGACAACAGATTACCAGAAACTTCACATGGACATTGGCTAAACCTCTCAAGTGCCTACCCTTGTGTGTTGTTAGTTGGTATGCTTGCAGTAGGATGAGGGTGAGTGTGAAGGGTGGCTAGTGAGATGGGGAAGTGATAATGTAGATAGAGAGGGATGGGTGGAGTTGCAAGGTAAGTTGGTGTGAGTAAGGATGTGCAGGAGAAGGGTAGGGAAGGCAGAGTGATGGGGATGTGTTGAGTGGCACAGCAGGGTGAGTTTGAGTGTGGCTTTGCAGTAATGTTTCGTGATCCACTGAGATCATTGAAAGGTTGGCACCACTGCAGCCAGGGACCCCTGACAACATCCCTGCTTCTGCCCTCCTGTGCAATGTACAACCAGGTTGTGTTGGTGTCCTGGGAAGGTTTCTTCCACCCTTGGAAGGGAAGAAAACCTCCCTGCATGCTGTGACTCCCTCCATAAGCATATTGCAGCACCTCAATGCTGTCAAACACTGACAGAACAACTGTCAAACTCAATGTGTCCGTGGTCCCTTTAAGGAAACTGGCTGATGGCGTCATCAGACCCTCTTCCTGTTAATTGGCTGGTAAGCCCATAGGGCAGGCTTAACAAGGCCAATCAAGGGAAAATCCTTTGACAAAGCGGCTGCAGCCGGGATCGGGACTGGAACCCGGAAATTAGCTCTCCCGACGCCGCTGAGAAAATCGCGGCCATCATGTCACAGCCCACAGTTCTACCAAAATCCAAGCTCCTCTTTCACAGTATCGCTGAACCACAGGGAGGCAATCCTTCCCCAAATTCAGAACCTCCACCCCTGTGTTGCTAAATCCCAAAATAATCCCTCCAGTGTAACCAATGACCAGAACTGCTCACAGTGCTGCTAAGCTGGAATGAACCTTTCCTCCTTCCCCCCCAATACTGCTAAACACTAGGGGCCTGATATTCTGGGGTCCCACTCTGCCAACTCAAATGTGGCTGAGTGGAAGCCCCATCCACCCATGGCAGTGGAGGTAGTCCTCATTCCAAACTGTGGGACAGCCAGAAGCTACAAGGGTGTATCAACAAAGCTCAAGGCCATTCTGCCAGAGATCCCCAAGCCCTTCCTGGGTCAAATAAGTAATTAACAAAAAGATATTCAATTCTAGGGCTAGGTAATCAATCCTCTCCGGGAATGACTGCCTTTGCTCATTAAAGGATGGGGGCCTTTCAGAAGGCCTCAGCAGAACTCACGCCAGCTCTCAGATGGTGAGAGTTCCACTGAGGCCTTATCACGGCAGAACTCCTGGTGTAGCTGGGAACTCCTCTGAGATATATCCCTTTAATATAGGGAGACCAAGCAGAAGATCTGCCTGTCACCTCCATCCCCTTACTAGAAAATGGCCGAACCCAAAGAAACAGGATGGAATCCTAGTGGAAACATAGAAGATAGGAGCAGGAGTAGGCCATTCGGCCCTTCGAGCCTGCTCCGCCATTCAACGAGATCATGGCTGATCATCCAAACCCTAGCACCCGGTCCCTACACCGACAGCCATCCCACCCAAGCCCTATCCCCGCATATTTAATCCCCCCTAACACTAAGGGCCAATTTTTATCATGGCCAATCAACCTAACCCGCACATCTTTGGACTGTGGGAGGAAACCGGAGCACCCGGAGGAAACCCACGCAAACACGGGGAGAATGTGCAAACTCCACACAGACAGTCACCCGAGGCCGGATTTGAACCCGGGTCCCTGGCGCTGTGAGGCAACAGTGCTAACCACTATGCCACCGTGCCGCACCAGATTTCATAGTTCATTAGTGCTCCAAGACCTGATTCTTACAGGTTAATTCATGGGAATGAAAGCAACATGACTGGGATTTTTTTTTCAGACATAAGACTATTTGAATGACAGAGAGAAAGAATTGATATCTCTGCTAGGAAATAACAGTTATCAGGGATTGTTACTTTGGGAGCTTATGTCTATAGTTCCTTTTCAAGGAGGTTAGAATAACTATTATTTTGCTATTAGACTTAACCAAAAGGAGCAGATTACAAAAACACTTCAATGCTTGAGTATAATCTAAACCTTTGTATTGGAGCTGGATCCCAATTTTAACTGGCAAGACACATTACCAGTGGAGGACTTTGCACCTAAGATTACTTGACAGGAATTTTACACTATAAATGCCAATTAAAACACCACCTACAGGCTTATCAGATACTGCAGATAAATGTTGACATTTTTTACATGACTGTTCCGATTCACAAATCCTGACTTGGGAGTTTTCAATGCATTTCAGTTTAATGCAAATTAATTTAAGAAAATCCTGTTGTTATAATCTATGTATTTGAATCAGTGTCAGTGAGTTGAATTGGAGCTTCCCCAATTATAGGTTAGCTCCACAGCCATACCCTATAATTTTGTAATCTACACATGCTGCATACATTCACAAGACAAACAACTGATTTCATTTTTGTGGCAGTTAAAAAGACAAGCCATGATGAATAGTAGGAAGGATAGGTGCACTGCCAAGGATTGGGCATCTCCATCACAGGCCACTGCAGAAACGTGCACACCACACCAGGGACCAGATCCCACCAGTAGTTCATCAACTGACAAGTAATTTTATTCATTTTCAAAAACATAATGGAGAGAAATAGCCAGAACCAGCAGCCATTCGTTTGCAACTTGCAGTGTTGGCAGGGACATTTTTGATGGACTGGGAGTGTAATGATGGCTATGTAGGGGACGCAAAGTGTATTGCTCTCTGCATAAATAGAGTCCTGTTCTTTTTAAGGGAGCTTAAGCTAGAAATAACTGAATGGATCAAAAATTGGTTGATTGCAAATGAACCTGGTGGTCACTTGGGGTCTGGGTTTTGTGTTAGATCTCCAGCATTCCCAGATAAAATCTTACTTTACCTGTCAATGTAATTTTTTTTGATAATCTTCCTGTTAAATTTGTAGCAATTTTCTGTCATTTTTTAATAATGTATGTGAAAATTCATGAAGAAAATTATGAAAAAGAGAAAATTAACTGATACTTTCTCAGTGATAAAGAGTTATGGACCAAGGTTTTCCGTTTCTAGGAACATAGGAACAGGACTAGGCCATTGAGCCTCTCGAGCCTGTTCCACCATCCAATGAGATCATGGCTGATCTGCGACCTAACTCCATATACCCGCCTTTGGCCCATATCCATTAATACCTTTGGTTAACAGAAAGCTATCAATCTCAGATTTAAAATCAATTGCTGTTTGCAGAAGAGAGTTCCAAACTTCTACCACCCTTTGTGTGTAGAAGTGTTTCCTGATTTCACTCCTGAAAGGTCTGGCTCTAATTTTTAGACTATGCCCCATAGCCCTAGAATCCCCAACCAGCAGAAATAGTTTCTCTCTATCTACCCTATCTGTTCCCCTTAATATCTTGAAAACTTCGATCAGATCTTCTAAATTCTAGGGAATACAACCCTAATTTGTGTAATCTGCACTCATCTCTTTGTGATTTTCCACCCATTCACTTTAATGGATGAAAAATTGCGGGCTAGCAAGCACAGAAGGGGAAAACCTCTGCTATGATCTTTCCAATACAGTCCAAATCATTCCACTTGCTGTCCAAGCTTCTACCCTGCTTACCACTCATGGTTATTCTTTCTTTTGAAAGCAGTAAAGCAGATAGAAAAATAAACAAAGTGGCTGATGAAAATCCGAACAGTAATTTTAATGAGAAAAGCGAATGGCAAATCAAAACCTCATTGAGTTATGGGATTTACCTTTTGTCTGTCCTTATCTGTGTGTCTTAAAAAGAAAACCCACCAAAAAGTCTATAAGCATCTTCTTAAAAGAAAGGCACCACTAACAAAAACGTAACAGGCAGCCTATCCAAAATAAGATCAATATCTGGTCATTTCAATGAGAATCATCAGATTTGGATTGATAATTCAATCAATCTAGATAATAGGTTACTATAGTTAATCCCCTTTCTTAACATTCCCACCGGATTTACCTTTTTGAATGACTCTTGTTCGTGCAGCAGTATCTTAATTTAGGATTTTCAGAGTTTTGTCATTTCCACAATTTGTTACTTCGAACCCTTGGGATAGAATTTGACATTTTTTAATATACATCTTCCTGTAGGGAATTAGTAAGAATCCATCTAAAGAGAAAGAATTTTTGCGTGTGTTCTTAAGTTTTTACCTTGGAAAGTTGAATGTATTTTTGATTGATTTCAGCCCTTAGTGAATTCCACACTGGTACCGCATGGAGAGTTGCTATCTTAGGAATCTATATTGGAATAATGTAGGTGCAGTTGCTGGGATGCACACAAGTCCTAGAGTGTCTGAACTTACTGTTCCACTGCTGCTGTGACCTATTGTATTGCAGAGTATTTCTATATGAGTGGAGATTTTTTAAATTTGACCTAAAAAATGTAGCCATGTATCTGCTGATTATGTTGGTTGCTTGTTATAGATTTTGAAGATGTTTGGTTGGAACCCTTCCTTTCTTGCATATTAATTTATGTGGGGGAGAGGAGCCCTTATGAACTATCCTGGGGGGAAATCACAGCTTTTAAAAAATGTATTTCCTGTGTATTGTAAATATTATGGAAGACTGTTTTTCACCAATACAGAGAAACATGAGTCCTCAGGATCTATACAGCAGTTTAACAACAAAAAAATGACTTGAGTAATTAAGTTATTGTTATTATTTCTTTACTGCACTGTCCTGATAAGATGGCCGAGGGCCAACAGGAATTTAATATTGGTGATTGGGCACAGAAATTTGAATTATCTGACCAGACTTTAGTAGCCCTTAGGGGAAAGGGGTTCTCTTCAAAATGAGCATTTTCTAAATTGACCCCTGAGATGATTAAAAAGGAGTTTATTAAGTCTATTACTCTGGCACAACATATGCTGTTGATTGATGCAGTAGCTGTTTCATGATCTGTTAGCCAATTACCATTGGAGCAGATTGGTGAGGCAGGTGCTTCCTCCACTTCTGTGGAGATTTCAGGGGAGCAGTTAAATCCAGTCTTCCTTCGAGTTTTATTGAGTTTGTTTCTAGTACAGTTTGAGTATCTAACCTCAATTAGATCTTACTTTTTTTTATCATTGACCAAATGTACAAAAGACAGTGACACATTTAGAATCAGAACCAACATGCCATAGCACTCCGGCTGATGTAATCTGGCTGCACATTGGTATGACAATCTAATTGGTCTCATAAATGGGCAATAAATGACTTTATCCCTGATGATGGGAGTTGTGAATATTGTAAATCTGGCATCTTCAAAAGTATCTGAATATGCTGAGACACTGGAGTGATCATTGTAGACCTTTTAATGTGCTGAAGATTCTTTTTTACATGTGGTGGAAGGATTTTAGAAGTGAGATAATAACCAATATACCTCCCTGCCCCCCACTTCCCCCCGACATCAATTAGTCTTGGCAGAATGGTCTGATGAAAATGTATATTGGAACATTTATTCTTTTGTCCCCATGGTTCTTAGAAAATTTTAATTATACTGACTATTATAATTGTAAAATTGGAACGTATTCATTTATTTTACAGCAACAAATTATTATAAAAATGAAGCATCTTTTTATCTAAGATTTAGCATAGTATTGGCTTCATTAATTGTATCATGGCATGAGAAAACTAGCTTCTTTCAAAAAAAACTCATATTCTAGATTAACCTGATGTAGTTGTTACAGATTGTATTCAGTGTTATCTGTGCCTGATGTTTGAGGGGCCAAGTCTTCCAATTCAAGTACAATTATCTTGTGGGTTCTGTTTAATTATCAGTGGCAGGTTTTTGAATTCAACAGACAGTAATTTAAATCTGGCTGGTTCCAATCACTTTTTTGAAGGCACTTACTAAACTGTCTTGTTCAAATTAGTGAATCTGGTCATAACTTTCAAAGGGAGATTATCAGACCAGATAGCTATTGTAGAAAGTGAGAAAAGAAAAAGAATTGTCATAAAAAAATATTACAGTAAAGCACAGCAGTTAAAAGAGATTAATAAATGCCTCCAAAAAAAGTGATTGGGACATACAAGGAACTAGCTAAACTTAAGAACTACGATTAATACAGGTCATCTAAAACTACAATTTGCTTGTTCATTTACTATTTAATAAATTGTTTAGCAACTAAAGCCTAAGTCAAAGTCTAGAATAGTGCTATTCTGATGCTTCCTGAAGACGAGGAAGATCACGTAAAAGCATATGATAAAACCAATAGCTGCAATAAACTGAAGAGGCTTCTCTGTTTGGTCCCTGGGTATGCTACAAATTTACCAAGGGGAGGAGGAGCTAATGGGATATTGAACTTGAGGAAATCACCACTGAAAGTGAAAACAGTCTCTGCGAGACTTTGGAAGCTCGGACTCATCTGTGACAGGAGTTTGAAATATGGAAGCCAAAAATAACTAAAATAAAAAATATTAAAGAAACTCCCAAAAATGTAACAACAATCAAATTATTTCAGTGGTGATTTGCTCAAGTTCCACATCTAACCACCCTTCCTCTCCTTGCAATGGTGTGGCTTCTGACTCACTGTGAGCAATGCCACTAGAGATCTGCACGTATTAAAAAAATAACACTAAGGCCTAGAAATTCAGTTGGGCGCGCCAGCCGTTAGCGCCTTAGGAGGAGTAGATCTCGAGCGCTAGGCGCTTAGCGCCCGGGCGCAGCGCGATCTGCGCCTCGCCCCAACTTCAGTAGACATTTAGCGCCGGCGCAAAGTCTTAGCGCGCGCCCTGCTGCGCGCGCAGATCATGACGTCATTTCGTCGTGCAACGCCCTTTGTGCGCCCCGAACCGGAACTTCACTCGCGCCGGCCCATTGTGCGCCGGGCGGACCTAACGACTGTGAAGTGGAACGGTACACAGCCGATGCGGGCCGCGGGGAGTGCAAATTAAAGGGCCCTCCTGTACTAGAAATGGTACGGCTGGCTGGCTGGCGAGGAAGAAGAAGAAGAAGAAGGAGAAGGAGGAGGAGGAGGAGGACGACGACGACGACTGGGACTGGGACTGGTGTGCCGGGAACACATAACAAACTGATGGAGAGAAACCCTCCCCAAAACCACAAATACACCAGTGTCGGCCTTTCAAAAAAACCAATCCACCCTCCCCCTTTAAGAGCTCACCGGAGCCAGAGTGTCTGCCGTCAATCAGCAGCTCGCCGCACCTGCCCTGCGCCCAACTTCCGGTTTAGCGCCCCGGCCCGCCGGCTTAGCGCCTAAAGAGAGGCGTGCAGCGCCAGTTTTAGCGCTCGAGCAAACTCTTAGGGCGAAGCTAATGAATATCGGAGAAGTGGCCTCGATTTGGCGGCGGGCGCAAACTTTAGCGGCCGCCCGACTTTACCGCCCTAAAAGTGGCTACAATGAATTTCTAGGCCTAAATTTCTAGAGTAAACTTTAACCAAACACAATAACACTAATACTAGCTTTATGATCACTGTATGTTAAGATTATACTGGTATACATGACAAGAATTAGAGACTAACCACAATGTCATGTCATATCAGTCTCCTTTCTTATCCATTTAGTTTACTACATCTTGGGCCGGATATTCCGATCCCTACGGGTGAGTATGCGTTGTGCACCCACCCGTAGGGACATCGGAAATGCCGGTTTCAGGCATGCACAGCGCATGTGCTGAAAACTGGCATTTCCGATCTGTCAAGAATGGTCTTGACAGATCCTCCGACTGCCCTGGAGAAGGGCCTCTGCGGGCGGATAGTTCTGCTTTTGGGACACCTTCCGCCCGCAGAAAACCCTTACAATTCTTATGCCTGGTAAAAGCAGGCATAAGGCCTGCTTTTACCAGGATAAGAGTAGAAAAAAGTTTTTAAAAAATATTTCACTGATTTATCATTTAAAAGTACTTTTTAAAAAAAAGTAAGTTTATTTTTAGCCCCGTAAAATACTTTAATTATTTTTTCAAAAAATTACATTTTTGTTTAAAATATTTAATTTATTGTAATTTCAAGTCATTTTAAAAATGTGATTTGTAAAAAAATTTATTTAAATTTTTACTATGTTTTTTCATTGATTTCCATTCATATATTTGACAGGTCTTCCTGTCAAATGTATGGAGGGAATTCCCTTCTGTGATTGGCTCCCCATGGCCCACGTGATCCCAGGGACGCGGCGAACTACATGCGCCCCTGGGATACGTGGGCCCTGCGCACTTGGAGTTTGTTGAGGCCCAGCATTGGAAGTGTGTGCGTCCCGGGAGCCCTCAGGTAAGGGAGCAGATTTTTCCAGATCGCAGGCCTCCGCCCACGGGAGGCCTGTGATCGGAAAATACGAGCCAATCATTTAGAGACACAAATTTTTGTGATTTAGAATTGAGGTTCTCTTAGGTCTACAGTCAGTGGTCTCTCATTTTCACCTAACTCAACCTCATTTTCATCATCATTTTTGTCAAGCACATCAGATTTAACCTTCTTGTAAATAAACATTCTTTGTGACTCTATGCCATTATCTTTCTGCAGTCACATCTGATCCCTTCCTGGATGTCACAGTACACGTTTATATATTTACTAGCTGAAGTGCCCGGCGGTGCCGAGGGTCTTTCGAGGGCATGTTGTTGTTGGAAGAGAGAGAGAGAGCGACTGGGGGGAAGAGAGAGAGTGACTGGAGGGGAAGAGAGAGCGACTGGGGGGGAAGAGAGAGAACGACTGGGGGGGAAGAGAGAGAGCGACTGGGGGGGGAAGAGAGAGAGCGACTGGGGGGGAAGAGAGAGAGCGACTGGGGGGAAGAGAGAGAGCGACTGGGGGGGAAGAGAGAGAGCGACTGGGGGGGAAGAGAGAGAGCGACTGGGGGGAAGAGAGAGAGCGACTGGGGGGAAGAGAGAGCGACTCGGGGGGAAGAGAGAGAGCGACTGGGGGGGAAGAGAGAGAGCGACTGGGGGGGAAAGAGAGAGAGCGACTGGGGGGGAAGAGAGAGAGCGACTGGGGGGAAGAGAGTGAGCGACTGGGGGGGGAAGAGAGAGAGCGACTGGGGGGAAGAGAGCAAGCGACTCGGGGGGAAGAGAGAGAGCAACTGGGGGGGAAGAGAGAGAGCGACTGGGGGGGAAGAGAGAGAGAGCGACTGGGGGGGAAGAGAGAGAGAGAGCGACTGGGGGGGGAAGAGAGAGAGAGCGACTGGGGGGGAAGAGAGAGAGAGCGACTGGGGGGTAAGAGAGAGAGAGTGACTGGGGGGGAAGAGAGAGAGAGAGAGCGACTGGGGGGGAAGAGAGAGAGAGAGCGACTGCGGGGAAAGAGAGAGAGAGCGCGACTGGGGGGGAAGAGCGAGAGAGAGCGACTGGGGGGGAAGAGAGAGAGAGAGCGACTGGGGGGGAAGAGAGAGAGAGCGACTGGGGGGAAGAGAGAGCGACTGGGGGGAAGAGAGAGAGCGACGGGGGGAGGGGGGGAGCGTGGGGAGTGGAGGGGGGAGGGGGGGAGGGGAGGGAGGAGAGGGAGTGGGGGAAGGGGAAGGGGGGAGGAGTGGGGGAAGGGGAAGGGGAAGGGGAGGAGTGGGGAGGGAGTGGGGGAGGGGGGTGGGGGAATGGGAAGGGGGAGTGGGGGAAGGGGAAGGGTGGAGGAGTGGGGGAAGGGGAAGGGGGAGGAGTGGGGGGGAGGAGGGGGAGGGGGGAGTGGGGGAAGGGGGGCGATGAGGGGGAGGGAGGAGGGGGAAGGGGGAGGGAGGGGAAGGGGGATGGAGGGGGAGGGAGGAGGGGGAGGGAGGGGGGAGGGGAGGGAGGAGGGGGAAGGGGGAGGAAGGGGGGATGGGGAAGGGGGGAGGGGGGAAGGGGGAGGGGGGAGGGGAGGGAGGGGCGGGGAGGGGAGAAGGGGGGAGGGAGGAGGGGGAAGAAAGGGAAGGGGGAAGGGGGGAGGGAAGGGGGGTGGGGAGGGGGAGGGAGGAATGGGGGTAGGGAGGGCGGAACGAGGTGTGGAGGGGAGGGGAGGGGTGGGGGAGGGGAAGGAGGGGTGGGGGTGGGGTGGGGGGAGGGGAAGGGGGGTGGGGGGTGGGGGGGAGTGGAAGGGGGGTGGGGGGGAAGGGGGGTGGGGAGGGGGGAAGGGGGGTGGGGAGGGGGAAGGGGGGTGGGGATGTGGGGGGGAAGGGGGTGTGGGGGGGAAGGGGTGTGTGGGGGGAAGGGGGTATGGGGGGGAGTGGGGGGCGTTGTGGGGGATGGTGGGGGGTGGAAAGGGAGGCGGGGAGATAAACTTAAAGTACAGGAAACTTTGTGCTCTCCGGCACCCACCGGACCGAGCTGCTGCCTTGCCTCAAAACTGCCGTACTCTCCAGAGTTAATGTCGAGAGATACGGAGATTCTTATCTCCGTATTTGACAACAAACACTGTTGCTTAGCAACAGCTTCTAAACACTCAGGTGTGGCCCTAAAGCTCTGTAGCTGAAGCTGTTGCTATAGCTACAGACCTTGCACAGCTTGACTGTTCAAACAAAGCAACAAAAAAAACCAAAAAGAATAAAAAACGGCTGCTGATTTTTGCCGGTGGCTCCAGATTGCCGGATAGCTCACCTCCAGATAGCACAAAGTTTCTTGTACTTATAAGACATTTTTGGTAAATCTTTCTATAACATGCACTTTACAACCTCACCAATCTTTTTATTAAAAAAGGGGTGCTCACCTCTCAGTGTGTTGTATCACAAACAATGGCCGCCACTTGCTTTTCAGTTGGAAAGATTAGGCCCCGCCCACACAGTCGATTGTCTGTCTCGGTCACCAGGACCCGATTTGGAGCACATCCTCTGACCGATGCTCGTTTGGGTTCCACTAGAACCACTCGGCTCCAGACCACATTAGAGCCTTATTCCAAACATGGACAAAAAAGTTGCACTCCAGAGGTGAGGTGAGAGTGACTGCCCTTGCCATCAAGACAGCATTTGACTGAGTGTGGCACCAAGGAGCCCTAGTAAAACTGAAGTCAATAGGGATCAGGAGCAAAATTCTCCAGTGGCTGGAGTCATACCTGGCACAAAAGAAGATGGCTGTGGTTGTTCTAGGTCAGCATCCTAGGCCTAACTATCTTCACCTGTTTCATCAACGACTTTTCCTCCACCATAAGTTCAGAAGTGGGCTGTTCACTGATGATTGCACAGTGTTCAACTCCATTCACATTTCATCAGATAATGAAGCAGTCCATTCCCACATGCAGCACGATCTGGACAACATCCAGGCTTGGGCTGATAAGTGGCAAATAACATTTGCGCCACACA
Source organism: Somniosus microcephalus (assembly GCF_052327205.1). Lineage (NCBI taxonomy): Eukaryota > Metazoa > Chordata > Chondrichthyes > Squaliformes > Somniosidae > Somniosus > Somniosus microcephalus. Next base: position 70,970,293 of record NC_140989.1, on the reverse strand, counting down.
AGTGCCAGAAAATGACTATCTCCAACAGGAGAGTGCCTAACCATCCACCCTTGATATTCAATGGCAATACCATTGACAAATTACCACCAACATCCTAGGGGTTGCCATTGACCAGAAACTCAACTGGACCAGCCACATAAATACTGTGGCTACAAGAGCAGGTCAGAGGCTAGGTATTCTGTGGCAGGTGGCTCACCTTATGACTCCCCAAAGCCTTTCCACCACTTACAAGACACAAGTCAGAAATGTGATGGAATACTCTCCACTTGCCTGGATGGGTGCAGCTGCAACAGCACTCAAGAAGCACAACACCATCCAGGACAAACCAGTCCACTTGATCGGGATCCCATCCGCCAGATTAAACATCGATTCTCTGCACCACCAGCGCACCAGTGGGCTGCAGTGTATGCTATCTACAGGATGCACTGCAGGAAGTCACGAGGCTTCTTTGACACCACCTCCCAAAGCTGCAACCTCCACCATATAGAAGGAAAAGGGCATGAGATGCATGGTACACCATCACCAAGTACTCCTTCAAGTCACACACTATTCTGACTTGGACATATATTGCCATTCCTTCATTGTCAGTGGGTCAAAATCCTGGAATCGCTACCTAACAGCATTGTGGAATACCTTAAGAACATAAGAAATAGGAGCAGGTGTAGGTCATTTGGCCCTTCAAGCCTGCTCCGCCATTCACTAAGATCATGGCTGATCTTCTACCTCAACTCCACCTTCCCACACTATCCCAAACTAATTCATAAAAAATGTGAGCATAAAAAAAGCCTGAGGGTTTTATACCTTAATGCGAGAAGCATCAGGAACAAGGTAGATGAATTAGCTGTGGAAATAGAGGTTAATAATTATGATCTAATTGGGATTACGGAAACATGGTTGCAGGGTGAGCAGGGCTGGGAGCTTAACATACAGGGGTATTCAGTATTTAGGAAGGATCGACAAAAAAGAAAGGGAGGAGGGGTAGCATTGCTAGTAAAAGAGGGGATAAATGCAATTGAAAGGAAGGATATTAACTCAGTTAATACAGAATCTATATGGGTGGAGCTAAGAAATAGCGAGGGGCGAAAAACATTAATAGGAGTGGTATATAGGCCTCCAAATAGTAAAATAGAGGTTAGGGAGGGCATCACGAGGGAAATTAGAGAAGCGTGCAATAAGAGCACAGCTGTCATCACAGGTGACTTTAACTTACATATAGATTGGACTAGCCTAATCAGTAAAAATAATGAGGAGGAGGAATTCCTTGAGTGTTTAAGGGATGGTTATCTGGATCAATATGTCGAGGAACCAACTCGGGAACAGGCTATATTGGACTGGGTACTGTGCAATGAGAAGGGACTAATCAGTAATCTTGTTGTACGGGGACCCTTGGGTCAGAGCGATCATAACATGATCGATTTCTCACTCGAAATGGAGAGCGAAGACATTGACTCAGAGACTAAGGTCCTGAATTTAAACAAGGGGAATTATGATGCCATGAGACGGGAACTGAGTAGGTCTGATTGGACAACGTTCCTGAGAGGACTGGAGGTAGATAAACAATGGCAAACATTTAAAGATAGAATGACAAAATTGCAAAAATTGTTTATACCAATCTGGCATAAAAGGAAATCTAAAAAGGTGACTCAACCGTGGATAACAGGGGAAATTAGAGACAGCATAAAATCCAAAGATAGGGCGTATAAAATAGCCAAAAAAAGCGCCAGAGCGGAAGATTGGGAACAGTTTAAGATAGAGCAAAGGAGGGCAAAGGGCATGATCAAGAGGGGCAAAATAGCTTACGAAAACAAGCTGGCGGAAAATATAAAAACTAACTCCAAAAGCTTTTATAAATATATCAAAAGGAAAAGACTGGTGAAAACCAAAGTTGGTCCATTGCAGTCAGATACGGGGGAATATATAATGGGAAATAAGGAAATGGCAGATCAACTAAATGCATACTTTGGGTCAGTCTTTACGAAGGAAGACACAAAAAACCTCCCTGGGATATCGGGAAAAATAGGGACATTGGCAAAGGAGGAACTGACGCAAATCAATATCTCTAAGGATATGGTGTTAAGGAAGCTAAAGGGATTGAAGGTGGACAAATCCCCAGGGCCTGATAACATGCATCCTAGGGTACTGAAGGAGGTGGCCCTAGAGATAGCGGATGCACTAAGGATGATTTTTCAGAATTCATTAGACTCGGGAACAGTGCCGATGGATTGGAGGGTAGCTAACGTTACCCCACTATTCAAAAAGGGGGGTAGGGAAAAAGCAGGTAATTACAGACCTGTAAGCCTTACATCAGTTGTGGGCAAAATGCTGGAGTCCATCATTAAGGATGAAATAGCGGAGCACTTAGCAAATGGGGACAGGATAGGACAGAGTCAACATGGATTTACAAAGGGTAAATCGTGCTTGACTAATCTATTGGAATTTTTTGAGGGAGTAACTGGTAGAATAGATGGGGGAGAGCCAGTAGATGTGGTGTACCTGGACTTCCAAAAGGCCTTCGATAAGGTCCCACATAAAAGATTAGCATGGAAAATTGAGGCTCATGGGATAAAGGGGAAAGTTTTGGCGTGGATAGGGAACTGGCTGTCAGATAGAAAACAGAGAGTTGGAATAAACGGCTCATTTTCTGAATGGCAGGCAGTAACAAGTGGGGTACCACAGGGATCTGTCCTGGGCCCCCAGCTGTTCACAATTTACATTAATGACCTGGATCAGGGAGTCGGATGCAGCATTTCCAAATTTGCAGACGACACTAAACTAGGAGGTGGGGTGGGCTCAGAGGAAGAGACCAGGAAGCTCCAGAGCGATTTGGACAGACTGGGCGATTGGGCGGATAAATGGCAGATGCACTATAATGTGGACAAGTGCGAAGTTATCCACCTTGGGTGCAGGAACGGGAGGGCAAATTATTATTTAAATGGCAATAGATTGGGAGAGGGGGAAGTACAGAGAGACCTGGGTGTTCTTGTACACCAGTCACTGAAGGCGAGCATGCAGGTGCAACAGGCGGTCAAGAAGGCAAACGGTATGCTGGCCTTCATAGCAAAAGGGTTAGAATACAGGAACAGGGATACCTTGCTGCAGCTGTACAGGGCACTGGTGAGACCACACCTCGAGTACTGTGTACAGTTTTGGTCGCCTCATCTGAGGAAGGATGTTCTTGCCATGGAGGGGGTGCAGCGGCGATTCACCAGGCTGATACCAGGAATGGCGGGAATGACCTATGAGGAGAGACTATGTAGTTTAGGGATGTACACACTGGAGTTTAGAAGATTGAGAGGGGACCTCATAGAAGTGTATAAAATTCTGACAGGTCTAGACAGACTGGATGCAGAAGGAATGTTTCCCTTGGCGGGTGAGAACAGAACTAGAGGACATAATTTAAGGATAAGGGCTAAACCATTTAGGACAGAGATGAGGGGGAATTTCTTCACTCAGAGAGTGGTGAACCTGTGGAACTCATTGCCACAGAGGGCAGTGTACGCCAGCTCATTAAATATATTTAAGAGGGAATTAGATATATTTCTACGGGCAAAAGGGGTTAAGGGTTACGGAGAGAAGGCGGGGACGGGATACTGAATTAAAGGATCAGCCATGATCTCATTAAATGGCGGAGCAGGCACGAAGGGCCGAATGGCCTACTCCTGCTCCTATCTTCTATGTATCTATGTATCTATGTATCCCCATATCCATTGATTCCTTTAGTATCCAAAAATCTATCGCTCTCTGTCTTGAATATACTCAACGACTGAGCATCCACAACTGTCTGAGGTAGAAAATTCCAAAGATTCACAACCCTTTTGAGTGAAGAAAATTTGCCTCATCTCAGTCCTAAATGGCCGACCCCCTTATTCTGAGACTATGACCCCTAGTTCTAGACTTCCCAGCCAAGGGAAACATTCTCCCCGAATCTACCCTATCAAGCTCTTTAAGAATTTTGTATGTTTCAATGAGATCACCTCTCATTCTTCTAAACTCTAGGGAATATAAGCCTAGTCTACTCAAACTCTCCTCATAGGACAATCCCCTCATCCCAGGAATCAATCTAGTGAACCTTTGTTGCACTCCCTCTAAGGCAAGTATATCCTTCCTTAGGTAAGGAGACCAAAACTGTACACAGTACTCCAGGTGTGGTCTCACCAAGGCCCTATATAAATGTAGTAAGACTTCTTTACTCTTGTACTTCAATCCCTTTGTAATAAAGACTAACATACCATTTGCTTTCCTAATTGCTTGCTGTACCTGTATGTTAACTTTCTGAGATTCGTGTACAAGGACACCCAGGTCCCTCTGAATACCAACATTTCCCAGTCTCTCACCACTTAAAAAATATTCTGCTTTTCTATTTTTCCTACCAAAGTGGATAACTTCACACCTTCACCACATGGATTGCAGCAGTTAAAGATGAAAGTCCATCACCACCTTCTCAAGGGCAACTAAGAATGGGCAATAAATGCTGGCCTTGCCAGAGCTGCCCATATCCCAAAAATGAATAAAGATAAAGCAGCACAGGGAATAGTAGCATACTGGACTAGTAATCCAGAGACATGAGTTCAAATCCCATCACAGCAGCTGGAGAATTTAAATTCAGTTAATTAAATAAATCTGGAATAAAATGCTAGTATCAGTAATGGTGACCATAAAACTACCGGATTGTCGTAAAAACCCATCTGGTTCACTTATGTCCTTTAGGAAAGGAAATCTGTTGTCCTCAACCGGTCTGGCCTATATGTGACTCCAGACCCACAGCAATGTGGTTGACGCTTAACTGCCCTTTGAAATGGCTTAGCAAGCCACTCAATTCCACCAAACCGCTACGACAATGTCACTGTGGGATTACCTTCAGAACATGGACTGCAGCGGTTCAAGAAGGCGGCTCACCACCACCTTCACAAGGGCAATTAGGGATGGACAATAAATGCTGGCATTGCCAGTGGTGCCCACTTCCAATGAATTAAAAAAAAGCAAAGATGGCCTATGAGAGAGAGGTGGGCAGATAGTTTACCTTAGAGCCTTGGAAATCATTCCTTCTACTGCCACCAACCCCACCACAGTCCCTATACTGCCTCTTTCCCTCTATAGTGGTGCAAAGGCAGGAAAGAGGGAAAAACTGGAATCTTAAGAACCAAACTTTGCCCTCATTTGCATGTTGAGCAATGGGCAGCTATCAGTGGTAACAGAGGGGGTAAAGGAAAATGTTGGTGCTCAATTTTGGGGCTGGGGACCCCATAGGAGGCCTACCCACCTCATTTTATTTGATTCTCCACCCCATAACCACATGATTTTGGCTGACAATTCAGTGGAAAATTCTCCACTTTGTCTTCTGTTTTGATCTCTAACTTTTGAATATGTCCTCTCTTATCAGCACATTCCTTAACTTGTTCTTTCTTTCCTCTAGATCACACCATTCTGTTTTGATTTGCTCACATGTTGTAAAACGATTGCCATTTTCCAATTTAAATGAGGCTGCAGCTGGCATTTCATCTTGTGTGTGCAGTGGTATGGCAGTTTCTCATAAATTAGCACAATTCTTGCTTTCTCGTTTTCCTTCAATGTGGGCCATGTTGTTTAAATGATCCTCTCCCATCCTCTTTCTGATTTTACATTTGACTACTGGTCAAATTAGAGGGTATTTCTATAAGTCTGTAGCTTTGGTAAGGAGCCTTGCATACCATGTCGCAAATCAGATATTTGGGTAGACAGTTTCCCATTTTATGTGGTATCATAAAATGGCTTCTGTTGTTTTATTGTCTTTGATGAAATGTAGGATGTTTTGGGAATTGTTGGAATTCTGCACTATTAAAAAGTTGACCATATCAGTTTTGACAACTTACAGGATTCTATTAACTGCAAACATTTAGCCTCAGTATAATCTAAGTTAAACCGATAAAAAGAGATGTTGCATTTATATAGCGCCTTTCAGGATCTCAGGGCATCACAAAGCACTTCACAGTCAATGTAGTACTTTTGAAGTGTAGTCACTGTTGTAATGTAGGGCACGCGACAGCAATTTGCGCACAGCAAGGTCGCAGAAACCGCAATGAAATAAATTACTAGATCGTCTGGTTTTTTTAGATGCTGGTTGTGGGATAAATGTTGGCCATGACACCAGGAGAACGCCCCTGCTCTTCTTCAAATTATTTCACCTACCTGAGAGGGTCAGCTTAATGTCTCATCTGAAAGATGGCATCTGAGCATTCCCTCAGTACTGCACTAAAGTATCAGCCTAGGTAATGTGCTTATCTCTGGAGTGAGTCTTGAACTCAAAACCTTTTGTCGCAGAGGTGAGCTGCTGAGGCAAGGCTGATGTTGATTTCAGAATTTAAACTTATGGAAACTTTGATTGATCATCTATAATCACCAGATGGGAAGGACCACAGAAATCTGCCACAGGTACTCAAGAAATTCAGATATCATAGGTGATTTGATAAGTTTGTTTTGATTTGTGTTGCCCAGCAAAGCATGCAGGACCTCACAAGTTCCCAAACTTTCATGTCATTGCAAGGGAACCATGCTTTTTCATGTGTAACTGCTTTGATTTTTGGTGACCATTGTGTTACCAACACTTCAATATATGACCTTGCTTTATTTCAAATATGATGATTCTGTCTCCCCTGAGCACAACTCCATCAGTTACAAATACTTCTTCTCTTGAGTTCCACAGTACTTTGTGCAACTCTTTTATCTTGTCCCATTTACCTGTATGGTGATATGGTATCAAAGATTGTAGTGCAACATTTTGCTTTATCTTGTCTGACTTCATCAAGTATGAACACCTCTGGGAATTACATATTGTGCAATGAAGTTGATGAACTTGTCCGTCAACTTTGAAGAAGCGCTCCCAATAGAGCCTCCGTTTGGGCATTGTGACATGTAATCTGATGGATTTTCATTTCCTGCATGATACTGTACAGTAATGTTGTACAGTTGCAATTTCAAAAGCCACCTCTGGTTCTGGAGCAAAGGATTTGATGCTGACTTTTCAAAGATACATACAAGGGTTTGTGGTCTTTACAGATGAACATACACACATGTTGAAAGATTGTACTTTCCATGCTATTGCAAGTGTCTGTCATTCAGTCTGGCTATAAAGTTGCCTCTGTGTCAACTTGGCTCAGCAGGTAGCACTTTTGTTTCTGAGTCAGAAGGTTGTTGATTCAAATACCACCCAAGGCCTTAAAGCCAAAATCTAGGCTGTCACTCCAGTGCAGTACTGACCAAGTGCTGCACTGTTGGAAGTACCACTGAATGAAACATTAAACTGAGGTTCTCTGCTTGTTCAGGTGTATATTAAAGAACCAATTATACTATTCAAAGAGGAGCAAGGAGTTCTCCCAATCTAGGCCAATACGCCTTCCTCAAATAACAACTCAAAAACAGAACAGTTGGGTCAACTGCACATTCAGCTGCGTGCTGGCTGTCAGATCTTGCTGTGTACAAAATGGCTACCTTATTTATCTACATAACAATTGTCACTTTAGAGCGGATTCCCCAAATGAACCCTCCTGGCAAAGAGCAGCTCTCGCAGAGAGTGCTGGTTAGGACATCACGAACCTGTGGGCCTGGGATTTCTTTATAGCGCTTCCTATTGATCTAACAAACAAACAATGGTATCCCTAGAAAACTAAATCATCAACTGCTGCCATCTTTAATTTCCCGTCTGCACTTTTGCATCTTTCACTATTAGTTTCTGTATTATTGGCCCGTAATTTCCGATAGGAGGCTTCCTGCGTGCGGCTGCCTCCTCTCGGAAAAAAATCTACGAACTTACCTGAGGGCTCCTGAGGCCCGGACACTTCCGTTCCTGGGCCTCTCCAAAGTCGAAATGCACAGGGCCCATGTATCCCAGAGGTGCATGTCGTTCGCAAGAGTCCCTGGGATCACGTGGGCCAGGCCAGCCAATAGGAGAAGGGAATCTCCCTTTACACTTTTGACAGATAGACCTGTCAAATATATGAATGGAGATCACCCCAAAAATACACTAAAACATTAAATAAATTTTTAAAAAACCATCACGTTTTTAAAATGAGTTAAAATCACATTAAGTTAAATACTTGAAACAAAAATTTAATTTTTTGAAAAAATAATTGAAGTTTTTTACGGGGCTAAAAATAAACTTACCTTTTTTCAAAGTATTTTAAAATTATAAATGAGTGAAAAAAAAATTTTAAAACTTTTTTTCAACTCTTATGCTGGTAAAATCAGGCCTTTACACATGCTTTTACCAGGCGTAAGATTTCTCAGGGTTTTCAGCAGGCGGAGGTTCTGCAGAAAGCAGAACTCTCCCCCCGCATGAGGCCCTTCTTTAGGGCAGGCATCCGATCTGTCAGATCAGAAATGCCGGTTTTCAGCGCATGCGCTTTGCATGCCTGAAACCGGCATTTCCGATGTCCCTATGGGTGTGTACACAGCCCATACACACCCGTAGGCATCGGAAAATACAGGCCATTGTAATTAAGTTAGGGATAAAGTGTGAACTGCACATCACCATTGTAAATAAAATTCTCACCTTATTTTGTCTGTGATAGAGGTGTTTCTAGCTATTCTCTAGATTCTTTAGGTCTGGTGATACATTGGGTGGATTTTCTCAATGGAGATGAAACATAGAAGATAGGAGCAGGAGTAGGTCATTCGGCCCCTCGAGCCTGCTCCGCCATTCAATGCGATCATGGCTGATCATCCAAATTCAGTACCCGGTCCCTGCTTTCTCCCCATACCCCTTGATCCCTTTAGCCTTAAGAAATATATCCAACTACTTCTTGAATATATTTAAGGTATTGGCCTCTACTGCCTTCTGTGGTAGAGAATTCCACAGGTTCACCACTCTCTGGGTGAAGAAATTCCTCCTCATTTCTGTCGTAAATGGCTTATCCCTTATCCTTAGACTGTGACCCCTGGTTCTGGACTCCCCGACCATCGGGAACATCGTTCCTGCATCTAGTCTGTCCAGTCCTGTCAGAATTTTATAAGTTTCAATGAGATCCCCTCTCATTCTTCTAAACTCCAGCGAGTACAAGCCCAATCGACCCAATCTCTCCTCATATGTCATTCCTGCCATCCCAGATATCAGCCTGGTGAATCTTCGCTGAACTCCTTCCATGGCAAGAACATCCTTCCTCAGATAAGGCGACCAAAACTGCACACAATACTCAAGATGTAGTCTCACCAAGGCCCTGTACAACTGCAGCAAGACATCCTTGTTCCTGTACTCAAACCCTCTCGCTACGAAGGCCAACATGCCATTTGCCTTCTTAACTGCCTGCTGCACCTGCATGCTTACCTTCAGCGACTGGTGCACAAGGACACCCAGGTCTCGTTGCACTTCCCCTTCTCCCAATCTATTGCCATTCAGATAATAATCTGCCTTCCTGTTTTTGCCACCAAAGTGGATAACCTCGCATTTATCCATGTTATATTGCATCTGCCATGCTTTTGCCCAATCACCCAACCTGTCCAAATCATCCTGGAGTTTCTCTGCATCCTCCTCACAGCGCACACGCCCACCCAGCTTTGTGTCGTCTGCAAATTTGGAGATATTACATCTAGTTCCTTTGTCTAGATCATTAATATATATTGTGAATATCTGGGGCCTAAGGACCGATCCCTGCGGTACCCCACTAGTCACTGCTTGCCACTCGGAAAAAGACCCGTTTATTCCAACTCTTTGCTTTCTGTCTGCCAACCAGTTCTCTATCCAAGTCAATACCCTGCCCCCAATCCCATGTGCCTTAACTTTACACGCTAATCTCTTATGCGGGACCTTATCGAAAGCCTTTTGAAAGTCCAAATTCACCACATCCGCTGGTTCTCCCTTATCTATTTTACCAGTTACATCCTCAAAAAATTCCAGTAGATTAGTCAAGCATGATTTACCTTTTGTAAATCCATATTGACTTTGTCCGATCCTGTCACTGTTTTCCAAGTGCTCTGCTATTACATCTTTTATAATGGACTCTAGCATTTTCCCCACTACTGATGTCAGGCTTACCGGTCTGTAATTTCCCGTTTTCTCTCTACCACCTTTTTTGAATAGTGGGGTGACATTAGCTACCCTCCAATCCATGGGTACTGTTCCAGATTCCATCGAATGCTGGAAGATGATCAGCAAAGCATCAACTATTTCTAGGGCCACTTCCTTAAGTACCCTAGGATGTAGATTATCAGGCCCTGGGGATTTATCGGCCTTCAATCTCATCAATTTCCCTAACACCATTTCCCTACAAATACTGATTTCTTTCAGTTCCTCCCTTTCATCAGACCCTATGTTCCCCGGCATCTCTGGGAGGTTATTTGTGTCCTCCTTTGTGAAGACAGAACCAAAATATGTATTTAATTGGTCTGCCATTTCTTTGTTCCCCGTTATAAATTCCCCTGATTCTGACTGCAAGGGACCTACGCTTGACTTCACCAATCTTTTTCTCTTCACATATCTATAAAAGCTTTTACAGTCAGTTTTTATGTTCCCTGCAAGCTTACTCTCATATTCTATTTTCCCTTTCTTAATTAATCCCTTTGTCCTCCTTTGTTGAATCCTAAACTGCTCCCAATCCTCAGGTTTACTGCTTTTTCTGGCCAATTTATATGTCCTCTCCTTGGATCTTATGCTATCCCTAATTTCCCTTGTTAGCCACGGTTGAGTCACCTTTTTTGTTTTATTTTTATGCCAAACTGAGATGAACAAATTCTGTAGTTCATCCATGCGGTCTTTGAATGTTTGCCAATGCCTATCCACCGTCAACCCTTTGAGTGACATTCCCCAATCAATCCTACCCAACTCGCGCCTCAGACCATCATAGTTTCCTTTATTTAAATTTAGGACCTTAGTCTCTGATTTGACTACTTCATTCTCCATCTTAATGAAGAATTCGATCATATTATGATCGCTCCGACCCAAGGGGCCCCGTACAACAAGATTGCTAATTAATCTTTTCTTGTTACATAATACCCAGTCTAAGCTGCTTGTCGTGTCAATGTCCCGCCTCCATCATCGTCTGACCAACCAGAGGGATTTTCCCCTGATTGACCTTGTTAAGCCTGCCCTGCGGGCTCAGCAGGCTAAATTAGGGAGGAAGTCACTGACAGAGCACGTCAACGTCAGATGTGCTATCTGCCAAGACTTCTTGAAAGGAGAAATGTCAGCATTTGACAGCTCTGTGAAGCTGTCAAACACTGACATTCTCTGTAGTTTGATGAGTCCCTGTGTTCAGGACTCATCAAACCTTTCAACTTTGTCGATTTCAGATGGCTGTTGGTTCGGAGGATCCAACAGCCAGTCTGTGAAATCGACAAGGAGGATGTCGGGTCTCCCGATCCAGGGTGGACAAAGGCTATAGGAAGAAAACAAGTTAACACTTATCACTCACCTTCCATACTTATCACTCCACACTTGCACCCATCACTCACCTCTACATCTTACTTCCAGGTGCCTCCGACCCCCGCAGACCTTCTTCACGTCTTCTCCAACCCGGTGGGGTTCTCCGAGGTTGGGAAGCCTTCACCTGTGAAGGTAAAATGGCACTAATCCTTTTTTCTGCCTGTTAACTACCTGTTGACAGGCAGTTAAAAGGATTTAATCCTTTTCCCGCCTTCAGGAAACTGAACCTGAAGCAGCACATCTTCCTGCCTCCTGGCAAAAGGGCACGGAGGCGGGATGGGGGCGGGTTTGCCATCCGCCACCACTTTCTGCTACTTTACCGGCAGTCCCGCCTCCATGCCCGCCTCCTTGGGGCTTGGAAAATCCAGCCCTTGGTCTCTGAAAACCAGACCAAAATATAATCTTTATTTTTGGTTTTGAAAAATGGCTGAAATGCGAATTTTAAGCGTATATTATAATCCAGTAACAAAATTGTACAAACATGAACTTTTGAATTATAATAACATAAGAAATAGGAGCAGGAGTCGGCCATTCCGCCCTTCAAACCTGCTCCACCATTCAATAAGGTCATGCCTGATCTTCTGCCTCAACTCCACCTTCCTGCACTTCCCCCATATCCTAGTCATCTTGTGGCTCAGAAACAAAAGTATAGCCAGATTGAATTATGTGCTTCCTGAGAATGTGATATTGTTAGCAGTGATTAAAATTGTCAAAGTTCATTAATGCATCTGTGTAGTGCACAATATTACTGACTAAAAATGTTTCAACGACAAATAAGAAAACCCGGATTTACCAGACAGGTCCTTCAAATTCTGCTAATGTGTATGATGCAGTGTTGTGGGGTGAATGGCCTCCAAATATGCTATGAGGCAACAAGTAGGGCAATATGTTGCTTGCTGCTACTGTAAAATCCATGGCAATTATTTGGAGGACCTGGTAAAAGATCTGAAAGAAGTTACACAACTTAAGGCTCTAACATAAGACGTGAGTACTTCTGTACGGTGGGACAGCACATGTACATATATGAAGGAAAGTAGCAATTGTTAAAGATATATGCAAGAATGGTATAATGAAACAGAAACATACCACCAAAAATGTATGTCTTCCAAGGCCTCCAATTTAAAAATTCTCATTCCCATGTTTAAGTTCCTTCATGGTCTTGCCTCTCTGTATCTCTGGAATCTCCTCCAGCCCTACAATCTCCTCCAGAACTCTGCATTCCTCTGACACTGTCCTCCATGCTACATAAATGCAAGTTGTTGTTATTCACAGGATCTGAATTTGAATTCCAGTCTAAATTACCATTTTAACTTAATTTCTCTCAGTAGCTGTATTTGACAAAATCATAACCAGATTGGAACAATTTGCAACTGTGGAGTTTTGCGTCTCAGGGAAGGCAAACCAAGCAGAACCAGTGCAATCTCAAAATTGCTGCATTCATTTTAAAAATTAATACTAGCCACCATTTTTATTTCTGACCCAGCTGAATACATGTCTGCTTAAGTAACATTTATAAGATAGCAAATGCATAAAAAAATGTCAGTTTAAAGAAAGTCAAACGTCACAAAATCAAACATCTGATATATACTAAAAACAGTGTGGTGCATTCTCCCTTTGAGCTGTCTTTGGGTGGCTGGCTGCCCAATAGTCCACGCACAATGTTCAATAAATTTTGAGATCTTTGAGGAGCCCTGTTAGCATTTAAATGGGCCTACCATATGACTTAGGGCTGCTCCAGTTGCCCAGTGGTAGACTCGGGGAAAATTGCCACGTCCTGCTATTCAAGAGAGAAAACAGGAAACAACAGGCCAGTTAGCCTGGCATCAGTCATTGGGAAATTGCTGGAATCCATTATTAGGGAAGTGGTAACAGAGCATTTAGAAAATCATAATATGATTAAGCAGAGTCAACATGGTTTTATGAAAGGGAAATCGTGTTTAACAAATTTATTAAGAGTGTTTTGATGATGTAACTAGCAGGGTAGATAAAGGGTAACCAGTGGATGTAGCATTTTTGGATTTACAAAAGGCATTCGATAAGGTGCCACACAAAAGGTTGTTACACAGGATAAGGGCTCATGGGATTGCGGGTAATATATTAGCATGGATAGAAAATTGGTTAACGGACAGAAAACAGAGAGTAGAGATAAACGGATCTTTTTCAGGTTGGTAGGCTGTAACTAGTGGGGTGCCCCAAGGATCAGTGTTGGGGCTTCAGCTATTTACAATCTATATTAATGACCTAGATGAAGGGACCGAGTGTAATGTATCCATGTTTGCTGATGATACAAAGCTAGGTAGGACAGTAAGCTGTGAGGAGAACACAAAGAGTCTGCAAAGGGATATAGATAGACTAAGTGAGTGGGTAATAAGGTGACAAATCGAGTATAATGTGGGGAAATATGAGGTTATTCACTTTAGTAGGAAGAATAGAAAAACAGAATATTTTTTAAATGGTGAGAAACTATTAAATGTTGGTGTTCAGAGAGATTTAGGTATCCTCGTACAGGAAACACAGAGTTGCATGCAGGTAGAGCAAGCAATTAGGAAGGCAAATGGCATGTTGGCCAGTGGAAAGGCTTTGGGGAGTCAGAAGGTGAGACACTCACCACAGAATACCGAGCTTCTGACCTGCTCTTGCAGCCACAGTATTTATGTGGCTGGTCCAGCTAAATTTCTGATCAATGGTGACCCCCAGGATGTTGATGGTGGGGGATTCGGCGTTGGTAATGCCATTGAATGTCAAGGGGAGGTGGTTAGATGCTCTCTTGTTGGAGATAGCCATTGCCTGGCACTTCTGTGGCACGAATGTTAATTGCCACTTAACAGTCCAAGCCCGAATGTCATCCAGGTCTTGCTGCATTCAGGCATGGACTGCTTCATTATCTGAGGAGCTGCGAATGAAACTGAACATTGTGCAATCATCAGCGAACATCCCCATTTCTGACCTTAGGATGGAGGGAAGGTCATTGATGAAGCAGCTGAAGATGGTTGGGCCTAGGACAATGTCCTGAGGAACTCCTGTAGTGATGTCCTGGGGCAGAGATGATTGACCTCCAACAACTACAACCATCTTCCTTTGTGCTAGGTATAATTCCAGCTAGTGGAGAGTTTTCCCCTTTATTCCCATTGACTTCAATTTTACTAGGGCTCCTTGATGCCACACTCGGTCAAATGCTGCCTTGATGTCAAGGGCAGTCACTCTCACCTCACCTCTGGAATTCAGTTCCTTTGTCCATGTTTGGACCAAGGCTGTAATGAGGTCTGGAGCTGAGTGGCCCTGGCGGAACCCAAACTGAGCATTGTTGAGCTGGTTATTGGTGAGTAAGTGCTGCTTGCTAGCACTGTCGACGACACCTCCCATCACTTTGCTGATGATTGAGAGTAGACTAATGGGATGGTAATTGGCCGGATTAGATTTGTCCTGCTTTTTGTGGACAGAACAGAACAAAACAGCAGTTTTCCACATTGTTGAGTAAATGCCAATGTTGTAGCTGTACTGGAACAGCTTGGCTAGAGGCGCAGCTAGTTCTGGAGCTCAAGTCTTCAGCACGACAGCCGGGATGTTGTCAGGGCCTGTAGCCTTTGTTGTATCCAATGCGCTCAGCCATTTCTTGGTATCATGTGGAGTGAATCAAATTGGCTGAAGACTGGCTTCTGTGATGGTTGGGACTTCAGGAGGAAGCCAATATGGAACATCCACTTGGCACTTCTGGCTGAAGATGGTAGCAAACGCTTCAGCCTTGTCTTTTACTCTTGTTCTGGGCTCCGCTATCATTGAGAATGGGGATATTCATGGAGCCTCCTCCTCCCGTTAGTTGTTTAATTGTCCACCACCATTTACGACTGGATGTGGCAGGACTGCAGAGATTTGATTTGCTTTGTTGATTGTGGGATCGCTTAGCTCTATCTATAGCATGCTGCTTTCGCTGTTTAGCATGCATGCAGTTCTGTGTTGCAGCTTCCCCAGGTTGGCACCTCATTTGTTGGTATGCCTGGTGATGCTCCTGGCATGCTCTTCTGCACTCCTCATTGAACCAGGGTTGGTCTCCTGGCTTGATGGTAATGGTAGAGTGAGGGATCTGCTGGGCCATAAGGTTACAGATTGTGGTGGAATACAATTCTGCTGCTGCTGATGGCACACAGTGCCTTATGGATGCCAAGTTTTGAGCTGCTAGATCTGTTCTGAATCTATCCCATTTAGCATGGTGGTAGTGCCACACAACACGATGGAGAGTGTCCTCAGTGTGAAGATGGAACTTCGTCTCCACAATGCAATGACTGTGCGGTGGTCACTGCTACCAATACTGTCGTGGACAGATGCATCCGCGACAGGTAGATTGGTGAGGACGAGGTCAAGTAGGTTTTTCCCTCGTGTCGGTTCTTTCACCACCTGTCGCAGGCCCAGACTGGCAGTTATGTCCTTCAGGACTCAGCCAGCTCGGTCAGTAGTGGTGCTACCGAGCCACTCTTGGTGATGGACATTGAAGTCCCCCACCCAGAGTACATTCTGTGCCCTGCTGCTCTCAGTGCTTCTTCCAAGTGGTGTTCAACATGGCGGAGTACTGATTCATCAGCTGAGGGAGGGCGGTCGGTGGTAATCAGCAGGAGGTTTCCTTGCCCATGCTTGACCTGAAGCCATGAGACTTCATGGGGTCCGGAGTCAATGTTGAGGACTCCCAGGGCCACCTTCTCCCGGCTGTATACCACTCTGCCGCCACCTCTCGTGGGTCTGTCCTGCCAGTGGGACAGAACATACGCAGGGATGGTGATGGAGGAATCTGGGACATTGTCCGAAAGGTATGATTTTGTGAGTATGACTATGTCAGGCGGTTGTTTGACTAGTCTGTGGGACAGCTCTCCCAATTTTGGCACAAGTCCCCAGATGTTGGTGAGGAGGACTTTGCAGGGTCGACTGGGCTGGGTGTGCCATTGTCATATGCGAAGCCAATGCTGAGGTCGATGCCAGGTGGTCCATTCAGTTTTATTCTTCTTGTTGTTTTTCATAGCAGTTTATTACAAATGAGTGGCTTGCTAGGCCATTTCAGAGGGCAGTTAAGAGTCAACCACATTGCTGTGGGTCTGGAGTCAAATATAGGCCAGGTAAGGATGGCAGATTTCCATCCCTGAAGGACATTAGTGAACCAGATGGATTTTTACAACAATCCGATAGTTTCATGGTCACCATTACTGATACTAGCTTTTTTATTCTAGATTTATTTAATTAACTGAATTTAAATTCCACAGCTGCCGTGGGATTTGAACTCACATCTCCGGATTATTAGTCCTGGTCCCTGGATTACTAGTCGTACTATGCTACCGTTCCTGGTTGGAGTACAACAGTATGGAAGTCTTGCTACAATTGTACAGGGCTTTGGTGAGACCACACTTGGAGTACTGTGCACAGTTTTGGGGCTAAAAATTCAGTTGGGCGCCGTTTGGGGCGCCAAGCTCGCCTGGGCGCCGGAATTACCGCTGCGAGCGGAGCCACTTGCGCCATCCGGATATTCAGTTTCTGCGCCCCAAATGGAAGCGGGCCGCTAATCGAGGCTTCCCGCGCCCCGCTTGGGGCGCTGAAACTGAATATCGGCGCGCTAAGGGCCGTAGCGCCACACGCTGCGGCACGGCACGCTGCGGTATCACAGAATCACAGAATCACAGAAACCTCACAATGCAGATAGAGGCCATTTCGGCCCATCGAGCCTGCACCGACACATATCCCACCCGATCCCCGTAACCCCTACACCAACACATATCCCACCCTATCCCCGTAACCCCACGTATTTAATCCCCCTAACACTGAGGGTCAATTTATCATAGCCAATCAACCTAACCCGCACATCTTTGGATGCAGGCCTTCCTCCCACTGTTAAGGGGGAGGTGCCTGCAACAGCGCGATCCCCGCTCGCGAGTGCCGGCAAATGAGCCCGGCACCAAGGAGAAGTGCCGGGCTCTCGGGAAACAGCCGGCAATGCCGCGGGGGGGCGGTGTAGGAGGCTGGGGACGGAGGTGCTGGCAGGCGGCCGCCGAAAAAGCGGCCGGCCGCACCTCCACCTTAACTTGCGCCACTACCGCCACAGGTAGGCCCCTGTGTACCGGTCGCTATTTGCGGCCGGCGCTGAAGAGGCGGGCACGACCAAATATGGTCATCGGGGCGGGAGCGGGGCGCTGCGCACACCGATGACGTCATCGGTGGCGGCGCAGCGCTACAGGCTAACGCCGCCATTAGCGCCCCGCTAAATATCGCGGTAGGTGTGGCCAGTGGCACAAAAGCCACTGAGTGCCCTCTTTGGGCGCAAACTGGTGGCGCAGGCCACTGAATTTCTAGGCCTTGGTCTCCTTATCTGAGGAAGGATATACTTGACTTAGAGACTATGCAATGAAGGTTCTCTAGATTGATTCCTGGAATGAGAGGGTTGTCCTATGAGGAGAGATTAAGTATATTGGGCCTATACTCTCTGGAGTTTATAAGAATGAGAGGTGATCTCATTGAAACATTTAAGATTCTGAGGGGGATTGGCAGGGCAGATGCTATGAGGTTGTTTCCCCTGGCTGGAGAGCCTAGAACTCGGGGCATATTCTCAGGTTATGGCGTCAGCTATTTAGAACTGAAATGAGGAGGAATTTTTTCACTCAGACGGTTGTGAATCTTTGGAATTCTCTACCCCAAAGGGCTGTGGATGCTGAATCGTTGCGTATATTCAAGGCTGAGATAGATATATTTTTGGACTCTAGGGGAATCAAGGGATATGGAGATCCGGTGGGAAAGTGGAGTTGAGGTCGAAGATCAGCTATGATCTTATTGAATGGTGGAGCAGGCTTGAGGGGCCGTAGGGGCTACTCCTGCTCCTAATTCTTATATTCTTATGTCCACAGAAAGCTGATCTTCTACCTCATCTTCACTTTCCTGCACTATCCCCATATCCCTTGATTCCCTTAATATTCAAAAATCTATCGATCTCTGTCTTGAATATACACAACGACTGAGCCTCCACAGCGCCCTGGGGTAGAGAATTCCAAAGATTAACACCCTCTGAGTGAAGAAATTTCTCCTCATCTCAGTCCTAAATGGCCAACCCCTTACTCTGAGACTGTGATCCCTGGTTGTAGACTCCCCAGCCAGGGGAAACATCCTCCCTGCATCTACCCTGTCAAGCCCTGTAAGAATGTTGTATGTTTCAATGAGATCACCTCTCATTCTTCTAATCTCTAGAGAATATAGGCCTAGTGTACTCAATCTCTCCTCATAGGACAATCACCCCCATCCCAGGAACCAGTCTGGTGAACCTTTGTTGCACTCCCTCTATGGCAAGGGCTGAAAATTCAGTCCAGTGCGTGGGCTAAAGGGATTACACCTATAGGTGGTGCTGTAACTGAACTGTAATGTGATTAATTTAGTGCAAAGGGGCAATACCTAACTTTACATGGCAGCCCCTACCACAACCATAAACAGTGACAAAGCACAACCTTTCACAAAAGAAACACATCACTTGACCCTGAAGATAAGTGCAATCAAGTGGAGGAAATATCTAAAACATCACAGTGTAGATAAAGAGATCTCCTGAAATTAGATTTTAAGAGTTGAAAGTGTGAGTTGTGATCCGAATATTTAAAAGGATGAACATTAAACTTGTTGGCCCACAGGTAATAGGTGAACAATAAAAAACACCAAATAAAACATGCCAAAACTTATAGAAAAGATCCTCAAAAATCTCCCATCCTTATTGTCAACATCGACATCATCCCACCACTGAATTTAGATGGGGTTTTAAATTGGCCATTGATCCACCAACAAATTTGACCCATTCCTCCCTCCCCTCCCTTTCCTGAGCAGAGAAAAGTTGATATTTCTCCGCCTCCCCTGAGCAGACGGCATCCTTCACCACCCCCACCATGAACATAGGAACAGGAGTAGGCCATTGAGCCCTTCGAACCTGTTCCGCCATTCAATGAGATCATGGCTGATCTGCAATCTAACTCCATACACACGCCTTTGGCCCATATCCCTTAATGCCTTTGGCCCATATCCCTTAATACCTTTGGTTAACAGAAAGCTATCAATCTCAGATTTAAAATGAACAATTGATCTAACATCAGTTACCGTTTGCAGAAGAGAGTTCCAAACTTCTGCCACCCTTTGTGTGTAGAAGTGTTTCCTAATTTCACTCCTGAAAGGTCTGGCTCTAATTTTCAGACTATGCCCCCTAGTCCTAGAATCACCAACCAGCAGAAATACTTTCTCTCTATCTACCCTATCTGTTCCCCTTAATATCTTGAAAACTTCGATCAGATCACCCCTTAACCTTCTAAATTCTAGGGAATACAACCCTAATTTGTGTAATCCCTCCTTGTAATTTAACCGTTGGAGTCCAGGTATTATTTTGGTAAGTCTACGCTGCACTCCCTCCAAGGCCAATATATCCTTCTTAAGATATGGTGCCCAGAACTGCTCACAATACTCCAGGTGTGGTCTAACCAGGGTTTTGTATAGCTGCAGCATAACTTCTACCCCCTTGTATTCTAGTCCTCTAGATATAAAGGCCAGCATTCCATTAGCCTTTTTGATTATTTTCTGTACCTGTTCATGACATTTTAATGATCTATGTACCTGGACCACCAAATCTCTGTGGACATCCACTGTTTTTAGCTTTTCACCATTTAGAAAGTACCCTGTTCTATCCTTTTTAGGTCCAAAGTGGATGACCTCACATTTGCTTACATTAAAATCCATTTGCCACAGTTTTGCCCATTCACTTAATCTATCAACATCCCTTTGTAATTTTATGCTTTCATCTACACTGCCTACAATGCCGCCTATCTTTGTGTCATCGGCAAATTTGGATATATGGCTTTCCATGCCATCATCTCAGCCATTAATAAATACCGTGAATAGTTGAGGCCCCAACACAGATCCCTGCGGGACACCACTAGTCACATTCTGCCAATTAGAGTACCTACCCATTATCCCTACTTTCTGTCTCCTACTCAGCCAATTTCCTAACCAGGTCAATCATTTGCCTTCAATTCCATGGGCTTCTACCTTAGTTAGTCTATTATGTGGGACTATATCAAATGCCTTCTGGAAGTCCATATAAATAACATCCATAGACATTCCCCTGTCCACTACTTTAGTCACCTCAAAAAATTCAATCACTGCTTGCACACCATTCCTCCTGACCCAAATGAGTGGACAGCACTGCCCAACCCCCCCCCCCACTCCCCCCCATGAGAAGAGGTCAACCACCATTTCCCTGACCAAACTGATCTGACAATCTGACTAACCATTCCGCCAGGGAAGAGATCAAACATCATTGCCACCCTCTACTACCAGAAAGGACAAACCTGGCATTCCACCATGCCCCCAGTGCAGAGAATGCCAAACTTGCCTATCACTCTCCACAGCACTGAGCACAAAATGTGTCTTCCATTACCCGCCAGCCACTCCCCTGAACACACACTCAGTCTTCCCTTTCTCCTTGGTAAAAGAAAATCCACCCCCCCCCCCCAAGCTGAGTTAAAGCTTGCCTTCCCCCACCATTTTAGAACAAAAAAAACCTATTCCAGTCCCCATGAGCAGTAGAGAAGTATATTTTCCGCTGAGAAACAACTCGTGCCTCTTCCAGCCCCATCTAGAAACAATTCAGCACCACCCTCCACCTTCAGCCAAAAACCTACTCTTGTTAACATCTCCCATATGAGAAGAAAATGCTCTCTTTCCCCCAATCCCCTATCACCATAGAAATGTAATTAGGCTATGGCTGAGAGCAGCTTTCCCCCTCCTACTGAGAGTATAGAAGCTTAAGGGGTGATCTAATTGAGGTGTTTAAGATGATTAAATGATTTAATAGGATAGATTGAAGGGATAATTACTAGTCCTAGCCCTTTCTGGGCTACCCCAGATTAGGCGTATTCCCCAGACGTTCACCTTCAACTAATGTTAGAGATAGCCGAATTCTATAAGATGCTTAATTGGGTCTAAAGGTCCAGGCTATCTCTCCCTAAAGGAAAGGAACGACTGAAGATGTTACCATCCTCTGAATAGCACTTTTAATAAGTTTAACTAGACTGTAACCTTCTGGATATTATAAGGGTCCAGAAACCCCCCCCCCCCAGAATTCTGCAACTCCTTACAAAAGAGTGTGCAGAAATTGAGTTCACGAGTTTGATACAGAAATACTACTTGAGACAATTCTAAAAATATATAGATTTATTTAAGAGCCGTCATACAGTTAACAGCTGTTGAGTCAATCGCAACATTATCAGTTCAAATAGCTTACATTTCTTATTCTTTCTAATCCAGAATATCCACCAAAATCAAATTAAAAGTACCTTGTGATCCCCGAGACTCAAAGTTAAAAATTTACAGATGGCTCTGAAGTTGAGAGAATCGCTCGCCCTTTCCAGCGACTTCTAAATGTCTATCTGGAAAGTTCTATTTTTATACCTTTTTTTTTAGTGGTTTATCCTTTGAAGTTTTCTGCTGATGTAAGCTAATTATCTTTATTCATTCTCTCTGTTGAATTCTTACTATTCTTACTGTCATTTCAGCTGCCAACTCTCAGACTTCTGTCTGTTGTTTAGGTGTTCAAAACGTATCATAAAATGGCTATAACATGTATCTATTTGATGCCATTTTTATCAAAGGACTTTCATTCAATTTCTAAATTACCTCTGCTGTTTGAAAACAGACGTCGTGTCTACTAACTGTTCCAAGTTCAACACAAACACAATGTAATTGCTTGGTGTCATCTATTGAAGTCATATTTTCAAAGTGTTCTGTTGGTATCATATTTACAACATGTAAATTAAAGACACTTCAACTAGGGGGTTTGTTTTCATAGCCATCTTAGTTGGTTATATTATAATTGTGTTTCCTGTTTCATTTGATGTTACTTTTATAAAGGCACATGGGGCTAGATTTTCAGTTGCTTGCGCCAGCAGTTAGCGCCTTAAGAGAAGTGATTTTCGGGCGCTATGCGTGTAGCGCCCGGGCGCAGCGCAGTTTGCGCCCCGCCCCAAATTAAGTTGCCCGTCAGCGCCGGCGCAAAGTTTAGCGGCCGCCCGGATGCGCGCGCAGAAAATGACGTCACATCCTCGTGCAACGCCCTTTGGCCGCCCCGAATCCAAACTTCAGTCGGACCGCCCCATTGTGCGGCTGGCGTCCAGAGCGTTTGTAAAATGGAACGCAACACACCCTGGGGAGTGCAAATTAAAGGGCACTCCTCCTGCACTATAAAAGGCAGTCTGCATGTGTTGTGTGGAAGGATCGAGTGTGTTGTTGTGAACGGTGTAGTTATGTCATCATCATCTCCTCCTCCTCCTCCTCCTCCTCCTCCTCCTCCTCCTTTTGAAAAAAACACATGCACCCACATGCACCCTTCCCCTTTAAGAGCTCACTGGCACCAGAGTGTCTGCCGTGCGCTGCGCCCGAGCTCGGGCGCTGCGCTCTGCACCGCCGGCTTAGCGCCTAAAGATAGTAGTGGAACGCCTCTTTTAGCACTCCACCAACCTCTTAGGGCGAAGCCACTGAATTTCCGGCAACGGGGCGCTACTTTGGGGCGGGCGCTAACTTCGGGCGGCCGCTAAGGTTAGCGCCCCAAAACTGTCTATACTGAAAATCTAGCCCATGGTTTTTTAATATTCTATGTTCCTGTTCGAAGTGTAAGTTTTTAACACTTTACTTGGGTCATTCCATTGTGTTTCTCCCAAACTCCAGACCTTCTGGAAGCACCAAACTGCTATTTCAATAGGGCCATTGTTTTAGTATTTTTAACCAATTCCCATTTCAAAAGCTTGTGGTGTTTACAACTTTTGTGTTATCAAACCACCCATCTCAGAAGCCTGTTTGCACAGCTTGTGTTGTTGAGACTTTAGATTTTTAAACCCAGTATATCATGTATTAATAAAATCAGAATTCTCTTCATATGATGGTGTATTTTTTTGAAATATGGCTTATTCCTTCACAAGATAGGGATTAACTATTTTCTTTGATGGGAGAGTCCAGAACAAGGGGACATAGCCTTAAAATTAGAGCTAGGCCATTGAGGGTGAAGTCAGGAATCACTTCTTCACACAAAGGGTAGTAGTAGTCTGGAACTCTCTCCCCCCAAAAGTTGTGGATGCTGGGTCAATTGAAATATTCAGAACTGAGATTGATAGATTTTTGTTAGGCAAGTGTATTAAGGGATATGGAACCAAGGCAGGTAAATAGAATTAAGATACAGATCATCCAGGATCTAATTGAATGTTGGAACAGGCTTGAAGAGCTGAATTGCCTACTTCTGTTCCTAGAAAAACTGGCCCTGGCCCAGGACCACCCGGCTCTTCCCCATCCATAGTTACCTCTCCCCTCCTTCTCCCCTCCCTCTCCACCACTACTTCCCTATCCCCAAATCCCCTTCCCCCATTGTAAAGAATTGAGCACTGGCCCAGTGCCTTGCACTCCTTCATTGTCATCTGTTGCTTCCTCTCTTCCACAACATTCCCAATCCTTATTCCCCTCCTCTTTCCTTCCCTCTTCCCCATCCACTTCACCCTGATCCTCTGTTTCTCTCCCTCCCCTCCCTTGACTCCCTTCTCAACCTGAGTCCAGTTACTAACCTGTTTGACCTGAATACTGGGCTTGGTCTTGACTCTCCCTGTGCAATGATACAGGAGATCAGCCAGTTGTATGTTAAAAATCCTTCTTAGAAGTTTCCCCACACACAGGCCTGGCCCTGTCACTGAGATTTATGAATTGTGTTCTACTGAATTCCCCAGGCTCCTAAATGAAGAGGCTCAACCAACTAGGAGATTTGCAGAGCACATCAATGTCACTCTGCATGTGAACTTCCAGAATTCACCTGTGTCAATGTGTTGGCCACTCTGATAGACTGCAGAATCCAGAATGAGGCTGCCTCTTGCTCCCTAAGATATTACAGTACTTTACAGCTAGGGCAGTAAGTCATGGCACCCTCTGTGAATGGCCAGTCATGCTGTGAATCATACATTTAAAAAATCTGGTGCTTTAAAGACATATCTCAATTTTCCGATTGGACAAACAAGCCTTTCCCTTACATATGTACATATAAATAAATATATACTTTCTCACAAAAGCTATTGTCATAGTTTGTCACATCCCTCTTGCAATTAAACAGGCAAGTCCCTACTTATGTAGAGGTCCAGTTATTTTAATTTTTTAAAATTCTGTGCCTCTCCCCTCCGGCTGTGCTCTAGTCTTTGCCTCTCACCATGCAAGAGAACAAGCTAAGTATCACTGCTACACTCCAGAGTCCAGACCCCAGACTACTCATGGGCAACACCACAGAAATTAGCTAGTGTCTTTATGAAGTTTAATCCTGACCTCAGCCTTTTTTTTAATGTTCTGTTTGATTTATTGAATTAACTTGCACTTAATAAATACTGTGCTTGTTACAGAAGTTTCTTTTGAGTTTAACACAAAAGCAGCTAGTATTATTAAAAGTTAACATGACATAAAATATAAATAATTATCTCTATAATGAATTATTCAGGAAATTTATAACACACAAGCAAATAATGGTGAATTATTAATAAAATAATTTGTTTAGTAGCTACGATCAAAAAATAATCAACACTGTTAGCAATTATATACAAAATGTCTATCAGGAACTAGTTGAAGATTTAACAAAATCAAATTCTTGATTCTATAATTTCTCAGTGGGCAAACAAAATCCCTTGATGATGATCTACAGCTTTAGAAAATAAATTGATTTCTAAAGAGAAAATTAGATGGTACTTATTATACTGTCTAACTAGCAATCCAGTGTCATTTGTCTGTCGCATGATGAATGTCTTTCTTTTGTCTACCTTCCTCATTTAACAATGAGTGCTGCGGATTTGTGGCACAGAAGGGATGTTTAGTTTTTAATGAACGTGTACTGGCCGTCTCTCAAACCTCTATTCACACAAAATAACAATGGATTGAGTTTTGTGTGGCTGGTTTAAAAAGGAAAACCAACAGGCGATTTTTGAATGCATTTCAGATTAAGAGCACCTAGCACTTTTCTCTTCCCATCTACTCATAACAATAAAGAACCTGCTGATGTCGATTATGTAGCTTTCATCATTACCAAAGGGTGTCTGTCCATTATATATTTCTTTCAACAAAACACCAGCAGAGCCATTACAAGGAAGGTCAACAGATAGTCAGCTTTCTAATAGACGTTATAAATGGTTTCACACAGATTTCAGGAGAAATATTATGACTATTAACATTTGCTTCACTAGCTTGTCGTAATATCTTCTTGTAGTAACAAAGAACCTAATTGCAATGAAGCAAAATGGTTTTGTTTAGATTATGTGGCATTTACCTAAAGTTTAAAATCTGTTCACTTAATGTTGTTTTAAATTAACTGGTGCTCAAAATAAAAACGAGTCAAGTATCTTCAAAGCATATATACATATGAGTGAACATATATCCATGAACAGCCATTTGCTTTTACCTTAATTTATAATAAAACTGAAATTTGCATTTTCTGCAAATTTGCAATTGACTTGCAGTAAATGATATATGTATAAATATTTACTCTAATGCAAATCACACTAAAAGCTCACACTGCTTGATCTTGGAGTTGGTTTAGGTTGTGATTGTTTAGTAAAAAATTTGCTCAAAGCTGCTTGTTTTAGCTGAAAAGGATAACCCAGCATGTATTTTGAGCATTAATGCCTTCCAGAATAAAAATTCAAATAAACTTGTGCTAAACAATAAGGTTATGAATTTCCATGGGTTTCTTTCAATCTCTTGACATATGTTCGACGGAACCCCCATAGAAAAGGCATAAATGGCTGTTTTGTTCAGAAATGTTGCCAATTTCCAATGGAAATTCCAAGTGATCCAATTTAGGGTGGAATCTTCCCAAAAAAGGCAAAACGATAGTGTTCAGGATACTTCAGAATAATTGAAATTCACACTGTATTGAAGATGAGGATGATGATTTTAAAATGAATGCATTGGAGGACCAGGAGCAAATATAGATCTATGAGGAGGACAGTAATGGGCAAGTGGGACTTGGTGTGCGACAGAATAATAACAGCTGCATTTTGAACCAATTGGAGTTTATGGAGGGTGAAGGATGGGAGGCCAGCTAGAAGGGCAGTCGAGAAATCAAGTCCAGAGGAGAGAAAAGCATGGGTAAGGGTTTCAGTTGCAGAGGGGCTGAAGTAATGCGTGGAAGCAGAGGTAGAGATTAGCAGTCTTGGTAATGGATATAATGTGGGATTTGAAGCTCGGCTCCGGGTCAAACCAGATACAAAGGTCTGGTTCCGTCTGAGCGTATAGCTCAACAGAGAGACATGATGAAAGAGGATGGCACGGTCGACTATATCAAACAGTCTATAGAAGTTGAGAAGGGCAAGGAGGGATAATGCACCATGGTTGAAGTCACATTAGCAAAAATGCAATACATTAGTGAAAGACTTTATACATACAATTTGAGGTCACAGCAAAGAAAATGCCTGATTATGTAATTTCTACTCTAATAGAAAAATGTTGGGAAAAAAGGCAAGTTCAATTCTCTGGATGTGGAACATCCAATACACCTACCTGGGCTATGGTATTTTTAGAACATTAGTACAATTTTCATCATACAGGAAACTTTCTGATATCCGGCACTTACGGGACCGAGCTGGTGCCGTAACATCAAAAGTGCCGGACATACCAGCGTTAATGTTGAAACATACGAAACTGAGAAGCTCCGTGTGAATCAACAAATCCTGTTGCTTAGCAACAGCTTCAAAACAGTCGGCTGCAGCTGCAAGCGTCTGTAGCTGAAGCTGTTGCTATAGCTACAGACCTTGCAGTGCTTGATTGGGAAAAAAAAAGCAACGAGAACTAAAAAAACATATAGAAAATGGCTCCTGATTTTTGCCGTTAGATCGAGTATTCCGGACATATAACCTCCGGATAAACCAAAGTTTCCTGTACTAGTAGAAGAAAATGAGTACAGAAGTTTTTTTTAAAAGGCGATGGCATACTCATCCAAAATTCAACAGTGCCAAGATGTCTAAGTCTATAGACCAAATAAACAGGTCCACCCAATGTTGCATCATTCTACAATTCAATTCCGATGACTACATTTTACTGCTGATGCTAATAATGCTCGAGTAGCAATCGCTATTAGTTTAAGTCAGGTACTGTAATGCTACATTGCACCACATGTATTTTACTGTTCATTGGTCATTTAATTGAAAGTTACACGTGCTGGATTTCAAACCAGTGGAATTGAAATCTGCACAATGTTAGAAATACAAAGCACAAGTGGTATTCTCTGAAATATTCTGAAATAATATATGAATTATATTGTAATAATCATTTAATAATATTTTATTTGTACTAATTATTTGATCATTTATTGGAAATTGATTTTGAACACAATATACATTTTGTATATTTTTTAAGGTCTTTGGGGATCTTTATTTTTATTGAACTTCCAGATAAAAGCTTGGATAGCCTATGCAGTGTTATATAAAGCACTTTTAAAGAAGTTTTCATTTTCAAGATTCATATATGTTTCATTGAAAAACTTACATGAAGGGCCAAGGCCCATAATGCAGGACATCATCAAGGTTGAAAAGAGTAGAAGAAAGAGAGGATAAATCAGGGAGTAATGATTGGGTGATGTGTAGCTTGGGATTTAAAAACCTGTAGATTAGGGAGGAATGGAAGACTGAAGAGATAAGGAGTGCCATAGTTTGAGATTCTGGAAAGAATATGTTAGAACAGACAGGTAAAATATTTGTTTTTTTTTATATTTCTGAAAATGCTAATACATATATAGTTAGCTTCTGGTAGTAAATTTGTGGTATAAGTTGCTGTCATATTAACAATCATGGGGATGGAAATTAATCATGGCCTGTTTTTGGGCAAATAACCAAAGGCACGTGGCCAAGGCCAGAGGCTCACCCACCTGCTCCACTCAGTGCCAGCAAATTCAGCAGAGGGGTCCTAAATCAAGCATTAGGCTCTCATGTAAGGGATGTAACACCTGTATTAGACAGCCCAGGGATGACTGAAAAATTGCCCAACCCAATATGGGGTTGGATTTTTTTCAGGCATCCTTGGTGTGCGCGGGGCAATGTCCCAGAAATTAGTACTTTTTCTGGCTGTTTTCTGGCCAGAAAGTGGGCACAACGATTACCAATTTCTCCCCCCATGGTTCCACAGGCACATTTTTCTTTACTGCAGCCTACAAGTGCCTAAATGACCAATATATGCAGCAAGATCATCTAGTAAGATTTTTGTGACATCCCACAGGTTGCCACTGCCCACCCAAACATTTCTTATGCATGGAATTCTCACTCCCACCTCTGTCTTATTTGCCAATATCCCCTCCCAAACCCCCTCTGAGGAAATCCCCCTGAGTTTCAAATATACTTAGTGACAATCGGACATAGCCAGGTTTTTAGAAAAGGTTGGTCCCGATCTAACCACATTCTTTTGAGGTGTTGCACAATATATTCAAAAATGGAAAACTTTCTAAGCACATGTAGGACTGCAGCTAGCCACCTGACAAGCAGCTCTGTTGGAAGTACAATGTTTTAGGTCCAGGCCCTTCTTATGGATCAAAGAAAAAGAAAGATAGACTTGCATTTATATAGTACCTATCAAAACCCCAGGACATCCCAAAGTGCTTTACAGAAGTACTTTTTCAAGTGTAGTCACTGTTCCTACATTACAACAGTGACTGCACTTCAAAAAGTACCTCATTGGCAGTAAAGCGGTTTGGGTCGTCTTGCTGGGCAACTCTGACAAGGCAGTATTTATTGTGCATCCCTAGTTAACCTGAGGGCATTAAGAGTCAACCAATATGGGACTGGAGCCATATGTAGGTGAGACCAGGTAATGGTGGTAAGTCCCTTCCCTGAAGGATATTAGTGAACCAGTTGAGTTTTTACAAATTAAAAAACAGCTTTCATTATCATTTTTCTGATGCTAGTACACAAATTATCAGATTTTTTGAATTCAGTTTCATAACTTCTCATGCTGGGATAATGAACTCACAACCTCTGTGTTGCTAGTTGCTAGTACCATAACCACTGGACCGCCATAGCCTATCTGTTGGTTATTTTAGGTGGATAGGTTCAGATAAGAAGTATCAAATTTTTACTGCTGTATGTATTATAAGGCGGAAGTTTTGGTAGTAAGCAGACAGCAATTTTTCACATTAAAAGCAAAAGTGCTGGGAAGCTGATTAGCCATTGAATAATCAGATAATCATCGCACCCCAGTCTGAAGACTCTTTTGCAGCCATCACACTGTCTACCATGTCACTGTTCTAGTACTTTATGTAATGTGGTCAGACAGACTGACAATCGCTACGCAGGCTCACATCTACTGTAATTAGTCTTTTAGTTAATGTACACTAGATTAAAGCCGCTCATCATTGCTTTTCAGAAGTCTATGGGCCTGCGTTTTGATGTTTGTGTTCTAAGAGAATTGTCAGCACCAGTTCTAACAAATTGAAACACCAGGCTAATTATGGTACCTAATGAAGTGTGTGGAGTGGTTACAGCTCACTGCAAAACTGTTCCTTCAGCTTGGATTAGACTTTCATCAATCACTTTTTTTAACTGATCCAGAATTGCTTCTGCTGCACTTGGCATTTTAATGCTGTTTCTGTAATTGCTTTCAGAGCTTAGGCTATTTTGAAATATTATGTGTGCAGAACTGTATTTGGAGATTCTAATTTAAAATATCATTTCATTATTACTACTATCGGCTGATCAAGTGGCGAATGATTCATGAAAAAAGTATCAAAATTAAATAAAAACTGTTTGATATATTGCCTTTTTACATACTAAATATATTTATTTTTCTTATTTAACCATTTTAGCTGCAACACTTAACAATTATCCTAATGTTAGAATTTAAACCCGTTTCACTTACTATATCTGTCAGATACAGTAAGAATTGTGCATTTCAGAGTTACAACAGTGGATTTGAAAAGAAACTATTTTAATACAATATGATACTGTACAATGTTCACATAGTATATATGAAAGGAAGATATCAATATGGTGTTCCTAGGAGACTTGTGAATATCATGACACCAGTTTTGTCATCAGATGCATAAAGGAATTGCGAGCCACTCAACATGTGTTTATTCTTTATCTGTGATTAAGTTTCTAAAAGATGAGTTTCCCAACCCAATTTACTATATTTCATTTCTGTGCAATTCTCTTGATGGCTGTTGATTTTGAAATTAGTATGAAAATATGATGTGTAAAATTCAACAAGTTTTGACATCACATTAGCCATTGAGCAGTACAGAACAGGGAAGTTGATTGCTGTGGCCTTGGTCTCATAGCAATTTGAAACTGTTAGTTAGGTTGTGACATTATGTGACATAGCAACAGGGAGGTGACATATTATTTAAGAACACTGAAGTGACAGTTCACAACAATCACATTTATTATATGAACATGTTATTAGTATCTAATGAAAATATTGGAAGATGTTTGGATATATAAAGTACATTAAATACTGTTTCTTAAAAGGCATCGCGAAATGTAGAATCATTGGCTGGAATTTTAATTTGGAGGCGGGTAGGGGGCAGGGTGGGGGGGGGGGAGCTGTAAAACGGTCGGGAAACCCAGGAGAACGGATTTCCTGCAGGCCCTGCCCAATTTAATGGCAGGGCCTGATTAGCATATCAAAACACTGATTCCGCCCACAGCCAGCCAGATGGAGAGGCTGGCTGGCTGTTGGGCGGTTAGGCCTGCGACACCAAGCCGCAGAGAGGAGGGAGGGAGGAAATCGGAGGCTGGAGGGTGTTTGAGGGGGAGGGAGGAAGGGCATCCGGGGCCAGAGGGTGATCAGGGGCTGGAGGGGGGCAGGCCAGAAGGTGATCGGGGGCTGGAGGGTGGCAGGTCGGAAGGGGATCAGGGACCGGAGGGTGGATCGGTGGCGAGAGATCGGAGGCCAGTGGGGAGATCGGAGATCAGAGGCCCCGTGTGGAGGGGGTTCAGAGACCTCGGGGCAGATTGGTGGGCTAGGGGGCAGATTGGAGGCCTCAGTGGGGGGAGGGGGGGTCAGAGATCTCGGGGGGCAGATTGGGGCCTCGGGGGCAGACTGGAGGCCTCGGAGGGGGGGTAGTTGGAAGCCTGGGGGGGAGGTGGTCGGAGGCCTGGGGAGCACATCAGAGGCATTGGGGGGAAATTGGAGGGTCGGGGGGTGTCCGACCATGGGGGGCTTGGTGAGGCAGGGATGCTGGATCTAGCAGATAAGTGGAAAGGCACTAACCTCCTGGATTCAGCAGTCTTCGCCTTCCTTTAGCTGTCGAGTTCCCCGAGGCCCGGGAAACCCGACCAGCCAGAGTTAAATTTAAAATGGTGGATCACCATCACAGAAATCCCACAGTGCAGATAGAGGCCATTTTGGCCCATCGAGCCTGCACCGACACATATCCCACCCGATCCCCGTAACCCCTACACCAACACATATCCCACCCTATCCCCGTAACCCCACGTATTTAATCCCCCTAACACTAAGGGTCAATTTATCATAGCCAATCAACCTAACCCGCACATCTTTGGACTGTGGGAGGAAACCGGAGCACCCGGAGACACGGGGAGAATGTGCAAACTCCACACAGACAGTCACCCGAGGCTGGATTCGAACCCGGGTCCCTGGTGCTGTGAGGCAACAGTGCTAACCACTATGCCACCGTGCTGCTCTTGAGGCACAGAGCCTCGGTATAATATTTAAAGTGCTAACCCACCTCCTGGGAGAGGGTTGGCTGCCCGGCCCCCTGTCCTGCCTTCGCTAAAATCGGAAGTGGGCGGGTTGGAGGTGGGTTGGGGTCGAATTCTGATTTTTAACTCTATAACCTTCCACCCACCCCCAACTCTCACATTTTTGGGGGTTAAAATTCCCACCATAGAGTAATAGAACAGTACAGCAGAGAAGGAGGCCATTTGGCCCATCGAGTCTGTGCCGGCTCTTTCGAAGAGCAATCCAGTTAGTCCCACTCCCCCATTCTTTCCCCATATCCCTTCAATTTTTTCTCCTTCAAGTATTTATCCAATTCCCTTTTGAAGACTACTATTGAATCTGTATCCACCACCCTAGCAGGCAGTGCATTCCAAATCCTAACTGCTTGTTGCATAAAAAAGCTTTTGCCAATCACCTTGAATCTGTGCCCTCTGGTTATCAATCCTTCAGCCATTGAAAGTTTCTCTTCATTTACTCTATCTAAACATCTTCATGATTTTAAACAACTCTGTCAAATCTCCTGTACTTACTTTTCTTATGTATAACCTTCAGTCGTCGCAAAACATGTTTGGTAAAATATTTACTACATTTTTGATACCTATAACAGTAACATCTTCATAGAAAGGCTGACTTCCTTAGGTTGAAGGACAGATTTGTAAGTTTACTAACTCTATCTCTCTCACTTGGCAGAAGCTAACAATTACAGCTGTGAAGAATAGTCTAGTTTACAACCATTGATTACGACTGCTGCTGTGTTATTCTTCATAGCTGCCAATAATAGTCCCACACAAGTGCTGCATTCTAAATCATGATGTCATTGTAAATGTTTATGAAAGAGATAAAATGTTACAATTAGGATTATTTGCTCTGCCAATTTTCTCTCTCCCGTTTTCACTTGAAGACATTGGGGGAAAAATTCGGTTGCTTTGTGCCTCCCGTTAGTGCCCTAAGAGAGCGCTAATGGGGGCGTAAAGCAACTAGCACCCGGGCGCTGCGATGTTTGTGCCGCTTGCGAAATTGACCACAGTTTTTGCGGCGGCGCTAAACTCTACCGCCACGATCTCCTGCGCCCGCAGATCGTGACGTCAGTTGAGCGTGCAACACCCCGGTGGCGTCCTGGACCGGATATTGAGTGGTGCCCCCATTTTTTCCGCCTGCTGCAAGCAACGACAGGGAGAGTGGAACGTTTCGCAGTCGGCAAGGGGCTGGGGGAGCGCTATTTAAAGGCGCCCTCTTCCAGCCTTTTTTTGTGGGAGACATTTTTGCACCACTCATTCTGACAGCCAGGGAGAGATTCTGAGAGAGAGAGAGCCTTCTGCAGAGAGTCAATGCTGTGTGAAGTAATTTTGGTTACTGAGCATCACTTTGCAGGTTCTTTTGGATTTGACCTTCATTGCTTCGATTGTCAAGAGACTTGGGGGACTGCACTGATTCGGGGCGTCGTCCTGCGCCTGCAGATTCGGAGACATCAGAGACGCAGAGAGAGAGTGGCAATCATGGCCAGAGGGAGGAGGGCCAACAGGCCTCTGCACAGGAGACCTTACCCTCCCAGGGCATTCCGGGAACAATTCTCCTACATTCATTTGTCTGAGGAGCAGTGTTTGTGCAGGCTGTGCTTTAGCAAGGAGGTGGTCACTGAGCTCTGCCACCTGCTGCAACCAGATCTGCAGCCTCAAATAAGGACCAGGACGTCTCTGTCGGTGGCAGTGAAGGTCACAGTGGCTCTGAATTTTTATGCCATCAGCTCCTTTCAAGCAGCTACTAGGGACATCACCAATATCTCCCAGTTCACGGCCCATTGCTGTATCCGGGAGGTGACAAATGCCCTCTATAAAAGGAGACGCCAGTACATCTCTTTCCCGATGACCCAGGCCAAACAGCATGAACGCGCATTGGGCTTTGCGAGGATAGCGGGCTTCCCCATGGTGCAGGGTGCCATTGATTGCACGCATGTGGCATTGCGGGCACCACATGAGAATGCAGAGGTTTTCCGAAACTGCAAGGGGTTCCACTCCTTAAATGTGCAGTTGGCCTGTGACCACAGACAGCTGATACTCGCCGTCAATGTCCACTATCCTGGCAGCAGCCACGATGCTTTCATCCTGCGCCAGACTGGTGTGCCAGAACTTTTCCAGGCACCGCATCAGCCAAGTGGTTAGCTCCTCAGGGACAAGGTTTAGCCACTCTGCACCTGGCTGATGACACCGCTCCATAATCCCAACGCCCCTGCCGAGCTGCGGTACAATGAGAGCCATATTGCCACCAGGAACATAATTGAGCAGACGATCAGCATGCTCAAGCAATGGTTCCGCTGTCTGGAACACTCAGGAGGAGCCCTGCAGTACTCGCCTGAGCGAGTCTCTCTCTTCATAGTTGTTTGCTGCATTCTTCATAACCTTGCAATCCTGAGGACCCAGCCAATGCCACCAGGGATTGGTGCAACACCGGAGGAGGATGATCAGCAGCAGCACCAAGGCGGGAGGGAGGCCCATAATGTTGAAACTACAAGAGCCGTCCGTCAACGGCTCATAACAAGCCGCTTCTAGGCCCCTACTCAGAAGATGGCTTCTGGCATGGAGAACAACATAATGGAAAGCAACCCACAACCCCTCTAGCCAGCCAAGGCAGCAATGATTCCAAAGGCCAAACATGTACATTTTGTAAACAACAGCTTTTTTATTTTACAAACTCTGTGTGTGTTATTTATTCAAAGTAATAGAAGAAAACACAACAACTCATAAATTAACATAACTGGTTCTCACAACCAGGAGATAATGGCCAAAACACTAAACAAAAGTTATCAGATGAACCTTGCCCTTTAATTAAGACATTCCCAACATTTTTTGAGACCTCCTACTTTTTGCCCTTCGAGGGTGATCGCCATGCCTTGCGCACTTCCCCCCCTTCCCACCCTACTGCTCCTCTGTAATGGGGCCCCATTGGCTGCAGCAAGGCTGGTGGAAGGCTGCTGAATGTCAGATCCTGAGACTACAGATGCCCTTGAAGGACGCCCTCTACCAGCTCTGGGCCTGGAGACCCTGGCTGCAGACTGCACCAACTCTGCATGGGCGGCAACAGTCTGGGCTACAGGCAGTAGCAAGTGCAATGAGGAAGTGACAGTGGTGGGAGCAGGAATGCTGTCATCTTGAGAGAGGACAGCACCTCCCTGCTCGACTGACACACTGGCACTTCCACGGGACAGCACCTCAGCATCCGGAGCAATCTGCTGGAGCACAGATTGCTGGCCTGCTGCGGCGCCGTGAGAGCTCCAGGGCAATGTGGCCGAACCAACGACGATGGCAGCAGTCAGTGCATGCGTTGCCTCAACCTGAGACTACATGAGAGAAATCTGAGATTGGATCACGGCAGCCAGTGACTGAATTGCAGCACTAAGCATTTGCGTGGCGTCCGCCTGTGCTGCAGCGGAGTGCTCCACACTCCTTGCCAGTGCATCAATGCAATCGGGCACCCTTCCCACTGCACCCATGAGCTGAGTGTGCATGTTCACCGCCTGGGTGTTCATAGAAGATAGGAACATGAGTAGGCCATTCAGCCCCTCGAGCCTGTTCCGCCATTTAATGAGATCATGGCTGATCATCCAAATTCAGTACCCTGTCCCTGCTTTCTAGGTACAGTATTGCTCTTCGGTGCTCCACTGCGCCAGCAAGAGCCACCAAGGCCCGGTTACTGAAGCACTGAGCTCGCTCCCTGACCCTCTCCATAGTCCTTTGCCGCAGATTTGATGCACAGGTCTGTCCAGGCCGAGGTTCAAGGCTGCAATGAGCAGGGTGTGGCTGGAGAGCAAGATCGACCCTCCCCTTTAAGAATTGGCCAGCGCCAGTGTGTCTGTGTTCCATTGCTAACTGAAATAACCGGAGCTTCGCCCGCGCTCTGAGGTAGCGCCTCGCTCCTCGGCCTTTGCACCTTAAGACAGGTGTGTAGCGCCTGATTCAGCGCTCCAATCACCTCCAGGGGCGATAGAAGCCAAGGTTGCAGTCGGAGGCGATAATTTGCGCCAGGCGCTAAACTTTGCGCCTGGCCAATAATTGGCGCCCCAAACGGGGCGATATCGAATTTCTCCCCCAAAGCGTCCTTGCTCAGGTGCTGACCATGCTCTAGTACTTTGCACAAGTGGCTATTATTAATATGCAAGCATGGATAATGAATGTCAATAGGCTATTTTACCATGAGGTGGTCATAGAATCATAGAAATTTACAGCACGGAAGGGGGCCATTTGGCCCATCGTGTCCGCGCCGGTCGACAAAGAGCTATCCAACCTAATCCCACCTGCTAGTTCTTGGTCCGTAGCCTTGTAGGCCACGGCACATCAAGCGCGCATCCAAGTTCTTTTTGAATGCGGTGAGAGTTTCTGCCTCTACCACCTTTTCAGGCAGTGAGTTCCAGACCCCACCACCCTCTGGGTGAAAAGATTTCCCCTCAAATCCCCTCTAAACCTCCGATCATTTACTTTAAATCTGTGCCCCCTGGTTGTTTTAAAGTACCACAGTTGAAACAATCCTGTCCTTACTCAGCATTTACCCACATGTACTTGCAGTAGTGATTGCTAGACCGTGACCAGGAGTGGGAACCCTGGCTGATATTCCCATCACTCCAACTGAGAAATTGTAGCACCTTTACTTCTACACCAGCTGAGATCGGCTAACTCAGCACGGATTGAACCTGGGATCTTTCTCGTCCACATGGCTCAGCTGCTTACTGAATAAATTAAATGAGCCATTAGGGGAGCCCAACTAATGAATGAACTTTCTGAGTTTAAAGTACATTACTTTTTAGCTTTGTGCTACAGTTGAATACAAACTCTTTGCATTCTTTAAAAAGAAAGCTGTTCTCCTGTACTGTAATTGTAATGTTATAAGGAGGATATGAGTTCTTTGGCCTGGAATTTCCTGGATCGCACTTACACAGACATTATGTTGAAATTTACGCTAGTTTCTGTGTCGATCTTTCCAACAGGAACTCAAATTTCCTGAGAATCACATTAGAATACACCAGAACATACAAAACTGGCGTAAAACAAGCAGAAAAAACAACAGAAGATTCTGGAAACACTCAGCAGGTCAGGCAGCATCTGTGGAGAGAGAAACAGGGTTAACATTTCAGGCCTGTGACCCTTTGTCAGTTCGGACAAAGACCTGAAATGTTAACTCTGTTTCTCTCTCCACGGATGCTGCTTGACCTGCTGAGTGTTTCCAGCATTTTCTGTTGTGATTTCAGATTTCCAGCATCCGCAGTATTTAGCTATTGTAAAACAAGCGGAACTCAGTGTGAACAATTGGGGCGCCAGGAAAGCACTGAACATACGCCATAGAATCATGGGCTGGAATTTTCTGAGGTAAGAGCGGGTGTGTTGGAGGTGTGGGGGGAAGTGAAAGTTGCAAAAATGTGAACCCCGACCCCAACCCCAACTGGCCTCCGACCCACCCACTTGCACCTGTCACTCAGGCGGGACGAGGTGGCGGGCTGCCAACCCGCTGCCAGGAGGCAGGTTGTCAATTTAAATATGATAATGAGGCCTGAAGCCTCTGCTTTAACCTGCTTTGCCGGTTTAACTGCAGGCAGCCGGGGATCCCGGGGCTGCAACGAGGTGGCCTCAGCCTCGGGGGGCAATCCTTGTGGGCCGGGAGGAGCACGAGTGCTTCCTCCCAGCCTCCCAAGCTCCCCCACCAGCAGCCCACACCCCCCAGGGTCGAGGTTTGGACCCCCGCCCCGGGCCTGGAACACCCCCACCCACCCCCCACTGGATCACAATTCGGCCCCGGGGTCAGGGATCGGACCCCCCCGGGATCACAACTCCCCCAGGGGCAGGGATCGGACCCCACCAGGCCTGGAACACCTGCCTCGTACTCTGGGGGATAGGACCCCACCCCTCACTTGCCTGTTGCTGCGCCTCCTTCTCCAAGTTCCCCACACAACTGGAGGCCAGCCTTCCGGGCGGGAAACCCACCCCTGACGTCGCATGCACGCTGTGGAGTTAACTCCACAGCGTGCCTGGAAACCCGACCTTCCGAGTTTCCTGTCGTCTCCTGGGTCCCCTGCACCATGCAGGTGGGACCCGGGAAAATTCAGCCCATGGAATCATACAGCACGGAAGGATACCATTCGGCCCATCGTGCCTGTGCCGACTCTCTGAAAGAACTACCAATTAGTCCCACCTCCCTGCTCTTTCCCCATAGCCCTGCAAATTATTCCTTTTTAAATATTCCCTTTTTATAGTTACTATTGAATCTGCTTCCACCACCCTTTCAGGCAATGCATTCCAGATCATAACAACTCGCTGAGTAAAAGCATGTCTCCTTATCTACCCCCCTGGCTTTTTAGGTAATTATCTTAAATCGACCCTCCTGCCACTGGAAACAGTTTCTCCCTATCTATGCTATCAAAACCCCATATAATTTTGAACACCTCTATTAAAACTCCTCTTAACCTTCTTTGCTCTAAGGAGAATAACCCCATCTTCTCTAGTCTCCCCACATAACTGAATTCCCTCATCTCTGGTACCATTCTTGTAAATCTCCTACGCATCCTCTCCAAGGCCTTGACATCCTTGACCCTTTAAAATTTTACCTTTTAGTTTATACTGCCTTTCCTATTTTTCCTTCCAAAATGCATCACTTCACACTTCTGTGCATTAAATTTCATCTGCTATGTCTCTGCCCATTTCACCAGTCTGTCTATGTCCTCCTGAAATCTGCTAGTCATAGAGTCATAGAGTAATACAGCACGGATAGAGGCCCTTCGGCCCATCGTGTCCGCGCCGGCCATCAAGCCCTGTCTAATCTAATCCCATATTCCAGCATTTTGCCCGTAGCCTTGTATGCTATGGCATTTCAAGTGCACATCCAAATGCTTCTTAAATGTTGTGAGGGTTTCTGCCTCCACAACCCTTTCAGGCAGAGAGTTCCAGACTCCAACCACCCTCTGGGTGAAAAAGTTCTTTCTCAAATCCCCTCTAAACCTCCCGCCCTTTACCTTGAATCTATGCCCCCTAGTTATTGACCCCTCTACTAAGGGAAAAAGCTCCTCAGCATCCATCCTATCTATGCCCCTCATAATTTTGTACACCTCAATCATGTCCCCCCTCAGCCTCCTCAGCTCCAAGGAAAACAAACCCAACCTGCCCAGTCTCTCTTCATAGCTGAAGCGCTCCAGCCCTGGTAACATCCTGGTGAACCTCCTCTGCACCCTCTCTAACGCGATCACATCCTTCCTGTAGTGTGGCGACCAGAACTGCACACAATATTCCAGCTGTGGCCTAACCAGTGTTTTATACAGCTCCATCATAACCTCCTTGCTCTTATATTCAATGCCTCGGCTAATGAAGGCAAGTATCCCATATGCCTTTTTTACCACCTTATCCACCTGTTCCGCCGCCTTCAGGGATCTGTGTACTTGCACACCCAGATCCCTCTGACCCTCCGTCTTGCCTAGGGTCTTTCCATTCATTGTGTATTCCTTTGCCTTGTTAGTCCCCCCAAAGTGCATCACCTCGCACTTTTCCGGGTTAAATTCCATTTGCCACTGTTCCGCCCATCTGACCAACCCATCTATATCGTCCTGCAGACTGAGGCTACCCTCCTCGCTATTTACCACCCTACCAATTTTTGTATCATCCGCGAACTTACTGATCATACCCTTTACATTCATATCCAAGTCATTAATGTAGACCACAAACAGCAAGGGACCCAGCACCGATCCCTGTGGTACCCCACTGGCCACAGGCTTCCAGTCACAAAAACAACCTTCGACCATCACCCTCTGCCTTCTGCCACTAAGCCAGTTTTGTATCCAATGTGCCAAGGCACCCTGGATTCCATGGGCTCTTACCTTCTTGACCAGTCTCCTGTGCGGGACTTTATCGAAGGCCTTACTGAAATCCATGTATACCACATCCACTGCGTTACCCTCATCCACACACCTAGTCACCCCCTCAAAAAATTCAATCAAATTAGTCAGACATGATCTTCCCTTGACAAAGCCATGTTGACTATCCCTGATTAATCCTTGCCTCTCCAAGTGGAGACAAATTTTGTCCCTCAGGATTTTCTCCAATAATTTTCCTACCACTGATGTTAGGCTCACTGGCCTGTAGTTCCCCGGTTTTTCCCTACTACCCTTCTTGAATAATGGTACTACATTAGCGGTTCTCCAGTCCTCTGGCACATCCCCTGTGGCCAGAGAGGTCCTGAATATATGTGTTAGAGCCCCCGCAATCTCCTCCTTTGCCTCACACAGCAGCCTGGGATACATTTCATCCGGGCCTGGGGATTTATCCATTTTTAGGCCAGCTAAAACCGCCAATACCTCCTCCCTCTCGATGTTAATATGTTCGAGCATATCACAGTCCCCCCGCCCTATTTCTATGTCTACATCGTCCTTCTCCATAGTGAAAACAGATGCAAAAAATTCATTTAGAACCCCTCCTACATCTTCCGGCTCCACACACAGATTGCCACTTTTGTCCCTAATGGGCCCTATTTTTTCCCTAGTTATCCTCTTACCCTTAATATACTTATAAAACATCTTTGGATTTTCCTTTATTTTGCTTGCCAGTGTTATTTCATGGCCCCTCCTTGATCTCCTAATTTCTTTTTTAAGTATCCCCCTGCACTTTTTGTACTCCTCTAGGGCTTCCTCCGTCTTTAGCCTTTTGTATCTACCAAAAGCCCTCCTTTTTTTCCTAATCCATTCTCGTATATCCCCTGACATCCAAGGTTCCCTGTGGTTTTTGGAACCACCCTTGACCTTTACGGGAACATGTTGCCATTGTATGATCTCAATCTCCCTTCTGAAAGCCTCCCATTGCTCCGATGCGGATTTTCCTACAAGTAGCTGATCCCAGTCCATTTTGGCCAGATCCTGCCTTATCCTATTAAAATCGGCCTTCCCCCAATTTAGAACCTTTATTTCCAGCCCATCCCTGTCCTTTTCCATGGCCACCTTAAATCTTACCATATTATGGTCACTATCACCAAAGTGCTCACCTACTAGCACTTTTTCCACTTGGCCGGCCACATTCCCTAGAATTAGGTCCAGTACCGCCCCCTCTCTTGTAGGACTTTCTACATGCTGGCTCAAAAAGCTCTCCTGGATGCACTTTAAGAATTCGACACCCTCTGAGCCTTTCACACTCTGACTATCCCAGTTAATATTGGGGAAGTTGAAATCCCCCATTATTATTACCCTATTATTTGCACATTTCTCTGAGATTTGCCTACATATTTGTTCCTCTATCTCCCCCTGACTGTTTGGAGGCCTATAGTACACTCCCAGCAAAGTGCTTGCCCCCTTTTTGTTTTTAAGCTCCACCCATATGGCCTCATTAGAGGACCCTGCTAATATATCATCCCTCCTTACTGCAGTAATTGACTCCTTAATTAATATTGCGACACCCCCTCCTCTTATACCTCCCCCTCTGTCTCGCCTGAAGATTCTGTACCCCGGAATATTGAGCTGCCAGTCTTGCCCTTCCCTCAACCATGTCTCCGTGATAGCAACAATATCATACTCCCATGTGTTTATCAACACCTTCAGTTCATCCACCTTATTCGCAAGACTCCTTGCATTAAAATAGATGCCATCCAGCCTTGCCCTTATATATTTGCCCTGTCTACCAAGCTGACTTGTTTTTTTCTCTATAATTGGCAGCACATCCCCCCCTATTTCAGCTCCCCTCTGTATCCCATCCCCCTGCCAAGTTAGTTTAAACCCCCCCCAACAGTGCTAGCAAACCTCCCCGCAAGGATATTTGTCCCGCTCTGGTTCCTCACTGTTTACTACATTTCCAAGCTTTGTGTCATCCAGCTTTTCTCTTTTAATGTAACAGATTTTGATGCCATTAAAAAAGGTATAGAAGGTACACAACAGGTCTCAGTAAGGAGAAATTTTAAAAATGCTTAACAAGTCTCTATAACACACCAGAAATAGTGGGGGAGAAATTGAGTACAGCCCCGTTTGGGTCGCCAGGGCGCTAAAAGTAGCGCCCCGGAAACATTCGCACCCACGCACCGGAAATTGAGTTGTTGCGCCCCAAAGGGAAGCGCGGCGCTACTGGAGGTGCCCCGCATCCCTCTTGGGGCGCTGCGCGTGAATATCGTGGCGCTATGTGCTGCGGCACGTCGCGCTGCAGTATTGCAGGCCTTCCTCCCCTTCTTAAAGGGGAGGGGCCTTGTGCAGCACGATCTGGGGCCCAGATGGGCCCCCGAGGATCGGGAGTGCAGGCAAAAGAGCCCGGCACCGAGGAGAAGTGCCGGGCTCTTGGAGCACAGCCGGCACTCCACGGGGGGGGTTCAGGAGGCCGGGGACGGGAACGCAGGCAGGTGCTGGCAGACGGCCA
The DNA here is from genome assembly GCF_052327205.1 of Somniosus microcephalus. Lineage (NCBI taxonomy): Eukaryota > Metazoa > Chordata > Chondrichthyes > Squaliformes > Somniosidae > Somniosus > Somniosus microcephalus. The sequence continues at coordinate 70,927,819 of NC_140989.1, read as the reverse complement.
ACAACAAAAATGGCCACCCCGCACCTCACCTTTAATTTGCGCCTCCCCGGCCGCAGGTAGGCCCCCCTGAACTGGTCGGACATAGCGTCCGGCGGTAAATCTGGGGCCGCTGCTGAATATCGCGGCCGGGGCGTCAGCAGGGCGCTGCACACACCGATGACATCATCGGCAGCGGCGCAGCGCTAACGGTTAGCGCCACCACTAACGTCCCGCGGAATTTAGCGGGAGGCGTGGGCAGTGCCGCGCCCGGGCGCCAGTTGGCTTGCGACCCACTTAGCGCCCTCTTAAGGTGCTAACAGGTGGTGCAATCTACTGAATTTCTCCCCCAGTGACTTTAGGTCTTGCTGCATCTAAAATTTTGGGTGTAAATTTACACCTGTTTGGAATAGGCATAAATGCAGGAAACACAAATTCTCTGGTCTTTTCCATGGAGGGCGGAACTATTTTAATGAGCAAAGTGGGATTTCGGTGGATGTAACTCAGGAACGGTGCAAATGATTGAGAAAATTTGCACGTAGAGATGTTTTGTGGTAAAAATATAGCGCCTTTCACAACCTCAGGACATCCCAAAGCACTTTGAAGTTATTTAAGTACTTTTGATGCGTAGTCACTGTTGTAATGTAGGAAACGTGGCAGCCAATTTGCGCACAGCAAGCTCCCACAAACAGGAATGTGATAATGACAAGTTCATCTATTTTTTTAGTAACATTGGTTGAGGGATAAATATTGGCCAGAACACTTGGGGGGTGGGGGGGGGGGGGGTGAACTATCCTACTCTTCTTCAAAATAGTGCCGTGGGATCTTTTAGGTCCACCTGTCCTCAGTTCAAAATCTCATCCAAAAGGCAGCCCCTCCAACAGTGCAGCACACCCCTATGCTGGAGCATTAGCCTAGATTTTGTGCTCAAATCTCTGGAGTGACTTGAACTCACAACCTTCTGACTAAGAGGTAAGAGTGCTACCACTGAACCACAGCTGATAAAGCTGTAAAAGAGCCGTCAATCAGTTATGCATGAATTTCCTCTGTAAAAAATGGTGCAAATCTGCTCTTGCACTGTAGTTACAGAAAAACCATCCAGGAATTCCTGGGCCTTTGTCTTTTAAGAATCACTAGGTTAAGATAATAGCAGTTAAAGATCTGAAATAGAGAAAGACTTGAGTATGTTACTTAACCAATTAAATCTCCATCACGTTGGGCTATATTTTTCATTGTTATTTTGATCTACTAAATAAATGCAATGTGCATTTCTTGAGAAATAGGACTTCATTAGTGGGAATAAAATTCTAGCAAACAATTAGAATGTACCAGTAACAACAATTTTAAACACTTCTCAAGTAGGTAATGAGTGCTTAATTGGTATAGATGTCAGTCTGTTAATTTACATATGGAATATGGATTTTTTGCACGAAATAGCACAATGAAAATTGAAAAAAAAATCCAATTTATGCACCAGGCACAGCATTTCCAGGCAATATTCTTCTTTCCTTCATGTACTTATCCAACTCCCTTTTGAAAATCACAATTGAGTCTGCCTCCACCAGCCTTTCAGGCAGTGCATTCCAGATCCTAACCACTCGCTGAGTAAAAAAGTTTTTCCTCATGTTGCCTTTGGTTCTTCTGCCAATCTCCTTAAATCTGTGTCCTCTGGTTCTCGACAATCCCCCAATTCTGCAATTTTCCAACCACTCCCACCTCCAAACCCGCCTCCTCGGGGCTTGGAAAATCGAGCCCTATACCTCTATTCATGAAGCCCAGAATCCCATATGCTTTTTTAACTGCTTTCTCAACCTGCCCTGCCACCTTCAACGATTTGTGCACATATACCCCTAGGTTTCTCTGTTCATGCACCCCCTTTAGGATTGTACCCTTTAGTTTATATTTTATCTCTTCATTCTTTCGACCAAAATGTATCACTTTGCACTTTCCTGCATTAAATTTCATCTGCCACGTGTCCGTCCATTCCACCAGCCTGTTTATGTCTTCCTGAAGTCTATCACTCCTCCTCACTGTTCACTATACTTCCAAATTTTGTGCCATCTGCAAATTTTGAAATTGTGCCCTGTACACCCACGTCCAAGTCATTAATATATATCAAGAAAAGCAGTGGTCCTAGAACCGACCCCGGGGAACACCACTGTGTACCTTCCTCCAGTTCAAAAAACAACAATTCAACCACTACTCTCTGTTTCCTGTCACTTAGCCAATTTCGTATTCATGCTGCCACTGTCCCTTTTATTCCATTGGCTTCAACTTTGTTGGCAAACCTATTATGTGGCACTTTGTCGAACGCCTTTTGGAAATCCACGTACAACCGCATTACCCTCATCAACCCTCTCTGTTACCTCATCAAAAAACTCGATCAAGTTGGTTAAACACGATTTGCCTTTAACAAATCCATGCTGGCTTTCCTTAATTAATCCACACTTGTCCAAGTGACTGTTAATTTTGACCCTGATTATTGTTTCTAAAAGCTTCCCCATTACCGAGGTTAAACTGACTGGCCTGTAGTTGTTGGGTTTATCTTTACACCCTTTTTTGAACAATGGTGTAACATTTGCAATTCTCTAGTCCTCTGGCACTACCCCCATTTCTAAGGATGACTGGAAGATTATGCGATTTCCTCCTTCCCTTCACTTCCCTTAGAGTCCTAGGATGCATCCCATCTGGTCCTGGTGACTTATTTACTTTAAGTACAGCCAGCCTTTCTAGTACCTCCTCTTTATCAATTTTTATCCCATCCAGTATTTCCTCTACCTCCTCCTTCACTATGCCTATGGCAGCATCTTCTTTCTTGGTGAAAACAGATGCAAAGTACTCATTTAGCAACTCAGCCATACCTTTTCCTCCATGCGTAGGTCTCCTTTTTGGTCCCTAATCGGCCCCACCTGAATATAGGTGGCCTATAGAATACACCTAATAGTGTAATGGCACCTCTATTATTTCTTAACTCTAACCATATAGATTCTGTCCTTGACCCCTCCAGGACATCCTCTCTCTCCAGCATTGTAACATTCTCCTTAACCAATACTGCCACACCACCTCCTATCATTCCTTCCCTATCTTTCCTGAACACCTTATATCCAGGAATATTTAGGGCTAAAAATTCAGTTTGGGGCGCCAAGCTCGCCTGGGCGCCGGAATTACCACTGCGCGCGGAGCCACTTGCCCCATCGGGATATTCAGTTTCAGCGCCCCAAATGGAAGCCGGCCGCTAAACAAGGCTTTCGGCGCCCCGCTTGGGGCGCTGAAACTGAATTTCGGCGCGCAAAGTGCCGCAGCGCCACCCGCTGCGGCACGGCAGGCTGCGGTACTGCAGGCCTTCCTCCCACTCTTAAGGGGGAGGTGCCTGCAACAGCGCGATCCCCGCTCACGAGTGCCGGCAAATGAGCCTGGCACCAAGGAGAAGTGCCGGGCTCTCGGGAAACAGCCGGCAATGCCGCGGGGGGGGGGGGGTGTAGGAGGCCGGGGACGGAGGTGCGGGCAGGCGGCCGCCGAAAAAGCGGCCGGCCGCACCTCCACCTTAACTCGCCCCACTACCACCACAGGTAGGCCCCTGTGTACCGGTCGCTATTTGCGGCCGGCGCGGAAGAGGCGGCCGCGACCTAATATGGTGCTCGGGGCGGTAGCGGGGCGCTGCGCACACCGATGATGTCATCGGTGGCGGCGCAGCGCTACAGGCTAACGCCGCCATTAGAGCCCCGCTAAATATCGCGGTGGTTGTGGCCAGTGGCGCTAAAGCCTCTGAGTGGCCTCTTTGGGCGCAAACTGGTGGCGCAAGCAACTGAATTTCTAGGCCTTAATACCCAATCCTGCCCTTTTTTGAGCTAAATCTCCATTATTGCCACAACATCATATTCCCATGTGGCTATTTGCACCTGCAGCTCACCAACCTTGTTTAATATGCTTCGTGCGTTCACATACATACACTGTAAACCTATCTTAGACCATCCGGTGTTCTCTCTTAGTCTGACCCTTACCTAATACCTTACTATTTCTTACTTTAGTGCTATCCGTCTCTTCCAACCCTTTGTTTCTCCTTTCTAATGCTACATCCTGGTGCCCATCCCCCTGCCAACTTAGTTTAAACCATCCCCAACTGCACTAGCAAACTTCCCCGTGAGGATATTGGTACTGGCTCTTTTGAGGTGTAACCTGTCCAGCCTGTACAGGTCCCAGTTCCCCCAGAATCAGCCCCAATGCACCAGGAATCTGAATCCCTCCCTCCTGCACCATCTCTCCAGCCACGCATTCATCTGCTCTATCCTCCTATTTCTATACTCACTTGTGCATGGCACTTGGAGTAATCCAGAGATTACTACCTTTGAGATCCTGCTTTTTAATCTCTTTCCTAGCTCCCTGAAATCTGCCTGTCAGACCTAATCCCTCTTTCTACCTATGTCGTTGGTACAGATTTGGACCACATCCTCTGGCTGTTCACTTCTGCAGCCGCTCAGTGACATCCTTAACCCTAGCACCAGGGAGGCAACACACCATCCTGGAGTCATGTCTGTGGCCGCAGAAATGCCTGTCTGCTCCCCTAACTATCGAATCCCCTACCACTATTGCTTTCCCTATCTTCCTCCTCCCCACCTGTACAGCTGAGCCACTCATGGTGCTGTGGACTTGGCTCTGGCTGTACTCCCCAGAGGAACCATCGCCCTCACCAGTACTCAGAACAGAATACTGGTTGGAGAGCGAGATGCACTCAGGGGACTCCTGCACTACCTGCTTGGTCTTCCTCTTCTGTCTGGCGGTCACCCATTCCCTCCCTGCCTGCACACTCCTTAGCCGCTGCTTTGGCAGCAAGGGCTGCTGAAGACCCTTGAGCAGGGCAGGCCCAATGACTCCTGGCCTGCTGATTGCAGACCAATTTCAATGATGGGGCTTAAAACAGGCGTTAAGCCCCTCATTTACATAGTTAAGGGATCTAACGTCTGGTCCCCAAAATTGGGCTTTGTTGCATCCACTTTATGGCCATTCTACCCAGAGATCTTTAAAAAATAGTATTGAATTAATATTCTCTATTGTAAAACATTTTATTAATTTGAATAAATCCAGTTATTATATGTTGGTAATATTAGATTCCTCAGGTTTAGACAGAAACATAACATTTCTTACAAAATCTGTGACGTAAGAAAACTACTCGGCACTTGGTCTGAGTATTAAACAAGGCTTTAATCAACTGTTTTTCAACATGGAGATCTAGTTGTGTCCTTCACTAGTTCCTGTTAAAGAATGTCCTGAGCAAGCTGGGCCCGTGCCCGAGTATTTATACTCCCCCTGGACAGCGCCACCAGCAGGCTGCCCAGTATTATTTCATAAGTCATTTCCACATGGATGACAAGATTCATGTCAATTTGTATTATACCTGCATCTATCCGACCAAAAGTTCACTATCATTCAGCTTTTAAATGGGAATTTTACTAACCCACTACCATATCGCCAAAGGAAGAACATAGAAAGAATACAGATTTTTTAAATTAAATGCAATTATTGTGCTGGAAAGTGACAATCAACATGAATTCTTACCTCCCCTTTTAAAAAATTATTCCATTCACGCTTGCAGTCGTACTCCTTTCTTCCTACATTAACTTTTCTTTATAATTGGCTCTTTTTCTCTTTGTAGCTTCCTTTTGTTTCATTGTTCTTAAATAATAAAAACAAACAAACCATAAATGCTTTAAAAGTTTATGGTGTGTAGCACCATTCAGTTGATAGTTTGGAGTAGAAATTGGTATACATTGCACTCATTTTTCGGGCATAAAATAGGCGCAAAGCATACCAACTTATCACTGGAACTGCTTGTGTCCAATTTGCGCAGGCTTTGGTCCTGCTATGTTTGTACAGTCCTTTTCTTAGGTACCCCAGGAAAACATCTAAAAAGATATCAGACCCCTTAACTATGTAAATTAGGGACCTAACGCCTATTGAAGGGCCCCTTGCAGAAGTTAGTCACTGATGAGCGGGACAGGCATCAGGCCTTCAGTATGCTGTCCCGTGCCACTTGAGCAACTTATGTTATGAGAAAATGGAAACTTCTGCCTATACTCTCCTAACATTAACAAAGCCATCAAGGGAGTGTAAGCATGTGTGCTCAGTGTGGGTTCCAGTCTGTAGTATAACTCTGGTCTTGCCTGTTGCTCTTTGGAGATTGGTAGTGCAGAATAACTGCAATATTATATTACATTCGTTTGTATACAGCTAAATGAATGCATACAATTAAAATGCATGCAAAATGAATGCGCACTGAATTGACAATTATACAGTATCTCTATTGATGTTAATTCTACGACTCCACCTTATTGCCACTGTGGCAATGTCATCAGCACTCAATGTTTCAGAACAATTGTCTCCAAGTCAATAGAACAGATAGAAAGTACCCTAATGATTTCTAAAAGAAATATACTGATGAAAATGGGTGGTGTAATGGTTTAGCATAGGGTTTTACTACCTCTGGCACCTAGGTTTGAATTTAGCCCTGACTGATGGGATGAACATTCTCTCTCTCTCTGGCACCTATAAGTGCACACTTCTCATGCCCTACACATTTAACTTCCCAATGGAACTATGCATTATTTCCAGCTACATGTTGCCATTCAGTGTTCTTCACTGTCTGCATCAGGTGATTTTTTTTAAATTCAGTCATTTACAAATACATTTTTTTGTGAAATTACAATACGTTTTGATTACACCATATTTGCAGTAGATTATATTGGATTACTAACAGAACTCTGTATATGTTGAATGTACTATGAGTTTAAAGGCCATGGCAATCTGGTTCTGATTCTCAGACTTTAGTTAGTGGATCCATGTATGTTGACATGTGGTCAAATGGATTTAGTTATTTTCCTGAACCAGGCTTCGGGTAGAGTGCTGCTGGTGACTGATCTTCCCCTTTTGTGCTGGTCTGTCACTCCCTTTTGGGAAAGATGCTAGCTTAAGATTTGAGTTTCAGAGTTAGATTTCTATCAATTTATTATTAAGCTAAAGAAAAACCATTTATTCTCATTTTCTTTCATCCTTTCTCTCTTGGGAATGAACTTCAGGAAAAATATATTTCATTTACATCAAGTTCACGATAAATTTGGGCACTGTGTGCCACAAAAACATTCTACACTTTTTGATCATGCAATACACTTTGTGGTCCACTTTCAGTTTTTGAGATATACATCCTACATGAAATGAGGTTGAGCAGTCTCACTCCAGTTCCTAGTGGATACCCTTAGGACCAAACCTCACATCATTTAGCACAGATATGCGGTAGGAGATATTGGTTTAGTGCTGGAAACGAGTACAAAGTGGGTAGCATGACTGGAATGTGTGCCTGAAGATGCCTGCCTGAGGCTAGCTGCAAATTGGGCCTCAGGACTCATTGCATAAAACTCTGTAGTGATGAACAACCATCGGGCATCCCGATGCAGCTTGCCGGTCAGGGCGTTGGAAGATTTGTCTGGCTTTAACGCGGAGCCAGCCCTCAGTTAAATCCTGGAAGGGGGAGAGGTGAATGGGAAGGGTGCATGCCCAGGCTCTCAGTGGCCTGCAGTATCCACATTAATCTAAGTTTTAAAAAATGTATTTGCCTTTCTATCGGCGGCCTCCTATGGTCTCTTTAGGGTTAGGCCGTTGTAGACCTGGAAAAACTGAGCTCCGCCAAGTTTATGCCGAAGTTGGCAGAGGGGTCCTAATGCTAAGCATTAGTCCTCGATTAGCCTATTCAAGAGGCCTAACACCAGTTTAGGTGGGCGCCCTGGACACTTGGAAGCCACCACTGACAGCCAGCGCACTTCTGGGGGAAATCAGACGCAAAAGATTGGTCCCCCCAGCTCTAAGTTTTTGTCCAAAAAATGGGCGCATAGGGGAACAATTTCTCCCCTTGCTGTGGAAAAGGGGAAAATTTGCAGTATTCCCCTAATGGGTAATCTTTAGAAACTGGAGAAAAGGGAGCCTTACTCTGCATCTGACCAAGCTGGACTTGACTTGGAAAGGTGTGATAAGGCCATAAGAACTTTTAGGAAAATGAAAAGGCCATTAGATCAAATAGGCCCATTCATCTTTAGTTATTCTCCAAGCAAGATGCGATGCCTGTGGGATAAATCTAGAACAATGTCCCATGAATAGCACTGATATCACTCACCTGATCAACACCAAAATGTAGCAAAATATATAAAAGAAAACAGAAAAACTGAACTTTTTGTGGGAAGAAGGACAACTTCTGCATGACTTTTTTCAACCACTAGATGATGATTTAGAATTCTTGTCTGTTATTTGTCTGGCCTTGGAATCTGCTCTTTTGAATATGTAGTTACTCTAATATTTTGATTGTTTTAGCAATTGCTATAACAACATAAGAAAGCAAGCAATGAGAATAGCCTGCTCCTTCCACAGACCTTGTGCAATGCAATGTGTCAAGGAATCTACTCTACCTATTTACCCTCCTGAAAGGAAAGCATAAATACTCCCTGATTTCTAAAGGGTAATCAAACAAACTACAGATTATTCATCTGTCTTCACATCTCCATTCTTCAAACAAAAGCAGAATACTGCAGATGCTGGAAATCTGAAATAAATGCCGAAAATGCTGGAAATACTCAGCAGGTCAGGCAGCATCATTGGAGCGAGAAACAGAATTATTGTTTCAGGTCGATGACCTTTCATCAGAACCCCACTACTCAACCCTGGTCTACTGCTCTCAACAGACAATGGCCCAGAAATTCGGGTCGGGGGCTTCCCGCGGGTGCAAGCCCCCGACCTGCACTTACCTAGCGCGCCGGCCGTTGAGCTGTGCACCCGCGTGGGATTCCGATCCTGGGCTTCCTTCAACTGCCGGCGCGCAGTGCTTGCATATCCCAGGGGCGCAGTTCGTTCGATGCGTCCTCTGGGATCACGTGGGCCATGGAGAGCCAATGGTAGCAGGGAATGCTTCATTCATAAGTTTGACAGGAAGAGCTGTCAAACCTATAAATACTATAAGCCCCAAAACATCACTAAAACTTCAAATAAATTTTTTTTTAAATCACATTTTTAAAATAACTATAAATGACATGAAATAACTATTTTAAACAATAATTTAAATTTTTGAATAAATTAATTACTTTTTCTAACGGGGCTAAAAATAAACTTACCTTTCTTTAAAGTATTTAAAAATACTAAACCTGTGGAAAAAATGTTTTAATTTTAATTAATTCACCACTTACCTTGTTAAAAGCAGGCCTTGCGCCTGCTTTTTAAAAGTGTAACTGCTGGAGACTTACCCTCCTGGAGAAACCTGCAAAAAAAACGTAAGTTCAATGCGCACGCGCTGCCTCTCCGGCGCACACGTTCAACCACTGAACCCCTTCTTTCAGGGGAATGGAAGTGCCGGTTTCCTGCGCATGTGCAGTGCATGCACAAAACTGGCACTTTCGTTGGGCCTACGCGTGAGTACCCCGTGCGTACTCACGCGTTGGGACCCGAATTTCCGGGCCAATGTTCAACAATTCAATCTTATCTCCAGCAATATAGCAACTTTTAGATTCTATGATCATCTTAATCCATACCTACCCCTACAGTCTCCATTTTATTCCCAAACAGACATAAGTGTGAAGCTCAGTTTCAAAGACTTGCTGCTTTCAAACCCAAATCATTTTCTTAATCCACCTTCCATAAGGTGGTATAGATATAGTTAATATTTTTAGTACTTATATATATGCATTACCTTGTTTTCCATTGTTTAATGTAATTTGCCAATCAACTGTCCAGGCATTAAGTCTCTCTCTGTATCTCTCTAAATAATATCTGACTCTGTGACACATTTTGCTTTCCCACACAATTTTGTATTGTCAGCAAACTTATCTATTCTGCTTGCAAACCCCTTGTCAAGGTCATTTATGAAGATTATGAATAGCAGAAGCCCCAGGACTGATTCCTGTGGGACCCGACTAGTTGTAACCCTTTGATCATGTGTTTGAATCCCAAGCCTAGATGATAACGTGAATCTGCCAGCCACACTCCTGATGAGCTTCATCAGCCACAAAGTATGCTATTTTTGTGAAGAGGAGGATTTTGAAGGGAAACATTGCCTTTGCTTATAACAAACATAAGTTCTCAGTCAAACATTAGGGGGGGAATACTGGTTTAGAGAAAACTGTCATCTAGCTCCTTCCAATACAAAAGAAGGTTGTATGATGGCTAAAAGCATAGTGAGAAATAGTGTGGAAAATAGAGGAAAAATGGAAGTTAAAAAAAACTTTGTCCTAAAAAAGCATTTCAGAGAAGTAAATGTTATTTTGAACTTTATGTTAATACTAAAATAATTAAAAAGGTTATATGCAGTCCTGATTTGTACATGGGCACGTCCAAGGGAACTTTGAAACACTTGACTGGTTTTATCCTGCCAGAGATAAAAAGATGCTAATAAGGCTAACATGAGGTGAATCTGTATATGCAGCTTATCTCACGATGCATTGGAGATGATTCTGATGTCTCCCATGTAACATTTTGTTTGCTAATGCAGTTTTGTACCACACGGACTGCAGCAGTTCAAGAAGAATGCCCACAATCACCGTCTCAAAGGCAACTCAAGATAGGCAGCGACGCCCATGTCCCAAGAATGAATACATGATAAAAAAAGTTTCCGATCCATTTCAGTAACCAAATCAAATTTTAGCAATGTCCACAGTCCTGCCCACTTTGGATTTTTCTCCTCTTTGTTCTATCTGAATCTGCACAAGAAAAAGATATAATGGCAGAAAGAATGACCTAGATAGGACAAGGAAGACGGTTCTGTTAAAGGAGTATGAGCAGCTAGGGGTCAAATTAAAAAACAGAACCTCAAGGGTAATAATCTCTGGGTTATTACCTGAGCCACGAGCGAATTTGGCTAGGATAAATAAAATTAAAGAGTTAAATGCGTGGCTCAAAGGCTGGTGTGGGAGAAATGTGTTTTGCTTCTTGGGACACTGGCACCAGTACTGGGCCAGGAGGGAGCTGTTCTGTTGGGACGGACTCCACTTGGCCAGTGCTGGGACTAGAGTCCTGGCAAATCATATAACTAGGGCTGTAGAGAGGGCTTTAAACTAATTAGTGGGGGGGAGGTTTCTAGAGAGCAAATAATAGAAATGACAACAGAGAAGGTCATAGACTTAGGTAGCAGTGGGGGAATTAAAAAACAGAATGTGTCAGGAAGGGACAGAAGGTATGGAGTAAAAAGTAAAGTACTAAAAAGGGAAAAAACAGGAACTAAGTGTTACAAAACATATTTGAAAGTTCTTTATCTGAATGCACGTAGCATTCGTAACAAAATGAATGAGTTAACGGCACAAATAATGACATATGGGTATGATCTTGTGGCCATTACAGAAACATGGCTGCAGGGTGACCATGACTGGGAATTAAACATACCAGGTTATTTAACAATCAGGAAGGACAGGCAGGAAGGGAGAGGAGGTGGGGTGGCTATGTTAATAAAGGAAGGAATCACTATAATACAGAGAAATGATACTGGGTCAAAGGAGCAGGACAGTGAAACAGTTTGGGTGGAGATAAGGAATAATAAGGGGAAAAAAACACTAGTGGGTGTAGTCTATAGGCCTCCGAACAGTTGCAACTCTGTTGGACGGAGTATTAATCAGGAAATAGTTGAGGCTTGTAATAAGGGAACAGCTATAATTATGGGGGATTTTAATTATCATATTAACTGGACAAATCAAATTGGGCAGAGCAGCCTTGAGGATGAGTTCATTGAGTGTATTAGGGATGGGTTTCTTGAGCAGTATGTAACTGAACCGACCAGGGGGCAAGCAACCTTAGATTTGGTCCTGTGTAATGAGACAGGATTAATTAAAAATGTCCTAGTAAAGGATCCCCTTGGAATGAGTGACCACAACATGGTTGAGTTCCATATTCAATTAGAGGGTGAGAAGGTTGGATCTCAAACAAGCGTGCTGAGCTTGAATAAAGGAGACTATGAAGGTATGAGAGCGGAATTAATTAGAGTGGACTGGGAAAATAGATTAAAGGGTAAGACGGTACATGATCAGTGGTGTACATTTAAGGAGTTATTTTACAACTTCCAAAAAAAATATATTCCACTGAGGAAAAAAGGGTGTAAAAGAAAAGATAGCCATCCGTGGCTAAGTAAAGTAATTAAGGATAGTATCCGACTAAAAACAAGGGCATATAAGGTAGCCAAATCTAGTGGGAGGATGGAAGATTGGGAAGTCTTTAAAAGACAGCAAAAAATAACTAAAAGATTGATTAAGAAAGGGAAGATAGATTATGAAAGTAAATTAGCAAAAAATATAAAAACAGACAGTAAAAGTTTCTATAGTTATATAAAAAGAAAAAGGGTGGCTAAAGTAAATGTTGGTCCCTTAGAGGATGAGACCGGGAAATTAATGGTGGGAAACATGGAGATGGCAAAAACACTGAACAATTATTTTGTATCAGTCTTTACAGTAGAGGACACTAAGAATATCCCAACACTGGACAAACAGGGGGCTCTAGGGGGGGAGGAACTAAATACGATTAAAATCACTAAGGAAGTGGTACTTGGTAAAATAATGGGACTCAAGGCGGATAAATCCCCTGGACCTGATGGCTTGCATCCTAGGGTCTTGAGGGAAGTAGCGGTAGGGATTGTGGATGCATTGGTAATAATTTTCCAAAACTCACTGGACTCAGCAAAGGTCCCGGCAGATTGGAAAACTGCTAATGTAACACCCTTATTTAAAAAGGGTAGTAGGCAGAAGGCTGGAAACTATAGACCTGTTAGCCTAACATCTGTGGTTGGTAAAATGTTAGAGTCCATTATTAAGGAGACAGTAATGGGACATTTGGATAAACATAATTTAATAGGACAAACTCAGCATGGTTTCATGAAGGGGAAGTCATGTTTGACAAATTTGCTTGAGTTTTTTGAGGAAGTAACATACAGGGTGGATAAAGGGGAACCAGTGGACGTAGTGTATTTAGACTTCCAAAAGGCATTTGACAAGGTGCCACACAAAAGATTATTGCTCAAGATAAAAAATCACGGGATTGGGGGTAATATTCTGGCGTGGGTGGAGGATTGGCTCTCTAACAGAAAGCAGAGAGTTGGGATAAATGGTTCGTTCTCAGATTGGCAACCAGTAACTAGTGGTGTTCCGCAGGGGTCAGTGCTGGGTCCCCAACTCTTTACAATCTATATTAACGATTTGGAGGAGGGGACCGAGTGTAACATATCAAAGTTTGCAGATGATACAAAGATGGGATGGAAAGTAGTGAGTGAGGAGGACATAAAAAACCTGCAAAGGGACATAGACAGGCTAAGTAAGTGGGCAGAGATTTGGCAGATGGAATACAATACTGGAAAGTGTGAGGTTATGCACTTTGGCAGGAAAAATCATAGAGCAAGTTATTATCTTAATGGCAAGAAACTGGAAAGTACTGTAGTACAAAGGGATCTGGGGGTCCTGGTGCACGAAACTCAAAAAGTTAGTATGCAGGTGCAGCAAGTGATTAAGAAGGCCAATGGAATGTTGGCTTTTATTGCTAGGGGGATGGAATATAAAAACAGGGAGGTATTGCTGCAGTTGTACAAGGTATTGGTGAGACCGCACCTGGAATACTGCATACAGTTTTGGTGTCCATACTTAAGAAAAGACATACTTGCTCTCGAGTCGGTACAAAGAAGGTTCACTCGGTTAATCCCGGGGATGAGGAGATGGACATATGAGGAGAGGTTGAGTAGATTGGGACTCTACTCATTGGAGTTCAGAAGAATGAGAGGCGATCTTATTGAAACATATAAGATTGTGAAGGGGCTTGATCGGGTGGATGCGGTGAGGATGTTCCCAATGATGGGTGAAACTAGAACTAGGGGGCATAATCTTAAAATAAGGGGCTGCTCATTCAAAACTGAGATGAGGAGAAACTTCTTCACTCAGAGGGTGGTAGGTTTGTGGAATTTGCTGCCCCAGAAAGCTGTGGAAGCTACATCATTAAATAAATTTAAAACAGAAATAGATAGTTTCCTAGAAGTAAAGGGAATTAAGGGTTACGGGGAGCGGGCAGGAAATTGGACATGAGTCTAGGTTCGGAATGGTCATGGCCCTGTGGGTAGTGGAGTGGGCCCAGGGGCCGTGTAGCCTTGTTCTGCACCTACTGTGTTCTAATTCTGTGTTAGATTTCAGGAGATGGTTTTATTCCTGTTCCTGGCTGGGGTGGAGATCGCCTTTACAGAAGGTAAGTACTGTAGAAAATATAGGGACAGAGTGATCTCCTGGAAGAATTTCGATCGCCTAGATGGGTCGGAGAGGAATTTCCCAGATTTTTTTCTCCCAAATTGGCCATTGGGTCTTTATCTGGTTTTTCGCCTCTCCCGGGAGATCACATGGGTTCGGCTGGATGCAGAGTGATAGAAGATTTGAGGTTAGGATCAGATCAGCCATGATCTTATTAAATGGTGGAGCAGGCTCGAGGGGCCGATTGGCCTACTCCTGCTCCTATTGCTTATGTTCTTATGCTTATGTTCTTATGTTCTTGGAATTAAGAGACAAATTTAAAAGTAATGGATAAAACAAATGAAAGAGAAAAAGACAAGTGGAGTATGAGAACAAGAAAAGCAGAAAATTTAAAAAATGCAAAACAAGGAAACAAGGTACAGAGTTGAATAAAACACAAGATGGAGAATTGGATATTAAACTCACTGTGGGATTATACTCAGAATACATCAGTTTTATGTTTTCTCCATTATTAGGATTGGTTGCATTCACACTGCCCTTGCAAGTGAGAGAAAGGTTTTATCTGAAACATTACTACATTAGTTTTCAGTCTGTGGTGGACTCAGGAATTATTTTCAGCATAGTGAGTTTAATTTCACACTTAATATAATTCTCAAAATTCCAATTTATTTGAAGTTCTAAATTCTAAATCTGTCAATATCAAGAAGGCTTTCTGTGCAACTATGGTCACGACTGGTATCTTCCCACTAATCATACCTTTTCAGTTTTTCAGTTCTGCTGGTAATGTCATGAAAGGGCCAAAAAGAAGGGTTTCCAGTGACTTGAATAGCTGGTGACATTGGGAATGACTGAGACACTGACTGCTCCTGTGATCAAGTATGAGAATCACGTTGCTGTTTTCTTTTGGATAAATATTAGAAATGAGTGATGTATTCATAAACAATGAAAACCAAAGCCATGTACTACAAGGCCACCAGGACATGGACAGATACTATTCTATGTGACACAGATTGCACAGCTTGACCACAAAGTAATGAAGACACAACCAGTTCCGACTGAACTACCAAGGAATGCACACATAACTTTCCTCTCAGGAATTGAGTGAAACAAGTGTGTTTTATGTCCTCCACCATATTTATCATCTTAATGAATACAACCTAATGAAAGTTATGGACATTGATTGAAGATTGTAGTTGAATGTGTGCAAGATCTGGAATTACCACCTGACTACTGGTGGACACATGGGATATTACTGGTGGACACATGGGATATTACTGGTGGACACATGGGATATTACTGGTCCATACATGCGATAGTACTGGTGGATACATGATATACTACTGGTGAACAGATGGGATACTACTGGTGGACACATGGGATTCAACTGGTGGACGCATGGGATAGTAATACTGGTGGACACATGGGATACTACTGGTGGACACATGGGATAGTACTGGTGGACACATGGGATAGTACTGGTGGACACATGGGATAGTACTGGTGGTCACATGGGATAGTACTGGTGGACACATGGGATAGTACTGGTGGACACATGGCATACTACTGGTGGACACATGGGATAGTACTGGTGGACACATGGGATAGTACTGGTGGACACATGGGATACCACTGGTGGACACATGGGATAGTACTGGTGGACACATGGCATACTACTGGTGGACACATGGGATAGTACTGGTGGACACATGGGATAGTACTGGTGGACACATGGGATAGTAGTGGTGGACACATGGGATACCACTGGTGGACAAATGGGATAGTACTGGTGGACACATGGGATAGTACTGGTGGACACATGAGATACCACTGGTGGACACATTGGATACTACTGGTGGACACGTGGGATAGTACTGGTGGACACATGGGATAGTACTGGTGGACACATGGGATAGCACTGGTGGACACATGGGATACCACTGGTGGACACATGGGATAGTACTGGTGGACACATGGGATACTACTGGTGGACACATTGCATACTGCTGGTGGACACATGGGATTGTGCTGGTGGACACATGGGATAGTACAGGTGGACACAATGGACAATGCTTTTGGACACATGGGATACCACTGGTGGACACATGGGATCGTACTGGTGGACACATGGGATAGTACTGGTGGACACATGGGATACTACTGGTGGACACATGGGATAGTAGTGGTGAACACGTGATAGTAGTGGTGGACACATGGGATAGTGCTGGTGGACACATGGGATACTACTGCTGGACACATGGGATAGGGCAGGTGGACGCATGGGATAGTACTGGTGGACACATGGGATAGTAGTGGTGAACACATGTGATAGTAGTGGTGGACACATGGGATACTACTGGTGGACACATGGGATAGTAGTGGTGAACACATGGCATAGTAGCGGTGGACATGTGATAGTAGTGGTGGGCACATGGGATACTACTGGTGGAGACATGGGATACTACTGGTGGACACATGGGATACTACTGGTGGACACATGGGATACTACTGGCGGACACATGGGATACTACTGGTGGACACATGGGATACTACTGGTGGACAGATTAGATAGCAGTGGCGAACACATGTGATAGTACTACTGGTTGACACATGAGATACCACTGGTGGACACATGGTGTGTTAATACTGGTGGACACGTGGGATAGTACTACTGGTGGACACATGGGATAGTTCTGGTGGACACATGGGATAGTACTGGTGGACACATGGGATAGTTCCAGTGGATACATGTGATAGTACTGGTGGACGCATGGGATAGTTCTGGTGGACACATGGGATAGTACTGGTGGACACATGGGATACTACTGGTGGACACATGGGATAGTACTGGTGGACACATGGGATAGTTCCAGTGGATACATGTGATAGTACTGGTGGACACATGGGATACTACCGGTGGACACATGGGATAGTAGTGGTGGACACATGGGATAGTTCCAGTGGATACATGTGATAGTACTGGTGGACACATGGGATAGTACTACTGGTGGTCACATGGGATACTACTGGTGGACACGTGATAGTTCTGGTGGACACATGGGATAGTACTGGTGGACACATGGGATACTACTGGTGGACACATGGGATAGTACTGGTGGACACATGGGATAGTTCCAGTGGATACATGTGAAAATACTGGTGGACACATGGGATACTACTGGTGGACACATGGGATAGTAGTGGTGGACACATGGGATAGTTCCAGTGGATACATGTGATAGTACTGGTGGACACATGGGATAGTACTACTGGTAGTCACATGGGATACTACTGGTGGACACGTGATAGTTCTGGTGGACACATGGGATAGTACTGGTGCACACATGGGATAGTAGTGGTGGACACATGGGATAGTTGCGGTGGATACATGTGATAGTAGTGGTGGACACATGGGATACTACTGGTGGACACATGGGATAGTACTGGTGGACACATGGGATGGTACTGGTGGACACATGGGATACTTTTGGTGGACACATGGGATAGTACTGGTGGACATATGGGATAGTACTGGTGGACACGTGGGATTGTACTGGTCGTCACATGGGGTAGTACTGGTGGACACTTGTGCTACAACTGGTGGACACATGGGATACTACTGGTGGACACATGGGATAGTACTGGTGGACACATGGGATACTACTGGTGGAGAGAAAGATACTACTGGTGGACACATGATGTAGTAATACTTATGGACACATGGGATAGTACTTCTGGTGGACACATGGGATACTACTGGTGGACAGAAAGATACTACTGGTGGACACATGATGTAGTAATACTTATGGACATATGGGATAGCACTACTGGTGGACACATGGGATAGTACAGGTGGACACATGGGATGCTACTGGTGGACACATGATGTAGTAATACTTATGGACACATGGGATAGTACTTCTGGTGGACATATGTGATAGTACTATTGGTGGACATATGGGTTACTACTGGTGGACACATGGGATTCTACTGGTGGACACATGGAATAGTACTGGTGGACACATGGGATAGTAGTGGTGGTCATATTGGATACTACTGGTGGACACATGGGATATTACTGGTGGACACATGGGATAATACTACTGGTGGACACCTGGGATACTACTGGTGGACACATGGGATACTATTGGTGGACACATGGGATACTACTGGTGGACACATGGGTTATTACTGGTGGACACATGGGATACTACTGGTGGACACATGGGATATTACTGGTGGACACTTGGGATAGTACTGGTGGACACATGGGATATTACTGGTGGACACATGGGATATTACTGGTGGACACATGGGATAATACTACTGGTGGACACCTGGGAAACTACTGGTGGACACATGGGATACTTTTGGTGGACACATGGGATACTACTGGTGGACACATTGGATACTATTGGTGGACACATGGGATACTACTGGTGGACACATGGGATATTACTGGTGGACACATGGGATAGTACTGGTGGACACATGGGATAATACTACTGGCGGACACATGGGATACTACTGGTGGACACATGGGATACTACTGGTGGACACATTAGATAGCAGTGGCGAACACATGTGATAGTACTACTGGTTGACACATGAGATACCACTGGTGGACACATGGTGTGTTAATACTGGTGGACACGTGGGATAGTACTACTGGTGGACACATGGGATAGTTCTGGTGGACACATGGGATAGTACTGGTGGACACATGGGATAGTTCCAGTGGATACATGTGATAGTACTGGTGGACGCATGGGATAGTTCTGGTGGACACATGGGATAGTACTGGTGGACACATGGGATACTACTGGTGGACACATGGGATAGTAC
Source organism: Somniosus microcephalus (assembly GCF_052327205.1). Taxonomy (NCBI): domain Eukaryota; kingdom Metazoa; phylum Chordata; class Chondrichthyes; order Squaliformes; family Somniosidae; genus Somniosus; species Somniosus microcephalus. Next base: position 70,908,773 of record NC_140989.1, on the reverse strand, counting down.
TGGTGGACACATGGGATAGTTCCAGTGGATACATGTGATAGTACTGGTGGACACATGGGATACTACCGGTGGACACATGGGATAGTAGTGGTGGACACATGGGATAGTTCCAGTGGATACATGTGATAGTACTGGTGGACACATGGGATAGTACTACTGGTGGTCACATGGGATACTACTGGTGGTCACATGGGATACTACTGGTGGACACGTGATAGTTCTGGTGGACACATGGGATAGTACTGGTGGACACATGGGATACTACTGGTGGACACATGGGATAGTACTGGTGGACACATGGGATAGTTCCAGTGGATACATGTGAAAATACTGGTGGACACATGGGATACGACTGGTGGACACATGGGATAGTAGTGGTGGACACATGGGATAGTTCCAGTGGATACATGTGATAGTACTGGTGGACACATGGGATAGTACTACTGGTAGTCACATGGGATACTACTGGTGGACACGTGATAGTTCTGGTGGACACATGGGATAGTACTGGTGCACACATGGGATAGTAGTGGTGGACACATGGGATAGTTGCGGTGGATACATGTGATAGTAGTGGTGGACACATGGGATACTACTGGTGGACACATGGGATAGTACTGGTGGACACATGGGATGGTACTGGTGGACACATGGGATACTTTTGGTGGACACATGGGATAGTACTGGTGGACATATGGGATAGTACTGGTGGACACGTGGGATTGTACTGGTCGTCACATGGGGTAGTACTGGTGGACACTTGTGCTACAACTGGTGGACACATGGGATACTACTGGTGGACACATGGGATAGTACTGGTGGACACATGGGATACTACTGGTGGACAGAAAGATACTACTGGTGGACACATGATGTAGTAATACTTATGGACACATGGGATAGTACTTCTGGTGGACACATGGGATACTACTGGTGGACAGAAAGATACTACTGGTGGACACATGATGTAGTAATACTTATGGACATATGGGATAGCACTACTGGTGGACACATGGGATAGTACAGGTGGACACATGGGATGCTACTGGTGGACAGAAAGATACTACTGGTGGACACATGATGTAGTAATACTTATGGACACATGGGATAGTACTTCTGGTGGACATATGTGATAGTACTATTGGTGGACATATGGGTTACTACTGGTGGACACATGGGATTCTACTAGTGGACACATGGAATAGTACTGGTGGACACATGGGATAGTACTTCTGGTGGACACAAGGGATACTACTGGTGGACAGAAAGATACTACTGGTGGACACATGATGTAGTAATACTTATGGACATATGGGATAGCACTACTGGTGGACACATGGGATAGTACAGGTGGACACATGGGATGCTACTGGTGGACAGAAAGATACTACTGGTGGACACATGATGTAGTAATACTTATGGACACATGGGATAGTACTTCTGGTGGACATATGTGATAGTACTATTGGTGGACATATGGGTTACTACTGGTGGACACATGGGATTCTACTAGTGGACACATGGAATAGTACTGGTGGACACATGGGATAGTAGTGGTGGTCATATTGGATACTACTGGTGGACACATGGGATATTACTGGTGGACACATGGGATAATACTACTGGTGGACACCTGGGATACTACTGGTGGACACATGGGATACTATTGGTGGACACATGGGATACTACTGGTGGACACATGGGTTATTACTGGTGGACACATGGGATACTACTGGTGGACACATGGGAAATTACTGGTGGACACTTGGGATAGTACTGGTGGACACATGGGATATTACTGGTGGACACATGGGATATTACTGGTGGACACATGGGATAATACTACTGGTGGACACCTGGGATACTACTGGTGGACACATGGGATACTTTTGTGTGGACACATGGGATACTACTGGTGGACACATGGGATACTATTGGTGGACACATGGGATAGTACTGGTGGACACATGGGATAGTACAGGTGGACACATTGGATACTACTGGTGGACACATGGGATACTACTGGTGGACACATGGGATAGTACTGCTGGACACATGGGATACTACTGGTGGACACATGGGATAGTACTGGTGCACAGATGGGATAGTAGTTGCGGACACATGGGATAGTTGCGGTGGATACATGTGATAGTAGTGGTGGACACATGGGTTACTTTTGCTGGACACATGGGATAGTACTGGTGGACACATGGGATAGCACTGGTGGACACATGTGATAGTACTACTGGTGGACACATGGGGTAGTACTGGTGGACACATGTAATAGTACTGGTGGACACATGGGATAATACTGGTGGACACATGGGATACTACTGGTGGACACATGGGATAGTAGTGGTGAACACATGTGTTAGTAGTGATGGACACATGGGATACCACTGGTGGACACATGGGATAGTAGTGGAGGACACATGGGACTATAGTGGTGGCCACATGGGATAGTAGCAGTGCACACGTGCTAGTAGTGGTGGGCACATGGGATACTACTGGTGGACACATGGGATCCTACAGGTGGACACATGGGATACTACTGGTGGACACATGAGATACCAGTGGTGGACGCATAGTGTAATAATACTGGTGGACACATGGGATAGTACTGGTGCACACATGGGATAGTAGTTGTGGACACATGGGATAGTTGCGGTGGATACATGTGATAGCAGTGGTGGACACATGGGATACTTTTGCTGGAAACATGGGATAGTACTGGTGGACACATGGGATAGTACTGGTGGACACATGGGATAGTACTACTGGTGGACACATGGGATGGTACTGGTGGACACATGGGATGGTACTAGTGGACACATGGGATAGTAGTGATGGACACATGGGATAGTTCTGGTGGACACATGCGACACTACTGGTGGACACATTGGATAATACTACTGGCGGACACATGGGATAGTACTGGTGGACACATGGGATATGACTAGTGGACACATGGGTTTGTACTGGTGAACACATGGGATAGTACTACCGGTGGACACATGGGGTAGTACTGGTGAACACATGGGATAGTGCTACCGGTGGACACATGGGATAGTACTGGTGAACACATGTGATACTACTGGCGGACACAAAGATACTACTGGTGAACACATGATGTCGTCATACTTATGGACACATGGGATAGTAGTTCTGGTGGACACGTGACAGTACTATTGGTGGACATACAGGTTACTACTGGTGGACACATGGGACTCTACTGGTGGACACATGGGATAGTACTGGTGGACACATGGGATACTACTGGTGGACACATCGGATATTACTGGTGGACGCATGGGATACTACTGGTGGACACTTGGGATACTACTGGGGGACACATGGGATAGTAGTGGTGAACATATGTTATAGTAGTGGTGGACACATGGGATACTACTGGTGGACACATGGGTTAGTACTGGTGGACACATGGGATAGTAGTGTTGGACACATGGGACTGTAGTGGTGGCCACATGGGATAGTAGTGGTGGACACATGGGATACTATTGGTGGACACATGGGATAGTACTGGTGGACACATGGGATACTACTGGTGGACACTTGGGATACTACTGGGGGACACATGGGATAGTAGTGGTGAACACATGTTATAGTGGTGGTGGACACATGGAATACTACTGGTGGACACATGGGATAGTACTGGTGGACACATGGGATAGTAGTGTTGGACACATGGGACTGTAGTGGTGGCCACATGGGATAGTAGTGGTGGACACATGGGATACTACTGGTGGACACATGGGATAGTACTGGTGGATGCATGGGATAGTATTGGTGGACACATGGGATAGTACTAGTGGACACATGGAATACTATTGGTGGACACATGGGATAGTACTACTGGTGGACACATGGGATAGTGCTACTTTTGGACACATGGGATAGTACTACTGGTGGACACATGGGATAGTACTACTGGTGGACATATGGGATAATATTGGTGAACACATGGGATAGTATTGGTGGACACATGGGATAGTACTGGTGGACACGTGATAGTACCACTGGTAGACACGTGATAATACTACTGGTGGACACATGGGATAGTACTCTGGTGGACAAATGGGACACTACTGATGAACACATGGGATAGGATTGATGAACACATGGGATTGCACTGGTGGACACATGGGATACTACTGGTGGACACATGGGATAGTACTGGTGGACACATGGGACACTACTGGTGGACACATGGGATACTACTGGTGGCCACATGGGATAGTGCAGGTGGACACATGGGATACTACTGATGGACACATAGGATACCACTGGTGGACACATGGGATAGTACTGGTGGACACATGGGATAGAACTGGTGGACACATGGGATACTACTGATGGACACATGGGATACTACTGGTGAACACATGTGATAGTAGTGGTGGCCACATGGCATAGTAGTGGTGGCCACGTGATAGTAGTGTGGGCACATGGGATACTACTGGTGGACACATGGGGTACTACTGGTGGACACATGGGATACTACTGGTGGACACATGGGATAGCAGTGGTGAACACATGTGATTGTACTACTGGTTGACACATGGGTTAGTACTGGTGAACACATGGGATACTACTGGTAGACACATGAGATACCACTGGTGGACACATGGTGTATTAATACTGGTGGACACGTGGGATAGTACTACTGGTGAACACATGGGATACTACTGGTAGACACATGAGATACCACTGGTGGACACATGGTGTATTAATACTGCTGGACACGTGGGATAGCACTGGTGCACACATGGGATAGTAGTGGCGGACACATGGGGTAGTTGGGTTGGATACATGTGATAGTAGTGGTGGACACATGGGATTCTACTGGTGGACACATGGGATAGTGCTTGTGGACACATGGGATAGTACTGGTTGACACATGGGCTACTACTGGTGGACACATGGGATAGTTCTGGTGGACACATGGGATGCTACTGGTGGACACATGCGATACTACTGGTGGACACGTGATAGTTCTGGTGGACACATGGGACACTACTCTAATTCTGGGGAATGTAGCCGGGCAAGTGGTGGAAGTATCAGTAGGAGAGCATTTTGGCGACAGTGACCATAATTCGGTGAAATTTAAGGTGGTCATGGAAAAAGACAAAGACGGCCCGGAAATAAGGGTTCTAAATTGGGGGAAGGCCGATTTTAATATGATAAGGCAGGATCTGGCCAAAGTGGACTGGGAGCAGCTACTTATAGGAAAATCCACATCAAAACAGTGGGAGACTTTCAGAAGGGAAATAGAGAGAGTACATCGCCAACATGTTCCTGTAAAGGTCAAGGGTGGGACCAACAAGCAAAGGGAACCTTGGATGACAAGGGAGATACAAAAATGCATTAGAAATAAAAGGGGGGCTTTTGGCAGTTACAAAAGACTAAAGACGGAAGAAGCCCTAGAGGAGTATAAAAAGTGCAGGGGCATACTTAAAAAAGAAATTAGGAGGGCGAGGAGGGGCCATGAAATAACACTGGCGAGCAAAATAAAGGAAAATCCTAAGATGTTTTATAAGTATATTAAGGGCAAGAGGATAACCAGGGAAAGGGTAGGGCCCATTAGGGACCAAAGTGGCAATCTGTGTGTAGAACCAGATGATGTAGGCGGGGTTTTAAATGAATTTTTTGCATCTGTGTTCACTATGGAGAAAGACGATGCAGACATAGAAATCGGGCAAGGGGATTGTGACATACTTGAACATATTAGCATCGAGAGGGAGGAGGTGCTAGCGGTTTTAGCAGGCCAAAAAGTCGATAAATCCCCAGGCCCGGACGAGATGTATCCCAGGTTGCTGTGGGAGGCAAAGGAGGAGATTGCAGGGGCTCTGACACAAATTTTCAGAACCTCTCTGGCCACAGGGGATGTACCAGAGGACTGGAGAACAGCTAATGTAGTACCATTATACAAGAAGGGTAGCAGGGATAAACCAGGGAATTACAGGCCAGTGAGCCTAACATCTGTGGTAGGGAAATTATTGGAAAAAATTCTGAGGGACATAATTAGTCTCCACTTGGAGAGGCAAGGATTAATCGGGGATAGTCAGCATGGCTTTGTCAAGGGTAAATCATGTCTGACAAATCTGATTGAATTTTTCGAGGGGGTGACTAGGGAGGTGGATGAGGGAAATGCTGTGGATGTGGTTTACATGGACTTCAGTAAAGCTTTTGACAAAGTCCCGCATAGGAGACTGGTCAAGAAGGTAAGAGCCCATGGGATCCAGGGTGCCTTGGCGCGTTGGATCCTAAACTGGCTGAGTGGCAGGAGGCAGAGGGTGATGGTCGAAGGTTGCTTTTGTGACTGGAAGCCTGTGTCCAGTGGGGTACCTCAGGGATCGGTGCTGGGTCCCTTGTTGTTTGTGATCTACATAAATGATTTGGATGAGAATGTAAAAGGGATGATCAGTAAGTTTGCAGATGACACGAAAATTGGTGGGGTGGTAAATTGCAAGGGGGAAAGCCTCAGGCTACAGGACGATATAGACGGGTTGGTCAGATGGGTGGAAAAGTGGCAAATGGAATTTAACCCTGAAAAGTGCGAGGTGATGCATTTTGGACGGACAAATAAGGCAAGGGAATACACAATGAGTGGTAGGACCCTAGGAAGTACAGAGGGTCAGAGGGACCTCGGTGTACATGTACATAGATCTCTGAAGGCAGCGGAACAAGTAGATAAGGTGGTTAAAAAGGCATATGGGATACTTGCCTTCATTAGCCGAGGCATAGAATATAAGAGCAGGGAGGTTATGATGGAGCTGTACAAAACGCTGGTGAGGCCACAGCTGGAGTACTGTGTGCAGTTCTGGTCGCCTCACTATAGGAAGGATGTGATTGCTTTGGAGAGGGTGCAGAGAAAATTCACCAGGATGTTACCTGGGATGGAGCGCCTCAGCTATGAAGAAAGACTAAACAGGCTGGGGTTGTTTTCCTTGGAGCAAAGAAGGCTGAGGGGGGACCTGATTGAGGTGTACAAAATGATGAGGGGCATAGATAGGGTAGACAAAGAGGAACTTTTCCCCTTAGTAGGGGGGTCAATAACAAGGGGGCATAGATTCAGGGTAAGGGGCAGGAGATTTAGAGGGGATTTGAGGAGGAACTTTTTCACCCAGAGGGTGGTTGGAATGTGGAACTCAATGCCTAAAAGGGTGGTAGAGGCAGGAACCCTCACAACATTCAAGAAGCATTTGGATGAGCACTTGAAATGCCATTGCATACAAGGCTATGGACCAAATGCTGGAAAATGGGATTAGACTGGACAGGGATGGATGGGCGGCGCAGACACGATGGGCCGAAGGGCCTCTTTCTGTGCTGTAAAACTCTATGACTCTATGACTCTGTGACTGCTAGTGGACACATGGGATAATACTGCTGGTGGACACATGGGATAGTACTGGTGGCCACATGGGATACTACTAGTGGACACATGGGATAATACTGCTGGTGGACACATGGGATAGTACTGGTGCACACATGGGATACTACTAGTGGACAAATGGGGTAGTACTTGTGAACACATGGGATACTACTGGTGGACACATGGGATACTACTAGTGGACACATGGGATAATACTGCCGGTGGACACATGGGATAGTACTGGTGCACACATGGGATACTACTAGTGGACACATGGGATAGTACTGGTGGACACATGGGATACTACTGGCGGACACATGGGATACTACTGGTGGACACATGGGATAGTAGTGGTGGACACATGGGAAAGTACTGGTGGACTCATGGGATAGTACTGGTGGACACTTGGGATACTACTGGTGGACACATGGGATACTACTGCTGGACACATGGGATACTACTGGTGGACACATGGGATAGTACTACTGGTGGTCACATGGGATACTACTGGTGGACACGTGATAGTTCTGGTGGACACATGGGATACTACTGGTAGACACGTGAGATACCACTGGTGGACACATGGTGTATTAATACTGGTTGACACGTGGGATATTACTACTGGTGGACACATGGGATAGTACTACTGGTGGACACATGGGATACTACTACTGGTGCACAGATGGGATACTACTGGTGGACACATGGGATAGTACTGGTGGACATATGGGATATTACTACTGGTGGGCACATGAGGTACTACTGGTGGACACATGGGATTCTACTGGTGGACACATGGGATAGTACTACTGGTGGACACATGGGATAGTACTACTGGTGGACATATGGGATAATATTGATGAACACATGGGACAGTATTGGTGGACACATGGGATAGTACTGGTGGACACGTGATAGTACTACTGGTAGACACGTGATAATACTACTGGTGGACACATGGGATAGTACTCTTGTGGACACATGGGACACTACTGATGAACACATGGGGTAGTATTGATGAACACATGGGATAGCACTGGTGGACACATGGGATACTACTGGTGGACACATGGGATAGTACTGGTGGACACATGGGACACTACTGGTGGACAAATGGGATACTACTGGTGGCCACATGGGATAGTGCAGGTGGACACATGGGATACTACTGATGGACACATGGGATACTACTGGTGGACACATGGGATAGTAGTGGTGAACACATGTGATAGTAGTGGTGGACACATGGGATAGTACTGGTGGACACATGGGATACTACTGATGGACACATAGGATACTACTGGGGGACACATGTGATAGTACTGGTGGACACATGGGACAGTACTGGTGGACACATGGGATACTACTGATGGACACATGTGATACTACTGGTGAACACATGTGATAGTAGTGGTGGCAACATGGCATAGTAGTGGTGGCCACGTAATAGTAGTGGTGGGCACATGGGATACTACTGGTGGACACATGGGGTACTACTGGTGGACACATGGGATACTACTGGTGGACACATGGGATAGCAGTGGTGAACACGTGATAGTACTACTGGTTGACACATGGGTTAGTACTGGTGAACACATGGGATACTACTGGTAGACACATGAGATACCACTGGTGGACACATGGTGTATTAATACTGGTGGACACGTGGGATAGCACTGGTGCACACACGGGATAGTAGTGGCGGACACATGGGGTAGTTGCGGTGGATACATGTGATAGTAGTGGTGGACACATGGGATACTACTGGTGGACACATGGGATAGTGCTGGTGGACTCATGGGATAGTACTGGTTGACACATGGGCTACTACTGGTGGACACATGGGATAGTTCTGGTGGACACATGGGATGCTACTGGTGGACACATGCGATACTACTGGTGGACACGTGATAGTTCTGGTGGACACATGGTACACTACTAGTGGACACATGGGATAATACTGCTGGTGGACACATGGGATAGTACTGGTGGACACATGGGATACTACTAGTGGACACATGGGATAATACTGCTGGTGGACACATGGGATAGTATTGGTGCACACATGGGATACTACTAGTGGACAAATGGGGTAGTGCTGGTGAACACATGGGATACTACTGGTGGACACATGGGATACTACTAGTGGACACATGGGATACTACTAGTGGACACATGGGATAATACTGCTGGTGGACACATGGGATAGTACTGGTGCACACATGGGATACTACTAGTGGACACATGGGATAATACTGGTGGACACATGGGATACTACTGGCGGACACATGGGATACTACTGGTGGACACATGGGATAGTAGTGGTGGACACATGGGATAGTACTGGTGGACACATAGGATAGCACTGGTGGACACTTGGGATACTACTGGTGGACACATGGGATAGTACTGCTGGACACATTGGATACTACTGGTGGACACATGGGATAGTACTACTGGTGGTCACATGGGATACTGCTGCTGGACACATGGGATACTACTGGTGGACACATGGGATAGTACTACTGGTGGTCACATGGGATACTACTGGTGGACACTTGATAGTTCTGGTGGACACATGGGATACTACTGGTAGACACATGAGAAAGCACTGGTGGACACATGGTGTATTAATACTGGTTGACACGTGGGATAGTACTACTGGTGGACACATGGGCTAGTACTACTGGTGGACACATGGGATAGTACTGGTGTAAACATGGGATAGTACTACTGGTGGGCACATGAGGTACTACTGGTGGACACATGGGATACTACTACTGGTGCACAGATGGGATACTACTGGTGGACACATGGGATATTACTGGTGGATACATGGGATAGTACTGGTGAACACATTGGATGGTAGTAGAGGACACCTGGGATACTACTGGTGGACAGATGGGATAGTAGTGGAGGACACATGGGACTGTAGTGGTGCCCACATGGGATAGTAGCGGTCGACACGTGATAGTAGTGCTGGGCACATGGGTTACTACTGGTGCACACATTGGATACTACTGATGGACACATGGGATAGTACTGGTGGGCACAAGAGGTACTACTGGTGGACACATGTGATAGTACTACTGATGGAGACATGGCATAGTACTGGTGGGCACATGAGGTAATACTGGTGGACACATGGGACACTACTACTGGTGCACAGATGGGATACTACTGGTGGACACATGGGAAAGTACTGGTGGGCACATGAGATACCACTGGTGGACACATTGGATACTACTGGTGGACACTTGGGATAGTAATGTTGAACACATGGGATGGTAGTGGAGCACACCTGGGATACTACTGGTGGACACATGGGATAGTGGTGGAGGACACATGGGACTGTACTGGTGCCCACATGGGATCGTAGCGGTGGACACATGATAGTAGTGGTGGGCACATGGGATAATACTGGTGGACACATGGGATACTATTGGCGGACACATGGAATATTATTGGTGGGCACATTGGATATTACTGGTTGTCACATTGGATACTACTGGTAGGCACATGAGATACCACTGGTGGACACATGGTGTATTAATACTGGTTGACATGTGGGATAGTACTACTGGTGGACACATGGGATAGTACTGGTGGACACATGGGATAGTACTGGTGCACACATGGGATAGTAGTTGTGGACACATGGGATAGTACTGGTGGACACATGGGATAGTACTGGTGGAGACATGGGATACCACTGCTGGACACATGGGATACTACTGGTGGACAAATGGGATACTACTGGTGGACACATGGGATAGTACTGGTGGACACATGGGATACCACTGCTGGACACATGGGATACTACTGGTGGACAAATGGGATACTACTGGTGGACACATGGGATAGTTCTGGTGGACACATGGGATAGTACTACTGGTGGTCTCATGGGATACTACTGGTGGACACATGTGATAGTTCTGGTGCACACATGGGATACTACTAGTGGACACATGGGATAATACCGCTGGTGGACACATGGGATAGTACTGGTGCACACATGGGATACTACTAGTGGACACATGGGATAATACTGGTGGACAGATGGGATACTACTGGTGGACACATGGGATACTACTGGTGGACACGTGGGATAGTACTGGTCGACACATGGGATACTACTGGTGGACACATGAGATATTACTGGTGGACACATGGGATAGTACAGGTGGACACATGGGATAGTACTGGTGGACACATGAGATATTACTGGTGGACACATGGAATAGTACTGGTGCACACATGGGATAGTAGTTGTGGACACATGGAATAGTTGCGGTGGATACATGTGATAGTAGTGGTTGACACATGGGATACTTTTGCTGGACACATGGGATAGTACTGGTGGAAACATGGGATAGTACTGGTGGACACATGTGATAGTACTACTGGTGGACACATGGGATAGTACTGGTGGGCACATGTGGTACTACTGGTGGACACGTAGGATAGTATTACTGGTGCACACATGGGATACTACTGGTGGACACATGCGATAGTACTGGTGGACACATGGGATACTACTGGTGGACACATGGGATAGTAGTGGTGAACACATGTGATAGTAGTGGTGGACACATGGAATACTACTGTTGGAGACATGAGATAGTAGTGGAGGACACATGGGACTGTAGTGGTGGCCACACGGAATAGTAACGGTGGACACGTGATACTAGTTGGTGGGCACATGGGATACTACTGGTGGACACATGGGATACTACTGGCGGACACATGGGGTAGTACTGGTGAACACATGTGATATTACTACTGGTTGCCACAATGGAAAGTACTGGTGAACACATGGGATACTACTGGTGGACACAAATATACTACTGGTGGACACATGATGTAGTAATAATTATGGACACATGGGATAGTACTTCTGGTGGACACATATGATAGTACTATTGGTGGACACATGGGATACTACTGGTGGACACATGGGATAGTACTGGTGGACACATGGGATAGTACTGGTGGACACGTGTGATAGTAGTGGTGGTCACATGGGGTAGTACTGGTGGACACATGGGATACTACTGGTGGACACATGGGATACTACTGGTGGACACTTGGGATAGTACTGGTGGACACATGGGATACTACTGGTGGACACTTGGGATAGTACAGGTGGACGTATGGGTTACTACTGGTGGACACATGGGATTCTACTGGGGGACACATGGGATACTACTGGTGGACACAAGGGATAATACTACTGGTGGACACCTGGGATAGTACTGGTGGACACATGGGATTCTACTGGTGGACACATGGGAAACTGCTGGTGGTCACATGGGATACTACTGGTGGACACATGGGATATTACAGGTGGACACATGGGATAGCACTATTGGTGGACACACGGGATACTACTGGTGGACATATGGGATAGTACTGGTGGACACATGGGATATTACTGGTGGACACATGTGATAGTACTGGTGGGCACATGAGGTACTACTGGTGGACACATGGGATACTACTACTGGTGCACAGATGGGATACTACTGGTGGACACATGGGACAGTACTGTTGGACACATGGGATACTACTGGTGGACACATGGGATAGTACTGGTGGACACATGGTGTATTAATACTGGTTGACACGTGGGATAGTACTACTGCTGGACACATGGGATAGTACTATTGGTGGACACATGGGATACTACTGGTGGACTTATGGGATAGTACTGGTGGACACATGGGATATTACTGGTGGACACATGGGACACTACTGGTGGACACATGTGATAGTACTGCTGGGCACATGAGGTACTACTGGGGGACACATGGGATACTACTGGTGGACACATGGGACAGTACTGGTGGACACATGGGATACTACTGGTGGACACATGGGATAGTAGTGGTGAACACATGGGATAGTACTACTGGTGGTCAGATGGGATACTACTGGTGGACACATGGGATAGTAGTGGTGAACACATGGGATAGTACGACTGGTGGTCACATGGGATACTACTGGTGGACACATGGGATAGTACTGGTGCACACATGGGATACTACTAGTGGACACATGGGATAGTACTGGTGGACACATGGGATACTACTGGTGGACACATGGGATACTACTGGTGGACACATGGGATAGTAGTGGTGGACACATGGGGTAGTACAGGTGGACACATGGGATACTACTGGTGGACACATGGGATAATACTACTGGTGGACACCTGGGATAGTACTGGTGGACACGTGGGATAGTACTATTGGTGGACACATGGGATACTACTGGTGGACATATGGGATAGTACTGGTGGACACATGGGATATTACTGGTGGACACATGGGATAGTACTGGTGGGTACATGAGGTACTACTGGTGGACACGTGGGATACTACTACTGGTGCACAGATGGGATACTACTGGTGGATGTAAAGTCCGTGCCTCAATAATACACGGACTTCGGGAGAACAGTTTAAGAGGTACTTTACTGAGCAAGAGGCAGCTTGAAACTGAAACTACAGAAGCCTGCTAGGGCCTTTTATACAGGGGTGGTCACTGCCGGTACTGCAGTCTAAGACCAGTTATTCCCTTAAAGGGACAGACACAACAATTCCTCCCCTTTTAGATAAACAGTACATAACATTCATTTAACAACTAAATAATAACTAATTACAATTACAATTTTCTCAGTAATATATACATCAACTGGAATAGTCATTTATAAGTTCAGTCTTTGAGGAGGCTTCCTGATCCGGACTGGATAGCGCCTTTCTCGAGTATCCTGTTCTGGCGGTGGAGTCAATTCTGGCTCATTGTCATTGGTTGGTTCATCAGCTTCCAATACCCCTGCTTCTGAGGTAGAGGCAATCTGTACTTCGGGCTCATTACCAGGTGCACCTGCTCGTGGTATGGGTTTGGCTTGTTCCTGTGACTCTAGAATCTGGTCAGCATGGCGTCTCACGATGCTCTCTCCAACGTCCACTGTGTACATTAGGGGTCCCTGCTGTGTGCATATCGTGCCTGGCTGCCATTTTTCTGTTCGGTAGTCGCGGGCCAAGACTGGTTGCCCTATCTTGAAGCTCCTGGTTGGCTTCTCATTTATGTGCTGGAACTGCTTATCCTCAACATCTCGTCTTATGTTTGGTTTGAGCAAATCCAAGCGACATCTTAGTCTCCGGTTGAAAAACAGTACGGCTGGAGTTTGGTTGGTTACTGCATGTGTCGCATTCTGGTAAGCAAACAGGAAGTTATCCACCTTGTGTTGCAGTGGTATGTCGTCATTATACATTGCCTTTATGGCCTTTTTACAGGTCTGAACAAACCTCTCAGCCAATCCACTTGTGGCTGGATGATATGGGGCAGATGTGTAATGTTTCACCCCATTATTCTTCAGGAACCTCCGGAAATCCTCAGACACAAACTGTGGGCCATTGTCGGAACAGATCTGTTCTGGCAACCCATTCCTGGTGAAGATGGACCTTAGGACTGCAATAGTTTTCTCCGTGGTGGTGGAGGAAATTTTAATGACCTCTGGCCATTTCGAATGGGCGTCCACAGCGATTAGAAACATTGGCCTAGAAATTGAGTGGGCTTAGCGCCCATTTTGCGGCGCTAGAGGGCATTGCGCTGGACTTACAGCCGGTTTTGAAATTGACTAGGGCCCAACATCGGCGTTACACCGGTAGCGCTGCGCCGGCACCGATGACGTCATCGGTGTGCGCAGCGTCCTGGTTGCCGTGGTGACGGGCCCCAGCGCCGAAATTCAGTTGCGGCCGCCTCGCCCGTGGCAGCCGCAACTAAGACTCTGGCAACAGAGTCTTGCACGACTTTGCGCCGGCGCATAAAGGTGGAGCGGCGGCCGGCCGCTTTCCCGCCGGCCGCCTGCCCGCACCTCCCTCCCCGGACTCCCCCACCGCCCCCCCGCGGAACAGATGCTTCTCGGCTGCGAGCCCGGCACTTCCCCGAGGTGCCGGGCTCATTTTTGTGGCGATTTAACCGGCCTGCGGGCGGGCGCAGGCAGCTCCTCCTTAACTGAAGGAGGAGGCCTGCACTTCCCGAGCCTGCCACACCGCATCGGGCGCCGCAGCGCCGGAATAGCGCCGCAATGCGGCGCGTAGCGCCAGTTTTCAGGCGCAAACAGCCTTCAGTAGCGCCGGCAGCCGTTTGGGCGCGGCGCTACTTAATTTTTGGCGCGCACAGCGCGACTTAGCACCGGCGCTAAATTTCCGGCGTTAAGCCCCGGCGCAGCGCAAACTCAATTTCTAGGCCATTGAGTCCATAAATGGACCAGCGAAATCAATGTGTACCCGTTGCCATGGAGATGAGGGCCACTCCCATGGATGTAGCGGGGCCGGTGGTGGAGCGTTTTGGACCTTCTGGCATCCTGTGCATCTCTTGGTCATATCCTCGATTTCTTTATCGATTCCCGGCCACCACACAAACGCCCTGGCTAGGCTCTTCATTTTTACCCCTCCCAGATGACCCTCGTGAAGCTCATTGAGTACTCTATCTCTCAACTTGGGTGGAATTACCACTCGGGATCCACACATCCAGGTTCCCCGGCACACTGACAGCTGTTCCCTCCTTGGCGAGAATGCTGGCAACAGTGAGTCGCCATATGCTGGCCATCCCTTCACCGTCAAATCATAGACCCGAGAGAGTGTCGGGTCATTTCGGGTTTCCTTCTCAATACTTGCATTTGTAACAGGCAAACATTCGACTATGGTCGCATGGAATATCTCCACCGGGTCCACTGCAGGTGCTTCTTCCGCCGTAGGCAACGGTAGGCGCGACAGCCCATCAGCGTTTCCATGTTGTTTCGTACCTTTGTACTCTATGTCATACTGATGTGCCCCTAGAAAAAGTGACCATCTTTGTAGCCGTTGCGCCGTCATCACCGGAACGCCCTTCTTTGGGTTAAAAATTGAGACCGGGGGTTGATGATCAGTCAATAGCGTGAATTTCTGCCCGTGCAGATAGTGATTGAACTTCTTCACCCCCCACACCAGGCTGAGGGCCTCCCTGTCAATCTGGGCATAGTTACGCTCGGCTGAGGTTAGCGAGCGCGATGCAAAGGCTATTGGCCTCTCTGAACCGTCACGGAATTTGTGTGACAGCACCGCTCTAATGCCGTAAGGTGACGCATCACATGCCAACCGAATCGGTAGTGTTGGGTTGTAGTGGGCCAATACTTCTTTTGAAGTGATTTGGCATTTATATTCCTGAAAGGCACGCTTACACTCATCACTCCATTTCCATGGTACACCAGTTTGAAGGAGGGCATTCAGTGGGTGCAGAATTGTAGATAAATTCGGCAAGAACTTATGGTAGTAGTTCACCAACCCGAGGAACGACCTCAGTTGCGACACATTTTCTGGTGCTGGAGCCTTGACTACAGCCTCAATCTTGTCCGGCGACTTATGCAACCCTTCCTCATCAATCATGTGGCCACAATACGAGATTTGTCTCCTGAAGAACTCGCATTTGGGACGGTTAGCTCGTAGCCCATATTCCTGCAGTCTTGTGAGCACCTGTTCCAGGTTGGCAAGGTGTTCATTGTCATTTTCGCCCGTAACCAGAATGTCGTCCAAATAACACTAGGTCCCCGGGATCCCTTGCAGGACTTGTTCCATTGCCCTCTGCCACATAGCCGGGGCCGATGCTACCCCAAATACCAGTCGATTGTATTGGTAAAGGCCTTTGTGAGTGTTTATCGTGAGGTATTTCCTAGATGCTTCTTCCGCCTCCATTTGTAGATACGCTTGAGCCAGGTCAATCTTTGTAAAACGTTTCCCTCCAGATAGTGAGGCGAAAATATCTTCTATCCGCGGAAGCGGATACTGTACTGTGTGCAGGACTGGGTTCACAGTCACCTTGAAGTCCCCACAGATGCAAACCTTCCTTGGCTCCCCAGGCGTGCTGCTCAATGCTTTCTTCATTACAGGAACGATGGGTGTGGCCCACTCGCACCAGTCCACCTTAGACAGCACCCCCGAACGCTCCAGACTCTCCAGTTCAGCTTCCACAGCTGGGCGTATCGCGTATGGCACCGGTCTGGCCTTGAAAAATTTTGGGGTTGCGTTATCCTCAATCTTTATGGTTGCCTTTACTCCTTTTAGAGTCCCAAGTCCTTGTTGGAACACCTCTTCCACGTCAGATAGAATTTGTGACAGAGGTCCAGGTGCGACGTCATCATCTTTTTTGTCAGTCACAGTTGGTGCCAGAATGGAATGCCAATCCAATTGTAGTCTTCGGATCCATTCACATCCCAATAATGGTGGTCCTCCATCTCGTAGTATATACATGTATAGTTTCTGTGTGTCCTTTCCGTTATATTCAACTGGCACCCTTATTTTTCCTCTGGGGTAGACCTTTTGCCCCGTGTATGTCTTCAATACAATGGACGTGTCCTTTAAGGGTATGTGTGAGAATAGCCGCTCATAGTCTCGTCGATTCATGACAGTTAGTGCTGATCCTGTGTCCAATTCCATCTTCACTGGGGACGCTGCTATCATGAGGGTGACCCAAATGGTTCGGTGATCTTCTTTTGCGATCACGTTGTGTAACTTTAAACAACTTAGTCGCCTGCTCCCGGAGTCCTTATCACTCTCCTGATCTTCTGAACTACTATCTGTCAGTTTCTTTGCTTTCCTGTACTGTTCCTTAGTAGTTCTTGTCGTGTTGGTCTTCTTTCCCGACCTGCAGACTCTTGCTATATGTCCCATTTTCCCGCATTGCCTGCATATTTTGTCTTTAAACCAGTAGTCCTTCTGCTCATGGGTTGTTCTGCCGCAGCAATAGCACTTTTTGGCTCCATACGCCATTTCGTTAGCGCTGTATTCTTGTGGTTTCTGTTGTATTTCCGCAGCTCCCCGTGCTGCTGCTTCGTAGGATACTGCCACGCTGAAAGCCTGTTCTAGCGTCGGGTCCTTTTTTGAAAGTAGTTGTTTCTGGGTTCCTTCACTCTGGAGCCCGCAGACAAACTTATCCCGTAAGGTGTCTGCCAGTCCTGCTCCGAACTGGCAGTGATTCGATAACTTGCGTAGTTCCGTAAGATAGTCAGCATTGCTCTCATCTTTGTGCTGGTTTCTTTTATGGAACTTGAATCTTTCTGCTATCAGCAGTGGTGTAGGGCTTAGATGTTCCTGTAAGATATGAACAATCTCCTCAAAGCTTTTCTCCATTGGTTTAGCTGGGGTAATTAAATTCCGCAATAGGCCGTACGTACTCGCACCCATCAGATTTAATAATGCTGACGCCCTCTTTCCATCAGCCACCTCATTTGCCTTGCAGTACACTTCAATTCTTTCCACATACGTGGTCCAGTCTTCTACCTCGTTGTCGAAAGCAGTGATACTGCCACTTTTCGGCATCTTGGCCGATTTAAAATGGCGCCTCCCGCGCTTTTGCTTCTTCCCCAATGGAAAAAATGGCGCCTCCCGCGCTTTTGCTTCTTCCCCAACGGGATAAAATGGCGCCTCCCGCGCTTTTGCTTCTTCCCTTTACTGCCACGCTGCTCCTAGCATTCTACGGGGTAATGGCGGCGACCTGCGGCTTCGGCGCGTCTCGCTTTCCTTCCCCGTTTAGTTTCTCTCCGCTGTCCTGTTCTCGAGCACCGACCGCGCCCTGTGCGCTCCACCCTCTCTCTTGTTTTCTTTTCCCGGCGACGCTGCGCGGCCCGATTTGTAGAGCCGCTCGATCGAGCTTGAGCCCGCCACAGTCCGGAAGGGTCAGCGTGCTACCTGCTACCAGCACGATTCGCTGGAACCACAGTCTCTCCCGCAGTTCTTCAAACACCGATGGATTCTTTGGGCGGTTGCCCTCGGTCGACGCCCGTTGCTCAGACTACGACCTTCCAGGACCTTCCTTTCAGGCAAGATCCCCTTGAGATGATGCCACACTGCAGGTGAGTTCGAACTTACTCGTCGCCACTGTAAAGTCCGCGCCTCAATAATACACGGACTTCGGGAGAACAGTTTAACAGGTACTTTACTGAACAAGAGGCAGCTTGATACTGAAACTACAGAAGCCTGCTAGGGCCTTTTATACAGGGGCGGTCACTGCCGGTACTGCAGTCTAAGACCAGTTATTTCCTTAAAGGGACATACACAACAGTGGACACATGGGATACTACTGGTGGACACATGGGATAGTAGTGGAGGACACATGGGACTGCAGTGGTGCCCACATGGGATATTAGCGGTGGACACGTGATAGTAGTGGTGGGCACATGGGATACTACTGGTGGACACATGCGATACTACTGGTGGACACATGTGATAGTACTACTGATGGACACATGGGATAGTACTGGTGGGCACATGAGGTACTACTGGTGGACACATGGGATACTACTACTGGGGCACAGATGGGATAGTACTGGTGGACACATGGGATACTACGGGTGGACACATGGGATACTACTGGTGGACACATGCGATAGTATTGGTGAACACATGGGATGGTAGTACTGGTGGATACATGGGATGCTACTGGTGGACACGTGGGATAGTACTGGTGGTCACATGGGGTAGTACTGGTGGACACATAGGATACTACTGGTGGACACATGGGATCGTACTGGTGGACACATTGGATAGTACTGGTTCACACATGGGATAGTACTGGTGAACACATGGGATACTACTGGTGGACACAAAGATACTACTGGTGGACACATGATGTAGTAATACTTATGGACACATGGGATAGTACTTCTGGTGGACATATGTGATAGTACTATTGGTGGACATATGGGTTACTGCTGGTGGACACATGGGATTCTACTAGTGGACACATGGAATAGTAGTGGTGGACACATGGGATAGTAGTGGTGGTCATATTGGATACTACTGGTGGACACATGGGATACTACTGGTGGACACATGGGATACTACTGGTGGACACATGGGATACTACTGGTGGACACATGGGATACTACTGGTGGACACTTGGGATAGTACTGGTGGACACATGGGATAGTACTGGTTCACACATGGGATAGTACTGGTGAACACATGGGATACTACTGGTGGACACAAAGATACTACTGGTGGACACATGATGTAGTAATACTTATGGACACATGGGATAGTACTTCTGGTGGACACATATGATAGTACTATTGGTGGACATATGGGTTACTACTGGTGGAGACATGGGATTCTACTGGGGGACACATGGGATACTACTGGTGGACTCATGGGATACTACTGGTGGACACATGGGATAGTACTACTGGTGGTCACATGGGATAGTACTATTGGTGGACACATGGGATATTACTGGTGGACACATGGGATAATACTGGTGGACACATGTGATAGTACTATTGGTGGACACATGGGATAGTACTGGTGGACACATGGGATATTACTGGTGGACACGTGGGATAGTACTATTGGTGGACACATGGGATAGTACTGGTGGACACATGGGATATTAACGGTGGACGCATGGGATACTACTGGTGGGCACATGTGATAGTACTACTGATGGACACATGGGATAGTACTGGTGGGCACATGAGGCACTACTGGCAGACACATGGGATAGTATTGGAGGACACATGGGATTGTAGTGGTGCCCACATGGGATATTAGCGGTGGACACGTGATAGTAGTGGTGGGCACATGGGATACTACTGGTGGACACATGGGATACTATTGGTGGAAACATGGGATACCACTGGTGGACACATGGTGTATTAATACTGGTTAACACATGGGATAGTACTACTGCTGGACACATGGGATAGTACTATTGGTGGACACATGGGATATTACTGGTGGACACATGGGATACTACTGGTGGACACATGTGATAGTACTACTGATGGACACATGGGATAGTACTGGTGGGCACATGAGGTACTACTGGTGGACACATGGGATACTACTACTGGTGCACAGATGGGATAGTACTGGTGGACACATGGGATACTACGGGTGGACACATGGGATACTACTGGTGGACACATGCGATAGTATTGGTGAACACATGGGATGGGTGTGGAGGACACCTGGGATACTACTGGTGGAAACATGGGATAGTAGTGGAGGACACATGGGACTGTAGTGGTGCCCACATGGGATAGTAGCGGTGGACACGTGATAGTAGTGGTGGACACATGTGATAGTACTACTGGTGGACACATGGGGTAGTACTGGTGGGCACATGGGATACTACTGGTGGACACATGGGATACTACTGGTGGACACATGGGATAGTAGTGGTGAACACATGTGTTAGTTGTGGTGGACACATGGGATACTACTGTTGGAGACATGGGATAGAAGTGGAGGGCACATGGGACTGTAGTGGTGGCCACATGGGACTGTAGTGGTGGCCACGTTGGATAGTAATGGTGGACACGTGATAGTAGTGGTGGGCACATGGGATACTACTGGTGGACTCAAGGGATACCACTGGTGGATACATGGGATACTACTGGTAGACACATGGGATACTACTGGTGGACACATGGGATACTACTGGTGGACACATGGGATACTACTGGTGGACACTTGGGATAGTACTGGTGGACACATGGGATAGTACTGGTTCACACATGGGATAGTACTGGTGAACACATGGGATACTACTGGTGGACACAAAGATACTACTGGTGGACACATGATGTAGTAATACTTATGGACACATGGGATAGTACTTCTGGTGGACACATGTGATAGTACTATTGGTGGTCATATGGGTTACTACTGGTGAACACATGGAATTCTACTGGGGGACACATGGGATACTATTGGTGGACGCATCGGATACTACTGGTGGACACATGGGATACTACTGGTGGACTCATGGGATAGTACTACTGGTGGTCACATGGGATACTACTGGTGGACACATGGGATACTACTGGTGGTCACATGGGATACTACTGGTGGACACATGGGATACAACTGGTGGACATATGGGATAGTACTGGTAGACACATGGGATATTACTGGTGGACACATGGGATACTACTGGTGGGCACATGTGTTAGTACTACTGATGGACACATGGGATAGTACTGGTGGGCACATGAGGCACTACTGGTGGACACATGGGATACTACTGGTGGACACATGGGATAGTAGTGGAGGACACTTGGGACTGTAGTTGTGCCCACATGGGATATTAGCGGTGGACATGTGATAGTAGTGGTGGGCACATGGGATACTACTGGTGGACACATGGGATACTACTGGCAGACACATGGGATGGTACTGGTGGACACATTAGATACCACTGGTGGACACATGGTGTATTAATACTGGTTGACACGTGGGATAGTACTACTGGTGGACACATGGGATAGCACTATTGGTGGACACATGGGATACTACTGGTGGACATATGGGATAGTACTGGTGGACACATGGGATATTACTGGTGGACACATGGGATACTACTGGTGGACACATGTGATAGTACTACTGATGGACACATGGGATAGTACTGGTGGGCACATGAGGTACTACTGGTGGACACGTGGGATACTACTACTGGTGCACAGATGGGATACTACTGGTGGACAAAGGGATACTACTGGTGGACACATGCAATAGTATTGGTGAACACATGGGATGGTAGTGGAGGACACCTGGGCTACTACTGGTGGACACATGGGATAGTAGTGGAGGACACATGGGACTGTAGTGGTGCCCACATGGGATAGTAGCGGTGGACACGTGATAGTAGTGGTGGGCACATGGGATACTACTGGTGGACACATGGGATACTACTGGCGGGCACATGGGATAATACTGGTGGACACATGGGATACTACTGGTGGACACAAGGGATAGTACTGGTGGACACATGGGATAGTTCTGGTGGACACATGTGATAGTACTACTGGTGGACACATGGGATAGTACTGGTGTGCACATGAGGTACTACTGGCGGACAGATGGGATAGTATTGGTGCACACATGAGATAGCAGTTGTGCACACATGGGATAGTTGCAGTGGATACAAGTGACAGTAGTGGTGGACACATGAATTACTTTTGGTGGACACATGGGATACTACTGCTGGACAAATGGGATACTACTGGGGGACAAATGGGATACTACTGGTGGACAAATGGGATACTACTGGTGGACAAATGGGATACTGCTGGTGGACAAATGGGATACTACTGGTGGATAAGTGGGATACTGCTGGTGGACACGTGATAGTACTGGTGGACACATGGGACACTACTGGTGGACACATGGGATACTACTGGTGGACAAATGGGATACTGCTGGTGGACACATGTGATAGTACTGCTGGACACATGGGACACTACTGGTGGACACATGGGACAATACTACTGGTGGACATATGGGATAGTACTGGTGGACACATGGGATACTAAAGTTGGACACATGGGATAGTAGTGGTGGACACATGGGACTGTAGTGGTGGCCACATGGGACTGTAGTGGTGGCCACATGGGATAGTAGTGGTGGACACATGCTATACTACTGGTGGACACATGGCATAGTACTGGTGGACACATGGGACAGTATTTGTGGACACATGGGATAGTACTAGTGGACACATGGGATAGTACTGGTGGACACATGGGATCGTACTGGTGGACACATGGGATAGTACTAGTGGTCACATGGGATACTACTGGTGGACACATGTGATACTACTGCTGGACAAATGGGATGCTAGTGGTGGGCACATGGGCTAGTACTGGTGAACACATGGGATAGTAATGGTGGACACGGGATAGTACTGGTGGACACATGGGATAGTACTAGTGGTCACATGGGATACTACTGGTGGACACATGTGATACTACTGCTGGACAAATGGGATGCTAGTGGTGGGCACATGGGCTAGTACTGGGGAACACATGGGATAGTAATGGTGGACACATGGGATACTACTGGTGGATACATGAGATACTACTGGTGGACATATGGGATATTACTGGTGGACACATGGGATATTACTGGTGGACACATGGTGTACTACTGGTGGACACATGGTATAATACTACTGGTGGACACCTGGGATAGGACTGGTGGACACATGGGATACTACTAGTGGACACATGTGTTAGTACTGGTGAACACATGGAATAGTACTATCGGTAGACACATGGGATAGTACTGATGGACACATGTGATACTACTGGTGGACTCATGGGGTAGTACTGGTGAACACATGGGATAGAACTGATGAACACATGGGATACTAATGATGGTGGACACAAGGAATACTACTGGTGGACACATGAGATACCACTGTGGGTAACATGGAATCTTAATGGTGGACACATGTTTCAGTACTGGTGGACACGTGGGATAGTACTATTGGTGGACATATGGGATAGTACTGGTGGACATATGGGCTAGTACTGGTGGACGCATGGGATATTACTGGTGGACACATGGGATACTACTGGTGGACACATGTGATAGTACTACTGGTGCACAGATGGGATAGTGCTGGTGGACACATGGGATACTACTAGTGGACACATGTGATACTACTGGTGGACTCATGGGATATTACTGGTGGACACATGGGATACTACTGGTGGACACTTGGGATACTACTGGTGGACACATGGGATACTACTGGTGGGCACATGGGATACTACTGGTGGACACATGGGATACTACTGGTGGACACATTGGATACTACTGGTGGGCACATGGGATACTACTGGTGGACACATGGGATACTACTGGTGGGCACATGGGATACTACTGGTGGACACATGGGATACTACTGGTGGACACATGGAATACTACTGGTGGGCACATGGGATATTACTGGTGGACACATGGGATACTACTGGTGGACACATGGGATACTACTGGTGGACACATGGGATACTACTGGTGGACACATTGGATACGACTGGGTGACACATGGGATAGTACTGGTGAACACATGTGATAGTAGTGGTGTACACATGGGATACTATTGGTGGACACATGGGATAGTAGTGGTGGACACATGGGACACTACTGCTGGACTCATGGGATATTACTGGTGGCCACATGGGAAAGTACAACTGGTGGACACATGGGATAGTACTGGTGGACACATGAGGTACTACTGGTGGACACATGGGATAGTATTACTGGTGCACACGTGGGATACTACTGGTGGACACATGGGATAGTAGTGGTGGACACTTGGGATAGTACTGGTGGACACATGGGTTACTTCTGGTGGACACATGTGATAGTTCTATTGGTGGACATATGGGTTACTACTGGTGGACACATGGGATTCTACTGGTGGACACATGGGATACTACTGGTGGACACATGGGATATTACTGGTGGACACATGGGATACTACTGGTGGACACATGGGTTACTACTGGTGGACACATGGGATACTACTGGTGGACACATGGGATACTACTGGTGGGAACATGGGATACTACTGGTGGACACATGGGATACTACTGGTGGACACATTGGATACTACTGGTGGGCACATGGGATACTACTGGTGGACACATGGGATACTACTGTTGGGCACATGGGATAATACTGGTGGACACATGGGATACTACTGGTGGACACATGGGATACTACTGGTGGGCACATGGGATATTACTGGTGGACACATGGGATACTACTGGTGGACACATGGGATACTACTGGTGGACACATTGGATGCTACTGGGTGACACATGGGATAGTACTGGTGAACACGTGATACTAGTGGTGTACACATGGGATACTATTGGTGGACACATGGGATAGTAGTGGTGGACACATGGGACACTACTGCTGGACTCATGGGATATTACTGGTGGACACATGGGAAAGTACTACTGGTGGACACATGGGATAGTACTGGTGGACACGTGAGGTACTACTGGTGGACACATGGGATAGTATTACTGGTGCACACATGGGATACTACTGGTGGACACATGGGATAGTAGTGGTGGACACTTGGGATAGTACTGGTGGACACATGGGATGGTACTGGTTCACACATGGGATAGTACTGGTGAACACATGGGATAGTAGTGGAGGACACATGGGACTGTAGTGGTGCCCACATGGGATAGTAGCGGTGGACATGTGATAGTAGTGGTGGGCACATGGGATACTACTGGTGGACACATGGGATACTACTGGCGGACACATGGGATAGTACTGGTGGACACATGGGATACTACTGGTGGACACATGGGATAGTACTGGTGGACACATGGGATACTACTGGTGGACACAAGGGATAGTAGTGGTGGGCACATGGGATACTACTGGTGGACACATGGGATACTACTGGCGGACACATGGGATAGTACTGGTGGACACATGGGATACTACTGGTGGACACATGGGATAGTACTGGTGGACACATGGGATACTACTGGTGGACACATGGGATAGTACTGGTGGGCACATGAGGTACTACTGGTGGACACATGGGATAGTATTTCTGGTGCACACATGGGATACTACTGGTGGACACATGGGATAGTACTGGTGGACACATGTGATATTAGTGGAGGACACATGTGTCTCTAGTGGTGGCCACATGGGATAGTAACGGTGGACACGTAACTGTCGTGGTGGGCACATGGGATACTACTGGTGGACTCATGGGATACTACTGGCGGACACATGGGATAGTTGCAGTGGATACATGTGACAGTAGTGGTGGACACATGAATTACTTTTGGTGGACACATGGGACACTACTGCTGGACAAATGGGATACTACTGCTGGACAAATGGGATACTACTGGTGGACACATGGGATACTGCTGGT
Organism: Somniosus microcephalus; assembly: GCF_052327205.1. Classification (NCBI taxonomy): domain Eukaryota; kingdom Metazoa; phylum Chordata; class Chondrichthyes; order Squaliformes; family Somniosidae; genus Somniosus; species Somniosus microcephalus. The sequence goes on along the minus strand of NC_140989.1, from coordinate 70,881,628 downwards.
GGACACATGTGATAGTACTGGTGGACACATGGGACACTACTGGTGGACACATGGGATAATACTACTGGTGGACATATGGGATAGTACTGGCGGACACATGGGATACTACTGTTGGACACATGGGATAGTAGTGGTGGACACATGCTATACTACTGGTGGACACATGGGATACTACTGGTGGACACATGGGATACTACTGGTGGACACATGGAATACTACTGGTGGGCACATGGGATATTACTGGTGGACACATGGGATACTACTGGTGGACACATGGGATACTACTGGTGGACACATGGGATACTACTGGTGGACACATTGGATACGACTGGGTGACACATGGGATAGTACTGGTGAACACATGTGATAGTAGTGGTGTACACATGGGATACTATTGGTGGACACATGGGATAGTAGTGGTGGACACATGGGACACTACTGCTGGACTCATGGGATATTACTGGTGGCCACATGGGAAAGTACAACTGGTGGACACATGGGATAGTACTGGTGGACACATGAGGTACTACTGGTGGACACATGGGATAGTATTACTGGTGCACACATGGGATACTACTGGTGGACACATGGGATAGTAGTGGTGGACACTTGGGATAGTACTGGTGGACACATGGGATAGTACTGGTTCACACATGGGATAGTACTGGTGAACACATGGGATAGTAGTGGTGAACACATGTGTTAGTAGTGGTGGACACATGGGAGACTACTGCTGGAGACATGGGATACTACTGGTGGACACATGGGATACTACTGGTGGACACATGGGATATTACTGGTGGACACATGGGATACTACTGGTGGACACATGGGTTACTACTGGTGGACACATGGGATACTACTGGTGGACACATGGGATACTACTGGTGGGAACATGGGATACTACTGGTGGACACATGGGATACTACTGGTGGACACATTGGATACTACTGGTGGGCACATGGGATACTACTGTTGGGCACATGGGATAATATTGGTGGACACATGGGATACTACTGGTGGACACATGGGATACTACTGCTGGACTCATGGGATATTACTGGTGGACACATGGGAAAGTACTACTGGTGGACACATGGGATAGTACTGGTGGACACGTGAGGTACTACTGGTGGACACATGGGATAGTATTACTGGTGCACACATGGGATACTACTGGTGGACACATGGGATAGTAGTGGTGGACACTTGGGATAGTACTGGTGGACACATGGGATGGTACTGGTTCACACATGGGATAGTACTGGTGAACACATGGGATAGTAGTGGTGAACACGTGTTAGTAGTGGTGGACACATGGGATACTACTGGTGGAGACATGGGATAGTAGTGGAGGACACATGGGACTGTAGTGGTGGCCACATGGGATAGTAACGGTGGACACGTGATAGTAGTGGTGGGCACATGGGATACTACTGGTGGACTCACGGGATACCACTGGTGGATACATGGGATTCTACTGGTGGACACATGGGATACTACTGGTGGACACATGGGGTACTACTGGTGGACACATGGGATACTACTGGTGGACACATGGGATACTACTGGTGGACACTTGGGATAGTACTGGTGGACACATGGGATAGTACTGGTTCACACATGGGATAGTACTGGTGAACACATGGGATACTACTGGTGGACACAAAGATAATACTGGTGGACACATGATGTAGTAATACTTATGGACACATGGGATAGTACTTCTGGTGGACACATGTGATAGTTCTATTGGTGGACATATGGGTTACTACTGGTGGACACATGGGATTCTACTGGGGGACACATGGGATACTATTGATGGACGCATGGGAGACTACTAGTGGACACATGGGATACTACTGGTGGACTCATGGGATAGTACTACTGGCGGTCACATGGGATACTACTGGTGGACACATGGGATATTACAGGTGGACAGGTGGGATAGTACTATTGGTGGACACATGGGATACAACTGGTGGACATATGGCATAGCACTGGTAGACACATGGGATATTACTGGTGGACACATGGGATACTACTGGTGGGCACATGTGTTAGTACTACTGATGCACACATGGGATAGTACTGGTGGGCACATGAGGTACTACTGGTGGACACATGGGATACTACTGGTGGACACATGGGATAGTAGTGGAGGACACATGGGACTGTAGTTGTGCCCACATGGGATATTAGCGGTGGAAACGTGATAGTAGTGGTGGGCACATGGGATACTACTGGTGGACACATGGGATACTACTGGCGGACACATGGGATAGCACAGGTGGACTCATTAGATACCACTGGTGAACACATGGTGTATTAATACTGGTTGACACGTGGGATAGTACTACTGGTAGACACATGGGATAGTACTATTGGTGGACACATGGGATACTACTGGTGGACATATGGGATAGTACTGGTGGACACATGGGATATTACTGGTGGACACATGGGATACTACTGGTGGACACATGTGATAGTACTACTGATGGACACATGGGATAGTACTGGTGGGCACATGAGGTACTACTGGTGGACACATGGGATACTACTACTGGTGCACAGATGGGATATTACTGGTGGACACATGGGATACTACTGGTGGACACATGCGATAGTATTAGTGAACACATGGGATGGTAGTGGAGGACACCTGGGCTACTACTGGTGGACACGGTGGGCAGCACGGTGGCATAGTGGTTAGCACTGTTGCCTCACAGCGCCAGGGACCCGGGTTCGAATCTGGCCTCGGGCGACTGTCTGTGTGGAGTTTGCACATTCTCCCCGTGTTTGCGTGGGTTTTCTCCGGGTGCTCCGGTTTCCTCCCACACTCCAAAAATGTGCAGGTTAGGTTGATTGGCTATGATAAATTGACCCTTAGTGTTAGGGGGATTATATACGTGGGGTTACAGGGATAGGGTGGGATATGTGTTGGTGTAGAGGTTACGGGGATCGGGTGGGATATGTGTCGGTGCAGGCTCGATGGGCCGAAATGGCCTCAATCTGCACTGTGGGGTTTCTGTGATTTCTGTGATTCTGTGTGACACATGGGATAGTAGTGGAGGACACATGGGACTGTAGTGGTGCCCACATGGGATAGTAGCGGTGGACACGTGATAGTAGTGGTGGGCACATGGGATACCACTGGTGGACACATGGGATACTACTGGCGGACACATGGGATAGTACTGGTGGACACATGGGATACTACTGGTGGACACATGGGATAGTACTGGTGGACACATGGGATACTGCTGGTGGACACAAGGGATAGTAGTGGTGGGCACATGGGATACTACTGGTGGACACATGGGATACTACTGGCGGACACATGGGATAGTACTGGTGGACACATGGGATAGTACTGGTGGACACATGGGATAGTACTGGTGGACACATGGGATACTACTGGTGGACACATGGGATAGTACTGGTGGGCACATGAGGTACTACTGGTGGACACATGGGATAGTATTTCTGGTGCACACATGGGATACTACTGGTGGACACATGGGATAGTACTGGTGGACACATCTGATATTAGTGGAGGACACATGGGTCTCTAGTGGTGGCCACATGGGATAGTAACGGTGGACACGTAACTGTCGTGGTGGGCACATGGGATACTACTGGTGGACTCATGGGATACTACTGGCGGACACATGGGATAGTTGCAGTGGATACATGTGACAGTAGTGGTGGACACATGAATTACTTTTGGTGGACACATGGGACACTACTGCTGGACAAATGGGATACTACTGGTGGACACATGGGATACTGCTGGTGGACACATGGGATACTGCTGGTGGACACATGTGATAGTACTGGTGGACACATGGGACACTACTGGTGGACACATGGGATAATACTACTGGTGGACATATGGGATAGTACTGGCGGACACATGGGATACTACTGTTGGACACATGGGATAGTAGTGGTGGACACATGCTATACTACTGGTGGACACATGGGATAGTACTGGTGGACACATGGGACAGTATTTGTGGACACATGGGATAGTACTAGTGGACACATGGGATAGTACTGGTGGACGCATGGGATAGTACTGGTGGACACATGGGATAGTACTAGTGGTCACATGGGATACTACTGGTGGACACATGGGATACTACTGCTGGACAAATGGGATGCTAGTGGTGGGCACATGGGCTAGTACTTGTGTACACATGGGATAGTACTGGTGGACACGGGATAGTACTGGTGGACACATGGGATACTACTGGTGGACACATGAGATACTACTGGTGGACACATGGGATATTACTGGTGGACACATGGTGTACTACTGGTGGACACATGGTATAATACTACTGGTGGCCCCCTGGGATAGGACTGCTGGACACATGGGAGACTGCTAGTGGACACAGGTGTTAGTACTGGTGAACACATGGAATAGTACTACCGGTAGACACATGGGATAGTACTGATGGACACATGTGATACTACTGGTGGACTCATGGGGTAGTACTGGTGAACACATGGGATAGAACTGATGAACACATGGGATACTAATGATGGTGGACACAAGGAATACTACTGGTGGACACATGAACTACCACTGTGGATAACATGGAATCTTAATGGTGGACACATGTTTTAGTACTGGTGGACACGTGGGATAGTACTATTGGTGGACATATGGGATAGTACTGGTGGACATATGGGCTAGTACTGGTGGACGCATGGGATATTACTGGTGGACACATGGGATACTACTGGTGGACACATGTGATAGTACAACTGGTGCGCAGATGGGATAGTGCTGGTGGACACATGGGATACTACTAGTGGACACATGTGATACTACTGGTGGACTCATGGGATATTACTGGTGGACACATGGGATACTACTGGTGGACACATAGGATATTACTGGTGGACACATGGGATACTACTGGTGGACACATGGGATACTACTGGTGCACACATGGGATACTACTGGTGGCCACATGGGATACTACTGGTGGACACATGGGATACTACTGGTGGACACATTGGATACTACTGGTGGGCACATGGGATACTACTGGTGGACACATGGGATACTACTGGTGGGCACATGGGATACTACTGGTGGACACATGGGATACTACTGGTGGACACATGGGATACTACTGGTGGGCACATAGGATATTACTGGTGGACACATGGGATACTACTGGTGTACACATGGGATACTATTGGTGGACACATGGGATAGTAGTGGTGGACACATGGGACACTACTGCTGTACTCATGGGATATTACTGGTGGACACATGGGTAAGTACTACTGGTGGACACATGGGATAGTACTAGTGGACACATGAGGTACTACTGGTGGACACATGGGATAGTATTACTGGTGCACACATGGGATACTACTGGTGGACACATTGGATAGTACTGGTTCACACATGGGATAGTACTGGTGAACACATGGGATAGTAGTGGTGAACACATGTGTTAGTAGTGGTGGCCACATGGGATACTACTGGTGGAGACATGGGATAGTAGTGGAGGACACATGGGACTGTAGTGGTGGCCACATGGGATAGTAACGGTGGACACGTGATAGTAGTGGCGGGCACATGGGATACTACTGGTGGACTCACGGGATACCACTGGTGGATACATGGGATACTACTTGTAGACACATGGGATACTACTGGTGGACACATGGGATACTACTGGTGGACACATGGGATACTACTGGTGGACACATGGGATACTACTGGTGGACACTTGGGATAGTACTGGTGGACACATGGGATAGTACTGGTTCACACATGGGATAGTACTGGTGAACACATGGGATACTACTGGTGGACACAAAGATACTACTGGTGGACACATGATGTAGTAATACTTATGGACACATGGGATAGTACTTCTGGTGGACACATGTGATAGTACTATTGGTGGACATATGGGATACTACTGGTGGACACATGGGATACTACTGGTGGACTCATGGGATAGTACTGCTGGTGGTCACATGGGATACTACTGGAGGACACATGGGATACTACTGGTGGGCACATGTGTTAGTACTACTGGTGGACACATGGGATACTACTGGTGGACACATGGGATAGTAGTGGAGGACTCATGGTACTGTAGTTGTGCCCACATGGGATATTAGCGGTGGAAACGTGATAGTAGTGGTGGACACATGGGATACTACTGGTGGACACATGGGATACTACTGGCGGACACATGGGATAGTACTGGTGGACTCATTAGACACCACTGGTGGACACATGGTGTATTAATACTGGTTGACACGTGGGATAGTACTACTGGTGGACACATGGGATACTACTGGTGGACACATTGGATACTACTGGGTGACACATGGGATAGTACTGGTGAACACATGTGATAGTAGTGGTGTACACATGGGATACTATTGGTGGACACATGGGATAGTAGTGGTGGACACATGGGACACTACTGCTGTACTCATGGGATATTACTGGTGGACACATGGGTAAGTACTACTGGTGGACACATGGGATAGTACTAGTGGACACATGAGGTACTACTGGTGGACACATGGGATAGTATTACTGGTGCACACATGGGATACTACTGGTGGACACATTGGATAGTACTGGTTCACACATGGGATAGTACTGGTGAACACATGGGATAGTAGTGGTGAACACATGTGTTAGTAGTGGTGGCCACATGGGATACTACTGGTGGAGACATGGGATAGTAGTGGAGGACACATGGGATACTACTGGCGGACACATGGGATAGTACTGGTGGACTCATTAGACACCACTGGTGGACACATGGTGTATTAATACTGGTTGACACGTGGGATAGTACTACTGGTGGACACATGGGATACTGCTGGTGGACATATGGGATAGTACTGGTGGACACATGGGATATTACTGGTGGACACATGGGATACTACTGGTGGTCACATGTGATAGTACTACTGATGGACACATGGGATAGTACTGGTGGGCACATGAGGTACTACTGGTGGACACATGGGATACTACTACTTGTGCACAGATGGGATACTACTGGTGGACACATGGGATACTACTGGGGGACACATGCGATAGTATGGGTGAACACATGGGATGGTAGTGGAGGACACCTGGGCTACTACTGGTGGACACATGGGATAGTAGTGGAGGACACATGGGACTGTAGTGGTGCCCACATGTGATAGTAGCAGTGGACACGTGATAGTAGTGGTGGGCACATGGGATACTACTGGTGGACACATGGGATACTACTGGTGGACACATGGAATACTACTGGCGGACACATGGGATAGTACTGGTGGACACATGGGATACTACTGGTGGACACAAGGGGTAGTACTGGTGGACCCATGGGATAGTACTGGTGGGCACATGAGGTACTACTGGTGGACACATGGGATAGTATTACTTTTGCGCACATGGGATACTACTGGTGGACACATGGGATAGTACTGGTGGACACATGGGACAGTATTTGTGGACACATGGGATAGTACTTGTGGACACATGGGATAGTACTGGTGGACACATGGGATAGTACTGGTGGACACATGGGATAGTACTAGTGGTCACATGGGATACTACTGGTGGACACATGGGATACTACTGCTGGACAAATGGGATGCCAGTGGTGGGCACATGGGCTAGTACTGGTGAACACATGGGATATTACTGGTGGACACGGGATAGTACTGTTGGACACATGGGATACAACTGGTGGACACATGAGATACTACTGGTGGACATATGGGATATTACTGGTGGACACATGGGATATTACTGGTGGACACATGGTGTACTACTGGTGGACACATGGGCCTAGAAATTCAGTGCCCTTAGCACCGATTTTGCAGCGCTAGAGGGCCTAGCGCTGCAATTGGCGCCGGTTCCTAAATTGCCTGGGGCCCTACCGCGGCGGTAGACCGGTAGCGCTGCGCCGGCACCGATGACGTCATCGGTGTGCGCAGCGTCCCGGTTGCCGTGGTAACCCGGCCCCAAGCCGAAATTCAGTTGCGGCCGCCTCGCCAGTGGCAGCCGCAACTAAGACTCCGGCAAACGAATGCTGCCGGAGTCTGCACCGGCGCTTTAAGGAGGCGCGGCGGCCGGCCGCTTTCCCGCCGGCCGCCTGCCCGCAGCTCCCTCCCTGGACTTCTCCCCACCCCCCCCCGGAACAGATGCAAGCCCGGCACTTGTCCGAGGTGCCGGGCTCATTTTTGAGGAGATTTGCGCGGGCCGCGGCCGGGTGCAGGCAGCTCCTCCTTAACGGAAGGAGGAGGCCTGCACTTCCCGAGCCTGCCGCACCGCAGCGGGCGCCGCAGCGCCGGAATAGCGCCGCAATGCGGCGCGTTGCGCCAGTTTTCAGGCGCTAAAACCCTTCACTAGCGCCGGCAGCCGTTTGGGCGCGGCGCTACTGAATTTTTGGCGCGCGCAAAGGGACTTAGCGCCGGCGCTAACTTCCGGCGCTAAAGCCCTGGCGCAGCGCAAACTCAATTTCTAGGCCATGGTATAATACTACTGGTGGACACCTGGGATAGTACTGGTGGACACATGGGATACTACTAGTGGACACATGTGTTAGTACTGGTGAACACATGGGCCTAGAAATTCAGTATAGCCACATTTGGGGCGCTACCGCCGGGCGGCCGCTAATGTTTGCGCCCGGCGCAACTTCGCGCCACCTTCACCGATATTCAGTGGCATCGCCCCAAGAGGTTGCTGCTGCGCTAAAGCCGGCGATGCACGACTATCATTAGGCGCTAAGCCGGCGATCTGGGGCGCTAACACCGAAGACGGGCGCAGCGCATGTGCGGCGAGTTGCCCAATGAAGGCAGACACGCTGGCGCCGGTCAGCTCTTTAAGGGGAAGGGTCGACTTGTTTGGCTGCCATGCCCTGCACACTGCAGCCCTGAAGCAAGGCCTGACCATTGCTGGTTCATCAGTTCTACGCCCTCAACCATGGGGAAGCCCGCTATTCTTCCAAAGCCGATTGCACGCTCTTGCTGCTTGTCCAGGGTCATGGGGAAGGAGATGTACTGACGTCTCCTTCTGAAAAGGGCATTGTTCACCTGGCGGATGCAGCAATGTACCGCGAACTGGGAGATGTTGGCAATGTCCCCAGTCGCGGATTGGAAGGAGGCAGTGGCATCGAAGTTGAGAGCCACCGTCACCTTCACTGCCACTGACAGAGACGTCCTGCTCCTCAGCTGTGGCTGCAGATCTCTGCGAAGCAGGTGGCAGATCTCAGTGACCACCTCCCTTCTGAATCGCATCCTCCGAGCACACTGCTCCTCAGACATGTTGAGATATGAGAACTGCTGGCGGTATACCCTGGGTGGGTAAGGCCTCCTGTGCAGACACCTGTTGGCCAATCTCCATCTGGCCATGACTGGCACTCTCTCACGGCGTCTCTGATCCCTTTGAATGCAATGCAGAAAGCCAACGTGTCCACCCATTGCAGCCCCCATTATATGTGGCGACTCAAGGCTATGGCACTGAAAGTGAAAACCAAGTGCAAAGCTCTGGCCTGAAGCCACAAGTACCTGTGCAATCGCTGAGTCAAAGCAGAAAGCTCTCTGCCTTTGTCTCTCTCCAAATATCCGTCTCTCACACAGAGGGATTGGCACAAAATGGCTGCCACTTATACTGCAGGAGGAGTCCCCTTTAAAGAGCACCCCCCGCGCCCCGCGGCGACTGGGGACCGTTCCCCTCTACCAGTCGCTGGGGGCGCCAGGCGCAAAGAAGGGCGGCGCCACTGAATTTCCGGTTCGGGGCGCACAAAGGGCGTTGCACGATGAAATGACGTCAGGATCTGCGCGCGCAGCTGAACGCGCGCAAAGGCTTTGCGCCGCCGCTAAATCTTTACTGAAGTTGGGGAGAGGCGCAGATCACGCTGCGCCCGGCCGCTAGCCGCCTAGCGCCCCACATCTCCACCTCCTAAGGCGCTAGCGGCTGGCGCAAACAACTGAATTTCTAGGCCATGGAATAGTACTACCGGTAGACACATGGGATAGTACTGATGGACACGTCTGATACTACTGGTGGACTCATGGGGTAGTACTGGTGAACACATGGGATAGAACTGATGAACACATGGGATACTAATGATGGTGGACACAAGGAATACTACTGGTGGACACATGAGATAACACTGTGGGTAACATGGAATCTTAATGGTGGACACATGTTTTAGTACTGGTGGACACGTGTGATAGTACTATTGGTGGACATATGGGATAGTACTGGGGGACATATGGGCTAGTACTGGTGGATGCATGGGATATTACTGGTGGACACATGGGATACTACTGGTGGACACGTGATAGTACTACTGGTGCACAGATGGGATAGTGCTGTGGACACATGGGACAATACTAGTGGACACATGTGATACTACTGGTGGACTCATGGGATATTACTGGTGGACACATGGGATACTACTGGTGGACACATGGGATATTACTGGTGGACACATGGGATACTACTGGTGGACACATGGGATACTACTGGTGGGCACATGGGATACTACTGGTGGGCACATGGGGTACTACTGGTGGAGACATCGGATACTACTGGTGGGCAAATGGGATAATACTACTGGTGGACACATGGGATACTACTAGTGGACACATGGGTTAGTACTGCTAAACACATTGGATTGTACTACCAGTGGACACAATGGATAGTACTGGTGAACACATGGGGTAGTTCTACCGGTGGACACATGTGATACTATTGGTGGACACATGGGATAGTTCTACCGGTGGACACATGGGATACTGCTGGGGGACTCATGGGATAGTACTGGTGAACACATGTGATAGTACTGGTGGACACATGGAATACTACTGGTGGACACATGGGATATTACTGGTGGACACATGGGATACTGCTGGGGGACTCATGGGATAGTAGTGGTGAACACATGTGATAGTACTGGTGGACACATGGAATACTACTGGTTGACATATGGGATAGTACTGGTGGACACATGGGATACTACTGGTGGACACATGGGATACTACTGGTGGACACATGGGATACTACTGTTGGACACATGGGATAGTAGTGGTGGTCATATGGGGCAGTTGTGGTGATCACATGGGATAGTAGTGGTGGACACATGGGATATTACTGGTGGACACATGGGATACTACTGGTGGACACATGGGATAGTACTGGTGGACACTTGTGATACTACTGGTGGACACATGGGATACTACTGGTGGATACATGGGATAGTAGTGGAGGATATGGTGTATGTGCCTTTAAGAGCCCCAGGTGTGCGTAATGCCGGTAATTGCCACTTGGGCTATATAAGCCTGTGTATTGTGTATATCCTTTAGAAACCCCCCCCCAGACTTGCTTAGTAAATACCTATGAACCAACTCCTGTCTTCAGTGTCTTTATCTACACACGGACACTACAGTGGCGACAAAGTGGAAACGGACTTACCTGCAATTCGGCAGCACCTCAAGGACATCGATTCCTCCAGCGTCCAGAAGACTCAAGGAAGTTATAGAAACTGTGGTTTCACCAGCTGTCCAAGCTGGTGGCAGGTACTGCGCTAATCCTTCCTGGGCGTCAGGCTGGGGCTCCAGCGTCGGGCTCTACAGCTGAGACAGGCAGCGAAATCGGAGGCAAGCAATAACGGACTGGGAGGGTGCACTCGGGAGACGGCCGGCGCGGCAAGCAGGTCAGCGTTTAGACCTCCGTCGGGAACGAGTCTCCAACAGTGAATAAACGGAAACCACAGTAAAACAGCGTTGTTATCAGTAGCAGCGGCGGGAAAGCGCAGGAAGCGCCATATCGTTGCTACAGAGAAAAAAAAAAGCGCGGGAAGCGCCATATCTTTTTTTTGAAATGCCTAAGTCTGGCAATATGGATGCTTTTGATAACGAAACAGAGCCTAACTTTGGCAATATTGATGTTTTTGATAACAAGATAGAGAATTGGACCACATATGTAGAAAGAGTGGAGGTGTTTTGCACCGCAAATGGAATAGAAGATGAAAAAAAGCTTCAGTGCTTCTGGATCTAATGGGCGCAGAAACATACAAGCTGTTACGCAACTTAATCACTCCAGCCGAACCGATGGACAAGAATTTTGAGGAGATTGTTGATACCCTACACTGCGAATTCGAGGCAGATTCTCTGCAAGACAAATTCATCTGCGATCCCCAAAGTGTAGAAACACAAAAAAAGGTATCTTCTGGAAAAGATTTAAAACTGGACAAGGCTTTCAGTGCAATAGGAGCGGCAAAGATACAGCAAAGGCCACAGGACTTCGGCACCCATGAAATGACACGGGGTTTCAAGAGATGTTATCGCTGCGGCAGATCCAACCATGACCAGAGGGATTGCTGGTTCAAAGAAAAAGCATGCAGGCGATGCGGAAAGATGGGACACATTCCACGTGTATGCCGATCTGAAAATAAAAAATCCACTAACGGGAAAAGAATCAATAAGGAAAAGCACAGAAAGGTACAAATGATGACGGACAGTAGCTCCAAAGACCAGAAGAGCGATAGCGACTCCGGGAACAAGAGACTAAGCTCTCTCAAATTACATAATGTAATTGCCAATGAAGATTACCAGACCATTTGGGTTACCCTCATAATAGCAGGGTCCCCAGTTAAAATGGAGCTAGATACAGGATCAGCTCTAACCGTAATAAATCGACGAGATTACGAGAGGCTATTTTCGCATATACCTCTAAAAGACACATCCATTATCTTAAAAACATATACGGGGCAGAAAGTATACCCCAAAGGAAAAATAAAGGTGCCTGTGGTATACAACGGCAAAGAAATACAAAAGTTGTATTTATACATTCTACAAGATGGTGGTCCACCGTTGTTGGGACGTGAATGGATAAGGAAGATACGTTTAGACTGGCACTCCATTCAGGCACTGACGGTGACCAGTAAGGAAAAAAACAAGGATGGCATCATACCTGAACGATTAAAAGACATCTTGGCCAACGCCAAAGAAGTGTTTCAAGAGAAACTAGGAACCTTGACAGGCATCACCGCCTCAATAAAAGTGGAAGATGCAGCAATTCCAAAATTTTTTAAGGCAAGACCGGTGCCATACGCAATACGTCCGGCAGTCGAGGCAGAGCTGGAGAATTTGGAAAAGGCAGGCGTATTATCCAAAATAGATTGGAGCGAATGGGCAACACCCATCGTTCCAGTCATGAAAAAAGCATTGAAAAATAACTCTGAGGAACAGAGAAAAATTCGCATCTGTGGGGACTTTAAGGTGACTGTAAACCCGGTCCTTCACACGGTACAGTATCCTCTTCCGAGGATAGAAGATATTTTCGCATCACTATCCGGAGGAAAACATTTCACAAAAATTGACTTGGCACAGGCATATCTACAGATGGAGGTTGAGGAGACCTCTAAAAAGTATCTCACAATAAACACACACAAAGGCCTGTACCAGTACAATCGACTGGTTTTTGGAGTAGCATCAGCTCCAGCTATCTGGCAAAGAGCTATGGAGCAAGTCCTGCAAGGGATTCCGGGAACTCAGTGTTACCTAGACGACATCCTTATAACAGGAGAAAACGACAACGAGCACCTTGCCAATTTGGAGCAGGTGCTCACTAGGCTGAAAGAACGGGGCCTACGAGCAAATCGCCCCAAGTGCGAATTTTTCCAAAATCAGATATCATATTGTGGCCACATAATTAATAAGGAAGGGTTGCATAAGTCACCTGAAAAAATTGAAGCAGTTATAAAAGCCCCAGCACCTGAAAATGTTTCACAATTGAGGTAATTCCTGAGATTAATAAATTACTATCATAAATTTTTACCGAACTTATCAACTATTCTACACCCTCTTAATGATCTTCTACACACAGGAGTGATTTGGAAATGGAACGAAGACTGTAAACGTGCCTTCCATAAATGTAAAGACTTAATCACATCCGAGAAAGTTTTGGCTCATTACAACCCATCACTACCAATCAGACTGGCGTGTGATGCATCCCCTTACGGCATAGGAGCGGTATTGTCCCATAGATTCCCTGATGGCTCGGAACGGCCGATAGCTTTTGCGTCACGCTCATTGAACTCAGCTGAGCGTAACTATTCCCAGATAGACAGGGAAGCACTCAGCCTGGTATGGGGAGTGAAGAAATTCAACCATTACCTACACGGACAAAAATTTACCTTGCTGACTGACCATCAACCCCTCATCTCCATATTCAACCCTAAGAAAGGTGTCCCCATTATGACGGCACAAAGACTACAGAGGTGTTCCCTTTTTCTAGGGGCACACCAATACAACATTGAATACAAAGGGTCAAAACAGCATGGGAATGCTGACGGTTTATCGCGCCTGCCGTTGCCAACGATAGAAGAGGCACCTACAGTAGACCCAGTAGAGATATTCCACTCTACCACAGTGGAATGTCTACCGGTGACAAATTCTGCCATTGAAAGTGAGACAAGAAATGACCCTACTCTCTCACGGGTCTACGATTTAACAATGAAGGGATGGCCAGCACATGGCGAACCACTGTTGCCAGCATTCTCGCAAAGAAGAGAACAGCTGTCAGTGTGCCGAGGAACCTTGATGTGTGGATCCAGAGTGGTGATTCCACCCAAGCTCCAGGATAAAGTGCTAAAGGAGCTTCATGAAGGGCATCTGGGTGGAGTGAAAATGAAGAACCTAGCTAGGGCGTTTGTATGGTGGCCAGGTATCGATGGAGACATCGAAGAAATTACCAAGAGCTGCCTAGGATGCCAGAAGGTCCAAAATGCTCCGCCACAGGCCCCTCTACATCCATGGGAGTGGCCCTCATCTCCCTGGCAAAGGGTGCACATCGACTTTGCTGGTCCATTTATGGACTCAATGTTCTTAATCGCAGTTGATGCACACTCCAAGTGGCTGGAGGTAATAAAGATGTCCTCCACCACCACGGAAAAAACCATCACAGTATTAAGGACCATATTTGCCAGGAATGGGCTGCCGGAACAGATATGTTCTGATAATGGACCGCAATTTGTGTCCGAAGAATTCAGAAAGTTCTTAAAGAACAATGGGGTAAAGCACTACACGTCCGCCCCATACCATCCCGCCACCAATGGATTGGCTGAAAGGTTTGTCCAGACCTTTAAGAAGGCCATAAAGGCCATGGGTAATGAACATAAGAACATAAGAACATAAGAAATAGGAGCAGGAGTAGGCCAATTGGCCCCTCGAGCCTGCTCCGCCATTCAATAAGATCATGGCTGATCTGACCCTAACCGCCAATCCACTATGACAGGACTATCTCCTGAATCTAACAGCATTAGACACACGAAAACAGGAGCAGGATCAGGCTACACGGCCCCTGGGCCCGCTCCGCTACCCACAGGGCCATGACCTATCCGAACCTAGACTCATGTCCAAATTCCTGCCCGCTCCCCGTAACCCTTAATTCCCTTTTCTACTAGGAAACTGTCTATTTCTGTTTTAAATTTATGTAATGATGTAGCTTCGACAGCTTTTTGGGGCAGCATATTCCATGGACCTACCACCCTCTGAGTGAAGTAGTTCCTCCTCATCTCAGTTTTGAAAGAGCAGCCCCTTATTCTAAGACTATGCCCCCTAGTTCTAGTTTCACCCATCATCTGGAACATCCTCCCTGCATCCACCCGATCCAACCCCTTCATAATCTTATATGTTTCAATAAGATCGCCTCTCATTCTTCTGAACTCCAATGAGTAGAGTCCCAATCTACTCAACCTCTCCTCATATGTCCATCCCCTCATCCCCGGGATTAATCGAGTGAACCTTCTTTGTACTGACTCGAGAGCAAGTATGTCCTTTCTTAAGTATGGACACCAAAACTGTATGCAGTATTCCAGGTGCGGTCTCACCAATACCTTGTACAACTGAAGCAATACCTCCCTATTTTTATATTCTATCCCCCTAGCAATGAAAGCCAACATTCCATTGGCCTTCTTAATCACTTGCTGCACCTGCATACTAACCTTTTGAGTTTCGTGCACCAGGACCCCCAGATCCCTTTGTACTTCAGTACTTTCAAGTTTCTTGCCATTAAGATAATAACTTGCTCTACGATTTTGAAGACATAAAACTTCAGCACAAGGTGGATAACTTCTTATTTGCATATAGGAATGCAACACATATGGTTACAAACCAAACTCCCGCCATGATGTTCTACAATAGAAACCTAAGATGCCGGCTGGATTTGGTCAAGCCCAACATCCGAAGGGACGTGGAGAACCGGCAGTTTCAGGGCATGAATGAAAGGCCAACTAGGGCCTTCCAGATAGGCCAACCGGTTTTGGCCCGGGACTACCGTACCGAGAAATGGCAGCCTGGAACTATCTGCACACGAGTAGGACCACTGATGTATACCGTGGACATCGGAGAAAGCATAATAAGGCGCCATGCTGACCAAATCATCAAGTCATCCGAAAAGGGACAACCTACACCACCACGCTATACATCTAACGATGAAGTAGAGATACCCATATCTACCTCCGATCCGGTGATACTGGAACCCGATGAACCCGACACTGGCCTTCAAGCCGAATCAGCCTTGCCAGAAGAACCTACTACACCACCAGAAACTACTACACCCCCGAGGCGTTATCCGGACCGAGTCAGGAAGCCTCCTGAGAGACTAACTTATAATTAATACAGCAATGTATATTATTTTGCATATAACATGTAATTAATAATTACTTAAAATATGATGTACTAGTTAGCTAGAAGGGGAGGAATTATGGTGTATGTGCCTTTAAGAGCCCCAGGTGTGCGTAATGCCGGTAATTGCCACTTGGGCTATATAAGCCTGTGTATTGTGTATATCCTTTAGAAACCCCCCCCCAGACTTGCTTAGTAAATACCTATGAACCAACTCCTGTCTTCAGTGTCTTTATCTACACACAGACACTACAGAGGACACATGGGACTGTAGTGGTGCCCACATGGGATAGTAGCGGTGGACACGTGATAGTAGTGGTGGGCACATGGGATACTACTGGTGGACACATGGGAAACTACTGGCGGACACATGGGATAGTACAGGTGGACACATTGGATACTACTGGTGGGCACATGGGATACCACTGGCGGACACATGGGATAATACGAGTGGACACATTGGATACTACTGGTGAACACATGGGATACTACTGGTAGACACATGGGATAGTACTGGTGGACACATGGGATAGTACTAGTGGTCACATGGGATACTACTAGTGGACACATGTGTTAGTACTGGTGAACACATGGAATAATACTACCGGTGGACACATGGGATATTGCTGGTGGACACATGTGATACTAATGCTGGTGGACACAAGGAATATTACTGGTGGACACATGAGATACCACTGTGGGTCACATGGAATATTACTGGTGGACACATGTTTTAGTAGTGGTGGACACGTGGGATAGTACTATTGGTGGACACATGGGATACTACTGGTGGACATATGGGATAGTACTGGTGGACGCATGGGATATTATTGGTGGACATATGGGATAGTACTGGTGGACACGTGATAGTACTACTGGTGGACACATGGGACAGTACTGTTGGACAAATGGGATACAACTGGTGGGCACATGGCCATTACTGGTGAACACATGGGATAGTACTGGTGGAAACGGGATAGTAATGGTGGACACATGGGATACTACTGGTTGACATATGGGATAGTTGTGGTGGACACATGGGTTAGTACTGGTGGACACATGGGATAGTACTGGTGGACACGTGGGATAGTACGGGTGGTCACCTGGGGTAGCACTGTTGGACACATGGGGTAGTACTGGTGGTCACATGGGATAGTACTGGTGGACTCATGGGATAGTACTGGTGGACACATGGGATGGTACTGGTGGACACATGGGATACTACTGGTGGACACATGGGATTCTACTGGTGGACACATGGGATACTACTGGTGGACACATGGGATACTACTGGGGGACACATGGGATACTACTGGTGAACACATGGGATACTACTGGTGGACACAAAGATACTACTGGTGGTCACATGATGTAGTAATACTTATGGACACATGGGATAGTACTTCTGGTGGACACATGTGATAGTACTATTGGTGGACACATGGGATACTACTGGTGGACACATGGGATTCTACTGGTGGACACATGGGATTCTACTGGTGGACACATGGGATACTACTGGTGGACACATGAGATACTACTGGGGGACATATGGGATTCTACTGGTGGACACATGGGATACTACTGGTGGACAAATGGGATAGTTCTGGTGGACACATGGGATATTACTGGTGGACCCATGGGATACTACTGCTGGACACATGGGATAGTAGTGGAGGACACATGGGACTGTAGTGGTGCCCACATGGGATATTAGCGGTGGACATGTGATAGTAGTGGTGGGCACATGGGATACTACTGGTGGACACATGGGATACTACTGGCGGACACATGTGATAGTATGGGTGGACACATTGGCTACTACTGGTGGACTCATGGGATAGTACTGGTGGACACATGGGATAGTATTGGTGGACAGATGGGATACTACTGGTGGACACATGGGATAGTAGTGTTGGTCATATGGTGCAGTTGTGGTGATCACATGGGATAGTAGTGGTGGACACATGGGATATTACTGGTGGACACATGGGATAGTACTGGTGGACACATGGGATATTACTGGTGAACACATGGGATACTACTGGTGGACACATGGGATAGTACTGGTGGACACATGGGATACTTCTGGTGGACACATGGGATACTACTGGTGGGCACATGGGATAGTAGTGGAGGGCACATGGGACTGTAGTGGTGCCCACATGGGATAGTAGCGGTGGACACGTGATAGTAGTGGTGGGCACATGGGATAGTACTGGTGGACACGTGATAGTACTACTGGTGGACACGTGGGATAGTACTGGTGGGCACATGAGCTAATACTGGTGGACACATGGGACACTACTGGTGGACACATGCGATACCACTGGTGGACACATGGTGTATTAATACTGGTGGACACGTGGGATAGTTCTACTGGTGGTCACATGCGATAGTACTGGTGGATACATGGGATACTACTGGTGGACACATGGGATAGTACTGGTGGACATATTGGATACTACTGGTGGGCACATGGGATACTACTGGTGGACACATGCGATACCACTGGTGGACACATGGTGTATTAATACTGGTGGACACGTGGGATAGTACTACTGGTGGTCACATGGGATAGTACTGGTGGATACATGGGATACTACTGGTGGACACATGGGATAGTACTGGTGCACACATGGGATAGTAGTTGTGCACACATGGGATAGTTGCGGTGGATACATGTGATAGTAGTGGTGGACTCATGGGATACCTTTGGTGGACACATGGGATAGTAGTGGTGGACACATGGGATAGTTGCGGTGGATACATGTGATACTACTGCTGGACAAATGGGATAGTACTGGTAGACACATGGGATGCTACTGGTGGACACATGGGATAATAATACTGGTGGACACATGGGATACTACTAGTGGACACATGGGTTAGTACTGGTGAACACATTGGATTGTACTACCAGTGGACACAATGGATAGTACTGGTGAACACATGGGATAGTTCTACCGGTGGACACATGTGATACTACTGGTGGACACATGGGATAGTTCTACCGGTGGACACATGTGATACTACTGGTGGACACATGGGATAGTACTGGTGGACACATGGGATATTACTGGTGGACACATGGGATATTACTGGTGGACATATGGGATATTGCTGGTGGACACATGGGATATTACTGGTGGACACATGGGATACTACTGGTGGACACATGGGATAGTACTGGTGGATACATGGGATACTACTGGTGGACACATGGGATAGTGCTGGTGGACACATGGGATAGTACTGGTGCACACATGGGATTCTACTGGTGGACACATGGGATTCTACTGGTGGACACGTGGGATACTACTGGTGGACACATGGGATACTTTTGGTGGACACTTGGGATACTACTGGTGGACACATGGGATAGTACTGGTAGACACATGTGGTTTTACTGGTGGACACATGGGATACGACTAGTGGACACATGGGTTAATACTGGTGAACACATGGAATCGTACTACCGGTGGACACATGTGATACTAGTGGGGGATGTTGAGTCTGTGTGTCCCAGTTATGCTTATGATCAATCACTGGACACAGACAACAAGAATAACTTTTAACAGGTCTTTACTATTCGGAGGTCAGGGCTGAACGGCCCAGCAAATCCCTACACAACACTTATATACCGGTGTGGTCACCACCGGTATTACAGTATACAGCAGCCAAGAGAAAGTAGTACATCTCTTAAGGTAGTTCTCTTAAGGTGGAACAGGTTACATACACCACAATCCTCCCTTTTTAGCTTAACAGTTATATCCCCATTTAACATAACATAATAACATATATATATATACAACTTCATGCAAAACAGTTCAAAGATTCAGTCTCTGAGGAGGCCTCCTGATTCGAGTTGGATAACGCCTTTCAGGGGTCTCTGATTCTCGTTGCTGGGGTGACTCATCTAGTTGGTCTCTTATGGATTGGACATCATCATCAGGTCCATTCACTTCTGAGGTAGATGCTTCAGGTTCACTAACTTCTTCCACAGTTGTCTCTGCCGTAACCATGGGTTCGACCCTTGTTCTCGATTCTACCAGTTGGTCAGCATGACGCCGTATTACATTTTCACCAATATCTACCGTGTACATCAGGGGTCCTTGTCTGGCCCGAATTGTTCCAGATTGCCATTTCTCGTTTTTATAGTCCCGGGCTAACACTGGTTGTCCTATTTTGAAACTCCGAGTGGTCTTGTTATTTATATGCTGGAACTGTTTGTTTTCAACTTCCCTCCGCACATTTGGTTTTAACAAGTCCAACCTGGACCGCAACCTCCTGTTATAGAACATCATGGCAGGACTTTGGTTTGTCACTGCATGAGTGGCGTTTCGATATGCCAGTAGGAATTTGTCCACCTTGTGTTGTAGTGGAATCTGATCTTCGCTCATGGCCTTTATTGCTTTTTTGAACGTTTGTACAAATCTCTCGGCCAACCCGTTTGTAGCCGGATGATATGGGGCAGAGGTATAATGTTTCACCCCATTCTTCTTCATGAATTTCTGGAATTCTTCTGACACGAACTGCGGTCCGTTGTCTGAACATATTTGTTCTGGCAATCCATTTCTTGCAAATATCGTTCTTAGCACCGCGATCGTCTTTTCCGAGGTAGTGGTAGTCATCTTAATCACTTCTGGCCATTTAGAATGTGCGTCCACCGCAATTAAAAACATGGAGTCCATGAATGGACCAGCAAAGTCAATATGTACACGTTGCCATGGGGTTGAAGGCCATTCCCATGGATGCAGCGGTGCAATCGGAGGTGCATTTTGCACTTTTTGGCACCCTGAGCAGCTTTTCGTCAGATCCTCTATCTGTTGGTCGATACCCGGCCACCGCACATAAGCCCTAGCAAGGCTTTTCATCTTGACTCCCCCCAGATGACCTTCATGCAGTTCCTTTAGAACTCTCTCTCTTAACTTAGGAGGAATAATCACCCTTGTTCCATACATCAATGTTCCTTGACAGACGGACAGCTGTTCTCGTCTTGCTGAGAATGCCGGTAACAGTGGATCACCATGCGCTGGCCATCCCTTCACTGTCACTTCGTAGACCCGGGACAGTGTCGGGTCGTTCCTGGTTTCTCTTTCAATACTTGCATTGGTGACTGGTAAACATTCGATGATGGTCGAGTGAAATAACTCAACAGGGTCAACCGTCGGTGCCTCCTCCTCTGTAGGTAGTGGCAGGCGCGACAGCCCATCAGCATTACCATGCTGCTTTGTACCTTTGAATTCAATCTGATATTGATGTGCCCCTGGGAAAAGGGACCATCTCTGGAGCCTCTGTGCTGTCATCACCGAAACACCCTTCTTAGGGTTAAAAATGGATACCAACGGCTGGTGGTCTGTCAGAAGCGTAAACTTTTGGCCCTGCAGGTAATGATTAAACTTCTTTACTCCCCACACAAGGCTGAGAGCCTCCCTATCTATCTGAGCATAGTTGCGCTCCGCGGAGGTCAATGATCTGGATGCGAACGCAACTGGCCTCTCCAGGCCATTTGGCAACTTGTGTGAGAGTACTGCCCCAATACCATATGGAGAAGCATCACAAGCCAAACGAATAGGCAGCGTTGGGTTGAAGTGAGCCAACACTTCCTCTGAAGTGATCAATGCCTTGCTTTTGCGAAAGGCCCTCTTACAGTCCTCGCTCCACTTCCATGGTACTCCCTTCTGCAAAAGAGCGTTCAGCGGGTGCAGCACCGTGGATAAATTTGGCAGAAACTTATGGTAATAGTTAATCAACCCTAGGAACGACCTCAACTGGGATACATTATCCGGAGCGGGAGCCTTCACAACAGCTTCGATCTTGTCAGGAGACTTATGAAGTCCCTCCTGGTCAATGACATGACCACAGTACGAGATCCGCTTCTGAAAGAACTCACATTTCTGGCGATTAACTCGAAGTCCATATTCTTTCAATCTGGTGAGCACCAGTTCCAAATTTGCAAGGTGTTCCTCGTCATCATCTCCTGTAATCAGAATATCGTCCAGGTAACATTGTGTGCCTGGAATTCCCTGTAATACCTGCTCCATGGCCCTCTGCCAAATTGCTGGAGCCGATGCCACTCCAAAAACCAGTCTATTATACCGGTACAAGCCTCTATGCGTGTTGATCGTGAGATACTGGCGTGACTCTTCCTCAACTTCCATCTGTAAGTACGCCTGCGCCAGGTCTATCTTGGTGAAGTGTTTCCCGCCAGACAACGAAGCAAAGATATCCTCAATCCGCGGAAGCGGATACTGCACCGTGTGAAGCACCGGATTAACAGTGATCTTGAAATCTCCACAGATGCGAACCTTCCCCGGTTCCCCCGGCTTGTTGCTCGATGAACGCTTCATGACGGGAACAATGGGTGTAGCCCACTCACTCCAGTCTACCTTAGACAGTACTCCTGAACGTTCTAGCCCTTCCAGCTCAGCTTCCACAGCAGGTCGTATCGCATAAGGTACCGGTCTGGCTTTGAAAAATTTCGGGTTTGCATGTTCTTCAACCTTGATGTTTGCCGTAATTCCTCTCAGTGTTCCCAGTCCCTGTTGGAACACCTCTTTAGCATCGTCCAATATTCTGGACAATCGTTTAGGTTTGACATCTTTTTTACCGGAATCTACCGTTAGTGCTTTTAAGGAATGCCAGTCCATATTTATTTTCCTAATCCACTCCCGTCCCAGTAGTGGTGGACCTCCCTCAGGTAGCACATATAAGTCCATTCCTCGGCTTTCTTTGCCCTTGTGGACCACCTTTACCTCTATCTTCCCGATGGGGTATACTCTTTGCCCCGTGTATGTTTTCAATACAATCTCCGTATCCCGTAGGGGAATATGTGGGAATAACCTTTTGTAATCTTGCTTATTCATGACCGTCAATGCCGATCCAGTGTCCAATTCCATCTTCACTTGGACTCCTGCTATCTGAAGTGTGACCCAGGTTGTTTGGAGGTCTGCTTCCTTACCAACATTGTGTACTCTTAGACTACCCAGTTCATTACTGCTGGAGTCTGAATCTGACTTCTGTTCGTTCGAACTGTTCTCTGTCACCTTGTGTACCTTTCTGTACTTTTCCTGCGGTGACCTTTTGTTGCTGGTCTTCTTTCCTGACCGGCATACTTTAGCTAAATGACCAAGCCTGCCACATTTTCTGCATTCCTGATTTTTGAACCTGCACTGGTTCTGATCGTGCGTTGTCTTTCCACAACGATAACATTTTACTGTACCCAAGACCATTTGATTGGTGCTGAGTTCCGGTGACCGTAGCTGCATTTCCGCTGTGCCTCTCGCTGCGGCTTCTTGCGATGCTGCAATAGTGACAGCTTTATCAAGCGTAAGATCATTCTCCTCAAGCAGTCGCTTTTGTGTTCCTTCTTTTAACAATCCACACACAAATTTATCTCTCAGCGCATCTGCTAGTCCTGTTCCAAAATGACAGTACTTCGATAGCTTACGCAGTTCAATTAAAAATTCAGCGTTGCTTTCGTCTTTCAGCTGCGTTCTTCTGTAAAATTTAAATCGTTCCGCTATCATCAGCAGCGTGGGGTTTAAATGATTTTTCAGGACAGTAACAATATTCGCGAAAGTCTGATCCGCCGGTTTATTTGGTGATAGAAGGTGCTTCAATAGCCCGTATGTCTTCGCACCCATTGAGCTTAATAAGGTTAGTGCTTTCTCATCATCTGGTACCTTATTTGCTTTACAATAAACTTCCATGCGTTCTACATACGTGGTCCAATCTTCGATATCGCTATCAAAGGTATTAATGTTCCCATGTTTAGGCATCCTTGCAAGTTTAAAAATTTTTCTTTTTCTCAAAATGGCGGCTTCCCGCGCTTGTCTTCTTCCCCCGCCGACTAAAATGGCGGCTTCCCGCGCTTGGCGGTCTTTCCCGCGCTCGTCTTCTTCCCCCGCCGACTACAATGGCGGATACCCGCGTTTGCCTTCTTCCCCCGCTGGCTGCGATGGCGATTGCCGTGCTGCTGCCGTTCTCGCCTCCCCAGCGGTTGTCAATTCCCCGACGCTGCTTTGCCTCGCAGCCCCGCTTGCAGCCCGGTCCTTTACACCGGCTGCGTTTGAGTTCTCCGCGGCTCTCGTGCCTTAAGCTGCCCCAGTCGCTGCGCTTCTCGGCCTCGATTGCAGCCCGGCCCTTTCTACCGGCCGTGGTCGAGTTCTCCGCCCTTATTCCTCCGTTTTCCCTCCCCTACTCCACAGCCAACGCGGCCGACTTTCTGCTCGTGTCGCTGATCGGCTTACCCACCACCGTGGTAGAAGGGATGATCACTGCCTGTCGCTGATGGAGGGCTTCGTGGTCAGAATTTTTTCTTTTTAACCCGGGTTCTCGATGCCTCCCATGTGATGGTGCTCAGCAGGATGATGAGGGCGGATGCCTCTTCTCGACGCCCGTTCTGAGGACGAAGCTGCCTTGGATGTAAAACTGCCGCAGGGTAAGATCGGACTCGTCGCTACTGTTGAGTCTGTGTGTCCCAGTTAAGCTTATGATCATTCACTGGACACAGACAACAAGAATAACTTTTAACAGGTCTTTACTATTCGGAGGTCAGGGCTGAACTGCCCAGCAAATCCCTACACAACACTTATATACCGGTGCGGTCACCACCGGTATTACAGTATACAGCAGCCAAGAGAAAGTAGTACATCTCTTAAGGTAGTTCTCTTAAGGTGGAACAGGTTGCATACACCACAGGGGACACATGGTGTAGTACTGTTGAACACATGTGACACTACTGGCGGACACAAAGATACTACTGGTGGACACATGATGTAGTAATACTTATGGATACATGTGATAGTACTTCTGGTGGACACATGTGATAGTACTATTGGTGGACATATGGGTTACTACTGGTTGGCACATGGGATTCTACTGGTGGACACATGGGATACTACTGTTGGACACATGGGATAGTAGTGGTGGTCATATGGGGCAGTTGTGGTGATCACATGGGATAGTAGTGGTGGACACATGGGATATTACTGGTGGACACATGGGATACTACTGGTGGACACATGGGATAGTACTGGTGGACACATGGGATTGTACTGGTGAACACATGGGATTCTACTGGTTGGCAATGGGATAGTACTGCGCGACTCATGTGATAGTACTGGTGGACACGTGGGATAGTACTGGTGGTCACGTGGGATAGTACTGGTGGACATGTAGGATAGTACTGGTGGACACGTGGGATAGTACTGGTGGTCACGTGGGATAGTACTGGTGGACATGTAGGATAGTACTGGTGGACACATGGGATACTTCTGGTGGACACATGGGATACTACTGTGGGGCCCATGGGATACTACTGGTGGACACATGAGATAGTACAGGTGGACACATGAGATACTACTATTGGACGCATGGGATACTACTGCTGGACACATGGGATAGGACTGGTGGACATGTGGGATAGTGCTACTGGTGGACACATGGGATACTACTGGTGGACACATGCGATTGTACTGGTGAACACATGGGATTCTACTGGTTGGCAATGGGATAGTACTGCGCGACTCATGTGATAGTACTGGTGGACACGTGGGATAGTACTGGTGGTCACGTGGGATAGTACTGGTGGACATGTAGGATAGTACTGGTGGACACATGGGATACTACTGGTGGACACATGGGGTAGAACTGGTTGACACATGGGATAGTTATGGTGGACCCATAGGATTGTACTGGTGGACACATGGGATAGTACAGGTGCACACATGGGATATTACCTTTGGACACATGGGATACTACTGCTGGACACATGACATACTACTGTGGGTCACATGGAATACTACTGGTGGACACATGGGATATTAGTGCTGGACACATGTGATAGTACTACTGGTGGACACATGGGATATCACTGGTGGACACATGGGATAGTACTGGTGGACACATGTGATAGTACTACTGATGGACACATGGGATAGTACTGGTGGGCACATGAGTTACTACTGGTGGACACCTGGGATTTTACTACTGGTGAATGCATGGGATACAACAGGTGGACACATGGGATATTACTGGGGGACACCTGGGTCAGTACTGGTGGACACATTGGACAGAACTGGTGCACACATGGTATACTACTGGTGGACACATCAGATAGTACTGGTGGACACATTCGATAGCACAGGTGGACAAATGGGGTAGTACTGGTAGACACATTGGACACTACTGGTGGACACATAGGACAGAACTGGTGCATATATGGGATACTACTGGTGGACACCTGTGATACTGCTGGTGGACACATGGGATGGTACTGGTGAACACATGGGATAGTACTGCTGGTGAACACATGAGATACTACTGCTGGACAAATGGGATAGTACTGGTGGACACGTGGGATAGTACTGCTGGTGAACACATGAGATACTACTGCTGGACAAATGGGATAGTACTGGTGGACACATTGGACACCACTGGTGGACACATGGGACAGCACTGGTGGACACATTGGATGGTACTGGTGAACACATGGGATAGTACTACTGGTGAACACATGGGATACTACTGGTGGACATAAAGATACCACCGGTGGACACATGATGTAGTAATACTAATGGACACATGGGATAGTACTTCTGGTGGACACATGTGATAGTACTATTGGTGGACATATGGGTTACTACTGGTGGACACATGGGATTCTACTGGTGGACACATGGGATACTACTGGTGGACACATGGGATAGTACTGGTGGACACATGGGACACTACTGGTGGACACATGGGACACTACTAGTGGACATATGGGATATTACTGGTGGACACACGGGATACTACTGGTGGACACATGGGACACTACTGGTGGACATATGGGATATTACTGGTGGACACATGGGATATTACTGGTGGACACATGGGATACTACTGGTGGACATATGGGATATTACTGGTGGACACATGGGATACTACTGGTTGACACATGGGACACTACTGGGTGACACATGGGATACTACTGGTGGACACATCGGATAGTAGTGGTGGACATATGACATAGTACTGGTGGACACATTCGATAGTACAGGTGGACCCATGGGACAGAACTGGTGCATATATGGGATTCTACTGGTGGACACCTGGGATACTACTGCTGGACACAAGGGATGGTAGTGGTGAACACATGGGATAGTACTACTGGTGAACACATGAAATACTACTGCTGGACAAATGGGTACTACTGGTGGACACATGGGATAGTACTGGTGGACACTTGGGATAGTACTACTGGTGAACACATGGGATAGTACTGGTGGACACATGGAATACTACTGGTGGACACATGGGATAGTACTTGTGAACACATGGTCTAGTACTTCTGGCTAACACATGGGCTATTACTGGTGGACACATGGGATACTACAGGTGGACACATGGGATACTACTTTTGGACAGATGGGATACTACTGCTGGACACATGGAATAGTACTGGTGGACACGTCGGATACTATTGGTGGACACATTGAATAGTGGTGCACACATGGGATACTACTGGTGGCCACATTCGATGCTACTGGTGGACACATGGGATATTACTGGGCGACACATGGGTCAGTACTGGTGGACACATGGGACAGAACTGGTGCACACATGGGATACTACGGGTGGACACATGGGATAGTACTGGTGGACACATGATATAGTACTGGTGGACACATTCGATAGTACTGGTGGACACATGGGATAGTACTACTGGTGGACACATGCGATACTACAGGTGGACACATGGGATAGTACTGGTGGACACATTGGACACTACTGGTGGACACATGGGACAGAACTGGTAGTCACATCGGATGGTACTGGTGAACACATGGGATAGTACTACTGGTGAACACATGAGATACTACTGGTGGACACATGGGGTAGTTCTGGTGAACACATGTGATAGTACTACTGGTTGACACATGGGATAGTACTGGCGAACACATGGGATACTACTGGTGGACAAATGGGATAGTACTGGTGGACACATGGGAGACTACTGGTGGACACATGGGCTACTACTGGTGGACAGATGGGATATTACTGGTGGACACATGGGATACCACAGGTGGACATATGGGATATTACTGGTGGACACATGGGATACTACAGGTGGACACATGGGATAATACTGGTGGCCACATGGGATAGTAGTGGTGAACACATTGGATTCTACTGGTGGACACATGGTATACTACTGGTGGAAACATGGGATAGTAGTGGTGGACACATGGGATAGTACGACTGGTGGACACATGGGATAGTCATACTGGTGGACACATGTGATACTATTGGTGGACACATGGGATAGCACTGGTGGACAAATGTGATACTACTGGTGGCCACATGGGATAATACTACTGGTGGACACATGGGATACTACTGCTGGACAAATGGGATACTACTGGTGGACACATGGGATAGTACTGTTGAACACATGTGATAGTACTACTGGTTGACACATGGGATAGTGCTGGTGGACACATAGGATACTACTGGTGGACACATTGGCTACTACTGGGGGACTCATGGGATAGTACTGGTGGACACATGGGATAGTAGTGGAGGACCCATGGGACTGTAGTGGTGGACAAATGGGATACTACTGTTGGACACATGGGTTAGTAGTGTTGGACACATGGGTTAGTAGTGGTGGACACATGGGATAGTACGACTGCTGGACACATGAGATAGTACTGGTGGACACATGGGATAGTAGTGGTGGACACATGGGATAGTACGACTGGTGGACACATGGGATAGTACTACTGGTGGACACATGTGATACTACTGGTGGCCACATGGGATACTACTGATGGACACATGTGATACTACTGGTGGACACATGTGATACTACTGGTGGACACATGTGATACTACTGGTGGCCACATGGGATACTATTGCTGGACAAATGGGATACTACTGGTGGACACATGGGATACTACTGCTGGACAAATGGGATACTACTGGTGGACACATGGGATACTACTGCTGGACAAATGGGATACTACTGGTGGACACATGAGATAGTACTACTGGTGGACACATGGGATACTATCGGTGGACACATGGGATAGTACTGTTGAACACATGTGATAGTACTACTGGTTGACACATGGGATAGTGCTGGTGAACACATGGGATACGACTGGTGAACACATGAGATACTACTGGTGAACACATGGTGTATTAATTCTGGTGGACACATGGGATAGTACTACTGGAGCACACGTGATAGTACTACTGGTGGACATTTGGGATATTACTGGTGGACACATGGGATGCTACTGGTGGACACATGGGATATTACTGGCGGACACATGGGATAGTACTGGTGGACACATTGGATACTACTGGTGGACACATGGGATACTAATGGTAGACACATGGGATAGCAGTGGTGAACACATTTGATAGTACTACTGGTTGACACATGGGTTAGTACTAGTAAACACATGGGATACTACTGGTAGACACATGAAATACCACTGGTGGACACATGGTGCATTAATACTGGTGGACACATGGGATAGTACTACTGGTGGACATATGGGTTAGTAATGGTGGACACATGGGCCACTACTGATGGACACATGGGATAGTACTACTGGTGTACACATTAGATACTACTGGTGGATGCATGGGATACTACAGGTGGTCACATGCGATATTACTGGGGTCACATGGGTCAGTACTGGTGGACACATGGGACAGAACTGGTGCACACATGGGATACTACTGGTGGACACATGGGATAGTAGTGGTGGACACATGGTATAGTACTGGTGGACACATTCGATAGTACTGTTGGACACATGGGATAGTACTGGTGGACACATTCGATAGTACTGTTGGACACATGGGATAGTACTACTAGTGGACACATGCGATACTACAGGTGGACACATGGGAAAGTACTGGTGGACACATTGGACACTACTGGTGGACACATGGGATAGAACTGGTGCATATATGGGACATTACTGGTGGACACCTGGGATACTACTGGTGGACACATCGGATGGTACTGGTGAACTGATGGGATAGTACAACTGGTGAACACATGAGATACTACTGCTGGACAAATGGGTACTACTGGTGGACACATGGGATAGTACTGGTGGACACGTGGGATAGTACTACTGGTGAACACATGGGATATTACTGGTGGACACATGGGATACTACTCATGGACACATGGGATAGTACTTCTGAAGACATGGGCTAGTACTTCTGGCTAACACATGGGATAGTACTGGTGAACACAGGGGTTAGTACTACTGGTGGACACATGGTATACCACTGGTGGCCACATGGGATACTACTGTGGGGCACATGGGATACTACTAGCGAACACATGGGATAGTACTGGTGGACCCGTGGGATACTACAGGTGGACACATGGGATACTACTGCTGGACACATGGGATAGTACTGGTGGACATATGGGATAGTACTACTGCTGGACACATGGGATACTACTGTTGGACACATGGGATAGAACTGGTGGACACGTGGGATAGTACTGGTGGACACGTGGAATTGTATTGATGCACACATGGGATAGTACTGGTGGACACATGGGATAGTACTGTTGGACACATAGGGTAGTACTACTGGTGGACACATGGGATAGTTCTGGTGGACACATGGGATAGAACTGGTGGACACGTGGGATAGTACCGGTGGACACGTGGAATTGTATTGATGCACACATGGGATAGTACTGGTGGACACATGGGATAGTACTGTTGGACAGATGAGGTAGTACTACTGTTGGACACATGGGATAGTACTGGTGGACACATGGGATACTACTTGCGAACACATGGGATAGTAGTGGTGGACACATGGGATACTACTGGTGGACACATGGGATAGTACTGGTGGACACATGGGATACTACTGGTGGACACATGGGATAGTACTGGTGGACACATGGGATACTACTGGTGGACACATGAGATACTACTGGTGGACACTTGGGATAGTACTGGTGGACAAATGGGATAGTACTGGTGGACACGTGGAATAGTACTGGTGGACACATGGGATGTTACTGCTGGACACATGGGATACTATCTGTGAACACATGAGATAGTACTGGTGCACACATGGGATACCACTGGTGGACACGTGGGATACTACTGGTGGACACATGGGATAGTACTGGTGAACACATGAGAGAGTACTGGTGGACACATTGGATTCTACTGCAGGACATGTGTGATAGTACTGGTGGACACATGGGATACTTCTGGTGGACACATGGGATAGAACTGGTGGACACGTGGGATTGTACTGGTGGACACATGGGATAGTACTGGTGGACGTGTGGGATTGTACTGGTGGACACGTGGGATAGTACTGTTGGACACATGGGGTAGTGCTACTAGTGGACACATGGGATAGTTCTGGTGGACACATTCGATACTACTGGTGATCACATGAGATACTACTGCTGGACAAATGGGTACTACTGGTGGACACATGGGATAGTACTGGTGGACACATGGGATACTACTGGTGGACACATGGGATACTACTGGTGGACACATGGTATGCACCTGGTGGACACATGGGATAGTACTGTGGGGCACATGGGACACTACTGGGAAACACATGGGATAGTACTGCTGGACACATGGGATACTACAGGTGGACACATGGGATGCTACTGCTGGACACATGGGATAGTACTGGTGCACACATGGGATACCACTGGTGGACATGTGGGATACTACTGGTGGACACATGAGATAGTACTGGTGAAAACATGGGATACTACTACTGGTGGACCCATGGGATAGTACTGGTGGACACATGGGATACTACTGGTTGGCACATGGGCTAGTACTGGTGGACACGTGGGATTGTACTGGTGGACACATGGGATAGTACTGGTGGACACGTGGGATTGTACTGGTGGACACATGGGATACTGCTGGTGGACACATGGGATACTACTGGTGGACACATTCGATAATAATAGTGGTGGACAGATGGGGTAGTACTACTGGCTGACACATGAGATAGTACTGGTGAACACATGGGATAGTATGGTGGAATCATGGGATACTACTGGTGAACTCGTGGGATACTACTGGTGAACACGTGGGATACTACTGGTGGACATGTGGGATAGTACTGGTGGACTCATGGGATACTTCTGGTGGACACATGGGATACTACTGTGGGGCACATGGGATACTACTGGTGGACAAATGGCATACTACTGGTGGACACATGGGAAACTACAGGTGGACAAATGGGATAGTACTGGTGGACAATGGGATAGTACTGGTAGACACATGGGATACTACTGGTGGACACATGGGGTAGTAGTGGTGGACACATGGGACAGTACTGTTGGACACAGGGGATATTACTGGTGGACACATGGGATACTACTGGGGGACACATGGGATAGTAGTGGTGAACACATGTGATAGTTTTGGTGGACACCTGGGATACTTCTGGTGGACACATGGGATAGTACTGGTGGACACATGGGATAGTAGTGGAGGACACATGGGACTGTAGTGGTGGCCACATGGGGTAGTAGTGGTGGACTCGTGATAGTAGTGGTGGACACATGGCATAGTACTGGTGAACACATGGGATACTACTGGTGGATGTTGTGTATGTACCTTTAAGGGAATAACTGGTCTTAGACTGCAGTACCGGCAGTGACCACCCCTGTATAAAAGGCCCTAGCAGGCTTCTGTAGTTTCAGTTTCAAGCTGCCTCTTGTTCGGTAAAGTACCCGTTAAACTGTTCTCCCGAAGTCCGTGTATTATTGAGGCGCGGACTTTACAGTGGCGACGAGTAAGTTCGAACTCACCTGCAGTGTGGCATCATCTCACGGGGATCTCGCCTGAAAGGAAGGTCCTGGAAGGCCGTAGTCTGAGCAACGGGCGTCGACCGAGGGCAACCGCCCAAAGAATCCATCGGTGTTTGGAGAATTGCGGGAGAGACTGTGGTTCCAGCGAATCGTGCTGGTAGCAGGTAGCGCGCTGACCCTTCCGGACTGTGGCGGGCTCAAGCTCGATTGAGCGGCTTTACAAATCGGGCCGCGCAGCGTCGCCGGGAAAAGAAAACAAGAGAGAGAGGGTGGTGCTCGAGAACAGGACAGCGGAGAGAAACTAAACGGGGGGGAAGGAAAGCGAGACGCGCCGAAGCTGCGGGTCGCCGCCATTACCCCGTAGAATGCTAGGAGCAGCGTGGCAGTAAGGGGAAGAAGCATAAGCGCGGGAGGCGCCATTTTATCCCGTTGGGGAAGAAGCAAAAGCGCGGGTGGCGCCATTTTATTCCATTGGGGAAGAAGCAAAAGCGCGGGAGGCGCCATTTAAAATCGCCCAAGATGCCGAAAAGTGGCAGTATCACTGCTTTCGACAACGAGGTAGAAGACTGGGCCACGTATGTGGAAAGAATTGAAGTGTACTGCAAGGCAAATGAGGTGGCTGATGGAAAGAGGGCGTCGGTATTGTTAAACCTGATGGGTGCGAGTACGTACGGCCTATTACGGAGTTTTATTACCCCAGCTAAACCAATGGAGAAAAGTTTTGAGGAGATTGTTCATATCTTACAGGAACATCTAAGCCCTACACCACTGCTGATAGCGGAAAGATTCAAGTTCCATAAAAGAAACCAGCACAAAGATGAGAGCAATGCTGACTATCTTACGGAACTACGCAAATTTTCGAAGCACTGCCAGTTTGGAGCAGGACTGGCAGACACCTTATGGGATAAGTTTGTCTGCAGGCTCCAGAGTGAAGGAACCCAGAAACGACTACTTTCAAAAAAGGACCTGACGCTAGAACAGGCTTTCAGCGTGGCAGTATCCTACGAAGCAGCAGCACGGGGAGCTGCGGAAATACAACAGAAACCACAAGAATACAGCGCTAATGAAATGGCGTATGGAGCCGAAAAGTGCTATCGCTGTGGCAGAACAACCCATGAGCAGATGGACTGCTGGTTTAAAGACAAAATATGCAGGCAATGCGGGAAAATGGGACATATAGCAAGAGTCTGCAGGTTGGGAAAGAAGACCAACACGACAAGAACTACAAAGGAACAGTACAGGAAAGTAAAGAAACTGACAGATAGTAGTTCAGAAGATCAGGAGAGTGATAAGGACTCCGGGAGCAGGCGACTAAGTTGTTTAAAGTTACACAACGTGATCGCAAAAGAAGATCACCGAACCATTTGGGTCACCCTCATGATAGCAGGGTCCTCAGTGAAGATGGAATTGGACACAGGATCAGCCCTAACTGTCATGAATCGACGAGACTATGAGAGGCTATTCTCACACATACCCTTAAAGGACACGTCCATTGTATTAAAGACATATACGGGGCAAAAGGTCTACCCCAGAGGAAAAATAAGGGTGCCAGTTGAATATAACGGAAAGGAAACACAGAAACTATACATGTATATACTATGAGATGGAGGACCACCATTATTGGGACGTGAATGGATCCGAAGACTACAATTGGATTGGCATTCCATTCTGGCACTAACTGTGACTGACAAAAAAGATGATGACGTCGCACCTGGACGTCTGTCACAAATTCTATCTGACGCGGAAGAGGTGTTCCAACAAGGACTTGGGACTCTAAAAGGAGTAAAGGCAAACATAAAGATTGAGGATAACGCAACCCCAAAATTTTTCAAGGCCAGACCGGTGCCATACGCGATACGCCCAGCTGTGGAAGCTGAACTGGACAGTCTGGAGCATTCAGGGGTGCTGTCTAAGGTGGACTGGAGCGAGTGGGCCGCACCCATCGTTCCTGTAATGAAGAAAGCATTGAGCAACACGCCTGGGGAGCCAAGGAAGGTTCGCATCATGGGGACTTCAAGGTGACTGTGAACCCAGTCCTGCACACAGTACAGTATCCGCTTCTGCGGAGAGAAGATATTTTCATCTCACTATCTGGAGGGAAACGTTTTACAAAGATTGACCTGGCACAAGCGTATCTACAAATGGAGGTGGAAGAAGCATCTAGGAAATACCTCACGATAAACACTCACAAAGGCCTTTACCAATACAATCGACTGGTATTTGGGGTAGCATCGGCCCCGGCTATGTGGCAGAGGGCAATGGAACAAGTCCTGCAAGGGATCCCGGGGACCCAGTGTTATTTGGACGACATCCTGGTTATGGGCGAAAATGACAATGAACACCTTGCCAACCTGGAACAGGTGCTCACGAGATTGCAAGAATATGGGCTACGAGCCAACCGTCCCAAATGCGAGTTCTTCAGGAGACAAATCTCGTATTGTGGCCACATGATTGATGAGGAAGGGTTGCATAAGTCGCCGGACAAGATTGAGGCTGTCGTCAAGGCTCCAGCACCAGAAAATGTGTCGCAACTGAGGTCGTTCCTCGGGTTGGTGAACTACTACCATAAGTTCTTGCCGAATTTATCTACAATTCTGCACCCACTGAACGCCCTCCTTCAAACTGGTGTAACATGGAAATGGAGTGATGAGTGTAAGCGTGCCTTTCAGGAATGTAAATGCC
Organism: Somniosus microcephalus; assembly: GCF_052327205.1. Classification (NCBI taxonomy): domain Eukaryota; kingdom Metazoa; phylum Chordata; class Chondrichthyes; order Squaliformes; family Somniosidae; genus Somniosus; species Somniosus microcephalus. Next base: position 70,845,396 of record NC_140989.1, on the reverse strand, counting down.
AAATCACTTCAAAAGAAGTATTGGCCCACTACAACCCAACACTACCGATTCGGTTGGCATGTGATGCGTCACCTTACGGCATTGGAGCGGTGCTGTCACACAAATTCCGTGACGGTTCAGAGAGGCCAATAGCCTTTGCATCGCGCTCGCTAACCTCAGCCGAGCGTAACTACGCCCAGATTGACAGGGAGGCCCTCAGCCTGGTGTGGGGCGTGAAGAAGTTCAATCATTATCTGCACGGGCAGAAATTCACCCTACTGACTGATCATCAACACCTGGTCTCAATTTTTAACCCAAAGAAGGGCGTTCCGGTGATGACAGCGCAACGGCTGCAAAGATGGTCACTTTTTCTAGGGGCACATCAGTATGACATAGAGTACAAAGGTACGAAACAACATGGAAACACTGATGGGCTGTCGCACCTACCGTTGCCTACGGCGGAAGAAGCACCTGCAGTGGACCCGGTGGAGATATTCCATGCGACCATAGTCGAATGTTTGCCAGTTACAAACGCAAGTATTGAGAAGGAAACCCGAAATGACCCGACACTCTCTCGGGTCTATGATTTGACGGTGAAGGGATGGTCAGCATATGGTGACTCACTGTTGCCAGCATTCTCGCCAAGGAGGGAACAGCTGTCAGTGTGCCGGGGAACCTGGATGTGTGGATCCCGAGTGGTAATTCCACCCAAGTTGAGAGATAGAGTACTCAATGAGCTTCACGAGGGTCATCTGGGAGGGGTAAAAATGAAGAGCCTAGCCAGGGCGTTTGTGTGGTGGCCGGGAATCGATAAAGAAATCGAGGATATGACCAAGAGATGCATAGGATGCCAGAAGGTCCAAAACGCTCCACCACAGGCCCCGCTACATCCATGGGAGTGGCCCTCATCTCCATGGCAATGGTTACACATTGATTTCGCTGGTCCATTTATGGACTCAATGTTTCTAATCGCTGTGGACGCCCATTCAAAATGGCCAGAGGTCATTAAAATGCCCTCCACCACCACGGAGAAAACTATTGCAGTCCTAAGGACCATCTTCGCCAGGAATGGGTTGCCAGAACAGATCTGTTCCGACAATGGCCCGCAGTTTGTGTCTGAGGATTTCCGGAGGTTCCTGAAGAATAATGGGGTGAAACATTACACATCTGCCCCATATCATCCAGCCACAAATGGATTGGCTGAGAGGTTTGTTCAGACCTTTAAAAAGGCCATAAAGGCAATGTATAATGACGACATACCACTGCAACACAAGGTGGATAACTTCCTGTTTGCTTACCGGAATGCGACACATGCAGTAACCAACCAAACTCCAGCCATACTGTTTTTCAACCGGAGACTAAGATGTCGCTTGGATTTGCTCAAACCAAACATAAGACGAGATGTTGAGGATAAGCAGTTCCAGCACATGAATGAGAAGCCAACCAGGAGCTTCAAGATAGGGCAACCAGTCTTGGCCCACGATTACCGAACAGAAAAATGGCAGCCAGGCACGATATGCACACAGCAGGGACCACTAATGTACACAGTGGATGTTGGAGAGAGCATCGTGAGATGCCATGCTGACCAGATTCTAGATTCACAGGAACAAGCGAAACCTGTACCACAAGCATGTGTACCTGGTAATGAGCCCGAAGTACAGATTGCGTCTACCTCAGAAGCAGGGGTATTGGAAGCTGACGAACCAACCAATGAAAATGAGCCAGAATTGACTCCACTGCCAGAACAGGATACTCGAGAAAGGCGCTATCCAGTCTGGATCAGGAAGCTTCCTCAAAGACTGAACTTATAAATGACTATTTCAGTTGATGTATATATTACTGCGAAAATTGTAATTGTAATTAGTTATTATTTAGTTGTTAAATGAATGTTATGTACTGTTTATCTAAAAGGGGAGGAATTGTTGTGTATGTACCTTTAAGGGAATAACTGGTCTTAGACTGCAGTACCGGCAGTGACTGTAATGATCAATAACATGTCATTCTATAGTGGACACTAAGTGGAGCCATAGAGCTGTGTAGAGCTGTATATAGCTGTATGTATATTAAGACTACACTACCCAGCTGTATGTATATTAAGACTACATTACCCATGAGGCACTAGGCTACCCACAAGGCAACAGTCAAGATGGAAGCCTCTACAGATACAGTACCCAGTCCACATGTGCTCAATAAAGTAACTAGCAAAAGCTAGCTGTGTTCATAATAAGAATGTCTATTTATTAATGAACATAAGATGGTACCAGGGTGGTGAAGATCTGCTGGAAATTGTGAAAAGCGACATGGAGAATTTGAAGCCACCAGAGCGTTTGAATCTCGAGGGAAATGTCGACTACAATTGGTGGATTTTTAAACAACAATTCGAACTCTACATTGCATCCATCGGATTCGGTGCGAAGCCAGACGCAAGGAAGATAGCGTTGCTGCTTACGGTTGCAGGCCCACAGGCGATAGAGGTATTTGATACATTTGTATTTAATCCAGGGGAGAACAGAGAAAAATTGGAAGATGTGCTAAAAAAATTTGATGCACATTGCTCTCCCAAAAAGAATGAGACGTATGAAAGATACATCTTCCGTTCTCGGACACAGCAACAAAATGAAACTTTTGATAGCTTTATAACTGATCTGAAACTGAAAGCACAGACATGTAATTTCTCTGAGCTGAAATCATCCATGATTCGTGACCAGATTGTGTTTGGTATTCATGATAAAAAAAGTCAGGGAACGTCTGTTGAGAGAAACCGAACTAAATTTGGAAAATGCAGTGAAAATATGCCAACCCAGCGAGCTAGCTCGAAAGCACGCGAAGACTTTCAGTGAAATCAATAATGATGCGATTGTAATGAGTGATAATGCTGCTGTCGGTGCTGTGTCCTACAAGGGGAAGAAACGTGGGCAGAACAGAAATGAAAAGCAATCGGAGGATGAAATTTTTAATTGTAAACGCTGTGGTTACAAACACCAGTTAAGACAATGCCCAGCATTTGGAAAAATGTGCACAAAGTGTAATGGAAACAATCACTTTGCCAAACAATGCTTTTCAAAAGTAAAAACAACGAAAGGGCAACAAGTTAATGTGATTGAGGACACTGATTTAAATGAGACAATTTTTGTAGGAATGGTGTCATGTAACGATATCAAAAAGGATACAGAAAATGTGCAGCCCTCAGAAATGGACAATGCTTCAGCATAAAGTTAATGCAGTAAAAGTGGACAAATGGATGATCCCACTGCAGGTAAATGGAGCATTAGTTACCTTGAAACTAGACACTGGGGCAAAAGCAAACTTAATCAGTATGAGTGACATTAACAATATGAAAGAAAAGCCCAAAATACAGAAAAAGTCAGTACTACTGAAGGACTATAATGGACAGAAAATAGATAGCTTAGGTGTATGCAGACTTAAAGTGACAGTCAAAGACAAAGTGCATCATCTCATGTTTTCTGTTGTGGCTGAAAGACTTGATTCACTACTGGGTGACAAAGCTTGTGAGGACTTAGAACTGGTCGAGAGAGTCTACCGTATAAACTGTGCCATAAGCAGACCAGATAACTCGATGGATTCTGTCGTGAATGATTTCCAGGATGTGTTCAAAGGATTTGGAGTTCTACCATTCACTTACAAGATCCAGCTAAAGGAAGATGCTCAGCCAGTGGTACATGCTCCACGAAGAGTTCCAGCACCCCTGCATGACCGGCTCAAGAATGAACTGGACAGAATGACCACACTAGGAGTCATCAGGAAAGTCGAAGAGCCAACAGACTGGGTTAACTCCATGGTATGTGTAAAGAAAAAGAACAATGATCTAAGAATATGCATGGATCCAAAGGACTTAAATGCAAACATAAAATGTGAACACTACCAGATTCCCAAGCGAGAAGAAATCACCAGTGAAATGTCAGGTGCCAGATACTTTACAAAGCTCGATGCCTCACAAGGATTTTGGCAACTAAAACTGGATGAAGAGAGCACCAAATACTGTACCTTCCACACACCATTTGGCAGGTATTGTTTCCTCAGAATGCCTTTCGGGATAATATCTGCATCTGAAATCTTTCATAGAACGATGGAACACATAATTGAAGGTCTGGAAGGAGTTCGGGTCTATGTTGATGACATCATCATCTGGGGCTCCACACTGAAAGAACACAATGAGAGACTGACTAAAGTGCTACAGAGCATACGCCGGAATGGACTGAAGCTCAACAAAGCCAAGTGTCAGTTTGGCGTCCAGGAAGTCACTTTCCTAGGAGATAATCTATCTGGTAAAGGAATAGAGCCAGATATGGAAAAAGTAAACGCCATACTCAAAATGCCCCGACCCACTGACAAAAAAGGAGTGCTACGCATCATGGGAATGATAAACTTCATTGGAAAGTTCATTCCTAACTTATCAGCCAAGACAGCCTGTCTGCGAGACCTGCTCCATAAAACAAATGAGTTCGCATGGACAGAAAGACATGAACAAGAGTGGATAAACCTCAAAACAGTGCTGACAACCACACCTGTACTCACCTTCTTTGACCCAACAAAAAGAATCAAAGTGTCAACGGATGCATCAAAAGATGGCCTAGGTGCGGTCTTGCTACAAGCAGAGGGTGAAGATTGGAAGCCTGTTGCCTATGCCTCCAGGTCTATGACTGATACTGAGTGTCGATACGCCCAGATTGAAAAGGAATGTCTAGGCTTGGTAGTTGGACTAGAAAAGTTTCATGGCTACATATATGGACTTCCCACCTTCACAGTTGAGACAGACCACAGCCCACTGGTTGCCATCATAAAAAAGAACCTGAATGAGATGTCTCCAAGGATTCAACGACTCATGATGAAGCTGCAAAGATATGACTTTGAACTGGTCTACACACCAGGCAAATACATAGTGTTAGCAGATGCACTATCCCGAGCACCCACAATGAGTCATGTGAGCTCTACTGAAGAAGACGTGGATGTTCATGTGAGTATGGTCACTGCTGCGCTGCCCGTGTCAGACACAAAATCAAAGCAAATAGCAGAAGAAACAGTAAAAGATACAGTATTACAAACAGTAATAGAGAACATTCATCATGGTTGGCCAAAAGGTTCCTGTCCAAAATATTTTCACATAAGGTCAGAATTGAGTGTCGCAAGTGGACTATTACTAAAACAGAACAGAATAGTCATTCCACAGGCTCTACGTCAAGACATGCTCAAAAGGATTCATGAGGGACACCTCGGAATTGAAAGATGCAAAAGGAAGGCAAGAGACACTGTTTATTGGCCTGGCATAAATAAGGACATTGAGAACATGATAGGCAAATGTGAGACATGTCAGATACACCAAAACAAACAAGCAAAGGAACCAATGATAGTAGCTGACATACCAACAGCACCATGGCAAAAGGTTGGTATGGACCTTTTTCATTTAAATGGTTAAGACTATCTAATAGTGATTGACTACTATTCTAACTATCCTGAGATGGCGCTGCTCTCAAGCACCACAGCAAGCAGTGTCATAATGCATGTGAAATCCATCTTCGCCAGACATGGAATTCCCAGGATTGCCGTTAGCGACAATGGTCCGTGCTTCAACTGTAAGGAGTGGCAACAGTTTGCAGCACATTATGACTTTCAGCACATCACATCCAGTCCTTTGTATGCTCAGTCAAATGGTAAGGCAGTGAAAGGTGTTCAAGCTCTCAAGCAGCTACTGAAGAAAGCGACAGAAAGCAAGTCTGATCCTTATCTCGCCCTGCTGAGCTACCGAGCCTCACCTTTAGACTGTGGTTCTTCACCTGCTGAACTACTAATGGGTCGCAAGTTGCGCACCACGCTACCCTGCTGTGCAAAAGAACAGCAAAGTGAGGAACTGAGACAGAGACTTCAACTGTTAAAGCTGAAACAGAAATCATTCTATGACAAGTCATCCAAAACTCTAAAACCATTGACAAAGGATGATGTTGTCAGGATTGAGGATCCAGATGTATGGAACAGGAAAGCTACAGTTCTTGAGGAAGTAGGACCAAGGTCATACACCGTTAGAACTGAGGAAGGACAGATTCTCAGGAGGAACCGCTGTTCCCTCCTAAAAACACAAGAGACTATTCAAGAGCAGATTGATGACAATGCCGCAACTGCATCTTGTCATTCACCGCCAGAACAATCTCATGAAGACACATCAGACTTACCCGTGTTGAGAAGATCCACACGTGAAGTAAAAAAGCCTGATAGACTTAATCTTCGAGTACAATGTAAAGCTTTGAAAATGTGTTGACTGTTTTGAAAATGTTTATGTTTATAGAGCACTAACAAAAGTGTTACTGATATTATCTTTATTGTTTTCTTGAAAGTTGATTGATATTGATTTTGTTAAACCTCAAAGAAAGGGGGATGTAATGATCAATAACATGTTATTCTATAGTGGACACTAGGTGGAGCCGTAGGGCTGTATATAGCTGTATGTATATTAAGACTACACTACCCAGCTGTATGTATATTAAGACTACATTACCCATGAGGGAGTAGGCTACCCTCAAGGCAACAGTCAAGATGGAAGCCTCTACAGATACAGTACCCAGTCCACATGTGCTCAATAAAGTAACTAGCAAAAGCTAGCTATGTTCATAATAAGAATGTCTATTTATTAATGAACATAAGAGTGACCACCCTGTATAAAAGGCCCTAGCAGGCTTCTGTAGTTTCAGTTTCAAGCTGCCTCTTGTTCAGTAAAGTACCTGTTAAACTGTTCTCCCGAAGTCCGTGTATTATTGAGGCGCGGACTTTACAGTGGACAAATGGGATACTACTGGTGGACAAATGGGATACTACTGGTGGGCACATGGGCTACGCCTGGTGAACACAATGGATACTACTGGTGGACACATGGGGTAATAGTGGTGGACACATGGGATTGTACGACTGGTGGACACATGGGATAGTACTACTGGTGGACACATGTGATACTACTGGTGGACACATGGGATAGTACTGGTGGACACATGTGATACTACTGGTGGCCACATGGGATAATGCTACTGGTGGACACATGGGATACTACTGCTGGACAAATGGGATACTACTGGTGGACTCATGGGATACTACTGGTGGACACATGGGTTAGGAGTGGTGGACACATGGGATGGTACAACTGGTGGACACATGGGATAGTACTACTGGTGGGCACATGTGATACTACTGGTGGCCACATTGGATAATACTACTGGTGGACACATGGGATACTACTGCTGGACAAATGGGATACTACTGGTGAACACATGGGATAGTGTGGTGGAATCATGGGGTACTACTGGTGAACACGTGGGATACTACTGGTGGACATGTGGCATAGTACTGGTGGACACATGGGATACTTCTGGTGGACACATGGGATACTACTGGTGGACACATGTGATACTACTGGTGGACACATGGGATAGTTCTGGTGGACACATGGGATACTACAGGTGGACACATGGGATAGTACTGGTGGACACGTGGGATAGTACTACTGGTGGACACATGGGATACTACGGGTGGACACATGGGATACTACTGGTAGACACATGGGATAGTACTGGTGAACACGTGGGATACTACTGGTGGACACATGGAATAGTACTGGTGCACACATGGGATAGTAGTGGTGGACACATGGGATAGTTGCAGTGGATACATGTGATAGTAGTGGTGGATACATGGGATACTACTGGTGGACACATGTGATACTACTGGTAAACACATGGGATAGTACTGTTAGACACATAGGATACTTCTGGCAGACCCATGGGATACTACAGGTGGACACATGGGATACTACTATTGGACACATGGGATACTGCTGGTGGGCACATGGGATAGTACTGATTGACACATGGGATAGTACTACTGGTGGACACATGGGATGCTACTGGTGGACACATGGGATAATACTGGTGGACACATGGGATACTACTGGTGGACACCTGAAATGCTACTGGTGGACACATGGGATACTACTGGTGGACACATGGGATACTATTGGTGGACACATGGGATATTACTGGTGGACACATGGGATAGTACTGGTGAACACATGTGATAATACTGATGGACACTTGGGATAGTACTGGTGGACACATGGAATAGTAATGGTGGACACATCGGATGTTACTAGTGGACACATGGGCCTAGAAATTCAGTTGGTTGCGCCAGCCGCTAGCGCCTTAAGAGGGCGAGAAGTGGGGCGCTAAGCGGCTAGCGACCGGGCGCGGCGCGATATGCGCCTCTCTCGAAATTTAGTTCTGATTTAGCGGCGTCATTTCATGGTGCAACGCCCTTTGTGCGCCCCGAACCGGAAATTCAGTGGCGCCGGCCTATTGTGCGTCTGGCGCCCCCAGCGACTGGTAAATTGGAACGGTTCCCAGTCGCTGCGGGGCGCGGGGGGCGCAAATTAAAGGGGGCTCCTCCTGCAGTATAAATGTCAGCCATTTTGCACCACTCCCTCTTTGTGAGACACTGATATTAGGAGAGAGACAAAGGGAGAGAGCTTTTTGGTTTGATCAACACTCGCTCAGGTACTTCTGGCTTCAGGCCAGAGCTTTGCAATTGTAATTAACTTTCAGTGCCATAGCCTTAATTCGATACATCAAATGGGAGCTGCAATGGGTGCAAATGTTGGCTTACTGCATTGCATTCAAACGGCTCAGAGACGCCTTGAGAGAGTGCCAGTCATGGCCAGATGGAGAAGGGCAAACAGGCGTCGGCACAGGAGGCCTTACCCACCCAGGGTATACCGCCAGCAGTTCTCTTATCTGAACATGTCTGAGAGCAGTGTGTTCGGAGGCTGCGATTCAGAAGGGAGGTTGTCACAGAGATTTGCCACCTGCTTCAGAGAGATCTGCAGCCACAGCTGAGGAGCAGGACGTCTCTGTCGGTGGCAGTGAAGGTGACGGTTGCTCTCAACTTCTATGCCACCGGCTCCTTCCAATCCGCTACTGGGGACATTTCCAACATCTCCCAGTTCGCGGCACATTGCTGCATCCGCCAGGTGACCAAGGCCCTTTTCAGAAGGAGACGCCAGTTCATCTCCTTCCCCATGACCCTCGACAAGCAGCAAGAGCGTGCAATGGGCTTTGCAGCATTAGCGGACTACCCAATGGTGCAGGGCGCCATAGACTGCACGCATGTGGCTTTGCGGGCAGCTCTGGAGAATGCCGAGGATTACCGCAACCGGAAGTGCTACCATTCGCTTAATGTGCAGTTGGTGTGTGACCACAGGTACCTCATACTAGCTGTCAATGCCCGCTTTCCAGGCAGAAGCCACGATGCCTTCATCCTGCGCCAGACTTCTGTGGCAGACATTTTCGAAGCCCAGCCTCACCCATGAGGATGGTGTTAGATCCGTGTGTTAATGGAGACACGGAATGCAGGAGTTGATTTAACAAGTGTTAACTGAACAAAGTCTGGAGGTGAACTAACTACACAAGACGCTACACAGGCTTATATACCCGAGTGGTCACTACTGGTACTACAGTATACAGGGGCTTCAAAAACATAGTTCCTCTTAAAGGTACATACACTACAATTCCTCCCCTTTTAGATAAATAGTACATAACATTTTAAGTAATCATTAAATAACATTTTTACAAGAACAATAATATACACATTTGCTGAAGTTAATCAATTACAAATTCAGTCTCTCTGGAGGCTTCCTGACTCGGTCCGGATAACGCCTCGGTGGTGTAGTAGGTTCTTTTGGCAAGGTCGATTCGGCTTCAATGCCAGTGTCGGGTTCATCTGGTTCCAGTATCACCGGATCGGAGGTAGATACTATGGGTATCTCTGCTTCATCACTAGGCGTATAGAGTTGTGGTGTAGGTTGTCCTTTTTCGGATGACTCTATGATCTAGTCAGCATGGCGCCTTATTATGCTTTCTCCAATGTCCACGGTATACATCAGCGGTCCTAGTCATGTGCAAATAGTTCCAGGCTGCCATTTCTCGGTACGGTAGTCCCGGGCCAAAACTGGTTGACCTATCTGGAAGGTTCTAGTTGGCCTTTCATTCATGCCTTGAAATTGCCGGTTCTCTACGTCCCTTCTGACGTTTGGCTTGACCAAATCCAGCCGGCATCTTAGGCTTCTATTGAAAAACATCATGGCGGGGGTTTGGTTTGTAACCACATGTGTTGCATTCCTGTACGCAAACAAGAAGTTATCTACCTTATGTTGCAGATTTATGTCTTCATTACCCATGGCCTTTATGGCCTTCTTGAAGGTCTGGACAAACCTTTCAGCCAATCCATTGGTGGCGGGATGGTATGGGGCAGACGTGTAGTGCTTAACCCCATTGTTTTTTAAGAACTTCCTGAATTCTTCGGATACAAATTGCGGTCCATTATCAGAACAGATCTGTTCAGGCAGCCCATTCCTGGCGAATATGGTCCTTAGTACTGTGATGGTTTTTTCCGTGGTGGTGGAGGACATCTTTATTACCTCCGGCCACTTGGAGTGTGCATCCACCGCGATTAAGAACATTGAGTCCATAAATGGACCAGCAAAGTCGATATGTACCCTTTGCCATGGAGATGAGGGCCACTCCCATGGATGTAGAGGGGCTTGTGGTGGGGCGTTTTGGACCTTCTGGAATCCTAGACAGCTCTTGGTAATTTCTTCGATGTCTCCATTGATACCTGGCCACCACACAAACGCTCTGGCTAAGTTCTTCATTTTCACTCCACCCAGATGCCCCTCATGAAGCTCCTTTAGCACTCTATCCTTGAGTTTGGGTGGAATCACCACTCTGGATCCACACATCAAGGTTCCTCGGCACACTGACAGCTGTTCTCTTCTTTGCGAGAATGCTGGCAACAGTGGTTCGCCATGTGCTGGCCATCCCTTCACCGTTAAATCGTAGACTCGTGAGAGAGTCGGGTCATTTCGCGTTTCCTTTTCCATGGTAGAATTTGTCACCGGTAGACATTCCACTATGGTCGAGTGGAACATCTCCACTGGGTCCACTGTAGGCGCCTCTTCCACCGTTGGCAACGGTAGGCGCGATAACCCGTCAGCATTCCCATGCTGTTTTGTTCCTTTGTATTCTATGTCACATTGGTGTGCCCCTAGGAAAAGGGACCACCTCTGTAGCCTTTGCGCTGTCATAATGGGAACGCCCTTATTAGGGTTGAATATGGAGACGAGGGGTTGATGGTCAGTCAACAAGGTAAATTTTTGTCCGTGTAGGTAATGGTTGAATTTCTTCACCCCCCACACCAGTCTGAGTGCCTCCCTGTCGACCTGGGCATAGTTGCGCTCAGCTGAGTTCAATGAGCGTGACGCAAAAGCTATCGGCCGCTCCGAGCCATCAGGGAATCTATGCGATAATACCGCTCCCACGCTGTAAGGGGATGCATCGCACGCCAGTCTGATTGGCAGTGATGGGTTGTAATGAACCAACACTTCCCTGGACGTGATCAAGCCTTTGCATTTATGGAAGGCACGTTTACAGTCTTCGCTCCATTTCCAAACTACTCCCGTTTGTAGCAGTGCGTTAAGAGGGTGCAGAACCGTCGACAAGTTTGGTAAAAATTTATGATAGTAATTTACTAATCCCAGGAACGACCTTAATTGTGAGACATTTTCAGGCGCTGGGGCCTTTACGACCGCTTCAATTTTTTCAGGTGACTTATGCAACCCTTTTTCGTTAATGACATGGCCACAATATGATATTTGTTTCTGGAAAAATTCACACTTGGGCGATTTGCTCGTAGGCCCCGTTCTCTTAGCCTCGTGAACACCTGCTCCAAGTTGGCAAGGTGCTCGTTATCGTTTTCTCCTGTTACAAGGATGTCGTCTAGGTAGCATTGAGTCCCCGGAATCCCTTGCAGGACTTGCTCCATAGCTCTTTGCCAGATAGCCAGAGCTGATGCCACTCCAAAAACCAGTCGATTTTACTGGTACAGGCCTTTCTGTGTGTTTAGCGTGAGATACTTTTTAGAGGCCTCCTCAACCTCCATCTGTAGGTATGCCTGTGCTAAATCAATTTTGGTGAAATGTTTCCCTTCGGATAGTGAGGCGAAAATATCTTCTATCCTCGGAAGAGGATACTGTACCGTGTGAAGAACCGGGTTTACAGTCACCTTGAAGTCCCCACAGATGCGAACTTTTCTCTGTTCTTCAGATTTATCATTATTCAACGTTTTCTTCATGACCGGGACGATGGGTGTTGCCCACTCGCTCCAATCTACCTTGGATAACACGCCTGCTTTTTCCAAATTCTCCAGCTCTGCCTCGACGGCTGGACGAATTGCGTATGGCACCGGCCTTGCCTTAAAAAACTTGGGCATTGCCGCATCTTCCACTTTTATTGAGGCGGTGACGCCTTTCAGGGTTCCTAGTTCCTGTTGAAACACTTCTTTGGCGTTAGCCAAGATTTCTTTTAATCGTCCAGGTATGACGTCATCATCGTTTTTTTTTACTGGTCACCGTCAGTGCCTGAATGGAGTGCCAGTCTAAACGTATCTTTCTGATCCATTCACGTCCCAACAACGGTGGACCACCATCTTGCAGAACGTATAAATACAACTTCTGTATTTCCTTGCCGTTGTATACAACAGGCACCCTTATTTTCCCTCTGGGGTATACTTTCTGCCCCGTATATGTCTTCAAGATAATGGATGTGTCTTTCAAAGGTATATGCGGAAATAGCCGCTCGTAATCCCGTCGACTCATGACTGTCAGAGCTGATCCTGTGTCTAGCTCCATTTTGACTGGGGACCCCGCTATCGTGAGGGTAACCCAAATGATCTGGCAATCTTCTTTGGCAATTACATTATGTAATTTGAGACAGCTTAGTCTCTTGTTTCCGGAGTCGCTATCGCTCTTCTGGTCTTCGGAGCTACTGCCCGTCATCATTTGCACCTTTCTGTACTTTTCCTTATTGACCTTTTTACTGTCAGCGGATTTCTTTCCAGATCTGCATACACGTGCAATGTGTCCCATCTTTCCGCATTGCCTGCATGCTTTGTCCTTGAACCAGCAGTCCTTCTGGTCATGGGTGGATCTGCTGCAGCGATAACATCTCTTGAAACCCCGTGTCATTTCATGGGTGCCGAAGTCCTGTGGCTTTTGCTGTATCTCTGCAGCTGCTCTTGCTGCTGCTTCGTATGATACAGCCACACTGAAAGCCTGGTCCAGTGTCAAATCTTTCTCAGAAAGTAGTCTTTTCTGTGTTCCTTTGCTTCGGAGACCGCAGACGAATTTGTCTCGTAGAGAATCTGCCAGTCCTGCCCCAAATTGGCAGTGCTTTGACAGCTTTCGTAATTCGGTGAGGTAACCAGCGTTACTTTCATTCTTGTGCTGATTCCTCCTGAAGAATTTGAATCGTTCCGCTATCAGCAGCGGTGTTGGGTTTAAGTGCTCCTGTAAGGTATCAACAATCTCCTTAAAATTCTTGTCCATCGGTTTGGCTGGAGTGATCAAGTTTCGTAACAGCCTGTATGTCCTTGCGCCCATCAGATTTAGAATTACCGATGCCTTTTTATCATCCGCTACTTCATTCGCCTTGCAATATACCTCCACTCTTTCCACATATGTGTTCCAATCTTCTATATCACTATCGAAAGCAGTAATATTGCCAGTCTTCGGCATCTTGAAAATCTAAAATGGCGCTTCCCGCGCTTTTCCTCCATCCCTGATGGATCAAAATGGCACCTCCCGCGCTTTTCTTTCTTCCCCGCCGAGTTGAGATGGCGCCTCCTGCGCTTTCCCGCCGCTGCCGCTGCTGCCAACGCTGTTCTCCGCGGTTCCCGTTGCGACCTGCAGCTTTTCGCGGTATTTCTATTTTTTTTTTATATATCGCTTCAGTAGTTTCTCCGTTACTTGGAGAACCATTCCCGTCGTGGAGCGGACCCTCTGGGACTTTCCCCTCCCTCTGCTCTGTCCGAACGCCGACCTGCTTTGCAGCACCGGCCGCGCCCTGAGTGCTCCACCCTCTCTCTCTCTTTGCTTCTGCTTCCCGACTCGCTGCCCAGCCCCTTTGCAGAGCCACCCGATCGAGCTCTAGCCCGCCGCAGCCCAGGAAGGATCAGTGCACTACCTGCCACCAGCCCGTTTAGCTGGTGAAACCACAGTTTTTTTTCTTGCTTCTGGTTTCGACCTTCGTCTGAGGAATCGATCCCCTTGAGGTGCTGCCGAATTGCAGGTAAGTTCGTTTCTAACTCGTCACCACTGTTAGATCCGTGTGTTAATGGAGACACGGAATGCAGGAGTTGATTTAACAAGTGTTTACTGAACAAAGTCAGGAGGTGAACTAACTACACAAGACGCTACACAGGCTTATATACCCGAGTGGTCACTACTGGTACTACAGTATACAGGGGCTTCAAAAACATAGTTCCTCTTAAAGGTACATACACTACAGATGGCTTCTCGGGGACAAAGGCTATCCTTTGTGCACCTGGCTGATGACCCCGCTCTGTGCGTCCAGCACCCCTGCTGAAGAGCGATACAATGACAGCCATCAAGCAACCAGGAACATCATTGAGCACACAGTCGGCGTGCTCAAGCAACGGTTCTGCTGTCTGGATCGTTCCGGGGGAGCCCTACAGTACTCGCCTGAGCGAGTCTCCCATTTCATTGTCGTGTGCTGCATGCTGCACAACCTGGCTATCCGCAGGACTCAGCCACTGCCAGCAGGCATGGGAGGACCACCAGAGGAGGAGGAGGAGGAGGAGGAGGAGGACCAGGATGGGAGGGAGGCAGAAAGTGCAAGGGCCGTCCGTCGGCGGCTTATTGCAACTCGGTTCTAGGCCCCTCTCATGGAATGGCTTGTGCCAATGAAGGAAGATGAATGTAGCCGCTCCGCAAGCCCTCAGCCGATCAAGGCAACCAATAATTCCAAAAGCAAACATGGACAGTGCGATTAAAGAAAATTTGTTACTCTTACAACTCTGTGCCCTTCCCGCATGACAAACTACTTCAGAGATACCCCCCAAACAAAAACACACCAGTTTCGGCCTTCATATAAAAAACAAATACAACAGTGTCGGCCTGTTTATAAAATGCAAATACAACAGCCTCGGCCTGTTTATAAAAAGCAACACAATTGGCCAGCCCTTCTACTTTTTCACCTGCGAGGGTGATCCGTCTCACTTCCGGGCATGGCCCCTACCCGCCCTGCAGCTCCTCCTCAATGGGACCCCAGTGGCTGCAGCAAGGCTGGGGGAAGGCTGCTGAGGGTTAGTTGGTGAGACAGCAGATGCCCTTTGGGGTCGGCCTGGACCAGCTCTGGGCCTGGAGGGCCTGGCTGCAGACTGATCCAACTCAGCTTGGGAGGCATCAGTCTGTCCTACGGGTGGTGGCAGCTGCAGTGGAGGAGTGACAGTGTTGGCTGCAGGAATGCTGCCAATCTGACAAAGCACAGGCACTCCCTGGTCAACTGATTCACTGGGACTCACACGGGTCAGCACTGCAGCATGCGCAACAATCTGCTGAAGCACAGACTACTGGGCTGCTGCGGCGCGGCAAGTGCCCCGGCGATGCCTGGCCGAGCCAGCGAGTGTGGCAGCAGTTAGTGCCCGCGTGGCCCTGGTCTGTGTCTGGATGACACCAGCCAGTGAATGCACGGCATGACTGACCACTTTGCTGGAGGCCGCCTGTGCTGCCGCGAAGTCCTGCAGACTCCTGGCCTGTGCTGCCCCGAATTCCTGCACACTTCTTGCCAGTGACTCTATGGAATCAGGCATCATTGCCACTGCAGCCTGGGCGCCCATTTCCGCTAGGAGCCACACCTCCTCTGCGCTCACTGTAGCAGGACTGGAGGCCACACTCTCCCTCCGGGGGGAAGTCCGCCGAGCTTCCCCACCCCTCCCGCGTTGCTGCAGCCCACTGGTCCCTGGAGCATCACTCTCCTCCGAAACTTCCCCCCTGCTCCCCTCCAGGGAAGACGTGTCCCCAGCGTGGCCATGGGCTGCCTCGGCCAAGGGTGTCCCTGATCGGGCGGCTTCCTCTTCCTCCTCCTCTAGGTCTGAGTCTGACACAGTGCCAGCTTGAGGGGCCGCCTCCTCACCTGGCGAGTTACCATCTGAAAGCAGGGAGGCACAAGAGTTGCTTCAGAGTGAGGACATGACGGCAGCGAGGGAGGCATGAGTGCTGCTATGCACTGCATTGCTTCGATAGTGGCAAAGGATGCTGGCGTGAGGCGCAGGTGGAAAGAGAGAGGTCCAAAAGGTGAGGGCCTTACCATTGGTGCCCAGAACAGGGGCGGCATCTCCAGTCGCGACGGGGCCAATCAGCCGGCCTGCCATGATCTGCTCCACTCGCAGCTCTAGGTCGCTGAGATGCTTAATGTTAGGACGGCCTCCCCGGTCTGGCGCTGCTGTCTCCGGTTGTGCGCCAGCTTGCCCTGCAAGAGAGAGGACGGCCTCTAAGTACAGTGTGGAGCCCTGATGTTGCCTGCACAGCCTCCCATGGTGGAATAGCCCTGACAGTGTGAAGCCCTGATGTTGCCTGCACAGCCTCCCATGGTGGAATAGCCCTGACAGTGTGAAGCCCTGAAGTTGCCTGCACAGTCTCCCATGGTGGAATTGCCCTGACAGTGTATAAACGCCTGAATATGGAAGTGCTTTTCATGACAGTCCCATAGCTGCTGGATGAGGGCTGGGCAGTAGGGCTTTCACGTCCCTTTGGCCATCAACTGAGGAGCACATGTAGGGATGAGGAGGATACTGGAAAGGGTACTCACCCTGACAACCCGAGTGAGGTCGTTGAATTTTTTACGGCATTGGAGGGGAGTCCTGGCAACCATGCTGTTGGAGGCGACCCTGTTTGCCACCTCCCTCCAGGCTTTCCGATATTCAGAGGGCAGTGGCCTCCTGCCACCTTCAGGGAACAGAACATGATGCCTGCACTGAACTGCGCCAACCAGCACCTTCAGGTCACCCTCTCCGAAGCGCTGTGCTCTCTCCCTTGGCTTCTCCATTCTCCTGGCCGTGGAGCAGTTGAATTAACACTGTTCAGGCCTTCCCTCAGGGCTGCAGTGTGCAGGGCGTGGCAGCCAAACAATTCCACCCTCCCCATTTAAGTGCTGACCGGCGCCTGACTGTCTGCCTTCAGTCAATAACTCGCCACACCTGCGCTGCGCCCGCCTTCGGTGTTTGCGCCCCGGATCGCCGGCTTAGCGCCTAATGATACTTGTGCATCGCCTGCTTTAGCGCTGCAGCAACCTCTTGGGGCGATGCAACTGAATATCGGCGAAGGTGGCGCTAAGTTGCGCCGGGCACAAAAGTTAGCGAGCGCCATGCTGTAGCGCCCCAAACGTGGCTATACTGAATTTCTAGGCCATGGGATGTAACTGGTGGACATTGGGATGTTACTGGTAGACACATGGGATACTACTGGTGGACACATGAGATGCTACTGGTTGATATATGGGATAGTACTGGTGGACACGTGTTACTGCTACTGGAAATTCGGTGGGCTGCGCCAACAGTTAGCACCTAAAGAGGGCACTCAATGGCTTTAGCGCCACTGGCCAAGCCTCCTGCGATATTTAGCTGAACGCTAATGGCGGCGTTAGCCTGTCGTGCTGCGCCGCCACCAATGACGTCATCGGTGTGCGCAGCGCCCCGCTACTGCCCCGATCGCGATATTTGGTCGCGCCCCCCGCTGTAACGCCAGTCACAAATCGCGACCGGTTCACGGGGCCTACCTGTGACGGTAGTGGCGCAAATTAAGGTGGAGGTGCGGGGCGGCCATTTTTTTCAGTGGCCGCCTGCCAGCACCTCCTCGCGCCACCGTCCCCGACCTCCTGATCCCCCCCCCCGGGCAGTGCCGGCTGTGTCCCGAGCGCCCGGCACTTCTCCTCGGTGCCGGGCTCTTTTGCCGGCACTCGCGATCGGTCATCGCGCTAGTGCAGGCCCCTCTCCCTACTGTGGCTACAAGAGCAGGCCAGAGGCTGGGAATTCTGCGCCGAGTGTCTCACCTCCTGATTCCCCAAAGCCTTTCCACCATCGACAAGGCACAAGTCAGGAGTGTGATGGAATACTCTCCACTTGCCTGGATGAGTGCAGCTCCAACAACACTCAAGAAGCTGGACACTATTCAGGATAAAGCAGCCCGCTTGATTGGCACTCCATCCACCACCTTCAACATTCACTCCCTCCACCACCGGCGCACTGTGGCTGCAGTGTGTACCATCTACAAGATGCACTGCAGCAACTCGCCAAAGCTCCTTCAACAGCACCTTCCAAACCCGCGACCTCTACCACTTAGAAGGACAAGGGCAGCAGACGCATGGGAACATCACCACCTACAAGTTCCCCTCCAAGCCACACACCATCCTGACTTGGACCTGTATCGCTGTTCCTTCACTGTCGCTGGGCCAAAATCCTGGAACTCCCTTCCTAACAGCATTGTGGGTGTACCTACACCATATGGACTGCAGCGGTTCAAGAAGGCGGCTCACCACCATCTTCTCAAGGGCAATTAGGGATGGGCACTAAATGCAGGCCTAGCCAGCGACGCCCACATCCCATCAGTGAATTAAAAAAAAAAGAAGGGGAGGAAGGCCTGCAGTACCGCAGCACGCCGTGCCACAGCACCATACGATATTCCGTTTCAGCGCCCCAAGAGGGATGTGGGGTGCCTCGAGCAGTGCCCCGCGTCCCTCTTGGGGCGCTCAAACTGAATTTCCGGTGGGCGCAAGCGGCTCCGTTCGCAGCGGTAATTCTGGCGCCCAGGCGAGCTTGGCGCCCCAAACGGGGCACCGCCGAATTTCTAGGCCATGGGATACTACTGGTGGACACATGGGATAATACTGTGGAAACATGGGATAGTACTGCTGAACACATGGGATAGTACTGGTGGACACATGGGATACTACTGGTGGACACATGGGATAATACTGTGGAAACATGGGATAGTACTGGTGGACACATGGGATAGTACTGGTGGACACATGGGATAGTACTGGTGGACACATGGGATCCTACTGTGGAAACATGGGATAGTACTGGTGGACACATGGGATAGTACTGGTGGACACATGGGATACTACTGGTGGACACCTGGGATAATACTGTGGAAACATGGGATAGTACTGGTGGACACATGGGATACTACTGGTGGACACATGATATAGTACTGGTGGACACATGAGATAGTTCTGGTGGACACATGGGATACTACTGGTGGACACATGGGATACCACTGTGGACACATGGGATAGTAGCGCTGGACACATGGGATGTTACTGGTGGACACATGGGATTCTACTGGTGGACACATGGGATACGACTGTTGGACACATGGGATACCACTGTGGACACATGGGATAGTAGCGCTTGACACATGGGATGTTACTGGTGGACACATGAGGTAGTAGTGGTGGACACATGGGATAGTACTGGTGGACACATGGGATAGTACTGGTGGACACATGGGATAGTACTGGTGGACACATGGGATAGTACTGGTGGACACATGGGATACTACTGGTGGATGCATGGGTTACTACAGGTGGACACATGGGATACTGCTGGTGGACAGAGGGATGTTACTGGTGGACAGATGGGCTACTACTCGTAGACACATGAGATAGTACTAGTGGACACATGGGATGCTACTGTTTGACACATGGGTTACTACTGGTTGACACATGGGATAGTACTGGTAAACATATGGGATAGTACTGGTGAACATATGAGATAGTACTGGTGAACATATATGATAGTGTAGGAATCGACAGATCCCTAACTGAAGTACTGAGGTTGAGTCAGTCCGATAATAAAACGAAGTTTAATGTAAACTAGAGAACAAACAATGGCATGCAGGAGAAACAGTCAACAGGTCTTTTCTTAATGCTGGCTTCACGAGCTCTGAACTGGGAACCTCCCAGTCTGACGTCATGACGTCATCACGTTTCCCGCCGTTCGGGACGTCACGTGACCAACATGATGACGTCATCGCGCTGGTTCTGGGACTTACCCAGAACGGGCTATTTACATACAGTAAACCAACCTAGGTGTTGTAGCACTCTGTTAAAGGCAGTAAAACAGTTACACAGGAGTCCCTTGGTGGCTTTGCCACATGCGCCCCCCCAGAAGTATCTTTAACCTCAAAAGTCAATCGCAGAGGAGGTTGGACAAGCCTGTTCGAACGACTCCGATATTCCCGGAGAGGAATGGACTGGGTAGACGATGAGCTGGTCTGCGGAACAGTCGGTCAGGCGTGGCGGCCACGGGTGGCCGCCCACGACGCGGTGGTTGCGCTGCCTCGACCGGTCACTCGAGGTCCCGGTGTGTGGCCTTGAGGCGGTCCACGGAAATGTGGTCAGGCTTGACCCCGACGTCCACTAAAAAACTCTTGGCGCCCGCCTGCAGTACCTGGAAAGGGCCTGTATATGGAGGCGTGAGAGGACTACGGTGGGCATCATGCCTGACAAAAACGAATTTAGCCCGCATAAGCTCCGGCGGAACGCATGACGCGGGCAACCTGTGATGTGATGTCGGAATGGGCCGAGAAGATTGAGCTGCATCCCGGTGAGCCTCCAGTTGTTCGGCCGCCGACCAAGGACATGTTGGTGACGGAAGAAACTCGCCGGGCACCCGGAGCGGTTGGCCATAAACCAGTTCGGCGGCCGATGCCTGCAGGTCCTCTTTAGGCGCTGTGCGTAACCCGAGCATCACCCAAGGCAGCTTGTCCATCCATGCGGACCCCTGGAGGCTGGCCCGCAGCGACGCCTTCAAGGACCGATGAAAACGCTCACATAATCCATTGGCTTGCGGATGGTAAGCCGTGGTCCGATGGAGCTTGGTGCCCAAACCCAAGGCTACGGCGTTCCACAAAGCAGACGAGAATTGCGGCCCGCAATCCGACGAAATATCAGATGGAACGCTGAAACGTGCAACCCAGGATGAAAGTAAAGCCTGGGCGACATCCGCGGAGGTGGTGGACGTCAAAGGAATGGCCTCCGGCCACCTGGTGGTACTGTCGACTATAGTCAAAAGATGTGTGAAACCTTGTGATGGCGGTAGTGGGCCAACGAGGTCGACATGGACGTGATCGAAATGCCGCTCCGGTACTTCGAAAACGGCGACGGGAGCTTTGACGTGCCGTTGCACCTTAGCCCGCTGGCACACGACGCAGGTGTTGGCCCAGTCGCGGACATCTTTTCGCATTCCTCTCCAGACGAACTATGACGCCAGTAATTTTTGTGAATCCCTCACGCCAGGGTGCACAAGCCCGTGAATGGCATCGAAAACGTTCCTACGCCAGGACAGCGGAACGATCGGGCGGGGGTCCCCCAAGGAGACGTCGCAGAGCAGGGAGGTACCAGCCGAGTGGAAAAGCACATCCGCTGGCTGAAGGCAGGAGGAGTCGGTGCGGAAAGCTTGCGTTTCTGGATCGGCCGCTTGGTCAGCAGCCATGAGTGAATAATCGAGCCCCAGCTGGAAGGCCTGGACAGTCGCACGCGAGAGGCAATCGGCGACCACGTTGTCCTTGCCGGCCACGTGCCGGATGTCGGTGGTGAACTCGGAAATAAAGGTGAGCTGTCGTTGCTGTCGAGCTGACCATGGCTCAGCCATCTTGGCCATGGCAAACGTCAGGGGCTTGTGATCCACAAACGCGGTGAATTGGCGTCCTTCCAATAGAAAACGAAAATGGCGGATGGCCAGACACAACGGCAACAACTCCCTGTCGAACGTGCTGTAGCTACGCTCGTTACGACGCAATTGGCGACTAAAAAACGCCAGCGGTTGCCACGTCCCGTCGACCCATTGCTCCTACACGGCACCTATAGCGTAGTCTGAAGCGTCAGTCGTAAGCGCGATGGTGGCGCCAGGCAGCGGGTGCGCCAACATCGTTGCGTTTGCGAGAGCATCCTTCGTGTCCACAAAAGCACAATCCATCTGCGGTGTCCAGGCCACAGGTTCCTTCCCCGGCTTCCCTCTGAGTGCCTCGTAGAGTGGCCACATCAGCTGCGCGGCCCGGGGAATGAACCGATGGTAAAAATTTACCATACCAAGGAACTCCTGGAGTGCTTTAATGGATTGCGGGTGCGAGAAAGCAGCAATGGCCGCCACCTTCGACCGAAGCGGCAGTGCTCCTGCCGCAGTGATGCAGTGGCCCAAAAATTCGATCTGCCGCACTCCAAATTGACATTTGTTCGGGTTAATTATGAGGCCATGCTGATAGAGGCGGCGAAAAAGGAGGCGCAGGTGTTTGAGATGTTCCCCTTTCGAAATACTGGCGACCAGGATGTCATCGAGATACACAAACAGAAACTTGAGATCCCGCAGCACTGAATCCATAAGGCGCTGGAACGCCTGCGCCGCATTTTTGAGTCCGAACGGCATTTGGAGGAATTTGAAAAGTCCGAAAGGGGTAATGACCGCCGTCTTCTGGACATCCTGGGGGTGGACAGGCACTTGATGGTACCCCCGGACGAGGTCGATTTTGGAAAAAAAAGAATTGCCAGCCAAATGTGCGGAGAAATCTTGGATGTACGGTATACATAAGAACATAAGAACATAAGAAATAGGAGCAGGAGTAGGCCAATCGGCCCCTCGAGCCTGCTCCGCCATTCAATAAGATCATGGCTGATCTGATCCTAAATGCCAATCTACTATCACAGAACCATCTCCTGAATCTAACAGAATTAGACACACGAAATGGGAGCAGGATCAGGCTACACGGCCCCTGGGCCCGCTCCGCTACCCACAGGGCCATGACCGATCCGAACCTAGACTCATGTCCAAATTCCTGCCCACTCCCCGTAACCCTTAATTCCCTTTACTTCTAGGAAACTGTCTATTTCTGTTTTAAATTTATGTAATGATGTAGCTTCTACAGCTTTTTGGGGCAGCATATTCCATGGACCTACCACCCTCTGAGTGAAGTAGTTCCTCCTCATCTCAGTTTTGAAAGAGCAGCCCCTTATTCTAAGACTATGCCCCCTAGTTCTAGTTTCACCCATCATCGGGAACATCCTCCCCGCATCCACCCGATCCAACCCCTTCACAATCTTATATGTTTCAATAAGATCGCCTCTCATTCTTCTGAACTCCAATGAGTAGAGTCCCAATCTACTCAACCTCTCCTCATATGTCCATCCCCTCAGCCCCGGGATTAACCGAGTGAACCTTCTTTGTACTGATTCGAGAGCAAGTATGTCCTTTCTTAAGCATGGACACCAAAACTGTACGCAGTATTCCAGGTGCGGTCTCACCAATACCTTGCACAACTGAAGCAATACCTCCCTATTTTTATATTCTATCCCCCTAGCAATGAAAGCCAACATTCCATTGGCCTTCTTAATCACTTGCTGCACCTGCATACTAACCTTTTGAGTTTCGTGCACCAGGACCCCCAGATCCCTTTGTACTTCAGTACTTTCCAGTTTCTTGCCATTAAGATAATAACTTGCTCTACGATTTTTCCTGCCAAAGTGCATACCCTCACACTTTCCAGTATTGTATTCCATCTGCCAAATCTCTGCCCACTTACTTAGCCTGTCTATGTCCCCTTGCAGGTTTTTTATGTCCTCCTCACTCACTACTTTCCCTCCCATCTTAGTATCATCTGCAAACTTTGACATGTTACACTCGGTCCCCTCCTCCAAATCGTTAATATAGATTGTAAAGAGTTGGGGACCCAGCACTGACCCCTGCCGAACACCACTAGTTACTATGGTGTATGTGCCTTTAAGAGCCCCAGGTGTGCGTAATGCTGGTAATTGCCACTTGGGCTATATAAGCCTGTGTATTGTGTATATCCTTTAGAAACCCCCCCCCCAGACTTGCTTAGTAAATACCTATGAACCAACTCCTGTTTTCAGTGTCTTTATCTACACACGGACACTACAGTGGCGACGAAGTGGAAACGGACTTACCTGCAATTCGGCAGCACCTCAAGGACATCGATTCCTCCAGCGTCCAGAAGACTCAAGGAAGTAAAAGAAACTGTGGTTTCACCAGCTGGCCAAGCTGGTGACAGGTACTGCGCTAATCCTTCCTGGGTGTCAGGCTGGAGCTCCAGCGGCGGGCTCTACAGCTGAGACAGGCAGCGAAATCGGAGGCAAGCAATAACGGACTGGGAGGGTGCACTCGAGAGACGGCCGGCGCGGCAAGCAGGTCAGCGTTTAGACCTCCGTCGGGAACGAGTCTCCAACAGTGAATAAACGGAAACCACAGTAAAACAGCGTTGTTATCGGTTGCAGCGGCGGGAAAGCGCGGGAAGCGCCATATCATTGCTACAGAGAGAGAAAAAAAAAAAGCACAGGAAGCGCCATATCTTTTCTGAAATGCCTAAATCTGGTAATATTGAGGCTTTTGATGGCGAAGTAGAAGATTGGACCACATACATGGAAAGAGTAGAGGTTTATTGCACTGCAAATGGAATAACAGATGAAAAAAAAGCTTCAGTACTTCTGAACTTAATGGGTGCGAAGACATACGGGCTGTTACGAAATTTAATCACTCCAGCCAAACCAAAGGACAAGACTTTTAAAGAAATTGTTGATACCCTGCAGGAGCATTTAAACCCAACACCGCTGCTGATAGCGGAACGATTCAAGTTCTTCAAGAGAAATCAACACAAGAATGAAAGTAACGCTGATTACCTAAACGAATTAAGAAAGCTATCAAAGTACTGCCAATTCGGAGCAGGACTATCGGATTATCTTCGAGACAAATTTGTTTGCGGTCTCTTAAGTGAAGGAACACAAAAAAGACTGCTTTCTGAAAAAGATTTAACATTGGACAAAGCTTTCAGTATGGCTGTATCATACGAAGCAGCAGCAAAAGGAGCTGCAGAGATACAACAAGAGACACAGGACTTCGGCACCCATAAAATGACACAGGAGTTCGGAAGATGTTATCGCTGCGGCAGATCCACCCATAACCAGAGGGACTGCTGGTTCAAGGGCAAAGCATGCAGGCAATGTGGTAAGATTGGACACATTGCACGGGTATGCCAATCTGGACAAAATAAATCCACTGACAGAAAACAAAAAATCAATAAAGAAAAGTACAGGAAGGTACAAATGATGACGGACAATAGCTCCGAAGACCAGAATAGCGATAGCGACTCCGGAAACAAGAGACTAAGCTGTCTCAAATTACATAATGTACTTGCCAAAGAGGATTACCAAACCATTTGGGTTACCCTCACAATAGCAGGGTCCCCAGTTAAAATGGAGCTAGATACAGGATCAGCTCTAACCGTAATAAATCGACGAAATTATGAGAGGCTATTTTCGCATATACCTCTAAAAGACACATCCATTATCTTAAAAACATATACGGGGCAGAAAGTCTACCCCAAAGGAAAAATAAGGGTGCCTGTGGTATACAACGGCAAAGAAATACAAAAGTTGTATTTATACATTGTACAAGATGGTGGTCCACCGTTGTTGGGACGTGAATGGATAAGGAAGATACGTTTAGACTGGCACTCCATTCAGGCACTGACGGTGACCAGTAGGAAAAAAACAATGATGACATCATACCTGAACGATTAAAAGACATCTTGGCCAACGCCAAAGAAGTGTTTCAAGAGAAACTAGGAACCTTGAAAGGCATCACCGCCTCAATAAAAGTGGAAGATACAGCAATTCCAAAAATTTTTAAGGCAAGACCGGTGCCATACGCAATACGTCCGGCAGTCGAGGCAGAGCTGAAGAATTTGGAAAAGGCAGGCGTATTATCCAAAATAGATTGGAGCGAATGGGCAACACCCATCGTTCCAGTCATGAAAAAAACATTGAAAAATAACTCTGAGGAACAGAAAAAAATTCGCATCTGTGGGGACTTTAAGGTGACTGTAAACCCGATCCTTCACACGGTACAGTATCCTCTTCCGAGGATAGAAGATATTTTCGCCTCACTATCCGGAGGGAAACGTTTCACAAAAATTGACTTGGCACAAGCATATCTACAGATGGAGGTTGAGGAGACCTCTAAAAAGTATCTCACAATAAACACACACAAAGGCCTGTACCAGTACAATCGACTGGTTTTTGGAATAGCATCAGCTCCAGCTATCTGGCAAAGAGCTATGGAGCAAGTCCTGCAAGGGATTCCGGGGACTCAATGCTACCTAGACGACATCCTTATAACAGGAGAAAACGACAATGAGCACCTTGCCAATTTGGAGCAGGTGCTCACTAGGCTGAAAGAACGGGGCCTACGAGCAAATCGCCCCAAGTGCGAATTTTTCCAAAATCAGATATCATATTGTGGCCACATAATTAATAAGGAAGGGTTGCATAAGTCACCTGAAAAAATTGAAGCAGTTATAAAAGCCCCAGCACCTGAAAATGTTTCACAATTAAGGTCATTCCTGGGATTAATAAATTACTATCATAAATTTTTACCGAACTTATCAACTATTCTACACCCTCTTAATGATCTTCTACAGACAGGAGTGATTTGGAAATGGAACGAAGACTGTAAACGTGCCTTCCATAAATGTAAAGACTTAATCACATCCGAGAAAATTTTGGCTCATTACAACCCATCACTACCAATCAGACTGGCGTGCGATGCATCCCCTTACGGCATAGGAGCGGTATTGTCCCATAGATTCCCTGATGGCTCGGAAAGGCCGATAGCTTTTGCGTCACGCTCATTGAACTCAGCTGAGCATAACTATGCCCAGATAGACAGGGAAGCACTCAGCCTGGTATGGGGAGTGAAGAAATTCAACCATTACCTACACGGACAAAGATTTACCTTGCTGACTGACCATCAACCCCTCATCTCCATATTCAACCCTAAAAAAGGTGTCCCCATTATGACGGCACAAAGACTACAGAGGTGGTCCCTTTTTCTAGGGGCACACCAATACAACATTGAATACAAAGGGTCAAAACAGCATGGGAATGCTGATGGTTTATCACGCCTACCGTTGCCAACGATAGAAGAGGCACCTACAGTAGACCCAGTAGAGATATTCCACTCTACCATAGTGGAATGTCTACCGGTGACAAATTCTGCCATTGAAAGGGAGACAAGAAATGACCCTACTCTCTCACGGGTCTACGATTTAACAGTGAAGGGACGGCCAGCACATGGCGAACCACTGTTGCCAGCATTCTCGCAAAGAAGAGAACAGCTGTCAGTGTGCCGAGGAACCTTGATGTGTGGATCCAGAGTGGTGATTCCACCCAAACTCCAGGATAAAGTACTAAAGGAGCTTCACGAGGGGCATCTGGGTGGAGTGAAAATGAAGAACCTAGCTAGGGCGTTTGTATGGTGGCCAGGTATCGATGGAGACATCGAAGACATGACCAAGAGCTGCCTAGGATGCCAGAAGATCCAAAATGCTCCGCCACAGGCCCCTCTACATCCATGGGAGTGGCCCTCATCTCCCTGGCAAAGGGTGCACATCGACTTTGCTGGTCCATTTATGGACTCAATGTTCTTAATCGCAGTTGATGCACACTCCAAGTGGCCGGAGGTAATAAAGATGTCCTCCACCACCACGGAAAAAACCATCACAGTATTAAGGACCATATTTGCCAGGAATGGGCTGCCGGAGCAGATATGTTCTGATAATGGACCGCAATTTGTGTCCGAAGAATTCAGAAAGTTCTTAAAGAACAATGGGGTAAAGCACTACACGTCCGCCCCATACCATCCCGCCACCAATGGATTGGCTGAAAGGTTTGTCCAGACCTTCAAGAAGGCCATCAAGGCCATGGGTAATGAAGACATAAAATTTCAGCACAAGGTGGATAACTTCTTATTTGCATATAGGAATGCAACGCATATGGTTACTAACCAAACTCCCGCCATGATATTCTACAATAGAAACCTAAGATGCCGGCTGGATTTGGTCAAGCCCAACATCCGAAGGGACGTGGCGAACTGGCAGTTTCAGGGCATGAATGAAAGGCCAACTAGGGCCTTCCAGATAGGCCAACCGGTTTTGGCCCGGGACTACCGTACCGAGAAATGGCAGCCTGGAACTATCTGCACACGATTAGGACCACTGATGTATACCGTGGACATCGGAGACAGCATAATAAGGCGCCATGCTGACCAAATCATCAAGTCATCTGAAAAGGGACAACCTACACCACCACTCTATACATCTAACGATGAAGTAAAGATACCCATATCTACCTCCGATCCGGTGATACTGGAGCCCGATGAACCCGACACTGGCCTTCAAGCCGAATCAGCCTTGCCAGAAGAACCTACTACACCACCAGAAACTACTACACCCCCGAGGCGTTATCCGGACCGAGTCAGGAAGCCTCCTGAGAGACTAACTTATAATTAATTAATACAGCACTGTATATTATTTTGCATATAACATGTAATTAATAATTACTTAAAATATGATGTACTAGTTAGCTAGAAGGGGAGGAATTATGGTGTATGTGCCTTTAAGAGCCCCAGGTGTGCGTAATGCCGGTAATTGCCACTTGGGCTATATAAGCCTGTGTATTGTGTATATCCTTTAGACACCCCCCGCCAGACTTGCTTAGTAAATACCTATGAACCAACTCCTGTTTTCAGTGTCTTTATCTACACACGGACACTACAGTTACTGATTGCCAGTCTGAGAATGAACCATTTATCCCAACTCTCTGCCTTCTGTTCGGGAGTCGTGACCTCATTGAGGCGCTGATAATCGCCGCAGGGCCGCCAACCACTGCTGGGCTTAGGGACGATATGAAGCGGCGAAGACCAGGGACTATCCGACCGGCGAATGAATCCCAGTCGCTTCATGGTGGCGAACTCCGCCTTCGCGGCCTCAAGTTTACTGGGCTCCAGCCGTCGAGCCCAGGCATAAACCGGGGGGCCGGTCATTGCGATGTGGTGTGCTACACCATGTTTAGCGATTGTCGCCGAGAAGGTGGGTCGACTGAGATCTGGAAATTCCCCGAGAAGGCGGGTGAAGTCGTTGGGCGCCGGCACAGTGCAGGAACCCGTGTGAGGCGCGCCTGAGCCCCAAAAACATGGGATGGAGGAAAACGTGGCGGCGTGAATCAGACGGCGATTTTGTAAATCAACCAATAGGCCATTGGTACAGAAGAAGTCAGCGCCGAGGATTGCCTGTGCGATTTTGGCGGTTATAAACTCCCATTGGAAAAGTTGCCCGCCGAAACACACCTGGCTCCGCCGCTTCCCGAATGTACGAATAGCACTGCCGTTGGCGGCCTGGAGTGGAGAACCGCGCCTCCCTGCCCTGACGTCGAGGAGCGAAGCGGGGAGGATGCGGCACTGAGTGCCCGTGTCACACAAAAACCGCCGGCCCGAAATGGAGTCGATGATATACAATAACTTCCCGGAATCTCCAACCGCCATCGTAGACGCGAAACCGACCTCGGGGTCGTTCTTCCGTTCACGCAGTCGGTGCTGTTGCTTTCTCGGTGCATTTGGCACGAAACTACATGGAGGACGGCAGCATCTGGCTTTTGGACCGAAACGGGCGTGGTAGTAGCAGAGACTGGATGGT
Source organism: Somniosus microcephalus (assembly GCF_052327205.1). Classification (NCBI taxonomy): domain Eukaryota; kingdom Metazoa; phylum Chordata; class Chondrichthyes; order Squaliformes; family Somniosidae; genus Somniosus; species Somniosus microcephalus. Next base: position 70,815,974 of record NC_140989.1, on the reverse strand, counting down.
GGAGGCGCCGAGGCGGGGTTCTTCGGGGCGGGACGCTTCGAGGTGGCGCAGTACTGCTGCATCACCGCATAAATGGTGTCGGCTTCAGCCGCGAGCGCTACACTGTCCGTAGCCTCCGACCTGGCGAGGGCTGCTTGCACCTGCTCGGGGAGCTGGCTCAGGAACAGTTCCCGAAACAGAAAACACTGTGGCTCAGAACCGAGGAGCGTGAGCATCTGGCTCATCAACTCAGACGGCTTGGCGTCGCCTAACCCGGGCAGTGTGAGTAAACGTCGTGTGCACTCCGCTTTCGTGAGGCCGAAAACCTGCATTAGTCGTGCCTTGAGCGTATCATACTTGTTATCTACGGGCGGGGTCTCCAGCAGACTGATGATCCTCGAAGCTGTCGAGCTGTCCAGTGCGGAGACCACGTAAAGATAACAGGTCTGATCCAGCACGATGTTCCGAAGCTGGAACTGAGCCTCCGCTTGGACGAACCAGGAGGCCGCCTGTTGTTCCCAAAATTGAGGGAGCTTCAAAGTCGCTGCGTTAACATCCATCGTTTTGTTCTGCGCGTCCTCTGTGAAAATTGTCTGCGAAGCTTCGGGGTCACCAATGTAGGAATCGACAGATCCCTAACTGAAGTACTGAGGTCGAGTCAGTCCGATAATAAAACGAAGTTTAATGTAAACTAGAGAACAAACAATGGTATGCAGGAGAAACAATCAACAGGTCTTTTCTTAATGCTGGCTTCACGAGGTCTGAACTGGGAACCTCCCAGTCTGACGTCATGATGTCATCACGTTTCCCACCATTCGGGACGTCACGTGACCAACGTGATGACGCCATCGCGCTGGTTCTGGGACTTACCCAGAACTGGCTATTTACATACAGTAAACCAACCTAGGTGTTGTAGCACTCTTGTTAAAGGCAGATATACAGTTATACAGGAGTCCCTTGGTGGCTTTGCCACAATAGTACTGGTGAACACATGGGATATTACTGGTGGACACATGGGATATTTCTGGTGGACACATGGGATAGTACTGGTGGACACATGAGATGCTACTGGTGGACACATGGGATAGTACTGATGGACACATGGTATAGTACTGGTTGGCACATGGGATACTACTGGTGGACACATGGGATACCAGTGCTGGATACATGGGATACTACTGTGGACACTACTGGTGGACACATGGAATACTACTGCTGGAGACATGGGATAGTACTGGTGGACACATGGGATAGTACTGGTGGAGACATGGGATAGTACTGGTGGACACATGGGATAGTACTGGTGGACACATGGGATAGTACTGGTGGACACATGGGATAGTACTGGTGGACACATGGGATAGTACTGGTGGACACATGGGATAGTACTGGTGGACACATGGGATAGTACTGGTGGACACATGGGATAGTACTGGTGGACACATGGGATAGTACTGGTGGACACATGGGATAGTACTGGTGGACACATGGGATGTTACTGGTGGACACATGGGATAGTACTGGTGGACACATGGGATGTTACTGGTGGAGACATGGGATAGTACTGGTGGACACATGGGATAGTACTGGTGGACACATGGGATGTTACTGGTGGACACATGGGATAGTACTGGTGGACACATGGGATAGTACTGGTGGACACATGGGATACTACTGTTGGACACATGGGATAGTACTGCTGGACACATGGGATACTACTGTTGGACACATGGGATACTACTGGTGGACACATGGGATAGTACTGCTGGACACATGGGATACTACTGTTGGACACATGGGATACTACTGGTGGACACATGGGATACTACTGGTGGACACATGGGATACTACTGGTGGACACATGGGATACCAGTGCTGGATACATGGGATACTACTGTGGACACTACTGGTGGACACATGGGATACTACTGGTGGACACATGGAATACTACTGCTGGAGACATGGGATAGTACTGGTGGACACATGAGGTAGTTCTGGTGGACACATGGGATAGTACTGCTGGACACATGGGATAATGCTGTTGGACACATGGGATAGTACTGCTGGACACATGGGATACTACTGTTGGACACATGGGATGCTACTGTGGACGCATGGGATACCATTGGTGGACACATAGGGTACTACTGGTGGACACCTGGGGTAGTACTGCAGCACTCGTGGGATACTACTGGTGGACACATGCAATACTACTGGTGGACATGGGATACTACTGGTGAACCGATTGGATAGTACTGGTGGACACTTGGGATACTACTGGTGGGCACTTGGGATACCATTGGTGGACACATGGGCTAGCACTGGTGGACACATGGGATAGTACTGGTGGACACATGGGATACTACTGGTGGACGCATGGGATACTACTGGTGGACACATCGGATAGTACCACTGGTGGACACATGGGCTATTACTGATGGACACATGGGAGACTAATGGTGAGCTCATGCTATATTACTGGTGGACACATGGGATACTACTGGTGGACACAAGGGATATTACTGGTGGGCACATGGCATACTACTGGTGGACACATGGGATAGTACTGGTGGACACATGGGATAGTACTAGTGGACACATGGGATACTACTGGTCGACACCTGGGATACTACTGGTGGACACATGGGATACGATATTACTGGTGGACGCATGGGATAGTATTTGTTGTCACATGGGTTACTCCTCGTGGACACATGGGATAGTACTGGTGGACACATGGGATAGTGCTGGTGGACACATGGGATACTACTGGTGCTCACATGGGATAGTACTGGGGGACACATGGGATACTACTGGTTGACACATGGGATTCTACTGGTGGACACATGGGATACTACTGGTTGACACATGGGATTCTACTGGTGGACACATGGGATAATATTGTTGGACACATGGGATAGTACTGGTGGACACATGGGATAGTACTGTTGGACACATGGGATACTACTGGTGGACACATGGGATATTACTGGTGGACACATGGGATAGTACTGGTTGACACATGGGGGGGAAAATTCATTATCGCCCCGTTTGGGGCGCCATTGTCGGCCGTGCGCAAAGTTTAGCGCCTGGTGCTAATTATCACCTCCGACAGCAAACTTGGCTTTTATCGCCCCTGGAGGTGATTGGAGTGCGAAATCAGGTGCTTCATACCTGTCTTAAGGCGCAAAGGCCGAGGAACGAGGTGCTACCTCAGAACGTTGGCGAAGCAAGGAAGGGCTAATCAAAATGAACCTGCAAAGTGCTGCTCAGTACTCAAAACTCCTTCACACAGCGTTGAATCTCTCCAGAAGCCTCTCTCTCTCTCTCACAGAATCCGTGGTGCAAAAATGTCACCGGCAAAAAAAGGCAGCACGTGGTCGCCTTTAAATAGCGCTCCCCCAGCCCCTTTCTGACAGCAAAATGCTCCCCTCAACCTGTCGTTGCTAGCGGCAGGCGGTAAGGCATGGGATGCCACTCAATATCCGGCCCGGGGCGTTAACAGGGCATGGCGCACTCGACTGGCGTCATGATCTGCCGGCACAGGAGATTGTGGCGGTAGTGTTTAGCGCCGTTGCAAAATGTCTAGTTAATTTCGCGAGCGGCACAAACATCACCGCACCCAGCCTCTAGTTGCTTTGCGCCCCAACTGGCGCCCTCTTAAGGCGCTAACGGAAGGTGCAAACAACTGAATTTTTCCCCCATGGGATCGTACTGGTGGGCACATGGTATAGTACTACTGGTGGACACATGGCATATTACTGGTGGACACATGAGATAGTACTGGTGGACACATGGGATAATACTGGTGGACACATTGGATAGTACTACTGGTGGACACATGGGCTACTACTGATGGACACATGGGAGACTAATGGTGAACACATGCTATATTACTGATGGACACATGGGATAGTACTACTGGTGGAAACATAGCATACTACTGGTGGACACATGGGATAGTACAGGTGGACACAATGGATAGTACTGTGGACACATGGGATACTACTGGTGGACACATCGGATACTACTGGTGGACACATGGGATATTACTGGTGGACACATGGGATACTACTGCTGGAGACATGGGATAGCACTGGTGGACACATGGGATACTACTGGTGGACACATGGCATAGTACTACAGGTGGACACATGGCATAGTACTGGTGGACACATGGGATACTACTGATGGACACATGGGATAATACTGGTGGACACATGGGATACTACTGATGGACACATGGGATAATACTGGTGGACATAGGGGATACTACTACTGGTGAACACATGGGATAGTACTGGTGGCCACATGGGATGTTACTGGTGACCACATGGGATTTTACTGGTGGACACATGGGATACTACTGCTGGACACATGGGATAGTTCTGGTGGACACATGGGATAGTACTGGTGGACACATGGGATAGTACTGGTGGACACATGGGAGACTAATGGTGAACACATGCTATATTACTGATGGACACATGGGATAGTACTACTGGTGGAAACATAGCATACTACTGGTGGACACATGGGATAGTACAGGTGGACACAATGGATAGTACTGTGGACACATGGGATACTACTGGTGGACACATCGGATACTACTGGTGGACACATGGGATATTACTGGTGGACACATGGGATACTACTGCTGGAGACATGGGATAGCACTGGTGGACACATGGGATACTACTGGTGGACACATGGCATAGTACTACAGGTGGACACATGGCATAGTACTGGTGGACACATGGGATACTACTGATGGACACATGGGATAATACTGGTGGACACATGGGATACTACTGATGGACACATGGGATAATACTGGTGGACATAGGGGATACTACTACTGGTGAACACATGGGATAGTACTGGTGGCCACATGGGATGTTACTGGTGACCACATGGGATTTTACTGGTGGACACATGGGATACTACTGCTGGACACATGGGATAGTTCTGGTGGACACATGGGATAGTACTGGTGGACACATGGGATAGTACTGGTGGACACATGGGATACTACTGGTGGACACATGGGATACTACTGGTGGACACATGGCATAGTAATGGTGGAAACATGGGATGTTACTTGTGGACACATGGGATACTACTGGTGGACACATGAGATAGTTCTGGTGGACACATGGGATAGTACTGGTGGACACATAGGACAATAATGGTGGACACATGGGATGTTACTGGTGGACACATGGGATAGTACTTGTGGACATATGAGATGCTACTGGTGGACACATGGGATAGTACTGGTGGACACATGGGATACTACTGTTGGACACATGGGATACTACTGTGGACACATGGGATAGTAGCGCTGGACACATGGGATGTTACTGGTGGACACATGGGATACTACTGGTGGACACATGTGATAGTACTGGTGGACGCATGGGTTACTACAGGTGGACACATGGGATACTACTGGTGGACACATGGGATAGCCCTGGTGGACACATGAGATGGAAGAAGTCACACAACGCCAGGTTATAGTCCAAGGCCTAGAAATTCGGTAGGCCTAGCACCGCATTTGAGACGCTAGAGGGCCTAGCGCCGGAGTTATGGCCAGTTGAGAAATTCCCTGGGGCCCTAAATCGGCATTGCACCGGTAGCGCTGCGCCGGCACCGATGATGTCATTGGTGTGCGCAGTGTCCCGGTTGCCGTGGTAACCCGGCCCCAGGCCGAAATTCAGTTGCGCCCGCCTCGCCCGTGGCAGGCGCAACTAAGACTCTGGCAACAGAGTCTTCCCCCAGTGTGCGCCGGCGCATAAAGGTGGAGCGGCGGCCGGCCGCGTTCCCGGCGGCCGCCTGCCCGCACCTCCCTTCCCGGACTCCTGCATTCCCCCCCCGCGGCCCTGATCAGTGTCTCATGCGAGCCCGGCACTTCCCCGAGGTGCCGGGCTCAGATGTCGGGTCAATCCGCCGGACAGTTGTCGGCTGCAGGCAGCTCCTCCTTAACAGGAGGAGGAGGCCTGCAGTTCCCCCGCCTGCCGCACCACATCGGGTGCTGCAGCGGGGGATTAGCTCCGGGAAACCCAAGTTCACGCCCGTTTTGAGGCGCTAAAGGAGGGTTTTAGCGCCCGCCGCCGTCTGGGCCCGGCGCACCCGAATTTTCGTCGCGCGCTGCCGCATTACCGCTGGCGCAAACTTTCTGGCGCTACAGCCCTGGCAAGACCAGAACCCAATTTCTAGGCCCAACAGTTTTATTTGAAATCACAAGCTTTCGGAGCGCTGCTCCTTCGCCTGGTGAAGTGGAGAGATGCATAAAGACACAGCTTATATAGTCAGAGAATAATGCCAGATGATTACAGGTAATCTTTCTAACTGCCATTTATCACACCTCGGCAGAGAGATAATCACAGCAATCAAAGGTGTGAATGGTGTCCAAACAGGTCAGTCAGGAAAACATTACATCAAAGAACAATGAGGTGGGGTCACAAGGGGTCAAATGTTGCAGATGCTGGGGACTGTATGAAAAACAAAAAACAGACAAAAAATTTTTTTTTTGCTGGAAGTCACAGCAGGTCCGGCCGCATCTGTGTAGAGAGAACAAGCCAACGACGACTCAAGTCTGGATGACCCTATGTCAGGTGGGGTTACATGTAGCGTGACATGAACCCAAGATCCCGGTTGAGGCCGTCCTCATGAGTGCGGAACTTGGCTATCAGTTTCTGCTCTACGATTTTGGGTTGTCGTGTGTCTCGAAGGCCGCCTTGGAGAATGCTCACCCGAAGATCGGAGGCTGAATGTGTTTGACTGCTGAAGTGTTCCCCAACTGGGAGGGAACACTCCTGCCTGGCGATTGTTGCGCGGTGTCCATTCATCCGTTGTCGCAGTGTCTGCATGCTCTCGCCGATGTACCATACTCCGGGGCATCCTTTCCTGCAACGTATGAGGTAGACAACGTTGGCCGAGTCACATGAGTATGTACCATGTACCTGGTGGGTGGTGTCCTCACATGTGATGATGGTATCTGTGTTGATGATCTGGCATGTCTTGCAGAGGTTGCCGTGGCAGGGTTGTGTGGTGTTGTGGTCGCTGTTCTCCTGAAAGCTGGGTAATTTGCTGCGAACGATGGTCTGTTTGAGATTAGGCGGCTGTTTGAAGGCGAGTAGTGGAGGCGTGGGGATGGCCTTGGCGAGGTGTTCGTCGTCATCGATGACATATTGAAGGTTGCGAAGAACATGGCGTAGTTTCTCCGCTCCGGGGAAGTACTGGACGACGAAGGGTACTCTGTTGGTTGTGTCCCGTGTTTGTCTTCTGAGGAGGTCTATGCGATTTTTTGCTGTGGCCCGTCGGAACTGTCGATCGACGATTCGAGCGTCATATCCCGTTCTTATGAGGGCGTCTTTCAGCATCTGTAGGTGTCCATCGCGTTCCTCCTCGTCTGAGCAAATCCTGTGTATTCGCAGGGCTTGTCCCTAGGGGATGGCTTCTTTAACGTGGTTAGGGTGGAAGCTGGAGAAGTGGAGCATCCTGAGGTTGTCCGTGGGCTTGCGGTAGAGTGAAGTGCTGAGGTGTCCGTCTTTGATGGAAATTCGTGTGTCCAAGAATGAAACCGATTCTGAGGAGTAGTCCATGGTGAGTTTGATGGTGGGATGGAATTTGTTGGAACCCTTGTGACCCCACCTCATTGTTCTTTAAGGTAATGTTTTCCTGACTGACCTGTTTGGACACCATTCACACCTTTGATTGCTGTGATTATCTCTCTGCCGAGGCGTGATAAATGGCAGTTAGAAAGATTACCGGTAATCATCTGGCATTATTCTCTGATTATATAAGCTGTGTCTTTATGCATCTCTCCACTTCAACTAACGAAGGAGCAGCGCTCCGAAAGCTTGTGATTTCAAATAAAACTGTTGGACTATAACCTGGTGTTGTGTGACTTCTGACATTTGTCCACCCCAGTCCAACACTGGCATCTCCACACCATGGACACATGAGATGCTACTAGTGGACACATGGGATACTACTGGTGGACACATGGGATACTACTGGTGGACACATGGGATACTACTGTGGACACATGGGACAGTAGTGCTGGACACATGGGATAGTACTGGTGGACACATGGGATAGTACTACTGGTGGACACATGGGGCTAAAAATTCGGTATCGCCGCGCCAGGTCTTTAGTGCCCGAAATTTTGCGCTCGCCCGGATTCCCCTAGCGCCCGCCTGAAATTCGGTAGCGCCGCCCCAAGACGGAGGCGGGCGCTATTGGAGGGTTTGGCCGCCTCGTTTGGGGCGAAGAATGTCAGTTTCCGGCGCCCAGCTACCGCTGCGGCAACCGATGCGGTGCGGCAGGCTCGGGTACTGCAGGCCTCCTCCTTCTCTTAAGGAGGAGCTGCCTGCAGCCGTGAGATCGCCGCTGGATTCCCCCGTCAAATGAGCCCGGCACCACGGAGAAGTGCCGGGCTCACGGGAGTCACACACCAATGCCGCGGGGGGGTGGTGCAGGAGTCCGGGGAGGGAGGTGCGGCCAGGCGGCCGCCGGGAAAGCGGCCGGCCGCCCCTCCACCTTTATGCGCCGGCCTCTCGGAGCTGTAAGGCACCGTTTTGCAAACGCAGTTTGCGGCCGCGACGGGCGAGGCGGCCGCAACTGAATTTGGCCATCGGGACGGATTACCATTGGAACTGGGGCGCTGCGCACACCGATGACGTCATCAGTGCCGGCGCAGCGCTACCGGCTAACGCTGATGTTAGGGACCAACTCAATTTCGGGCGCTAAAAAACTTCCGGCGCAAACCACTTTATAGCCAATAAGTGGGCGCAAACGCGACTGAATTTCTGGGCCTTGATATATTATTGGTGGACACATGGGATAGTATTGGTGGACACTAAAAGGGTACTACTGGTGGACATATGGGATAGTACTGGTGAAGACATGGGATACTACTGATGGACACATGGGATCGTACTGGTGGACGCATGGGATAGTACTGCTGGTGAACACATGGGATACTACTGGTGGAGAAATGGGATAGTACTGCTGGACACATAGAAACATAGAGATAGGAACAGGAGTAGGCCATTCGGCCCTTCGAGCCTGCTCCGCCATTCAATGAGATCATGGCTGATCTTCGTCTGAGATCTTAGCTGATCTTACCAGTTCAGTACCCCGTCCCCGCCTTTTCTCCGTAACCCTTAATCCCCTTAGCCTTCAGAAATATATCCAATTCTCTCTTGAAAATATTTATTGAATTAGCCTTCACAGCCCTCTGTGGCAGGGAATTCCACAGGCTCACCACTCTTTGAGTGAAGAAATTCTTCCTCATCTCTGTTTTAAATGATTTGCCCGCTATTTTTAGACTGTGGCCCCTGGTTCTGTGCTCCCCTGCCATTGGAAACATTCTCTCTGAATTCAGCCTGTCCAGGCCTGCCATAATTTTATATGTTTCGATGAGATCCCCTCTCAATCTTCTAAACTCCAGTGAGTACAAGCCCAAACTATTCAATCTCTCCTCGTAGGTCATTCCCGCCATTCCAGGTATCAGCCTGGTGAATCGCCGCTGCACTCTTTCCATGGCAAGAACATCCTTCCGCAGATGGGGCGACCAAAACTGTACACAATACTCCAGATGCGGTCTCACCAGCACCTTGTACAGCTGTAGTAAGGTATCCCTATTCCTATACTCGAACCCCCTTGATATGAAGGCCAACATACCATTTGCCTTCTTAATCGCCTGTTGCACCTGCATGCTCTCCTTCAGTGACTGGTGCACAAGAACACCCAGGTCCCTCTGCACTTCCCCATCTCCCAATCTATTGCCATTTAGATAATAATCTACCCTCCTGTTTTTACCCCCAAAGTGGATAACCTCGCATTTATCCACATTATAGTGCATCTGCCACGTATCCGCCCATTCCCCCAACCTGTCCAAATCGCACTGTAGCCTCCTGACATCCTCATCAGAGCCCACCCCTCCTCCTAGTTTAGTGTCGTCAGCGAATTTGGAAATATTGCATCCAATTCCCTGATCCAGATCATTTATATATATTGTGAACAGCTGGGGTCCCAGGACAGATCCTTGCGGCACCCCGCTGGTCACTGCCTGCCACTCCGAAAACGAGCCGTTTATTCCAACTCTCTGTTTTCTATCCGCCAGCCAGTTCTCTATCCACGTTAATACTTTGCCCCCAATCCCATGAGCCTTACTTTTGCATGATAATCTTTTGTGTGGAACCTTATCGAAGGCTTTCTGGAAGTCAAGGTACACCACATCCACTGGCTCTCCCCCATCTATTTTACCAGTTACTTCCTCAAAATACTACTGGTGGACACATGGCATAGTACTACTGGTGGACACATGGCATAGTACAGGTGGACTCATGGGATAGTACTACTGGTGGACACATGGGATAGTACTGTTGGACACATGGGATACTACGGGTGGACATATGAGATTCTACTGGTGGACACATGGGATACTATAGGTGGACATATGGGATAGTACTGGTGGACACATGGGATGTTACTGGTGGACACATGGGATACTACTCGTGGACACATGGGATAGTACTACTGGTGGACACATGGGATACTATGGGTGGACATATGAGATTCTACTGGTGGACACATGGGATACTATAGGTGGACATATGGGATAGTACTGGTGGACACATGGGATGTTACTGGTGGACACATGGGATACTACTCATGGACACATGGGATAGTACTACCGGTGGACACATGATATACAACTGGTGGACACATGGGATAGTTCTGGTAGACACATGGGATACTACTGGTGGACATATGTGATAGTACTGGTGAAGACATGTGATACTACTGTTGGACACATGGGATCGTACTCGTGGACGCATGGGATAGTACTGGTGGAGAAATGGGATAGTACTGCTGGACACATGGTATATTACTGGTGGACACATGGGATAGTACTGTTGTACACATGGGATAGTACTGGTGGACACATGGGATAGTACTGGTGGACACATGGGATAGTACTGGTGGACACATGGGATAGTACTGGTGGACACATGGGATGGTAGTGGTGGACACATGGGATAGTACTGGTGGACACATGGGATACTACTGGTGGACACATGGGATACTAATGGTCGACACCTTGGATACTACTGGTGGACAATGGGATACTACTGGTGGACACATGGGATACCAATGGTGGACACATGGCATCGTACTGGTGGACACTTTGGTTACTACTGGTGGACACATGGTATAGTACTGGCAAACACATGGGATAGTACTGGGGGACACATGGGATACTACTGGTGGACACATGGGATACCATTGGTGGACACATGGGATCGTACTGGTGGACACTTTGGTTACTACTGGTGGACACATGGTATATTACAGGTGGACACATGGGATAATACTGGTGGACACATGGGATAGTACTGGTGGGCACATGGGATGCTACTGGTGGACACATGGGATACCACTGGTGGACACATGGGATAATACTGGTGGACACATTGGATATTACTGGTGGACACAAGGGATAATGCTGGTGAACACATGGGATACTACTGGTGGACACATGGGATACTACTGGTGGACAGAGGGATGTTACTGGTGGACAGATGGGATACTACTCGTAGACACATATAAACATAGAAATATAGAAGATTGGAGCAGGAGTAGGCCATTCGGCCCTTCGAGCCTGCTCCGCCATTCAATGAGATCATGGCTGATCATCCAAATTCAGTACCCTGTTCCTGCCTTCTCCTCATATCCCTTGATCCCTTTAGCCTCAAGAAATATATCCAACTCTTTCTTGAATATATTTAATGAACTGGCCTCCACCGCCCTCTGTGGCAGAGAATTCCACAGGTTCACCACTCTCTGGGTGAAGAAATTCCTCCTCATTTCAGTCCTAAATGGCTTACCCCTTATTCTTAGACTATGACCCCTGGTTCTGGACTCCCCGGCCATCAGAAACATCCTTTCTGCATCTAGTCTGTCCAGACCTGACAGAGTTTTATAGGTTTCGATGAGATCCCCTCTCAATCTTCCAAACGCCACTGAGTATAAGCCCAATTGACACAATCTCTCCTCGTACGTCATTCCTGCCATCCCAGGTATCAGCCTGGTGAATCTTCGCTGCACTCCCTCCATGGCAAGAACGTCCTTCCTCAGGTAAGGTGACCAAAACTGCACACAATACTCAAGGTGCGGTCTCACCAAGGCCCTGCACAACTGCAGCAAGACATCCTTGTTCTTGTACTCGAACCCTCTTGCTATGAAGGCCAACATACCATTTGCCTTCTTAACCGCCTGCTGCACCTGCATGCTTACCTTCAGCAACTGGTGCACAAGAACACCCAGGTCTCTTTGCACTTCCCCTTCTCCCAATCTATTGCCATTCAAATAATAATCTGCCTTTCTGTTTTTGCCACCAAAGTGGATAACCTCACATTTATCCACATTATAGTGCATTTGCCATGTTTCTGCCCAATCACCCAACCTGTCCAAATCGTACTGGAGTTTCCCCGACATCTTCCTCACAGCATACCCTCCCACCCAGCTTTGTGTCGTCTGCAAATTTGGAGATATTACATCCAATTCCCTCGTCCAGATCATTAATATATGTTGTGAACAGCTGGGGTCCTAGGACCGATCCTTGCGGTACCCCACTAGTCACTGCCTGCCACTCGGAAAATGACCCGTTTATTCCAACTCTTTGCTTTCTGTCTGCCAACCAGTTCCCTATCCAAGTCAATACCTTGCCCCCAATCCCATGTGCCTTAATTTTGCACGCTAACCTCTTATGCGGGACCTTATCGAAAGCCTTCTGAAAGTCCAAATACACCACATCCACTGGTTCTCCCTTATCTATTTTACCAGTTACATCCTCAAAAAATTCCAGTAGATTAGTCAAGCATGATTTACCTTTTGTAAATCCATGTTGACTTTGTCCGATCCTGTCACTGCTTTCCAAGTGCTCTGCTATTACATCTTTTATAATGGACTCTAGCATTTTCCCCACTACCGATGTCAGGCTTACCGGTCTATAATTCCCCGCTTTTTCTCTGCCACCTTTTTTGAATAGTGGGGTAACATTAGCTACCCTCCAATCCATGGGTACTGTTCCAGAGTCTATTGAGTTCTGGAAGATGACCAGCAATGCATCCACTATTTCTAGGGCCACTTCCTTAAGTACCCTGGGATGTAAATTATCAGGCCCTGGGGATTTATCGGCCTTCAGTCCCATCAATTTTCCTAACACCATTTCCCTACAAATACTGATATCTTTCAGTTCCACCCTTTCATCAGACCCTATGTTCCCCGGTATTTCTGGGAGGTTATTTATGTCCTCCTTTGTGAAGACAGAACCAAAATATGTATTTAGTTGGTCTGCCATTTCTTTGCTCCCCATTATAAATTCCCCCGATTCTGACTGCAAGGGACCTACGCTTGACTTCACCAATCTTTTCCTCTTTACATATCTATAAAAGCTTTTACAGTCAGTTTTTATGTTCCCTGCAAGCTTACTCTCATATTCTATTTTCCCTTTCTTAATTAATCCCTTTGTCCTCCTTTGTTGAATCCTAAACTGCTCCCAATCCTTAGGATTATTGCTTTTTCTGGCCAATTTGTATGTCCTCTCCTTGGATCTTATGCTATCCCTAATTTCCCTTGTTAGCCACGGTTGAGTCACCTTTTTTGTTTTATTTTTATGCCAAACGGGGATGAACAAATTCTGTAGTTCATCCATTCGATCTTTGAATGTTTGCCATTGCCTATCCACCGTCAACCCTTTGAGTGCCATTCCCCAATCAATCCTACCCAACTCGCTCCTCAGACCATCGTAGTTTCCTTTATTTAAATTGAGGACCCTAGTTTCTGAGTCAACTACTTCATTCTCCATCTTAATGAAGAATTCGATCATATTATGATCGCTCCGACCCAAGGGGCCTCGTACAACAAGATTGCTAATTAATCCTTTCTCGTTGCATCATACCCAGTCTAAGATGGCCTGATCTCTGGTTGGTTCCTCGACATATTGGTCCAGGAAACCATCCCGTAAACACTCCAGGAATTCCTCCTCCACAGTATTGTTACTAATTTGGTTAGCCCAATCTATATGTAGATTAAAGTCACCCATGATGACTGCTGTGCCCTTATTGCACGCTTCTTTAATTTCCCTTTTAATGCCATCCCCAACCTCCGCCTTACTGTTTGGAGGTCTATATACGACTCCCACTAATGTTTTTTTCCCCTTAGTATTTCTCAATTCTACCCGTACAGATTCCATCTCATCAGAGCTAATATCCTTCATTACAATTGTGTTAATCCCTTCTTTAACCAGTAATGCTACCCCTCCTCCCTTTCCTTTTTGCCTATCTTTCCTGAATATCGAATACCCCTGGATGTTGAGTTCCCAGTCTTGGCCGTCCTTGAGTCACGTTTCCGTAATCCCAACCAAATCATATTCGTGTACCTCTGTTTGCACAGCCAATTCATCCACCTTATTACAAATGCTCCTCGCATTAAAACACAAAGCCTTCAGGCTTGTTTTTTTAACGCTCTTAGACCTATTAGAATTATTATTTACTGTGGCCACATTTGATTTAAACCGTTGATTTCTCTGACTGCCACTTTTGTTTTTCTCCTCCCTATCTTTTGCTTTTATCCTTGTTTCCCTTTCCTCTGTCTCCCTGCTCAGGTTCCCAACCTCCTCCCATTTTAGTTTAAACCCTCCCCCACAGCACTAGCAAACACTCCCCCTGGGACATCGGTTCCAGCCCTGCCCAGGTGCAGACCGTCCGGTTTGAACTGGTCCTACCTCCCCCAGAACCGGTTCCAATGTCCCAGGAACTTGAATCCCTCCCCCTGGCACCATTCCTCTAGCCACGTATTCATCTGAAGTATCCTTCTATTTCTACTCTGACTAGCACGTGGCACTGGTAGCAATCCTGAGATTACTACCTTTGAGGTCCTGTTTTTTAATTTACCTCCTAACTCCCTATATTCCGCTTTTAGGACCTCATCCCGCTTTTTACCTCTATCGTTGGTGCCTATATGCACCACGACAACTGGCTGTTCACTCACCCCTTCCAAGATGTTCTGCAGCCGCTCGGAGACATCCTTGACCTTGCAACACATAAACCTGGAGTCTCGTTTGCGGCCGCAGAAACGCCTATCTATTCCCCTTACAATTGAATCCCCTATTACTATAGCTCTACCACACTTTTTCCTTCCATTCTGTGCAGCAGAGCCACCCCTGGTGCCAGGAAGTTGGCTGCTGCTGCCTTCCTCTTATAAGCCATCCCCCCCAACAGTACTCAAAGTGCTATATCTGTTGGAGAGGGGGATGGCCACAGGGGACCCCTGCACTACCTGCCTGCGTCTAGTACTCTGCCTGTTGGTCACCCGTTCCCTTTCTTCCTGTCCAACCTCTACCTGCGGTGTGTCCAACTCCGTAAACGTGCTATTCACGATGTCCCGAGCATCGTGAACGCTCCAGTATGCATCCAATCGCAGCTCCAGCGCCGCAATGCGGTCTGTCAGTAGCTGCAGCTGGATGCACTTCCTGCACATGTAGTTGTCAGGGACACAGGAAGTGTCCCTGAGTTCCCACATCTCGCAGGAGGAGCAGATCACGGGGCCCGGCTGTCCTGCCATGACTTACCCTTTAATTAATTGAGTTTAAATTAAATCAATCAATCCCACTAGTTACACTACAGTTAAATAGTTTACCAACAGTCCTCGCAACACCAGAGAGACCTTAGAAACTATAAAACAGAGTTAAAGTTTATAAAAGAGAGAAATACTCACCAACAAATCACTTACCTGCTTCCTGCTGACGTCACACTTGGATTACTTTTTACCTCTCTCCCGGAACCTGGATTGGTGATCCCTTGCAGGTCCGCTGCCTCTCCGGTCTCGGGGCTCTGGGCCTCGCTGCCTCAGGCTGCTGTTCAAGTAGCTCCGCCGCCTCTGGTGATCCCTCGCAGGTCCGCTGCCTCTCCGGTCTCGGGGCTCTGGGCCCCGCTGCCTCGGGCTGCTGTTCAAGTAGCTCCGCCGCCTCTGGTGATCCTTCGCAGGTCCGCTGCCTCTCCGGTCTTGGGGCTCTGGGCCTCACTGCCTCGGGCTGCTGTTTAAGTACCTCTGCCGTCTCTGGTGATCCCTCGCAGGTCCGCTGCCTCTCCGGTCTCGGGGCTCTGGGCCTTGCTGCCTCGGGCTGCTGTTTAAGTAGCTCCGCCGCCTCTGGTGATCCCTCGCAGGTCCGCTGCCTCTCCGGTCTCGGGGCTCTGGGCCTCGCTGCCTCGGGCTGCTGTTTAAGTACCTCCGCCGCCTCTGGTGATCCCTCGTAGGTCCGCTGCCTCTCTGGTCTCGGGGCTCTGGGCCTCGCTGCCTCGGGCTGCTGTTTAAGTACCTCCGCCGCCTCTGGTGATCCCTCGCAGGTCCGCTGCCTCTCCGGTCTCGGGGCTCTGGGCCTCGCTGCCTCGGGCTGCTGTTTAAGTAGCTCCGCCGCCTCTGGTGATCCCTCGCAGGTCCGCTGCCTCTCCGGTCTCGGGGCTCTGGGCCTCGCTGCCTTGGGCTGCTGTTTAAGTACCTCCGCCGCCTCTGGTGATCCCTCGCAGGTCCGCTGCCTCTCCGGTCTCGGGGCTCTGGGCCTCGCTGCCTCGGGCTGCTGTTTAAGTACCTCCGCCGCCTCTGGTGATCCCTCGCAGGTCCGCTGCCTCTCCGGTCTCGGGGCTCTGGGCTGGTCGACACATGGGATAGTACTGGTCGACACATGGGATACTTCTGGTGGACACATGGGATAGTACTGCTGGACACATGGGATACTACTGGTGGACACATGGGATACAACTACTGGTGGACACATGGGATACTACTGGTGGACACCGGGATGTTACTTTTTTTTAAATTCATTGATGGGATGTGGGCGTCGCTGGCTAGGCCTGCATTTAGTGCCCATCCCTAATTGCCCTTGAGAAGATGGTGGTGAGCCGCCTTCTTGAACCGCTGCAGTCCATATGGTGTAGGTACACCCACAATGCTGTTAGGAAGGGAGTTCCAGGATTTTGGCCCAGCGACAGTGAAGGAACGGCGATACAGGTCCAAGTCAGGATGGTGTGTGGCTTGGAGGGGAACTTGTAGGTGGTGATGTTCCCATGCGTCTACTGCCCTTGTCCTTCTAAGTGGTAGAGGTCGCGAGTTTGGAAGGTGCTGTTAAAGGAGCTTTGGCGAGTTGCTGCAGTGGATCTTGTAGTTGGTACACACTGCAGCCACAGTGCGCCAGTGGTGGAGGGAGTGAACGTTGAAGGTGGTGGATGGAGTGCTAATCAAGCGGGCTGCTTTATCCTGAATGGTGTCGAGCTTCTTGAGTGTTGTTGGAGCTGCACTCATCCAGGCAAGTGGAGAGTATTCCATCACACTCCTGACTTGTGCCTTGTAGATGGTGGAAAGGCTTTGGGGAGTCAGGAGGTGAGACACTCGCCGCAGAATTCCCAGCCTCTGGCCTGCTCTTGTAGCCACAGTATTTATATGGCTGGTCCAGTTCAGTTTCTGATCAATGGTAACCCCCAGGATGTTGGTAGTGGGGGATTCAGCGATGGTAATGCCATTGAATGTCAAGGGGAGATGGTTAGAGTCTCGCTTGTTGGAGATGGTCATTGCCTGGCACTTGTGTGGTGTGAATGTTACTTGCCACTTATCAGCCCAAGTTTGAATGTTGTCCAGGTCTTGCTGCATATGGACACGGACTGCGTCAGTATCTGACGAGTCTCGAATGGTGCTGAACAATGTGCAATCATCAGCGAACATCCTCACTTCTGACCTTATGATGGAGGGAAGGTCATTGATGAAACAGCTGAAGATGGTTAGGCCTAGGACACTGCCCTGAGAAACTCCTGCAGTGATGTCATGTGATTGAGATGAATGACCTCCAACAACCGCAACCAACTTCCTGGTGGACAGATGGGATACTTCTCGTAGAAACATGGGATAGTACTGGTGGACACATGGGATACTACTGGTGCACACATGGGTTGTTACTGGTGGACACATGGGATACTACTGCTGGACACATGGTATATTACTGGTGGGCACAGTGGATACTTCTACTGGTGGACACATGGGATACTACTGGAGGACACATGGGATATTATTGGTGGACACATGGGATAGTACTGGTGGACACATGGGATAATGTTGTTGGACACATGGGATAGCACTGGTGGACACATGGGATAGTACTGGTGGACACATGGGAAAGTACTGGTGGAGACATGGGATAGTACTACTGGTGGACACATGAGATACTACTGGTGCACACATGGGATAGTACTGGTGGGCACATGGGATACTACTGGTGGAGACATGGGATACCATTGGTGGACACATGGGATAACACTGGTGGAAACATGGGATATTACTGGTGGACACATGGGATAGTCCTGGTGGACACCTGGAAAAGTACTGGTGGACATATGGGATAGTCCTGGAGGACACATGGGATAGTAGTGGTGGACACATGGGATACCAATGGTGGACAAATGGCTTCGTACTTGTGGACACTTTGGTTACTACTGGTGGACACATGGTATATTACTGGTGAACACATGAGATATTACTGGTGGACACATGGGATAGTACTGGTGGGCACATGGGATACTACTAGTGGGCACATGGGATACTACTGGTGAACACATGGGATACTACTGGTGGACACATGGGATACTACTGGTTGGACACATGGGATACTACTGGTTGGACACATGGGATAGTACTGGTGGACACATGGGATACTACTGGTTGGACACATGGGATAGTACTTGTGGACAAATGGGATACTACTTGTGGTCACATGGGATACTACTGGTGGACACATGGGATAGTACTGGTGGACACATGGGATAGTACTGGTGGACACATGGGATACTACTGGTGGACACATGGGATGCTACTACTGTTGAAAACATGGGATAGTACTGGTGGACACATGGGACAGTACTGCTGGACACATGGGATATTACTACTTTTGAAAACATGGGATACTACTGGTGGACACATGGGTTACTACTCGTGGACACATGGGATAGTACTGGTGGACACATGGGACAGTACTGCTGGACACATGGGATATTACTACTGTTGAAAACATGGGATACTACTGGTAGACACATGGGTTACTAATCGTGGACACATGGGATACTACTGGTGGACACATGATATACTACTGGGGGACACATGGGATAGTACTGGTGGACACATGGGTTACTACTGGTGGACACATGGGATGCTACTGGTGGACACATGGGTTACTACTGGTAGACACATGGGATAATACTGGTGGACTCATGGGATAGTACTGGTGGACACATGGGTTACTATTGGTGGACATATGAGATGCTACTGGTGGACACATGGGATACTATTGGCAGACACATGGGATAGTACTGGTGGACACATGTGATAGCACTGGTGAACATATGGGATAATACTGGTGAACACATGGGATAGTACTGGTGGACACATGGGATAGTACTGCTGGACACATGGGATAGTAATGGTGGACACATAGGATGTTACTGGTGGACACATGGGACACTACTGGTGGACACATGGGATAGTACTGCTGGACACATGGGATAGTACTGGTGGACACATGGGATAGTACTGGTGGACACATGGGATAGTACTGGTGGACACATGGGATACTACTGATGGACACATGGGATAGTACTGGTGGACACATGGAATACTATTGGTGGACACATGGGATAGTACTGCTGGACACATGGGATAGTACTGGTAGACACTTGGGATACTACTGGTGGACACATGGGATACTACTGTGGACACATGGGATAGTAGTGCTGGACACATGGAGTAGTACTACTGGTGGACACATGGGCCTAGAAATTCAGTCGCGTTTGCGCCCACTTATTGGCTATAAAGTGGTTTGCGCCGGAAGTTTTTTAGCGCCCGAAATTCAGTTGGTCCCTAACATCTGCGTTAGCCGGTAGCGCTGCGCCGGCACCGATGACGTCATCGGTGTGCGCAGCGCCCCGGTTCCAATGGTAATCCGTCCCGATGGCCAAATTCAGTTGCGGCCGCCTCGCCCGTCGCGGCCGCAAACAGCGTTTGCAAAACGGTGCCTTGCAGCTCGGAGAGGCCGGCGCATAAAGGTGGAGGGGCGGCCGGCCGCTTTCCCGGCGGCCGCCTGGCCGCACCTCCCTCCCCGGACTCCTGCACCACCCCCCCGTGGCATTGGTGTGTGACTCCCGCGAGCCCGGCACTTCTACGTGGTGCCGGGCTCATTTGCCGGGGGAATCCAGTGGCGATCTCACGGCTGCAGGCAGCTCCTCCTTAAGAGAAGGAGGAGGCCTGCAGTACCCCAGCCTGCCGCACCGCATCGGGTGCCGCAGCGGCAGCTGGACGCCTGAAACTGACATTCTTCGCCCCAAACGAGGCGGCCAAACCCTACAATAGCGCCCGCCTCCGTCTTGGGGCGGCGCAACTGAATTTCAGGCGGGCACTACGGGAATCCGGGCGAGCGCAAAATTTCGGGCACTAAAGACCTGGCGCGGCGATACCGAATTTCTAGGCCATGATATATTATTGGTGGACACATGGGATAGTACTGCTAGACATATGTGATAGTACTGGTGAAAACATTGGATACTGCTGTTCAACACATGGGATCG
This sequence comes from Somniosus microcephalus, assembly GCF_052327205.1. Lineage (NCBI taxonomy): Eukaryota > Metazoa > Chordata > Chondrichthyes > Squaliformes > Somniosidae > Somniosus > Somniosus microcephalus. Next base: position 70,795,317 of record NC_140989.1, on the reverse strand, counting down.
TACTGGTGGACACATGGGATAGTACTGGTTGGCACATGGGATACTACTGGTGGACACATCGGATACTGCTGCTGGACACATAGGATACTACTGCTGGACACATGGGATAGTACTGGTGGACACATGCGATACTACTGGTGGACACATGGGATATTACTGGTGGACACATGGGATAGCACTGTTGTACACACAAGATAGTACCGGTGGACACATGGGATAGTACTGGTGGACAGAGGGATGTTACTGGTGGACAGATGGGCTACGACTCGTAGTTACATGAGATAGTACTGGTGGACACATGGGATACTACTGGTGGATACATGGGATGTTACTGGTGGACACATGGGATAGTACTGGTGGACAGAGGGATGTTACTGGTGGACAGATGGGCTACGACTCGTAGATACATGAGATAGTACTGGTGGACACATGGGATACTACTGCTGGACACATGGGATGTTACTGGTGGACACATGGGATAGTACTACTGGTGGACACATGGGATACTACTTTTTGACACATGGGTTACTACTGGTTGACACATGGGATAGTACTGGTGGACACATGGGTTACGACTGGTGGACAGATGGGATAATACTGGTGGACACATGGGATACTGCTGGTGGACAGAGGGATGTTACTGGTGGACAGAGGGGCTACGACTCGTAGATACATGAGATAGTACTGGTGGACACATGGGATACTACTGGTGGACACATGGGATGTTACTGGTGGACACATGGGATAGTACTACTGGTGGACACATGGGATACTACTGGAGGACACATGGGATATTACTGGTGGACACATGGGATAGCACTGGTGGACACATGGGATGTTACTGGTGGACACATGGGATGTTACTGGTGGACACATGGGATGTTACTGGTGGACACATGGGATGTTACTGGTGGACACATGGGATACTGCTGGTGGACACATGGGATAGTTCTGCTGGACACGTGGGATAGTACTGCTGGACACATGGGATAGTACTGGTGGACACATGGGATAGTACTGGTTGGCACATGGGATACTACTGTGGACACATGGGATAGTAGTGCTGGACACATGGGATGTTACTGATGGACACATGGTCTACTACTGGTGGACACATGGTGTAGTAGTGGTGGACACATGGGATACTTCTCGTAGAAACATGGGATAGTACTGGTGGACACATGGGATACTACTGGTGCACACATGGGTTGTTACTGGTGGACAATGGGATAGTACTGGTGGACACATGGGATACTACTGGTGGACACATGGGATATTACTGGTGGACACATGGGATAGTACTGGTGGACATATGGGATAGCCCTGGTGGACACATGGGATAGTACTGGTGGACATATGGGATAGCACTGGTGGACACATGGCATACTACTGGTGGACACATGGGATAGTACTGGTGGACACATGGGATACTACTGGTGGACACATGGGATACTACTGGTGGACACATGGGATAATACTGGTGGACACATGGCATACTACTGGTGGACACATGGGACAGTACTGCTCGACACATGGGATATTACTACTGTTGAAAAAATGGGATATTGCTGGTGGACACATGGGTTACTACTCGTGGACACATGGGATAGTACTGGTGGAGATATGGGATACTACTGGTGGACACATGATATACTACTGGTGGACACATGGGATACTACTGGTGGATACATGATATACTACTGGTGGACAAATGCGATACTACTGGTGGACATATGTGATAGTACTGGTGAAGACATGGAATACTACTGTTCGACACATGGGATGGTACTGATGGGCACAAGGGATAGTACTGCTGGACACATGGGATAGTACTGGTGGACACATGTGGATGTTACTGGTGGACACATGGGATAGTACTGGTGGACACATGTGAATGTTAATGGTAGACACATGAGATGCTACTGGTGGACACATGGGATACAACTGGTTGACACATCAGATGCTACTGGTGGTCACATGGGATAGTACTGGTGGACACATGGGATAGTACTGGTGGACACATGGGATAGTACTGGTGGACACATGGGATACTACTGGTGGACACATGGGATACTACTGGTGGACACATGGGATCATTCTACAGGTGGACACATGGGATAGTACTGGTGGGCACATGGGATAGTACTGCTGGACACATGGGATAGTACTGCTGGACACATGGGATAGTACTGGTGAAGACATGGAATACTACTGTTCGACACATGGGATAATACTGATGGACACAAGGGATAGTACTGCTGGACATATGTGATTGTACTGGTGAAGACATTGGATACTACTGTTCGACACATGGGATCGTACTGGTGGACACATGATATTGTACTGGTGGACACATGGGATAGTACTGGTGGACACATGGGATGCTACTGCTGGACACATGGAATAGTACTGGTGGACACATGGGGTATTACTGGTGGACACATGGATTAGTACTGGTGGACACATGGGATACTACTGGTGGATACATGGGTACTACTGGTGGACACATGGGATAGTACTGGTGGACACATGGGATACTACTGGTGGACACATGGGATAGTACTGGTGGCCACATGGGATAGTGCAGGTGGACACATGGGATACTACTGATGGACACATGGGATACTACTGATGGACACATGGGATACTACTGGTAGACACATGGGATACTACTGGTGGACACATGGAATACTACTGGTGTACACGTGGGATAGTACTGTCGGACACATGGGATAGGACTGGTGGACACGTGGGATAGTACTGGTGGACATATGGGATAGTACTGGAGGACACATGGGATACTACTGGTGGACACATGGGATACTACTGGTGGACACATGGGATGCTATTGCTGGACACATGGAATAGTACTGGTGGACACATGTGATAGTACTGGTGGACACATGGAATACTACTGGTGGACACATGGGATACTACTGGTGGACACATGGGATACTACTGGTGGACACATGGGATGCTACTGGTGGACACATGGGATACTACTGGTGGACACATGGGATACTACTGGTGGACACGTGGGATAGTACTGGTGGACACATGGGATAGTACTGGTGGACACATGGGACAGTAGTGGTGGACACATGGGATAGTACTGGTGGACTCATGGGATACTAATGGTGGACACATGGGATACTAATGGTGGACACTTGGGATAGCACTTAGGGACACATGGGATAGTACTGGTGGACCAATGTGATACTACTGCTGGACACATGGGATACTACTGGTGGACACATGGGATACTAATGGTGGACACATGGGATAGCACTGGTGGACACATGGGAGAGTACTGGTGGGCACATGGGATACTACTGGTGGACACATGGGATATTACTGGTGGACACATTGGATATCACTGGTGTACACATGGGATAATACTGGTGGACACATGGGATTCTACTGGTGGACACATGGGATATTACTGGTGGTCACATGTGATAGTACTGGTTAACACATGGCATACTACTGTTGGGCATATGGGATACTACTCGTGCACACATGGGATAGTACTGTTGGAGACATTGGCTATTACTGGTGGACACATGGGACAGTACTGGTGAACACATGTGATACCACTGGTGGATACATGGGGGGAAAAATTCAGGTGTTTGCACCTCCCCTTTGCGCCTTAAGGGGGCGCCAATTGGGGCACAAAGCAACTAGAGGCCGGGCGCGGCGATGTTTGTGCCGCTCGTGAAATTAACGAGGCATTTTGTGGCGGAGCTAAAGACTTCAGCCATGATCTCCTGCGCCGACATATTGTGACGTTATTCGAGTGTGCAACGCCCCGTTAGCACCCCGGACCGGATATTGAGTGGCGCCCCCTGCCGTACCGCCTGCCGCTAGCAACGAGAGGTTGAGGGGAGCGTTATGCTGTCAGAAAGGGACTAGGGGAGTGCTATTTAAAGACGACAGCTTCCTGCCTTTTTTTGCTGGTGACATTTTTGCACCATGCAGTCTGAGAGAGAGAGAGAGAGAGAGACTTCTGGAGTGACTCAACGCTGTGTGAAGGAGTTTTGAGTACTGAGCAGCATTTTGCACGTTTATTTTGATTTGCCCTTCCTTGCTTCGCCAGCACTCTGAGGTAGCGCCTCACTCCTCGGCGTTTGCGCATTAAGACAGGTGTGAAGCGCCTGATTAACGCTCCAATCACCTCCAGGGGTGATAAAAGCCAAGTTTGCTGTCGGAGGCGATAATTAGCACCAGTCGCTGAACTTTGCGCACGGCCGACAACGGCGTCCCAAATGGGGCGATACCGAATTTTTCCCCCTTGGGATAGTACTGGTGGACACGTTGGATACTACTAGTGGCCACATGGGATAGTACTGGTTAACACATGGCATGCTACTGGTGGATACATGGGATACTACTGGTGGACACATGGGATAGTACTGGTGGTCACATTGGATATTACTGGCGGACACATGGGATAGTACTGGTGGTCACATGGGATACTACTGGTGGACACATGGGATGCTACTGGTGGACACATGGGATAGTACTGGTGAACACATGGGATACTACTGGTGGACACATGGGATACTACTGTTGGACACATTGGATATTACTGGCGGACACATGGGATAGTACTGGTGGTCACATGGGATACTACTGGTGGACACATGGGATGCTACTGGTGGACACATGGGATAGTACTGGTGGACACATGGGATGCTACTGGTGGACACATGGGATAGTACTGGTGGTCACATGGGATACTACTGGTGGACACATGGGATGCTACTGGTGGTCACATGGGATACTACTGGTGGACACATGGGATGCTACTGGTGGACACATGGGATAGTACTGGTGGTCACATGGGATACTACTTGTAATGTATGTACCTTTAAGAGAGGAACTATCTTTTACAGCCCCTGTATACTGCAGTACTAGTGGTGACCACACCTGTATATAACACCGTGTAGTAATTTGTACAGTTAGTTCCAGCATACCCTCTGTTCAGTAAACACCTGTTATTACCGTTCTCCTGCAGTCCGTGTGTTATTGATACGCGGACACTACAGTGGCGACGATCAGGTTCAAACTCACCTGCAGTACTGCATCACCTCACGGGGATCCATCCCTGAAAAGAAGCTTCTTGGAGGTCGAAGCCAGAGCAACGGGCGTCGACCGTGGGCAACCGCCCAGTGATCCATCGGAGTTCAGAGAATCGCAGGGGAAGCTGTGGCGAGCTGGGCTTGGCTCTCCAGTCAAGGTGTTCCAGCAAATCGGGCTGGTAGCAGGTAGTTCGCCGACCCTTCCCGGACTGCGGCGGGCTAGAGATCGATCGAGCGGCTATGCAAGGAGGCCGAGCAGCGTCGTTGGGAAGAAAAAGAGAGAGAGAGGGTGGAGCACACAGGGCGCAGCTGGTGCTCCAGAGCCGACAGCGTTAAAGAAAATAAAAAAGGGGGAAGGAAAAGAGACGCGCAGTAGACAGCGTCGAAGAAGAATAAAATTAAGAAAATTAATTAACAAAAGAGAGACGCGCAGAAAGCCGCGGGGTGCCGCCATTACTATTTAGAACGCTAGGAGCAGCATTGGCAGCAGCAGGGGAAGAAGGAAAAGCGCGGGAGGCGCCATTTTAATCCATTGGGGAAGAAGGAAAAGTGCGGGAGGCGCCATTTTAAACCACCCAAGATGCCGAAGAGTGGCAGCATCACTGCTTTCGACAACGAAATAGAAGACTGGACCACGTATGTGGAAAGAATTGAAGTGTACTGCAAGGCAAATGAGGTGGCCGATGAAAAGAAGGCGTCGGTATTATTGAATTTGATGGGCGCGAGAACGTACGGCCTATTGCGGAATTTAATTACCCCAGCTAAACCAATGGAGAAAAGCTTTGAAGAGATTGTCAATATCTTACAGGAACATCTAAACCCTACACCGCTGCTGATAGCGGAAAGATTCAAGTTCCATAAAAGAAACCAGCACAAAGACGAGAGTAATGCTGACTATCTTACGGAACTACGCAAGTTATCGAAACACTGCCAGTTCGGAGCAGGACTGGCAGATACCTTAAGGGATAAGTTTGTCTGGTGGCTCCAGAGTGAAGGAACCCAGAAACGACTACTTTCGGAAAGGACCTTACGCTAGAAAAGGCTTTCAGCGTTGCAGTATCCTACGAAGCAGCAGCACGGGGAGCTGCGGAAATACAACAGAAACCGCAAGAATATAGCACCAATGAAATGGCATATGGAGCAGAAAAGTGCTATCGCTGCGGCAGAACAACCCATGACCAGAAGGATTGCTGGTTTAAGGACAAAGTATGCAGGCAATGTGGAAAAGTGGGACACATAGCACGAGTCTGCAGGTCGGGAAAGAAAACCAACACTAAAAGAACTACTAAGGAAAAGTACAAGAAAGTACAAAAGATGACGGACAGTAGTTCAGAAGATCAGAAGAGTGATAATGACTCCGGGAGCAGGAGACTAAGTTGTCTAAAGTTACACAACGTGATTGCAAAGGAGGATCACCAAACCATTTGGGTCACCCTCATGATAGCAGGGTCCCAAGTAAAGATGGAATTGGACACAGGATCAGCCCTAACAGTCATGAATCGACGAGACTACGAGCGGCTATTCTCACACATACCCTTGAAGGACACGTCCATTGTCTTGAAGACATATACGGGGCAAAAAGTCTACCCCAGAGGAAAAATAAGGATGCCCGTTAAATACAACGGCAAGGAAACACAGAAACTGTATCTATATACACTACAAGATGGAGGACCACCATTATTGGGACGTGAATGGATCCGAAAAATACAATTGGATTGGCATTCCATTCAGGCGCTAACTGTGGCTGACAAAAAGGATGACGACGTCAAACCTGGACGACTGTCAAAAATTCTAACTGACGCGAAATTGGTGTTCCAGCAAGGACTTGGGACTCTAAAAGGCATAACGGCAACAATAAAAATTGAAGATAATGCAGACCCAACATTTTTTAAGGCCAGACCGGTACCGTATGCGATCCGCCCAGCTGTTGAAGCAGAGCTGGAGAGTTTGGAGCATTCGGGTGTGCTGTCCAAGGTGGACTGGAGCGAGTGGGCCACACCCATCGCTCCTGTAATGAAGAAATCATTGAGCAGCACGCCTGGGGAGCCGAAGAAGGTTTGCATCTGTGGGGACTTTAAGGTAACTGTGAAACCAGTCCTTCACACAGTACAATATCCACTTCTGCGGATAGAAGATATTTTCGCCTCACTATCTGGAGGGAAATGCTTTACGAAGATTGATCTGGTCCAAGCGTATCTACAAATGGAGGTAGAAGAAGCATCTAGAAAAAACCTCACGATAAGCACTCACAAAGGTCTTTACCAGTACAACTGACTCGTATTCGGGGTAGCATCAGCTCCGGCTATTTGGCAGAGGGCGATGGAACAAGTCCTGCAAGGGATCCCGGGGACCCAGTGTTATTTGGACGACATCCTGGTTACGGGCGAAAATGACAGTGAACACCTTGCCAACCTGGAGCAGGTGCTCACAAGATTACAAGAATATGGGCTATGAGCCAATCGCCCCAAATGCGAGTTTCTCAGGAAACAAATCTCGTATTGTGGCCACGTGATTGATGAAGAGGGGTTACATAAGTCCCCAGACAAGATTGAGGCAGTAAAGGCTCCAGCACTGGAAAATGTGTCGCAACTGAGGTCGTTCCTCGGGTTGGTGAACTACTACCATAAATTCTTGCCAAATTTGTCTACAATTCTGCACCCACTGAACGCCCTGCTGCAAACTGGAGTAGCATGGAAATGGAGTGATGAGTGTAAGCGTGCCTTTCAGAAATGTAAATGCCTAATCACTTCAAAAGAAGTATTGGCCCACTACAATCCAACACTACCGATTCGGTTGGCATGTGATGCGTCTCCCTACGGCATTGGAGCGGTGCTGTCGCACAAATTCCTTGACGGTTCAGAGAGGCCAATAGCCTTTGCGTCACGCTCGTTAACCTCAGCCGTGCGTATCTACGCCCCGATTGACAGGGAGGCCCTCAGCCTGGTGTGGGGGGTGAAGAAGTTCAATCACTATCTGCACGGGCAGAAATTCACTTTACTGACTGATCACCAGCCTCTTGTCTCCATTTTTAACTCAAAGAAGGGCGTTCCGGTGATGACGGCACAACGGCTGCAAACATGGTCCCTTTTTCTAGGGGCACATCAATACGAAATAGAGTATAAGGGCACGAAACAGCATGGAAACGCTGATGGGCTGTCGCGCCTGCCGCTGCCTACGGTGGAGGAAGCACCTGCAGTGGACCCTGTTGAGATATTCCATTCGACCATAGTCGAATGTCTACCTGTTACAAACTCAAGTATAGAGAAGGAAACCCGAAATGACCCGACACTCTCTCGGGTCTATGATTTGACGGTGAAGGGATGGCCAGCACATGGCGACTCACTGTTGCCAGCATTCTCGCCAAGGAGAGAACAGCTGTCAGTGTGCCGGGGGACCTTGATGTGTGGATCCCGAGTGGTAATTCCACCCAAGTTGAGAGATAGAGTGCTCAATGAGCTTCATGAGGGTCATCTGGGAGGGGTAAAAATGAAGAGCCTAGCCAGGACGTTTGTGTGGTGGCCGGGAATCGATAAAGAAATCGAGGAAATGACCAAGAAATGCACAGGATGTCAGAAAGTCCAAAATGCTCCACCACAGGCTCCGCTACACCCATGGGAGTGGCCCTCCTCTCCATGGCAACGGGTACACATTGATTTTGCTGGTCCATTTATGGACTCAATGTTTTTAATCGCCGTGGATGCACATTCGAAATGGCCAAATGTCATCAAAATGTCCTCCACCACCACGGAGAAAACTATTGCAATCCTACGGACCATCTTCGCCAGGAATGGCTTGCCAGAACAGATTTGCTCCGACAATGGACCACAGTTTGTGTCCGAGGATTTCCGGAGGTTTTTGAGGAATAATGGGGTAAAGCATTACACATCCGCCCCATATCATCCAGCCACAAATGGATTGGCTGAGAGGTTTGTTCAAACCTTTAAAAAAGCAATAAAGGCAATGTATAACAACAACATACCACTGCAACACAAGGTGGATAATTTCTTGTTTGCTTACCGGAATGCGACACATGCAGACACCAACCAAGCTCCAGCCATGATGTTCTTTAACTGAAGGTTAAGATGTCGCCTGGATTTGCTCAAACCAAACATAAGACGAGATGTTGAGAATAAGCAATTCCAGCACATCAATGAGAAGCCAACCAGGAGCTTCAAGATAGGGCAACCAGTCTTGGCCCGCGACTACCGAACAGAAAAATGGCAGCCAGGAACGATATGCACACGGCAGGGACCACTAATGTACACAGTGGACGTTGGAGAGAGCATCGTGAGACGCCATGCTGACCAGATTCTAGAGTCACAGGAACAAGTCAAACCCATGCCACGATCATACACACCTGGTGATGAACCCGAAGTACAGATTGCGTCTACCTCAGAATCAGTGGTATTGGAAGCTGACGAACCAACCAATGACAATGAGCCAGAATCGACTCTGCCGCAAGAACAGGATACTCGAGAAAGGCGCTATCCAGACAGGATCAGGAAGCCTCCTCAAAGACTGAATTTATAAATGATTACTTTCAGCTGATGTATATAGTACAAAGAAAATTGTAATTGTAATTAGTTATTATTTAATTGTTAAATGAATGTTATGTACTGTTTATCTAAAAGGGGAGGAATTGTAATGTATGTACCTTTAAGAGAGGAACTATCTTTCACAGCCCCTGTATACTGCAGTACCAGTAGTGACCACACCTGTCTATAACACCGTGTAGTAATTTGTACAGTTAGTTCCAGCATACCCTCTGTTCAGTAAACACTTGTTATTACCGTTCTCCTGCAGTCCGTGTGTTATTGATACGCGGACACTACACTACTGATGGATACATGGGATGCTACTGGTGGACACATGGGATATGACTGGTGGACACATGGGACACTACTGGTGGACACATGGGATACGACTGGTGGACTAATGGGATACTACTGGTGGACACATGGGATAGTACTGGTGGACACATGGGATACTACTGGTGGACACATGGGATACGACTGGTGGACACATGGGATACTACTGGTGGACACGTGGGATATGACTGGTGGACACATGGGATACGACTGGTGGACACATGGGATACTACTGGTGGACACATGGGATACTACTGGTGGACACATGGGATAGTACTGGTGGACACATGGGATAGTACTGGTGGACACATGGGATAGTACTGGTGGACACATGGGATACTACAGGTTGGCACATGGGATACTACTGGTGGACACATGGGATACTACAGGTGGACACATGGGATAGTACTGGTGGACACATGGGATACTACAGGTGGACACATAGGATACTACTGCTGGACACATGGGATACTACTTGTGGACACATGGGATAGTACTGGTGGACATATGGATTACTACTGTTGGACACATGGGATACTACTTGTGGACACATGGGATAGTACTGGTGGACACATGGGATAGCACTGGTGGACACATGGGATAGTACTGGTGGTCACATGGTATACTACTGGTGGACACATGGGATAGTACTGGTGGTCACATGGGATACTACTGGTGGACACATGGGATGCTACTGGTAGACACATGGGCCTAGAAATTCAGTTGGTTGCGCCAGCCGTTAGCGCCTTTGGAGGAGTAGATGTCGGGCGCTAGGCGGTAGCGCCCGGGCGCAGCGCGATCTGTGCCTCTCCCCAACTTCACTAGAGATTTAGCGGCGGCGCAAAGTCTTTGCGCGCGCTCAGCTGCGCGTGCAGATCATGACGTCATTTCCTCGTGCAACGCCCTTTGTGCGCCCCCAACCGGAACTTCAGTGGCGACGCCCCATTGTGCGCCTGGCGCCCCTAGCGACTGTTAGAGTGGAACGGTGCTCAGCCGATGCGGGGCGCGGGGGGCGCAAATTAAAGGGCACTCCTCCTGCACTATAAAAGGCTGCCATTTCGCAGCACTCCTTCTTGAGAAATGGATCTTTGGAGAGAGACCAAGGTAGATAGCTTTCTGCTTTGGCCCAACACTCGGACAGGTACTTCTGGCTTCAGGCCACAGCTTTCCACTAGTCTATGCCTTCATTGACATCTCATTGTTTGCCAGCATATTATGGGGGCTGCAATGGGTGTCAACGCTGGCTTTCTCAATTACATCCAAAGGGCTCACAGACGCCGTGAGAGAGTGGCAGCCCTGGCTAGACGGAGAGGTGGCAACAGGCGTCGGGAAAGGAGGCCTTACCCACCCAGGGTATACCGCCAGCAGTTCTCCTATCTCAACATGTCTGAGGAGCAGTGTGTTCGGAGGCTGCGATTCAGAAGGGACGTGGTCACAGAGATCTGCCAGCTGCTTGGCGGTGATCTGCAGCCACAGCTGAGGAGCAGGACGTCTCTGTCGGTGGCAGTGAAGGTGACGGTGGCTCTCAACTTCTATGCCACCGGCTCCTTCCAATCCGCTACTGGGGACATTGCCAACATCTCCCAGTTCGCCGTGCATTGCTGCATCCGCCAGGTGACCAATGCCCTTTTCAAAAGGAGACGTCAGTCCATCTCCTTCTCCATGGCCCTTGCCAAGCAGCAACAGCGTGCAATGGGCTTTGCAGCATTCGCGGGCTTCCCCATGGTGCAGGACGCCATTGACTGCACGCATGTGGCTTTGCGGGCACCTCTGGAGAATGCCGAGGATTACCGCAACCGTAAGGGCTACCATTCGCTGAACGTCCAGCTGGTGTGTGACCACAGGCAGCTCATCCCAGCTGTCAATGCCCGCTTTCCAGGCAGCAGCCACGATGCCTTCATCCTGCGACAGACTTCTGTGGCAGACATGTTCCAGGCACAGCCTCACCCACGAGGATGGCTTATCGGGGACAAAGGCTATCCTTTGTGTACCTGGCTGATGACCCCGCTCCGTGCGCCCAGCACCCCTGCTGAAGAGGGATACAACGAGAGCCATCAAGCGACCAGGAACATCATCGAACAAACAATCGGCGTCCTGAAGCAACGGTTCCACTGTCTGGATCGTTCCGGTGGAGCCCTACAGTATTCGCCGGAGCGAGTCTCCCATTTCGTGGTCGTTTGCTGCATGCTGCACAACCTGGCTATCCGCAGGACTCAGGCACTGCCACCAGAGATTGGAGGACCACCTCAGGAGGAGGAGCAGGAGGAGGAGGAGGAGGACCAGCACAGGAGGGAGGCACAAAGTGCAAGGGCCGCCCGTCGCCAGCTTATTGAACGTCGGTTCTAGGCCCCCTCTCAGGGAATGGCTTGTGCCAATGTCAGCAGATGAATGTAGCTGCTCCACAAGCCCTCAGCCGAGCAGGGCAACCAGGACTTAACCAAAAAACCATGCACACTGCAATCTAACAACAAAAGTTTATTGAAAACCTCTGCCCTTCCCGCATTACATGCTCATGTGGAGAAGCCCCCTCCAAAAGCACAAAACTACCAGTCTCGGCCTTACAAAAAGAAAGAAAGACACCAGTCTCGGCCTTACTAAAAGAAAGAAAGACACCAGTCTCGGCCTTACACAAAAACAACTGCACCAGTCTCGGCCTTACAACAAGCACCAGGCATTTGTGCATACCTCTACTTTTTGCCCTGCGAGGGCGATGCCTTGCGCATCCTTGCCTGGCCCCTGCCCGCCCTGCTGCTCCTCCTCAATGGGAGCCAAGTGGCTGCAGCAAGGCTGGGGGAAGGCTGCTGAGGGGCAGATGGCGAGACGGCAGATGCCCTTGGGGGTCGGCCTGCACCAGCTCTGGCCTTGGAGTGGCCGGCTGCTGACTGCTCCAACTCTGGCTGGGCGGCAGCAGTCTGTCCAGCAGCTCGTGGCAGCTGCAATGGCGGAGTGGCAGTGTCGGCTGCAGGAATGGTGGCAACCTAGCAGATCGCAGGTGCTCGCTGGTCGCCTGAGACATTGGCACTCGCACGGGCCAGCACTGCAGCATGCGCAGCAAACAGCTGAAGAACAGACTGCTGGGCTGCTGCTGCGCGGCGAGTGCCCTGGCGATGCCTGGCTGATCCAGCGAGGGTGGCAGCAGTTAGTGCCCGTGTGGCCCTGGTCTGTGTCCGCATGACACCAGCCAGTGAATGGACGGCACGACTGAGCACTTGGCTAGAAGCCGACTGTGCTGCCGCGAAGTCCTGCAGACTCCTGGCCTGTGCTGCACTGAATTGTTCCAGACTCCTGGCCTGTGCTGCACTGAATTGTTGCAGACTCCTGGCCTGTGCTGCTCCGAATTGCTGCACACTCCTTGACAGAGGCTCTATGGAGTCAGGCATCCTTGCCACTGCAGCCATGAGCTCAGTGTCCCTGCGCTCAGCCTGGACGGCCATTTCCTCTAGGAGGCGCACCTCCTCTGCGCTCACCGTCGCAGGACTGGAGGCCGCACTCACCCTCTGGGGAGAAGTCCGCCGAGCTTCCCCACCCCTCCCGCGTTGCTGCAGGCCGCTGGGCCCCGGAGCTTCACTCTCCTCCGACCCTTCCCCCCGGCTCCCCCCCAGGGAAGACGTGTCCCCTACATCGCCATGGGCTGGCACGGCTGAGGGTGGCACTGATGGGCCGGCTTCCTCTTCCTCCTCCTCGTCTTCCGAAGGGCTGACAGTGGCAGCTTGAGGGCCCGCCTCCTCACCTGGCGATTCACCATCTGAGAGCAGGAAGGCACAAGAGTAGCTTTAGAGTGAGGACAGGGCGGCAGCGAGGGAGGCATGAGTGGTGCCATTCACCGCATTGGTCGGACAGTGGCAAAGGATGCTGATCTGATGCGCAAGTGGAACGAGAGAGGTCCAAAAGGTGATGCCCTTACCATTGGTGCCCAGAGCAGGGTCGGCATCTCCACTGGCGACGGGGCCAATCAGCCGGCCTGCCATAATGCGCTCCACACGCTGGTCGAGGTCGGAGAGCTCTTTGAGGTCAGGACGGCCTCCCCCGGTCTCAGTTCGGTTGCGCCGGTTGTGCGCCACCTTGGCCTGCAAGAGAAAGGACGGCCTCTAAGTACAGTGTGAAGCCCTGATCTTGTCTGCACTGCTTCCCGTGGTCGAATAGCTTGTACAGTGTGTAGCCCTGATCTTGTCTACACTGCCTCCCATGGTCGAATAGCTTGTACAGTGTGTAGCCCTGATCTTGTCTGCACTGCCTCCCATGGTCGAAGAGCTTGTACAGTGTGTAAAGTGCTGAATGTGCAAGTGATTTTCATGCCAGTCCCATAGCTGCTGGATGAGAGCTGGCCATTAGGGCTTTCAGGTCCCTTTGCCCATAAAGTGAGGTGCACATGCAAGGATGAGGAGGACACTGGAAAGGGTACTCACCCTGACAACCCGAGTGAGGTCGTTGAACTTCTTCCGGCATTGCACAGGAGTCCTGGCAACCACGCTGTTGGAAGACACCCTGTTGGAGACCTCCCTCCAGGCTTTCCGGTAGGCGCTGGGCAGCGGCCTCTTGCCACCTTCTGGGAACAGAACATGGCGCCTGCGCTCCACTCCGCCAACCAGCAGCCTCAGGTCACCGTCGCTGAAGCGCTGCGCTCTCTCCCTGGCCTTCTCCATAGCCCTGGGCGTTGTGCAGATGAAGCAGAAGTGGTCAGGCCTAGGTTGAGGGCTGCAGTGTGCAGGGCATGGCAGGCAAACAAATCCACCCTCCCCCTTTAAGAGCTGACCGGCGCCAGAGTGTCTGCCGTCAATCAAGAACTCGCCGCACCTGCGCTGCGCCCGGCCTCGGGTGTATCGCTCAGCACCGCCGGCTTAGCACCTAAAGATAGTCGTGCATCACCTGTTTTAGCGCAGCAGCAACCTCTTGGGGCGATGCGACTGAATATCGGCGAAGGGGGCGCGACTTTGCGCCGGGTGCAAACTTTAGCGGCCGCCCGACTTTACCGCCCCAAAAGTGGCTATACTGAATTTCTAGGCCATGGGATATTACTGCTGGACACATTGGATGCTACTGGTGGACACATGGGATAGTACTGTTGGACGCATGGGATACTACAGGTGGGCACATGGAATACTACTGTTGGACACATGGGATACCCCTGGTGGACGCATGTGATGCTACTGGCGGACACATGGGATGCTACTGGTGGACACATGGGATTCTACAGGTGGACACGTGGGCTAGTACTGGTGGACACATGGAATACTAATAGTGGACACATGGGATACAACTGGTGGACACATGGGATAATACTGGTGGACACATGGGATATTACTGGTGGTCACATGGGATACTACTGGTGGACACATGGGATGCTACTGGTGGACACATGGGATAGTACTGGTGGTCACATGGGATACTACTGGTGGACACATGGGATGCTACTGGTGGACACATGGGATACTATTGGTGGAAACATGGGATGCAACTGTTGGAAGCATGGGATGCAACTGTTGGAAGCATGGAATGCTACTGTTGGAAGCATGAGATGCTACTTGTGGATATACGGGATACTAGTGGTGGACACATGGGATAGTACTGGTGAACACATGGAATACTACTGGTGGACACGTGGGATAGTACTGGTGGACACATGGGATACTACTGATGGACACATGGGATGCTACTGGTGGACACATGGGATACTACTGGTGGACACATGGGATACTACTGGTGAACACATGGGATACTACTAGTGGACACATGGGATAGTACTGGTGGACACATGGGATAGTACTAGTGGACACATGGGATACTACTCGTGGACACATGGGATACTACTGGTAGACACATGGGATACTACTGGTGAACACATGGGATACTACTGGTGGACACATGGGATAGTACTAGTGGACACATGGGATACTACTAGTGGACACATGGGATAGTACTGGTGGACACATGGGATAGTACAAGTGGACACATGGGATACTACTCGTGGACACATGGGATACTACTGGTAGACACATGGGATACTACTGGTGAACACATGGGATACTACTGGTGGACACATGGGATAGTACTAGTGGACACATGGGATACTACTGGTGGACACATGGGATACTACTGGTGGACACATGGGATACTACTGGTGGACACATGGGATACTACTGGTGGACACATGGGATACTACTGGTGAACACATGGGATACTACTAGTGGACACATGGGATAGTACTGGTGGACACATGGGATAGTACTAGTGGACACATGGGATACTACTCATGGACACATGGGATAGTACTGGTAGACACATGGGATACTACTGGTGGACACATGGGATACTACTGGTGGACACATGGGATACTACTGGTGGACACATGGGATACTACTAGTGGACACATTGGATACTACTTGTGCTCACTTGGGATACTACTGGTAGGCACATGGGATAGTACTGGTGGACACATGGGATAGTGTTACTAACGGACACATGGGATACTACTGGTGGACACATGGGATACTAATGGTGGACCAATGGGATACTACAGGTAGACCAATGGGATAGTACTGGTGGACACATGGGCGACTATGGGGGAGAACAACGAGGGGCCTGGAAAACGATTGGGGGCAAGGGAGAGAACATCGAGGGGCCCGGAGAATGTTTGGGGGGCGAGGGAGAGAACATCGAGTGGCCTGGAGAATGATCGGAGGGGCGGACGGGAGGCTATGAAGGCGATCCAAGGCCTCGTGAGGCAGGGGGAGGCTGGGAGGCCTGGAATGGCGGGGTGGGGTGGGTATAATCGGAGTGCTGGGGAGCATCTCCAATCCAGGAGATTGGGTTAGGCAGGGACGCTGGATCCAGGAGGTAAGTGTAAAGGTCCTTAGCTCCTGGATCCAGAAGTCCTCGCCTTCCATTAGCTGTCGACCTGCAAAACCCAACCAGCCAGAGTTAAATTTAAAATGGTGGTTAAAGCTGAGGCACGCCAGCCTCGTTACAATATTTAAATTGGCGACCTGCCTCCTGGGAGCGGGTTGGCTGCCTGCTGCACCCCCCCGCCCCCACCATCCCGCCTCTGTTAAGATCGGAAGTGGGCGGGTTGGAGGCGGGTTCTTGTCGGGATTCGTTTTTTTAACACTTTAACTTCCCACCCAACCCAAACACCCCTGTTTTTGGGGGTTAAAGTCTTCCCAAAGAGCCTGCAAAATGAGTGGACAATAAGGTGGCAGATGGAGTATAATGTGGGGAAATGTGAGGTTATTCACATTGGTAGGAAGAATAGAAAAACAGAACATTTTTTAAAGGTGAGAAACTTTTAAATGTTGGTGTTCTGAGAGATTTGGGTGTCCTCGTGCAAGAAACACAAGGGGGAAAATTTGTGTTCGCCAGCAATGTTGCCGGTGTCACCGGCAACTGCAGTTAACGGCCGCTGGAAATGGCCGCAACGTTAACCAAGTCAAATTGGTCTGGAGGGCATGGAGATAGGTGGCGCAGCGCTTACCTTCCATGCAACGCCATCCTGGTGGCATTGCTGGAGGGATCCAGGATGAAGTTTCTGTCCAGGTCCGGCGCTGCAGCTTCTCACAGCCTCAGGGAGTGAAGCTGTGGAGCTCGCAAGGAATTGTGGGTAATGAAGATGTCTGAGATTTAAAGGGGCCATGTACACTGAAGCAATACAAAATAAAATGTAGTGAATCAATACATTTTTCAGCCCTTTCTGCCTTTTAAAAAATATTCAACATTTAAAAGAAGTTCCAAATCTGAATATTCAGCTGTTAGCTTTCCTAACCTCAACAAATGGGAAATCTGCCTCAGCACTAACATAAATGGCTCAGCAAGCCAGGAAAGGGGCACCAAGGGTCTCACACACAGCACTCCAGCTTTGTACAGGGTTTCAACACTGCAAGACAGGTCCTCTACCCACAGGGGCCAGGAGGCCCTCCAGAAAGAATGATGTGGGTGTACATCTCTAAGGCCATCACTGCCAGCGGTGTCACCCTCCACCACCTGGATCCAGTGCCCAAAGAAGCTTCATGACCTCAGGCCACTGATCAAGGTCAGTGAATGCATCTTCAAAAGCCGTCTCCTACCAACTGTAGCACTAAGAACATAAGAACAGAAGAAATAGGAGCAGGAGTAGGCCATTCGACCCCTTGAGCCTGCTCCGCCATTCAATAAGAGCATGGCTGGTCTGATCTTGGCCTCAACTCCACTTTCCTGCCCGTTCCCCATAACCCTTGATTCCCCTGTTTTTCAAAAATCCGTCTATCTCCGCCTTGAATACATTAATTGACTCAGCCTACACAGCTCTCTGGGGTACAGAATTCCAAAGATTCACGACCCTCTGAGAGAAGAAATTCCTCCTCATCTCCGTTTGAAATGGGCGACCTCTTCTCCTGAAACTATGCCCCCTAGTTCTAGATTCCCTCACTAGCCTCACACACTGCTTCATGCACGACCCCCAATCACTCACCTACCAACAATCTGCATCAACGATGAGGTTATCCTCCTTCTGGCATGTACCTCTTGCTTTCCTGCCCTCCCAAATCAAATCAAAATCAAATCAACTTTTATTGTCATTGTTAGTGCACAAGTGCAGTACAACGAAATGTAGGCTTGCGGCTCCCGAGAGTGTACAATTTGGATTAGGACACTTAAACATTTCAACATACATTTGTACATATATATTAGCATAAATATGACCATAATAAAGTGCATCGGCAGATGTGCAGGCTTTAGTGTTTATTTGTGGAGTTCAGTAGGATGACAGCCCTGGGAAAGAAGCTGTTCCTAAATCTGGTCATATGGGTGCGAATGCATCTGTAGCGTCTTCCAGGTGGTAGGAGGGCGAACAGACTGTGGCTGGGGTGGGTAGGGTCTTTGATGATGGACCGTGCCCTCCGTAGGCAGCGTTTCTGATATATATGTTCTATGGTCGGTAACCGGGTGCCGGTGATGCGTTGGGCAGTTTTGACTACCCGCTGCAGGGCTTTCCGGTCATGGGAGCTACAGCTGCCGTACCATACCGTGATACAGTTTGTCAGGATGCTCTCTATAGTGCAGCGGTAGAAGTTAGAGAGGATCGGGGGTGACAGATTACATCCCTTCAGCCTCCTCAAGAAATATAGGCGCTGCTGGGCCTTCTTCACCAGAGAGGAGGTGTTGAGGGACCAGGAGAGGTCTTCCGTGATGTGGACTCCGAGGAACTTAAAGCTGGCCACCCTTTCCACCTCCGCCCCATTGATGTGGATGGGGGTGTGACTTCCGCCTTTGGACTTCCTGAAGTCCACGATTATTTCCTTTGTTTTCTTGGTGTTAAGGGCCAGGTTGTTGTCGGCACACCACTTCATGAGATGCTGGACCTCCTCCCTGTAGGCTGACTCATCGTTGTTGGTGATCTGGCCTACTACCGTGGTGTCATCTGCGAACTTGATGATGGTGTTGGAACCATTAACAGCCACACAGTCGTGGGTGAAGAGGGAGTAAAGGAGGGGGCTCAGCACACATCCTTGTGGGGCCCCCGTGTTCAGGGTCAGGGGGGGGGAGGTGTGGTTACCTAATTTGACAGGCTGGGGTCTGTTAGGAAGTCAAGGGTCCAGTTGCAGAGGGAAGTGTTCAGGCCAAGAGTTTGGAGTTTGGTGGCCAGCTTATTGGGGACGATAGTGTTGAATGCTGAGCTGTAGTCTATAAACAACATTCTGATGTAGGTCTCCTTACCATCTAGGTGATTCAGTGCCGAGTGTAGAGCAGTTGTGATTGCATCCTCCGTTGATCTGTTTGCCCGATAGGCAAACTGGTGTTGGTCAAGGGAGGCAGGAACACTGGCTTTGATGTGGGCTAAGACCAGTCTCTCGAAACACTTCATTATGATGGGTGTGAGTGCGACAGGTCGATAGTCGTTCAGACACGTCACAGCCGCTTGTTTAGGCACAGGAATGATCAGCATAACTCCACCCTTGTGCCTTCCTCATTTTACACACCCAAGAAATGCAGCCTGTCCAGCCAGTGGGTCCACAAGAAGAGGTAGCCTGCCCAGCCAGTGGGACCGCAGGCGGATGATTCCATCCCGGAGATCCCGGCCACAAAGGGGCTGTCTGGGATGCTTCCTTCTATCTGATTCCTCCTCTTCAGCTTCCTCCTCTTCTGCGTCTTCCTCTTCCCTCTGCCAGTGCATGCTGTAAATGTGAAGTGACAGCATAACATGCTGGAAATACTCAGTTGGTCAGGCAGCATGTCGACCGAAGAAGTGAACTCTGTTTTTCTTCTCTCCATGGATGTTGTGTGACCTGCTCAATATTCGCAGCATGTTCTGTCTTCTCAAAGGCTTTCATTTACCATTCGAGCCCTTGCAAGCATCCAGCAGCACTCCCTACACACTTAAAAAACTTTTCACATGTATTGCAGCAAACCACCACTTCAATAAAATCAAAAAAAAACAGTCCAAACCCTTAATTTCAAACTTACCTGAATGATGTGTGTGTCCCTTTAAGAGCTGCAGACATTGCCACTGTCAGCGTCTTAGGACCCAACGCTGAATTCAGCACTAGGGTCGAAGTTCATGTTGGTGACGTTAAGTCGGCGTTGCAAGCCGATTGACGTCACCACACCGCCATTTTTTTTCCAGGGCGCTGACAGTTACCAGACGCGCAAAGGGGGAGAGCAATATGGCAGCCATTGCAAGACCCGCTACCAGCTGGCTAAAGAGCGGTGGCCGCCATTTTATCACCATTTCATGGCACTACGGAGGTATGGTAAGGAGAAGAATTTCTAGCCCACAGAAAGTTAACATGCAGTTACAGCAAGCAATTAGGAAGGCAAATGGCATGTTGTCCTTTATTGTAAGGCAGTTGGAGTACAACAGTAAGGAAATCTTGCTACAATTGTACAGAGCTTTGGTGAGACCACACCTGGAGTACTGTGCACAGTTTTTGGCCGGAATGTTCTTTACCTGGGGGGGTTGGGTGTGGGTGGTCACCGTGGCCGGTCGCAACCCTGTTATTGCTTCCATCCCGCTCCAGAAATTGACTTTGTGCTAATGGGGCCGATGAAGCCTGCCCTACGCGTTATTATTAAATGGTGCAGGTCTGATGGCATCATCCATGACGCGTTTTCAGCCGGGATATTTAAAGGAACTGTAGTGTATGTACCTTTAAGAGCCCCTGTGTACTGTAATACCGGTAGTGACCACTCGGGTATATAAGCCTGTATAGCATCTTGTATCTTTTAGTTCACCTCCAGACTTTGTTCAGTAAACACCTGTTAAACCAACTCCTGCATTCCGTGTCTCCATTAACACACGGATACAACAGTGGCGACGAATTGGAAACGGACTTACCTGCAATTCGGCAGCACCTCAAGGAGATCGATTCCTCAGACGAAGGTCAAAGAAAAAAAAAAGAAAAAAACTGTGGTTTCACCAGCTAGCCGGGCTGGTGGCAGGTACTGCACTAATCCTTCCTGGGCGGCGGGCTGGGGCTCGATCGGGTGGCTCTGCAGCAGGGCCGAGCAGCGAGTCGGAAGGCAGAGGCAAACAGAGACGGAGGGTGGAGCACTCGGGAGACGGCCGGCGCTGCAAAGCAGGTCGGCATTCGGACTAAGCAGAGGGAGGGAAAAGTCCGAGAGAGTCCGGCGGGAACGAGTCTCCAACTATTAAAAATATCTGTGTAAATAAAAAACCGCGGAGAACAGCGTTGTCAGCAGTGGCAGCGGTGGGAAAGCGTGGGAGGCGACATTTTTTCTCGTAAGGGAAGAAAGGAAAGCGCGGGAGGCGCCATTTTTGATTTTCAGGTTGCCTAAGACTGGCAATATTACTGCTTTCGATAGTGATATAGAGGATTGGGCCACATATGTGGAAAGAGTGGAGGTATATTGCACAGCGAATGAAGTAGAGGATGATAAAAAGGCATCGGTACTTCTAAATCTGATGGGGGCAAGGACATACGGGCTGTTACGAAACTTAATCACTCCAGCCAAACCGATGGACAAGAATTTTAAGGAGATTGTTGATACCCTACAGGAGCACTTAAACCCAACACCGCTGCTGATAGCGGAATGATTCAAATTCTTCAGGAGGAATCAGCACAAGAATGAAAGTAACGCTGATTACCTCACCGAATTAAGAAAGCTGTCAAAGCACTGCCAATTCGGGGCAGGACTGGCAGATTCTCTACGAGACAAATTCGTTTGCGGTCTCCTAAGTGAAGGAACACAGAAAAGGCTACTTTCTGAGAAAGATTTGACACTGGACAAGGCTTTCAGTGTGGCTGTATCGTACGAAGCAGCAGCAAGAGGAGCTGCAGAGATACAGCAAAAGCCACAGGACTTCAGCACCCATGAAATGACACGGGGTTTCGAGAGATGTTATCGCTGCGGCAGATCCACCCATGACCAGAGGGACAGCTGGTTCAAGAACAAAGCATGCAGGCAATGCGGAAAGATGGCACACATTGCACGTGTATGCCGATCTGGAAACAAAAAATCCACTGACAGAAAAAAAATCAATAAGGAAAAGTACAGAAAGGTACAAATGATGACGGACAGTAGCTCCGAAGACCAGAAGAGCGATAACGACTCCGGAAACAAGAGACTAAGCTGTCTCAAATTACATAATGTAATTGCCAAAGAAGATTACCAGACCATTTGGGTTACCCTCACGATAGCGGGGTCCCCAATTAAAATGGAGCTCGATACAGGATCAGCTCTGACCGTCATAAGTCGACGGGATTACGAGCGGCTATTTCCGCATATACCTTTGAAAGACACATCCATTATCTTGAAGACATATACGGGGCAGAAAGTATACCCCAGAAGGAAAATAAAGGTGCCTGTTGTATACAACGGCAAGGAAATACAGAAGTTGTATTTATACGTTCTGCAAGATGGTGGTACACCGTTGTTGGGACGTGAATGGATCAGGAAGATACGTTTAGACTGGCACTCCATTCAGGCACTGACGGTGACCAGTAAGAAAAAAAATGATGATAATGTCATACCTGAACGATTAAAAGACATCTTGGCTAACGCCAAAGAAGTGTTTCAACAGGAACTAGGAACCTTGAAAGGCGTCACCGCCTCAATAAAAGTGAAAGATGCGGCAATTCCCAAGTTTTTTAAGGCAAGGCTGGTGCCATACGCAATTCGTCCAGCAGTCGAGGCAGAGCTGGAGAATTTGGAAAAAGCAGGCGTGTTATCCAAGGTAGATTGGAGCGAGTGGGCAACACCCATCGTCCCGGTCATGAAGAAAATGTTGAATAATGATAAATCTGAAGAACAGAGAAAAATTTGCATCTGTGGGGACTTCAAGGTGACTGTAAACCCGGTCCTTCACACGATACAGTATCCTCTTCCAAGGATAGAAGATATTTTCACCTCACTATCCGGAGGGAAACTTTTCACCAAAATTGACTTGGCACAGGCATATCTACAGATGGAGGTTGAGGAGGCCTCTAAAAAGTATCTCACGATAAACACACACAAAGGCCTGTACCAGTACAATCGACTGGTTTTCGGAATAGCATCAGCTCCAGCTATCTGGCAAAGAGCTATGGAGCAAGTCCTGCAAGGGATTCCGGGGACTCAATGCTACCGAGACGAAATCCTTGTAACAGGAGAAAACGACAACAAGCACCTTGCCAATTTGGAGCAGGTGCTCACTAGGCTGAGAGAACGGGGCCTACGAGCAAATCGCCCCAAGTGCGAATTTTTCCAGAAACAAATATCACATTGTGGCCATATAATTAACGAAGAAGGGTTGCATAAGTCACCTGAAAAAATTGAAGCGGTCATAAAAGCCCCAGCACCTGAAAATGTTTCACAATTAAGGTCATTCCTGGGATTGATAAATTACTATCATAAATTTTTACCGAACTTGTCAACTGTTCTGCACCCTCTTAACGCACTGCTACAAATGGGAGTAATTTGGAAATGGAGCAAAGACTGTAAACGTGCCTTCCATAAATGCAAAGGCTTGATCACGTCCAAGGAAGTGTTGGCTCATTACAACCCATCACTGCCAATCAGACTGGCGTGCGATGCATCCCCTTACTGCGTAGGAGCGGTATTATCGCATAGATTCCCTGATGGCTCGGAGCGGCCGATAGCTTTTGCGTCACGCTCATTGAACTCAGCTGAGCGTAACTATGCCCAGATCGACAGGGAAGCACTCAGCCTGGTGTGGGGAGTGAAGAAATTCAACCATTACCTACACGGACAAAAATTTACCTTGTTGACTGACCATCAACCCCTCGTCTCCATATTCAACCCTAAAAAGGGCGTTCCCATTATGACAGCGCAAAGGCTACAGAGGTGGTCCCTTTTCCTAGGGGCACACCAATATGACATAGAATACAAAGGATCAAAACAGCATGGGAATGCTGATGGTTTATCGCGCCTACCGTTGCCAATGGTAGAAGAGGCACCTACAGTGGACCCACTGGAGATGTTCCACTCAACCATAGTAGAATGTCTACCAGTAACAAATTCTACCATTGAAAAGGAAACGAGAAATGACCCGACTCTCTCACGAGTCTACGATTTAACGGTGAAGGGATGGCCA
This sequence comes from Somniosus microcephalus, assembly GCF_052327205.1. Classification (NCBI taxonomy): domain Eukaryota; kingdom Metazoa; phylum Chordata; class Chondrichthyes; order Squaliformes; family Somniosidae; genus Somniosus; species Somniosus microcephalus. Next base: position 70,770,847 of record NC_140989.1, on the reverse strand, counting down.
GCACATGGCGAACCACTGTTGCCAGCATTCTCGCAAAGAAGAGAACAGCTGTCAGTGTGCCGAGGAACCTTGATGTGTGGATCCAGAGTGGTGATTCCACCCAAACTCCAGGATAAAGTGCTAAAGGAGCTTCACGAGGGGCATCTGGGTGGAGTGAAAATGAAGAACCTAGCCAGAGCGTTTGTGTGGTGGCCAGGTATCGATGGAGACATCGAAGAAATGACCAAGAGCTGCCTAGGATGCCAGAAGGTCCAAAACGCCCCACCACAAGCCCCTCTACATCCATGGGAGTGGCCCTCATCTCCATGGCAAAGGGTACATATCGACTTTGCTGGTCCATTTATGGACTCAATGTTCTTAATCGCGGTTGATGCACACTCCAAGTGGCCGGAGGTAATAAAGATGTCCTCCACCACCACGGAAAAAACCATCACAGTATTAAGGACCATATTTGCCAGGAATGGGCTGCCTGAACAGATCTGCTCTGACAATGGACCGCAATTTGTGTCCGAAGAATTCAGGAAGTTCTGAAAAAACAATGGGGTTAAGCACTACACGTCTGCTCCATACCATCCCGCCACCAATGGATTGGCTGAAAGGTTTGTCCAGACCTTCAAGAAGGCCATAAAGGCCATGGGTAATGAAGACATAAATCTACAACATAAGGTAGATAACTTCTTGTTTGCATACAGGAATGCAACACATGTGGTTACAAACCAAACTCCCGCCATGATGTTTTTCAATAGAAGACTAAGATGCCGGCTGGATTTGATCAAGCCAAACATCAGAAGGGACGTAGAGAACCGGCAATTTCAAGGCATGAATGAAAGGCCAACTAGAACCTTCCAGATAGGTCAACAAGTTTTGGCCCGGGACTACCGTACCGAGAAATGGCAGCCTGGAACTATTTGCACACGACTAGGACCGCTGATGTATACCGTGGACATTGGTGAAAGCATAATAAGGCGCCATGCTGACCAGATCATAGAGTCATCCGAAAAGGGACAACCTACACCACAACTCTATACGCCTAATGATGAAGCAAAGATACCCATAGTATCTACTTCCAATCCGGTGATACTGGAACCAGATGAACCCGACACTGACATTCAAGCCGAATCGACCTTGCCAAAAGAACCTACTACACCACCGAAAACTACTACACCACCGAGGCGTTATCCGGACCGAGTCAGGAAGCCTCCAGAGAGACTGGCTTATAATTGATTAACTGCAGCAAATGTGTAGATTATTGTTCTTGTAAACATGTTAATTAATGATTACTTAAAATGTTATGTACTATTTATCTAAAAGGGGAGGAATTGTAGTGTATGTACCTTTAAGAGCCCCTGTGTACTGTAATACCGGTAGTGACCACTCGGGTATATAAGCCTGTATAGCATCTTGTATCTTTTAGTTCACCTCCAGACTTTGTTCAGTAAACACCTGTTAAACCAACTCCTGCATTCCGTGTCTCCATTAACACACGGATACAACAGGAACCATGGTCACATTGCATTTGAAGGTTCATCGAGGAGTGTGCAGGCAGCACACTGGACAAATCGACTGTTGCAAACAGTTCCACAGATGAATGCGCAGAGGCAGAGGGCTGCACCTAGGTTCTCCGATGACTCCCTCCATATGCTTGTCAGGGAGTCAGAGCACATAGGGAGGTCCTCTTCCCTTCGAATGGGCGGAAGAGAACTGTCCAGGAGACAAAAAGAGCCTGGCTCCAAATTGCAGAGCAGGTCAACAGCAAGGATGTGTTCAGGAGGACCTGGGTGCAGTGCTTGAAATGTTTCAATTATCTCATTAGATCAGGAAAGGTGAGTACAAAGCCACACTCAACTTCATCCTGTTGTGCCTCTCACCACATCCCCATCACTCTGCCTTCCCAACCTTACTCCTGCACATCCTTACTCACAACAACATACCTTGCACATCCACCCATCCCTCACTCTCTATCTACATTGTCACATCCCCATCTGACTAACCACCTCTCACACTCAACCTCATCCTAATGCAATCATACTAACTAACAACACACAAGGAGGCCACTTGGCTGTAAATTCCACGCCTCAATAATACACGGACTTCGGGAGAACAGTTTAACAGGTACTTTACTGAACAAGAGGCAGCTTGAAACTGAAACTACAACTACAGAAGCCTGCTAGGGCCTTTATACAGGGGTGGTCACTGCCGGTACTGCAGTCTAAGACCAGTTATTCCCTTAAAGGTACATACACAACAATTCCTCCCCTTTTAGATAAACTGTACATAACATTCATTTAACAACTAAATAATAACTAATTACAATTACAATTTTCTCAGTAATATATACATCAACTGAAATAGTCATTTATAAGTTCAGTCTTTGAGGAGGCTTCCTGATCCGGACTGGATAGCGCCTTTCTCGAGTATCCTGTTCTGGCAGTGGGGTCAATTCTGGCTCATTGTCATTGGTTGGTTCGTCAGCTTCCAAAAGCCCTGCTTCTGAGGTAGACGCAATCTATACTTCGGGCTCATTACCAGGTGCACATGCTTGTGGTACAGGTTTGGCTTGTTCCTGTGACTCTAGAATCTGGTCAGCATGGCGTCTCACGATGCTCTCTCCAACATCCACTGTGTACATTAGTGGTCCCTGCTGTGTGCATATCTTCCGTGGCTGCCATTTTTCTGTTCGGTAATCGCGGGCCAAGACTGGTTGCCCTATCTTGAAGCTCCTGGTTGGCTTCTCATTTATGTGCTGGAACTGCTTATCCTCATCATCTCATCTTATGTTTGGTTTGAGCAAATCCAAGCGACATCTTAGTCTCCGGTTGAAAAACAGTACGGCTGGAGTTTGGTTGGTTACTGCATGTGTCACATTCCGGTAAGCAAACAGGAAGTTATCCACCTTGTGTTGCAGTGGTATATCGTCATTATACATTGCCTTTATGGCCTTTTTAAAAGTCTGAACAAACCTCTCAGCCAATCCATTTGTGGCTGGATGATATGGGGCAGATGTGTAATGTTTCACCCCATTATTCTTCAGGAACCTCCGGAAATCCTCAGACACAAACTGTGGGCCATTGTCGGAACAGATCTGTTCTGGCAACCCATTCCTGGCAAAGATGGTCCTTAGGACTGCAATAGTTTTCTCCGTGGTGGTGGAGGACATTTTAATGACCTCTGGCCATTTCGAATGGGCGTCCACAGCGATTAGAAACATTGAGTCCATAAATGGACCAGCGAAATCAATGTGTACCCATTGCCATGGAGATGAGGGCCACTCCCATGGATGTAGCGGGGCCTGTGGTGGAGCGTTTTGGACCTTCTGGCATCCTATGCATCTCTTGGTCATATCCTCGATTTCTTTATCGATTCCCGGCCACCACACAAACGCCCTGGCTAGGCTCTTCATTTTTACCCCTCCCAGATGACCCTCGTGAAGCTCATTGAGTACTCTATCTCTCAACTTGGGTGGAATTACCACTCGGGATCCACACATCCAGGTTCCCCGGCACACTGACAGCTGTTTCCTCCTTGGCGAGAATGCTGGCAACAGTGAGTCACCATATGCTGGCCATCCCTTCACCGTCAAATCATAGACCCGAGAGAGTGTCGGGTCATTTCGGGTTTCCTTCTCAATACTTGCGTTTGTAACAGGCAAACATTCGACTATGGTCGCATGGAATATCTCCACCGGGTCCACTGCAGGTGCTTCTTCCGCCATAGGCAACGGTAGGCACGATAGCCCATCAGTTTTTCCATGTTGTTTCGTACCTTTGTACTCTATGTCATACTGATGTGCCCCTAGAAAAAGTGACCATTTTTGCAGCCGTTGCGCCGTCATCACTGGAACGCCCTTCTTTGGGTTAAAAATTGAGACCAGGGGTTGATGATCAGTCAGTAGGGTGAAATTCTGCCCGTGCAGATAGTGATTGAACTTCTTCACCCCCCACACCAGGCTGAGGGCCCGCCTGTCAATCTGGGTGTAGTTACGCTTGGCTGAGGTTAGCGAGCGCGATGCAAAGGCTATTGGCCTCTCTGAACCGTCACGGAATTTGTGTGACAGCACCGCTCCAATGCCGTAAGGTGACGCATCACATGCCAACCGAATCGGTAGTGTTGGGTTGTAGTGGGCCAATACTTCTTTTGAAGTGATTTGGCATTTACATTCCTGAAAGGCACGCTTACACTCATCACTCCATTTCCATGTTACACCAGTTTGAAGGAGGGCGTTCAGTGGGTGCAGAATTGTAGATAAATTCGGCAAGAACTTATGGTAGTAGTTCACCAACCCGAGGAACGACCTCAGTTGCGACACATTTTCTGGTGCTGGAGCCTTGACTACAGCCTCAATCTTGTCCGGCGACTTATGCAACCCTTCCTCATCAATCATGTGGCCACAATACGAGATTTGTCTCCTGAAGAACTCGCATTTGGGACGGTTGGCTCGTAGCCCATATTCCTGCAGTCTTGTGAGCACCTGTTCCAGGTTGGCAAGGTGTTCATTGTCATTTTCGCCCGTAACCAGGATGTCGTCCAAATAACACTGGGTCCCCGGGATCCCTTGCAGGACTTGTTCCATTGCCCTCTGCCACATAGCCGGGGCCGATGCTACCCCAAATACCAGTCGATTGTATTGGTAAAGGCCTTTGTGAGTGTTTATCGTGAGGTATTTCCTAGATGCTTCTTCCACCTCCATTTGTAGATACGCTTGAGCCAGGTCAATCTTTGTAAAACATTTCCCTCCAGATAGTGAGGCGAAAATATCTTCTATCCGCAGAAGCGGATACTGTACTGTGTGCAGGACTGGGTTCACAGTCACCTTGAAGTCCCCACAGATGCGAACCTTCCTTGGCTCCCCAGGCGTGCTGCTCAATGCTTTCTTCATTACAGGAACGATGGGTGTGGCCCACTCACTCCAGTCCACCTTAGACAGCACCCCTGAACGCTCCAGACTCTCCAGTTCAGCTTCCACAGCTGGGCGTATCGCGTATGGCACCGGTCTGGCCTTGAAAAATTTTGGGGTTGCGTTATCCTCAATCTTTATGGTTGCCTTTACTCCTTTTAGAGTCCCAAGTCCTTGTTGGAACACCTCTTCCGCGTCAGATAGAATTTGTGACAGACGTCCAGGTGCGACGTCATCATCTTTTTTGTCAGTCACAGTTAGTGCCAGAATGGAATGCCAATCCAATTGTAGTCTTCGGATCCATTCACGTCCCAATAATGGCGGTCCTCCATCTTGTATATACATGTATAGTTTCTGTGTTTCCTTTCCGTTATATTCAACTGGCACCCTTATTTTTCCTCTGGGGTAGACCTTTTGCCCCGTGTATGTCTTCAATACAATGGACGTGTCCTTTAAGGGTATGTGTGAGAATAGCCGCTCATAGTCTCGTCGATTCATGACAGTTAGGGCTGATCCTGTGTCCAATTCCATCTTCACTGGGGACCCTGCTATCATGAGGGTGACCCAAATGGTTTGGTGATCTTCTTTTGTGATCACGTTGTGTAACTTTAAACAACTTAGTCGCCTGCTCCCGGAGTCCTTATCACTCTCCTGATCTTCTGAACTACTATCTGTCAGTTTCTTTACTTTCCTGTACTGTTCCTTAGTAGTTCTTGTCGTGTTGGTCTTCTTTCCCGACCTGCAGACTCTTGCTATATGTCCCATTTTCCCACATTGCCTGCATATTTTGTCTTTAAATCAGCAGTCCTTCTGCTCATGGGTTGTTCTGCCGCAGCGATAGCACTTTTCAGCTCCATACGCCATTTCGTTAGCGCTGTATTCTTGTGGTTTCTGTTGTATTTCCGCAGCTCCCCGTGCTGCTGCTTCGTAGGATACTGCCATGCTGAAAGCCTGTTCTAGCGTCAGGTCCTTTTTTGAAAGTAGTCGTTTCTGGGTTCCTTCACTCTGGAGCCCGCAGACAAACTTATCCCGTAAGGTGTCTGCCAGTCCTGCTCCGAACTGGCAGTGATTCAATAACTTGCGTAGTTCCGTAAGATAGTCAGCATTGCTCTCATCTTTGTGCTGGTTTCTTTTATGCAACTTGAATCTTTCTGCTATCAGCAGTGGTGTAGGGCTTAGATGTTCCTGTAAGATATGAACAATCTCCTCAAAACTTTTCTCCATTGGTTTAGCTGGGGTAATTAAATTCCGCAATAGGCCGTACGTACTCGCACCCATCAGATTTAATAATACCGACGCCCTCTTTCCATCAGCCACCTCATTTGCCTTGCAGTGCACTTCAATTCTTTCCACATACGTGGTCCAGTCTTCTACCTCGTTGTCAAAAGCAGTGATACTGCCACTTTTCGGCATCTTGGGCGATTTAAAATGGCGCCTCCCACGCTTTTGCTTCTCCCCCAATGGAATAAAATGGCGCCTCCCGCGCTTTTGCTTCTTCCCCAACAGGATAAAATGGCGCCTCCCGCGCTTTTGCTTCTTCCCCTTACTGCCACGCTGCTCCTAGCGTTCTACGGGGTAATGGCGGCGACCCGCAGCTTCGGCGCGTCTTGCCTTCCTTCCCCCCCGTTTATTTTTTCTCCGCTGTCCTGTTGTCGAGCACCGACCGCGCCCTGTGCGCTCCACCCTCTCTCTCTTGTTTTCTTTTCCCAGCGACGCTGCGCGGCCCAATTTGTAGAGCCGCTCGATCGAGCTTGAGCCCGCCGCAGTCCGGAAGGGTCAGCGCGCTACCTGCTACCAGCACGATTCGCTGGAACCACAGTCTCTCCTGCAATTCTCCAAACACCGATGGATTGTTTGGGCGGTTGCCCTCGGTCGACGCCCGTTGCTCAGACTACGACCTTCCAGGACCTTCCTTTCAGGCGAGATCCCCGTGAGATGATGCCACACTGCAGGTGAGTTCGAACTTACTCGTCGCCACTGTAAAGTCCGCGCCTCAATAATACACGGACTTCGGGAGAACAGTTTAACAGGTACTTTACTGAACAAGAGGCAGCTTGAAACTGAAACTACAGAAGCCTGCTTGGGCCTTTATACAGGGGTGGTCACTGCCGGTACTGCAGTCTAAGACCAGTTATTCCCTTAAAGGTACATACACAACATTGGCATTAGCACCCCACTCCATCATAGTCTCCCTCTAAAGATGTAACCCATTGATTCCTTACACTCATTCCATCACTCTCACTCAACCTTCGCTTCTTTCCCTCTTTGAAGGAAAAAAGAGCCCACAATAAGAGGGAGAGGGAGAGAACTGGAGGTGGGCCTCCATCATTTGCCACCCTCACAACAGCAGAGGAGGCTGCCTTAGAAATATCTGGAGTCGCCGAGTAGCTGGAGTTGGGAAACGGAGAGAGGGAGACACCTCAGCAACCTGCTGACAGAATTACATATCATACAGCTACATGGCATACATCAGTCACTCATATGGGGACTGATGACTGGATACTGCAAAGGCTATGGGCCCTGACAACATTCCGGCAATAGTACTGAAGACTTGTGCTCCAGAACTAGCTGCACCCCTAGCCAAGCTGTTCCAGTACAGCTACAACACTGGCATCTACCCGGCAATGTGGAAAATTGCCCAAGTATGTCCTGTCTACAAAAAGCAGGACAAATCCGACCCGGCCAATTACCATCCCATCAGTCTACTCTCAATCATCAGCAAAGTGATGGAAGGTGTCGTCGACAGTGCTATCAAGCGGCACTTACTCAGCAATAACCTGCTAACTGACGCCCAGTTTGGGTTCCGCCAGGGCCACTCAGCTCCTGACCTCATTACAGCCTTGGTCCAAACATGGACAAAAGAGCTGAACTCAAGAGGTGAGGTAAGAGTGACTGCCCTTGACATCAAGACAGCATTCGATCGAGTGTGGCATCAAGGAGCCCTAGCAAAACTGAAGTCAATGGGAATCAAGGGGAAAACTCTCCATTGGTTGGAATCATACCTAGCACAAAGGAAGTTGGCTGTGGTTGTTGGAGGTCATTCATCTCAATCACATGACATCACTGCAGGAGTTCCTCAGGGCAGTGTCCTAGGCCCAACCATCTTCAGCTGTTTCATCAATGACCTTCCCTCCGTCATAAGGTCAGAAGTGGGGATGTTCGCTGATGATTGCACACTGTTCAGCACCATTCGAGACTCGTCAGATACTGACGCAGTCGTGTCCATATGCAGCAAGACCTGGACAACATTCAGACTTGGGCTGACAAGTGGCAAGTAACATTCGCACCACACAAGTGCCAGGCAATGACCATCTCCAACAAGCGAGACTCTACCCATCTCCCCTTGACATTCAATGGCATTACCATCGCTGAATCCCCCACTATCAACATCCTGGGGGTTACCATTGATCAGAAACTGAACTGGACCAGCCATATAAATACTGTGGCTACAAGAGCAGGCCAGAGGCTGGGAATTCTGCGGCGAGTGTCTCACCTCCTGACTCCCCAAAGCCTTTCCACCATCTACAAGGTACAAGTCAGGAGTGTGATGGAATACTCTCCACTTGCCTGGATGAGTGCAGCTCCAACAACACTCAAGAAGCTCGACACCATTCAGGATAATGCAGCCCGCTTGATTGGCACTCCATCCACCACCTTCAACATTCACTCCCTCCACCACCGACGCACTGTGGCTGCAGTGTGTACCATCTACAAGATGCACTGCAGCAACTCGCCAAAGCTCCTTCAACAGCACCTTCCAAACCCGCGACCTCTACCACTTAGAAGGACAAGGGCAGCAGACGCATGGGAACATCACCCCCTACAAGTTCCCCTCCAAGCCACACACCATCCTGACTTGGACCTGTATCGCTGTTCCTTCACTGTCGCTGGGCCAAAATCCTGGAACTCCCTTCCTAACAACATTGTGGGTGTACCTACACCATATGGACTGCAGCGGTTCAAGAAGGCGGCTCACCACCATCTTCTCAAGGGCAATTAGGGATGGGCACTAAATGCAGGCCTAGCCAGCGACGCCCACATCCCATCACTGAATAAAAAAATTTTTTTTTTAAAAAGCCATTGAATGGTCATCATGTGCATAATGGGATCTGTACCCATTTTTCATATGGCATATCTAACTCATCTCTTTACTCTCTCGCAGGTCCATCAAGAGCCTCCAGCCTCTGAGGGTGCACCATCACCAGACATTAGCGCACCCAGCACCAGCGCAGATATGTACACCTCAGTGGGTGCCATGCGAGATAAAGTAGTGTCTCACAACTCACAAGTGAGCAAGAGCAGATGGTGGAGGCAGGGACAGCAGTGCCATCCCCTCAGTCAGAGCCCCAGATAACTCCTCGGACAGCGATGGCCGAGTCTGCCCCTGCACAGTCGCAGGAGCAGCAGACTTTGGCGGGGCCATCAGAGGCTCCAAAACCGAGAGGACGTCCACCAAAAGTGTTCAACGAGTTGCAGCAGGGAAGTGAGCAGGCTGCCTCTACCTCTGCTGAAGCCACAGGGGTAGCACCTCGTAGAAGCACGCGTAAGAGAAAGATGACACACAAGTAGATTCACAACGGTAGCCGCTTGGATGTTTTATTCAATGTTTATGTAAAGTTTCCGTTAATGTGCTGTCATACATAAAAATCTTTATTTTCACCACTTACCCGCCTTGGACAAATTTGTGTGCACCTTTTGAGATGGCTCAGTGAGTTGCAGTGAATGGTGAGACATAACGGTACCTCCAGCAATGGTGGTTAGTGTGAAAGGAATGGTTTAGTCATTGTAGGGATGCTTTATGGTGTTGCTGTGGGGTGGTGCCAACCTGGCACAGCATGTGGCAGCCATATGGGTGTACTGCTAATGTTAAGTAAATCTGGCCATGATGAGCCCATCCCTGGCCTCCCAGGCTGCAATGTGCTCGGGTGCTGGTGGGATCTGGCCCGTCTGTTCCTCCAGCACCACCTCCTCATCTTCCAGCTGATGCTCCTCCTCCTCCACCCGCTCCTCCTCCTCTGAAGAGGCTGTGCGCTCAGTGCCTTGCTCTTCATGCAGTGCTAATCCTCGCTGCTGTGCTATGTTGTGCAGGGCGCTGCAGACTACAACGATGCTGGAGACCCTGGCTGGTGTGTACTGAAAGGCTCCTCCAGATCTGTCAAAGCATCTGAAGTATATTTTCAGCAAGCCTATTGTCTGCTCTATGACACATCTGGTGGAAACGTGGCTTTCATTACATGTCTCCTGGGCCTCAGTACTTGGCCTCCTCAAGGGTGTCACGAGCCACGTCTTCAGTGGATAGCCCTTGTCTCCAAGCAGCCAGCCAGAAAGTCTGTTTGGAGAAGAGCTGAGGGAGGGTGGACTGGCGCAGGACGAAAGAGTCATGGCAGCTGCCAGGGAATTTTGCATACACATGCGTGATGATCTTCCTATGGTTGCAGACCAGCTGCACAATGATGGGGTGCCCTGATGGCCACATGTGTGCAGTCGATGACGCCCTGCACCTGTGTGAAGCCAGCCAGAGTGGCGAAGGAAGCCGAATGCCCGCTCAGTAACACTGGCTTCATCAGTGGCAAAGTTGATATAATTGGCTGACTTGTCAAAGAGGGCATCAGTGACCTGTGTGATGCACCTGTAGGCAGCTGACTGCGAAATGCCACAAATATCTGCTGCAGATCCCTGGAAGGAGCCTAAGGCGAAAAAGTTGAAGGCACTGGTGACTTTGACAGCCACTGGTAAGACGTGCCCACCCACTCCTCTGGGCTGCCGGTCTTGCTCGAGCAATGTGCAAATGTCTGCGGTGACCTGCCGCGATAGCCTGAGCCTCCTTTAGCACTGCTGCTCAGTCATGTTGAAGAAGCTCATCCTCTGCCTGTATACCCTGTGTTGGGGGTATCACCTCTGTTGCGGTGCAGCCCTGCGCTGATGCCCTCTGTCCTGTGCAGCATCAGGTGGTTGAGGAGAAGGTTGGTGGTGTTGTTGTTGGTGCTGCTGGTGTTGGGGCTCATCGTGATCCAATTCTGAGGACCAAGGTGAGACAGTATAAACGGCACCCATGCTGGTGGAATAGATGGCAGGTCAAGTAGAGATGAGAGAAGCAATCTGTCAATGGTGTGATAGGTTCTACCAATGAGGTGAGACTGGATGGTGACTTTGCTGGAAACACCTGCAGCCTGCAGAAAGCTAAATCTGTGCTGGGAATGCAGTCAGCAACAGCTTCTGCCTGAGGAAAGTGATCAGCTGTGAGGTGGGAGCTTTTATAGTACATTTCATGCTGTCAACCAATCAGCTGGATCAATGGCCACTCAACTCTCACTTCAGGTTGACAGACATGGTTCCCGAGCTGCATGATTCCTGTGGTCATCCAGGGAAATTTGAAATGTAGGTGTTTAAGGGTCTAAAAATACCTGTTAATGAATGAAATTAGGTCGCCCGCCTCTGCTTTTTGGGTCGCTGCTGCGCTGGCAAACACGCCCGAGGAAAAGCTGCGTGGGGTTGGGATGATGGCGGGTTCCTGACCCGCTCCAACATATTTCAAATTTCCCAGCCAACCCACCTCCGATCGCGCCCGCACGAACCCCAGAAAATTCCAGCCTTGGTCTCTTTTTCTCAGGAAAGATATACTTGCCTTGGAGGCGGATCAATGAAGGTTCACTAGATTGATTCCTGGAGTGAAAGGTTTGTCCTATGATGAGAGATTGAGTAGAGTAGGCCTATACTCTCTGGAGTTTTGAATAATGAGAGGTGATCTCATTGAAGCATATAAGATTCTGAGGAGGCTTGACAGAGTAGGTGCTGAGTGGTTGATTCTCCTGGCTGGAGAGTCTAGAACTAGGGGCATAGACTCAAGATAAATGTTCGGCCCTTTAAGACTGAGAAGAGGAGGAATTTCTTCACTCAGAGGGTTGTGAATCTTTGGAATTCTCTACCCCAGAGGGCTGTGGATGCTCAGTCGTTGAGTATATTCAATGCTGATATAGATAGATTTTTAGACTCTTAAGGGAATGATGGGATATGGGGATCATGCAGGAAAGTGGAGTTGAGGTCGAAGATCAGTCATGATCTTACTGAATGGCGAAGCAGGCTCAAGGGGCCGTATGGCCTACTCCTGCTCTTATTTCTTATGTACTTACCACACCCAACTCCCTGATATATTCCTTAAACACCTTCTTTTGATGATGTCACTTGACAGCCACAGACGGCCGAAACTCATTTGTCAACCACCTAGGTGGTTGAAAAGTTATAATTGAACGTAAGAATGATGTTATCCTTTTAGAAAGGGTGATTTTCTTCCTTGTGCATGGTGTTTCCTTTCTCCAAAGAAGCAATCATGTTGACTTACTTAAATCATTAAAGGAACTATGTTCTGCCAAAGGGGAGCTTTGCTCACTTGCAATATATATCGGCAATTCTGGCCCAACCTGGCTTATCTGGCAGATGTCCCCAGCGGTGGCCTGTTACGTAAAAACTTCATGCCATGATGAATTTCAGAGCTATGGGAATAGCAGTCCCAGTTCTTGGTGTTATCTGTTAGCCATCCTGTAGCAAACAAGTAATGGTGGGAGTGAATATACCATCTCAACTGTCATTGAAGCAGGAGATTTTGTCCCCTACTGAACTTAACCTCCTCAGCTAATTCACGTAGTTCAATGGGAATAGCCAAAGGAATCACCATCCTCTCAGTTTAATTATCTGCAACTTATGATGCAGCAGCTATTACCATTACTGCAGGAAAGTGTTCCTTAGTAAACTAAGACTTTGGTCAAAATGCAGGAATGAACAGGCCAAAAAAGTGATGCAAGATGTTAAATGTAGTACTGGATAATGTTGACAAAAAAAAACTACAGTTCACCAGTAACTCAAATAAAAACCATGGCTTAGAAATCCGATCATGCCCGGAATTGGGCATGCAGGGGGCATGTCTGGCACTGCATGTGCCTGTTACAATTGACGCAGGCTGCATGTGATATTCGTGCTGCCTGATAATTTTAATCACACAAGCGTGCAATCAGTGCTACCTGCACTACTCATTGGCTGTATGCCTGTAGAGGGTCCGGATAACACTTAAAGGCAGCCAACTGTTCTTAAAGGAAAGATGCATTCTGGTACTGGGGAAACAGTTTTGGAAGGAGAGATATGGCTGCATCATGCGCTGAGAGAGCATCAAGGTTCTTGGATGTTGCCTTGGAGACCCTGGTGCAGGCAGTGGACAGGAAGAGGGACATCCTCTTCTCCCCAGGGAGCAGGAAACTTTCTAGGCAGCAACACCATACACTGGGCAGCCTGCCAGAGAGCTTGCGCACAATTCATGGAGCATGGAGGAATCCAGCTCCAACTTGTCTCAAAACTTTGTGCAGAGTGACATGACTCTGTCATTCATGAAAGAAAGACTTATGAAATAATACTGAGCGGCCTGCGGGTGGCGCTGTCCAGGGAGAGTATAAGTACTCGGGCACGGGCCCAGCTTGCGCAGGACATTCTTAACAGGAACTAGTGAAGGGCACAACTAGACCTCCATGTTGTAAAACAGTTGATTAAAGCTTTGTTTAACGCTTAGACCAAGTGCCTAGTAGTTTTCTTACATCACAGAGTATGAAGACCATTCTGTCCAACATGGACTGAGTGGTCAGCTCCATTAATAACACAGTGGCACCCAACATGATGGAGCCTCCGCTGACAGCTCTAGCAGTTTCCATTACAGTACAGACTGCTGCCATGCAATTTCAGATGTCTGTCATCTTGGGTCTGGGGGTCAGTGTTGACAGGAACCTACAAAGCATCACAGTAGTCTTGCACTCTGTTCGCGCACAGATCATAGAAACATAGAAACATAGAAGATAGGAGCAGGAGTAGGCCATTCGGCCCCTCGAGCCTGCTCCGCCATTCAATGAGATCATGGCTGATCATCCAAACTCAGTACCCTGTCCCTGCCTTCTCCCCATATCCCTTGATCCCTTTAGCCTTAAGAAATATATCTAACTCCTTCTTGAATATATTTAATGACTTAGCCTCAGCTGCCTTCTGTGGTAGAGAATTCCACAGGTTAACCACTCTCTGGGTGAAGAAATTCCTCCTCATCTCTGTCCTAAATGGCTTACCCCTTATCTTTAGACTGTGACCCCTGGTTCTGGACTCCCCCGCCATCGGGAACATCATTCCATCTAGTCTGTCTAGTCCTGTTAGAATTTTATAAGTTTCAATGAGATCCCCTCTCATTCTTCTAAACTCTAGCAAATATAAGCCCAATCGACCCAATCTCTCCTCATACGTCAATCCTGCCATCCCAGGTATCAGTCTGGTGAATCTTCGCTGCACTCCCTCCATGGCAAGAACATCCTTCTTCAGATAAGGTGACTAAAACTGCACACAATACTCCATAGGACTGCTGAGGCACTATACCAGGAAACCACTGTTATACCTGTCTGTACGTGTATGTGTATTCCAGTAGGTACAGGTCTGGACATGCCTCGGCTGACTCCTCCCACTATTCCAGGTATATAAGTGACTACCTCCCAGTCCCTTAGTATTCTGGACGGGTCGACCACTCGAGACTAGACCTTCATTCTTTAGTTAATAAAAGCCTGGTTGTTACTCGCTTAACCTCAGTCTTTTGAGTAATTGATGGCGCATCAATTTTATTAACTAAATTTTTTATAATGGAGAAGATCCTCACACCAGCATGCCTGGACCTGGACAGTCGGGAAGCGGACGCTTCCACCAAGTTTGCTCACTGGCTCATGTGCTTCGAGGCATTCCTGACTGCCTCCACTGCGGTCGCAACGGATGCGGACAAACTGTCTGTCCTGATCTCCAAGGTGAACCACCGAGTGTACTCAGTCATCCGGGACGCGACCTCGTACACAGCCGCCCTCCAGCTCCTCAAGACCCAGTACACGCGCCCTGTGAACGAAGTTTACGCCAGGCACCTCCTGGGGAGTCGCAAGCAACAACCTGGGGAATCGACTGAGGAATACCTCCAAGCGCTGTCCGTGCTTGGCCGGGCCTGTGGGTGTAAGGCGGTAACGCCCACTAAGTACACGGAGGAACTGATCCGGGATGCCTTCGTAGCAGGCCACAGGTCCAACTACACCCGACAGCGACTGCTGGAGCAGAGTGACCTCACCCTCGACAAAGCCTCCGAAATCGCACTAACGCTGGACGCAGCCTACCGGGGCATGGATGCCTACTCCTCTGCACTGTGGATGCCGCGGGGAACGACAACCTGGGACACGGTAGGACAGCCCCATAGCACCGTGCCACCCCAGCCACAGCCCAACAACGGCCCAACCACCGCAGCAGTGTCCCAAAGCCAGACAGCAGTATCCCAAGGCCAGAAATGCTACTTCTGTGGCCAGGCCAAACACCCCAGAGCGCGCTGCCCGGCGAAGAATGCGACCTGTTCGGGCTGCGGGAAAAAGGGACACTACGCTAGCGTCTGCAAGGCCAAAGCCACCCCGAACGCCAGCAGCGCCGCGTGTGGGCCGTGCGAGCCGCCATCTTGGGCCCCCAACAGCGCCGCGTGTGGGCCGTGCGGGCCGCCATCTTGGGCCTCCCCAGCCATGTGCGAACCACCGCAGCAGCAGCCATCTTGGACGACTCCAGCCACATGGGAATCATGGACGCCGCCATCTTGGACACCAGCCGGGATGCAGCAGGCCGCCAACCGCCCCCCCCATCCAATACACGAACTTTTAAATACACTTCACCCCGCCGGACTCATTTTTAAACAAGGGGTGAATGTGGTAAACCACGTTATACCTGTCTGTACGTGTATGTGTATTCCACTAGGTACAGGTCTGGACATGCCTCGGCTGACTCCTCCCACTATTCCAGGTATATAAGTGACTACCTCCCAGTCCCTTAGTATTCTGGACGGGTCGACCACTCGAGACTAGACCTTCATTCTTTAGTTAATAAAAGCCTGGTTGATACTCGCTTAACCTCAGTCTTTTGAGTAATTGATGGCGCATCAGATCCATGGGAAAGGAAGCAGCTGTCCTTTCCCCCTTCCACATCCCCTGTGCCCCCCACCCCCTCCCGTCACTTTCCCCCGCCAGCCTTTCTGCCAGTGCCCTTGTTAGTGCCACACAGCCATCCGGACCAGACTGCTCCAGCCCATGTCGAGATGCTGCTGTCTGCTCAAGGCCCAGAACTATTCGACGTTGTCCTCTACAACCATCTGAAGTGTCCTCAATGGAAGCTCAGCAGCCTTCCGCATCTCAAGCTGTAGCCACTGGGGAAACACTTTGTAAAAGCACCAGGATAGGAAAACAAGCACACACGATAGGCACTATAGCTTGCACAAGGGTGATCCTTAATTATTTCTATTAACTATTAGATAGAGATGTAATTGAGTTAATTGATGAATTTGTTTTTTGTTCTGGATTTGAGGTTTATCTTTGTAGTGAAGTAAGGGCAAGGACCATAAATCTGAGCTGAAGGAAGGCAATCGGATGATGATTGTAAAGAAAGTTGTAATGATTATGGGACTGTTGGTGTACTGGGGATGGGAAGGTTGATTTAGGTGAAGCTCTCCTCAATGAGCTAGTCTCTGAGCGTTCTGGCATGGAGGGGCACTGGTAGTCGCTGCCTCTCCTGCCCCCCTCCTCTTCCTGCTCCTCCTCCTTCCTGCCCCTGCTCCTCCTGGACATGTTGCTGCCCAAGTGTTGGTAAAGGCTCATCCCTCATAATGCAAAGTTGTGCAGCATGCAACAGACTACCACAAACCTGGATACCCACTCAGGGTAGTACTACAAAGTTCTTCTGGAATGGTCCAGGCAGTGGAAGCATTACTTGAGATGTTCCTCGGAGACCCAAGCAATACACCATTCGTTAGCCAAGCCTGAGAGACAGTTCACGCCTTGGTGTTGGAAACCTTCTGTGACAGTCACCCTTGACTGACATCAAGAATGAGTTAGGCAGCAGCAGGCTGCGAAACAAGATAACTTCTGACCTTCTCAGCAGAGAGAATCCATCCTTTTGTGTTACATAAAGACAGGTGGATTAGTGTACATGTTTTCTTTATTTTGTAACAGTACATGTGCCAAAATTGTACTGTCAAAAAATTCTCATCATACCTATTGTTAACTATATTTTGTGGAATAAAACAGCTTGCAAGTAATACCAAACATCGCATCACCTACTGTTAACTCAATCTGCCTTTGAGAGATTGAAGGTATACACATACATAAGACACAGAAATGAGGTCCAGATCAGATTGTTATATTCCTGGGTCTCTCTACTGCACAAATAGGTATAGGGCAGTGAGAATCAACTTCTTTAAAAAGTAGGTGCTCGGACCACTTCAGAGAGCGACTGACACCACTAAATTCGAGAAGGTATTTAGGACAGACCTGTTTTTGTAACATTAGGCGGGGCACACTCTGGGGATAGAGATTTCCCAGAGTCACCTTTGGGCCTCGGCACCAGCCAAATTTTGTTAGGCCCCGGCAGGCGAGCTACATCTAGGTGTCTGATTAGCACCTGCAGCGCACCTGAATTGTGATGTTGAGGCCCAAGGACGAACTTAGTTTGGTCCTTGGGCTTCTGCGTTCTGTAGGCAGTTGTTGTGAGTCGCCAGAATTGTGCCCGGTTTGGGGCGCGAATGAATTTAAGCCTCAAAGCATCCAATACACCAACACAGCTTTTAAAATGGATGGACTTACTGTTTCTTTGAATTAGCCTTTCAGTTTAGGGAAACGGGTTGCTTACAAATCTAACTATGGAGACTGGACCAATCCTAGTTTATGACTGATCATTTTTCAAATAACCTTTGTTCTCTTCAATAGAAGCTTAGCAGTGATAAATAAAAAAGGAA
Source organism: Somniosus microcephalus (assembly GCF_052327205.1). Classification (NCBI taxonomy): domain Eukaryota; kingdom Metazoa; phylum Chordata; class Chondrichthyes; order Squaliformes; family Somniosidae; genus Somniosus; species Somniosus microcephalus. The sequence goes on along the minus strand of NC_140989.1, from coordinate 70,753,139 downwards.
AGCCTCACACCCCTTGGCAGAGTGAACAGACGTAAGCATCAGTTTCTGTCAATAGAACACAATCATTAGTCCAGCACTCTGCCTCACTGCACTCTCCTAAAAAGATTGATTTATCTGCTCTCACATTTCTTTGGGGCGAACTTTTTTTACAACTGAAACCAATTAGTGGGCACGGCACTTGTAGAGCAGAATGTAGGTCAACATCAAGTAATAAAAAAGTATCGACTTTTTTCCATCTGTAAGCAGCATGAAAAGGGTGCCATGGCCTTGTCTTACATGAAAAGAGGTCCATTAATTTCACTTATTTCAAGAAAGCCTGTCAAATACTAATGCTTCCATTGCACTTTTCCCATAAAGTATATTGACACAAATCCCAGCCCCAGTAAAACAGGTTTACCATATTTCAGCTGGGAAAATGTCTGTGTAATGATTTTTAATTCCCACCAGCACAGAAATTGCCATTTAGATGCCTTTAAGCTGCTTTGCTTTGGAGACAAAATGTAACTTTATTAACACCAGATGACTCTCTAAAGAGAGACTGATCTCTTCATCATCACAGCTAATGGAGTGAGTGGAAACTGCAGCATTTGCACGACTTTCATAGAGCTAACTGGATTCGTAAGTAGAGTGGTGGGTGCGATGAAAAGACTAAATTATACAGACGCAACATAAAAAGGAAACTTGCCTTAATTCAATTCATCTTCCAAAAATGACAATTTACACCATATGCACAATAGGTGTATTATTGTTGTTGGTTCCCCCACCCCTCCTTATCCATACAGTTTAATTTTAAAAGTGAAATCATGGCTATATTAAAAATACATGACCCGCACACCATTTTAGTGGAGTGGGCCTTTGGCGTCGCGGTAGCATCCCCGCCGCTGGGCCAGAAGGCGTAGGGTTTCGAACCCCGCTCCAGACAGTCCCGGCAAGTGGAGTCAGAGCTCCGGTTCTAAATTCTGGGTTGACATCCAGCGGGATACTTGCGTCTGTGGGTGTGGGTGGCCCCCCCCCTCGTATGGGTTGTGGGAACCCGTAAAACCCTCCCGCCATAGGACTAACCACCCTAATGGCTGGTACGAAGATGGTTACGGTCACGGAAGGAACGTTAATCGCGGCCAGAAATCCTTCCACCACTTCATACAGTTCCCCAAAGGGAACAGTGTGAAGACACGTACGACGACGACCATTTTAGTTTTTTCAATTGTAGTCAGCCCGCATGCTCTTCAATCTTCAAAGACTATGAGTAGATTGAGGAGTAGAGGAGACTATAGGTCAGAAGTAGAAGATTGCTATGACAACTGTTAGAAACCTTCCTTTCTCCTTCATTGCAGGTTTCTTCTACAAGTTTTAATAGTAAAGCAGTGCTAGCAGGTGGAGGAGAGCCCAGGTTTGCATCGTACCTCTATATACTAGAAATACACTGTTTTGTTTTGAGTTCTGACAAAGGAGGCCCAGTGAAAGAACACCCTTCTGGTCAAAGGACAGGCTTTCTGAAAACAATCTAAATAGTAATGGTTTATAAAAATTTGGATGATGCTGTTTGTTTTAGTTTTACAAATGCTCTTGTATGTTAATAACCTAAAAGTGGTCAAAAAATTAGGTACTGTTGCAGTTGCATAACACATAAATCATAAAACTTTTACACATTCTACCAGTCCTTTGGCATTTGTGGAATCCCTTCCTGTTTTCCATAACATGCCAACAACTCTTACATTAAAATGGTTGTGAAAAGAAACACCTAAAGCTCTGCACTTTATTGAACTTGTGATGCATGTCTGAAGCATATGGAGTGAAGAAAAATGAAGATATGATGATTTCCTGAGACAAGTCAATTCAGGACACTTCATGTGTGGTGAAAGTACTGCCTTCCTGTAAAATTGGAGGGTTAATTACTAATAACTGTAATTCACTGACCGTCTTCCTTGAAATATCAGCCATTACAAAGACTATTTCCATGACTGGAATTTCAAGTCATGTTTGGTAATTGCTATAACATACAATGTTTAAGATCTGATTAGTAAGGTATGACCTTATAAGAGGGCTTGATATGTCAAACAACAAGATACAGTTTGATTTAAGTCTCTGCTTATTTACATAATGCTGTAATGTGGAATTGTCAGTTCACATCAAAACTGATTGTTGCAGCTCCCCTCTCCTTTCCTCACACACAATGCCACAGCAAGTTCCACATTCTCACCACTCTTTGTGTATAGAAATTCCTCCTAAATTATGTATTTGATCTCTGAGTGCCTATCTTATACAGTATTTACATCCACTTATTCTGGACCTCACCCACAAGTGAAAGCAGTTTATCCACATCCACCCTATTGAACTGCTTCATAATTTTAAAGACTTCTATCGGGTCTCCTCTTAGTCTTCTCTTTTCCAGAGAAAAAAGCCCCAGCCTGCAGTGGTGGTGAGCACAACATAGTTTGAAATAGGATATGGATGTCAGAGTTTATAAAGCATGGGTGCTTGGAGAAGGTAGGAGAAGTTGAGCTTGGAGGTGACAAGAGTGTGGCTGAGCATTTTGGCTTTAGTGAGGTGTGGTAGGGGTGGAAATGGTTAATAGTACAATGGTGGAAGATGGCAGTCTTGGTAATGAACTGAATATGGGATTTAGCCTCCGCTCATAATCAAACAGAATACAGAGATTGCAAGGCTGCAGTTAGGCTGAGCGATTTAATTAGGAAAGGGAATGGAATCAGGAACTAAACTGTTTCCGATGAGGACAGAACAGAATTCCTCTGGCCTTGCCAAAAGTTTCAGCTTATCTGATACTTCTTGTTAGACAGGCAGTTGGGTAGCACAGCACTTGTTATGGAATCAAAGGTGGAGGGGAGAGGTGAAGCTGGATGTCTTCAGCATACATGGAAGCTGACCCCTTGCCTGGGGCATGTTGATGAGGAATAGCAGGGGTCTATGCCTTGATGGGAGAATTGTGATATACTATATTTTGATAAATATAGATCCTCACGTCATGTTGTTCTTAGTTAATTTCATAATAATTAATGTTGCTTTCACATCATTACATTTAATCTGGCACATTTCTTTGGAGAATGCTGATTACATGTGCATTACCTTATTCACAACTAGAACAAAAATCTGTTCAGGGAAAATAAGCAATTGATTAGGTTTGGTGAATAAAATATAAGATAATTAACAATGGACAAAGTAAACATCATCAAATTATCCACACAGCAGGGAATCTGCAGAAAATGTTTCTCTAATCTATGTTCTTTAAAGCATTACTATCTTTCAAGCACAAAACTATAATTACAATTTCATATATATGCAATTAAAATTTGCACATTTTAATTAACTTTGAAGAATCTGTGAAATGGGATCCAAGAGACTTTGATTAGTTCAATATATTTACAAAATAACAACTGCTAGAATAAATATCATTCACTGTGGCTGAATATCAACGTTGCTAGAAAACTTACTCGATTTACAGAAAACAGATTTGAGGTTTCAGCAGTAACGTGTTTTTCTAAAGTGAAATTAATATTGCAGCTAGTAATTCTTCCAGAAAATAAATTATATTATAATGAATTCATTTACATGAATTCATTAAAATATTCATTTGTAAGAATCTACAGTAAAGCCTGGAAAAATACACCATGCAATATATGACTGGTTAACATGATCGGATCCACTAATGCATTGTAAGCTCCGACTAGTCTAAACAAATTTAAGAGTCCGGGTCTGATATGAGCGCGAGCCTCATTTTGATATTAAAATGAGGCCTGCGCTCATTTCAGAATGCCCATGCAGATTTGACGCAGATCTCTGCCCTGCTAAATTAGTTATCATGATGCCTGTTTTACGCCCATAAATTGGGTGCAACTGTGTTGAATTTAGAATATAAATATTACAGAATGCAAATTGTTTTGGCTTGTTTATTTACCTAATTTTCTTACTAGTCAGATATTTCTATTTATGTAATTTGACATGATAAAGGACATTTTGAATAGGGAGATGATTATAATCTTTTTAGAGTTGATTTTATGTAAGAAAATACTTCATATTTTCTGCATATTTTTGCTTGGTGGTATTGAAATTTCTAAAAAAAATTGAGTAATTAGAGCACGGTGATCATCAGAGCTGCCCTTATTCTGTAGTTAATGATATTCACAAAGGATCCCAGACTCCAGGCATCCATAGGGCTACTGTGGACCTGTTGGAATATTGCATTGAGGCACCGAGGGCACACATTTCTATTTATATAATATTACATGCTGTGAAAGCACATTTTGAAGAGGGAGATGAAGCTGAAATGTCTGATCATATCTCTGCAGATTGACTTTTGTCAGCATGTAAGGTAATACTTCATACTGTAAACATGGACACCAGTTGTAGCCTCCCTCAGGTAACTAACAGGTGCAGTCTACCTCCAGGAAATCAATAGTCTGCACATTACTGTGGATGTACTGATCTGTTTGCTCCTTTAATTCAACCAGTTAAGTTAATTGAAAGGACAGTTACATAATACACAAAACCAGAAAACCAAGATTCTTATGAAAAAATAATCATCTTGTGTATAAAACAACAAAAAATGAACTGTTGCCAACATTTATTTTTATAAATCATTTATCTGAAGATAGGATGCAATATTATGAAGAAAGTTCTGACTGTTGAAAGAATTTTATGCTAGTTTAATACATACACAGAGTGTTATCATAACAGGTTAATTTTATAGATTTGCAAACCACCTTCTTATATTTAATAATTTATCACATAGAACAGGGAAAGAGGCCATTTGGCCCAACCATTCTGTGTTTGTGCTTATCCTCCACACAAGCATTTGTCCTAAACCCATGAGTTGCTCTGTTCCATATCTCTTTATTACCCTTACCTTCAAACATCTATCTAACCTATGCTTAAATGTTGACATGGTCTCTGCTTCAATCACTAACTCTGATAGAGGGTTGTGAGGCCATAGAATGCACTAAGGAAAAATGTTTCTCCTGCTCCCTGTCCTAAATCCTTTACATTTAATCTTACATCTATGTCCCTTTGTTCTAGACTCCTCAATCACTGGAAACAGCCTGTTTCTATCTACCCAGTACATCATAATTTTAAACACCTCTATTAAATCACCCTATCATCTCCTCTGTTCTAATGAAAATGCCCCATTTTTCGAAATCTTTCTTTATAGCTGTACTTCCTCATACCAGGCAGCACCCTAGTGAATCTGCACTGTTCCCTCCACTGCCTCAACATCCTTCCTGTAGTGGGAGCCCAAAACTATATGTAGTACACAAACTGTGGTCCTACTAAGCTTTTATATAAGTTCACTATTACATCGCGTCCTTGTGCACCACATCTAAAATTATACATTTTTCAAAGTTAATTCATCAGTTATTCCTCCTTTATAGCCACAAACAGGAACTGAATTACTAAATGAAAGTATGGTTTCACTTTTATTTGCAGAAATAGCCATTGCAAATTTGGTATAGTCCGAATTAGCCTTTGATGGATTTCATTTATTTTAATTCAACTAAATGTTATGTTCCGATCACTATACTGAAACACTGCTCTACTGAATTTGTGGCAGTTCAAAAACATGGCTGATGACTGACCCCTGTCTTGTGGAAATATTTGTAGAATTCCAAATATGCAGCAGCTTTAGTGCAATTTCTAATTTTATTAATTTGTTTTCATAAGTCTACTGTTACTTTTTGGATTCTTGCACTAGATAATTACTTAATCTAGTCCAAGAGTGGCTCGGTAGCACCACTATTGACTGAGCTGGCCGAGTCCTGAAGGACATAGCTGCCAAACAGCCTGCAGCAGGTGGTGAGAGAACCAACACGAGGGGAAAATCTACTTCACCTTACCAATCTACCTGTCGCAGATGCATCTGTCCATGGCAGTATCGGTAGCAGTGACCACCACACAGTCCTTGTGGAGACAAAGTCCTGCTTTCACACTGAGGATACCCTCCATCGTGTTGTGTCACACTACCACCGTGCTAAATGGGATAGATTCAGAACAGATCTAGCAGCTCAAAACTGGGCATCCATGAGGCGCTGTGGGCCATCAGCAGCAGCAGAATTGTATTCCACCACAATCTGTAACCTCATGGCTCGGCATATCCCCATCTCTACCATTACCATCAAGCCAGTGGACCAACCCTGGTTCAATGAGGAGTGCAGAAGAGCATGCCGGGAGCAGTACCAGGCGTATCTAAAAATGAGGTGCCAATCTGGGAAAGCTGCAATACAGGACTACATGCATGATAAACAGCAGAAGCAGCATGCTATAGACAGAGCAAAGTGAGTCCATAATTAACAGATCAGATCAAAGCTCTGCAGTCCTGCCACATCTAGTCGTGAATGGTAGTGGACCATTAAACAACTAACGGGAGGAGGAGGGTCCATGAATATCCCCATCCTCAATGATGCAGAGCCCAGCATGCAAGTGCAAAAGACAAGACTGATGCTTTTGCAACCAGAAGTGCCGAGTGGATGATCCATATCATCCTCCTCCTGAGGTCCCCACCATCACAGAAGCCAGTCTTCAGCCAATTCGATTCACTCCACGTGATATCAAGAAACCGCTAAGCGCACTGGATATAGCAAAGGCTATGGGCTAGATTTTCAGTTGCTTGCGCCAGCAGTTAGCGCCTTAAGAGAAGTGATTTTCGGGCGCTACACGCATAGCGCCCGGGCGCAGCGCAGTTTGCGCCCCGCCCCAAATTAAGTTGCCCGTTAGCGCCGGTGCAAAGTTTAGCGGCCGCCCGGATGCGCGCGCAGAAAATGACGTCACATCCTCGTGCAACGCCCTTTGGCCGCCCCGAATCCAAACTTCAGTCGGACCGCCCCATTGTGCGGCTGGCGTCCAGAGCGTTTGTAAAATGGAACGCAACACACCCTGGGGAGCGCAAATTAAAGGGCACTCCTCCTGCACTATAAAAGGCAGTCTGCATGTGTTGTGTGGAAGGATCCAGTGTGTTGTTGTGAACGGTGTATTTATGTTTCCGGCCACCACCACCACCACCACCACCACCACCACCACCACCACCACCACCACCACCACCACCACCACCACCACCACCACCACCACCACCTCCTCCTCCTCCTCCTCCTCCTCCTCCTCCTCCTGCTGCTTTCCCCCCCAGACTCTGCCTTTGAAAAAAACACATGCACCCTTCCCCTTTAAGAGCTCACTGGCACCAGAGTGTCTGCCGTGCGCTGCGCCCGAGCTCGGGTGTTGCGCTCTGCACCGCCGGCTTAGCACCTAAAGATAGTAGTGGAACGCCTCTTTTAGCGCTCCACCAACCTCTTAGGGCGAAGCCACTGAATTTCCGGCAACGGGGCGCTACTTTGGGGCGGGCGCTAACTTCGGGCGGGCGCTAAGGTTAGCGCCCCAAAACTGTCTATACTGAAAATCTAGCCCTATGAGTCCCAACAACATCCCAGCTGTCATGCTGAAGACTTGTGCTCCAGAACTAACTGCGCCTCTAGCCAAGCTGTTCCAGTACAGCTACAACACTAGCATCCAGCCGACAATGTGGAAAACTGCCCAGGTATGTCCTGTCCACAAAAAGCAGGACAAATCCAATCCGGCCAATTACCACCCCATCAGTCTAATCTCAATCATCAGCAAAATGGTGGAAGGTGTCGTCGACAGTTCTATCAAGCGACACTTACCAATAACTTGCTTACTGATGCTCAGTTTGGGTTCCGCCAAGACCACTCGGCTCCAGACATCATTACAGCCTTGGTCCAAACATGGACAAAAGAGCTGAATTCTAGTGGTGAGGTGAGAGTGACTGCCTTTGACATCAAGGCAGCATTTGACCGAGTGTGGCATCAAGGAGCCCTAGTAAAATTGAAGTCAATGGGAATCAGGGGGAAAACCCTCCACTGACTGGAGTCATATCTAACACAAAGGAAGATGGTTGTGGTTGTTGGAGGTCAAATATCTCAACCCCAGGACATTGCTGCAGGAGTTCCTCGGGGTAGTGTCCTAGGCCCAACCATCTTCTGCTACTTCATCAATGACCTTCCCTCCATCCTAAGGTCAGAAGTGGGGATGTTCGCTGATGACTGCACAGTGTTCAGTTCCATTCACAACTCCTCATATAACGAAGTAGTCCATGCCCGATGCAACAAGACCTTGACGGCATACAGGCTTGGGCTGATAAGTGGCAATTATCATTTGCACCACACAAGTGCCAAGCAATGACTATCTCCACCAAGAGAGAGTCTAACCACCACCCCTTGGCATTCAATGGCATTACCATCGCCAAATCCCTCACCATCAACATCCTGGGGGTCACCAACCATTGACCAGAAACTTAACTGGACCAGCTACATAAATACTGTGTCAACAAGAGCAGGTCAGAGGTTGGGTATTCTGCAGCGAGTGTCTTAACTCCTGACTCCCCAAAGCCTTTCCACCATCTACAAGGCACAAGTCAGGAGTGTGATGGAATACTCTCCGCTTGCCTGGATGAGTGCTGCTCCAACAACACTCAAGAAGCTGGACACCATCCAGGACAAAGCAGCCCGCCTGATTGGCACCCATCCACCACCTTAAACATTCACTCCCTCCACCACTGGCGCACTGTGGCTGCAGTGTATACCATTTACAAGATGCAATGCAGCAACTCACCAAGGCTTCTTTGACAGTACCTTCTAAACCCGCGACCTTTACTACCTAGAAGGACAAGAGCAGCAGGTGCATGGGAACACCACCACCTGCAAGCTCCCCTCCAAGTCACACACCATCCTGACTTGGAAATATATCGCCGTTCCTTCATCATCGCTGGGTAAAAATCCTGGAACTCCCTCCCTAGCAGCACTGCAGCGGTTGAAGAAGGTAGCTCACCACCATCTTCTCAAGGGCAATTAGGGATGGGCATTAAATGCTGGCCTTACCAGCGACGCCCACATCCCAGGAACGAATAAAAAAATTCCTTACATTCAGTGTTACTGGTCAGTCATATAAGTGAACATCAGGGCCTAGAAATTCACTTGGGCGCGGGCAGCTCGCTCGCGCCCAAAAGTTAGCGCTGGGCGGGGAGGCATTAGCGCACGCCGTATATTCGTCTTCTGCGCCCCAATTCGGAAGCGGGCGCTATACCAGGGTGTGCCCGCCTCCGTTTGGGGCGCTGCAACTGAATATCGGCGCGCTAGTTGCCGCAGCGCCACCCGATGCGGTGCGGCAGGCTGCGGTACTGCAGGCCTCCTCCTTCTCTTAAGGGGGAGGTTGCCTGCAACGACCGGAGCCCCGATCGCGAGTGCCGGCAAAAGAGCCCGGCACAACGGAGAAGTGCAGGGCTCCATGGAAACCAGCCGGCAATGCCGCGGGGGGGGGGTGGAGGAGGCCGGGGAAGGAGGTGCGGGCAGGCAGCCGCCGAAAAAGCGGCCGGCCACACCTTCCGCTTTAAAGCGCCCCACTATGGCAGCAGGACGGCCCCGTTTTCTGGTCGCTGTTTGCGCCCGCTTCGGAGGAGGCGGCCGCAAATAAATATGGGGATCGGTGCGGTTTCGGGGCGTTACGGGCCACCGCGCACACCGATGACGTCATCGGTCCCGGCGCAGCACTAACGGCTACCGCCGCCAATACCGCTGCACTCAATTTCCGCGCTACCACCCCGCCGGTGCAAAAGACCTCTTTAGGCGCTAAGTGGGCGCAAGGCCCACTGAATTTCTAGGCCCAGGTCCCTTACTAAACAGAGTTCACCTTTAATTACCCAATATCTAGATAAATTTAGCAAGACCTAGGGGTTATACAGAGCTCTTTGTCACTGTATTTCAATTTAGTGGAAGATATTGGCAGGATCTTGTTGGAGCGAGGCATCTTGTGGCATGTGGCATTAGTTAGATTTTTTTCTGTACCCTTCAGCTTGAAAATGTTTTGTGCCATAACTTGCTGGAAGTGCGAGCTGATCACAGCGTGACAAGGGCAATGGGGCATCTGGGGCCTCAGTGAACAGTAGGACCAACAATGTATCTCCTTAATGATGGAGAAGGAGGGTGAATTAGAGTGGGTTAATTAGAATCAAATTATGTACCAAAAGAGAAATAAAGAGAGGGAAAGAAAGTTTGGACCAAGAGAGAGAGAATAAATAGATAAAGGAAAAGTAAGAAACAAATAAAAAATTTAAAATTTGACATTTTTTAAATCTCTAACAACAATTGACTACACGGAGGGATGAGATTCAACCATTTAAATTGTTCCCTTTCTGGGCCAGAGAGGTTGATTGGCATTGCATTAACAATTATCACGTTATTAAAAGGATACTTACGCTCTTAATTTCCAGCCCTAACTTTCTGCAGTGATTTTAATGGGCAATTAATGTGCAAATCCAATGAATTCTTAAAAATAACGGGGAGGCTAAGGGTGCGATGCCACTTGTGTGAAACAAACAACGGAGTGGCGTAAATCGAACAAGCTCTGGAGATTCGCAACTCATGCCATATCTCTTAATCCCCTGAACTTGCTGGCCGATTTGTGCATTAATAACAGCGTGCATCATTAACACGCTGTTATTCTTCCAGTAAGAACCTGCCCATTGTGCAGCCACATGATCTCCTCAACTTTGGTAGGTGGAGGAATATACACTCTATGAGGCTATGGTTCAAATAAAATACTACTAGACAAATTTATTGAACAGAAAATGGGTAAAATAACACTTCTCAGTAAACTGTATTATTATCGTGATTACAAACTTTTATTAATCTACCTGAAATGTCAAAAACAACAGACACATCTCCTGCGCTAACCCTCAACATATGATGGATCCTCAAAATAGGGTCCCTTACTTCGTACATGTATGTTCGTTGCCATAGAGACCTGTGGCTCAGCTTATGCTCTTGGCAATTTCAGATTGACTAGTGACCTGAGCACAGGCAGCCACATATAATCCTACAACCTACAGCTACTGACTACAGAGCTGTCTGTCAAAGTCCAAAAAGGATCATGACCTTACTTTTCTCATAACTCTGCCTCAAGTCTTCAATACAGACAACAACTGTCAATCAAACCTATTTGTTTAAAAAGATCCCCAAGGTGTCAATCACTTAGGAAGTTTGAATTGAATAGAATGACTAGACCCATTGATCAGTTCCAAACACTCAATGATCTGTGAGACAGGTCCCCATCCAAGGACAATGGTAGCAATCAACCTAGGTTATCAAGGCCTGGTCCTGAAGTATGTATATCAGCCAGACGGTAATGTATAATCTTTGCAGTTTGAAAAATCAGCTAACAGTATCTGCCGTAACGCGGTGCGGAATGTGACCTGCAAGAGATAATCCAGTAAGTAATCAAAATGCTCAATTTTTGCCAGAAAAAAATCTAATTAAATATTTTCAGTCCTTAATTGCCTGATGTTGTATTTAGAACATAAGAAGACAGTAGATAGGAAAGGCCATTCAGACAATATAGCTTACCCCATTTTATGTCCATGTAAAGGAGCAACTTGGATGAATTCTCATCTCCTTCTTGTCATAGTAGCAAGGTCCAACACACATTGTTGAATTATCTTTGGATTGTTTCAGCATGTTATGTGCTCACTAAGGTCTGCCACATAACTCAACAACTCATTAGCTTGTAGTTAGGGAGTGTGGGACTCTTACATGACACATAGCACATTACCAGACTACAGCTAATGGCCAGCCCTGAACTATTTGAAAGCACAGGTTTATAATAGAGCGTTGGACCAGCAATGCAACAGCATGGTCAGTTATATCATCAAACAGACTAAACCTCTGCCTCTCTGCCTCAACCCATTTAGATCTGGTTATTTTTTTTCATTTGTGTTCAGTGTGTAGGAGATGCTGACGAAGCTGTATTTATTGTCCATCCCAGTTGCCCTGAGTGGGTGATGTTGAGCTTTTCTCTTGATCAATCGGGGTCCTTGTCATGACTATGCTCTCACAATGGTGTTAGGTAGGGAAATTCAGGATTGTGACCCAACGATGATACATGAATGGCAATATTTGTCCAAGTCAGGATGGTGTGTGACTTGGAGGGGATCTTGGAGGTGAAGGTGTTCCCATGTCATTGCTGTTCTTGTTCTTTTTGGTGGTATAGGTTGTGGGTTAGGGATATGCTGTTGAAGTAAGTTTGGTGAATTGCTACAGAAAGTATATATTGTAACCACAGTATGCTAGTGGTAAACTGGTTGGATATTGAATCCAGTGGCAGGGGTGCCGATCAACCAGACTGCTCTGTCCTGGAGCTTCTTGAATATTGTTGCAACTACAGCTAGCTAGGTGAGTGGCAATATTCCATCACCCTCTGATTTGAGCCTTGTAGATAGTGGATAGGCTTTAAGGAATCAGGAGGTAAACCATTCCTAGCAGCGTCAGCCTCCGCCCTGTTCTTATTGGCATGGCATTGATATAGCTGGTCCAGTCAAGCTTCTGGTCAATGGTGACTCCTAAGATGTTGATGATTGGAGACTAGGGTTGGGGATCATTGAAGGTCATAAAAAGTAGTTAGGCTTTTTCGTGTTGGAGATGGTCATTACCTAGCATTTATGTGGCATAAATGTTACCTGCCGCTTGTGCCAGATTTTAATCTTCCATTTACAAAGAGATTTCAAAGCCCAGAAATTTTATTAGCAAATATTCGCCCCTGGCAGATGCAGCATGAGGTTTCTGTTAATCAAAAATGTGCTTTCATTGAATTTGCCTAAGACTCATGCGGCAAAAGAAAAAATACAAACACAGAATATGCAATGGGTATGTGATTGCATCCCAGCATCCTCCTTACATCTGCTACTCATGGCCTTCCCCCGTTTTCCCTCACTACATAAAACTCAGATGAAGGAGTCAATAACCATTGTCATGCTCCATTATTGCCCATGGAAGTTCTGATTCTTGAACCTGTTGTCCCTCAATATTGATCAACCCATCAAGATCTCCCACAGAATAGGCTTCATAATTCAGCTGGATGAGCAGCAACTCTTCAGATGTCCTCCTGCCACGTGGCACTTAAGGGATGTGAAGTTTCAGAAATGTTTGACCTTTTCGCCACCAAGAGGTTTTTGGAGAGAGAGAGTTACTTTGCATGTTGGGTTTTTTAAGTAAATTGTATACACAGAAGTTTAGAAAAAAGGCACCTAGGTGAAAGGTGGCTAATATGCTAATGATATTGTTCTGCTCAAAGATTGTAAACGATAAGCAAGTTGTTAGCTTATTTTAGTAATCAATAAACACCTCACACTCATTGGGGGTCATTTTAATCCCGAAAAAGGGTGGGTTTGGGTCAGGTGGGAAGTTAAAATGTAAAACATTTCAAACCGAAACCCAACCCGCCCACTTACGGTTATAATGGAGGTGGGATGAGGGGCGAGCGACCAATCCGCTCTCAGGAGGCGGGTCGGTTGGTAAACCTTTTAAGGAGGCTGAGTGCCTCCATTTTAAAATTTCTATTTTTAACTACTGTCGGCCGGGTTTCCTTAGCCTTGGGAAGCCCGACTCGTAAAAGGAGGCACGAAAGGCTGGATCCATAAGGTAAGTTTCTTTATAGCTCTGCTTGTGGGCCAGGAGGAGCAGGAGTGTTTCCTCCAAGCCCAACAAGCTTACCCTGTTAAACCCTCCTGTGATCTGTCCGACCCCCCACCTCCACGATCTTTGACCCCGATCTCCCCCAAACCCCCGTGATCACCGCCCCATCACAATCACCGACCCTCTACCGCGATCTCTTCCATCGCGATCTTCCCCCATAATCTGCCCGCTCCCCCATGATCTCTCCGCTCCCCAGCTATCCCTCTGCTCCCCTCCCACCACCACCAGTAGACCTACCTGCTCCACAGCTGTGGACTTGTGCCACAGGCTTTCCCGTTTGACAGGCAACTAGCCTGTCAATCAAGCTGGCTGTCGGGCGAGAAACCTGGAAAAAATAATTAAAACACGTCCCATAGTTAAAACTGCAGGGCGTTCAGGGATCCCATACTGTCCATAACTTCTCTCACCTGCTCCGAACACTCAGTAGATATTGGGGCCATCGTTTTGGGAAATTCCCTGTCAGGGGCTCTGACACGTTTTGGCTTTAACTGTGAACAGAAGGAGCTAAAAAAAATCGAGCCAGACATGGGCAGCCAGTCAGGTCCAGCAAAGACTGCAAGGTCGGTCAGGTTTTGCAACAAAAAGTTGCAAGGGCAATCAGGCCCAGCAAAGGCTATGAGAAGGTAAGAATGCAGGGTAATAGTTTGAAGCTATTTTGTTTAAATCAAGCAAGAAAACCCACTGATGTGGAGAAGCGTACTGCGTTCATTATTTTGTGTTATTACACAAAGCGAGTTGTACTGATTGAACTAAGTGAATGTGACCATAACAGTTGCACTGTATGTTCATTTGCTGTGAAATAACGTAGCTTAATGATTCGTATCTAGCCTCATCTCACCAAGTATTCGGTCAGAGAGATCGAAGGAGTGCAAAGGGATAGTATTGTTACACCCCTGGGATATGCAATAGTATAGTTAGATATTGTGCAAAATGGGCGCACACCCAAATAGAAGACCGCTTATGGGAGTGAATAGCACCAATGTACCTGAGAGAATGTCTAAGGCAAGACCCTAAACTTGTAACAAGAGGGTTAGCTTGGACCAAAAAGGGTTCCAGCAATTGGTATAAAAGCCTGCGGATGCTGGAAATCTGAAATAAAAACAGATAATGCTGGAAATACTCAGCAGGTCAGGCAGCATCTGTAGAGAGAGAAACAGTTAACGTGAAGTTTATTCCTCTTGAGGGGGCAGGTTTGGAGGCGGGTCTGTCGCAAAAATCACAGAAATTGGGGGTGGGCTGCGAACCCGTCTCCATTCAGCCTCCATGCAACTTTGGGAATCACAGAATCACAGAAACCCCACAGTGCAGATAGAGGCCATTTCGGCCCATCGAGCCTGCACCGACACATATCCCACCCGATCCCCGTAACCCCTACACCAACACATATCCCACCCTATCCCCACGTATTTAATCCCCCTAACACTAAGGGTCAATTTATCATAGCCAATCAACCTAACCCGCACATCTTTGGACTGTGGGAGGAAACCGGAGCACCCGGAGGAAACCCACGCAAACACGGGGAGAATGTGCAAACTCCACACAGACAGTCACCCGAGGCCGGATTCGAACCCGGGTCCCTGGCGCTGTGAGGCAACAGTGCTAACCACTATGCCACTGTGCTGGGAAGTGTTAGGTCAGCCGCTCCCGAACTGACCCGACATCAAACGGCAGGACAGGTTGTTAAGCCAGTTAACAGGTCGTTAACTGGCAGGATAATCCTATTTTAAAGGGCTGATCAGATTTTCAAGGTTTTTCAACATGCTGCCCGCCTTCACTAAAACACATCTGGTGAATCGAGCCAGGTTGATCTCGGAGCTGAATTGCTGGCAGCTGCTCGAGCAGCTTAAAAGCGGTCCTGCAATCTCTCATTCTTTCACATGCCACAACTTAGTGCTTTGAGGCTTGGGGGACATTTAGCAGCTCGACTAACCTTCTGAGTGTTGAGGCTGAAATCCATCTGCTGTGTGACCTCCTTGGAAGACCCTCTGGCCACTTTGTCTGAATGCACACAACCTCCATTCCTGCACTGAGATATATACTAGCGGTATGTGAACCATTTACATCCTCTCATCCTGGTCGTCAGATTTGGAGGAAGAGCAGCCGTGGCAGCAGTGCAACCAGACACAACAGCAGCACCAACAGCAGGAGCGCCAACCTTCTCCTCAGCCACCTGATGATGCACAGGGCAGAGGGCATCAGTGCAGGCCTGCACCGCGCTGCAGGAGATACCCCCAACACAGGGTTTAGAGGCCGAGGATGAGCTTTCTCAACGAGTGAGCAGCAGTGCCAAAGGAGGCTGAGACTTCCGCGAGAGGTAGTCGCTGACATCTGCGCAATGCTGCACCAACACCTGGAGCCCAGAGGAGCGGGTGGACACTCCTTACCAGTGGCTGTCAAAGTCATCACCGCACTCAACGTCTTTGCTTCAGGCTCCTTCCAGGGATCATATGCAGATATCAGCGGCATCTCCCAGTCGGCTGCACATGCCTACATCACGCAGGTTACCGATGCCCTCTTTGCAAAGGCGCACAATTACATCCACTTCTCCATGGATGAAGCAAGTGTAACTTCGTGTGCGCTTGATTTTGTAAATGTGGCAGGCTTCCCAAGGGTGCAGGGCATCATCGACTGCACACATGGCCATTAGGGCACCCCATCACAACCCAACTGTTTTTGTCAACCGCAAGGGCTTCCACTCCCTTAACGTCCAGCTGGTGTGTAACCACAGGAAGGACATTATGCATGTTTGCGCCAAGTTCCCTGGCAGTTACCATGACTCCTTCATCCTGCAGCAGTCTACTGTGCCTCAGCTCTTCAATTCGCCAATGCAACTTTCCAGATGGCTACTTGGCGACAAGGGCTATCCCCTGAAAAAGTGGCTCATGACACCAATGACGAGGTCATCAAATGAGTCTGAGAAGTGGTACAATGTGAGCCACACTTCCACCAGTAGCATCATAGAGCAAACATTCAGCTTTCTCCAAATGCGATTCGGGTGCCTTGACAGATCTGCTGGAGCCCTGCAGTATGCACCAGCCAGGGTGTCCAGAACCATTGTCATCTGCTGTGTCCTGCACATCACACAGCAGCGCGGCTTGGCGCTCCCTGAGGAACAAGTGGCTCAGCGCAGAGCATCCTCGGAAGAAAAGGGGGAGGATGAGGAGGATGAGGATGAGGAGGAGGAGGAGGCCGCCTTGGGGGCCCGATGTGGCTAAAGCAGCAGCACTCAAGCACATTGCTGGCCGTCATGTAAGGGATGCACTCATCCATGCCAGATTCGTGAAAGCTTACGCTTCAGCCACAGGTGGCTAGCATATGGCTATGAATGTGCAGACGACATTCTTAAAATGCCATACATCGTCTCTCCAATAAATGGTGCTTTCCTCTCACTCTCAGCATCATCATTACAAATGCAAGTCGCCCTGAGGGCTCAATGTGTAACTTTCATTTCCCAGACCTTCAACTGTTTGCCATAACTTTTGTTTACTACATTCACAAAAGCATGACAATGCAAAATATTAAACAGAACCAAATACAACAGAGCAAACACCCAAGTGCCTCCCCTTGTGACTAATTGTGCTTTATCTTCCTCTTACACATGCTTCTACGTGGTGCTTCCCCTGTGGCTTCAGCAGATGTAGAGGCACCTTGCTCACTTTGATGCTGTGCCTGCTTAGCCACCTTTGGCGGGCGTCCTCTGGGTTTGGGAGCCTGGGAGGGCTCCTCCACAGTTTGTTCTTCCTGCGGCTGTGCAGAGGCTGAAACAGCCACCTCAGTTGGGTATGCAATGTGGGTTTGTGAGCAAGGGCTCTGCACTGGCATGGTCGTGTGAGCACTTGGAGAGGAGCCCACACTTCCTTGTTGCCGTCCACCAACATCCCTCTCATGGGTCAGCCGCACTTCAGTGCTCGCAAGTGGCTGGAGAGCACCTTGCTGCACATCAGGGGGGCCATGAGGACCCGTACCTGTACTGGCAGTCCTCATAACAAGGACGTCCATGAAGCTCTGGTGTCTCTCCTCAATAGATGCCCATCTCTCCTCCATAGCTGACAATCTATTTTGAAGAGTCACCATGTTTTCGTTAGTCTGGCAACTTATGTCCTCCATGGTGGTTGCCACCCTCTCCATGGTGGAACGTTCATGCACCATTGCCTCCAGAAAGGCAGTGCTCATGTTGGAGATGGGCTCCTCCATTCTCTCCATATTTGCAGTTACCCTGAATGCAACCCCTGTCAGAGACACCTGCACTTGTTCCTGGAGTTCCAGCACCGCTCTCTTTTTGGATGGCCCCAGAAGCACAGCGTCTGCATGCAGCTGAGCTGAACTAGGAGGGTGCCGCGGCCTCCAATGAGGACTCTCCACTGCTGTCACTGTCTCCACCATCTGCTGATGCTCACTTGTGAGCTGTGATACACCAGGTGACAACACTACTCTATGTCGCGAAGGACTCACCGAGGTGGGCGTATTTGCGCTGGTGTTGGGTGCGTTGAGTCCAGGTGACGCTGCTCCCTCAGAGGCTGCAGGTTACTCTGAGGAGTCGTCCGGCTCTTCCTCCTGGACAGTGAGGAGGGGGATGCTTGATGGTCCTGTGGGGGAGTAAAGGCATGTGTTAGACATCTGATTTTGAGGTAGCAGACACATCCTTTTGTGCAGATAATACAAAGCGAATCTCTATGAACATCATATGCCATTGCAGTCAATCATTAAATCTAAATGAGAGGGATGAAACTCTATTCTGTCACCAGCTTCGTCTAGTGCGCCCTTCTCTCCATCGCCTACTTCCAGATCCTCACCACCTCCGACGATTTTGTGCGCAGCCTCCTCAGCGTTTGTCAATGTTGAAAGGGTTTGTGTGCCTCCTCCTGTCTGTGCTCTCTCCCTCTTATTGTGGGCTATCTTTTCCTGCAAGGAGGGACAGAAGCGGAGTTTCAGCGAGAGTGATGGAGTGAAGCTTAGAGGGAGACCAAGATGGAGTGAGGTGCCAAGAGGAAGGTGCCTCCCTGTGCGTTGTTAGTTGTCAATGCATAACAGTGAGAGCGAGTGTGAGTGGTGCATAGGCAGGATGGTGATGTGATTCAGTACAGAGCGAGAGTTGGATAGGTAAGGGTGTAAGGGAAGTAAGGGTAAGGTGGGATGTTGAGGAGCAGGCTTACAAAGCAGAGTGCTGGTGATGAGAAGGGAAGGGAAGCAGATTGAAGGTAAGTGTGATACTCACTTTTGATGATCGCAGAAGATCATTAAAGCGTTTCCTGCACTGGATCCAGGTGCGTGAACAAATGGACATTGCGCTGACCTCCTCAGCAATGCGCAACCAAGCTGCTTTGGTTTGTTGAGGGGGCTTCCTCCAGCCATCGGCAGTGTACAGAATCTCCCTGCGCCCTCTAACTCCCTCCACAAGAGCTTGGAGGGAGCCCTCAGTGAAGTGTGGTGCTGCCTTAGCTCTCGATGAACTCATTGTGGCCTT
The DNA here is from genome assembly GCF_052327205.1 of Somniosus microcephalus. Lineage (NCBI taxonomy): Eukaryota > Metazoa > Chordata > Chondrichthyes > Squaliformes > Somniosidae > Somniosus > Somniosus microcephalus. The sequence goes on along the minus strand of NC_140989.1, from coordinate 70,734,137 downwards.
GCCAATTCCAGACTCCAGCAGAATCAAGAACTGAAAGGCTGAGGCTGCATGGGGCCCTTAAAAGCATCCGCACTAATGACGTCATCAGAGGCGACTAACAGACCCAATCCCAGTTATTGGACTGGCCAGCACGCACCACTCAACTTAAGGGGCCAATTAAGCTAAAATCTCAACTGGGGATCAGATGCAACCGACAGCGGGTCCGGACCCCGCCCACCAGGCAACCCGACTCCATCCCACCTCCTCCATTAAATTTGTGGCACATGTTTCAGGTCGATGAACCTTCATCAGAACTGGAAAAAGTTAGAGATGTAACAGGTTTTTAAGCAAGTGTAGGGGCAGGGAAAGGGAGGAGGGGAGGAAAGAACAAAATGGGAAGGTTTGTGATAGGATGGAAGGCAGTAGGCCCACTTTGAATAAGTTCTGCTCTTCTCTCTGACAGGATTTCCGTTTGTCTTTTTTACCTTGTTCATCTTCATTGCTTTTTGTTTCCCTTCTCGTGTTTGATCAGGTATCAACCAAAACTCACTGTCGCAGCCACATATCTTTCCTCAGCAACTGCCTCCGACTCTGACTTATTCGACGTGGATTCCAACTGAATTTCCACCCATCATGTTTTGGATCCACCCAGGATTTCAGATATCTCCAAGGTATTCAGCGTTCCTTGAACCACTGCTCTCACCGTACCCCGAGATCCACGCTCAACGCCATGTGCCACCACATGCCCACTCTCGACCTCTCTCTTCAGCAGCACTGACTCACTCTATCTCAAAGCTGTCCTGGTCCGCAGTTCCATTTCATCCTTCGCCTCATCTGGCGCTTTAACAAAAAACTTTTTTTTCTTCCTTTCAGGTGTCAAGGATCGTAAGCTTCAACAACTCTTGGACACCAACGTACCTCCGGAACCTTCTTCCCCTTCGCTTTCCTCTGACCCCATCCCTTCTTCCAATCTCACCCCCTGCTGTGTTTTCACTATCCCCTCTGACCTTCCCCTCTTGGACCCTGAATGATCAGTCCTCAGCAAAGGCCTGAGCTTCATCCCCTTATGCCCCCACCTCAATGAATTTCGAGCTCAGCACGACGCTGAGCTCTTTTTCCATCGCCTTTGTCTCCGTGCTCACTTCTTTGGCCAGGAGTCTTCCCCCCGCACGGCTGACCCTTTCTCCCATTTTCAGAATTCTTGTTCTACCTGGACCCCTCCCTCTGGCCTCTTAATCTCTCCAGATCTTTTCATTACAAACTGCCAGCGTGACATCGGCCATCTCAATTTCTCTGTTCCCCTCACTCACTCCAACCTACCTCCCTCTGAACTTGCAACACTCCATTCCCTCAGATTCAACCCCAACATTGTCATTAAACCTGCTGACAAGGGTGGTGCTGTTGTTGTTTGGCGAACCGACCTCTACCTAGCGGAAGCTGAACTCTCTGACACCTCCTCCTACCTCTCCCTGGACCATGACCCCACTACCGAACATCAAGCCATTGTTTCCAAAACTGTCATTGACCGCATCTCCTCTGGAGATCTTCCCTCCACAGCCACCAACCTCATAGTCCCCCAATTCCGCACAGCCCGCTTCTACCTCCTTCCCAAGATCCACAAACAGGACTGCCCTGGTAGACCCATCGTTTCAGCCTCTTCTTGCCCCACGGAGCTTATCTCTTCCTATCTCAACTCTATTTTTTCTCCCCTTGTTCTACATCGGCGACTCTTCCAACGCCCTCCGCCACTTTAACAGTTTCCAGTTTCCTGGCCCCAAACCGTCTCCTTTTCACTATAGACATCCAATCCCTCATCCCCACCAGGATAGCCTGAGGGTGCTCTGCTTCTTCCTTGAACTGAGGCCCAAACAGTCCCATCCACCACCACCCTCCTCCGCCTGGCTAAATTTGTTGTCACATTGAACAACTTCTCCTTTGACTCCACTCACTTCCTCCAAATCAAAGGTGTTGCTATGGGAACCCGCATGGGTCCTAGCTATGCCTGCCTTTTCATGGGATATGTGGAACATTCTTTGTTCCAGTCTTACTCAGGTCCCCTCCCTCACCTCTTTTCCCGGTACATTGATAACTGTATCGGTGCCGTTTCCTTCTCTCGCCCTGAACTAGAAAATTTCATTCACTTTGCTTCCAATTTCCACCCTTCCCTCACCTTCACATGGTCCATCTCTGGCTCTTCCCTTCCCTTCCTCGACTTCTCTGTCTCCATTTCTGGGGATAGGCTATTGACAAATATTCATTATAAGCCTACTGACTCCCACAGCTACCTGGACTACACTTCCTCCCACCCCACTTCCTGTAAGGACTCTATTCCATTCTCCTATTTTCTCCGTCTCCGCCGCATCTGCTCTGATGGTGCCACCTTCCATTCTAGTGCTTCCGATATGTATTCCTTTTTCCTCAACCAAGGATTCCCCTCTACCATGGTTGACACGGCCCTTGACCGTGTCCATTCTATTTCCCACACTTCTGCTCTCACCCCTTCACCTCCCTCTCAGAACCACGATAGGGTTCCCCTTGTCTTCACCTTTCACCCCATCTAGGCTCCACATTCATCCTCCACCATTTCCGCCACCTCCAGCGTGATCCCACCACCAAACACATCTTCCCCTCCCCTCCCCTTTCAGCATTCCGAAGGGTCTGCTCCCTCCGCGACACCCTGGTCCACGCCTCTATCACCCCCAACACCCTGTCCCCTTCCCACGGCACCTTCCCGTGCAAGCGCAGGAGATGCAACACCTGCCCTGAAACCTCCTCCCTTCCCACTGTCCAGGGCCCCAAACACTCCTTCCAGGTGAAACAGTGATTTATTTGTACTTCTTGCAATTTACTATACTGTATTCGCTGCTCACAATGCAGTCTCCTCTACATTGGGGAGTCCAAACGCAGATTGGGTGACCACTTTGTGGAATACTTCCATTCAGTCCGTAAGCGTGACCCCGAGCTTCCAGTTGCTTGTCACTTTAATTCTCCGCTCCACTCCCACTCTGACCTCTCTGTCCTCGGCCTCTTATACTGTTCCAACGAAGCTCAGCGTAAGCTCGAGAAACAGCACCTCATCTTTTGATTAGGCACTTTACTGCCTTCTGGACTCAACATCGAGTTCAACAATTTCAGACCATAACCTCGGCCCCCAATCTTTTTTTTTACTTTTCTTTTTTCTTTTTTTTTCTCTCACATGGCAGCTGTTGATGTTTCTGCCATTACCATTTACACCTCATCTTAAGGTCATCATTTGTTTCTTAACTTGCCCCATTAGCATCTCCTTTTGCCTTGCACTATCATTCCTTTCGTCTTTTAATCTCTCCTGCCTTCCACCCTATCACAGACCTTCCCTTTGTTCTTTCCTCCCTTCCTCCCTTTCCCTGCCCCACACTTGCTTAAAAATCCATTACATCTCTAGCTTTTTCCAGCTCTGACGAAGGGTTATCGACCTGAAACGTTAACTCTGTTTCTCTCTCTGCGACTGCTGAGTATTTCCAGCATTTTCTGTTTTTATTCCAGCAATTGGTATCTAGTACACAGTAAACATACAGGGCTCGATTTTCATTGAGCCGTGAAGGCGGGCTTGGAGGCGTGCGGGGGGTTAAAATCACAAAAACTGGCAGGCGGGACCCCCCCACCTGGTTCCCGACTCCGAGCAATTTTAACTCAGTCGTGTCTGATGGTCCCGACTCCGTCCCGCATCCAACAGGCGGGACTGGTCGTTAAGGCCCTTAACAACCACTAAATGGCCTCTATAATCCTATTTTGAAAGGCCCTTGCGAATTTAACCCTTTTCCCAAATGAAACCTCGAGTACTGTGTACAGTTTTGGTCGCCTCATCTGAGGAAGGATGTTCTTGCCATGGAGGGGGTGCAGCGGCGATTCACCAGGCTGATACCAGGAATGGCGGGAATGACCTATGAGGAGAGACTATGTAGTTTAGGGATGTACACACTGGAGTTTAGAAGATTGAGAGGGGACCTCATAGAAGTGTATAAAATTCTGACAGGTCTAGACAGACTGGATGCAGAAGGAATGTTTCCCTTGGCGGGTGAGAACAGAACTAGAGGACATAATTTAAGGATAAGGGCTAAACCATTTAGGACAGAGATGAGGGGGAATTTCTTCACTCAGAGAGTGGTGAACCTGTGGAACTCATTGCCACAGAGGGCAGTGTACGCCAGCTCATTAAATATATTTAAGAGGGAATTAGATATATTTCTACGGGCAAAAGGGGTTAAGGGTTACGGAGAGAAGGCGGGGACGGGATACTGAATTAAAGGATCAGCCATGATCTCATTAAATGGCGGAGCAGGCACGAAGGGCCGAATGGCCTACTCCTGCTCCTATCTTCTATGTATCTATGTATGAAACACACCTGGTGGGAAACACGATGGTGAAACCTGATGGAAGCACTATTGGATTGCTGACTATCAACTGCAGGTGAACCATTAAAGAGGAGATTTGATCAGCCATCATTTGCAGGAGGCAGGACTTAGTGGTCTCAGATCTGGGGCAACTTTTAGAAGGCTTAATCACACCTGTGGAAGGTTGGAACCTCACCCCCATCTCCAGTGTGACCTCCTGGGAAACTCCTCTCCCCACCTTGACTAAGCGCTTCCTCAACTGAGGCATATTCCAGAAGCATGGCAAACATTTAATTCCTTTCCTCCTGGACATCAGATTCGGATGCAGACCAGCCGCGGCAGCAGCAGAACCATGAGCAACAGCAGCACCAACAGCAGGAGCATCAACAGGAGCGGCAAGCTGCTAGTCACCCACCTGAAGATGCACAGGCTAGAAGGCGCCAGCGCGCGACAACATTGCTGCCCGGGATGCAAGGGACGCACTCATCCTGGCCAGATTTGCTTAGGCTAGTCAAACAAACACTTTTGCCTTGCAGCTTCTTACCACAGCATTGACAATGGCCAAGAACCAGGGGATTCCTAGCACTCTGACCACGATACTGACAGTTGCAAGTATGCCTAAGCCCTCAATGTGGAAGTCCCACTAGCGAAATGACAGATGATACAATTGCACCATTTGCCATCAGAAATTTTATGTACATTACCGAAGTGATGGCATTTTTGCAGTAAACACAAAATTGCACCCAAGTGACTACCCTTGTGACTATTTGTGCAGAATTTTCCTCTTACGCATGCTCCTACATAGTGCCTCCCCTGTGGCTTCAGCAGATGTGGAGGCCCCTTGCTCACTTTGCTGCTGCTCCTGTCTTGACACCTTTGGCGGACGTCCTCTGGGGTGGCGAGCCTGTGAGGGCTCGTCAACAGTCTGCTGCTCCTGCGGCTGTGCAGGGGTTGAGACGCCTATCTCACTTGGGTGTGAACTCCGGTGGGGCTCTGACCGAGGGCTCTGCAGTGGCATGGAAGTGTGAGCGCTTGGAGAGGAGCCTCCACTTCCTTGAGGTCTGCCACCAACCTCCCTTTCATGGGTCAGGTCCCCCTCAGCGCCTGCAAGTGGCTGGAGAGCATTTTGTTGCACATCAGGGGGGCCATGGGGACCCGTATCTGCAATGGCAGTCCTACTCAGAAGGACTTCCATGAAGATCTGGTTTCTCTGTTCAATAGATGCCCATTGCTCCTCAAGAGATGTCATTCTATTCTGAACAATGATCATGTTTTCCATACCCTGGCGACTAAGCTCCTCCATGGTCGTAGCCATCCTCTCCTCTACGGTAGCCATCCTTTCCACGGAGGTTGCCATCCTTTCCGTGGTGATGCGTTCATGTGCCAATGCCTCCATAAAGGCTCTGGCCATAGTCGCTATGGACTCCTCCATTCACTCCACACTCGCAGCGACACTGGAGACAAAACCTGCCAGAGACTCCTGCATCTGTGCCTGGAGTTCCATCACCGCTGATCTCATGGATGGACCCAGAGGCAGAGGGTCGACATGCTGCTGAGCCGAGCTGGCAGAGTCCTGCGCCCTCCAACTAGGACTCTCCACTACTGTCCCTGTCTCCACAATCTGCTGATGCTCACTTGTGAGCTGTGATACACCAGGTGACCACACTACTCTATGTCCCGAAGGTCCCACCGAGGTGTGAGTGTCTGCGCTGGTGCTGGGTGCGCAGATTTCTGGTGACGCTGCGCCCTCACAGGTTGCAGCTTCCTCTGAGGAGTCTGGCTGCTCAGCCTCTTCTTCCTGGCTAGGGGGGACGGATGCTTGTGATGGTCCTGTGGGGGAGTAAAGGAAAGAGTCAGAGATGTGATGCAAAGACTACATGAACATAGCTTTTTGCAGATGCTCATAAGTGCATCTGTTACAGCTTCACAATCATTATCAGCGACTCATGCAATATCAAAGAGAGAGATGGGAAACTTTTCTGTCACCAGCTTGCTGTGTTGCACCCATCTATCCGTCCCCCACATGTGAATCATCCTCAATGCCCATAATTTCCAGGACGGCCTCCTCCCAGGGGGTCAGGTGGGCTATTGAGGCTGTCCCTCCTCCTGTCCTGGCTCGCTCTCTTTTGTTGTGAGCTCTCTTTTCCTGCAATGAGGGAGACAAGTGGAGGTTGAGTGAGAATGAAGGAGTGAGTGTAGAGATTGCATAGCATAGATACTTAGAAGGAGACAAAGATGGAGTGAGGATGCAAGATCAAGGGCCCTCCCTGTGTGTTGTCAGTTGTGTTCAGGGAGTGTGAGGGCTGCATGGTGGAATAGTTACGTGAATGTGAGCATAGAGAGAGAGGGAATGGGTAAGGGTGCATGGATGTCAGTGTCAAGTGGGATGTGGAGGAAGAGATTGCTAAAGCTGAGTGCTGGTGAGGAGAGGCAATGGGGATCAGATTGAGGGTGATGGGAAATTCATACTCACATTTCCAGTGCGCTGAAGGTCATGTAATTTTTTCCTGCATTGTATCCAGGTTCTGCGGGTGACCCCCAAGGAGTTGACCTCCTCAGCCACCTGCATCCACACGGCCTTGGTCTGAGTGGGAGGCCTCTTCCTCCCTGATGAAGGGAACAGCACCTCCCTGTTGGCCCTAGCCCCATCGACTAATGCCTGCAGTGCCACCTTGTCAAAGCGAGGAGCTGACCTTGCCCTCCCGCTTGTCATTTTTGCTGAAGCTCCCTCACACAGCACAGTGAAGAAGCGTGGCAGTCTGCAGAAGAAGCAAGGCTTGCTGTGGACCTTAAATGCAGCAGCAATGATGACATCATCGGAGGGGACTTCAGTCATGAAAAGCCCATTTGCAAAAGTTTCCCACACGTTGGAAATCAATTGGCCACTTAAGTTAAAATTGCATTAATCTCCCACATCCATTTAGATTCGTGTGGGAAACACAAAATTCAGATAACACAACACCATCCCGCACCTGAGTTAAAATCCTGCCCACAGAAAAAAATGCATTTTGGAGGGTTACAATACCAAATGTAAATGTTTTGTCACTGGTACTGGAATCACAGCTTCAACCTACTAGGATGTGATCCATCGTTGATTTTATCAATACTAGAAGTGTTGCAAGACCAGGGATTCTCTTCTGAGTTCTATGAGAACTCACATTGCTGCTGTTTCTCCATATAACCCAGGTAAATTAGGGAATTCTCAGTTTATGAAAGGTGCTTGAAAAGTGTGAATCTACTTAGCTGGGTTTTCATAGCCACAAATTTTAATGGTCAAAATGTTGTTGTGGGAATTTTTTCAAGCATCAAGCAATTATAAATAGAATTCCTATCTGGGGCATTCCATCAAAGCGATGCAGCATTTTTAAGACTATGAAGCAGCTTTGGAAAGCTGTTAGTAGTGAGCATTTCCAATGCTTGAGAGATACTCCATTGACTATAAAGAGTGGGAAAGTGCTGTGCACATTGGGCTGGGCACAGAGACACCTGTCTCAGTGCTCCCAGCTTGCCTACAACTTAGAGATGAGGTGAAAATAGCTGCCTCAATCTGGAGTCCAGCCTTCTGTGAATTTGTTTGTAAAATTGATTTTTAGGGGGAGGTAATCTAAATGCTTTTATGAGTGAAGAAATATAGAATAACACTAAAACGGTAGTCTGAAGGCCACTTGCCTCCTCCTGCCCTGCAACCCTTTCCAGTCCTACTGCTTCATTTGTCTGAGGGTCTGAATCTTAGATAAGAGAGAGAATGTAAATGTTTTTAAAGAGGCACATGTTTTCTGTTAGGTCAGTGTAGTGTCCGCGTATCAATAACACACGGACTGCAGGAGAACGGTAATAACAGGTGTTTACTGAACAGAGGGTATGCTGGAACTAACTGTACAAATTACTACACGGTGTTATAGACAGGTGTGGTCACTACTGGTACTGCAGTATACAGGGGCTGTAAAAGATAGTTCCTCTCTTAAAGGTACATACATTAAAATTCCTCCCCTTTTAGATAAACAGTACATAACATTCATTTAACAATTAAATAATAACTAATTACAATTACAATTTTCTTTGTACTATATACATCAGCTGAAAGCAATCATTTATAAATTCAGTCTTTGAGGAGGCTTCCTGATCCTGTCTGGATAGCGCCTTTCTCGAGTATCCTGTTCTTGCGGCGGAGTCGATTCTGGCTCATTGTCATTGGTTGATTCGTCAGCTTCCAATACCACTGATTCTGAGGTAGACGCAATCTGTACTTCGGTTTCATCACCAGGTACGTATGGGCGAGGCATGGGGTTGACTTGTTCCTGTGACTCTAGAATCTGGTCAACATGGCGTCTCACGATGCTCTCTCCAACGTCCACTGTGTACATTAGTGGTCCCTGCCGTGTGCATATCGTTCCTGGCTGCCATTTTTCTGTTCGGTAGTCGCGGGCCAAGACTGGTTGCCCTATCTTGAAGCTCCTGGTTGGCTTCTCATTGATGTGCTGGAATTGCTTATTCTCAACATCTCGTCTTATGTTTGGTTTGAGCAAATCCAGGCGACATCTTAACCTTCGGTTAAAGAACATCATGGCTGGAGCTTGGTTGGTGACTGCATGTGTCGCATTCCAGTAAGCAAACAAGAAATTATCCACCTTGTGTTGCAGTGGTATGTTGTTGTTACACATCGCCTTTATTGCTTTTTTAAAGGTTTGAACAAACCTCTCAGCCAATCCATTGGTGGCTGGATGATATGGGGCGGATGTGTAATGCTTTACCCCATTATTCCTCAAAAACCTCCGGAAATCCTCGGACACAAACTGTGGTCCATTGTCGGAGCAAATCTGTTCTGGCAAGCCATTCCTGGTGAAGATGGTCCGTAGGACTGCAATAGTTTTCTCCATGGTGGTGGAGGACATTTTGATGACCTCTGGCCATTTCGAATGTGCATCCACGGCGATTAAAAACATTGAGTCCATAAATGGACCAGCAAAATCAATGTGTACCTGTTGCCATGGAGATGAGGGCCACTCCCATGGGTGTAGCGGGGCCTGTGGTGGAGCGTTTTGGACTTTCTGGCATCCTGTGCATCCCTTGGTCATTTCCTCGATTTCTTTATCGATTCCCGGCCACCACACAGAGACCAGGTAAGGCCTCAGTGCGTCGGCGGGTGTTTCAGCGGCAGCAGCGGGGCTATAAAAGTCTCAGAGACCAGGTAAGGCCTCAGTGCATCGGCGGGTGTTTCAGCGGCAGCAGCGGGGCTATAAAAGTCCCAGAGACCAGGTAAGGCCTCAGTGCGTCAGCGGGTGTTTCAGCGGCAGCAGCGGGGCTATAAAAGTCCCAGAGGCCAGGTAAGGCCTCAGTGCGTCGGCGGGTGTTTCAGCGGCAGCAGCGGAGCTATAAAAGTCCCAGAGACCAGGTAAGGCCTCAGTGCATCGGCGGGTGTTTCAGCGGCAACAGCGGGGCTATAAAAGTCCCAGAGACCAGGTAAGGCCTCAGTGCGTCGGCGGGTGTTTCAGCAGCAGCAGCGGGGCTATAAAAGTCCCAGAGACCAGGTAAGGCGTACCAGTCTCCAGTCTGGGAACTCGGAGGGAAGGAGAGAGGTAAAAAGTAATCCAAGTGTGACGTCACCAGAAAGCGGGTAAGTGATTGGTTGGTAAGTATTTCTCCCTTTTTAAGCTTAAATCTCTTTGGTTTATAGTTTCTAAGGTGCGATATTCATCATCTAGAATCGGGACAGAGGGTATTTAAAAATAATATCAAATTTAATTAATTACATAGAATGGGAGATCAGGTGATGTGTTGCTGCTGCAATATGTGGGAGCTGGTGGACACCATTGATGCTCACGGTGATCACATTTGCAGTAAGTGTTGGCTGCTCGAGGAATTCCGGCTCCGTGTTGAAGAGCTGGAGTCCGAGCTTCAAACACTGAGACACATCAGGGAGTCATAGAGTCATAGAGTTTTACAGCACAGAAAGAGGCCCTTCGGCCCATCGTGTCCGCGCCGCCCATCCACCCCTGTCCTGTCTAATCCCATTTTCCAGCATTTGGTCCATAGCCTTGTATGCAATGGCATTTCAAGTGCTCATCCAAATGCTTCTTGAATGTTGTGAGGGTTCCTGCCTCTACCACCCTTTCAGGCAGTGAGTTCCAGATTCCAACCACCCTCTGGGTGAAAAAGTTCCTCCTCAAATCCCCTCTAAATCTCCTGCCCCTTACCCTGAATCTATGCCCCCTTGTTATTGACCCCCCTACTAAGGGGAAAAGTTCCTCTTTATCTACCCTATCTATGCCCCTCATCATTTTGTACACCTCAATCAGGTCCCCCCTCAGCCTTCTTTGCTCCAAGGAAAACAACCCCAGCCTGTTTAGTCTTTCTTCATAGCTGAGGTGCTCCATCCCAGGTAACATCCTGGTGAATCTTCTCTGCACCCTCTCCAAAGCAATCACATCCTTCCTATAGTGAGGCGACCAGAACTGCACACAGTACTCCAGCTGTGGCCTCACCAGCGTTTTGTACAGCTCCATCATAACCTCCCTGCTCTTATATTCTATGCCTCGGCTAATGAAGGCAAGTATCCCATATGCCTTTTTAACCATCTTATCTACCTGTTCCGCTGCCTTCAGAGATCTATGTACATGTACACCAAGGTCCCTCTGACCCTCTGTACTTCCTAGGGTCCTACCACTCATTGTGTATTCCCTTGCCTTATTTGTCCATCCAAAATGCATCACCTCGCACTTTTCAGGGTTAAATTCCATTTGCCACTTTTCCGCCCATCTGACCAACCTGTTTATATCGTCCTGTAGCCTGAGGCTTTCCTCCTCGCAATTTACCACCCCACCAATTTTCGTGTCATCTGCGAACTTACTGATCATACCTTTTACATTCTCATCCAAATCATTTATGTAGATCACAAACAACAAGGGACCCAGCACCGATCCCTGAGGTACCCCACTGGACACAGGCTTCCAGTCACAAAAGCATCCTTCGACCATCACCCTCTGCCTCCTGCCACTCAGCCAGTTTAGGATCCAACGCGCCAAGGCACCCTGGATCCCATGGGCTCTTACCTTCTTGACCAGTCTCCTATGCGGGACTTTGTCAAAAGGAGGGGGAGAGTTACCTGGATTCTGTGTATCACGAGGTAGTCACACCAATTAGATTAATTAATTCAGATGTAGTCCGTGGCCAGGGTCAGGATGATGTGACTAGAAGTGAGGCAGGTACGGGGATCCAGGAGGTAGTGTTGGAGGAGCCGCAGCCCTTGCACTTGTCCAACAGGTTTGAGGCTCTTACTCCCTGTGAGGATGGGAACAGGGACTGCGGGGAGGATGAGCAACCTGGCCACAGCACCGTGGAGCGGGGGGCCATTCAAGTGGGGGGAGCTAAAAGAAATGCTGTAGTGGTAGGGGATAGTATCGTTAGGGGGATAGATAGAGTTCTTTGCAGCCGAGAGCGAGAGTCTCGTACACATGGGAGTACGATATTGTTGCTATCACGGAGACATGGTTGAGGGAGGGTCAGGACTGGCAGCTCAATATTCCGGGGTATAGAATCTTCAGGCGAGACAGAGGGGGGTGTAAAAGGGGAGGGGGTGTTGCAATATTAATTAAGGAGTCAATTACTGCTGTAAGGAGGGATGATATATTAGTGGGTTCCTCTAATGAGGCCATATGGGTAGAACTTAAAAACAAAAAGGGGGCAAGCACTTTGCTGGGAGTGTACTATATGCCCCCAAACAGTCAGGGGGAGATAGAAGAACAGATATATAGGCAAATCTCAGAGAAGTGCGAAAATAATAGGGTAATAATAGTGGGGGATTTCAACTTCCCCAATATTAATTGGGATAGTCAGAGTGTGAAAGGCTTAGAGGGTGCAGAATTCTTAAAGTGCATCCAGGAGAGCTTTTTGAGCCAACATGTAGAAAGTCCGACAAGGGAGGGGGCAGTACTGGACCTAATTCTAGGGAATGCAGCCGGGCAAGTGGTGGAAGTGTCAGTAGGAGAACATTTTGGCGACAGTGACCATAATTCGGTGAGATTTAAGGTGGTCATGGAAAAAGACAAAGACGGCCCGGAAATAAGGGTTCTAAATTGGGGGAAGGCCGATTTTAATATGATAAGGCAGGATCTGGCCAAAGTGGACTGGGAGCAGCTACTTATAGGAAAATCCACATCAAAGCAGTGGGAGACTTTCAGAAGGGAAATAGAGAGAGTACAATGCCAACATGTTCCCGTAAAGGTCAAGGGTGGGACCAACAAGCAAAGGGAACCTTGGATGACAAGGGATATACAAAAATGCATTAGGAAAAAAAGGGGGGCTTTTGGCAGTTACAAAAGACTAAAGACGGAGGAAGCCCTAGAGGAGTATAAAAAGTGCAGGGGCATACTTAAAAAAGAAATTAGGAGAGCGAGGAGGGGCCATGAAATAACACTGGCGAGCAAAATAAAGGAAAATCCTAAGATGTTTTATGTATATTAAGGGCAAGAGGATAACCAGGGAAAGGGTAGGGCCCATTAGGGACCAAAGTGGCAATCTGTGTGTAGAGCCAGATGATGTAGGCGGGGTTTTAAATGAATTTTTTGCATCTGTGTTCACTATGGAGAAAGACGATGTAGACATAGAAATCGGGCAAGGGGACTGTGATATACTTGAACATATTAGCATCGAGAGGGAGGAGGTACTAGCGGTTTTAGCAGGCCAAAAAGTGGATAAATCCCCAGGCCCGGACGAGATGTATCCCAGGCTGCTGTGTGAGGCAAAGGAGGAGATTGCAGGGGCTCTGACACAAATTTTCAGAACCTCTCTGGCCACAGGGGATGTACCAGAGGACTGGAGAACAGCTAACGTAGTACCATTATTCAAGAAGGGTAGCAGGGATAAACCAGGGAATTACAGGCCAGTGAGCCTAACATCTGTGGTAGGGAAATTATTGGAAAAAATTCTGAGGGACAAAATTAGTCTCCACTTGGAGAGGCAAGGATTAATCGGGGATAGTCAGCATGGCTTTGTCAAGGGTAAATCATGTCTGACCAATCTGATTGAATTTTTCGAGGGGGTGACTAGGTGTGTGGATGAGGGAAATGCTGTGGATGTGGTATACATGGACTTCAGTAAGGCTTTTGACAAAGTCCCGCATAGGAGACTGGTCAAGAAGGTAAGAGCCCATGGGATCCAGGGTGCCTTGGCACGTTGGATCCTAAACTGGCTGAGTGGCAGGAGGCAGAGGGTGATGGTCGAAGGTTGCTTTTGTGACTGGAAGCCTGTGTCCAGTGGGGTACCTCAGGGATCGGTGCTGGGTCCCTTGCTGTTTGTGATCTACATAAATGATTTGGATGAGAATGTAAAAGGTATGATCAGTAAGTTCGCAGATGACACGAAAATTGGTGGGGTGGTAAATTGCGAGGAGGAAAGCCTTAGGCTACAGGACGATATAAACAGGTTGGTCAGATGGGCGGAAAAGTGGCAAATGGAATTTAACCCTGAAAAGTGCGAGGTGATGCATTTTGGACGGGCAAATAAGGCAAGGGAATACACAATGAGTGGTAGGACCCTAGGAAGTACAGAGGGTCAGATGGACCTTGGTGTACATGTACATAGATCCCTGAAGGCAGCGGAACAGGTAGATAAGGTGGTTAAAAAGGCATATGGGATACTTGCCTTCATTAGCCGAGGCATAGAATATAAGAGCAGGGAGGTTATGATGGAGCTGTACAAAACGCTGGTAAGGCCACAGCTGGAGTACTGTGTGCAGTTCTGGTCGCCTCACTATAGGAAGGATGTGATTGCTTTGGAGAGGGTGCAGAGAAGATTCACCAGGATGTTACCTGGGATGGAGCGCCTCAGCTATGAAGAAAGACTAAACAGGCTGGGGTTGTTTTCCTTGGAGCAAAGAAGGCTGAGGGGGGACCTGATTGAGGTGTACAAAATGATGAGGGGCATAGATAGGGTAGATAAAGAGGAACTTTTCCCCTTAGTAAGGGGGCCAATAACAAGGGGGCATAGATTCAAGGTAAGGGGCAGGAGGTTTAGAGGGGATTTGAGGAGGAACTTTTTCACCCAGAAGGTGGTTGGAGTCTGGAACTCACTGCCTGAAAGGGTGGTAGAGGCAGGAACCCTCACAACATTCAAGAAGCATTTGGATGAGCACTTGAAATGCCATTGCGTACAAGGCTATGGACCAAATGCTGGAAAATGGGATTAGATTGGACAGGGCTTGATGGACGACGCAGACACGATGGGCCGAAGGGCCTCTTTCTGTGCTGTATAACTCTATGACTCTACGACTCTATGGCTGTGTTGCCTGCCCGGTGCCAGGGTTAAGGACATCTCCTCTGGACTGGAGAGAAACTTGGAGTGGGAGTGGGAGGATCCAGTTGTCGTGGTCCATGTTGGTACCAACGACATAGATAGGACAAGGAAGGAGGTTCTGCTGAGGGAGTTTGAGCAGCTAGGGGCCAAATTAAAAAGCAGAACCACAAGGGTAATAATCTCTGGATTATTACCTGAGCCACGAGCGAATTTGGCTAGGACAAATAAAATTAGAGAGTTAAATGCGTGGCTCAAAGACTGGTGTGGGAGAAATGGGTTTTGCTTCCTGGGACACTGGCGCCAGTACTGGGGCAGGAGGGAGCTGTTCCGTTGGGACGGGCTTCACTTGGCCAGTGCTGGGACTAGAGTCCTGGCGGATCATATAACTAGGGCTGTAGAGAGGGCTTTAAACTAACTAGTGGGGGGGAGGTTCCTAGAGAGCAAATAATAAAAATGACAACAGAGAAGGTCATAGACTTAGGTAGCAGTGGGGAAATTAAAAACCAGAGCGTGTCAGGAAGGGGCAGAAGGTATGGAGTAAAAGGTAAAGTAATAAAAAGGGCAAAAGCAGAAACTAAGGCCTAGAAATTCAGTCGCGTTTGCGCCCACTTATTGGCTATCGAGTGGTTTGCGCCGGAAGTTTTTTAGCGCCCGAAATTCAGTTGGTCCCAAACATCGGCGTTAGCCGGTAGCGCTGCGCCGGCACCGATGACGTCATCGGTGTGCGCAGCGCCCCGGTTCCAATGCGATTCCGTGCCGACCGCCAAATTCAGTTGCGGCCGCCTCGCCCGTGCCGGCCGCAAACAGCGTTTGAAAAACGGTGCCTTGCAGCTCCGAGAGGCCGGCGCATAAAGGTGGAGGGGCGGCCGGCCGCTTTCCCGGCGGCCGCCTGGCCGCACCTCCCTCCCCGGACTCCTGCACCACCCCCCCGCGGCATTGGTGTCTGACTCCCGCGAGCTCGGCACTTCTCCGTGGTGCCAGGCTCATTTGCCGGGGGAATCCAGCGGCGATCTCACGGCTGCAGGCAGCTCCTCCTTAAGAGAAGGAGGAGGCCTGCAGTACCCCAGCCTGCCGCACCGCATCGGGTGCCGCAGCGGCAGCTGGACGCCTGAAACTGACTTTCATCGCCCCAAGCGAGGCGGCCAAACCCTGCAATAGCGCCCGCCTCCGTCTTGGGCCACCGCAACTGAATTTCAGGCGGGCGCTGCGGGAACCCGGGCGAGCGCTAAATTTCGGGCGCTAAAGACCTGGCGCAGCGATACCGAATTTTTAGCCCTAAGTGTCACAAAACATATTTGAAAGATTTCTATCTGAATGCACGTAGCATTCATAACAAAATAGACAAGTTAATGGCACAAATAACTACATATGGGTATGATCTTCTGGCCATTACAGAAACATGGCTGCAGGGTGACAATGCCTGGGAATTAAACATACCAGGTTATTTAACGATCAGGAAGGACAGGCAGGAAGGAAGGGGAGGTGGGGTGGCTATGTTAATAAAGGAAGGAATCACTGTAATACAGAGAAATGATATTGGGTCAAAAGATCAGGATAATGAAACAGTTTGGGTGGAGATAAGGAATAATAAGGGGAAAAAAACACTGGTGGGCGTAGTCTATAGGCCTCCGAACAGTTGCAACTCTGTTGGACAGAGTATCAATCAGGAAATAGTTGAGGCTTGTAATAAGGGAACATCTATAATTATGGGGGATTTTAACTATCATATTAATTGGACAAATCAAATTGGGCAGGGCTGCCTTGAGGATGAGTTCATTGAATGTATTAGGGATGGGTTTCTTGAGCAGTATGTAACTGAACCGACCAGGGGGCAAGCAACCTTAGATCTGGTCCTGTGTAACGAGACAGGATTAATTAAAAATGTCCTAGTAAAGGATCCCCTTGGAATGAGTGACCATAACATGGTTGAATTCCATATTCAATTAGAGGGTGAGAAGGTTGGATCTCAAACAAGCGTGCTAAGCTTCAGTAAAGGAAACTATGAAGGTATGAGAGTGGAATTGAGTAGAGTGGATTGGGAAAATAGATGAAAGGGTAAGACGATACATGATCAGTGGTGTACATTTAAGGAGTTATTTTACAACTTCCAAAAAATATATATTCCACTGAGAAGAAAAGGGTGTAAAAGAAAAGACAGCCATCCGTGGCTAAGTAAAGAAATTAAGGATAGTATTCGACTAAAAACAAGGGCATATAAGGTAGCCAAATCTAGTGGGAGGACAGAGGATTGGGAAAACTTTAAAAGACAGCAAAAAATAACAAAAAGATTGATTAAGAAAGGGAAGATAGATTATGAAGGTAAATTAGCAAAAAATATAAAAACAGATAGTGAGAGTTTTTATAGTTATATAAAAAGAAAAAGGGTGGCTAAAGTAAATGTTGGTCCCTTAGAGGATGAGACCGGGAAATTAATGGTGGGAAATATGGAGATGGCAAAAACACTGAATGAATATTTTATATCAGTCTTTACAGTAGAAGACACTAAGAATATCCCAACACTGGACAAACAGGGGGCTAAAGGGGGGGGAGGAGCTAAACACGATCAAAATCACTAAGGAAGTGGTACTCGGTAAAATAATGGGAATCAAGGCGGATAAATCACCTGGACCTGATGGCTTACATCCTAGGGTCTTGAAGGAAGTGGCGGTAGGGATTGTGGATGCATTGGTAATAATTTTCCAAAACTCCCTGGACTCAGCAAAGATCCCGGCAGACTGGAAAACTGCTAATGTAACACCCTTATTTAAAAAGGGCAGTAGACAGAAGGCTGGAAACTATAGACCGGTTAGCCTAACATCTGTGGTAGGTAAAATTTTGGAGTCCATTATTAAGGAGACAGTAACGGGACATTTGGATAATCATAATTTAATAGGACAAAGTCAGCATGGTTTTATGAAGGGGAAGTCATGTTTGACAAATTTGCTGGAGTTCTTTGAGGAAGTAACATATAGGGTGGATAAAGGGGAACCAGTGGACGTAGTGTATTTAGACTTCCAAAAGGCAGTTGACAAGGTGCCACACAAAAGATTATTGCTTAAGATAAAAAATCACGGGATTGGGGGTAATATTCTGGCATGGATAGAGGATTGGCTATCTAACAGAAGGCAGAGAGTTGGGAAAAATGGTTCATTCTCAGACTGGCAATCAGTAACAAGTGGTGTTCCACAGAGGTCAGTGCTGGGTCCCCAACTCTTTACAATCTATATTAACGATTTGGAGGAGGGGACCGAGTGTAACATATCAAAGTTTGCAGATGATACTAAGATGGGAGGAAAAGTAGTGAGTGAGGAGGACATAAAAAACCTGCAAGGGGACATAGACAAGCTAAGTAAGTGGGCAGAGATTTGGCAGATGGAATACAATACTGGAAAGTGTGAGGTTATGCACTTTGGCAGGAAAAATCGTAGAGCAAGTTATTATCTTAATGGCAAGAAACTGGAAAGTGCTGAAGTACAAAGGGATCTGGGGGTCCTGGTGCACGAAACTCGAAAGGTTAGTATGCAGGTGCAGCAAGTGATTAAGAAGGCCAATGGAATGTTGGCTTTCATTGCTAGGGGGATAGAATTTAAGAATAGGGAGGTATTGCTTCAGTTGTACAAGGTATTGGTGAGACCGCACCTGGAATACTGCGTACAGTTTTGGTGTCCATACTTAAGAAAGTCTTATGTTCATTAATAAATAGACATTCTTATTATGAACACAGCTAGCTTTTGCTAGACACTTTTATTGAGCACATGTGGACTAGGTACAGTATCTGTAGAGGCATCCATCTTGACTGCTGCCTTGTGGGTAGCCTAGTGCCTCATGGGTAATGTAGTCTTAATATACATATAGCTGGGTAGTGTAGTCTTATACATACAGATATATACAGCTCTACACAGCTCTACGGCTCCACCTAGTGTCCACTA
The DNA here is from genome assembly GCF_052327205.1 of Somniosus microcephalus. Taxonomy (NCBI): domain Eukaryota; kingdom Metazoa; phylum Chordata; class Chondrichthyes; order Squaliformes; family Somniosidae; genus Somniosus; species Somniosus microcephalus. Next base: position 70,715,569 of record NC_140989.1, on the reverse strand, counting down.
TAGAATGACATGTTATTGATCATTACATCCCCCTTTCTTTGAGGTTTAACAAAATCAATATCAATCAACTTTCAAGAAACAATAAAGATAATATCAGTAACACTTTTGTTAGTGCTGTATAAACATAATCATTTTCAAAACAGTCAACACATTTTCAAAGCTTTGCATTGTACTCAAAGATTAAGTCTATCAGGCTCCTTTACTTCACGTGTGGATCTTCTCAACACGGGTAAGTCTGATGTGTCTTCATGAGATTGTTCTGGCGGTGAATGACAAGATGCAGTTGCGGCATTGTCATCAATCTGCTCTTCTATAGATCGAGGTCTCCTTGCGATCTTTGCTTGGAGAGGGTTTCAGTGTTTCCTTCACTCTTCATGCCATAACTCTCAATGTAGTCAATGCACTCTCGAAAAACTGCTGGCAGCTGGATCCCATCATACAGCATAGTCCTCTCAGCAGCCTCGGCTAATGGAACACCAATGATTGGCCTGAGGGAAGAAGGAGTATCCACCGGAACTGCTTCCTGCTCTGGTGCAGGCTTCTTCCTTTTCTTTTTCTCTTTCCACTGCTTAACAACATCTGCTGCGGTTATATCTTTGGACTTTTTCTCCTTGTGTTTTTTCCTCTTTGTGCTTTTCTTCCTTTGGCTTCTCTTTGACCTTAAAGTCTTTTTCTTTCTTCTTGGAGAAACTAGGCTTTTTGAAGACATGGATACCCTTTGGCCTTTTCATCCTTGATGGGCTCTCTGCTTCATCACCTGAGTCATCTGGTCTGCTTATGGCACAGTTTATACGGTAGACTCTCTTGACCAGTTCTACGTCTTCACAAGCTTTGTCACCTAGTATCGAATCAAGTCTTTCAGCCACAACAGAAAACATGAGATGATGCACTTTGTCTTTGACTGTCACTTTAAGTCTGCATACACCTAAGCTATCTATTTTCTGTCCATTATAGTCCTTCAGTAGTACTGACTTTTTCTGTATTTTGGGCTTTTCTTTCATATTGTTAATGTCACTCATACTGATTAAGTTTGCTTTTGCCCCAGTGTCCAGTTTCAAGGTAACTAATGCTCCATTTCCCTGCAGTGGGATCATCCATTTGTCCTCTTTTCCTGCATTAACTTTATGTTCAGCAGTGTCCATTTCTGAGGGCTGCACATTTTCTGTATCCTTTTTGATATCGTCACATGACACCATTCGTACAAAAAATGTCTCACTTAAATCAGTGTCCTCAATTACATTAACTCGTTGCCCTTTCTTAGTTTTTACTTTTGAAAAGCATTGTTTGGCAAAGTGATTCTTTCCATTACACTTTGTGCACATTTTTCCAAATGCTGGGCATTGTCTTAACTGGTGTTTGTAACCACAGCGTTTACAATTAAAAATGTCATCCTCCGATTGCTTTTCATTTCTGTTCTGCCCACGTTTCTTCCCCTTGTAGGACACAGCACCGACAGCAGCATTATCACTCATTACAATCGCATCATTATTGATTTCACTGAAAGTCTTTGCGTGCTTTCAAGCTAGCTCGTTGGCTTGGCATATTTTCACTGCATTTTCCAAATTTAGTTCGGTTTCTCTCAGCAGACATTCCCTGACTTTTTTTATCATGAATACCAAACATAATCTGGTCACGAATCATGGATGATTTCAGCTCAGAGAAATTACATGTCTGTGCTTTCAGTTTCAGATCAGTTATAAAGCTATCAAAAGTCTTATTTTGTTGCTGTGTCCGAGAACGGAAGATGTATCTTTCATACGTCTCATTCTTTTTGGGAGAGCAATGTGCATCAAAATTTTTTAGCACATCTTCTAATTTTTCTCTGTTCTCCTCTGGATTAAATACAAATGTATTAAATATCTCTATCGCCTGTGGGCCTGCAACCGTAAGCAGCAACGCTATTTTTCTTGCGTCTGGCTTCGTACCGAATCCGATGGCAGCAATGTAGAGTTCGAATTGTTGTTTAAAAATCCGCCAATTGTTGTCGACATTTCCCTCGAGATTCAAATGCTCTGGTGGCTTCAAATTCTCCATGTCGCTTTTCACAATTTTTTAGCAGATATTTACAACTCTTGGTATCCTGGTACCATCTTATGTTCATTAATAAATAGGCATTCTTATTATGAACACGCTAGCTTTTGCTAGACACTTTTATTGAGCACATGTGGACTAGGTACAGTATCTGTAGAGGCATCCATCTTGACTGCTGCCTTGTGGGTAGCCTAGTGCCTCATGTGTAATGTAGTCTTAATATACATACAGCTGGGTAGTGTAGTCTTATACATACAGCGATATACAGCTCTACACAGCTCTACGGCTCCACCTAGTGTCCACTATAGAATGACATGTTATTGATCATTACAGAAAGGACATACTTGCTCTCGAGTCAGTACAAAGAAGGTTCACTCGGTTAATCCCGGGGATGAGGGGATGGACATATGAGGAGAGGTTGAGTAGATTGGGACTCTACTCATTGGAGTTCAGAAGAATGAGAGGCGATCTTATTGAAACATATAAGATTGTGAAGGGGTTGGATCGGGTGGATGCGGGGAGGATGTTCCCGATGATGGGTGAAACTAGAACTAGGGGGCATAGTCTTAGAATAAGGGACTGCTCTTTCAAAACTGAGATGAGGAGGAACTACTTCACTCAGAGGGTGGTAGGTCCATGGACTATGCTGCCCCAAAAAGCTGTAGAAGCTACATCATTACATAAATTTAAAACAGAAATAGACAGTTTCCTAGAAGTAAAGGGAATTAAGGGTTACGGGGAGCGGGCAGGAATTTGGACATGAGTCTAGGTTCGGATCAGTCATGGCCCTGTGGGTAGCGGAGCGGGCCCAGGGGCCGTGTAGCCTGATACTGCTCCTATTTCGTGTGTCTAATTCTGTTAGATTCAGGAGACGGTTCTGTGATAGTAGATTGGCGGTTAGGATCAGATCAGCCATGATCTTATTGAATGGCGGTGCAGGCTCGAGGGGCCGATTGGCCTACTCCTGCTCCGATTTCTTATGTTCTTATGTTCTTAAACGCCCTGGCTAGGCTCTTCATTTTTACCCCTCCCAGATGACCCTCATGAAGCTCATTGAGCACTCTATCTCTCAACTTGGGTGGAATTACCACTCGGGATCCACACATCAAGGTCCCCTGGCACACTGACAGCTGTTCTCTCCTTGGCGAGAATGCTGGCAACAGTGAGTCGCCATGTGCTGGCCATCCCTTCACCGTCAAATCATAGACCCGAGAGAGTGTCGGGTCATTTCGGGTTTCCTTCTCTATACTTGCGTTTGTAACAGGTAGACATTCGACTATGGTCGAATGGAATATGTCAACAGGGTCCACTGCAGGTGCTTCCTCCACCGTAGGCAGCGGCAGGCGTGACAGCCCATCAGCGTTTCCATGCTGTTTCGTGCCCTTATACTCTATTTCGTATTGATGTGCCCCTAGAAAAAGGGACCATCTTTGCAGCCGTTGCGCCGTCATCACCGGAACGCCCTTCTTTGGGTTAAAAATGGAGACAAGAGGCTGGTGATCAGTCAGTAAGGTGAATTTCTGCCCGTGCAGATAGTGATTGAACTTCTTCACCCCCCACACCAGGCTGAGGGCCTCCCTGTCAATCGGGGCGTAGCTACGCTCGGCTGAGGTTAACGAGCGTGACACAAAGGCTAATGGCCTCTCTGAAGCGTCAAGGAATTTGTGCGACAGCATCGCTCCAATGCCGTAGGGAGACGCATCACATGCCAACCGAATCGATAGTGTTGGATTGTGGTGGGCCAATACTTCTTTTGAAGTGATTAGGCATTTACATTTCTGAAAGGCACGCTTGCACTCATCACTCCATTTCCATGGTACTCCAGTTTGCAGCAGGGCGTTCAGTGGGTGCAGAATTGTAGACAAATTTGGCAAGAACTTATGGTAGTAGTTCACCAACCCGAGGAACGACCTCAGTTGCGACACATTTTCCGGTGCTGGAGCCTTTACTGCCTCAATCTTGTCTGGGGACTTATGTAACCCCTCTTCATCAATCACGTGGCCACAATACGAGATTTGTTTCCTGAAAAACTCGCATTTGGGGCGATTGGCTCGTAGCCCATATTCTTGTAATCTTGTGAGCACCTGCTCCAGGTTGGCAAGGTGTTCGCTTGTCATTTTCGCCCGTAACCAGGATGTCGTCCAAATAACACTGGGTCCCCGGGATCCCTTGCAGGACTTGTTCCATCGCCCTCTGCCAAATTGCCAGAGCTGATGCTACCCCGAATACCAGTCGGTTGCACTGGTAAAGACCTTTGTGAGTGCTTATCGTGAGGTATTTTCTAGATGCTTCTTCTACCTCCATTTGTAGATACGCTTGGGCCAGACCAATCTTCGTAAAGCGTTTCCCTCCAGATAGTGAGGCGAAAATATCTTCTATCCGCGGAAGTGGATATTGTACTGTGTGAAGGACTGGGTTCACAGTTACCTTAAAGTCCCCACAGATGCAAACCTTCTTCGGTTCCCCAGGCGTGCTGCTCAATGATTTCTTCATTACAGGAATGATGGGTGTGGCCCACTCGCTCCAGTCCACCTTGGACAGCACACCCGAACGCTCCAGACTCTCCAGCTCTGCTTCGACGGCTGGGCGGACTGCATACGGTACCGGTCTGGCCTTAAAAAAATTTGGGTTTGCATTATTTTCAATTTTTATTGTTGCCGTTACGCCTTTTAGAGTCCCAAGCCCTTGCTGGAACACCACTTTCGCGTCAGTTAGAATTTTTGACAGTCGCCCAGGTGTGACGTCGTCATCCTTTTTGTCAGCCACAGTTAGCGCCTGAATGGAATGCCAATCCAATTGTATTTTTCGGATCCATTCACGTCCCAATAATGGTGGTCCTCCATCTTGTAGTATATATAGATACAGTTTCTGTGTTTCCTTGCCGTTGTATTTAACAGGCACCCTTATTTTTCCTCTGGGGTAGACTTTTTGCCCTGTATATGTCTTCAAGACAATGGACGTGTCCTTCAAGGGTATGTGTGAGAATAGCCGCTCGTAGTCTCGTCGATTCATGACTGTTAGGGCTGATCCTGTGTCCAATTCCATCTTTACTTGGGACCCTGCTATCATGAGGGTGACCCAAATGGTTCGGTGATCCTCCTTTGCGATCACGTTGTGTAACTTTAGACAACTTAGTCTCCTGCTCCCGGAGTCATTATCACTTTTCTGATCTTCTGAACTACTGTCCGTCATCTTTTGTACTTTCTTGTACTTTTCCTTAGTAGTTCTTTTAGTGTTGGTTTTCTTTCCCGACCTGCAGACTCGTGCTATGTGTCCCACTTTTCCACATTGCCTGCATACTTTGTCCTTAAACCAGCAATCCTTCTGGTTATGGGTTGTTCTGCCGCAGCGATAGCACTTTTCTGCTCCATATGCCATTTGATTGGTGCTATATTCTTGCGGTTTCTGTTGTATTTCCGCAGCTCCCTGTGCTGCTGCTTCGTAGGATACTGCCACGCTGAAAGCCTTTTCTAGCGTAAGGTCCTTTTCCGAAAGTAGTCGTTTCTGGGTTCCTTCACTCTGGAGCCCGCAGACAAACTTATCCCTTAAGGTATCTGCCAGTTCTGCTCCGAACTGGCAGTGTTTCGATAACTTGCGTAGTTCCGTAAGATAGTCAGCATTACTCTCGTCTTTGTGCTGGTTTCTTTTATGGAACTTGAATCTTTCTGCTATCAGCAGCGGTGTAGGGTTTAGATGTTCCTGTAAGATATTGACAATCTCTTCAAAGCTTTTCTCCATTGGTTTAGCTGGGATAATTAAATTCCGCAATAGGCCGTACGTTCTCGCGCCCATCAAATTCAATAATACCGACGCCTTCTTTTCATCGGCCACCTCATTTGCCTTGCAGTACACTTCAATTCTTTCCACATACGTGGTCTAGTCTTCTATTTCGTTGTCGAAAGCAGTGATGCTGCCACTCTTCGGCATCTTGGGTGGTTTAAAATGGCACCTCCCGCGCTTTTCCTTCTTCCCCAATGGATTAAAATGGCGCCTCCCGCGCTTTTCCTTCTTCCCCCGCTGCTGCCAATGCTGCTCCTAGCGTTCTAAATAGTAATGGCGGTGCCCCGCGGCTTTCTGCGCGTCTCTCTTTTGTTAATTAATTTTCTTCGTTTTATTCTTCTTCGACGCTGTCCATTGCGCGTCTCTTTTCCTTCCCCCTTTTTTATTTTCTTTAACGCTGCCCGGCTCGAGCACCGGCCGCGCCCTGTGCGCTCCACCCTCTCTCTCTCTTTTCCTTCCCGACGACGCTGCTCGGCCCCCTTGCAGAGCCGCTCGATCGAGCTCTAGCCCGCCGCAGTCCGGGAAGGGTCAGCGCACTACCTGCTACCAGCCCGATTTGCTGGAACACCTTGACTGGAGAGCCAAGCCCAGCTCTCCACAGCTTCCCCTGCGATTCTCTGAACTCCGATGGATCACTGGGCGGTTGCCCACAGTCGACGCCCGTTGCTCTGGCTTCGACCTCCAAGAAGCTTCTTTTCAGGGATGGATCCCCGTGAGGTGATGCAGTACTGCAGGTGAGTTTGAACCTGCTCGTCGCCACTGTAGTGTCCGCGTATCAATAACACACGGACTGCAGGAGAACGGTAATAACAGGTGTTTACTGAACAGAGGGTAGGCTGGAACTAACTGTACAAATTACTACACGGTGTTATATACAGGTGTGGTCACTACTGGTACTGCAGTATACAGGGGCTGTAAAAGATAGTTCCTCTCTTAAAGGTACATACATTACAGTCAGTGTGAGTGGTCCTCAAACAAGTCACTGCTCAGAATTGTGGCCCTTGACAAAATGTTCTGCTCTACAATAAGATTACTATAGTGCTTTATCAGAGCATCAGCTAAATTGAAAAAAATGTAAATATAGTTAAGTAACTTTACAAAAGGCTTGCAAGAAATACAAACATGAAAAGCTCTAATTTTGTCAACTTTGTGAGGTTCAGCATCAACATTACTTGCAGCGCACAAGTTAAAAATGAGGAAGTTAGGAGTAAGAAAGGAACGCAGGTGGAACTTTTTCATCCAATGAAGTATAAGGATGTGGAAGAGGTTCCCAAGGAAGGTGACTGAAATGAACAATATAAACAGGGGATTAAGGGGTTTGGATGTAAACTGCATGAATTACACTCTGGGTGCAGAGCTTCACATGATGGAAGTCAGGCGCTAAGGTCAGCATGCCCACACAATTTACCATCCATTAGCTCTATTGGAGAGAAAATCATGTAGGAAATTCTGATATACTCTCTCGTCATCTGCACCTTTGCATCTAACCGCTACTTCTTAAAATCTACCACAGGGTGAGAAAAATGGATGGATGGGAATGATCTCTGAAAAAGGAAGAGCTTGTTCGGCCTAGGGCCTTTTAATGTTCCTAAAAAATCTATGTTAGCATTCATTCTGCAGTCTCAGTACCATCTTAAGCACTGATTTATTGATTGATTGGTTGACATGATATTACCCAGAGGGTCAATGATTTTGAAGTATTGAATGATTAATCCAGCATTGCCCTATTGAATTAAATAGAATTATATAGAATTTACAGCACAAAAACAGGCCATTCAACACAACTGGTCAATGCCGGTGTTTAAAGTCCATATGAGCCTCCTCTCATTCTAATTACCTCTTCCCACCCTGCCCCATCATGTCTCTATTCCCTTGTCCCTCGTGTATGCATAAAGCCTCCCCTTAACTGTGTCAATGCTGTCTGCTTCAAACACTCCACATGGCAGAGAATTCCACATTCTCACCACTCTCTGTGTAAAGAAATTCTTCCTGAATTCTTTATTTGATCTCTTAGTGGCTATCGTATATTTATGCCCCCATTGTTCTGGGATCACCCACAAAGGGAAATAGTTTCTTCACATCCATGCTATTGAACTCCTTCATAATTTTAAAAACCTCATCAGGTCTCCTCTTAGTCTTTTTTCCAGAGAAAGGAGCCCCAGCGTACTCAATCTTTCCTGATCGTTGCATCCTCTCAATTCTGGTAACATCCTCATAAATCTTTTCTGCACATTTTTGTAGTATGGAGACCAGATCTGCACATAATACTTTGTGTGGTCTAATCAAGGTTCTATATAAATATAACATTACCTCCCTGCTTTTGTATTCAATTCCCCATGAAATTAACCCAGCACTTTGTTTGCACTCTTTATGGCCTTATCAATTTGTGTTGCTGTTTTTAGCAATTTATATATCTGTATTCCCAGATCTCTTTGCTCCTCCACTCCATATAGTTTTTTATCTTCCGAGGAATAAATTCGCTCCTTATTCTTCCTACCAAAGTGAACCATATAAAACTTTGCTATATTGAATTTTATTTCCTTTTATCTGTCCATTCTGCAAGCCTGTTTATATCCTCCTGTATTTTGGTGCAGTCATCCACATTATTAGCTATACTCCCCAATTTAGTATCATCTTCAAATTTTGACACCATGGGGGCGATTTTCCCACTGGAGGCAGGTAGGAGGCGGGTTTAAGTTTGGGTGGGTTCCAAACCCGCCTCCACTGATAGGGTTGGAAAAAATTGCGATTTCCCCCTGATTGGCCACTTGATTTCAGAGGTGTGGGTTGTCCTTGGTCAATTAGTGTTTTGGGACTGAAACTCGCCTCTGCTGACATCACTTTTCCAGCCTCATTTAATGGCTGCTTGCTGCCTTGGATCATTCCACTGGATTTCTGTCGAAGCTGCACCACCTGCAACATATTTTGAGAAACCACTATGTCCAATTCCAAGGCAAGGGCCTCCCCGAGGTTCTTGGATGAAGCACTGCAAATGTTGGTTGAGGGGGTGAGAGCTAGCAGGGAGGTGCTCTTCCCCTCATCTGGGAGGAAGAGGCCTCCCAAAGAAACCTCTGTGGGTACAGCTGGCAAGGGATATAATCTCCACATCTGTGTGCAGATTGGGTGAATGTTTATGTGTATTGATGACATGCCATCCCTGTTGCAAAGCATTTAAATGATTTGATGGCAAAATGTTGGCATGATGCCATCTGTTCTTTCGCCTTAGGCAGCTCCACATTGCAGGCTCCGCGACACTTGCATTGTCAGGTTGGTGGCCACAGTGAAAGGAGGCCAGAGAGTCATGTCCATTGTCTATGGTGTCTTAAGATAGAGCCAAGGACATGTGCCAACATGGACAACCTATGCAAATCTGGCCAGGATAAGTGCATCCCTTGCATCACGGGCAGCCATGTGCTCGCGTGCTGCTGCTGCTGCTGGTCGATAGACTGGCGCTCGGTCCTCCTCCTGCTCCTCCTCCTCCTCCTGCTCCTCCTCCTCTTCAGCCTCCTCATCCTCATCCGAGGAGGCCTGGAACTGAGCCACTTGCTCATCAGGAAGCTGCAAGCCACGACGCTGTGCTATGTTGTGCAGTGCACAGCAGACCACGACCATTCTGGAGACCCTGTCTGCTGAATACTGCAGGGCTCCACCTGACCAGTCAAGGCATCGGAAGCGCATCTTCAGCAACCCAATGGTTTGCTCGATGATGGACCTGGTCGAAATGTGGCTGGCATTGTAGCGCTCTTCCGCCTCGTTAGCTGGCCTGATTGGCGTCATTAGCCACTTCTTCAGGGGGTAGCCTTTGTCACCAAGGAGCCATCCGTTAAGTTGGTTTGGCGGATTGAAAAGCGGAGGAACACTAGAATTCCGCAGGATGAAAGAGTCATGGCAACTACCACAGAACTTGGCACAAACATGCAAAATCTCCTTGTGGTTACACACCAGCTGTACATTGAGGGAGTGGAAGCCCTTGCTCTGGGTTGTGATGAGGTGCCCTAAGGACCACATGTGTGCAGTCTATGACGCCCTGCACCATTGGCAAGCCTGCCATATTTGCAAAGCCAAGTTATACTTGCTTGATCCCTTCAGAAATGGATGTAATTGTGTGCCTTTGCGAAAAGGGCATCGGTAACCTGCGTGATGCAACAGTGGGCGGCTGACTGGGTGATGTCGCTGATGTTTGCTGATGATCCCTGGAAGGCGCCTGAGGCAAAAAAGTTGAGTGCGGTGGTGACTTTGACAGCCACTGGTAATGGGTGTCCACCCGTTCCTCTGGGCTTCAAGTCTTGGTTCAGCAGTGCGCAGATGTCTCGGACAACCTCTCGCGAAAGTCTCAGCCTCCTTTGGCACTGCTGCTCACTCATGTTAAGGTAGCTCATCTTCTGTCTGTAAACCCTCTGTTGGGGGTAGCTCCTGCGGCGAGGTGCCTCAATGCGCTGGCACCTTCTGCCCTGTGCAGCATCAGGTGTCTGAGCAGGAGGTTGGGGCTCCTGCTGCTGAGCTGCCTGGTGCTGCTGCTGCCGTGGTTGCTCCTCATCCAAATCTGAGCTCCATGGTGAAAGGAAATGAATGGTTCCCATGCTGCTTGAAGATGCCTCCATTGGGGAAGCGCTCATTCCAAATGGGGAGAGGGTCTTCCAAGGAGGTCCCACAGTTGATACATAGAAGCTGCAGCACCTCCAACTTTGGCAGGCCTGCTAAAAGTGCTGAAAGACCATTTAAACCAAAGTTCTGCCACCTGCAACTAATCCCTGATGAAAGCTCCGTTATAATGGTGGAGCTGCAGCTGTGAGGAGGCCACCCACTTGTCAACCTGCCAAGTTTAGCTGGAGTGATTTAGGAGGGTCGTGGAACATGCTGAAAATGTGGAAAAATAACAAGGGCTTCTCAAAATAGGATTAGAGAGGCCCTTAACGACCACTTAAGGCTCTTAACAACCTCTCTGGCCTGCTGGAGGCGGGACCATTTCACACCCAGCAAAACCAACCTCCGGCAAAATTGCACGGAGGCGGGTTGGAGGCAGGTTCCGAAGCCGCACACTTTTTTTCCGATTTTCCCGCCTTTCCTGCCTCCAAACCAGCCTCCTTGGGGCTGGGAAAATCGCTCCCAATACTTCCAATTCCTGAGTCCAAATCAATTATGTATCCAAAGTGGTCCCAGCATAAAACTCTGTGGGACAACACTTATGCTTTCTGCCACTCTTAGAAACTTTCTTTAACTCCTACCCTCTGTTTTCTATTTTGTAGGCATCTTTCAATCAAATCTGCTGCCTGGCCTCTGACTCCACGGGCTCGAATTTCACAGGGCCATGGAGGCGGGAATGAAGGCGTGTGGTGTTAAAATTGCAAAAAGTGGCAGGTGGGCCCAACCCCGCCTCCATCCTGCCTCCAAGCAATTTTCAATAAATCGTGCTTACTGCTCCCGTCTCCGTCCCGCCTCCAAGAGGCAGGATAAGCCCTTAAGGCCCTTAACAAGCACTAAATTGCCTCTATTATCCCGTTTTGAAAGGCCTTGGTGATTTTAACCCTTTTCCGACATGAAGCATGCCTGCTCTGAAACACGACGGTGAAACCTGGCAGGAGCACAATTGGATTGCTGACTACTAGCTGCAGCTCCACCATTAAATAGGATATTTGATCAGCCATCATTTGCAGGTGGCAGGACTTTGTTGTCTCAGGTCTGGGGGAACTTTTAGAAGGCATAACCACAGCTGTGGAAGTCTGGAGCCTGACACCCATCTCCAGTGTGACCTCCTGGGAAACCACTCTCGCCACCTTCACTGAGCACTTCCTCAACTGAGGCATATACCAAGTAATCCTAAGCCCTCAATGTGGAAGTCCCATTAGCAAAATGACACCTGCCACAGCTGCAGCAGTAGCCTATCAGATTTTTTATTTACAGTAACCATCTGATGGCTTTTTAACATTAAACATCAACTTTCACCCAAGTGACTAACCTTGTGACTATTTGTGCAGTATCTTTCTCTTACGTGTGCTCCTACGTGGTGCTTCCCCTGTGGCTTCAGCAGATGTGGAGGCCACTTGCTCACTTTCTTGCTGCTCCGGTCTTGACACCTTTGGCGGGAGTCCTCTGGGGTTGTGAACCTGTGAGGGCTCGCCAACAGTCTGCTGCTCCTGAGGCTGTGCAGGGGTTGAGACACCGATCTCAGTTGGGTGGGGACTCTGGTGGGGCTCTGACCGAGGGCTCTGCAGTGGCATGGAAGTATGAGCGCTTGGAGAGGAGCCCCTACTTCCTTGATGTCTGCCACCAACTTCCCTCTCATGGGTCAGGTCTCCCTCAGCGCTTGCAAGTGGCTTGAGAGCACCTTGCTGTATATCAGGAGGGCCATGGGGACCCGTATCTGCACTGGCAGTCCTGCTCAGAAAGACTTCCATGAAGGCCTGGTTTCTCTGTTCAATAGATGACCATTGCTCCTCCAGAGATGTCAATCTATTCAGAACACTCACCATGTTTTCTGCACTCTGGCGACTTATCACCTCCATGGAGGTTGCCATCCTTCCCATGGTGATGCGTTCATGCACCAATGACTCCACAAAGGCTCTGCTCATGTTCGCAATGGACTCCTCCATTCGCTCCACACTCACAGCGACCCTGGAGACAAAACCTGTCAGAGACTCCTGCATCTGTTCCTGGAGTTCCAGCGCCGCTGATTTTGTGGATGGACCCAGAGGCAGAGGGTCGACATACAGCTGAGCCGAGCTGGCAGAGTCCTGCGTCCTCCGACGAGGACTCTCCATTGCTGTCCCTGTCTCCACCATCTGCTGATGCTCACTTGTGAGCTGTGACACACCAGGTGACAACACTACTCTATTTCGAGAAGGTCCCACCAAGGTGTGAGTGTCTGCGCTGGTGCTGGGTGCGCTGAACTCTGCTGACGCTGCACCCTCAGAGGTTGCAGCTTCCTCTGAGGAGTCTGGAGGCTCAGGCTCTTCCTCCTGGCTAGTGGGGACAGGTGCTTGCGATGGTCCTGTGGGGGAGTAAAGGAAAAAGTCAGAGATGTGATGCCAAGGTTACATGCACATTGCATATTGCAGATGATCATAAGTCCATCTGTTAGAGCTTCAGAATCATTATCAGTGACTCATGCAATGTCAATGAGAGAGATGGAAAACTATTCTGTCACCAGCTTGCTGTGATGTAGCCATCTGTCCATCCCCCACTTGCGCATTGTCCACCACTCCCACGATCTCCAGGACCGCATTCTCCCAGGGGGTGAGCTGGGCTACTGAGGGTGGTCCTCCTCCTGTCCTCGCTCGTTCCCTCTTATTGTGAGCTCTCTTTTCCTGCAATGAGGGAGACAAGTGGAGTTTGAATGAGAATGAAGGAGTGAATGTAGAGAATCCATAGCATAGATGCTTAGAAGGAGACAAAGATGGAGTGAGGTGGCAAGACCAAGGGCCCTCCCTGTGTGTTGTAAGTTGTTTTCATAGCATCACAGTGATAGGGAGTGTGAGGGCTGCATAGTCGAATAGTTAGGTGAATGTGACCATAGAGAGGGAATGGGTAAGGGTGCATGGATGTCAGTGTCAAGTGGGATGTGGAGGAAGAGATTGCTAAAGCTGAGTGCTGGTGAGGAGAGGCAATGGGGATCAGATTGAGGATCAAATTCATACTCACTTTTCCAATGCGCAGAAGGTCGTGAAACCTCTTCCTGCACTGAAGCCAGGTTCTGCGGGCTATCGACAAAGAGTTGACCTCCTGGGCCACCTGGATCCACACAGCCTTGGTCTGCTGGGGAGGCTTCTTCCTCCCTGAAGAAAGGAAGAGCACCTCTTTATTGGCTCTTGCTCCCTCCACTAAAGCTTGCAGGGCAACATCATCAAACCTGGGAGCAGACCTAGGTCTCTCGCTGGTCATTCTGCCTCCAGGTCCCTCTAACATGAAAGGCCAAAAGGTTGGCAGTCTGCAGAAGAAGCAAGGCTTGTTGCAGACCTTAAATGCAGCAGCAATGATGACGTCATCGGAGGCGAGTTTCAGACTGAAAAAACGAATTGGGCCATGGGTTCCCACATGCTGGAACTCAATTGCCCACTTAAGTTAAAATCGCATCATTCTCCCAAATCGATTTAGAATCAGGTGGCTAACATGAAAAGCGGATTACACGACCCCAGCCCGCCCCAGTAACAAAATCGAGCCCCACATGTCTCCTTCTTTGTCACGAGTCTCTTATGTGACACTTTACTGAGGGCTTTCTGAAAGTCTATGTATATCACATCCACTACATTGCCCTTGTCTACTCTTTTTGTTACATCGTCAAAGAATTCAGTAAGGTTGGCTAAACTTACTTTTAGAAATTCATGCTTTTTTTTATTATGTTCTCTATCTCTAGATATTTTATCTGATCTTTTAGCAAAGATTCTACTATCTGTCCTACCACTGACATTAAGCTAACAGGTCTATATTTCCCTGGATTAGTTCCATCTCCCTTTTTGAAGATAGGAATACATTTGCTGTCTGCCAGTTCTCTGGCACTATTCCTTTTTCTATTGGGGTATGGGGAGAAAGCAGGGACTGGGTACTGAATTTGGATGATCAGCCATGATCGCATTGAATGGCAGAGCAGGCTCGAGGGGCCGAATGGCCTACTCCTGCTCCTACCTTCTATGTTTCTATTGATTTTTTATATATGGATACCAGTGCCTCTGATATCCCTTCCCTAGTTTCTTTGAGTATCTATGGGATGCAATCCATCTGAACCTGAGGCGTTGTCCTCCTTAGGTATGGCTAGTTTGTTAACTCCTTTCTTTCCATCTTAACCATTATAATATCCTTCTTGACATCTACTATTGTCATTTCCTCTTTGTTAGCCACTTCAATGAAAACTAAGGCAAAGCATCTATTCAGTTTCCCTACCATTTCAGTATCATCTCCTGTGAGCGTTGTCTTGCTTATCCCTTTGTGACCATATCCCTATCTCAATTCTCCTTCTGTTACTTATGTACTTGTAGAATACGTTACTTTATTTTATATATTGTTTGATATTTTCATTTCTTATTTCCTGTTTGCCTTCCTAATTGTCATCCTATTGCTGTTCAGGCCTGATCTGACATGCCTCCTCCATGCTCAACATTGCTCTGATCTGCTTAACATATTTGTACTGAGTTTCTCTGCATTTAAGCCTGTACTTTATTTTTTTTTAACTGTGCTCAGGTTCAGTTAATCCAGCTGACCAGCTGGAGTTCCATCCCATTGGTCATAAGCCAGTCTTCAGCAAATAATGTTTGTGGTACATATTTTTGATAAACTCCCAAATCTTTTACCAACATATTATTAAATGCCTATTGTTCACTTCACTTGAAATAAGTAAAAACTAGAAACAGAATTTCACAACTTGCCCATTATCTTGTACTATGCAGGAAGTTCTTGTTTATGATTTTAAGCTGATTATTTATGTTAAAGATGTGTTCATTTAAACAGAGTATTGTTTCAAAAGTGAACATTTGGCTAACCTGGGACCTAGTTTTGTCTGCAATCAAGCTTTGCAACATTTGAAAAATTATTGCCACCTTGCTAATCAAACTTTTGCTCCAATTTGTGCTTTACCAGCTCATCAACATATGCCCTGACATATAATTACTAGCCTTGTAAGGGTTATAATTTTTTTTTTAAATCACTCTCAGGGGTGGCCATAATGTAAGACTGACACTAAGGGAACACCAGAAGGCCCTCAGTTTCCATAGCAACTGTACCAGTTATAAAGCCCGAATCCAGTAAAACTAAAAATATCTAGATTTTCAAACAGAGCTAGAATGAGGTCATGATTGCTGTTGTGCTACTTGCATTTATCATTAATGGTCTGACTGCACCTTGTGATAAATGTATTACAGCTGTGATTAAAAGCCTCGTCAGTTCCAGAAGCAACACCCTGATTTAAGCTGTTATGGGTTACAAGAACATTCCAAATACCCGGCACTGAAAACCTACTAGTTTTCAACAAAATATACAGTAACATTTCATTTAAAGCTACTATCAAAACAATACAGTGCCTCTTTTTTTTCAAGCTGTATTGGCAGACCAGCGTTTTGCCTTTTTTTTCTTCCCTGTCTCTCATATTTGAGGTCCTAGGCTGCCACTCACTATCCCACCTGAGAGAACAAGTGGGCAATCCGGTTCCAGACCCCTCTGTCTATTCTGCTGTTCAGTTAACTGCATAAGAGCAGCCTCAGGGTGACTCACTTGGTGATTAACCCTCCCTAATGGTGAAAGGTACTAGCCTCTACTTAGCACCTGCCCTCAAAGGCAAGATTAGGAGCTCGCATTGAGATCAGACAAGAGTACCACTTCGCTCCAACACTATGCAATCCAGTACAGTATTTCACTAACTATCTACTCTGACCTTCCTTTAATAGTCCAGATTCTATAATTTGAAAGTGTTTTCAGAACATAAATTATAAACACAGTTAAACATATGGAGGATACCGAAGTCAGATACCGAATGCCCTTTTTAATCCTGCTTTTAAATCTAACTTGTGTTACTCACAAGCAATCATGTTGCTGTGAGTTATTGAGGTGTCTTTACCTGTGGAATAAAAATCATATTACACAAACTCTCTATGTTGTATTTTGTTTTTACAACACTTATCGCAAACATAAAGTGCAAATGTGAATGTTTTAAGTGAAATGTACTGCTTGACTTCTTGGGCCAGGTTTCCTGCCTCTGTACTTTCCAGCCTGCAATTTTCTGCCAATTTAAACGAATGGGTGGAAAATTACCAGCGAGCGATCACAGAAGCGGAAAATATGTGACATTTGGTTGTGCCATGCTGATAACCCTTCAATAGTCTAGTGCTTGGGAGTTTTTTTGCCAAACTGAAGTCCTTTGTTTTCTTCACCATCTCTTGTGGATTGGACAGCAGGCAGCTATTCTTTATTTCTCGAGCTCCGGAGCAGTGTCACAAAGTTTCCTAATATAAAGAAAATAAATGTCATTTTACATATTTATAAAATGATAAAAATTTATTCTTGTAACTTATGGGCTATGTTATTTGTGCTATATAAATGAATATGAAAACCTGGCATAGACAATCAGCCTAGGTCTTCATCTCCGTGGTACTGCCAGTGGAAGGGCAGCAGAGTGGGACATCTGTCCATTGCATGGTTGCACCCTTGACCCCAGCTGATTTTCCGGGGTTGGGGGTTATTTAAATAATTTTAACAGGCTCACGAACCTCTGCCCACCCGGGAGCTGCCCTGACTGCCTGCCTCAGAGCAGCGTGGCTGATAGCCTCTGTGCTGCCGTTTGAAGAAAAAGACATTTGCAAAATATTTTAAATCTAAGCCTAAGGCCTAGAAATTCGGTTGGTAGCGCCAGCGATTAGCGCCTAAAGAGCCCGAGAATTGGGGCGTTACCCAATGTTCGGGCGGGCGCAATGAAGATAGCGACACCTCCCATATTGACTATACATTTAACGCCTGCACTAAGTGTTAGCGCGCGCCCGCGTGCGCAGGCAGATCATGACGTCATTTCAGTGTGCAACGCCTTTTAGGTGCCCCTGACCGGATATTCGGTGGCGCCCGGAACCTTTGCGTCTAGCGCTATTAGTGACAGTTCGATGGAACGTTACCATGCCCTTCTCGGAGTCGGGGGCGCTATTTAAAGGGGACAGCTCTAGTATAAAAGCTGCAGCCACTTGGCCTGTTCATTGTGATCGTTGCTGGAGAGAGTTGGTGAGCTACTGTGGAGCAGATTTTTTTGAATTTAGCCTTAGAATACTTGGGACCTTCAAACCTGTCCGGAGCAGTTGGAGCACTACACCTAACAGCGTTTTGACCGACTGGCATTGGAATGGGAGCTGCTTTGGAGGGCCACGTCCTCATGGCCGGACACTGTGAAGGGGCAGAGAGACGGCGGGAGAGAGGGCCGGGATTGGCCAGAAGGAGGAGGGACAATGGAGGTCGGCCAATCCGAGGGTACGCTGTGAGGGTATTCAGGCAGCAGGTGTCATACCTTGACATGTCGGAGGAGCAGTGTGTTCGAAGGCTCCGATTCGGTAAGGAGGTTGTATCTGAGCTGTGCCACCTGCTTGCTGAGGATCTGCAGCTGCATCTACGGTGCAGGACCTCTCTGTCGGTGGCCGTTAAAGTGACTGTTGCCCTCAATTTCTATGCCAGCGGATCCTTTCAGTCAGCCACTGGGGACATTGCGAATATCTCTCAGTTTGCAGTCCATTGTTGCATCCGGCAAGTGACAGATGCCCTTTATAGAAGAAGGCGTCAATTCATCACCTTCCCTCTGACCCCGGAGAAGCAGGCGGAGCGCGCGCAGGGCTTCTCTGCCATTGCGGACTTCCCCATGGTGCAGGGGGCGATTGATTGCACACACGTGGCTTTGCGGGCGCCATTACTGAATGCTGAGGACCTCCGCAACCGCAAGGGGTTCCACTCCCTCAATGTGCAGCTGGTCTGTGACCACCGCCAAATGATCATGGCAGTCAACGCCCAATTCCCAGGGAGCAGCCACGATGCCTTCATCCTGCGGCAGACCTCAGTTTGTGACCTTTTTGAGGGGTCGGCTCGCCCACGAGGCTGGCTTCTTGAGGACAAGGGCTATCCTCTCTGCCCATGGCTCATGACACCACTCCGCTTGGCCGCCACCCCAGCAGAAGAGCTGTACAACAGCAGCCATCAGGCAACCAGGAACATTGTCGAGCACACTATTGGTGTGCTCAAACAGCGCTTCCGCTGTCTAGACCATTCGGGGGGAGCCCAGCAGTACTCGCCGGAGCAAGTGGGTCACATCGTCATTGTCTGCTGCATGCTCCACAACTTGGCGATTCGACGCACCCAGCTAATGCCAGCTGTCCCTCAAGGTCGAGCAGAGCAGGCGGACGAGGAGGAGGAGGAGGAGGACGAGCAGGTGGACGAGGAGGAGGAGGAGGAGCATGCAGATGAGGAGGAGGAGGAGGAGGAGGAGGAAGATGGGAGGGCTCCTGAAAGTGGAAGGGCCATCCGTCAGAGGCTCATCAGGACTCGGTTCGAGGCACCTCTGGCGGAATGATGGGTGTCATTCGTCCTGCGCACTTCGGATCTTTCAAAGCCTCTGAAGGCCAGCATGACTGTAAATAGTAACATGTAACATTGTAAATTAAAACTTTTCTTTATTGTCAAACAAGTCCTTCCTTCCAGCATAACAGCGTCATGTCAACAGAAACCATAACTAACAAAATAACAGTTAACTCTTCGGCAAAGCCGCAAAACTAAACAAACCATTTCCAACAATCACAACAGGTGAGGGAGTCCTTGAATTTGGCCAAAGAAACATCTCAGCATCTCCCGCTAGTGCTGGCCCCTTGATGGAGAACTGTTGAGTCTGTGTTTTCTAAATGTAGTTATGCTGAATAACTGGACACAGACAACAGAATACTTAAACAGGTCTTTAGTAATTGAGGGTCAGGGCTGAACTGAAATACAAACTGCTCCACAGGGTTTATATACCGGTGTGGTCACCACCGGTACTACAATATACAGGAGCCATCAGAAAGTAGTTCATCACCTTAAGGTAGTCTCTTAAGGTGGTACAGGTTACATACACTACAATTCCTCCCCTTTTAGCTTAACAGTGTACACCCCAATTTAAACATAACATGGATAACATATATACAACTTTCATACAAAACTGTTCAAAGATTCAGTCTCTGAGGAGGCCTCCTGATCCAGGCCGGATAACGCCTTTCAGGGGTCTCTGGTTCTCGTTGCTGGGGTGACTCATCCATTTGATCTCTTATGGATTGAACAGCATCATGTACGTTCGAGTCTGAGGTAGATGCTACAGGCTCAATAACCTCTTCAACTGGTGTCTCTGCCGTAGACATGGGGTCGACCCTTGTTCTCGATTCCACAAGTTGGTCAGCATGACGTCGTATTACGTTCTCACCAACGTCTACCGTGTACATCAAGGGTCCTTGTCGGGCACGAATTGTTCCGGATTGCCATTTATCATTCCTATAGTCCCTGGCCAACACTGGTTGTCCTATTTCGAAACTCCGAGTGCCCTTGTTATTTATGTGCTGGAATTGTTTGTTTTCGACTTCCCTACGCACATTGGGTTTTAACAAATCCAATCGGGACCGCAACCTCATGTTATAGAACATTATGGCAGGGCTTTGATTTGTCACTGCATGCGTGGCGTTTCGATGTGCCATCAGGAAATTGTCCACCTTGTGTTGTAGTGGAATATGGTCTTCGCTTTTATCGCCTTTTTGAACGTTTGTACAAATCTCTCGGCCAACCCATTTGTAGCCGGATGATATGGGGCAGATGTATAGTGTTTCACCCCATTCTTCTTCATGAATTTCTGGAATTCTTCTGACACGAACTGTGGTCCGTTGTCTGAACATATTTGTTCCGGCAGCCCATTCCTTGCAAATATGGTTCTTAGAATTGCGATCGTCTTTTCAGAGGTAGTGGTCGACATCGTAATCACTTCTGGCCATTTAGAATGTGCGTCTACCGCTATCAAAAACATGGAATCCATGAATGGACCTGCAAAGTCGATATGCACACGTTGCCATGGGGTTGAAGGCCATTCCCACGGATGCAGCGGTGCAATTGGAGGTGCATTTTGAACTTTTTGGCACCCTGAGCAGCTTTTAGTCAGATCCTCTATTTGTTTGTCGATACCTGGCCACCACACATAAGCCCTAGCAAGGCCTTTCATCTTGACTCCCCCCAGATGACCTTCATGCAGTTCCTTCAGAACTCTCTCCCTTAATTTAGGAGGAATAATCACCCTTGTTCCATACATCAATGTTCCTTGACAGACGGACAGCTGCTCTCGTCTGGCTGAGACTGCCGGTAACAGTGGTTCGCCATGTGTTGGCCATCCCTTCACTGTCAAATCGTAGACCCGAGACAGTGTCGGGTCGTTTCTGGTCTCTCAATACTCACATTGGTGACTGGTAAGCATTCGATGATGGTCGAGTGAAATATCTCGACAGGGTCAACTGCCGGTGCCTCTTCCGCTGTAGGTAGTGGCAGGCGCGACAGCCCATCAGCATTACCATGTTGCTTTGTACCTTTGAATTCGATATCATATTGATGTGCCCCTAGGAAAAGGGACCATCTCTGAAGCCTCTGCGCCGTCATAACCGGAACACCCTTCTTAGGGTTAAAGATGGAAACCAACGGCTGGTGATCTGTCAGCAGCGTAAACCTTTGGCCTTGCAGGTAATGGTTAAATTTCTTAACTCCCCACACGAGGCTGAGAGCCTCCCTATCTATCTGAGCATAGTTGCGCTCAGCGGAGGTCAATGATCTGGATGCGAACGCGACTGGCCTTTCCAAGCCATTTGGCAACTTATGTGAGAGCACTGCCCCGATACCATATGGAGAAGCATCACAAGCTAAACGAATAGGCAGCGTTGGGTTAAAGTGAGCCAACACTTCCTTAGAGGTGATCAGTGCCTTGCTTTTTTGAAAAGCCCGCTTACAGTCCTCGCTCCACTTCCATGGTACTCCCATTTGCAAAAGAGTGTTCAGCGGGTGTAACACCGTGGATAAATTTGGAAGAAACTTGTGGTAATAGTTAATCAACCCAAGGAACGACCTCAACTGGGATACATTTTCCGGAGCGGGAGCTTTCACAACAGCTTCGATCTTGTCAGGTGACTTATGAAGCCCCTCCTGGTCAATGACGTGACCGCAGTACGAGATTCGCTTCTGAAAGAACTCACATTTCTGGCGATTAACTCTGAGTCCATAGTCTTTCAATCTGGTGAGCACCTGCTCCAAATTCGTGAGATGTTCCTTATCATCATCTCCTGTAATCAGAATGTCATCCAGGTAGCATTGTGTGCCTGGAATTCCCTGTAATACCTGCTCCATGGCCCTTTGCCAAATCGCTGGAGCCGATGCCACTCCAAAAACCAGTCTATTATACCGATATAAGTCCTTATGTGTGTTGATCGTGAGATACTGGCGTGACGCTTCATCAACTTCCATCTGTAAGTACGCCTGCGCCAGGTCTATCTTGGTGAAGTGTTTCCCGCCAGACAGCGAAGCGAAGATATCCTCAATCTGCGGAAGCGGATATTGCACCGCGTGACGAACCGGATTAACAGTGATCTTGAAATCGCCACAGATGCGAACCTTCCCAGGTTCCCCCGGCTTGTTGCTCAATGAACGCTTCATGACGGGAACAATGGGCGTGGCCCATTCGCTCCAGTCCACCTTTGACAGTACTCCTGAACGTTCTAGCCCTTCCAGCTCTGCTTCCACAGCAGGTCGTATCGCATAAGGTACCGGTCTGGCTTTGAAAAATTTTGGGTTTGCATGTTCTTCAACCTTGATGTTTGCCGTAATTCCTTTCAGTGTTCCCAGTCCCTGTTGGAACACCTCCTTAGCATTGTCCAATATTTTGGACAGTCGTTTAGGTTTGACATCGTCCTCTTTACAGGAATCTACAGTTAGTGCTTGTAAGGAATGCCAGTCCATATTTATTCTCCGGATCCATTCCCGTCCCAGTAGTGGTGGACCTCCCTCAGGTAACACATACAAGTCCATTCCCTGACTTTCTTTACCATTGTAGACCACCTTTACCTTTATCTTTCCGATGGGGTATACTCTTTGCCCCGTGTATGTTTTCAATACAATCTCCGTATCCCTCAGGGGAATGTGTGAGAATAACCTTTTGTACTCTTGCTTATTCATGACCGTCAATGCCGATCCAGTGTCCAATTCCATCTTCACTTGGACTCCTGCTATCCGAAGCATGACCCAGATAGTTTGGTGGTCTGCTGTGTTACCCACATTATGTATTTTTAGACAACCCAGTTCCTTACTGCTGGAGTCTGAATCCGTCTTTTGTTCATCCGAACTGTTCTCTGTCACCTTGTGTACTTTCTTGTACTTCTCCTGCGGCGACTTTTTGTTGCTGGTCTTCTTTCCTGACCGGCATACTTTCGCTATGTGACCAAGTCTGCCACATTTCCTGCATTCTTTATCTTTGAACCAGCACTGGTTCTGATCATGCGTTGTCCTTCCGCAACGATAACACTTTGCTGCACCCAATGCCATTTCATTGGTGCTGAATTCCGATGGCCTTTGCTGCATTTCCGCAGTGCCTCGTGCTGCTGCCTCGTGCGATGCTGCAATGCTGAAAGCTTTGTCCAGCGTAAGATCCTTTTCCTCTAGCAGTCGCTTCTGGGTTCCTTCCTTTAGTAGCCCACACACAAACTTATCTATCAGAGCGTCTGCTAGTCCTGTACCGAACTGACAGTACTTTGATAACTTGCGCAGTTCGATTAAGAATTCAGCGTTGCTTTCCTCTTTAAGCTGAATTCTTTTGTAAAATTTAAATCGTTCCGCTATCAGCAGCGGCGTGGGGTTTAAATGCTCTTGCAGGATAGTAACAATCTCAGCGAAACTCTTTCCTACTGGTTTATCTGGTGTTACAAGGTGCCTTAATAACCCGTACGTCTTCGCACCCATCGAGTTTAATATGGTCAGTGCTTTCTTATCCGCCGGTACCTCATTCGCTGTACAGTAAACTTCAACGCGTTCCACATAAGTGGCCCAATCTTCTACATCGCTATCAAAAGCAGTGATGTTACCCGTTTTTGGCATCTTGTTGAGTTTCCTTTATTTTATTTATTTTTCCAAAATGGCGGCTTCCCGCGCTTGGCGGCTTTTCCCGTGCTTATCTTCTTCCCCCGCCGACTAAAATGGCGATTACCGCGCTGTTGCCGTTCTCGCCTCCCAGCGGTCCTTATTTCCCCCGACGCTGCTGCTCTTGTTCCCCGCCGCTCCCGCGGTCCTCGTGGACATTAACGCTTTTCTGGCTGCTGCGCGTCTCTGCCCGATTGCAGTCCAGCCCTTTTCACCGGCTGCGGTCGTGTTCTCCGCCCTTTTCTTCGGTTTCCCTCCCCTTCTCCCACTGACAACTCGGCCGACTTTCTCTCCGTGTCGCTAGATCGGGCTTACCCGCCGCTGTCGTAGAAGGGATGATCACTGCCTGTTGCTGATGGTGGACTTCGTGGCCAGCAAATCCAAACCGGGTTCGCGATGCCTCCCGTGCGATGCGGTGCTCAGCAGGATGATGAGGGCAGATGCCCCTTTTCGATGCCCGTTCTGAGGACGAAGCTTCCTTGGATGCAAAACTGCCGCTAGGTATGATCAGACTCGTCGCCACTGTTGAGTCTATATTTTCTAAATGTAGTTATGCTGAATAACTGGACACAGACAACAGAATACTTAAACAGGTCTTTAGTAATTGAGGGTCAGGGCTGAACTGAAATGCAAACTGCTCCACAGGGTTTATATACCGGTGTGGTCACCACCAGTACTACAATATACAGGAGCCATCAGAAAGTAGTTCATCACCTTAAGGTAGTCTCTTAAGGTGGTACAGGTTACATACACTACAAGAACGACTTCTCTTTCGCGGTCGGCCCCTTCCCTCCCTGCTGCTCCTACGTAATTGAACCCCAGTGGCGGGGTCAAGGCTGGGGGACGCCTGCTGACTGCGTGGAAGCGCAGAAGCCCCTGAGGGACGGCCTGGCCGACCTCTGGTCTTGGAGGGTGCGGACACAGGCTGCTTGATCTGAGCATGGCTGGAAGCAGTGTGCCCTGCAGGTGGTGGCAGCTGCACTGCAGACGTACCAGCGGTGGCATGAGCAATGGTCACCTGCCGAGAGAGGACACCTGCACCATGGTCGGACGACACACTGGCTCTCTGAGGGGACCGGTTCAGCTCATCCGCCACAATCGACTGCTCCACTGATTCCTGGCCTTGTATGGTACTGGAAGGGCCTGGGGTGATCCTAGCTGATGCAGATAGGGTGGCTGCAGTGAGAGTTCGCGTTGCCTAAATCTGGGTGTGGACGAGGCCAGCAAGTGACTGCGTGGCAGCAGTGAGGACCTGTGTGGCAGGTGCCAGTGCTTCGGAGAAGCCCTGGACAGTTCTTTCCATTGCTTCGGACAAGGCCGGAGCAGTCCGTTCCACTGCCTCGGACAAGCCCTGGACAGACCTTTCCAGGGATTGTCCGAAGCTCTGAACAGTCCTTTCCATAGCAGCCTTGAAGCCCTGGACAGTCCTCTCCATTGCTGCCCCAAAGCCCTGGACAGTCCTCTCCATTGCTGCTCCAAAGTCCAACACACTCTTTGCCAGTGTTTCTATCAACTGAGGCATCCTACCCACTGCAGCCATCAGCTCAGTGTGCCTGAGCCGGGCCTGAGTGCTCATTTCAGCCAGGCTATGCACCTCCTCTGCACTTTGCCCTCCGGGGAGCCGGTGGCCGAACTTGCCTACCCCCCTCGCGTTGCTGCAGGCCGCTTGTTCCGGCAACTGGCTCATCATCAGAGCCCCCCCTCCCCTCCAGGGAACTACTATCCCCAGTCTGCAGATGTGTAGGCTCCCCTGAGGTTGGAACGGATGCTCCGGCTTCCTCCTGATCCTCGCCTCCGGAGGCACTGGCACTGGCAGCTTCAGGGCGCAGATCCCGAGTTGGTGATGCAGCATCTGAAAGCAGGGAGGTGGAAGAGTGGCTTTAGCAAAAGGACAGGTTGGCGGCAAGGCATGCCAGATTGCGGCAAGGCTCTGACATGGCTGCACACTGAGAAAGCATGCTGGCGGGGGGACCAAGTGGAAGGAGACAGCTGAAAAAGGTGAGAGCCTTACCCTCACTGTCGACAATGGGGTCGGCAGCTACAGTGGTAACAGGACCACTCAGACATCCTCCAAGAATCTGGTGCACTCTCTCCTCGAGATCCGTGAGAGTGACCACTTGTGGAGGTCCTCCACCGGTTCGAAGCTGGTCCTTGCGAATCGTCGTCAGCTTGGACTGCAGGGGAAAGAAGGGGAAGTTCTGTTACATGATGCCCTGAGTGATCATCTCATGCCCCCCATGGTGCAAGAGCCCTTACATGATGCCTTGAGAGATCATCTCATGCCCCCCATGGTGCAAAAGCCCTTACATGATGCCTTGAGAGATCATCTCATGCCTCCCATGGTGCAAGAGCCCTTACATGATGCCTTGAGTCAAATATCCATGTGTGTGCCCAGAAAGGGCCATGGGTGCTTACTGCCAGATGGCCATTGGGGCATCATGGCAACAGGGTGCGCGAAGTCAGGTGCAGATGGAGGGAATCAGAAGTTTGCATGAACAACACTCACCCTAACGACCCGAGTGAGGTCGTTGAATTTCTTCCTGCACTGAACAGGGCTCCTGGTCGCCATGCTGCTGGAGTTGACCCTCTGAGAAACATCCCTCCAAGCTCGGCGGTACTCCTTTTGATTCGACCTCCTGCCATTGTCAGGATACAGAACATCTCGACGGCGCTCCACTGCGGACACCAACTGGTCTAGAGCCTCAGTGCTGAAGCACTCTGCTCTCTGTCTCACCTTCTCCATCCTCACCAAGCTTGTTGCGCCAGAGAAGGGCGAGCGCCGATTCTGAGGCCTACAGGGTGTTGAGTGTAGCAGCTCAGGCTGACTGACCCACCCCTTTAAGAGCCGGCCAGCGCCTGGAAGTCTCGTGGTTTCCGATAATTGAGATCACCTGCGCTGCGCCCGTCCGCGCCGATATTGGGTAGCGCCGGAAGTTTTGCGCCTTAGGAGGCCCGTGCAACATCTGAATTCGCGCCTCAATCCCCTTTGGGGGCGATGCAACCCAATATCGCGCCAAGCGGCGATAAGTTTCGTCTGGCTATAAACTTTGCGCAGCGCCAGTTCTAACGCCTCAAGCGGGGCTATACCCAATTTCTAGGCCTAAGTATTTAATCACTGTTATTGATAGCATAGCCATTTTTGGCTATTCAAATTATAAAGGGCATCTCTGGACACTACAGTGAACAGGTGTCCCTTCCGTTGCAAGGTGCAAATTATGTAAAGTATTTCATACAATATGGGCTCGATTTTGCCAGGCCCGAGGAGGCAGGATTGGAGGCGTGTGAGGTGTTAAAATCGCAAAAACTGGCGGGCGGACCCGATCCCGCCTCCGAGCAATTTTCCCACATGCGAGTTTTCTGACCTCGTCTCCATCCCGCCTCCAAGAGGCGGGATAGGCCCTTAAGGCCCTTAACAACCGGTTAAGTGCCTCTGTAATCCCATTTTGAGAGGCCTTTCTGATTTTAATAGCTTACCCACGTGCTGCACGCCTCCTCTGAAACACACCAGTGAAACCTGGTGGCAGCACAAGTGGATTGCTTACTAACAGCTGCAGCTCCACCATTAAAAAGGAGTTTTCAGCAATCTTCATTTGAAGGTGGCAGAACTTTGTTGTCTCAGGTCTGGGGGAACTTTTAACAGGCCTACTCATTGTTGTGGAAGTTTGGAGCCTGACACCCATCTCCAGTGTGACCTCCTGGGAAACTCCTCTCCCCACCTTGAATGAGCGCTTCCTCAACTGAGGTATATACCAGAAGAATGGGAACCATTTATTTCCTTTCCTCCTGGACATCAGATTTGGACGAAGACCAGCCGTGGCAGCAGCAGAACCCTGAACAGCAGCACCGACTGCAGGAGCAACAGCAGGAGCTCCAAGCTGCTGCTCACCCACCTGAAGCTGCACAGGCCAGAAGGCGCCAGCGCGCGACCACATTGCTGCCCGGGTTGCAAGGGACGCACTCATCTTGGCCAGATTTGCTTAGCCTGCACAATCAAACACTTTTGCCTCGCACATTCTTATCAGACCATCGACAATGGCCAAGAACCTGCGGATTCCTATCACTCTGACCACCATACTGACAATTGCAAGTTGCCCTAAGCCCTCAATGTGGAAGTCCCATTTGCGAAATGACACATGCCACAACTGCAACAGTTTGCCATCAGAATTTTTTATGACAAGCAAGTGATGGCATTTTAAAAATAAACACAACATTACACCCAAGTGACTACCCTTGTGACTACTTGTGCATTATCTTCCTCTTACGCGTGCTCCTACGTGGTGCTTCCCCTGTGGCTTCAGCAGATGTGGAGGCCCCTTGCTCACTTTCTTGCTGCTCCTGTCTCGACACCTTTGGCGGGCGCCCTCTGGGGTTGCGAACCTGTGAGGGCATGTCAACAGTCTGCTACTCCTGCAGCTGTGCAATGGCTGAGATGCCGATCTCAGTTGGGTGGGGACTCTGGTGGGGCTCTGACCGAGGGCTCTGCAGTGGCATGGTCGTGTGAGTGCTTGGAGAGGAGCCCCCACTTCCTTGTTGTATGCCACCAACATCCCTCTCATGGGTCAGCCCCACTTCAGAGCTAGCACGTGGCTTGACAGCACCTTGCTGCACTTCAGGGGGGCCATGAGGACCCGTTTTTGTACTGGAAGTCCTACTCCCGAGGACTTGCATGTTCAATGGCTGACCATCGCTCCTCAAGAGATGTCAGTCTATTGTGAACAATGACCATGTTTTCACGACCCTGGCGACTGAGCTCCTCCATGGCCGTAGCCATTCTCTGCTCTATGGTAGCCATCCTTTCCACGGAGATTGCCATCATTTCCGTGGTGATGCGTTCATACGCCAACGCCTCCACAAAGGCTCTGCTCATGTTAGCGATGGACTTCTCCATTCGCTCCACACTCGCAGCGACCCTGGAGACAAAACCTGCCAGAGACTCCTGCACATGTTCCTGGAGTTCCAGCACCGCTGTCCTTCTGGATGGACCCGGAGGCACAGGGTCGACATGCAGCGGAGCCGAGCTGGGATTGACCTGCGCCCTCCAACTAGGACTCTCCACTGCTGTCCCTGTCTCCACCATCTGCTGATGCTCACTTGTGAGCTGTGATACACCAGGTGACAACTCTACTCTATGTCCCGAAGGTCCCACCGAGGTGTGAGTGTCTGCGCTGGTGCAGGGTGCGCTTAATTCTGCTGACGGAGCACCCTCAGAGGTTGCAGCTTCCTCTGAGGAGTCTGGAAGCTCAGGCTCTTCCTCCTGGACAGTGGGGACAGGGGCTCTCGATGGTCCTGTGGGGGAGTAAAGGAAAGAGTCAGAGATGTGAGGCCAAGGTTACATGCACATTGAATATTGCAGATGATCAAAAGTCAATCTGTTAGAGCATCAGAATCATTATCAGTGACTCATGCAATGTCAATGAGATGGAAAACTATTCTGTCACCAGCTTGCTGTGATGCACCCGTCTGTCCGTCCCTCACTTGCGCCTCATCCTCCAGTCCTACGATCTCCAGGACCACCTCCTCCCAGGGGGTGAGCAGGGCTACTGAGGGTGGCCCTCCTCCTGTCCTCGCTCTTTCCCTCTTATTGTGAGCTCTCTTTTCCTGCAATGAGGGAGACAAGTGGAGTTTGAGTGAGAATGAAGGAGTGAGTGTAGAGAATCCATATCATTGATGGTTAGAAAGAGACAAAGATGGAGTGAGGTGGCAAGACCAAGGGCCCTCCCTGTGTGTTGTAAGTTGTTTTCATAACATCACAGTGATAGTGAGTGTGAGGGCTGCATAGTCGAATAGTTAGGTGAATGTGACCATAGAGAGAGAGGGAATGGGTAAGGGTGCATGGATGTCAGTGTCAAGTGGGATGTGGAGGAAGAGATTGTCAAAGCTGAGTGCTGGTGAGGAGAGGCAATGGGGATCAGATTGAGGGTTATGGGAAAATCATACTCACTTTTCCAGTGCGTAGAAGGTCATGAAACCTCTTCCTGCACTGCAGTCAGGTTCTGTGGCACATAGACAAAGAGTTGGCCTCCTGGGCCACTTGCATCCACACAGCTTTCGTCTGCTGGGGAGGCTTCTTCCTCCCTGAGGAAGGGAAGAGCACCTCCTTATTTCCTCTTGCTCCCTCCACCAGAGCTTGCAGGGCGGCGTCATTGAACCTTGGTGCAGACTTTGGCCTACTGCTGGACATGTTGGCTGGAGGAATCTATCACACCAAAAGGCATAAGGTTTGCAGTCTGCAGAAGAAGCAAGGCTGCTTGCAAGCCTTAAATCCGCCAGCACTGATGATGTCATCGGAGGCGACTTTCAGGATGGAAAGACTAAGTGGGCCAGGGGTTCCCACACACTGGAAATCAATTGCCCTATTAGGTGAAAATCGCATATTTTTCCCACATCAAATTGGAGTCGGGTGGCTAACACAAAAAGCAGCTGACATGCCCCCAGCCCACCCCAATGGCAAAATTGAGCCCTGTGTGTACATTATTTGCTTTACATTTGAATACACCTGCCCCTACTTGGAAATGATATTCTACTCACGCGTCGCCTTTGGCAGGAAATCCAGCAAGTGGCTGGGGCAAGCAGAGAAAAGACGGTTTGGGTCCGAAGGAATGTTCCATTACATTCTGTTTTATACTGGCTCCCTGGCGTAACTCCAGCAGAAAATCTAGGCCATCATTTTGAAGCTGTAGTTTGTTTCTGAAATAGTCACTCCTGTTGCATATTTCCTGTTGCAATATTTCCCTTAATGCAACACTGGCTATATCAATTCGTATGTTGGCCCTTATGTATCACATATAAGAGAATTCCATTGTACAATCATAATGGCTCGGAATTTGCGGTCTGGGATGATGGCAAACTGGCAGTGTTTGCCGTCATTCTGCCTTTGAAACTGACTGCAACTTTAGGATTTGGCGCATGCGTAGGCACATGCAGAATATCTGAAACAGGAACTCAAACCGCCTCGAACCTGCACACTTCCTGTTTTAATGAAGGCGGAACGAGGGGTGGAGACAAATCTGCTTGCGGGCGGCAGGTTGGTCATTTAAATGTTATAATGAGACGGGCTGCCTTCATTTTAACAGTCATTCTACTTTTAACTCATGTTGGCTAATGCCTTTACAGCACTGTTTGTGCGTCAGGAGGAGCAGGAGTGCATCCTCCAGGCCCAACACGCTACCCAGTAAACCAAATCCATAGAGTGGGATCTGATTTATTAAAAAATGGCCCATCTAATAGAACATAATTCTAGGAATTCTTAAAGCTTCTCTGATTTCTCAGGATCTCAGTACATTGAAAGATGACATTCACAGAGTGATATAGTTCTTTGTGATATCAATATTACTAGTTTATAACTTGCAGCAGATCACAGGGTAATTGCTGACACACTGTTCATGTTCTTCTTCTTCTTAGGCAGTCCCTTGGAACCGAGGATGACTTGCTTCCACACTAAAAATGAGTTCGGAGGTGACTGATGAGTCCAATGCGGGACCTACAGTCTCTGTCACAGGTGGAACAGACGGTGGTTGAAGGGGCGGGCGGGTGGGGTGCTTGGGTTGATGTGCGCTCCTTCCGCTGTTTGCGCTTGGAAGGAAGGCACGGTCACTGATTGGTGTTTGCCAAGAGAGTTCCTCCAAGTCCTTCAATAATTTTTGCTGTTTTTACTTTGTAATAATCTTCATTTATAGGGCTTCTCCTTGGAGCTTGTGAACATCCATATCAGAGAGCAAGTGTGAGGCTGGTGTGTTGCTTCAGCCGGACCTTCCATTCAGCATGACCTCTTAACACAGATTTCTCTTTGCCATTCTCGTAGCCAGTAATCATAACTGAGTAGCCATAGAATTAGCTTCCCGTTTAACCCTTTCGTTCGAGTGTTGACCACATTTAAGTATTGCTCACTCCTTCCTTAGGAGTAGTACTGGTGTTGATTAGTATTGTTTTGTTTTATTATTCAAGACTATAGAACTAATTTATGAAATGCTATAGATTCCAAACAAGCTTGCATTTGCTTTATGAGAAGAATATGTAGAAGTGAAATCAATGCAAATTGCTTCACAGCTTGTGCATTAACCTTCTGCAGTATATCCAGAATTGAAGCTATAACCCCTCATTGTATAAGGTTTCAAAATAATAATTTTCATAATTGTACAATTGTTACCAGGGAACTTGCTTCATTGTGGCCTACTACTATTACTGCGACATCTTATCTGGGAAGATAGGGTTACAATTGGCCCTTTTGTGTATATTATACTTGCTACTAATGGTGCAATGATTATTGAAATAGTCAAATAGTTACTGAATGCCAAAACCCTTCACAATAATAAATACAGTGGCCTTGGAATTTCCCATGGATTCTCCTGATCTCCCACCTCAACTATGATGGGAGACTGGTGGAACTCTTTGGGGAATGGTATAAATGGCTGAAGTTACAGCAGGAGACCAGGAGAACCCCCTAGCAGTTTCAGTATCTACCACTTTATGATAAATGTAAGACATAGGCCCAGAAATTCTGTGGGGGTCCTGCTGGTCTTTGGTGGGAGATCGAGAGAACCCACATGGAATTTCAGGGCTATGCTGTACATCAGCAGTAAACTGCAAAAAATAGTATCTAATATCTCGATGATACCATCATATGACGTTACATAATTTTGTCGCGGGCATTACAGTACAGTGACAGTCCATAATGTGCGGCGTTCAGGCTGACACCAACTCGCTTCAGCTCTACTGACCGTGAAACTTGTCAGCGAAGTTTTCCATCACGATAGTTTCAATTTTTTTTTACACTGCTTTACTTTGCATATATTATATAGCTTGAAAATTACATCGTGATGTACTGCACGCTGATAGATGACATTCATAACCCACCCAAGCATTGCTCTCACAGTACACATTACCTGAAGTTGATAGGCTGCAGCCTAAGTATCTTCTTTGTCCTTCAGCTCAGGTTCTCCTCAGGTTTGTTTCTTTGCCTGCATAGCTGACGAGAAGATTTAAAATCATTTGTGCCAATCTCAAAGACGTCTTCCTGTGTTTTAGGTACTCGCTCTATATAACCCTTGCCCATGAGGGCTTCACCAGTTCTGTTCTTTCTGCCTCACTACAGTTGGTCCAAACATGCTACTTAGAGAATGATTCAATTCTTATTTCCTCAACACCATGCAAAGAAACAGCTTCCTAATATGGTAATCTCCTTTTCATAGTTTTCTTGTTTTAGTGGGTTTTTTTGTCTGTCTACAAGTAATGCATCGCCTTCTTACTAGTTTAGCTAAGAAACTGAAAAGGTTCCATTCATGTTGATGATGCTGTTGCAAGCTTCAGCTCTCATGATGAATGTCCTGTCTGGTTAGATGTTCACCGTCTTGATGATAAATATTACGTCTGTACTCGCTTCAAAAACAAAGACTTGGGACAGTCAACTGCTGCTTCACTCGTTGACTTACGAGTTTCAGCGAGAGGACCAATTTTCTGGCGCTGAGCTTTGAACATCAGCTCTTGGACTGGAATTGTCTATGAAATGTGCCAAAAGATTTGACAGAGTTATCAAAAAAGGATGAGAGAAAGGGTAACCATCCCCTAGGTGACACCTGTATTGTTTACAGGACTATGGAGAGCTCTTGCTCTCTAATTGTTGTTTTCGACTAATCCTTGGGCAATTTCAATTTATCTTGGCACCTGATCGTCTAGGATGGCTCCTTAGAAATTTGACACATAAATTGATTTCTACACAACCAACATCAGAATCAAACTTTGGTGTTAACATCCTGATAAAGATGTTGTGGTGTTGCAGTTGCATACCATTGTCTGGTGATTTTATATCCTTTCTTCCTGATGACACAGATTTTTCAAGATCAAATATCTGAAAAGTTTCAATCTGTGACCTCAGGTGTACACTCTATGATCTAAAGGTCAGAATTGATATCTTCAGACATTGGAGTCCAGATTGTCATCTGCGGATTTTGAGACAGTAATCAAGTGGCTAAAAGTAGAAAAAATTGTCATAAATCCTTCCCTGCCAAAACTTTGCTCATTTGGTTCTCTGATGCAGTTTTAGGTGGATGGGATCAGTGACAGTGGAAGAACTCACCTCAAACAGTTGGGTCCTTCATTTAAATATTTACTGGGGAGGTGTATCATTCCTGCACAGCATTTTCTGCCATTCTAGCATGCAGGACATCCTGTGGAATGGATGTCCAGGGTTGCTAGGTAACAATAAGTATATGGAGGTCAAGGAAAGATCGCAGTAATGCTATTTCAACCTTTCTATAATCATATTTTCCCTCTGCTGGCACTTGGTTCTCGTGAGCCTTCGTATCAATTGCTGTTCATTAATGGTACCAATGGGAACTCCCTATATGATGCGTTTGAAAGAAAAAGAGGACCTGTGGAGGGATGCCAGGTAAGTCAGGCTGCAAGACAGATGCTCTATGTCACCTGCCACTGTGGACAGAGATGGACTTACCTCGCTTTGCCAGAGAATTAGTGCAGGTGGAGGCTCCTCTTGGCAAAAGGGAGTTGGGACAGCAGATTTGATGGCACCACTAAGTTATGTAAATGCCTGACTAGCTGTAATGTTGAATGTCAGTGAGCAGAGTAACAAGATGACATAAATTTCAGATGACCACCAAAAGAATGAAGGGAGAGATTAGGAGAATTGTTTTTATGCAGTGATTTGTTAGAACATGGGACACCCTACCAGAAACATTGGTAGAAGAAGAATTCATGATAGTTTTAAAAGGGAGGTGGATAAATATTTGAAAAAGAAAAATGTAAAAGGGTATGGGGAATGGGCAGGGGAATGGAACTAAGTGGATAGCTCTTTCAGAGAGCCAGCACAGGTGTGATAGGCCACATGGCCTCCTTATGTACTGTAAAATTTTACATTTCTGTGGAAGGACCCTAATCACAATATTTCAGTGGCAGTGCATGTGAGGTAGGCTTGCTGGGGTGACCTGCACCTATCAAAATGCCACCAACCATTTCTGCGGGTGCTGTCACACCCAACTAGCAAATTGTTGTGGGGAACTGCCTCACACAGCAGAGACGCAGATGTGGAGCGGTGCCATCTGCTGCAATGAAAAATGCAGCACTGGAAACTTGGCTACACCACCTTATAGGCATGCTGTATTGCCACCCTATGGGATGGTATTTTGGAGTGGGCAACACTTTTCCCAAAGCCATCACGCAGCACCTCCACCACCACTTTAGCAGCCATCAAACAGGAAGTCGGGTGCTGAGCTGCTGCATCACTTGCCTGCAGACTCGTGAGTGCCTTGGGTTTCTTTTCCCTTAATTTTCACTGTTTCTTCTTAGTCGTCTGCAGTTTCAGCCTTGGCAAAGGCTGATAATGGGTTGAGATGCCGTTGAGGTTATCTAAAATCTTTTAGAATTCTTGACACCTGGCCCCGATTTTAACTCTGGCCAGTTTTTGGGTGGACGGGTGGTGAGGTAAGTTGGAAACGGACCTGCTGCTGCAGATAATCAAGCCCGGGCTATTTCAACTCCCACGCCTCATTAACATGCTGCTGGGAAGCAGTGGAAAATCACATGGCCAGGAGGCCACCCACCGACATAGGGTAGATAGCAGGATCGGGTCGTGGGTGCATCTCGCGGAGATCTCGCATTAAGGAAGAGGGGGAATCTGGGGCAGGGGAGGTTGAAGTTTTCCTTTCGGGGACCCGGAGGAGCACTCCTGCTTCTCCTGGCTGCACAAAAGAATCAAATACATGTATCTTTTCCTGCCTGTTCTGGGGCTGATCCTCTTCTGTCCCGGGCTGGCATGGCGGGACGGTCACAGCGCACAGGCCTTAGTTAAAATTACAGTCAGGTCCTGATGATGTCATCAGGATCCAACATGCATATGTAAAGAAGGACCCCAGTGGCTTCAGGCAGGTGTCC
The DNA here is from genome assembly GCF_052327205.1 of Somniosus microcephalus. NCBI lineage: Eukaryota > Metazoa > Chordata > Chondrichthyes > Squaliformes > Somniosidae > Somniosus > Somniosus microcephalus. Next base: position 70,680,250 of record NC_140989.1, on the reverse strand, counting down.
TTGCCGCCTGCTCAGGAGAGCAGGTTAAAATTGCAGACAGCAGGATTCTGATGGCACCAAAGCCGATCTGTAACTCGGGGTATTTTAACTGACTACCCAGTTCCGTGGGTAGGTAGGGGTTAAATCGTGAGCCTCCCCGCATTGTGACACTCCCTTTTAATTGTCCTCATCCCTTTAAATATCATTTACATGCATCTTGTGTGCTCCTGCCTGAAGTTATGCCAATAAACTGACCACAGAAAATTAGGTGTAAAAAACACACTTTTATTTGAGTCTGTGTGATACCCACCAATAGCCATTATGCATAAAGTACACCAAAAGCATAAAATCTAGGCTTAAGTTATCCTTCACGTCAACCTGGCTGCTGAATCTATGCACCCCATTCCAGAATCATTACCTAAAATGGTGTACGGCCTGCTTTTACCAGCTTAATAATTTAAAAAAATAGAAAAATGAAATTTGATAACTCATTTATAAATTAAAAATACTCTTCAAAAAGATAAGTTTATTTTTAGCCTCGTAAAAATAATTAATTTTTTTTTCAAAAAATTAAATTTTTGTTTAAAATATTTAATTAAATGCCATTTCAATTAATTTTAAATATGTAACTTAAAAAAAAAAAATTTAATGTTTTAGTGTGTTTTTAAATGTGATCCCCATTCATACTTTTGACAGTTCTGTGCGTACGGACCTGTCAAAAGTATGAAGGGGGAATACCTTCTTCCATTGGTTTGCCTGGCCCACGTGATTAATTAAAAAGAAGCTAACTTGTTGCAGCAATTGCCCTTTACCTGTTCCTTCATCATCGCTGGGTCAAAATCCTGGAACTCCCTATCTACCAGCACTGTGGGAGTACCTTTGCCACACGGACTGCAGCGGTTCAAGAAGGTGGCTACCATCACCTTCTCAAGAGCAATTAGGGATGGGCAATAAATGCCGGCCTTGCCAGCGACGCCCACATCCCATGAATGAATTTTTTAAATATTCTCCAAAGGATTTGTTTCTGTTTCCTTAACCCAATCCTGATTCACCCATTTCTATACAGTATGATTGCAGGGAGAATTACCCAATCATCTCCATTCTGGCCAGGAATAGTGGTGCCCCATGGAGCCCCATGTCTATGTATTAACTTGTTTGGCCTAGAGACAAGAGAGGTTAGAGGGATAGAGTTCTATAGGTTGGAAATGCCAATTACCCTGACCTATATGGTAGTCTAATAGCACCTCTTATGTCAGAAAATGCAAGTCCTCTGGAGACCTTTTGAGACTAAAGACAAGTCTCAGTTTTTCTGTGAAGAACATTCCCACAAGATGTTAATTTTCCCTATAAAGCTGACTAACCTTTGTCTTCAATGTAGGCCCAGGTCCTGGCCAATTACCTGAAGCATTGACTGGCACATGATTTTGAATCTGCTGGTTAGCTGTAAAGATGCAGTTTAAGCCCTGAATGTCTGTGGAGAAAATGCTGTATGGAAAAACACCAAGTACATTCTCTCTTCTGCTGATTGCTTCACTCTCTACCACTGCTCCTCCAGAAGTGTGACTTTGTGACACTCATGTTACATCCAAAAATATATTTTTTTAAAGGAATAATTTTTAAATGCACATGTATTTAAGGGAAAATCTATAAACCAAAATTAAATTTAAAGACATTACACTGCAGAAAAATAAACAGTTCCACATTTAAAGTCAGTGACTAACAAATACAATGGCTTGTTTTTTAGGAGGATATTGTCAGAAATGTTATATCAATATTTCATATGTGTCTTTGACTTAGTCAATGTTTTCTGTTTTATCCTATTTACTGAATTAGTCAATTGGATTCTGAACAGTAATGTCTGCGGTCTTGTAGTTAACGTTGTGTATTTATAATAGACAAAGAGATGCTGCTTTGTTTAAGATATTTTATTTTCTCTTTCTAGCCATTCAAAACTGTTTTTACATCCATTTATCTTTTTGAGAAGTTTCAAAAAACATATTCCAAAGCTGGAGAAGCGTTTTAAGGAAGATGGGAACTCCGCTACACTCCCCCCCATGATGTGATGAGAAAACCAACTGTTTCTTCCATTTGTGTTTGATATATGAATACCATTGGAGTAATGAGAAAAATTGTCATCTCTCAGTTATTAAGAGCATATTATGTATCTTACCAAAAATGTACTAATCTATTAAAAATACACTGACAATGCATCTGTGATTCAAGTATTAATATTTTGTTATGAGTGTGTTATTTTTTGTTATGAGTGGGTTATTAAAAAAAGTTGATTTTTTTTCTTCAATTTTTCTTAGTACAGGCAAGACTGTTGCACCTCTCACTGTCTAATGAAAGTTATTTTTGAATATTGCAGAATCTTTTAGTCATAATGTTACTTTTTTAATTTAATCTATTATGTTCAAAAGCACTACACATTTCAAATGTTATTATCCAAACAAAATTGAAAACAACTGTGTGCATGGTAATATGTTAACAGTATCTAAAATGCAGTCTATTCAAACCTAAATATTTTTGCAGATGGGAGAATTAAAACACAATTTGTTGTACTTTATAAAATGAATAATTTGACGAATATTATTGTAATTGATCCACAATTGACTGGATTTGGATAAGAATATCAGCATACACCAAATCTAAATGTCACCAAGCAATCAATATATGCAGTTTCTCTAATCCCTGCAAAGGTATAAATGATCTCCATTGCAGCAACTTAAGTAACTTTAAAAATAATGGCATGGTAGCTTCATTTTTGCAGAGGAAAGTATCTTTAGCTCTTATGCTTGAGTGATGTTTTAAGAAGACAACAGCTTTGGTTGAGCACTTCAACGAAAATTGTTAAAGATGGTGACAAAAAATAAAATGGCCTCTGATTACTGCAGTACTGCTGCCATATCTTTGACCATCTTTATGGAACCCCTTAAGTGCTGGAAGATCTTTACAGATTTCACCAATTTGTTTCTGTCACATTATTCGTTCAAAGAAAGGATTTTCCATACACTGTAATGTTGAGTATTTTTAGTCTTTAGCTCACTGTATTTTCTGAATCAAAACAAAAATTGTGGTCTTAAATAAATATTGAAAATGCAGGAAACACACAGCAAGGCTATCTGCACTGGAAAGAGAGAATAGAAAGGTTAACATTTTGGGTAGAGGCCATCATCAAAAATTGTAACAATATTGTATAAGTTGTCCTGGTTCATAAATCCCACCACGGCTCCTCAAAGGGTTAATATAAACTGATATGTGTGACAAAATGAGTAAATTATGCGTTAGATTGACTTTTGACTGCTAGGCCAACTGTAAACATATGCTCGCTATTGCCAAAATTATATTGAGTCATTCTCCAGCCCCTTTCCCCCCTCACCCCCCCTCCCCAACCCCCCGGATCAAAGTTCTGAAAGATTATAGAATTTATTAACAGAAAGCTGGATTTTTGTTTATATAAAAGACAAATACATTGCTTTTATCATTGATTAACTCAACACTTATTATTGGAGAGTTACTTCAAAAACAGTTCATTTTCGGAGCAAGTGTTCCTTGGAGAAATGATTGTGAAATGGTCCCGCTGTACTTTTGTAGATTCTGTTTAAATTAAAGGCTGGACCACTGTAGAGAATAAATGTGCTTTAATTTCAGTGAGTGAAAAGGCGAACCCAAGCTGAACCCCTATTGAGATTTAATTTCAGAAAATAATTCTGAGTGCTTTATTCTGTATGGGGGCTGAGCAGCAGCCATACACAATAGCTGGACAGACTGTTGATGAATAAAAACGCCACAGTAATTTTGGATGTGAGTGCTATCTCTTTGATTACTCAAGCTCCAAGGTAGTCCATCACACCACAATAATTCACCCGGCATTGACTCTCACCTCACTACTGCAATTTTCCCATCAGTCCGATTAGAAACAGCACTGCCCCTTATCAGATTAATCTCTTACAATTCTAAATCTGACCTCTGAATAAAAAAGCCTTCTGATGCAGAGTATCATTGCAGGCAAGCAAGCTTCAACAGCTTACAGCACTCAGCACGGATCATTCTAAAATGGGTCGTCTAATACACTTCTGCCATCCCATCATAACATTGTCTGAGAGCACCATTCTCCTCCGTGGGTCTGTTTTGCTGTGCTGCCTTTGTACTCGTTTTTTCAAGCAGAAACTAGGTGGTTAGGGTCAATAGTGAAGAGACCTAGCTCTGGGTACAGAGACGGTGCATATTTAGAACCAGTGTTGCGGGGTGGGGGGTGGGAGGGAATAAACACAAAATAACCCAGGGGATATGTTCTTCAAAAAAGAATAAGGAAATCTGGTTTTCAAAAGTTTCAAGCCATATCTTCTGTGTTTTTCAAAAAGGGACTAAATGCTGTCCTTTCATCGATTTTAATGACTCCCAATAAAAATGATGAGTGTGCAGGATTTCTTGTGGGTGATTTTCTGCAACACATTTTTAGTATTAGGAATGATAGAGAATTGGCCAGTTCACAATACATCTATAGTAATGTTCCTTTAATGTTTTTCAAGCAGCTAACAATCCACTCAAACAATATAAACGTCAAAAAAGTTTGTTAATTCAGCTGTGCTCATGTGCTTTTAAGAAATGGTTCAGCAGACAATTTATAAAGATTTTTTCATTGATTGAGAATACCTTTCTGGTCCAGGAAGGTGGCCCATAACTTGGTTTGCAGGCAAGGTGCACAGGCATATATCACAGATTATGTGAAGGTGGGCTAAAGGGAAGTCCAGTAGAGGTTTCACAGCTTGAAAAAGAGCAGGTCAAAACATTTTATTGCAAAATTGCAACAGAAAATAAGATTTGGAAATTAAAGTTAAATGAAAGTCGTTACAGATATAGGTAAAAAAAAACAATTTATGTAGACAAAGAAATATTCAAAAAGAATTAGCAACAGAAATAGCTCAAATAAAATAGTATGCTAATGAAAATTACATTACCTATACCTTATAGCAAAGAGAATATACTGCAGGAAGAAACTTCCATGGGTCTTAATCTACGTTAATTTTATATTTAAAAGTAAAACTGACACGCAATAGGGATTCTCTACCCCAGAGGGCTGCAGAGGCTTAGTCGTTGAGTATATTCAAAATAAAGATTGATAGATTTTTGAATATTAAGGGAATCAAGGGATATGGGGATAGTGCAGGAAAGTGGAGATGAGGTAGAAGATCAACCATGATCTTATTGAATGGCGGAGCAGGCTCGAAGGGCCAAATGGCCTACTCCTGCTCCTATTATGTTCTAGAAGGGGAGAAGTGGATTGGGTAAACTGACAGGAAAAACCGGATAATATCCAGGCACGGGCTAACAAGTGGCAATACTGCAGAAACCCTAGAGGAGTATTTAAGCCTTATATGTGCCAGACAATGGCCATTTCCAACAAAAAAATGCTCAACCACTTCCCTTGGCAGTTAATGGCACTACCATCTGAGTCATCCACCAGCAACATCTTTGGGGTCACTATCAGCCAGATGTTTAATTGGACCAGCTATATCAACACCATGGTTATAACAGCAGAGATGGATACTCTGTGCTGGGTAGCTTACCTCCAGACTCTCCAATACCTCTCAATCATCTACAAAGCACAAGTCAGGAGTGTGACAAAATACCCACCACTCGCCTGAATGGGTGCAGCCACAACAACAGTCAAGAAGCTTGACACCATCCAGGAAAAAAACAGTCTGCTTAATCATTGCTCCTGCTATTGAACTCAATATCCACTCTCTACACCACCCATGCACTGTACTTGATGTATGTATTATCTACAGGATCCACTGCAGAAACTCACCAAGTTTACTTTGATGACCTTCCCAGCTACATGACCACTGAAAAGGACAAGAGCAGCAAGATCATGGGAACATCATCATCTTCAAATTTTGCACCTGGGCATACACCATTCAGTCTGTTTCTTCATTGTCTCTGGGTCAAAATCCTTGAATTCCCTTCCATCACCATCATGGGAGCACCATCAGTACAAAGACTGCAGCGGTTCAACAAGAAGGTCTGTATTCCCTTGAGGCCAGAAGATTAAGGAGTGATCTAACTGAGGTGTTTAAGATGATTAATGGAGTTCAAAGGGTAGATAGAAACTATTTCCTCTGGCGGGGGAGTCCAGAACAAGGGGGCATAACCTGAAAATTAGAGCTGGGCCATTCAGGGGTGATGTCAGGAAGCACTTCTTCACACAAAGGGTAGTGGAAATCTGGAACTATCTCCCTAAAAAGCTGTTGAGGCCAGGCCAATTGAAAATTTCAAAACTGAGATTGATAGATTTTTGTTAGGCAAGGGTAGTAAGTGTTACGGAACCAAGGCGGGTAGATGGGTTTGAGATATAGATCAGCTGTGATCTAATTGAATGGTGGAACAGGCTTGAGGGGCTGAATGTTCTAATGTTCCTATGTTCCTAAGGCCCTCCACCGCCTTCTCAGGGCACTCGGGTTAAGCAGCGCCTTGATTTCAAAATTCTCATCCTTGTTTTCAAATCCCTCCATGGCCTCACCCCTCCCTATCTCTGTAATCTCCTCCAGCCCCACAACCCCCCGAGATATCTGCGCTCCTCTAATTCTGCCCTCTTGAGCATCCCTGATTATAATCGCTCAATCATTGGTGGCCGTGCCTTCTGTTGCCTAGGCCCTAAGCTCTGGAATTCCCAGCCTAAACCTGTTCGACTCGCTACCTCACTTTCCTCATTTAAGACGCTCCTCAAAACCAACTCTATGACCAAGCTTTTGGTCACCTGCCCTAATTTCTCCTTATGTGGCACAGTGTCAATTTTTTTGTCTTATAATACTCCTGTGCAGCGCCTTGGGACATTTTACTATGTTAAAGGTGATATATAAATACAAGTTGTTGTTGTTGTTGTTGTTGATGGACAATATATGCAGCCTTGCCAGTATCACCCACATCCCAAGAATAAATATTTAAAAAAATTAAAAATCCTTTACAACATTACGGCCTAGAAATTGAGTTTGCGCTGCGCCAGGGCTTAACGCCAGAAATTTAGCGCCGGTGCTAAGTCGCGCTGTGCGCGCCAAAAATTCAGTAGCGCCGCGCCCAAACGGCTGCCGGCGCTGCTGAAGGCTGTTTGCGCCTGAAAACTGGCGCTACGCGCCGCATTGCGGCGCTGCGGCGCCCGATGCGGTGCGGCAGGCTCGGGAAGTGCAGGCCTCCTCCTTCAGTTAAGGAGGAGCTGCCTGCACCCGCCCGCTGGCCGGTTAAACCGCCACAAAAATGAGCCCGGCACCTCGGGGAAGTGCCGGGCTCGCAGCCGAGAAGCATCTGTTCCGCGGGGTGGGGGTGGGGGAGTCCGGGGAGGGAGGTGCAGGCAGGCGGCCGGCGGGAAAGCGGCCGGCCGCCGCTCCACCTTTATGCGCCGGCGCAAAGTCGTGCAAGACTCTGTTGCCAGAGTCTTAGTTGCGGCTGCCACGGGCGAGGCGGCCGCAACTGAATTTCGGCGCTGGGGCCCGTCACCACGGCAACCGGGACGCTGCGCACACCGATGACGTCATCGGTGCCGGCGCAGCGCTACCAGTGTAACGCCGATGTTGGGCCCTAGTCAATTTCAAAACCGGCTGTAAGTCCAGCGCAATGCCCTCTAGCGCCGCAAAATGGGCGCTAAGCCCACTCAATTTCTAGGCCTACAAGTTTATGGGGGGAAAATTCATAAGCGACTATTTTGGGGTGCTAACATCGCCTGGGCGCTAAATTTAGCGCCCGGCGAAAAATAGCGCAGGCGATCGCAAATTTCAGTTTTAGCGCCCCGAGAGGGAGGTGGAGCACTAATTCAAGTGCTCCACTTCCGTCTTAGGGCGCTAACCCCGAATATCGAGGCAACGCGTTCTGCAGTGCCAAGCACTGGGCCACATAGCGCTGCCACATGGAAGGGCTCCTCCCTCATTAAAGGGGAGGGCCCAAGCCCACAACTCTGCGGGGCCCTGCCTGGCCCACCGGGGAGTGGGGTGCCGTGCCAGCAGCCCGGCACTCAAGAGGAAAGCCGGGTTTCCAGACCGCGTCACGGACCCCGCGTTTAAAGACGCAACAGGCGAGCCGATTTTTTTTTCCCTGCCTGCCACCTCCCCTTTAGTTAATGGCCCGCGAGCCTCCTGCCACTCCGTTCCTGCCCCCTGAATCGGCCGCTGTTATCGCTCGGCGCAGATTCCGGGGGCGCAGGCCAATTTTGCAGGCGGGGCGAAAACGGAGCACTGTTTAAAAGCAACACAGAAATTACGCTATAGTAGCAGGCACTTGCCTAGATCTCTCTGATAGAAATTTTAATATTGGCAGCTTGCCCACATTCCAACCTGGTTGTCATGTTTGAAGTGACAGTTCACAGTCGACCCAGAGGAATAGCGTTTCCCCACTGGACAAAGGCAATTGGGAATGTATCTGTTCTGTACGTACTTTTGAGTTAAATGAGTTTCTTTCTCACTACTAACATCAGCAGCCATCAATGTCAAAGGTTTGGAAGCATCAGTATTATTGCATTTTTCTTTCTCCAATTAAGACCTTAAAAAATAATTATCAAGGAAGAAAACAAACCCCTGCAACAACTGTGCAGAATCTCCTTAAAACCTACACAGAGTACTACTCGTGTGAATTAGAAACAGCAGCATGGACCAGTCGGGCCGAATGGCCTGTGTAAGGGTAATTAACAAGTAAACACTACTGATTGACCAAACAATAAAGAACTTTAGAGGTTATATTAGGTTAACAAGGGTGGTGTGATAAAATGTGAAAAACAAGTCTGGTGATGTGATAAAATGTGAAAAACAAGTCAAAACCTAATTATATACATGCAAAAGAATAGTCACCAAGCAAATGATTAAATCACAAGGGAACTAAGGAGTACAACTCATGGATAGAGACCATTAACATGGGCAATGTGATAGCATTAACAATTAGTGTGACTAGCACGTGATATTTTGTAATAGCTTGCATAAGCAATAACAAATGTATATAAGTAAATGAAATGAGAGAGATCAGCGAAGTCCCACTTGAAGCTGTCAAGTGAGAGTCTTCCCCTGCATATGCTTGAATAAAGATCATTGTGAACCTATCTACCATCGTCTGTCTTGTCTGAGAGGAAGGAAATCGGAGTCCCCTCTAACAGCCCGTTTCTGTGTTGTACATTCTATGTAGAGTACGACTGAAAACCCTGGGATCACACTGCATAACGTAGCCTTTTTGAATTTTAAATTGAGAGTAATTCCTCTTTTAATGAAAAATATTAGAATGCCCATAACGATCCACCAAAGAAATCACATTCTCAGAAAGATCTTTCAGAGCTCTGCGTTTCTACCATTCCATTAGTTAGTTGGTAATTGTGATAAAAATGAGACATTTTCTGTTTTCCAACTTCTAAATATCGCTAATGAGCAGGGTTTCCCACCAGTACATGCAACGCAACGCACTGAAATTCAGTTAGTCATCACAGTCTGTCTTACGTGACTCTCACATTTATGGAAGATCATAGAACTTCAGCTTTTATCAGATCTGCTGATCCCAGCTTATTCATCTTCAGCAACATCTGTATCTCAGTGGATGCTGTTCTGCATTATGAAATGGGTGTATGTGTAGGACGGTCTTCAATGAGGCACTGAGACATAGGAATGCAGTCAGAGCTGTATCTCCAGTACTGAAAAATTGTGATCCTGCAATATTTAACTTCCATCATCAAAAACCTTGTGAGGTGATGGAGCCATAGAGCTAGCATTGTAAACTAACTGCATGCCTTTAACTAAGCTGCTCGGATGTGGCAGCACTGATAAAGATTGTAATCCTGCCATCTTTAGCTTCACTTACATGTTTTTAAAAATTCTGAGGGGTAAAAGTCACAGAGCTAGAAATTTAAACTAGCACTGTGACAAATTGGTCAATTATAATGCTATTAAGGCTGTACTTGCCCCTAATATTTTTTTAACTGAACTCCCCACTAGGGGGATTTTCAAGATGGCAGCCAGTCACCTCTGGAGAGGTGAGAGGCAACTCAAATAATTTAGTGGGGGGTATTAAAGGGCCCTCACCCTAATAAGAGTCTCCATTAACATTAATATAATGATATGACTTGTGGTATACGCAGACTATATAATGGTCAGCAATGCGATACAATAAAAAATTTCCTCCGGTGAGACTGGCCATAATTCACCCAACACTTGTCACTGGGGAGTTATCCAGTCAGCGTCGCTTGGGAGAGATAATTATTACATTTCACTGTCAGTCATGACACTGTAAATTTACAATAGTTTTTTTAATGTTGCTTAATCTGCAATATTTATATCATTGCAACCATTTGCTATATTATTCATTTTACAAGTTGCACTGTGGCTTTCTGATGCTTGTCTATACCACAAAGGCTACATAACCATTTTTCAGTTCATTTGATTAACAATTCGCAGACCCTCCCATTTGTAAATTAGCCAGAAAATCCACAGCATTGTCTCAGCACTGCGGCTAACGTGACCTTACCTTATTTCTCTTTACCTCCATTTCAGCTGCATTTTGCATTAACTAATTGTGCTCAACTGACTAAACCGAAGCCTTGTATATAATGTAGCTGTGAACATAATGTATATGGATATATATATTGCTCCTATATGTTTACTGCTGCGCCCCCCGCCCCCACCAAAACTGGTTTAACAGCTGCTACTGAGCAGTTCAAAAAAACTGCCTGCATTTACCAGATTTAAATCATTTAGCACTTAACTGCCTTTTTTTTTTACTCACTGCTCTCCACTGCTTTTAACCTGAGCTACTTAATACACAGCCAGGTTACAAACACCTAATGACCACTGACACCAGCTCAAGTAAATTTTCCATTATTACCAAACTCCACCATGTCGATGTCATTGGAAGCCTGCACTTCCTTAATGTTTTCTGGCCCAGACAGTGATAAATTGACTCCAGTGGAGCTCTCACTACATTTATCATAGCCTGAAAAAACCATGCAAAAAAAAAACTAAGCAAAATGAAGGGTTTTTATTTTTAACAGGCTGGAGTCATACAGCACTGAGCTGACCTGCTAATCTGTACTAGCTAAATTGGTTCTGCCTCACAGGCACAATATCTCTGCAGAAGTAATTATTATCCCATTGGCAGTGGATTGTACTTATGGATCACAGAAAGCATTGTCATTTAAAGATCATAAAAATTCCCCCTCCTGCTGTGTTTTTTCTTCCCTGCTTGGTGTCATTTAGAGATCAATTTGTGATGGGCCATCCAGTGAGAATTCACCTTGGCTCAGGTTCTGAAACGGCCCACTGCCAAGCAAGAGGAAGTGCAATAGGTGGGACAGTGGGACGCCAGCAGTTTACTCACTAACAGACTGACAGCCGTATGCAAAGGAAGTAAATGCTGGATTCAGATGGACCTGTTCACTGGAAGACCTCTATATGCAAAGAGACCTGGAAAGAATTGAGTGTAAATGTATTTTTGAGACGAGATCAAATGACACAACAGTCCTGCTTGTCTAGTCAACGAGGGGGGAAATAACACAAATTCAAGGCGCAATCAATAGCATTGCGACTGCTAAGAGCTATAGAACGAGTTGAATCAGAGATGCTTTTTTATGTGTGTGTGTCTATACAAAATATCTGATTCCCACTAAAACAGAATTAAGGAGAAAATTAGCATTTTATTACACTGTCCCACCTAGGGTTTACTTGAAAATAAATATAAATTAAATCCATACCCACGCATTTCAACTTGATGAAGGAAAAGAATAGCAGTACTGTGAAGGTCTCAAAACAGTACCATAGTGTGAATAAAAAGACACTTCAGAGTAAAATACCAGTTAACTTTCAAAACCTCAATGTCTCTTCATCAGGTCCGAATGAGGAATGACAGCCTGCGCTAGAATATCAACAATGTTAAATATGAACTGACATCAGAGAAGGTTTTTCAGTAGATATGGAGACTGTAAAATCAAATGTGACTTCAAAGTCGTTCTTTAAAATCTGTAGTGAAGTAAAATCTGTCACTTAGCTATATAGACCTTATGAAGAGGTAGCCGTCTATTGCGACTTTAACCTACTGGAACTTTTTTGTGAACAATTGCATATGCTGTACCAAAGTAAAGTGTGAATAGTAAAAACGAATTTCCTAAACAGCAGTTTTGCAATTTAATTTTAATGATTTGTACTATTCATGATTTAGTTTGGAACAGGACATTCAGGGGGTTATTTAGGCCAAAGCGTGAAAACAGGTGCTAATTGGATGCAGTGCTAATAAGACACGCCTGTTTGAAAGTCCGGATTTAGCACACAATTTTGGTCCTAATTTGCTGATTACCATAATTTGAGCATGCCTGGAAGTTTAGCACTCAAGTGCTGATTAGACACAATTTTCATGGAGTAGTATATGTGGGCTCCTCGCACCAACTTCCACTGAAGGTGTCGAGTGCTCTGGCTGGCACACAGTGGTAAGTTGCAGGATGGCTCAGGGACTGAGGGCAAGGGCGCACAGGTTCTCGAATGCGGCACTGGAGGTCCTGGTGGAGGGGGTCCAGAGGAAGAGGATTGTCCTTTACCCACAGGGGGGAAGGATGCCACCTCGCCCTCCTGTCCCTCTCTCCTGCAGAAGCTGGTGCTGCTCTGCCTAGCCTCATGTGCTCCTCCCATTCCTTGTCCAGACCAAGGGGACCCTAGAAAGATGCCCATGGCCAAGCATTCCCTTTTTCCTGGTGACTCCTTTAAGGTGTCCAATAAGGTGGAGTAGCACAGCACTTACTCTTTTAATGAGCGCTAGCAGGCATTTTAAGTGGCAATCAATTATTTAACAAGTCTCTGGGAGGCTGTTCCTAGCGCTGGCTTCAACTCCTTTACCAAGATGGCGTCTTGCACTAAATGCAGGCTAAACCAGCATTTCAGCTTGGCCACCCCTTTTGCGCCTAAAGCATTCAGCGAAAATCACGGTCATCTGGGCTTTTCTCATCCCTCTTCCTCTTTTTTACAGCTCTGTTAACTTGTCCTGCTACTTTCAAAGATTTCTGTATCTAAACCTTTAATTCTCCCAAGATTGAGCCCAGAGTCAGAACTAGTTTCACTCTTTTTCCTGAGGAATATTTTCAACAATTGTTACTTTGTTCGGATATGTATAGAACTAGTTAAGAAATAATTTGTATATCGCTTTGCTTGACCTCAGGATGTCACAAAGCACTTTACAGCCAAATACGTGCTTCTGAAGTATAGTCACCATTGTATTGTAGGAAATGCAGCAGCCAGTTTATGCATAGCAAGGTCCCACAGTGAGATATAACCAGATATTCTGTTTTTTTAGTGCTGTTGGTTGAGGGATAAGTGTTGGTCACGATACTGGGGAGAACTCCCCTGCTCTTCTTCAAATAATGCCATGGAATCTTTTACATTCACCTGAGAGGGCAGACAGATATTAAGGGAATATAGGGATATGGCGATAGTGCAGGAAAGTGGAGTTGATGTAGAAGATCAGCCATGATCTTATTGAATGACGGAGCAGGCTCGAGAGGCCAAATGGCCTACTCCTATTTCTTATGTAATGTTTCATGTAAAAGACAGCACTTCTGACAGTGCAGCACCCCCTCAGTACTGAAGTATCAGCCTAAGTTATGTGCTCAAGAGTCTGGAGTAGGACTTGAACCCACAACCTTCTAACTCAAAGGCGAGAGTGCTACCACTGAGCCAAGGCTGACACTTGCCACAATAGGTCATCATATTTATCACATTCTACTCAATCTAGAAGGATTTCTGCTTCCAAGAAGTTACTACATCGCCAAAAACTGCATTATTTTACAGGATTTACCCTTCTCACTGCCCAATGCCCATCTTCCATTAAAACATCACAGCAGTATATTACATCAGGGTGAAGATATTCCTCTTCAGTGACCGGACATAAGAGCTTGGGGAATGGAAACTCCTAAATTTGGGCACAGGGTCATGCTCACTGCTGCTCTCCAGCGCTGATCCTACTGGAGTTTGTGACGTCAGTGGGAGGGCACCTCATTTGCATAGGGCTGATGAACACCTGCGTCATTCAGGTGCCCACCTGCCTCATGCAGCTAGAAACTCCAGTTCCTGGCCATTATTGGGTGGGGGGATTGCCCACATTCAGAAACCTCATCCAGTGGCTCCTCCAACCCCTTATGCATGAGGTAGATCCTAAATTGTTTTTAAACTTACCTATTTTTCAGGGATCCAGACTGCTTCCCTCACTCTGTTTACTGGGTTCCCGTCTTACGCCGGGTTCCTTATGGGTTGGGGAAGTGGGAACCTCCAACGTAAGGAGTCCATCCCCTGACCCCACCCTCTCTGCCATGACTGGTCTTGTAAGAGGCAGGTAGAAGTTCCATCTTTGTACATGGCCAATTGGGTTTCCCCACTTAAGGTCGGGACCCGGTGTAATTGGCCCCCGCCCTTTTATTGAGCAGTTCTGCCGGACACCTGCTGAAGTTACGGGAGAAATCCAATGGAAATTCAGTCTCGTATCTTCAGAAACATCTTCCTGAGTGAGACTGAACAGGTATCTCCACGGAATCAGAATATCAAGTGATTTATGATCAGCCTTGCAAATAGAAATATTGATCTTAAACAATGAAAATGGCACAAAAACAGAGTGTCACCACCATAAGAATCTTAGCCATATGCCACGGCAACAATGCACATCAGACCTCATCCCTAGATTCTGTTGGGTATCACTTTGTGGCAGTGAACATTAAAACATCTCAATTTATAAAAATAAAGATATTTATAAAATCAAAGAATACCCCTTGGATACAGTGCTGAATAAAAATAATTGGCATTTCTCAGCAGCAAATTCACTGTATAAAGAACAGGCTTATTTATATAATATTTGTACCTTTTTAAACCTACGGACACAACTAGGCATAAACCATTGGCATCTTTGCCACTTGTGTATTATACAGACTATGGGGTTATTATAGAAATTTGGTATTACCCTGGACCATTCTTGTTTCCTCTGTATAGCTCACTGTTATCAATGATATGATATCTTTATCACACATTTACAATACAATTATACCACGGCTACATAATATTGTATAATGTTATAAATGTGGGGTTCTAAAAATAATTTCAAGGCACATGGGCGCTATAAGATGCCGTGTTAAATATTCAGTGCAAATGTCAAGTAATTTTTATAAACTATACCAAAATTGACCAGTATTAATCTTAGTTCTGTCTTGGGTAAATCATTTAAAATGGTAGAATTATTTTAGGAGAATGAGACACATATAAGAAACACACGGTATTTTTCCTAACAATCAAGCCATAATGTACCAAATGAATTACAAAGTGACAAACCACATTTATCAGTGGCCCTATAATTCTAGGCACATTTAGAAGGCTGATGTCCAAGGTGATAAGAGTAAAAAAAAAAATCCACGCATTTGGCTTGCGAGCGAGCTCATTTTTTTCAATTATTTGAATAGGTAGTCATTATATTTTCAGATAAACTAATTTTGAAATTCTCACTCTTTGGCAATGAATTACCATGAAAAACCAACAACATTCTGAGAAAAAAGCAGAAAATGCTGGAAATACTCAGCAGGTCAAGCAGTGGAGAGAGAAACAGAGTTAATGGCTGAGATTTTCTGGGGGGTCAGCAGGCGAGATCGGTGGTGGGTCGGGTGGGAAAGTGTTTTTTTTCCCCCAGCGGGTCGGGACCCTGCTGTGAACCCATCACCACGCGCCATTCTCCGATGTCGGGTCTGCCAGCGCTGAGCAGACCCGACACGCAGCGGCGGGGGACCAATTCAGGTAATTAAGACCTTGTTTAGAGATCAGTAAGAATACACTTGAGCTCACCTTTTGATTTTACAAGCTCACCCACAGGGTCCTCGCGGTTCAGGGATCATGTCTGTCAAGCTGAGGCGGGAGTTCAGTGGCCATTGAACCAGCTGTTGAGTTGACAGCTTCAAATGTAAAGTAAAAGCTCCCACCATTCAGAGATATCTTCCCTCAGCCACAAGCTCTTCCTCACTGCATTTCCACAACAGATTCACCATGCTGCAAGTCTTTACACAAGTCTCCATCCAGTCTGACCTCATTACCTCTCTCACTATTGACAGATCGTTTCTGTGTTCTCTACTTCACCTGCCATCTACTCCATCAGCATAGGTGCCCTTTATACTCTCTCACCTTGGTCCTCAGAATCCCACCACGACCAGCCCCAACACCAGCAGCACCAGGCACACCAGCAACACCACCAAAAACAACACCAACCTGCTCCGCAATCACCTGATGCTGCACAGGACACCGGGCATCATCACCTCAGCACATTGCTGCCCAGAAGGCCAGGGATGGCCTCACCATGGCCAGATTTACTTCACTTGATGCTGTACACCCTGGCTGCCACATGATGCATCAAGTTGGCAGGGCCCCACACCAACACCATAAAGCATCCCCACAATGCCTAAGCCATTCCTTTCACATTCATAAGAACACAAGAAATAGGAGCAGGAGTAGGCCATTTGGCCCTTCGAGCATGCTCTGCCATTCAATAAGATCATGGCTGATCTTCTACCTCATCTCCACTTTCCTGCACTATCTCCAAATCCCTCAATTCCCTTAATATTCAAAAATCTATCGATCTCTGTCTTGAATATACTCAACGACTGAGCCTCCACAGCCCTCTTGGGTAGAGAATTCCAAAGATTCACTACCCTCTGAGTGAAGAAATTTCTCCTCCTCTCAGTCCTAAATGGTCGACCCCTTATTCTGAGACAGTGATCCCTGGTTCTAGACTCCCCAGCCAGGGGAAACATTCTCCCTGCATAAACCCTGTCAAGCCCTGTAAGAATTTTGTATATTTCAATGAGATCACCTCTCATTCTTCTAAACTCTAGAGAATATAGGCCCAGTTTACTCAATCTCTCCTCATAGGATAATTCCCCCCATCCCAGG
The DNA here is from genome assembly GCF_052327205.1 of Somniosus microcephalus. NCBI lineage: Eukaryota > Metazoa > Chordata > Chondrichthyes > Squaliformes > Somniosidae > Somniosus > Somniosus microcephalus. Next base: position 70,663,355 of record NC_140989.1, on the reverse strand, counting down.
AACCAGTCTGGTGAACCTTCGTTGCACTCCCTCTATGGCAAGTATATCCTTCCTTAGATAAGGAGAACAAAATTGTACACAATACTCCAGGTGTGGTCTCACCAGGGCCCTATATAACATGTCTTTACATTTATACTTAAATCCTGTTGTAATAAAGGCCAACATACCATTTGCTTTCCTAATTGCTTGCTGTACCTGCATGTTAACTTTCAGTGATTCGTCTACAAGGACACCCAGGTCTCTCTGAACACCAACATTTCCTAATCTCTCACCATTTAAAATATACTCTGCTTTTCTATTTTTCCTACCAAATGCTAGCATTTTCCCTCAACACTATTGCAGGGGGTACCGTTATGTCTCACCATTCACTGCAACTCACTAAGCCACTTCTAAAGGTGCACACAAATCTGTCCAAGAACGCAAAGTGTTGAAAATAAAGGTTTCAATGTTTGACACCACATTAACAGAAACTTTACATGAACATTGCATAAAACACCCAAGTGCCTACCCTTCTGTGTTGTTAGTTGATATGATTGCATTAGGATGAGGGTGAATGTGAGGGGTGGCTACTGAGATGAGGAGGTGATAATATAGATAGAGAGAGGGATGGGTGGAGGTGCAAGGTAAGTTGGTGTGAGTAAGGATGTGCAGGAGTAGGGTAGGGAAGGCAGCGTGATGGGGATGTGGTGAGTGACACAGCAGGATGAGGTTGAGTGTGGCTTTGTACTAACGTTTCGAGATCTACTGAGATCATTGAAAAGTTTGTGCCACTGCACCCAGGTCCTCCTGACCACATTCCTGCTTGTGCCCTCCTCTGCAATGTGCAACCAGGCTGTGTTGATCTCCTGGGGAGGTCTCTTCCACCCATGGGAAGGGAAGAGGATCTCCCTTCGTGCTGTGACTCCTTCCATAAGCATAGGGAAGGAGTCATGGGAGAGCCTGGGTGCAGCCCAGCACCTTTGTGCAGTGATTGTCAGTGTTTGCAGCACCTCCATGCTGTAGAACACTGACAGCACAAATGTCAAACTAAATTTGGACCTGGTCCCTTTAATGAAATCGGCTGATGACACGTCATCAAATGACGTCACCAGGCCCGCTTTCTCTAATTGGCCGGGAAATGCGCTGAGCAGGCTAAATGGAGAACAACCCAGTGGGGGTGATTTTGCCAATGGGGGCACATTGGAGGTGGGACAGGCGAACGGGCGGCCGTTGAGGCCGAGTCACCGACAGAAAGTGAGTTTGTTGCACCGAGTTAGCTGGCGGTTGGGCGGGGAGTGGGGGCGCAGCAAGAGAGAGAAAATAAAATACAAACCTGACAGTCCGGCGGGAGCTCCCCTATTAAGGAAAATTCATTTCAGACAATGAGATGGAGTCAGTAGCGGGGTCGGGACCCACCACCGATGTCGCCCGCCACAGACCCGCTGAGGTCAGCAAAATCACGGCCTGTGTTTTGAGTCTATGACCTTTCGTCAGAACTGGAAGAAGTTAGAGATGTAACAGTTTTTAAGCAAATACAGAGGCAGGGAAGGAAGATGAGGAGGAAAGAACAAAAGGGAAGATCTGTGATAGAGTAGAAGGCAGAAGCGATTAGATGACAAAAGAGATGATGGGGCAAGGCAAAAGGGGGTGGTAATGGGACTTGTAAAGAAATGAAAGATGGGTCTAGAGGAGGTGTAAATGGCAATAGCAGAACCATTACCAACACTTGCTGCCCGAAAAAATGGGACCAATGGTTATGATCTGAAATTGTTGAACTCAATGTTGAGTCCGAAAGATTGCAAAGTGCCTAATTGAAAGATGAGGTGCTGTTCCTCGAGCTTCCATTGAGCTTCATTGGAACAGTGTAGGAGGCCGAGGACAGAGAGGTCAGAGTGGGATGGAGAATTTAAATGGCAAGCGACCGGAAGCTCAGGGTCACTCTTGCGCACTGAACGGAAATGTTCAGCAAAGCGATCACCCAATCTGTGTTTGGTCTCCCCACTTTAGTGGAGACCGCATCGTGAGCAGCGAATACAATATACTAAGTTGAAAGAAGTACAAGTAAAATAACATTTTCCACCTGGAAGGAGTGTTTGGGGCCCTGGACAGTGGAAAGGGAAGAGATGAAAAGGCAGGTGTTGCACTTCCAAGCACTGATTAATTAAACAATGCCACTTCAACAAAGGAACTGTGTCAAAACAAACATTTTCCAATTGGGCTGTCTCTGAACTCAAGAAATGGTAACTTTTTAAAACACGTAAAAGGATCTTTAAGCTGCTTAAAATAAAATTACCCTTTATCTGCTTAGACAGTCTAAGCTAAATGCTACAAATGGGCGGGGAGGCCAGCAAAGTAGTCCTTCTCATCAGGGCTTCATATGATCAAGCTGCTTTGTGATTATAATAAGTATAATGGAGATGAAGCTGGGAGTAGGGAAAAGGTGTATAATAAGAGTCTGTCATAACAAGGTTTGACTGTACAGAATAATATTCTCCATAACAGCTAAGAACACCACAAAAAGCCCTGAAACATTTGAAAATGAATATTTACACTGGGAAAATGTGAACTTTCATTAACTGAAACCCTTTGAGGACTGTTCTGAACAGTTCTGTGACATATCCAAAAATAATACATGAGAATATTCCACTTCCATCAAAATACGCTGTACACACAATGTTCTGTTTGTCATTTTGTTTGACAATATTCATAATAGAATTTATGCAAAAAGTAATCTACAAAGCAAATATTGGATGAAAAATTGAGAACAATAATGTTTTATTTTAAATCTACTTTCAGCAATGGTTATGTTGGTGTTAATTTTTGCTTCTAAAAGATATCACACACTTTGGCTGAAAATACCTGCAAAATTAACAAGGAGCTTATTCAAATAAACATACTAAAAAATTTACATTTAAATTTTTACGTAAAAATGTGAAGTGATATTCTAAAATATGGCTCTGGAAAAAATATTACCATGGTACAGAATATTTATGTTACTTTATATTTTCTCATCGTATTCGCTCCATCTTCCTGCACATTGTGCTATACTCTGGCTGACAAATGCATGGGTGTCTTCCTCTGAGTCTCTGTCGAAGGCCACCCTGTGGGATATTAAAAGTTGTGTCAGGCTGGTTTTGGGCAACTTGCCCCTCATTTTCCCTCCCTCTCCATCAGGAAGTGCCTGGTCTCAGCTCAGAGCCTCGTTCCGACAGACTGAGCTAGATTGGGATCTCACCGTGTCAGGAATCATAGGAACATATGTGAGTCCTGCCATTCTGTGACACGCCGCATCGGAGTCCCGATTGGCTGTGGGTCCCACACTGTCTGAACTGAATATGTGTCAATAAATATGAATACATTACAGCTGGCAATACTGGTTTTTGCTGATAGGAGATGAAATACACAGAAAGAAATGAACTTCAAAGGCTACTTATGAAATAATAATCAGTTTTACAATATGTGCAATTAATAGAGTTCACCACTTAAAAGAAAAAATAGTACTTACAGTAAATTCACAAAAAAGAAACCAAATCAATACATTCTTAACCACATGCTAACCATTAAAAATCAAAAATTAACATAATTCTAAAGCTCTCCAAATGACTTAGTAGGTAAATGAACCCTGCTGTGTGGGTGCTGAGTCAGAGAGAGACCAGGCAGGCTCCAGGCTCTATTCTTGCTCTCAGCTGAGTTAGGTGACCTAAGTTGGAACAACAGTTGGGGAGCCACAATTGATGTCAGTTTGCCCTAGGCTATTGAGGGGGGAAACCATCTCGTATTCCTGCTTTGAACTGGGGGGATGATTGACTTTGCAGTAATGCAGTTGAATAGCTAACCACACTCATACTCTGGGCTCACAATGAAGAATGATTGCTTTAGTAAAGTACTGGATGATTGTCAGTGGCTATTATAAGAAACCCCAGCACGATTCAGGTGAGGTGCGAACCAAAAGTAGTTTCTCATACAACTTCTTTCTCCAAAAACAAGGACGTCCCATCCTCAATAAAACCATAGCTGTTTACAATTCTATTTTCTGCAACTGGCACAAGTGGCTTCGACAGAGGCCTGGGAGTGGGTACATCCATCTGCCCTATTGGGTACAGAAAATATGTGACTTGGTGAGACCAGGACAGGGGAGAAAATGGAGGATAAATTCAGAGGGTAACAACCTCAAGAATAACTCTCAAAGCATCACACAATTTAATAAAATATTGGAGCAGGGACATTCATTTAATGCATTAGGCTTTACATGTGCCTTGGCAATAATTCTAACTATGGGTCCTTCTAAAACTATTTCACATCATAATGCATTGTTGCTTTTGGGGAGGAATTGTCTGGTTGCTATGTGAGGGACAGGATGGGACTATTCTATTGAAGATTTCCACTGGCCGATATTTATAGCAAATTCATAAATCCATTCAAAAATTGAATCTTCATAATTGCAATACAGCTATATATGGTGCCAGAGTAATTCTTTCCCCTCTGTCTTTCCTTGTCCCCTTTTGTTAAGTACTACAAGATAACATTCTGTAATTGTAAGTTACTGTGTTGTGAGAAGCAAATTAAAATGCTTCACAAAAGACCAACTGTGTGATGAAAGCTGGAAAAGAAAATATCAGAAAAATAAAATGCCAAATCAGTCCCCTTTAGTTAGACCTCACATTACAATTCTTAACTTCACCATGGTGTAGATGTTGTATTCAATAGATTAGAAAATATTATTTTGTCATGGGTAGTTTTATTTCAAGCTTGTCTGTAGTGATTTAGTGCTCTATTTAAATACAGAGAAAGGAACACTTCCTAATAATGCCTTCTGCCATAAAGTTGTCACAAAAGAGAGCCTTGCATTGTTAACACAAATCGTTACTGGTATTTTCGCTTTGAGAATTCCCAGGTGCCAGTTGTGTTTGACTGACATCAAGGACGGACTTCCAGAGCAGTAAGCGGCCCATGTAAAGCACAGCAATTCTTTCCACATCATTTTGATCTGTGTCTGCTAAAGTTCAAGGATCAACAGCCGAATGACAAGCCTTCTTCAATCTCTGTGGTGTCACAGCAGGAAGTATGTCAGAAAATTCTGAGCAAGTCCTCTGTGAATTCTTACCTGTCTGCCTCTCTCTTATCTTCTAGTTGTGAACAGATTGGTGGGCCTGTTATAAAATGCCCAATGAAGAACCACTTCAGAACCTTTTTTCTTTGTAATTTCACACTCCAACAAACAAAAGTCAAAAAAATTATCAGCACTATTAGTTATAAAAGTACTCACAGTATTATCGGTGCTTTTGTTTATAACTGGGCTCCGAGGTAATAAAATCACTACAAGAGTCATTTGGAAGAAACTTTCAAGCTTATTTTAACAGCTCTGCTCTTACTGGGAAAACTGCTACATTTGTAACAAAATATAAAGAAAATGACAGTGGCCCATCCTTTTGACACACTTGAGTTAAGACAGTGGCCATTTTCTGCCCCACTCACAGCTTACACAGTCCTCACTGGTGCAGCCACCGTGACATTTACAACAACAACAACTTGTATTTATATAGCACCTTTAACGTAGTAAAATGTCTCAAGGCACTGCACAGGAGTATTATAAGACAAAAAATTTGACACCGAGCCACATATGGAGAAATTCGGGCAGGTGACCAAAAGCTTGGTCAAAGAGGTAGGTTTTAAGGTGGGTCTTAAAGGAGGAAAGAGAGGTAGTGAGGTGGAGAGGTTTAGGCAGGGAATTCCAGAGTTTAGGGCCTAGGCAACAGAAGGCATGGCCACCAATGGTTGAGCAATTATAATCAGGGATGCATTTTATGTAAGGACAGGACAAGACTCTCAAAATGGCAGACTCCTTAATTATTCATCAATTAATGGTGTATTATATTAAATATGTTTTAATGGAGAAAATAAATTTAGTCCAGCCTACATCCAATATCCTGCACAGAGCCTGATAGAGAATATCAATATCATGCATTTTATTTTTGTGAATTTTAATAGATTAATAAAAGCCAGAAGAAAAGTTTTAAAATATAATTTATCATTGTAACCTGGAAACCATTTTTGATTACTATGCACATACTTGCATAGGACATTGTATTTTGAGGTCTGTGTGCATACACACACACACACATACAAATATACAAACACATACACAAAGGTACGTACGTACACATTTAATTACAAAAAATAAATATATAATGTTAATCCTATTTGATTTTATATTTTTGTTCCAGACTTCATCCTTTCTTATATAATTTTGCTCCCAACCATCGTCCTTCAATTAAATTAGTCAGATAATCAAGGTCGTAGAATTCTGAACTATAAATATTATTTTAACTTTTGCTTTAAAGTGTACTTATTTTAAAAATATATCTAAGTTTTTTTTAAATCATATTTATTCATCCAATATATTTTAGGGCAGATGATGGTGAACACATTCTCATGTAAAATGTTTCTGTGAAATGCTGTCAAGATATTCTTTTCCTCACTTCATTAGTATGTCACTTCCTAATATCGTGGAATGAAATTAAATATCTTTTGGAATAGTATCTTGTTTTGAAAAGGAAAAAATATTAAACTTCTATCCATTCAATTCTTGCAGCAATCTTGTCCCAATTATTAAGAGATTGTTTTTGCTAAATTAAAACAAAGAAAGGAAGGAATCAAAATTCTCATTAGCTCAGTCAGTTTAGGCTACCACAATATGAGACACTAAATTTCAAATGTTAGGAACACATCAGCTACCTGTAATTTTTTATAATGTAGAGATTTTGTTTTGATAGTGAATGTAAAAACGTGGTTAGGAAAGAAATACTGAAGGACTGATCTATATGGACCCGTGACAGATATTTTAGAAAGCTACCCAATTTGATAAGCAAGTAGCCTAGCATGAGCAATAAAAATAAGTATGGGGTAGAACTTCCAATTGGCAAAGTTCACATACGATTACATATGTTCATATTACAGGAAACTCTCGTTTAAACGGCACATAAATATCCAGAATTCTCTATTAACCAGCAAAATTCATACTCCAAGAACATCACCTCAACAACCGGAAATGTTGCCGAGTCCAAGTCTCCCGTGGTGGCCGAGTTCGTCAATGGGGGTAGTTCTCCAAACTGCCACTGCTCAGCTTCTTGGCACTGTCGGAAGTCCGAACACCTCAATAACAGGAGTCTGACTCTCCCGCGCTGTATACAGTCTTTTACTGTATAAGTTTTGTTTTACTGTTAAGTAATTAAAGAGTTATGGATTACCCTCAACTGGCAGTACTGTACTTAAACAAGCATCTTCCATCATCCATTTAACACAACATTCTGTAGGTGAGTACCCAATTACTGTATACTGCACATTTCTTGATTTTTTTATTTTTGTTTGATAAAAATAGCCTCGGTAGATAAGCCTCTCCGTCATCCGGAATTTTTAATCAACCGGCACCATCCCAGTCCCGTCAGTGCCGGATAATAAAGAGTTTCCTGTACCTTCCAGTATGCAGGTGCTAATCCATTTAAAATAAACTAGCAGTTGCACATTCTGTTATTTTACTACCACTTCAACTTAAGTTTCAGGTCAAGTTTTGACACTCCTTGAAGTCTTGACACTTTTTAAAACTTGGACAATGGCCTCACCTTTAAGTCTGTGCAAGGGAATATAGTTGACTGTGAAGTTAAAAGGAAATAAACAGAAAACTGAATTATATTTTTCACACTTGAATTCTTGCTCTCTCCGTTTTGTTGTTGCTGAGTGTGTGCCCAGCCAATTACCTTAGACTACATTGCACCAAGGCAGGACAATTCCAGACTCTCAAACTGAGAATTAAGATTTACAACTGCACCTGCATAACCACATGATCATAATAACCGTTATTTCTCCCCCTCGCAGTCACCAAATGTAATTTCAGATCTCTGAGGGGAAGCTAATTGGAATGAATGTAACTTTACCTGTTTATAGGCAAAACAAAAGGGAATTTGGAAGAAATGTAAAATGTAGCCTGCCCTTGTGAAACAGTGAGTTTGAATTTGCATTCCATCTGAAAGCTATTTTGGACGTGCATTTCAATCTTTTTGTTAAGGAATTAGTCACAATAAAGTACAAGTCAGGTTAAAATTGTATTATACTTTGAAGGACAAGGTGATTTAGCAGTGCCAGAAAATAAAGTTATCCTAAGCACACTCCTAAGCACATTTGGGTTAGTTATGGTGCAAAGTTCAGTTTTTGGTTATTTGTTAACTCCACTTATTTCTTTGTGAATCTCAAATCTGCTCAATTCTTCACTTGTAACGGAACAATAATTTTTAACAAATGTTAAAACAGGTTCTACCAGATTGCAATTAGTGCAGTAGCTAACCATAAACATTGTCCCAGAATCACATTCTGATCTGTGAAGAATCATCTTCCCCAGCTCCGAAAGGCATTTCTGTTCTTCACACATGAAGCCTACATCTCTACATTAGGAACTTCTGTGGTTTCCATTCCTTTCCACTGGGAAACAGACTGCCAATTGCAGCTTATTTCACCTCTAGCCTGGGATGGATTCAAACCTCAGTATCTGGAGGTGAAAGTCAGCACCAATTTATCCCCCACACAATATGTTTTTTACTCTTAATTTGCATAATAAAGAACTTCAGACAACTGATGCTGTAATTTTCTTTACGAATGAAAATATGAACTGATATCAAATGAACAAGTTCACAGAACTGCCTTATATGAATATTGTTAAATGATCATACGGTTCTGGCTGAAATTGAGCGGCCAATAGCCTCCAGTATATAAGCAGTCCCTTTCTGTGCTTACCATTAGTCGTCAGTTCCATGAGTGGGCCTTTCAGGGATGTATATGATTCAAATGTTTAAATGCCGTTATTAACCCTTTCAGACAGCAGTGTTTCTTTCTTAACAAATCTGCGAACTGAACTGAACCAAAAAGCCAAAAGACACCCGTATTAACTAGTTCAGGTTAATACATCAAATATCCAAATTTGAACCCAATTGAGACCACTTTAGATATCCCTCTCCCTATAAGATGATCACAGTGTGTATGTACAGAGGGACAAAACATTTCTATGTGCACAGTTAGTATCAGTTGTTTCCCATTCACAGCATTTGACTGGAGCCACAATAACAATGGTAAGTGATCTATTACATATTCATGCGATAGCAAAATACTGCAGATGCTGGAAATCCGAAATAACAACAGAAAATGCTGGAAAAACTCAGCAGGCCAGGCAACATCCGTGGAGAGAAATTAGAGTCAGCGTTTCGGGTGAACCCTTTGTCTTGATAAAGGGTTTTGACCCGAAACGTTGACTCTAATTTCTCTCCACGGATGTTGCCTGGCCTGCTGAGTTTTCCGAGCATTTTCTGTTGTTATTACATATTCATTACTTTCTATGTTTTATCTTAGATTTTAAAGAGGTGTTGATTCCTGCTGGTCATTGTGAGTATCTGGTTCTTTGTATGCTAATGATGCAATGTGTATTTGCTACAAAAACAATGAGGGTGAAACTGGACAAGGGTGGGGACGCTAAGCAGGTGGAATCTTAGTTGTGGACCATTATATGACATGCCTGATATTCAGTTCTATTGAAATCAATGGAACTGAATATGGGGCGGAGAGTTTAACAGCCGATTGATGCGATACTGCTTGGTTTGCGTCCCCGCCATTGTCCAATTGGTTTCGTATTGTTACGTGATTCAGCATCAGGATGCTTTGTTGTCAGTTGTCTTGGAGTTAAAGCTGGAGGGAGAATAGCTGGGCAGGGTATTTGGTTGCACTGGCACTTTAGAAACATTATTATTAAAGAAGTTTAGAGGAGTTTTATTCTAACGTGGTTATATCTCATAATATGCCATGTACAGTAACAATGATTTATTGCTGCATATGTGTGTAAAATGCTTTAATGAAGATTTGTTAAAAACTGGTTGGTTTAAAGTGATAATGGCAGATTCATTTGAAAAGAATACTTTGCTTAGATATCTTCAGTAAATAAGTGCATCTGCCTGCAAGCACTGACTGCAAGTATTGGCTCATGCTGCATCCCATGCTGTGTGTCTTCACTGACCACCCTCTTTCTTTTGTTTAAACCTGTCTAACTGTGCTACCCCTACCTTTGTCCCTATTGGTGACCAATATTAAATTGTTACAAATCATCAGCTGTAGAGGAAGTGATTTTTTTTGCCCTGTATGGATACAGTATTGTAAAGTTAGGTAACATCTTTGTACATTACAGCCAGTATAATTATCTGAAATCTTTCTCACAGATATCCCATTTCCCTTCTTTTGAGTTTTCTTTGTTTGCATATATCTTACACATATAAACAGCAGACCTGCTACAAACAACAACAGCAACTTGTATTTATATAGCGCCTTCAACATAGTAAAATGTCCCAAGGCGCTTCACAAGAGCGATATCAAACAAAATTTGACACCGAGCCACATAAGGAGATATTCTGGAAGAAGAGGTAGGTTTTAAGGAATGTCTTAAAGGAGGAAAGAGAAGTAGAGAGGTGGAGAGGTTTAGGGAGGGAATTCCAGAGCTTAGGGCCTAGGCAATTGAAGGCATGGCCGCCAATGGTGGAGCAATTAAATTTGGGAATGTGCAAAAGGCCAGAATTGGAGGAGCGGAGATATCTTGGAGGGTTGTACGGCTGGAGGAGGTTTCAGAGATAGGGAGGGGCGAGGCCTTGGACGGCTTTGAAAACAAGGATGAGAATTTTAAAATCGAGGCATTGTTCAACTGGGAGCTAATGTAGGTCAACAAACACAGGGGTGATGGGTGAACAGGATTTGGTGCGAGTGAGGATACGGGCAGCAGAGTTTTGTTGACCTTAAGTTTATGGAGGGATGGGAGGTTGGCCAGGTGTGCGTTGGAATAATCAAAAGCATGTGTAATGTATGTACCTTTAAGGGGGAGAACTACTTTTTACAGCTCCTGTATACTGTAGTACCGGCAGTGACCACACCTGTATATAAACCCTGAGTAGTGATCTGTACAGTTAGTTCTAGAGTAACCCTCATTCAGTAAACACCTGTTGAATCGTTCCCTGCAGTCTTTTGTCTGATTATTGAAGGACAACCATTAAGATACACGGATCTAACATTGGCGACGATGCAGATTTGAACCTACCTGCAACTCTGCATCACCTCCCAGGGATTCGCTCCTGGAGAACAGTGGAAGGAGGTCGAGTCCAGAAGCACGGGCGTCGACCACGGGCAACCGCCCAGTCATCCAGCGGAGATTTGAGCATCGCAGGGGAGGCTGTCGAGAGCCAGGCTTGGCTTTCCAGTCACGGTGGTCCAGCGAAACGGGCTGGCAACAGGTACTGCGCAGACCCTTCCCGGACAGCGGCGGCTAGAGCCGACCGAGCGGCACAGAAAAAGGCCGAGCAGCGTCGACGGGGAGAGAGAGAGGGCAGTGCGCACAGGGCACAGCTGGTGTTCAGGACCAAGCGGCGTCAACGGGGAGAGAGACAAGAGAGAGCAGAGCGCAGCCGGTGTTCAAGGGCCGAGCAGCGTCAACGGGGGAGAGAGGCGCGCAGGAAAACGCGAGGCGCTGCCATTGCCACGAGGACCGCAGAGAGCGGCATTGGCAGCAGCAGCGCACGAAACACACAGGGCGTCACCATTTGCCACGAGGACCGCCGAGAGCAGCATTGGCAGCAGCGCGGGAGACGCCATTTTAAGCCGCAGCGGGGAAGAAAGGAAAGCGCGGGAGACGCCATTTTAAAGCCGCAGCGGGGAAGAAAGGAAAGCGCAGGAGATGCCATTTTAAGCCAGTCTAACCACACCCAAAAATGCCGAAGAGTGGCAGTATCACAGCGTTCGACAATGAAGTCGAAGATTGGACGACATATGTCGAACGCATAGAAGTATACTGCAAGGCGAATGAAGTGCCAGATGACAAGAAAGCGCTGGTATTGTTGAATTCAATGGGTGCAAAAATGTATGGCTTACTACGAAACCTAGTAACCCCAGAGAAGCCAGTAGAAAAGGATTTTGAAAACATATTGTCAATCCTACAGGACCACTTAAACCCCACACCGCTGCTGATAGCAGAAAGATTTAAGTTTCACAAAAGGAACCAGCATAAAGATGAAAGTAATGCTGAGTATTTAACGGAACTGCGCAAGCTATCGAAACACTGCCAGTTTGGAACGGGACTAGCAGATACTTTAAGGGACAAGCTTGTGTGTGGGCTTCAAAGTGAAGGAACCCAGAAACGGCTTCTATCAGAAAAGGATCTTACGCTGGACAAGGCTTTCAGCATGGCAGTATCACACGAAGCAGCAGCACGGGTCGCTGCAGAGATACAACGGAGACCGCAAGAATATGGCACAAATGAAATGTCATACGGAACAGTGAAGTGCTATCGCTGCAGCAGAACAACACACGACCATAATGATTGCTGGTTCAAGGACAAAGTGTGCAGACAGTGTGGAAAAGTAGGACACATAGCAAGAGTCTGCAGGTCGGGAAAGTAAACCAGCAGCAAGAAATCTCCACAGGAGAAGTACAAGAAGGTACATAAGGTGACGGAGAGTAGTTCAGACAAACAGAAGAGTGATACAGACTCCGGAAGCAAGGAGCTGGGTTGTCTGAAACTACATAATGTGATCAAAACGGAGGATCACCAAACTATCTGGGTCACGCTCAAGATAGCAGGAGTCCAAGTGAAAATGGAATTGGACACAGGATCAGCCCTAACAGTCATAAACCGAAGGGACTACAAGCGGCTATTCTCACATATACCCTTGAGAGATACAAAGATTGTCTTGAAGACGTACACGGGGCAAAAAGTCTACCCCCAAGGAAAAATAAGGGTGAACGTTATATATAATGGCAAGGAAACACCAAAAATGGACCTATATGTATTGCCAGATGGAGGACCACCACTACTAGGACGTGAATGGATCCGGAAGATACAGCTAGATTGGCATTCCATACAAGCACTGACTGTAGATGCCAAAAAGGATGACGACGTCACACCTGGACGACTGTCAAAAATGCTAACTGACGCACAAGAAGTGTTCCAGCAGGGACTCGGAACACTAAAAGGCATAATAGCGATGATCAAAATAGAGGAAAATGCAAGCCCAAAGTTTTTTAAGGCCAGACCGGTACCTTATGCAATCCGCCCAGCCGTCGAAGCAGAGCTGGAAGGTTTGGAACGTTCAGGAGTACTATCCAAAGTGGACTGGAGCGAGTGGGCTACACCCATCGTTCCTGTAATGAAGAGGTCGTTGAGTAATACGCCTGGGGAACCAAAGAAGGTTCGCATCTGTGGGGACTTTAAGGTGACAGTGAACCCAGTCCTTCACACTGTACAATATCCGCTTCCGCGGATTGAAGATATTTTCGCCTCGCTATCTGGAGGGAAACGCTTCACTAAGATTGATCTGGCCCAGGCGTACCTGCAAATGGAGGTAGAAGAAGCCTCGAAACAGTACCTCATGATCAACACTCATAAAAGTCTCTACCAATACAACCGGCTGGTGTTCGGGGTAGCATCTGCTCCGGCTATTTGGCAAAGGGCAATGGAACAAGTCCTGCAAGGGATTCCAGGGACCCAGTGTTATTTGGACGACATCCTGGTCATGGGCGAAAATGACAGTGATCACCTCGCCAACCTAGAGCAGGTGCTCACTAGATTGAAGGAATATGGGCTCCGAGCTAATCGCCACAAATGCGAGTTTTTCCAGAAGCAGATCTCATATTGTGGCCACGTTATTGATAAAGAGGGGCAGCATGGTGGCATAGTGAGTTAGCACTGTTGCCTCACAGCGCCAGGGACCCGGGTTCGAATCCAGCCTCGGGTGACTGTCTGTGTGGAGTTTGCACATTCTCCCCGTGTTTGCGTGGGTTTTCTCCGGGTGCTCCGGTTTCCTCCCACAGACCAAAGATGTGCGGGTTAGGATGATTGGCTATGAAAAATTGACCCTTAGTGTTAGGGGGATTAAATACGTGGGGTTATGGGGATAGGGTGGGATTGGTGTTGGTGTAGGGGTTACGGGGATCGGGTGGGATATGTGTCGGTGCAGGCTCGATGGGCCGAAATGGTCTCTATCTGCACTGTGGGGTTTCTGTGATTCTGTGATAAGTCCCCTGAAAAGATTGAGGCAGTAGTCAAGGCTCCAGCACCGGAAAATGTGTCACAACTGAGGTCGTTCCTTGGGCTGGTGAACTACTACCATAAGTTCTTGCCGAATTTGTCTACCGTACTACACCCACTGAACACCCTACTGCAAACGGGGGTACCATGGAAGTGGAGTGACGAATGTAAACGAGCTTTCCAGAAGAGCAAAGCATTGATCACATCAAAAGAGGTGTTGGCTCATTTCAACCCAGCACTACCAATTCGGTTGGCGTGTGATGCATCACCCTATGGCATTGGAGCGGTGCTGTCGCACAAATTCCCGGACGGCTCAGAGAGGCCAGTAGCCTTTGCGTCTCGGTCACTAACCTCAGCTGAGCGTAACTACGCCCAGATTGACAGGGAGGCCCTCAGCCTAGTGTGGGGAGTGAAAAAGTTCAATCATTATCTGCACGGGCAGAAGTTCACCTTGCTGACTGACCACCAACCACTTGTCTCCATCTTTAATCCAAAGAAGGGCGTTCCGGTGATGACTGCGCAACGGCTACAAAGATGGTCCCTTTTTCTAGGGGCGCACCAATATGAAATCGAGTATAAGGGCACGAAACAGCATGGAAACGCTGATGGGCTATCACGCCTACCACTGCCTACTGCGGAGGAAGCACCAGCAGTGGATCCTGTCGAAATATTTCATTCGACTATAATTGAATGCTTGCCAGTAACTAACGCTGGTATAGAGAAGGAGACCTGAAATGACCCGACACTGTCTCGGGTATATGATTTGACGGTGAAGGGATGGCCAGCACATGGCGACTCACTATTGCCAGCATTCTCATCTAGAAGAGAACAGCTGTCAGTATGCCAGGGGACCTTAATGTGTGGATCCCGAGTGGTAATTCCACCCAAGTTAAGGGAGAGAGTGCTCAATGAGCTTCACGAAGGTCATCTGGGAGGGGTGAAAATTAAAAGCCTTGCTAGGGCTTATGTGTGGTGGCCGGAGATCGAACAGCAAATCGGGGATGACAAAGAGCTGCTCAAGATGCCAGAAGGTCCAAAATGCACCACCACATGCCCCTCTACACCCATGGGAGTGGCCCTCATCTCCATGGCAACGGGTGCATATTGATTTTGCTGGTCCATTCATGGACTCAATGTTTTTAATAGCCGTGGATGCGCACTCGAAATGGCCTGAGGTGATCAAAATGTCCTCCACCACCACGGAGAAATCTATTGCAGTCCTACGGACCATTTTTGCCAGGAACGGCTTGCCAGAGCCGATTTGCTCTGATAACGGACCACAGTTTGTGTCCGAAGAGTTTCGAAGATTTATGAAAAGGAATGAGGTAAGGCATTACACAACCGCCCCGTATCATCCAGCCACAAATGGATTGGCTGAGAGGTTCGTACAAACCTTTAAAAAAGCAGTAAAGGCCATGTGCGATGACGACATTCCACTGCAGCATAAGGTGGACAATTTCCTGTTAGCCTACAGAAATGCGACACATGCAGTCACCAACCAGGCCCCGGCCATGATGTTCTTTAACCGAAGGTTGAGATCTCGTCTGGATTTGCTCAGACCAAATGTACGAAGAGATGTTGAGAGTAAGCCATTCCAGCACATCAATGAGAAGCCGACAAGGAGCTTCAATGTAGGGCAACCAGTCTTGGCCCGCGACTACCGAACAGAGAAATGGCAATCAGGAACGATATGCACACGGCAGGGGCCACTAATGTACACAGTGGATGTTGGGGAGAACATTGTGAGACGCCATGCTGACCAGATCCTAGAGTCACAGGAACGAGTCAACCCCATGTCTCGGCCATACGTACCTGGTGAGGAACCCAACGTACAGGTCGCATCTACCTCAGAAACAATAGCATTGGAAGCTGATGAATCAACTGACGACAGGGTGTTAGAAACGCCTCCGCACCAAGAGTGAGACACTCGGGAAAGGCGTTATCCAGAAAGAATCAGGAAGCTTCCCCAAAGACTGAATTTATAAATAGACTATTTTCAGCTAATGTTGCATGTTAAAAGTGTTAATTGTAATTAGTTTGATATTTAATTGTTAAATGAGTGTTATGGTACTGTTAATCTAAAAGGGGAGGAATTGTAATGTATGTACCTTTAAGGGGGAGAACTACTTTTTACAGCACCTGTATATAAACCCTGAGTAGTGATCTGTACAGTTAGTTCTAGAGTAACCCTCATTCAGTAAACACCTGTTGAATCGTTCCCTGCAGTCTTTTGTCTGATTATTGAAGGACAACCGTTAAGATACACGGATCTAACAGCATGGATGAGGGTTTCAGCAGCAGATGAGCTGAGGCAGGGATGGAGTTGGGCGATGTTACGGAGATGGAAGTAGGCGGTCTTGGTGATGGCGCGGAAGTGTGGTCACAAATGAGACCAAGGTTGCGAACAGTCTGGTTCAGCCTCAGACAGTTGCTAGGGAGAGGGATGGAGTCGACGGTTAGGAAATGGAGTTGTGGTAGGGACCAAACACAATGGGGGAAAATTTTGTTTTAGCCAGTTAAGTTGCTGGTGTCACTGGCAACTGGAGTTAACGGCTGCTGAAAATGGCCGCAACGCTAGCGGAGCAAAATTCATCTGCGGGGAATGGAAATTATTGGTGCAGCGCTTACCTGCCATGCAACGCCATCCTGGTGGCGTTACTGGAGGTATCCGACCTGAAATTTGTGTGCAGGAGCGGCGTTCGAACTTCACACAGCCTTGGGAAGTGAGGCAGTGGAGCTCGCAAAGAATTGTGGGCAATGAAGGGGTCTGAGAATTAAAGGGGGCATGCACAGTGAAGCAATACAAATTAAAATGAAGTGAAACAATTCAGGTTTCAGTCTGTTCTGCCTTTTAAATATATGTTTAACATTAAAAAGAGGTCCCAAATGTAAATATTCAGCTCTTAAAGCTGAATTCCCTTCCTAACCTCAGAAAATAGGAAAAATGCCTCAACACTAACACAAATGGCTCAGCAAGCCAGGGAAGGGGCACCCAAGGTTTTGCATGCAGCACTCCAGCTTTGTGCAGGGGTCAACACTGCAAGACTGGCCCTCTACCCACAGGGGCCAGAAGGCCCTCCGGAAAGAACGATGTGGGTGTACATCATCAAGGCCAGCAATGTTGCTCCCACCACCTGGCTCCAGTGCCCAAAGAAGCTTCATGACCTCAGACCACTGGTCAAGGTCAGTGAATGCATCTTCAAAAGCCGTCTCCTACCAACTGCATCACTAGCCTCACACACTGCTCAATGCACGACCCCCACCCACAATCACTCACCTACCAACAATCTGCACCAATCACGTGGCTCATCTCCCATTCCTAGCATCACCTCACCTCTTTGGAGGAGACAGTGCAGGCCATTCTTGGCAGGAGTGAGGCTGAGCCCTTGGCCAGTGGCAGGGCTGAAAGGATACAAGATGCTGGTATCCTCATACGTTATCCTCCTTCTAGCATGCACCTCATGCTTTCCCACTCTCCCATCACCACAACTCCACCCTGGTGCCGTCCTCATTTCATACACCCAGGAAATGCAGCCTGCCCAGCCAGTGGGTGACCAAGAAGAGGTAGGGGAGAGTGAAGAAGAACAAGAAGAAGAAGATTAATTTGACACTCCCAGCTGTCAGCTCCTCAAAGTCAACCAGCAAGGCCATTTGCAGCATCTCTCACTGAATATCAGCAGCCTTCCACCAGCCATGCTGCAGCCACTGGGGTAGCACTGCAAGATATCAGTAGGATAGGCAGAGGCACATACAAGACAGTCACTAAGGGAATGCATAAGGGTGATGAGTTGATTTCTTGATGTCACATTGGATGGATAGATGTATAAAGTTGGATTGATTTGCTTTGTGGTGGCTTTTATTTCAGCATCGTGGCCAAGAGGATGTTGTGATGGTCAGTAACAGAGGGAGGGTAAGGTGTGGGACTAATGTTGAAAGGGGAATTGGGGCTGTGGTCACTGGGACCTCAGGCAGATGATTCCATCCCGGATATCCCGGCCACAAAGGGACTGTCTGGGATACATCCTTCCGTCTGATTCCTCCTCTTCTGCTTCCTCCTCTTCTGTGTCTTCCTTTACTCTCTGCAAGCAGATGCTGTAAATGTGAAATGACAGGATAAAATGCTGGAAATACTCAGTTGCTCAAGAAGCATCTCGACCTGAGACATGAACTCTGTTGCTCTCTCCACGGATGTTGCCTGACCTGCTGAGTATTTGCAGCATTTTCTGTCTTCTCAAAGGCCTTCATTTACCATCCAAGCCGTTGCAAGCATCCAGCAACACTCCCTACATACTTAAAAAAACTTTTCACATCTATTGCAGCAAGTCACCACTTCAATAAAATCAAAAAAAAAGTCCAAAACCTTAAATCCAAACTTACCTGAATGATGTATGTGTCCCTTTAAGAGGTGCACCAAGTTAACCTGGTGTTCTTGGGACCCAGTGCTAGGGTCGAAGTTCGCGCTTGTGACGTTAAGTCAGCATTGCACGTCGATTTACGTCACAACATTGCCATTTTGTTTGGGATGACGCTGCCAATTACCAGCAGTGTAAAGGTATTGATGAAAACGGTGGCCGGCACGGGACTCGCCAGCAGCTGGCGCAAGAATGGCAGTGGCCGTTTTAGTGCCATTTAATGGCGCTATGGAGTGGCGCTACGGTCACGAATTTCTAGTCCAATGGCTTGGTCTTCCCAATAATTAGTTGGAGGAAATTTCTGCTCATCCAGTACTGGATGTCAGACAAGCAGTTAGACAATTTAGAGAGAGTGGAGGGGGTCAAGAGAGGTGGTGGTGAGGTAGAGCTGGGTGTACATGTAGAACTTGATGCTGTGTTTTCGGATGATGTTGCCGATGGGCAGCATGTAGATGAGAAATAGGAGGGGGCCAAGGATAGATCCTTGGGGGACACCAAAGGTACCAGTGCAGGAGTGGGAAGAGAACCCACTGCAGGTGATTCTCTGGCTACAACTAGATAGATAAGAATGGAACCAGGCGAGTGCAGTCCCACCCAACTGGACAACGGTGGAGAGGCATTGGAGGAGGATGGTGTGGGTCAACCATGTCAAAGGCTACAGACAGGTCGAGAAGGACGAGGAGGGACAGTTTACCAGTCACAGTCACAAAGAATGTCATTTGTGACTTTGATAAGAACAGTTTTGGTACTGCGGCGGGGCAGAAACCTGATTGGAGGGGTTCAAACATGGAGTTCCAGAAAGATGGGCACGGATTGGAGGTGACAGCATGTTCAAGGACTTTGGAGAGGAAAGAGAGGTTGGAGATGGGGCAATAGCTTGTAAGGACAGAGGGTCAAGGGTTGTTTTTGGAGGTGCGGGGTGATGATGGCAAATTTGAAGGAGAGGGGGACAGTACCTGAGGAGAGAGAGCCATTAACAATATCAGCTAACATGACTGCCAGAAAGGGAAGTTGGGTAGTCAGCAGTTTAGTGAAAATGGGGCGAGAGAGTAGGATGGGGCAGTTGGGGTTGCTGCTCATAAGATGGGCTAGAAGGGCCCTTCGGAGGATGCCAAGAGAGGCACAGGGGAAAGCTGTCGGTTTATCTAAGCGGGAGTCAAGCCTGGGACGGCTGAAGGAGAGTAAAAAGGTTGAGGAGCGACGAAGGATTGGGGAAGCTATTTGGGAGGGCAGAATACCCAAGAGGGGATAACTGTAAGGAGGAATGACGACAAGAGAGAGGGGTCTTGGAGGCATAAAGAGAAAAGAAGGAAAAAAAGGGAGAAAAAAGTGGAAATAGAAGTGATGGGCTCGGGTCCGGAGCATCAGTAATGTGAGTTTATTTTTCATCTCGCTGCATAATATTCAGTGAAACAGTTCCTGCGTTTTTTAAATAGTTACTGCTTTTCTTTTAATTTGGGCTATTCAGAATGACTTGCTTTAATAAAATGATTCATTGAATTACAGCTCTGGATTACAGACCAATTCAGGCCACTACATGCTTGTGCTCTGTGACAATATTGACAAGATGCTTTCTTTGTTCACGGTGCTTTCTGTTATAATATTCAGCAACTCGTGAATTTGAGCCCAAATTAATTGCTTAACTTTTCAGAATCTCCATAGATAGCGCGACAAAACAGAAAAGATTATACTGTTTCTACAATGTCATTGCCTGACAACAGACTAAAGCAGCTGCTGTTTCAATGTTGTATCGCTTTAGTGCAGTGAATGTGTTGATAAATATTGAGAGATTTCAATGTCATCAGATTGATGAACTTTCTTAGAGAAATGTGGTAATTTATTCTAACCAATGAAGAATCTGTGAAACAAGTGGGATAAATTCCTTGTTATCGTTAAATAAGAACGGAGAAACACCAATCATTGTAAAAGGTGGATAATCCTGAATTACTGAATTTTTAAAACATTATCACTTACATTCTGTTTAGCAATGTTATATAAATCAGTTGTGTGATCATTTCTTTGGGTTGAGGCAGCACAGAACTCGAGCGTGATGAGCCGTAGAACGGCCGGGCAAGGGTGCGCACCCAGGACGTTGCTCATCACAGTTGTGGCCAGGTGCTGACTGTTGGTCAGAAGCTTCCACATAAGGAACGGAAAAAATCAGAGCAAGCGATCCACCGTCTCGAAGGCAGGATCAGATATTTCCCAGTAATCGGCTGCAGCGGGTTACTGGTAAAGAGACTCAGGAGCAGGACCTCAAATGGGGTATAGTGCATGGCCGGCATATACCTAGTGAAAGTGGCCATGTATTTCTGTGGCCAACTCATTTAAATAATGATTCATAGCTGCCTGCACGGCTTTGACTTTTTGTGGGAAGTTAGCCTAAAGGGGCGGGGTGGTGGGAGAGGGGGGAGGGGCTGTAAAAGTCTGGGTAGCATGTCAAATTTAAAGGGATGTGCACACTTAAGAGTGGCTGCTTACAGGAACAAATATTGCATCAGACATTATCAAGCTCCAAAAAGTGAATTATAAATGCTTGCCTGCCTTGGCCGAGGTTGTGGGTTTGGTTGTGGGAGCGGGTGAGGGGAGAAATGCAAAACAAAAATGAAGCGAAATGGAACCCAACATGGAGTCACAAAATGGAGCACCCAACCCCTTGCTGCTGTCCAGCAAAATGGACATCAGCTGCATGAGGTGTGTGCAAGGAGGGTTGCCCTGTTTGACACTTCAGGACACCCCAAAACCCGATGACCTCTCACCTCTCAAGTCATAATCTGTCTGCGCAGTATAGAAAGGAAGAAAGGAAGACTTGCATTTATACAGCGTCTTTCACGACCTCAGGACGTCCCAAAGCACTTTACAGCCAATAAAGTACTTTGAGGTGTAGTCGTTATTGTAATGTAGGAAACGCAGCAGCCAATTTGCACACAGCAAGCTCCCACAAACAGCAATGTGATCATGACCAGATAATCTGTTTTAGCGATGTTGGTTGAGGGGTAAATATTGGCCAGGACACCGGGGAGAACTCCCCTGCTCTTCTTCGAAATAGGGCCATGGGATCTTTTATGTCCACCTGAGAGAGCAGACGGGGCCTCGGTTTAACGTCTCATCCGAGTGTGTAATCAGGTTGGTGTGCAGGTTGGGCACATGTCTCTCACTGTGCATTTACTCCTTCAACTTCCAGCATCTTAAAATGGCACATCGAGGGTTCAATTCTGACCTATAAAAAGTCTAGGTGTTGGTTGGGGTGCCAAAAACACATCTGCTCTGACAGGACTGAACAAGTCTGGCAGGGCCTGTGAACCAGCATGCTTGGGTAACAGCAGGCCTGTGCGACCAAATTCGAGTACCGACAGGCCTCCCCCGGATCATTCCTCTGCAACTCCTGCTTATCCTGAAGCTCCATGAGAGCAAGAGAAATCCCCATTATAACCCCTTTGGTGTTAAAATGAGTTTCAAGCTCCCTAAAATGTTGCAGTGTGAAAAAGCAACAAGACTTTAAAAAAAAGCAAAAACAACCAAAACAAAAGAAAAACAAGTAAATCCAGCAAAATCTTTTCTTTTAAATCGCATTTAAAATAAAATTCTATTATGTTACAAATCATCCAGAATTACCATAACATAATTTTAAGGAACAAATAATCAAAGGCCCAGGAATGTCTTCCATTGTGACAATTTTTTTGGAAACCTAGAGCACAACCTCAGGAAACTGTAGGCCAGGGATATTAACATATTTTTTAAGAGCTTAATGAGGTTTTCACGTTCCTTCAACAAAAGTCTGCATCAAGCTGTGTGCAGCCTGACTGGAAAAAACAGGCAGCTGATCACTGTGCACAGTAGGCACAAGGTCTACTGCCAGGATTTTCCAAACCCCCCACACCCCCTCACCAACCCTTCCCTCCACCCCCCCCACCCACCTCCCTCCCCCCATGTTCAGCCTATATATCCGTTGGAGCCGCGCTCTACAGTCAACAAATAACATCATGGGGAGTGGCGCATGTGTGAAAGTTTAAAGGATTGATTCTCTGTAGGGCTGCAGAGGCCAGCAAAGCATCTGCGCAGCAGGTGCAATGTTCGCCAATCTTCAGCAGGGCTGATGTCCTGGAATTGCTCAGAATCCGCCCTCATTATTGATGCATGACGAGCTGCTCACCCATATTGGCCCAAGTGCTGGTAGCTCACCAGAAGGGCAAGGTGGGAAATTGTGCATTAAATGAAAGGGAGTTGGTCACTTAAGTGGCTGCATATGAGAGTTGGCAAACAAAACTGTAGCCTTTACAAAGGGCTGAAAATGTTTCCTCAGCATATTTCAGTCTTTTCAAAGACATGTTTGGGGCCTAGAAAGTGGTTGGTAAACACGATGGCCAACGAAATAAATGTGGTGGCTGGAAACACAGTCCATAGGCAAGTGATGGAGCTTTCCCCTCCTGTTTGAGGGGCTGGTGAAGTGGAGGTTCTGATGAATGATGTAGGTGTGAGGATACGCTGCCCCTAGAGGACAGCAGTGCAGCTCTCTCTTGCCCTGCCAGTACACTTTACACCTAATCTCAGCCTATTATCATCTCGTCTGTAGTAACCTGGGAGGTTATGAGTAACCTGATCCACCAGGTGGTGCTGTGGCAATTGCTCTCCTGAGTTAAGTCTGATCTGTACTGGTTGTACTCTTTGTTTTTGCTGCCTCATGGCAGAAGCTTTTATGTGCAAGTGTTGATTAAACCATGTTAAGGAGTTAACCTGTGTCTGTCTCCATCTATGGCCACCTCAAGATACCACATATGGCGACGAGAATAAAGGACGGAAGAGTTTTGGAGTATTCGGAAGAGGTGCTCGGGTTGGTAAGCAAAATAGTCGGAAAAGCATGAGGCTAGGCCGCGGGAGTCGAAACGGAGTTTGATTTTTTGGCTGAAGTGACCGGACTCCAAGGATGGCAGGAACGGTAGGCTCCGTGGCACCTTTTGACAGCAAGTTGCAGTCTTGGGAGGAGTATTGTGAAATACTGGGCCATTTCTTTATGGCAAACGAGGTGGACAGTGCTGAAAAGAAAAGGGCAATTTTACTGAGTTGTGTGGGAGTGCAAACCTATACACGGATGAGGAATCTGCTGAGCCCGGAGCGGCCAGGAGAAAAATCTTTTGACGAGTTGGTGAGTCTACTAAAGAATCATTTCAATCCGAAACCTAGTGAAATAGTACAGAGATGGAAATTCAATTTGAGGATTAGGAGGCTGGAAGAAAGCGTTACTGAGTATGTGGAGGAGCTTCGGAAGCTCACACAGGACTGTAATTTTGGAAATGCGCTCACAGTCATGTTAAGGGACAGACTAGTATGCGGAGTTAACGACGACAGTATACAGCAAAGGTTGCTGTCAGAAGAAGGATTAACGTTTGAGACGGCACTTAAAAAAGCACAAGCCATGGAGATGGCTAACAAGGACATTAAGGACTTAAACAGTATGAGCAAGGAGAAATGGAGTAAACCAGTGGGAGGAGCTGTTTTCAAGATGGAAGCTGGCGCGAAAAGTCCACCAGTCGGGGTTGGGGATTGCTACCGATGTGGCGGGACGAGCCATTATGCAAAGGACTGCAGGTTTGCAAAGACAAAGTGCCACAATTGTGGAAAAATAGGGCACTTAAAGAAAGTCTGTAAAAGGGCAGTGAGTGAGAGAAGCAGTGCTAAAGGGGCAAAGCATGCTAAAGGGGGGAGGGAGAAGTACACAAAGCGGGCAAATTACATACAAGAGGAAGAGTCTAGTGGGTCTAGTGAGGAGGTTTTCACTATATACAGTATAGACACTTCAAGGCCCAACGTACCTCCTCTCACTCAGTATTTGATAGTGAACAGAGGTCAAGTAAAGTTTGAGATTGACACCGGATGTAGTGTAACCATAATGTCGCAGACTGAGTACGCCAAGCTATGGGGGGAAGCAAAAGTACCAGAGCTAGGTACATGCCCCATTAGTCTCAAAACCTACACAGGACAGAAGGTGGACATTTTGGGGGCGGCCAAAGTACAAGTGGAACACAAAGGAGTCACCAAAGAGCTTATGGTGGTAGTGGTAGCAGGGTCAGGGCCAAACCTGTTAGGGCGAGGGTGGATCAGTGAGTTGAGTGTGGACTGGCAGGCAATGAATAAAATGGAGGACAGTACAGAGGCACTGCAAGAAGTGCTGATGAAGCATGAGTTAGTGTTCAAGGACGAACTGGGCACCTTAAGGGGAGCCACAGCCAAGATTCATGTAGCCAGTGATGCCACGCCTCGTTTCTTTAAACCAAGGTCGGTACCTTTTGCAATGAAAACCAAGGTTGAGGCGGAACTAGATCGCCTGCTAAAGGACAAAGTAATAGAACCAGTGAAATTTTCAGACTGGGCGGCACCAATAGTCCCGGTATTGAAGCCCGACGGTAACGTAAGGGTGTGTGGTGACTATAAGTTAACAGTGAACAGAGTATCATCACTGGAACAGTACCCCATTCCGAGAATGGAGGACATGTTAACATTGCTCGCTGGGGGAGAAAGATTCAGCAAACTTGACATGAGTCATGCGTATCAGCAGATATTGCTAGATGAAGAATCAAAAAAGTTTGTCACAGTGAACACGCACAAGGGGCTGTTCACGTATGCCAGGTTACCATTTGGTGTCAGTTCTAGCCCAGCAATATTCCAACGGACATTACAAAGGTGGCCGTGTACTTAGATGATATTCTGCTAACAGGAAGTGACGATCAGGATCACTTAAAAACATTGGACAAAGTGCTACAGCGGCTGGAAGAGGCGGGGCTATGCCTGAAACGGAGTAAGTGTCGTTTCATGGAGAAGGAAGTTACATTCCTGGGACATCGGGTGGATGCCACAGGCCTCCATCCATTACCAGGGAAAGTGCGGGCAGTGCAGGATGCACCGGCAACCACCTCAGTGACTGAACTGAAAGCCTATCTAGGGCTCCTGAATTATTATAACCGGTTTCTTCCAAACTTATCGATGCTGCTGGTACCCCTGCACAAACTGCTGAGAAAGGAGGAGCCATGGCGTTGGGGGCCAGAGCAAGCGAAAGCGTTTCAGCAGTCAAAGGAGCTACTTCAGTCCAGCAGGGTGTTAGTGCATTACGACGAGAAGAAGGAGCTGATAATGTCCTGCGATGCATCACCCTATGGAGTGGGGGCAGTGTTGGCCCACCGCATGCCAGATGGAGCGGAAAGGCCCATCGGGTTTGTTTCACGCACGCTCACAGCTGCGGAAAAGAACTATTCACAGCTTGATAAAGAGGGGTTGGCCATTATATTTGGAGTAAAGAAATTCCATAAGTACATATATGGGAGGAAGTTTGTAATCAGTACTGACCACAAGCCTCTTATTAGCTTACTGAATGAGATGAAAGCGGTGCCTCAAATGGCATCACAGAGAATAATGAGATGGGCAGTAATACTAAGAGCCTATGAATATGTGATCACGTACAGAGCCGGCAAGGAAAACGGGAACGCGGATGCTCTCAGCCGCCTGCCCCTCTCAAAATCTCCTCACAGTACTTCCCCTGAGGAGCACATCCTGATGCTGGATCAGGAGATCAGTCCCCTGATGACTTCAGCACAAATCCAGGGCTGGACAGCCAAGGACCCCATTCTGTCAAGGGTCCGTGAGTATGTGTTGGAAGGCTGGCCAGGTCACCGTGAGGGACCGGAGTTCACGCCGTACAGACAGAGACAGCACGAGCTCAGTGTCCAAGATGGATGTGTGCTATGGGGAGCACGCATCATAGTCCCAGAGTGGGGACGCTCTACTTTGATGGAACAGTTGCATCAATCGCACCCAGGAATGACTAGAATGAAAGGACTGGCTAGGAGCTACCTGTGGTGGCCTAACTTGGATGCTGAAATTGAGTCAAAGGTAAAATCATGCACTATATGTCAGGAACAGAGGAAAGCACCTGCCGGGGCACCACTCCATCCCTGGGAGTGGCCCAGCAAACCCTGGAGGAGAATTCACATAGACTATGCGGGACCTTTTATGGGCAAAATGTTTTTGGTGCTGGTTGACGCTCACTCAAAGTGGATCGACGTTTATCCAGTGAGCTCTGCAACGAGTGATGCCACACTGAATTGTCTCAGGAACAGCTTCAGCACACATGGTATTCCAGAAATGATTGTATCCGACAATGCACAGTGTTTTGTTAGTGAAGGGAGCAAAGAATTCATGGTAAGGAATGGAATCACACATGTCACCTCGGCTCCATATCACCCAGCCTCAAATGGGTTAGCCGAGCGAGCCGTGCAGACTTTTAAGGAGCTCATGAGGAAGAGCTCAGGTGACGCCCTGGAGACCAAGCTCAATAGAGCCTTGTTTAGTTATCGTATAACACCCCAAGCTACCACGGGGCTTTCTCCGGCTGAGTTGATGATGGGGAGAAAGTTGCGGTGCACCTTAGACCTGATACACCCAGATCTCAAAAGTAAGGTTGAGACAAAACAAACAAACCAAAAAGCGTACCATGACAAGCATACTAAAGCTCGCCATTTCGCCATAGGGGACTCTGTGTACACTCGGAACTTCGGTTATGGACCTAAATGGATACCAGGACTAATCCAGGACATTACAGGACCTGTGTCGTACTCCGTGTTACTGGGGGATGGTCGAGGGGTTTGTCGGCATGTGGATCAGCTTTTCAGCCGGCAGCAGGGGGAACTGCCTCAGATGGAACAAAGGGCAGTAGAGGAGGCTGTTCCAGGACCCAGCACGGCTTATAAGGTGCCAGTGGACACTGGTACTGCCAGGCCACAGCAGGACAGAGTAAAACCAACATCAGAGACTACTCCAATCTCAAGTGCCAATGAATCTGAGAATCCACCACAAGTGGAATTAAAACGTTCACAAAGGATTCGCAAGCAACCAGAAAGACTTATACAAACCTGTTAAATTAGTCAGGGGTTAACCATGGTTAGAGCATACTGGTTAATTAAAACGTAGTACCTAGTAAGGGTTATTGTTTAAGAATTGCATACGGCAATCTTAAGGGGGGAGGTGTGTAGTAACCTGGCCGGTTATGAGTAACCTGATCCACCAGGTGGTGCTGTGGCAATTGCTCTCCTGAGTTAAGTCTGATCTGTACTGGTTGTACTCTTTGTTTTTGCTGCCTCATGGCAGAAGCTTTTATGTGCAAGTGTTGATTAAACCATGTTAAGGAGTTAACCTGTGTCTGTCTCCATCTATGGCCACCTCAAGATATCACATCGTCTAGCTCTTTTGTTTCTTTCACTTCTTTTGTCCGATCGCAGCCCTGCCTTCGATCTATTTTCTTTTCTTTCCAGTTTTGAAGAAGGGTTCGACCCGAAACGTCAACTCAAATTTCTCTCCATGGTTGTTGCCTGACCTGCTGAGTTTTTCCAGCATTTTCTGTTGTTATTTCGGATTTCCAACATCTGCAGTATTTTGCTATCATCACAGCAGTGCAGTAGAGCTTGCAGGGAGTGACAGAAAAATATTAGAGGAAGGAGCTGTCCTTGAGGTCAGTGGCAGTGCAATCCCTGTGGTGCAGATTGGATTAGGTCTCCTTGCAGTAGATGACACAGATCTGCAATCACCTTTATGTTGACACAGGGCCAGTTCTTCAGTCATTGCTAGGTAGGTGTGCCAGGACCTGCAGATATGGTTGGTGGCAAAATGGCTGGTACAAGCAGTTTCTCTCTGGAGCTCTCCTCACACTTTAACCAGGCAATAACTTATTTGGGGCACATCAAAACCAACTCCCATTTTTAATGTTACTTTTACTTGCTGCCTGCCATTGGATTCTGCAGTTAATACTTCCCTGTAAAAGTTGGTATTGGAAGGATTCCTTTTCATGTCACCTCTTTTTTATCTGTTCCTGTTCTGTTGAAGTCCCGTAAATGCTTTGCTTTCTGGTGACATAAAAGACAGTAATGGACTATTTTTTTCCAGGTCGTTTAAATACAAATTTATGTAATGTGTAAAAATAGTTATTATTCCAAAAGCACATAAATTATTAACAAAAACCTCATAAAATTTACCAGCTTAATATAAGTCAGAAGATTCCGGTGTAAATGGCGGCATTTGTGGGACCACAGCTTTGGCCCTCATTGGTCGACTTCCCGGAATTTGAGGTCTGGAATCTCTGGATACATAGAACTGTGGGTTAGAAATTACTGTCCCGAAATCTGTTATTTCAGGAGAGGAATTGACCCATTTAAAATAAGCAGATTAATGCCTCAATTTAAACAGCTGACAGATGATAGTCATATGAATGGTTAAGAATTGTCCACTGTCACCAGTAGTCATGTCCAGGCCTATACTGTTAAAATGGAGGAGAGATTTATGCATTGAGTAATCACTCTGTCTGGATATAGATCTTATTTTTCTTTAGATTTTGCCTCACTATTTCGGATCTTGATGAAGCCTAAGATTCAAATATGGTACTTACTCTTTGTGATCGGGGTTCTGGTGGCTCACATATGTATACAGTTACAGTCAAAACACTGCAGCAGAGCTGGCTTATTATCATAGCCCTTAGTGACACAATCTATTTAGTGTGTAAACTGGTATTTTGGGCATAACATTTCCAGCTACTTCCCACCCTCTTCTTTATATAACACACAGAGCTTCCACTCTTCCAGATGTAAATAAACATAAATCTTTGTACCATTTTTTGCTGCTGTAAAATTCCTATGTTTGAAATTCTAAATAAATCATTATAAGTACATGTTGTTTACAGCAGATTGTTCCTGTTATTACCATTAATGAATCTATCAGGACTTACATATTAATCCAAATTGTCAAAGTTGGTCACAGATTGTTATAGATCAAATTATAAATAATTATTTGAAGATATATTTCTCTAATTATTGATTTTTAAATATTCAATTAATATAATAAAATAGACTGATATGGATAGTGCATTATTTCAAAGTTACTGTCTCCAGTAATTGAATGATCAGTTTTATAAATTCTGAATCATTTAGCTTTACTCCAGCTGATTAAGGACACAAAAACAAATTGCTGTAATAGAATATAAATAACGTTTAAAGCCAAACCTTCTCAGAATTCACAAGGGGTCAGTATACTTTTAGAAGCAATATTGGCCTGGAAATTGTGATATCATACATACATTAACACATTTGTATCAAATTCCCCTGTCTCCTTATTTTACTATAACTGAGTACTTCAGTTAAGACAGCAGACAGAGGAATTTTATCCAAACACATTGAGACTTTATACAAATACAATAATATCGCACAGCATCGTTTCTAGTCTGTACTTTAAGATGCTGAGTTATCTGGTGTGGAATTCCAGCATTTTGTGGTTATATTTGAACACACATTTATTTGAGCATAGCTTTCAGTAACAACGACAGCGTACACCTATATAGTGCCTTTAATGTAATAAAATGTTCCAAAGCACTTCATAAAATTGGAAAATAACCAGGCACCAAGAAATGGGGTCAAAGAACGAGGAGAGGTGACCAAACATTTTGATGCAGAGTGGTCCTCTCCTTAATATAGGGCCACTCTTATTTATTGCCCCGTGTTTCCTCTAGCCTGCACTTGCTAAACCCTATGACAGGACTATTAGTGCATTTGTACTCCTCGGCGTCAGAACGGTGCTAAACTTGAAGTGTGAATCAAGACCTAGATTGACTCCCAAGTGAAGCAGGGTGAGACAACTGCCCACAGGGAGTCTCTCTCTTCTTCGCTCTGGTGTCAGGTTGGGCCCTGAATCCACATTCAGACTGCATTTATGCTATAACTGCAGCATCAGTGTGAAGCGTAACCATTTTACACTAACGCTGCAGTTATAGTGTGAATATGCCCTTAAGTCCCCAGTAGTTGCCGGCAGAAAATAATAGCAGTAATGGTCGGGTAGGCAAGCCTTCTGTGGTTGCTGAGGCCCGACATTCTGGCCCCTCACTCCCATGGTACTCCCAGGACATAATTCGCTGGGAACATGTGAAAAGTGTTTATGAGCTGATCTCGCATTATGGTGCAAGGGCAGCTCATTTGGGCACAGGCAAAGGGCACCGTTTGATGAGCAGCGATTCCGGCAGTTCTGCGTTGGAACCGCATTATCGGCCCCGCTGTGTAAAGCACTGCATTTTTAGACTAATTCAAGAACTGATGGCTAATTTAGTTTGAGAGCCGTTAGTTCAGTTCAACAATCAGAACAGCTATATTTAAGAATTGAGAATTATTTCCATTTGAAAGTAATAAATGCAAAGTTTTGATGAAGAAAATTCACACGGACTAAAGCAATACTGGACCCTCATGAACTCCGTGGCAGTTAGAGGACATTGAAATAACGCCTGCCTTCATAGTACATGCGAGATTTTATTTCACAATTTTCATGCTACAAGCATTCTCTGAGTGCTTTGATGACCTTCCTAGCTCCCTCCCCATCACACACTGACACATCTAGCCTAAATTTGCGTCTTGCATCACCTCAGGAAACTCATGGCTAATTTCATTATTTCTGAGAAAAAATGCAAATGAGGCCAGACAGCTGGTGCCTTCCTTGTGGCCAGGAGTGATGGAAGAGCCTGAGGCCTTCCTCATCAGAGGCTCTAATACCCTTCTGCTTAGGCAGGCCCCTTCGGGGATAGAGCAGGGAGGCTGCTGGAGCAGCGTGAACAGATGGAAAGAAGGTAGAAAGGGGGAAGAACACTCACTCTGGTTTGTGGGGGAAGTCATGATGTCAGTTACCTGGGAAGCTGGATACGGTTTGCGGGATCGTTAGCTATCAGATTCCCGTGCTTGCCAGGCTTCCATTTGTAGAGCTGTCAATCAAAGTTTGCATCTGTCAATATGGAGGATTCAGTACCAGCTTATTGACAGACTGTGTCAATACGTTTCCAGCAGTTATTCTCAACCTGCTCAACAGCTTTCTCAGCCTTTGTCAGATCTACATCAAAGAAAAAAAAATTAAATGATAAGTTTCCACAAAATACTGTTTAATGTTTATATCCACCTTTCTGCATCCCCACCTCTATACATATATATATATATAATATCTATATATACAGTTATTACAAATTTATACCAAAATGCTGGATTACTATAGCCATTTTTATGCTGATATTTAACAGTTTTCAATAAGGTTTGTTCTAAGTCCTGTACATGGATACTTATGTGAAGTTAGAAGCTGTTGTGTTAATGTAATTTTTAATCTTAAAAAAACAGTTCTGCGTAGAAATTCACACCAAGAGACAGCTGCAGTTCTAACCTCAAGAAAGATTATGATGGCACTTTTAGTTCAGTGTCAGCTATCTGCATAGGACAGGCATATAAATAAAAGAAAAAGATTAAACAAAACTCTCTTCAAAAGCATCCACATTTATTTTTTTAGTTCCCCAGTTGCAGACTGTCTCGCTCATGTTATAGACAGACGGGTAGTTAGGACCACTGCCAAGCATACAATACCTTGATGTGGTGCAGTGACTGAGCTCAGTTTATCACAGGAAGTTTATTACCCCATTTATAGTACAGCCCCACAGAGATCACATTCAGTTCAAATCAGGATAACCTGAGCTGAGTACAATCTCCCAGGGTTTATACTGAGGGCTGTCCATGTTCCGTTGACAAGGTGGACAGACTGACAGTATTAAATTACTACATTGGTGCATACACAGAAAGGACAAGAGGTGCACATCAAATGTTTTTACATCAACTTAACATAAGTCTCCTGATTAACAGTCCAAGCCAGCTGAAAACTCCAGAGCTGGGAGCTTGGAGTAAATAATTCAAGAATGCTCCCTTATTATTTATTTGTACTTAAACAATACAAATTCACACATGCGTGCGATTCTGTGAGTGGAATTGACATTGAGGAATATACAACTTGACGGGATCCTTAGTAAAATTCTAAAATAATTGTCAGCAATTAACAGGAAAAGAAACAATGGCTCAAATTTTGCAGTCAGCAGCGAATGAACGCTGCTTGCCGTTCATTATGCTTATAGCTGCCCACAG
This sequence comes from Somniosus microcephalus, assembly GCF_052327205.1. Lineage (NCBI taxonomy): Eukaryota > Metazoa > Chordata > Chondrichthyes > Squaliformes > Somniosidae > Somniosus > Somniosus microcephalus. The sequence goes on along the minus strand of NC_140989.1, from coordinate 70,630,902 downwards.
ACTTTTCGTGGGCTTTTGCACGGCAATTTACCATCATCGGGAGTCCAAAACAGCGTGATGCTCATTACAGGGGTCTGGGACATGTGTGAACAGGGAAAGCAACAGCATGTCGCTTCAACCAATCAGATTGAAATATCCTTACTGAGGCACGCAGGGGGGAATTTTAACCTAAATAAACAGGTGGGTTGGGGGCGTGTTGGTAGTTAAAAATCTGAATCCCGACCTGAACCCGCCTCCAACCCACCCACTTTCGGTTTTAATGGAAGCGGGGCGGGGGGCGGGAAGCCAATCTGTTGCCAGGAGGCCGGTCGTCTATTTAAATATTATAATGAGGCTAAAAGCCTCTGCTTTAACCTCCATTTTGTATTTAACTTTGCTGGTCGGGTTTTGCACACCTCGTGAAACCCACCAGCTAATGCAAAGCGAGGACTGCTGGATCCAGGAGGTAAGTGCCTTTACATTTACCTCCTGAATCCAGGGTCCCTGCCTAACCCAAACCCCGTGAACGAAGACCCCCCCGAGGCCTCCAACTACCCCCCACGAGGCTTCCCCCCCACCCCAGATCTCCCCCCGCCAGGCCTCCGATCCCCCCACAAGGCCTCGCCGTCCCCCCAGGCCTCCGATCCCCCATGAGGCCTTCCCCCCCACCCTAGATCTCCCCCCGCCAGGCCTCCGATCCCCCCACAAGGCCTTCCCACCCCCCCAGGCCTCCAATCCCCCATGAGGCTCCCCCCCACAGGCCTCCGATCCCCCGACAAGGCCTCCCCGACACCCCAGGCCTCCGATCCCCCATGAGGCCTTCCCCCACCTGCTCCTCCAGCCCTCCCCATACTGCTCCTGTTCCACGATCCCTTCAGACCCCCAACTCCCCAGCCCCACTGCTCCTCCAGCCGCCCTGCAGCCCACAATTCTTCTTTAGACTCCCCCCGCTCCAGTGCTCCTCCGGCCGCCCTGCAGCCCTCGATCTTCTTCCCACACCCCGACCCTGCTCCTCCTGGCCCGTGATTGCTGATATACCCTCTCCGCTCTTCCGGCCTGCGATCGCTGCAGCCCCCCATGCTCCTCCTGGCCCGCGATCACTGATACACCCACTCCCCCACTCCACCGGCCCATCCCCAAATGATCCCTCCCTCCTCTGTGCGGCCCAGTGCCGCAGGCCTACCTGCCCCTCTTATCACAGAATCACAGAATCCCCACAGTGCAGATCGAGGCCATTTCAGCCCATCGAGCCTGCACCGACACATATCCCACCCGATCACCGTAACCCCTACACCAACACATATCCCACCCTATCCCTGTAACCCCCCTAACACTAAGGGTCAATTTATCATAGCCAATCAACCTAACCCGCACATCTTTGGACTGTGGGAGGAAACCGGAGCACCCGGAGAAAACCCACGCAAACACGGGGAGAATGTGCAAACTCCACACAGACAGTCGCCTGAGGCCGGATTTGAACCCGGGTCCCTGGCGCTGTGAGGCAACAGTGCTAACCACTATGCCACCGTGCTGCCCTTGTTCATTAATAAATAGACATTCTTATTATGAACACAGCTAGCTTTTGCTAGTTACTTTATTGAGCACATGTGGACTAGGTACAGTATCTGTAGAGGCTTCCATCTTGACTGCCGCCTTGTGGGTAGCCTAGTGCCTCATGGGTAATGTAGTCTTAATATACATACAGCTGGGTAGTGTAGTCTTATACATAGAGCTATATACAGCTCTACACAGCTCTACGGCTCCACCTAGTGTCCACTATAGAATGACATGTTATTGATCATTACATCCCCCTTTCTTTGAGGTTTAACAAAATCAATATCAATCAACTTTCAAGAAAACAATAAAGATAATATCAGTAACACTTTTGTTAGTGCTCTATAAACATAAACATTTTCAAAACAGTCAACACTTTTTCAAAGCTTTACATTGTACTCAAAGATTAAGTCTATCAGGCTTTTTACTTCACGTGTGGATCTTCTCAACACGGGTAAGTCTGATGTGTCTTCATGAGATTGTTCTGGCGGTGAATGACAAGATGCAGTTGCGGCATTGTCATCAGTCTGCTCTTGTATAGATCGAGGTCTCCTTGCGATCTTTGCTTGGAGAGGGTTTCAGTGTTTCCTTCACTCTTCATGCCATAACTCTCAATGTAGTCAATGCACTCTCGAAAAACTGCTGGCAGCTGGATCCCATCATACAGCATAGTCCTCTCAGCAGCCTCGGCTAATGGAACACCAAAGATTGGCCTGAGGGAAGAAGAAGTATCCACCGGAACTGCTTCCTGCTCTGGTGCAGGCTTCTTCTTTTTCTTTTTCTCTTTCCACTGCTTAACAACATCTGCTGCGGTTATATCTTTGGACTTTTTCTCCTTGTGTTTTTCCTCTTTGTGCTTTTCTTCCTTTGGCTTCTCTTTGACCTTAAAGTCTTTTTCTTTCTTCTTGGAGAAACTAGGCTTTTTGAAGACATGGATACCCTTTGGCCTTTTCATCCTTGATGGGCTCTCTGCTTCATCACCTGAGTCATCTGGTCTGCTTATGGCACAGTTTATACGGTAGACTCTCTTGACCAGTTCTAAGTCTTCACAAGCTTTGTCACCTAGTATTGAATCAAGTCTTTCAGCCACAACAGAAAACATGAGATGATGCACTTTGTCTTTGACTGTCACTTTAAGTCTGCATACACCTAAGCTATCTATTTTCTGTCCATTATTGCTCTTCAGTAGTACTGACTTTTTCTGTATTTTGGACTTTTCTTTCATATTTTTTATGTCACTCATAATGATTAAGTTTACTTTTGCCCCAGTGTCCAGTTTCAATGTAACTAATGCTCCATTTATCTGCAGTGGGATCATCCATTTGTCCACTTTTACTGCATTGACTTTATGTTCAGCATTGTCCATTTCTGAGGGCTGCACATTTTCTGTATCTTTTTTGATATCGTCACATGACACCATTCCTACAAAAAATGTCTCACTTAAATCAGTGTCCTCAATCACATTAACTTGTTGCCCTTTCGTTGTTTTTACTTTTGAAAAGCATTGTTTGGCAAAGTGATTCTTTCCATTACACTTTGTGCACATTTTTCCAAACGCTGGGCATTGTCTTAACTGGTGTTTGTAACCACAGCGTTTACAATTAAAAATTTCATCCTCCGATTGCTTTTCATTTCTGTTCTGCCCATGTTTCTTCCCCTTATAGGACACAGCACCGACAGCAGCATTATCACTCATTACAATCGCATCATTATTGATTTCACTGAAAGTCTTCGCGTGCTTTCGAGCTAGCTCGCTGGCTTGGCATATTTTCACTGCATTTTCCAAATTTAGTTCGGTTTCTCTCAACAGACGTTCCCTGACTTTTTTATCATGAATACCAAACACAATCTGGTCACGAATCATGGATGATTTCAGCTCAGAGAAATTACATGTCTGTGCTTTCAATTTCAGATCAGTTATAAAGCTATCAAAAGTCTTATTTTGTTGCTGTGTCCGAGAATGGAAGATGTATCTTTCATACATCTCATTCATTTTGGGAGAGCAATGTGCATCAAATTTTTTTAGCACATCTTCTAATTTTTCTCTGTTCTCCTCTGGATTAAATACAAATGTATTAAATACCTCTATCGCCTGTGGGCCTGCAACCGTAAGCAGCAACGCTATCTTCCTTGCGTCTGGCTTCGTACCGAATCCGATGGCTGCAATGTAGAGTTCGAATTGCTGTTTAAAAGTCTGCCAATTGTAGTCGATTTTTTCTGTGAGTTTCAAACGCTCTGGTGGCTTCAAATTCTCCATGTCGCGTTTCACAATTTTCAGCAAATCTTCACCATCCTGGTACCATCTTATGTTCATTAATAAATAGACATTCTTATTATGAACACAGCTAGCTTTTGCTAGTTACTTTATTGAGCACATGTGGACTAGGTACAGTATCTGTAGAGGCTTCCATCTTGACTGCTGCCTTGTGGGTAGCCTAGTACCTCATGACTACATTAGTAGTCTTAATATACATACAGCTGTGTAGTGTAGTCTTATACATACAGCTATATACAGCTCTACACAGCTCTACGGCTCCACTTAGTGTCCACTATAGAATGACATGTTATTGATCATTACAGCCCCCACCTGGAGCCAGCCAGCCTCTCAATTTGGCTGGCTGCGGGTGGGAAACAGAGGTTTTCCATGCAAATCAGGCCCTGCTGTTAAATTTGGCAGGGCCCGCGGGAAACCCGTTCTCCTGGGTAAACCGACCGCCTCGGAGCCTCCCCCGTCCTCAATCCACCTTCCCCATTAAAATTCAGCCTGCAGACTCTAAACCAGGAAGTGTAAGCTAGAATATTGAATTCAATGTAAAATCATGTGCAGAAAGGGAGGCAAAGAAAGATGAGATTAAGAGAGAGACAGACAGAAAGAAAAAGTTGAAAAAAAATTATTATAATTTTAATTTTTAAAAAATCTCCAACAATAATTAAAATTTGAAGGAATGAGACTCCACACTTGCAAAAGTAAATTTTCAGTGCCAGAGAGGCTGTTTAGTAGTAATTAAGACCGATCATGCCGTAAAAAATTCACTTGCAGTTGAAAGGACAAGCCCTAACTTTTTCTGGCATATTTAGTGGGTTTCTAGTGGGTAAGTACTGCAACTTCACACCCTCCATGTATCTGAATGCTGAATCTCTCGGCGAGGTACCGGTGTAGGAGCAGGGCAAATCAGACAGCAACTTCCTGATTTCCGTGTTTAACTGCGCATGTGCGTACTCCGGAAATTGCTGTCCGATTTACTTCTTAATAACAGTGAGCGCTGATAGCCTGACTGTTATTCTTACCGTAAAATCAGGGCCAATAATATTCAAGGACAATCTCAAAATAACCAGAACTTTGTGCTCTCATCCTCACACTAATCAGTGAAAGGTTTCACAACTCAAGATTATGTTCATTCAAACAAAATTAATCCTGCCTGTGCTGATACACAGATTTGTTTGAATTATTTAACTACACTGGATAGTTAACTTTAAAGCAATCATCTACCCTGAACTAAATTCTACACAGGTGTCAAGTAGAGAATAACAGCTACAGTAAAATATCTTTATACACTAGTCACACATTTTTTTTGGTACGTGATATAGTTGGCAAAACCGTATCGATTCTTGTAGAGCTTTATCGATAAATTTTTGTATTTTAAGAAATATCACCGTATCAGTGCCGTTTTATTTCTTCTGTCCTGAATTGTTTCAAAATATAATCTAACATTGCAGCTACTTTGTTTATGTAGGAGTGGACATCTCAGATTTAAACCAATCTACCTGAAGAACTCCAGATGTACAAGGAATCTTAGACCTCTTCACAACAGCAGCTGCACTGTGTGTTTTAAATCGAGTTTTCAGTCCTGTTGGATATTTTAGTGGGTAGGCTTGGCTCCCAGAACAGCCTGCTGCAAACAGTGCTCCTATCCCCTCTGGGGCCAGATTGTTCCACAGCAGGGACTCTTATCTCCTACAGCATGACCTTTTCCCCAGTGGCTTTTGAAAATCAGTTTGCTTTGAGAAGTTAGGTCCAATGTCATTATCGTATATACCAAGTCATAGCCCCTTTAACAATTACAGCAGTATCAATGCAACTAAACTTTCTTTGAAAAGCCTTCAGTGCCCAAAGGATTTCCAGGTGAAATTGCTTCCCTGCTAAAAGTTTTTATAATGGAAGCTGTACTCTTTTATCATTTGAGGAGATATCTTTCCTATCTAGGAAGGATCATAATAGAAATTGGCAGAGCACATAAATCCAGCACTGAAATGCTAACACAGTGAATACTTCTTAAAGAAAGAATGTGCCAGACACATTTAAAGACACTTGTGTGTAAATCCCTTTAAAAGTGCAACAGATATACAGGCAGCAGCCTAGCAGTAACAGCCCTGGCTTCACAAGCAGATGGCCATCAGTTCAAGTCCCAGAGCTACCTACCATTCAAAATCGCCTATCATGGTGTGAGGTTTTTTTTAAGTTTCTCGGCTGTGCTGCTAGGTTGTGCAGACCATTCCACATCAGGGGTAGGATAAACTGAGGCAGCTTTAGGCAGCTGTCTCACATAACTGTAAGCATGTCTTCCATTGGTTAATTGCAGAGCAACATTAATTTCAAATGGACCATGTTCCTTGGAACCATGAGCCCTCTTTGTTGAAGTAGATTATTTGGGAAAAGGTGATCTTTATTGGGAAAACAGAAGAAAGCAAGAAAAAAAGGAGAAAAAGTGAGAAAACAAATAGTCCACTTTCTTGCATCCAATGAGATTTACAAAATTGCTTCAATTTATTATTACTTCATGATTCATTTTCTTCACATTCTGTACGTAATTTAAGTCATGTAGGCAAAACATCACAGAGGCAATTCTCCTTTAAGAGACATTTCATCTGAATTTCATACAATTTTCTTTTTTATCCCAAAAGAAGCATTCATTCCCAAATGACCATTCAAAGTTCTTTGTTTCCCACCATTGACATCAGCCTTCGCAGCAATGTTCCCATTAGTGTGAGAGAAAAACCTATTGTCTACAGTCTCCATTTCAGTCCATGGGCTTGAGAATGTGTTCATTTCTTACAGTGTGAGTTTCAACTTTTGCTTTTAGCATATATTTTTGATTTAAATAAGGCACGGGCTTCAAGATATTCCTCTGATTCAGGAAGTTGTATTCATGCAGTCAGTTAGACTTGCATCTGACGACACATTTGTGCTTCACATGTGTGCAACGACCTGAGTTTCCAGTAAATGATGAAAAAATGACTGGCATTTTTAAGTGATTATCAGATCCTGATGCTTCCTATTGTAGGAAGTACAATTTGGGCTGTGAGTTTTCTTTTTCCCCATGGCAACTGGCATTCCTACACAATGGAGCAGTCAACCTGGAAACATCAGAAGAATACGGTCTTCATTCCTTGTGCTGATGCAAGACTTTTGTCACCTTCAGTATTAAAATTCACAAAATTGTAAGTACTTTAAAAAGAAACCAACCCATTGAATCTGCCACATTCCCTGTCCACATACATTGCCGATTGGAAGTTCTATCCTTTAAAATTGATTTCCTGTTTTAAAACTATTAAATGTTAACACTTCCAGGAGGTAGCACATTTACCAAAAACAGTACAGAATAGTATTGTTCTTTGGCTTGGCATCAATTCTTAGTTCTTACCTATAAGACCAATGAATCAAGAGGCACATGTTTACTCCAATGGGAGTGGGTCAGGGGCAGCCATCCTACAGTTCCCACAGATCATAGTCTTGCTAACAATAGATCTCTAATTGGCTTCTTAGCTCCATTATAGTCTGCAAGGCCTCTTCATTGTCCATCCAGTGTGCTAATGATCTACCTAACACCTTATTTCCTGACATTTCTTCATTAGTAAATGTACTGGTTAATACCCTACTCACTGGCAGTTTTTCATCCGTAAATGGGCTGTTGGAAACATATGTCATCGCCATGAGAAAGCTCCTCCTCTTCCAGAAATTGATTTGAACACTATTTTCTCATTTTGAAATGCTTAATTCCTTACAGTCTTGGACCTAAATTTATGTATTCACTTTTTAAACCCAAAGCAAATACAAGGCATAATGGACCAGTTAACCCTACAATTATGAGAAACCATAGCTAACCATAACTATATTCTCAAAAGGCAGAAAAGCCCATGCTGGATATGCAGCAGAATCATTTAACAATACTTGATCATACAGAGGTGACAGGAATTAATGAAGGCCAAGGAAATTATGCTGTACTCCACCTAGTGCAGCCTTACCCTCTCCATAATTACACCGCAGTAAAATACTCATGTAAACCGCAGCAATGTAACCTATGCCTGATATTGAGTCTACCAATGCAAATGGCAATTAAAGTATTAACCCATTATTCACTTTCACAGCATTTTTATTTCTTTTATTTTTATTTGTACCAAATTTATTTTTAAAAATTGTATTTGAAAAACCAATGGCAATTACTGACAAGAAACATGTTATTAAATGTGAAATACTTCACTAGAAAACTGCCAAGAGGCATGATCATGCCCTTGACATACTGTGACCCATCATGTCTGATTTGAAAACAGGTAGTTCTTTACCTACAGCCTATTTTCCCCTTACGTAGTCCCTGAATTCTATTTTCCTGAAGAGGTAATGCCCACATAATATTTTCAGGCCCCCAAATATCTCACTAAAAATACTTCCCACTATTTAGATGCCAGGGTATATTAAACTATATGTTGATATGCCAAAAGTTCCCTCGGTTGTTTGGTATTCTTATGGAAAAAGAAACTGGACAAACCAGTTAGAAAGCAGTGAAAGGATTATATTCTATGTTACTACAGTTTAGAAGAAAGGGACCCCAAAAAGAGATAAACCGATACTTCATCAGAGCAATAGTTACCTATAATCTTGGAATTGTAGGAGACCTCCTACTTTCTTCAAGCATTTTTTGCTTGGATCTGACAACTAACAGATCAGTTTGATAGAGTGCTCTCCACGTCTGGCTAAATCCCATATAGACAGCTGCTCATCTGCCAAAAGGAGATACTACCTTGCCAGTATGAGCTGTGGAATGCAAAAAATAATATCAATAAGCTAGGTAGATTATTCACCTTTATGTGTCTAGCACTCAGTTTTTTCAAAATGAGTACTTCCCACTCTCCACTCTTCTGTATCTGATGGTTTTCAGTTTGTATGGAGAACTTTACCAGTGTTAAATTCATGTTAAAATTAAAGCAACTCAACCATTGCAATCTCCATGACACATATCCAATTCCCTGTGAGTCAAACAAGAACTGAGAGTTGGCATCTCAAACAAATAATGGTATGCAGCTATAACTGTCATGTTTACATTATTGGATATCATAGTTTATTCATGCATGCTCATCACTCTTATGTTAGGTTAGCTTGTGTTACTAAATGTTGCTTGCCTAAAAAAGTTTTAAAAAGGATTGGGTGAGATCCCATCATAGAGTAAATGCCATGGACCTCGGTCCATCATCTTAAGCTCTTCTGGTACAAGGAATTAAAAATGCCGCTTGTGGGCTGGGACTCTGGTATGTACAGAAAGGAAAAATCTACGTGAACTTCAGCGGAAAAGTCTCAGCAGGAGAAGCACTGATGTAATTTTCTGGTTGCATGGCTTGTTATCCCTTTGTGAAGTTTAACATCATTCAAAGAATGAGGGCTACTAACCAAAAGGTCAGTGACCTACCTTTATGAAAAGTTTAAATGGTGCAATCTCTCTATCGTTGCCTCATTGTGAAAATACTGTTCCATTTAAAAGCAAAAAGAATGCTAATCTGGAGCTAGCTAATTGGAATTGTCTCCACTAAAACTGTATATGGTTAAAAGATTTAGCAATAATGAATGAGAAATTCTGCATTTATTATTGGTTTCAGCACATTAAGGACTATTGTAAATGAGACAAAACTTACATAAGCACACAGCTTTGAGTCATTGTCAACATTAGAATCTCACTATACAGTATTTGTTTACCTTTCTCTCATTATATATTCAAATTTGTTTTCCTTTTCTGACTGTGATTTGCTTGACATTACAACAGCAGATGCAGATCGGTGAGTTTTATTAAGGGATTTGCCAATGGCTCTCAGCCAATCATAACCCTTCTTTACCTTTACCTGTAGCCTAATAGTATTTTTACCATTTTGTTTCACCTGTACTGGTGGAGAAAAACGAAACAAAAGCCCCAGTTTATTGGTGTGCTCCAGTTTCTGAGACGTCTGGGAAACCATCACTTATGCAGTGGCTTTGTGACACTTTGTACTGCATCCTTTAGTCACTTCTGTCAACCTGCAGAGAATAGTCACCAACAGTACTTGTAAACATATATTACTGTCATATTCCCATCTGCTGTGTTTGCTCAATGCACAGCCAGACTTCAGCGAAACAAACAACATTCGTGTGATGACAGAACTACTTTCATTTGAAAGCAGGAACCTAAAGCAAGCAACAGCTTGATGAAAATAACATGTCTGTTTGGGGAAAACATAATAAATAATATCTGTCACTGCACAACCCAACAACCACCCCACAGGAGTAATCTGGGTGAGGTGTACTCAATTGAGCAGAGCTACAACAACCACAGTATTGTAAAATTAATGATTATTCTTTCAGAGAAATTACAAACAAATAACCTGTTTGTCCTTGTTTAGCACAGAAACAATGCTGACAAAATGAGTGTATTTGAACTCACAGGTCAGGTGCAGCCTGTAGGAACACTTAGAACTATTGACATTGTCCCATTCTTGGAAGGGAGTCATTCATAGCCTCAAGTAACACTGGCATTTTTCACTCGTTTAACACAAACTGCTTGTGACTAAAGCTAAAAAAAAAAGCCAGTTTTAAGAGGTATATTTTCAAGAAGTTTATGGTGCATTCGCACAAGTTTAGCATCAATGTTGAGTGGTTCCAGCTTTTCGCCAATGCTAAATTTGTGGAGTGTAAATTCAGTGTCAAGCCCCGAGAATAGTGTGAAGTGAAACAGAGCAAGACCAACTTCTCCAGTGAGTCTCCCACAACTTAAATAGGGAATCCAGTGGAGTGGGTAATCAAACCTGTGATCCACCACTATAATACACAGTACATTTATTTCCATCAGTCATTTGCACACCATTATTTGTTTATGATATCAACTGCTAGTTGTTACTTGACTCACAGAAAGTGGAGAGTTATCATGGAGATTGGTATGGTTGAGTGACGTTAATTCTAAACAGAAAAATAAGTTGCCTCCAGAATTTATAGAATTATAGAATAGTACAGAACAGAAGGGGGCTATTCGGCCCATTGAGTTTGTGCCTGCTCCTTCAAAGAGCAACTCAGCTAGTCCCGCTCCCCGGCTCTTTCCCCATGTCTCTACAATTTTATCTCCTTCAAATATTTATCAAATTCCCTTTTGAAGGCTACTATTGAATCTGTATCCACTACCCTAGCAGGCAGTGCATTCCAAATCCTAATCACTTGTTGTGTAAAAAGTTTTTTCTCATGTCGCCTCTGGTTCTTTTGCCAATCATCTTAAATCTGTGCCCTCTGGTTATTGACCTTTCAGCCATTAGAAACAGTTTCTCTTTATTTACCCTATCTGAACCCTTCATGATTTTAAACACCGCTATCAAATTTCCTCTTAGCCTCCTCTGCTCTAAGGAGAACAACCCCAGCTTCTCCAGTCTATCCACGTAACTGTACTCCCTCATCCCTGGAACCATTTTAGTAAACCTTTCCAAAGCCTTCATGTCCTTCCTAAAGTATGGTATCCAGAATTGGACACAATACTCCAGCTGGGGCCGAACTAGTGTTTTATATATGTTTAGCATAACCTCCTAGCTTTTGTACTCTATGGCCTAGAAATTTGGTGGGCTGCGCCACCAGTTAGCGCCCAAAGAGTGCACTTAGTGGGTTTAGCGCCACTGGCCACGCCTCCCGTGAAATTTAGCAGGGCGCTAATGGCGGCGTTAGCCTGTAGCGCTGCGCCGCCACCGATGACGTCATCGGTGTGCGCAGCGCCCCACTACCGCCCCGATCGCGATATTTGGTCGCGCCCCCCGCTGTAATGCCGGTCGCAATTTGCGACTGGTTCAGGGGGGCCTACCTGCGGCGGTAGTGGCGCTGATTAAAGGGGAGGTGCAGGGCGGCCATTTTTTTTGCTGGCCGCCTGCCAGCACCTCCTCGCGCCGCCGTCCCCGGCCTCCTGAGCGCCCCCCCCCCGGGCAGTGCCGGCTGTGTCCCAAGAGCCCGGCACTTCTCCTCGGTGCCAGGCTCTTTTACTGGCACTCGCGATCTCTGATCGCGCTGGCGCAGGCCCCTGCCCTTTAAGAAGGGGAGGAAGGCTTGCATTACCGCAGCACGCCATGCTGCAGCGTATGGCGTTGCGGCACGTTGTGCTGCGATATTCAGTTGCAGCACCCCAAGAGGGATGCGGGGCGCCTCGAGCAGCGCCCCGCTTCCGTTTGGGGCGCTGAAACTGAATATCGGGATGGCACAAGTGGCTCCGTTTGCAGCGGTAATTCCGGCGCCCAGGCGAGCTTGGCGCCCCTTCTAGGCCTATGCCTCTATTTATAAAGCCCAGGATTCCGTCTGCTTTATTAACTGCTTTGTTAACCTGTCCTGCCAGCCTCAAAGTTTTGTGCACAAGCACTCCTAGGTCTCTCTCTTCTTGCACCCCATTTAAAATTGTACCATTTAGCAAGTATTGTCTCTCTTCATTCTTCCTACCAAAATGTATCACCTCACACTTTTCTGTGTTGAATTTCATCTGCCCTGTGTCTCCCCATTCCACCAACCTGTCTGTGTCCTCTTTAAGTCTATTACTATCTTCCTCAGTGTTTACTACACTTCCAAGTTGCATGTCATCGGCAAATTTCAAAATGATGCCCTGTAACCCCAAGTCCAAGTCATGAATGTATATCAAACACAGCAGTGGTCCTAGTACTGAACCATAGGGAACTCCACTCTATACCTCCCTCCAGTCCGAATTAATTTGCGACCAAATCAGCAAGCCTCAAGTTTACTTTCCTATTTCTGGCAGCTGCCGTAAGAACATAAGACAGTATGTAATGTCCATTCACAATGTACTCTAACTATGAAATCCCCGTGGAAAGGTTCTGCAAAGGTTCTCCCTATCCCAGAGGTAAATCAAGAAAATCTCCAGAATACCTCTCTAATCTTATATTACGTATCCTAGACCAAATGTCTTTCTAGGCATGACATTTCCATGGTTCCATTAGCTTAGGAAACACCAAGTCCACATTTGATTATTTCTAACTGCGCTTATCCTTATCCCTCAATGGCATTATGTCAATGGCAATTTAACTGGAGTCTGAGCAGGATGGTCTCTGCAGACTCCCTCTAGGCTGAAGCAGGTTGGCAGCTAATGGGAAAGATGAAGAGGCTCTCCAGGTAAGTCAAAAAAATTCTTCTGTGGGGCCAGGAGGAGCAGAAAGTCGTGGCCTCTCCTTACCGGACTCCTCCCGCTTTCCTCCCGTGAGACACTCTCAAGATTCACTCTGCGCCGATTACCTGAAAGCTGGCAGGTGATGATCTTTCCCTGCCAGCAGCCACTCTGCAGCCTGTTTCTGCCCGTGCCAGGCGAGAAGTGGACCAGTGGCATTTAAATGAAGCCCAGTGGTTAAAATCCTTGTAGCCTCCTGCTGCCTCTGGTGCGCCATGAACTCACCAGAATGGTTTCCTTCCAGAGACCAATCTGAATTAGAATCCACCACAATGTCTCCTCTCAATGTTTTCCTTAATGAATACAAATTCAATGTGATAAGTCTCTCTTCATAACTTAAAACCCTAAGTTCTAGAATCGTCCTTGTCACTATTCTCCACATCTTCTCCCATGCATTGATGTCTTTTGAAGGTCGGGTACTGATAGCTACACACAATATTCCAAGTGTGGTCTGATCAATGACCTATATAAGGTGAGAATAACTTGTTTCAACTTGCAGTCAAATGCCCTTGTCAAGTCCAACTTCACGATTAGTCTTGATAGCAGCTGCACGTTGGCTAGTTACTTTCTGTGAATGGTCAATAATCACACCCTAATCTTTTTCCTTTTCTAATGGTGACATTAATTCCTTTTTGCTTGCTTGTTTGCCAAACAGAAGATAAATGAGTCAAACAGCAAAAACAAGGATAAGGATAGGATTTAGGTATCCTTCAGATGCTATATCGATGACCTTTTTTTGTTAAGAAGCCTAGGTGAAGAGCCAAGGCCCATAGTGTGGGATACCAGCAAGGTGTCCTGGAAAGTGTTTCAAGTGGATCAAAACCTTGTAAAGTGTTTCAAGTGGATCAAAAACAACCCAAAACATCAAAGGGTTGCCAATATAGGTTTTCTTTTAAATTCAATGACATGTCATATCAAAAAACTACTGTCATTTTTTTCCTTATAAAACAGAGTCCATTTTAGGGATGTCAGTCTCTATATGTACATCACAGACATTTTTCAGTGACATGTGAAAGATGATTGACAAACCTGTCTTCCATCTATATGGTGGGTGTTGAACATACAACTTGAGCAAATCCACAGATTTAGCAACCCAGCAGAACTTTAATCTAACACTAATATTATTTAGATTCATTCAATGCCACTCCAAGTTGATTTTCAAGTGCTGTATAAGGTGACTTACCCTTTTGTTTTTCCTCCTTACGTCCTGTTGCGGGAACTGCCTGACCTCCATTCAATAACTGCTCCCCACAACAATACATCAGAGATTGGAGCTCAGCGCAACTTAGCAGAGTGGAGGAATCAACCTTCCTTCCACTGTTCTCACCCCTCTCACCATGCTGCTCCATAGGCCAATGTGATACGGGTCATTCCTCAACAATATTTCCTTGTTTACTTGGCTTATTAATAGTTTCCAGAAGCAAATCGAGTTGTTTTTTGTGAATGCGAACCTGTATCTTTTTGAGTTAAAAGATTTAGTTAAAGAAGCCCAGGTTGTAGAATTAACTCCAGCCATGGTAAATTGCTTGCTAGGTTATATGTGGGATACCCACGATGTTCTTCTGCCACCTCTGACAATGGCATATATCACAGTCAGGCCACTTAACACAGTCTATGCTATCATTTGAATTTGTTAACAAATATACTAACACAGAGAAGCAAAAACAGAGGCAAGATACCATTCAGAACAAGCTTTAAATTTACACTGCATACATAATGAATTGACTGTCTTTTTTAAAGCCTGTAGTCGTTCCAGCTTCTCTTGGCAAATACTCATGCGAGAGCAGGGTCATATGGGACTTCTGCTAACTGTCCCGACCCCGGCATGACCTCAACCTATAGGGGGAGCTCCCGTCAGGATCCCTGCAGTAAGAGGGAGCACTGTGCTATCTACAAGGAAAATTGTGGCAATGCTACTGCTGCACCAAAGAAGCAGTATCATTTAAATGGGGCATAAGAGCACTAAAGATCAAGGAGCGAGCTGTAGTTTTTATTAGCAAGGAAATTGAGTTCAGGCCAAAAATGCAGCAGTAAGCCTCATAGTCCAAATTTTCCACCTTTTTCTGCACTATAACAAAGACCGCCTACTTCCACCTCCATAACATCGCCCGTCTCCGCACTTGCCTCAGCTTATCCACTGCTGAAACCCTCATCCATGCCTTTGTTACCTCTAGACTTGACTATTCCAACACACTCCTGGCTGGCCTCCCACATTCCACCCTACGTAAACTTGAGGTCATCCAAAACTCGGCAGCCCGTGTCCTAAATCGCACCAGGTCCCGTTCACCCAGCACCCCTGTGCTCACTGACCTACATTGGCTCCCAGTTAAGCAGCACCTCGATTTCAAAATTCTCATCCTTGTTTTCAAATCCCTCCATGGACTCACCCCTTCCTATCTCTGTAATCTCCTTCAGCCCCACAACCCCCCCGAGATAACTGCATTCCTCTAATTCTGCCACTCTTGAGCATCCCTGATTATAATCGCTCAACCTTTGGTGGTCGTGCCTTCTGTTGCCTAGGCCCTAAGCTCTGGAATTCCCTCCCTAAACCTCTCCGCCTCGCTACCTCTCTTTCCTTCTTTAAGACACTCCTTAAAACCTACCTCTTTGACCAAGCTTTTGGTCACCTACCCTAATTTATCTTTATGTGGATCGGTGTCAAATTTGTTGTCTTAAAATACTCCTATGCAGTGCCTAGCGACGTTTTACTACGTTAAAGGTGCTATATAAATACAAGTTGTTGTTGTTGTTATCCAACCTGATTTTGGGCAGAATAGGGGAGGCTAATCCAGGCTCCAGTCTCTGGTGATACAAATATAAGCTCTGCCTACAGAGCTTGTTCCACTTCTGGGGATAGAAATTGGTTCTCGTTGTACCTGTTCTCCAGGCAGAAAACAATGGCAAAAATTCTGGCGCGTAACATCCCGCGTCCGATCTGCGCCTGCAAAATGGGTGACGTCGTATTGGTAATGGCTGCCTTTCAGGCATCCTGGGTGGCCACCTAAAACAGGTATTAGGCCCCGTATGTATGCAAATTAGAGGCCTAATGCTTGTTTTAGATACTTTCAGAAATTGCTCTTCTTGGGTTTCTTAAGCAGTCTCTGCAGCCTAGGCAGCGATGTCACCAAGAAGCATTCCTGTGGAGCCAGGAAGAGCTTCCCCAACTCCACAGTCCCTGTGACCTGCCCTGCCCTCCTCCTGGGACTTAATGTCAGGCAGTTGCCGACAGGGCAAGTGGCCCGATATTCTCCTTAGTGAAATGCACAGGCTGCCTGTGGAGGCGCGACAGCATCAGCAGCTCGCACACGAAATATTAATGAGGCCTGAGAACTAATTTCAGGCTGGCCTCGGGCCACTCGGTTGGGGTACGTGCAGTTGGCGCGCCGTTGATTATAGACCCGACAACGGGCCATAACTAATTTCCACCCCTATCTGTACAGCGGTGAATGGAAAACTGCAGAATGGATGTGGGGTCTGACGTTGGTGCACCAGATCTCTCTCATGTACAAGCATTTGCTTTGAAGATTTTCTTTAACATATAGAATCTGACCAGGCTAACACCTCAGTAAACAATGGGAAGATTGTCTAGGAATCACGTCTTTTTTCATCATTCACACATTACAACCAGACTGTTGTGGAAGAAGTGACCTAAAAGTGCCCCAAAAATGCCCAGAGGTGTCTTTAAAATTGCGTTTGCAACAATCCTGCTGAACTCTGGGAAAACAGAAAGAGTTAATGCTAAGAACCATGGGTATTCCAAGAGAGTACTTGCCTAGCAAAGAGCTAGTTCCCATCAGTGGACAGAGCTAGCTTAAAAAGAGGGCCTTCCTTAACGCAAAATGCTGCAGGTGCTGGAAATCTGAAATCTGAAAAAAATCCAGAAAAAGTTGCAAAAACTTACGGGTTTCTCAAGTTTCCCTTTCTACTCACCTCCTTTTAGCTATTCACATACTATCTGTGTCTTGTATATGTCTTTTAATTCTCACATTATGTCTCCTTTTGTCTTCTGCTAATATCACTTCTGCTACTTAACCATCTCCTATTCTCCATCCAAGTGGAGGTCATTCTATTTCTTTTCCTGTGTGTGTTTTTTCCCTTCCCCTTTCACTTGTTCTGTTCATTTTTAAATGCTGTTCATCTGTAATATCTTCCAGTCTTGAGAAGGGTCGAAGACCTGAAACATCAACTTATGTTTCTCCACAGATGCTGCCTGTTCTGCTGAGTATTTGCATCATTTTCTGCCATCCTTATCTTTTCCTATCTTATGCCATTATTTAAAGCCAGGGAAAGTGTTAGGAGTTTTCACAACCAGGCCTGGGAGTGACCTAATCTGTATCTAGATTGCCATATCACTCTTATTTGAAGCCAAAGAAAGTGAATGTAATTTTCACAACTAAAGAGAAGACCTTGATTTTAGCATTAATTAAAATTTGCTCAGTATGAATTCTTGATTTGTGTCTAAGGTATTGACACCAAACAAGGGAATCCTTGCCACAAGGTGTATCACACAGATTGGTTGAAATGGTACTGAAGGAGTTTACTTTGAGAATCAAAGGTATAAAAGATGGTGTTTTGGCACAAAAGGTCAGAGACAAAACAAGAGAAGTCATACAAATAGAATGCTCGCTAGAGATGGAGGTTACAGGAGTTGAGAGAGACTTTCAGGAATTTCTTTAGCAGTACACCCAGAGAAGAGGCATGAAAGGCCATTCATGCATTTCTTCCAGGGTTTCCACCAATCTTCTGCTGAAGTTATGGTGGGAGATCATGGAAACCTCACAGAAATTCTCCCACTTTAAGAATTCTAGCAGCCAGAGTAGGCAAACAATTCAGTAGATCAATTGTATGTAAGTGTTAAGTTTCTGAGAATGAAAGGAAGGTTAATACTACTAAGACAGAATGGATATCGGAAGAATGCCAAACTATTATGATGATAAATGGAGATTCATCACTTTGATATTCCAGAGATGGGTCTGAGTATCCCAAAGGAAGATGAGAACCTTACTACACCAACTAAGAAGGATGAGGTTATATAAGCTTCTGGAATCATTGTCGAACTATCTAGACTTTAATATATCCAATAGACTTGCTATTCAAAGCTGCTAATTTGTCAGCCATACATGGAGTGAAGTTTAAACTAACATTATTGATATGATGCCAATCTTGAACACCAAATTTTTAATAAGTAGAGCCTAACTGATGCTGAGTTATTCTAATACACTTGATCTGCCGTTGTAACCTCAGATCTTAATTCCATTAGTTAATACTTTCTACCTAAGTACTGTGTACTCTCTCATTATTCAATATTAAGATGCTGCTAATTGTATTAACATAAATGAATTATTAAAGAAATGCCAGTTCATGATTTCATGGTCTGATGTCCTCTGATGATTTTGTCAAGAAGAGGTTAACTCATTCACTCAGTAGTTTGCATGTATCTTAATAAGGATTTGGTAGTGTAATTGTTAATATACTTTGGACCGGTTGATGTAAAATGGTTTAAGTGAGCCAAATTTAGGCAGCTAGTACTTCCCTAAATGTTGACAGTAAATTTCCAGATGTTCTTTGATAGGAAGTTAAGGTGAAGAGGTTAAGGATTTATCTCATGCCCCTTGATTAATATTCCTTACTAAGTTTATTGGTTTACTGATCCCAGTGTTTTTATACTGTCTTTAATCATTTTAAAATTATGTTTTTAGACTACCATTAACCAGATGTATTCACATAATATAGCCCTCCAATGGACCCATAGAAACAAACAACTGGCTGTTTTGGGCACCAGACATAGATACCAAACAACAAGAATACATTTAGCTCAGATGTCCACACTGAGTAAGTTGACAAAGACAAAGGCATTGCAGCCAGCCATATGGATCGAACATCCGCAGACTAACTTTGCTGCTGAACAAAGAACATTTCATACAGATTTCTGATCCATAGCTGGCTGATGCCGTGATAAGGTGGAGTTACCCGAGTTCTTTAAAATTATGTAAAACTAAACAGATCAACTCCCACTTTCATTGCATTTGTTCCCACTTTTAAGGCCACAACAATTGTGGGTAAAGCCTAAACATTCAGACCATGAAGGCAAGGGCCTGGTTACTGTGAATAATTATGTTAAATCAAAGGTTAAAGTAGGATTAGAAAATTACTTTTCGGCATTGGTGAGCAAAACACATCACAAAATTTCTAGTAAAGAATGTTAATCATTCAATCTACTTCTTTATTGTTTCTTTGTCTGCTATTTTGCAGCATATGATAATTTATGGCCTGTTTCAGTTCTTCCCTAAATCAATGACTAATCTCATATCTATTACAGGTGAATTTCATTCCAGTTTAGAATCGCCTTTTTCTGCTAACATGCAAGTATTTTTTTTGGTGAGTGTGTAGTTAATTTATTGAACTGATAAATCCTACCTGCCAAGTGGTGAGTAAAGAAAATAATTCCATGGTGGGTGAAAGTTCCAGGACATTGAAAAAGCTGAATTTTGAACAAAAAACCTGACCAAAAATGTGATCCCTGCAGTGACAGTTAGAGAGAATCCATACCAGCAGAGGATAATTTCTGTATCAGATGTTATTCAGTTAGAATAAGATAAAAATTCTTCAGTATATAATCTTGCTTTTTTTGAATAGCCTTACTAAACTAAACAGTACAGCAGAAGAAAAACTGATATGTAGGTTATGTATGAATAAAATACTGAATTCAAAAAATATATTTGGTGCAGGGCTGCAGAATATTCATTCCTTTATGACCATGAACTGCTGATGATCTAGTTAACAATACTGTCAAGCTTCCCGTGGTCTTTTCAAACACAAGACTTGTCCACGCTGCCCTCTGGCCAAGTTCTGTGGGACTGAAGCACAAGCACAAGCCATCAAATCCGCTGACAGCTTGTCACCAGTGAGGCTCCATTAATTTACACAAATTTTTGACTGTTTGGCATCTGCCATGATAGGTTTCTTCTGAACAGGCCTGTTTGCATTTAACACTTGGGTTAATTTTCATCATAGTTTAAATTTAGCCATCAGTTATTTCAGGAGCTGTCAACCAACATATGGATGGCTGTTCAAAAAAAAAATCTTTTGGAATTCATAATAAAGAGGAATCTGTTGAATGTGAAACAAAAACTGCTGCAATATACTGCAAACCCCTGTTGGTGAGACCCAGGTCAAGAGAGAATAGTGGAGTGGATTAGTTGCTGTATTCACCAGAGTGACGGCTGAGCACCTCAGGAGCTTCTTGATATATCAAAAAATGATGGAAAGACACAGTTCAATTTGTCCCACTTTCATAAAGGATAATTAACCTGTCATTCTTGCCGCTTTAACAACTTCATTAAATGGGAACATAAAATGGGCACAGCAAGCTCTGTGTCTCTCCAAAATGGAACAGTTTGGACATGTTTCTTCTAAATTAACTGATAAAGGCTGACTTAAAACATGATCAATAAATACTGCTGGTTTTCTTTAACTATTTTCAGTTATGCAATCAAAATACATCAATGCATGTAAATTGCATCACAGAATTGTGAACATCTTTAGTTCCCGTTTGTTGTTCAGTGAAAGGTAAAACTCTGATGTGCAGGCTTCAATTGCTGTAATTTTAATGACCATTTTTCTGCTGCTAAAGTGATGTTTGACAGTGGTGAGAATAAGAGGCTTACACTTTGACTTTGTTCCTCTTCAATTTTCTTTATTATATAGGCCCTTGCCACAATATTACCATTTACTAAGTGGAGGGGAGAGGATGTGCATGGGGAGGGGAGTGCAATGAGCGGCCGTAGACTTCTCTATGATTTCAATGTCAGAGCTGTTCTGTGCCCAGCTAAAAGAAGAAAGCGTGCTGTCAGATAAGATGACTTGTGTAATAAAAAGAAAAATGTCAATGTCAGAAATCTAAAATAAAAACAGAAAATTCTGTAATACACAACAGTTCAACAGCAGCAATAACTTGTATTTATATCGTGTCTTTAACATAACAAAAAATTCCAAGGCACTTCACAGAGGTATAAAGGAAAAAAATGTGCCAAAGAAGGAGAATATTAGGAGTCATGAACAAACCTTGGTTGATGAGGTATGATTTAAGGATGGCCTGAAAAGAGGAGAGAGAGGACAACGGGTTTAATGAGGGAAATCCAGAGCATGAGACCTAGGTGACTTGCAGCAATGCTGCCAATGGTAGAGCAAAGAGAGGGTGGACGCACAAAGACTAGAGTCAGAGGAACAGAGAGCTCGGGAAAGGTGTTGTTGCGCTGCAGGAGGTTACAGAGATGGGAGGGGCGAGACCATGGAGGACTTAACAATACAAATACAGTAAAGTTTCCAAGCCCATGTACAGCAGGTATGGCAATTAGTAAGAAGCTGAAGATGATACTGTTCAACCTGGCTTCACGCTTAAGCACCTCTGGTTAGGTTGATTTAGGTGTTTCTAGAGACAGGCTGGCGAGACAGGGGAAGAATTGGCCAGTGAGCAGGAATTGGGAGAAGAGTGAGGGAAGCTGATTAAAGGCACGGTTAACAGCAACATCAACTTGTATTTATATAGCGCCTTTAACGTAGTAAAATGTCCCAAGGCACTTCACAGGAATATTATAAGACAAAAAAATTGACAGCGAGCCACATAAGGAGAAATTAGGGCAGTTGGTCAAAGAGGTGGGTTTTAAGGAGCGACTTAAAGGAGGAAAGTGAGGTAGAGCAGTTTAGGCAGGGAATTCCAGAGCTTAGGGCTTAGGCAACAAAAGGCACAGACACCAATGGTTAAGCAAGTCTAATCAGGGATGCTCAAGAGGGCAGAATTAGAGGGGTGCAGATATCTTAGGGGGTTGTGGGGCTGGAGGAGATTACAGAGATAGGGAGGGGTGAGGCCATGGAGGGATTTGAAAACAAGGATGAGAATTTTGAAATCGAGACATTGCTTAACCAGGAACCAATGTAGGTCAGCGAGCACAGGGGTGATGGTGAATGGGACTTGGTGCGAGTTAGGACACAGGCAGCTGAGTTTTGGATGACCTCAAGTTTACGTAGGGTAGAATGTGGGAGGCCAGCCAGGAGTGCATTGGAATAGTCAAGTCTAGAGGTAACAAAGGTGTGGATGAGGGTTTCAGCAGCGGATGAGCTGAGGCAAGGGCGGAGACGGGCGATGTTATGGAGGTGGAAATAGGTGGTCTTAGTTATGCCGCGGATATGTGGTCAAAAGCTCATTTCAGGGTCAAATAGGACACCAAGGTTGTGAACAGTGTGGTTCAGCCTCAGACAGATGTTAGGGAGAGGGATGGAGTCAGTAGTTAGGGAACGGAGTTTGTGGCGGGGACCAAAAACAATGGCTTCGATCTTCGAAGGAGAAAATTTCTGCTCATTCAGAACTGGATGTCGGACAAGCAGTCTGACAACTTAGAGACTGTGGAGGGGTCGAGAGAAGTGGTGGTGAGGTAGAGCTGGGTGTCATCGGCGTACACGTGGAAACTGATGCTGTGTTTTTGGATGATGTCTCCAAGGGGCAGCATGTAGATGAGAAATAGGAGAGGGCCAAGGATAGATCCTTGGGAGACACCAGAGGTAACGATGCGGGAGCGGGAGGAGAAGCCATTTCAGATGATTCTCTGGCTATGATTATATAGATAAGAATGGAATTAGATGAGTGCAGTCCCACCCAGCTGGACGGTGGTGGAGAGGCATTGAAGAAGGATGAAGTGGTCAACCGTGTCAAAGGCTGCAGACAAATCAAGAAGGACGAGGAGGGAGAGTTTACCTTTGTCACAGTCACAAAGGTTGTCATTTGTGACTTTGATGAGAGCCGTTTCGGTACTGTGGCTGGGGTGGAAACCTGATTGGAGGGATTCAAACATGGCGTTGCGGAAAAATGGCCACAGATTTGGGAGGTGACAACACATTCAAGGACTTTGGAGAGGAAAGGGAGGTTGGAGATGGGGTGGTAGTTTGCTAGGGCGGAGGAGGTCAAGGGTTGTTTTTTTGAGGAGATGGTGATGACGACAGATTTGAGGGAGAGGAGGACAGTACCTGAGGAGAGAGAACCGTTAACAATATCAGCTAACATGGGAGCCAGGAAAGGAAGTTGGGTGGTCTGCAGTTTTGTGGGAATAGGGTCGAGGGAGCAGGAGGTGGGTCTCATGGACAGGATGAGTGCAGAGAGGTCATGAGGGGAGATCGGAGAGAAACTGGAGAAAGATGCGAGTTCAGGGCTAGGGCAGGGGGGAACCTTAGAGGAAGTTTGACCTGGTGGGCTAGGGGAAGGAAGGGAAGTGGCAGAGGCAGCTGAATGGATGGTCTCAATCTTAGAGACAAAGAAGTCCATGAGCTCCTCACACTTGTTGGCGGAGGTGGAGGAGACAGGGGAGAGGGGTTTAAGAAGATGGTTAGCAGTGGAGAATAGGTGGGGTTTATCTTTGCATTCCAGAATGATTCTGGAATAGTGAGCAATTTTGGCAGACGAGAGCAGGACCCGATAATGTGCTCCACCCAGATCTGGCGGTGAATGGCTAAACCAGTTGTCCGCCATATCTGTTTAAGTCTGTGTCCCTTGGACTTAAGGGAGTGAAGATGAGGTCCGGACCGGCCAGGGTGAGAGAGAGAGAAATTGTTTTAATAGGGACTAAGGCATCAAAGGTGGTGGTGAGGATACGGTTGGGTAGATCGGTAGCTGCAGAAATGTCATGGTAAATGGAGGGCCAAAGGCTGGACAATTGGGATTTCGTAAGTGCAGTTGTAAGAGAGTTGGGAGAGAGTTTTTTCCAGGGGCGGATACAGAAGGAAGTAGGGTGGGTTGGGGTGGGGGAGTGGGGATGGGGGGAAGGGGAATGTGGGTGGAGAGCAATACGAGGAAGTGGTCAGAGATGGCCTTATCTGCAATTGACACGATAGGAGTAGCGAGGCCACAAGAGATGGCAAGGTCGAGAGGATGGACCTGAATATGGGTTGTGGAGTTTACATGGAAGGAGAGATTAATGGAGGATAGGAGGATAGTGAACTCAGAAGAGAGAGAGCATGATGAATTGAGATGGAGGTTAAACCGAGGATGAGAAGTCGCTCGGTGCAGAGGCTGAGGGAGGAAAGCAGTGAAGATATCTCGGTAATAAAATTTTTTATGGTACTTGGGTGGGCTTTTTTAGAAGGTTCTTGAAGGTAAGGAGAGATATAGCAAGGTGGAGGGGTTTAGGAAGAGAATTCTGGACTGCAGGGATGTGGTGATGAAGGTTCTGCCACCGATGCAGAGGGAAGTTGAAATATAGTTTGGAATGTAGACCAGAAATGGAAGAGTACAGACTGTGAGCTGGGATGTAGGACTGGGGGAATTTTCAGAGGTATGGTATGAAAAGGTAATGGAAGAATTTGTAATCAGGGTGTTGGTTTGGTATCAATATGTAGGAGATGGAGAGGTCAACAAAGACTGGTTTGATAGATGAGCAGGAATGAATACAGAAAAGAATGTGGGTGGTGGCGTTTTGGATAAATTGGAGGTGGTATAGGGTGGAGCTTGTGCAGCCAGCAGGGAGAGCAGTAGATCTCTCTGGGACTGGATTTATATCAGGGCTTCCAGGTCAAAGAGTAAAGCCATTTACAATTCCCACTGTTACTTTATGAAGACTTGATTGCAGGAATGTTTAAAAAATGCACTCGATCTCCATTAGGTTTTGTCTCTCGGCCCAAATATTTTGTATGCATGCTGGTAACAAAATGCTATATGAAAAGTCACGCTCCAATATTTTTGTACTTCCATAAGAAAAGAGACTTTTAACTTGGGCTTTAGTTCATTACTATTGCACAAGTAACTGATTTGCTGGGAAAAAGTTATACTTAAATCATGACAATATAGTTTTTTTTGTTTTTAAACCCAACATTGTAGGCCTCAGTGATAGAATACAGAGTGTACACTGATGGCTGCTAAAATTATAAACTCAAATTCATTTCTGTTATTTTAAATTAAAATGCTGAATTTTCAAAAAGTTCCAGTGACCAACACAGAAAAAAGGGGACAACTATTCATTCAAATTGCCATCAAATCCTAAATGTGATGGTGTAGGAACAAAGGTTCCTCTCCGAATAATGGAGTTCGACTCAGTGAATCAAAATAACAAAGTTTAATAAACAACGAAGTTAGCTAGTAAACTACAGGAGAAGATGTACACAGGTCTGTTCAGGTTGCAAGGCACTCGACGACTGCTGGAAGGTTCTCGAAGCTGACGTCATGACGTCATCGCGTTCTTCGCGCCACTGGCGGTCACGGGATCGGCGTCATGATGTCATCACGCAGAGTGCAGGAGTACATACAGTATAGTTAACAGACAGTTTAAAGGTGCAGTCCACAGCTGCACTACACTGTAGTTAAAGGGATTATTACTAATTGCCCTGAGTCTCTTGGTGGCTCC
This sequence comes from Somniosus microcephalus, assembly GCF_052327205.1. Classification (NCBI taxonomy): domain Eukaryota; kingdom Metazoa; phylum Chordata; class Chondrichthyes; order Squaliformes; family Somniosidae; genus Somniosus; species Somniosus microcephalus. Next base: position 70,605,551 of record NC_140989.1, on the reverse strand, counting down.
GCCACAATGGTACAGTTTCTCCACTTTCCCTTGTTCCTGTGTATGCTTTAAAATTGCTGGTCACAGATAGACTGCAAGCAGATATTTCAATAGCTTCATGAAGTCTGCTCCTGTGTCATTATGGTAGGAATAAAGGAGGTCTGTGAGCAGCATTCACTGTTCACGATGTCATTAACAGGGCACTTCTACATAGGAAGTGTGCTGTGATATCCCTTTACAACACTTTGCATTGTGTGAGAAATCAGATTAACAAACTTCTCCATTAAATATGGACTTTCCATAATCTCTATTCGCAGAGAAAGAGAGAGTGCTTGCCCTAGAACATAATCAGTCTATGCCAGTATTCCTTTTTTATTTGAGGTTTTATTATTTGCTTAGTACAGTACATTTATAACCAAGAAGTACAAAAACATTTAAAAATAAAAAATAACATTTGCGTTCGGACCATGTAATCCTCTGAAATATTTGTATTACTTTGAAGATCCTCATATGAACCCAGTCTATAAATAACAACAATCAGCAAAACAACCCCAATTCCCTAAATAGCTTTCTTTTACAAGAGAATTCAGTACAATTAACCAAAGCCGTATTCCACAGGCTTAGGTTATAACCTATGTATTGTGCTGTGTAGTTCTAAATCAGCTGCAATTACAATATTACTGTTATTTTGTCCCTAGGCTAATACTAAGCTTTCTACAGCTCCAAACCAGGAGAGAACAGACGTTTAGCTGTTTTTAACACTTCAACTGATTCACAATCCTTTTCTACTGCTCTCTTTCTCTTTCACACACACCATCACTCCCTTGTTCACTCTCAGGTGTGTTCTCACACTAGTTGGCGTGATACTGTGTACCCACGTCACAACACAAGATCCGAAACACAGGTTACCATGGTGTCCACATCGCGGAATGTTATTATAACTAATAAAAAGTTGATAAACTGCTTTAAGACTTCTTTTCAACCCACTTTATCGTTAAAAGGGTTCCGTCTTTATAAGGAAGTGTTTAGAAACTTTTATCATTTGATTAAAAATATACGCTATGGTGAAGCTGCATTGTGTCACTTGTGCATGTTACCACCAGCAAAAAAGATTTGTCAAACATTTTTCATGAAAACAGTAGTTCTTTAAAAATATTGCTCAGTCTGGATTTAACTTCAGAGGTACTGAAATTCAAATCTAAAGTTTGAATGTCACAAGGGCAGAGCCTGAATTGAATTTTAATAGCCTGCTCGAGGTTCAGATGCATATCCATTGTTGGACTGCCAGCAATCAGGATACCTACTGATCACTAGACCTGGTGGGATTGGAATGATATCCTCCTGTCCCAACGCATTGAATCAGTATGGATGCAAATCCACCATGGGACCAAAAGGGACGTGTTTACTATGATAGATATGCCTACTGCTGGAAATCTTCACTAATGCACTTACAACGCCACTGCACATAAGGCTGGATTCTTCTTTTCACAGCCAAGCAGTGGTAGGTTTGGACTTCTGCCCAACCCTCTAACTCTGCTCCAACTGTGACCCATTTCCCTGAGTCAGGAGTCATTGAATATACTCGGTGGGCTCCAGGCGGCATCCTCACCCCTACCGCAAGAGCGAGCCTGCCAGTGCCTGGCCACAAAACCCCAGAGGTGCATCAGCAGGACCAATGATACAACACTAGAACAAGTGACAGAAGAGTCTGAAATACCGAGGGAGCTCAGCAGAGACAGAGGCCTAGACAGGTAAGGTGGTCTATATGGAGGGAGAGGAGGCCTCTACTAGAGTGTCTCCTTCCATTTCCTGACCTTGGAGCCACTGCACTGCTATCTTGGATCTACTGCTACCTTCTGGAAGGCAGTGGTAACTGAGGTGGATAGGAGGGCAGTCAGACAGGGACTCAGGCCCCTCCCCCCCGTGGTATTAACATGCAGCAGATGGGGAAATAGAGGCCAGCGGCAGTTCAAGTGGAGCATGGAGAGGGAAATTGGGATCAGGGGGGGCACTAAGGCGGGCAGTAGGCCTCACTTCTGATTTTGCATAATTTTCCACAGTTATCCCAGCACATTTCAGGTAGGATTGCATATAAGAATCTAGCCCATAGCCCGAGAGAAACGCTTCCCTACATATGGTAAGTTGGAATGTCCAAAACCTATGTACCTGATCATTTGGATTCCCACTAAAGGCAGCCTGGCACAAATTATGGCCCGGAATTTGCAGTCGGGATGACGGCGAACTGGCAGCGTTCACTTTGAAACTGATCACAACTTCGGAATTTGACGCATGCGGAAATCCCAAATTTGTAGTCAGCCATTGACATTGAAAGAAGCTGCACTGTGTCCACCACGCCTCCCCCCCCCACCCTCCCGCCACACCGAGCCGGCAATCTGTGTAATCACCCAAATCATCGAAACTGATGGAAACTTCGGCTCTTCCGCAGTAAGCACACTGTTAAACACCCCATTAAAAGCTAGACCCAAAGGGATTAGGTGTAGCTGGGGTTTTGACAGCACCATTACTGATAAACAAATGTTAAGGGCATAGAAAATGAACTTTAATTTTGTGCAGTGTGAAATTTGTCCATTTTAATAAAAATTTACATTTTTAAGAAACTTTTCAAAAAAAAAGTTTTTCCATCTTTGTTCAGGTTTGCCTTTCCCCCACATGAGCGCCCCAACCTTTCTTTCGCTCTCTCTGACTATTTTAAAACGTTAGAATTTTAAGCGCTTACTCACTTCCTTGTTTGCTGTCTGTGGGAATTCTGCCTTTTGATTGGCTGCTTAGACAGCCTGTTAACGTCACTGCAGTTCGCACAAGGGAATCCCCACTAATTTCCATTGATTTGAATTGAAGGTCGGAAAACCTGAAGTTCTCGACACAGGGATCCTTGTGCGAAGCGTACTTCGGGGCCAGCAGCGAACGGGCCAATATTCTTTCAAAGGAATTATGTCAAAATAAGCAAAGTGTGAATATAATATTAGCAATAATTAAAATGAGTAGTTTCAAAGTCTTTGTTTTTCAGTTATAGAAGGGAAAACGTTATTTTTTTGAGTTTCTAAAGTATTTCTCTGGTACACCTAATAAACGTGTTGCAATTTTATAGCCCAGGAAAATTAAAAGATTTATTTGTAGGGTACTAAAATGAGCCAGATTGTGTCTGCGTACATTCTGTATTGGCTTGTCTCTTTATTCTGAATTTAAATGCATTTTTTAACAATGCAAAACATTTTTGCTTACATGAATTACAGAAGGAAGACTTTTTTGACTCCCATTGTAATTTTATTTAAAGAGGAATTAATGTAATTTTGGGGCTGGGTTTAGGGCATAGAATTCCTCTATTTTGCCCCTTTCTCTCCACATAATAGGCCTGTGGAAGTAATGGGAAAAGCTTTTTCAGTTATGTGAAGAGTCAGAGAAGTGTCAAAGACTGTATTGAGCCATTGAAGGATGATCAAGGATAGGTTACAAAGAACTCACTGGGTATGGTGTAAATATTAAATGAGTACTTTGCATCGGCCATCACTCTTCAAGACGAAGCTCAACTATTAGAATTGAACGATTTTAATAATAAAACTAGTAATATTAAAATATCTGAACATATTGGGCTCGAATTTCACAGGGCTGTGGAGGCAGGAATGGAGGCGTGTCGTGTTAAAATTGCAAAAAGTGGCGGGTGGCGGGTGGGCCCCCCCACCATCCCACCTCCAAGCAATTTTCAAGAAATCGTGTTTACTGCTCCCGTCTCCGTCCCGCCTCCAAGAGGCGGGATAGGCCCTTAAGGCTCTTAACAAGCACTAAATTGCCTCTATTATCCCATTTTGAAAGGCCTTTGTGATTTTAACCCTTTTCCCATGTGAAGCACGCCTGCTCTGAAACATGACGGTAAAACCTGGTGGGAGCACAATTCGATTGCTGACTATTAGTTGCAGCTCCACCATTAAATAGGATATTTGATCAGCCATCATTTGCAGGTGGCAGGACTTTGTTGTCTCAGGTCTGGGGGAACTTTTAGAAGGCATAACCACAGCTGTGGAAGTTTGGAGCCTGACACCCATCTCCAATGTTACCTCCTGGGAAACCCCTCTCGCCACCTTGACTGAGCGCTTTGTCAACTGAGGCATATACCAGAAGCATGGGAGGCATTTATTTCCTTCCCTTCTGGACATCAGATGAGGACGAAGACCAGCCGCAGCACCAGCAGAACCATGAACAACAGCAGCACCAACATCAGCAGCAACAACAGGAGCGCCAGGGTCTCCAGAATCGTCGTGGTTTGCTGTGCACTTCACAACATGGCACAACGTCGTGGCTTGCAGATTCCTGAGGACCAAGTGGCTCCTCACATATCTTCCTCAGGTGAGGAGGAGGAGGAGGAGGAGGAGGAGGTGAGCGAAAATGAACATCTTGCAGAAGCCCATCAACCAGCGGCAGCAGTATGTGAGAACATTGCTGCCCGGGATGCAAAGAACGCACTCATCTTGGCCAGATTTGCTTAGCCTAGCCAATCAAGTACTTTTGCCTCGCAGCTTCTTACCAGAGCTTCGACAATGGCCAAGAACAAGCGGATTCGTAACAATTTGACCACCATACTGACAATTGCAAGTAATTCTAAGCCCTCAATGTGGAAGTCCCATTAGCGAAATGACACACGCCACAACTGCAGCAGTAGCCATCAGATTTTTTATTTACAGTAACCATCTGATGGCTTAACATTAAACATCAAATTTCACCCAAGTGACTACCCTTGTGACTATTTGTGCAGTATCTTTCTCTTACGCATGCTCCTACATGGTGCTTCCCCTGTGGCTTCAGCAGATGTGGAGGCCCCTTGCTCACTTTCTTGCTGCTCCTGTCTCGACACCTTTGGCAGGCGTCCTCTGGGGTTGTGAACCTGTGAGGGCTCGCCAATAGTCTGCTGCTCCTGTGGCTGTGCAAGGGTTGAGACGCCGATCTCAATTGGGTGGGGACTCTGGTGGGGCTCTGACTGAGGGCTCTGCAGTGGCATGGAAGTGTGAGTGCTTGGAGAGGAGCCCCCACTTCCTTGATATCTGCCACCAACTTCCTCTCATGGGTCAGGTGCCCCTCAGCGCTTGCAAGTGGCCTGAGAGTACCTTGCTGCACATCAGGGGGGCCATGGGGACCCGTATCTGCACTGGCAGTCCCACTCAGAAGGACTTCCATGAAGGTCTGATTTCTCTGTTCAATAGATGGCCATCGCTCCTTCAGAGATGTCATTCTATTCAGAACACTCACCATGTTTTCTGCACTCTGGCGACTTATCACCTCCATGGAGGTTGCCATCCTTTCCATGGTGATGCGTTCATGCGCCAATGACTCCACAAAGGCGCTGCTCATGTTCGTAATGGACTCCTACATTCGCTCCACACTCGCAGCGACCCTGGAGACAAAACCTGCCAGAGACTCCTGCATCTGTTCCTGGAGTTCCAGCATCTTGTGGATGGACCCAAAGGCAGAGAGTCAACATGCAGCTAAGCCGAGCTGGGAGAGTCCTGCGCCCTCCGACTAGGACTCTCCACTGCTGTCCCTGTCTCCACCATCTGCTGATGCTCACTTGTGAGCTGTGATACACCAGGTGACAACACTACTCTATCTTGAGAAGGTCCCACTGAGGTGTGAGTGTCTGCACTGGTGCTGGGTGCGCTGAATTCTGCTGATGCTGTGCCCTCAGAGGTTGCAGCTTCCTCTGAGGAGTCTGGATGCTCAGGCTCTTCCTCCTGGCTAGTGGGGACGGGTGCTATCGATGGTCCTGTGGGGGAGTAGAGGAAAGAGTCAGAGATGTGATGCTAAGGTTACATGCACATTGCATATTGCAGATGATCATAAGTCCATCTGTTAGAGCTTCAGAATTATTATCAGCGACTCATGCAATGTCAATGAGAGAGATGGAAAACTATTCTGTCACCAGCTTGCTGTGATGCACCCATCTGTCCGTCCCCTGTATTGATTTGTATGTGGGTTCAATGACGACACATTCATGAAAGAGATGTCTTTTTATCTAAAGTTTGTTCAACTCAGTTAACAGCATTACAGGAGACACCATCTTAGAGATCCATCTAAAATGAAACCAAAACTAAACTAAACTGCTTGTCGAGAGACATGCCCTCTGCTGGTCAGGCATAAATAATCAATCAGGCAAATATGCTGGTAAGGCATAAATAATCAAACAGGCAAATACCATCACTATTTGCTGATATCATTACATCTCCCTTTCTTAAAACAAAAGTATTTTACTTTTATCTAACAACATGTTTTCTTTGTATTACTCTGCATTTTAACTGTAACACTTAATGAACTTACATTATCATTATCATTATCAACGTTAGTTAACCTTGTTTTGTGTGTTCACATGAAATATGTAAATACACTAGAACTTGAAGAAAGAAAAAGATAACATTACTTCCTTCTATAACAATAGTCCTTAAACTTGCTCAATGAGTCTCTCAGGAGGCTTCATGTGTCTTGAGGATTTTCTGATTGATTGTCCTTGAATCCGAGTTGTTGCCTCAGATGATGATTTCTCAGCTGTGTGATCAGGTTGTTCAACAGTATCAGTCTTTTGACTTGCTGTGGCTGGTCCCATGAGAAGATCTCGACGATTTCTTCGCAGAACAGCACCCTCATCTGTCTGAATGGTGTATGATCTTGGTTGAACTTCACTCAGGACAGTTCCCTTCTGAGTCCATATGTTTGTTTTGTCTTTGAACCTTACTTGGTCACCAGTGTGGAGTTCAGGTAGGTTTTGTGTTCCTCTGTCATAGTAGTACTTTTGCTTTTCTTTCTGTTGTTCTTTGAACTTCCTCACTTTCTCCCCCTCTTTTGTTTTCAGGAGGTTCTCCGGGATGGGTAGGTTTGACCTTAGCAGACATCCCATAAGGAGTTGGGCTGGTGACATACCACACTCGAGCGGTGTTGTGTGGTATACAAGCATGCTCTGGTAGAAGTCAGTTCCACTGTCTTTTGCCTTGTACATCAGTCTTTTCACTGTCTGGACCGATTTTTCCACTAGTCCATTGGACTGTGGAAAGTGAGGACTTGACGTTGTGTGGACAAAGTCCCACTCTTTGGCAAAGTGTCGGAAACTTGCATTGTAAAACTGGGGTCCGTTGTCTGTGAAGACCTCGCTTGCCACGCCATGTCTGGAGAATATGGCTTTCATACATGTTATCACAGCATCTGCAGTGGTGGTGTACAGTCTACAAACCTCTGGATACAGGGAGTAATAGTCTGCGACTACAAGGTAGTCCTTCCCTTGACATACAAATAGGTCAGCGCCTACCTTCTGGTAAGGTCTGTCTGGTGCTGGGTGTGGCTTTAATGGTTCTACCGGATTGCTTGCTTGATATTTCAGGCATATTGTGCAGTTTGACACCTCATTTGTCACATCTTGGTTGATTCGTGGCCAGTACATCACCTCTCGTGCTCTTTTCTTACACTTTTCGATTCTCAGATGTCCTCCATGGATCCTTTTTAGCATCTCTTTTCTCAAACACTTTGGGATAACTATTTTACTTCCTTTGTAGATGATGTCTTCGACCACTGATAGTTCCGCCCTGCAGTTCCAGTACTCCGCCATGTCCGGTGAGCAGTCTTGCTTCATGTTGGGCCATCCATCCAAGATGCTTTTCCTCAGTCGTCTCATTGTTTCATCTTTGTTTGTCTCAGTCTTTATGAGCTCCATTTTTGCATCTGCTATGGGCAGTGCACTTGTGATCATGTCCATGTAGGCGTTCACTTTTTCATCCATTTTGGTGTTTGCGGGCTCACTTGGGTCAACAGCTCTGGACAACGTGTCTGCTGTATACATCAGCTTACCCGGTGTGTACGCAACATTCAGTGTATAGCGTTGCAGCCTGATCATCATTCTTTGTATTCTAAGCGGACAGCTATTTAGTGGCTTTTGGGACAATGCAATCAAGGGCTTATGGTCAGTCTCTACACTGATTGCTTGTCCTGCCACAAACTGGTGAAATCTTTCACAGGCGTATGTGATGCTGAGCAGCTCCTTTTCTATTTGAGCATATCGCGTCTCCGCGTCTGTCATTGAGCGCGATGCATATGCAATAGGTTGCCAGTAGTCATATTTTTGCAGAAGAACGGCACCGAGCCCACTCTGTGATGCATCTGATGATATCTTGATGGGTCTCGCTGGGTCATAAAACCTCAGAACTGGTTCCTCTGTGAACAGTTTCTTTAGATCGCTCCATGACTTCTCATGCTCATGATTCCATTCCCATTCTATGTTCTTTTCAGTTAGTCTTCTCAGTGGCGCCATCTTTTCTGAGAGGTTGGATATGAATTTACCCATGTAGTTGATCATTCCATTAAACCTCTGCACGTCCTTTTTGCATTGTGGCTTTGGCATATTCTCAATGGCGGGCACCTTTCTGGGATCTGGTCTGATGCCCTCACTGCTAAGGATATCTCCCACGAATGTCAGTTCTGTCACCCCGAGCTGGCATTTCTCTCTATTCAGCTTCAGGTTTGTTTTCCTTGTTGCTTCCAGCACTTTTTGCAGTCTGTCATCATGCTCAGTTCTCGTGGTTCCCCATACTATGATGTCATCCATTGAGGTATCAACTCCCTCCAGATGCTCATAGATCATATGGATAGTTTTGTGATACACTTCAGGAGCTGAGGCAATGCCAAATGGTAACCTTAGGAATCTGTATCTGCCAAATGGACTGTTGAACGTGCACAGTCTTGAACTTGCCTCATCCAATTTCATCTGCCAAAATCCTGATGATGCATCTAACTTGCTGAAATACTTTGCATTTGCAAACTGTGACATGATTTCCTCATGTGTAGGAGGCTTGAAGTGCTCTCTCTTTATTGCTCTGTTTAGATCTCTTGGATCCAGGCAAATTCTGAGCTTTCCATTCTTTTTATCCACAACGACGAGGGAACTCACCCACTCAGTTGGCTCATCTATCTTCCGAATCACGTTCAGGCTTTCCATCCTGTCCAACTCTGCTTTCAGTTGCTTTTGAAGAGCAAACGGAACTTTTCTGCATGGATGTATGACCGTTGGCATACTTTTATCTACTCTGATCGTGTGTTCTCCTGGAAGGCAGCCTAGACCCTTAAATAGGTCGTTGTACTCTTTCATGAGTTCATCATAGACTGTCTCTCCTTCGCTTTCCACAACGAGGACTCTCTTTACCAGGTTCAGTCTCTCACAGGCTATTAAGCCTAGTATGGTCTGCACATCCTTTGGCACCACGATTAATGCTAGCGTGTGCTCTCTGTCCTTGTGTGTCACTTTGACAATGCATCTTCCTTTCACTGGTATATTAGTACCTGAGTATCCTGTCACTTTCACTTTTATTCCATGTATCTTTGGTCTGGGTCTAATTTTCTTAAAATCAGTCTCTGATATCACATTAACTTGTGCTCCAGTATCCAATTTAAATGGAATGTGTATGTCATTCACTTTTAGTGTCAACATCCAGTCTCTTTTTTCTTTTTTGTTTTCAGACACAACATCTACATAGAGCTCCTCTATCTTGCTTTCATCTACTGCATGGACCTTGCTTTGTTGCGCTTGGTTCTTACAGCAACGGGCATAATGGTTGTTTTTGTTGCAACTATTGCATGTTTTACCATATGCTGGACACTGTTTTGGTGGATGCTGTGTACCGCATCGACTACATGACTTTCGATTGCCCCTTTCATTTTTGTTCGCTGGCCAGACCTCTTTTTTCACATTGGCGCTCTTTTTGTTAAACGGTTTGTGTCCATTCTTTCTCACTGCATCCACGTTGCAGCTACTGTCACTGAACAGCTCTTTTGCCTGCGACTTCACAGTCTCTGTAGCCCTACACAGTGCTATGGCTTTTCCCAGGTCTAGATCTTGCTCTCTTAGCAGTCTTTCCCTTAGACCATTATCTGGAATACCACACACCAGTCTGTCTTTTATCAGCGAGTCTGTCAGTCCCCCAAATTCACATGTTTTGCTTCGGTTTCTCAGTTCAGTCACATACTGATCAATAGTCTCTCCCGTTTTCTGTACACATGTGAAAAATCTGTGCCTCTCAAACGTCACGTTACGTTTAGGTATGCAGTAGGCCTCAAACTGTTCCATTATTTTATCCAGCTTCATTTTGTCTCCATCAGCAGCGAAAGTAAAGTTATTATACACCTCCAGCGCTTCATCACCCACGACATGTAAGAACACTGACGCTTTCATTTTATCACTTTTCTCGTCAGCTCCGATTGCCGCTAACTACAACTCCAAATGTTGTTTGAACCTTCTCCAATTTTCAGCCACATTACCTGTCAACTGAAGCTTCGCCGGTGGGTGTAATCCTACCATTTTTTCACTTCGTTAGCTATTCTCCAATGGTAAGTAACAATGTTCTCTTTTGGCTTGCTAATATGTGGAGAGCTGATTTAACTTCAGATTTTTCCTCTTCATCTCTTTCAATCACTTCTGACACCATGTATTGATTTGTATGTGGGTTCAATGACGACACATTCATGAAAGAGATGTCTTTTTATCTAAAGTTTGTTCAACTCAGTTAACAGCATTACAGGAGACACCATCTTAGAGATCCATCTAAAATGAAACCAAAACTAAACTAAACTGCTTGTCGAGAGACATGCCCTCTGCTGGTCAGGCATAAATAATCAATCAGGCAAATATGCTGGTAAGGCATAAATAATCAAACAGGCAAATACCATCACTATTTGCTGATATCATTACATCCCCCACTTGTGCACCGTCCTCCACTCCCACGGTCTCCAGGACCGCATCCTCCCAGGGGGTGAGCTGGGCTACTGAGGGTGGCCCTCCTCCTGTCCTTGCTCTTTCCCTCTTATTGTGAGCTCTCTTTTCCTGCAATGAGGGAGACAAGTGGAGTTTGAGTGAGAATGAAGGAGTGAGTGTAGAGAATCCATAGCATAGATGCTTTGAAAGAGACAAAGATGGAGTGAGGTGGCAAGACCAAGGGCCCTCCCTGTATGTTGTAAGTTGTTTTCATAGTATCACAGTGATAGGGAGTGTGAGGGCTGCATAGTCAAATAGTTAGGTGAATGTGACCATAGAGAGAGAGGGAATGGTAAAGGGTGCATGGATGTCAGTGTCAAGTGGGATGTGGAGGAAGAGATTGCTAAAGCTGAGTGCTGGTGAGGAGAGGCAATGGGGATCAGATTGAGGGTGATGGGAAAGTCATACTCACTTTTCCAATGCGCAGAAGGTCATGAAATCTCTTCCTGCACTGAAGCCAGGTTCTGCGGGTTATCGACAAAGAGTTGACCTCCTGGGCCACCTGGATTCACACAGCCTTGGTCTGCTGGGGAGGCTTCTTCTTCCCTGAAGAAGGAAAGACCACCTCTTAATTGGCTCTTGCTCCCTCCACTAAAGCTTGCAGGGCAACGTCGTCAAACCTGGGAGCAGACCTAGGTCTCTCGCTGGTCATTCTGCCTCCAGGTCCCTCTTACATGAAAGGCCAAAAGGCTGGCAGTCTGCAGAAGAAGCAAGGCTTCTTGCAGACCTTAAATGCAGCAACAATGATGACATCATCGGAGGCGAGTTTCAGACTGAAAAAACTAATTGGGCCATGGGTTCCCACACGCTGGAAGTCAATTGTCCACTTAAGTTAAAATCGCTTCATTCTCCCACATCGATTTAGAATCGGGTGGCTAACACGAAAAGCAGATTACACGACCACAGCCCACCCCAGTGACAAAATCCAGCCCATTGTTTTAGATAGAATTAAGAACTTGAAAATAGATAGAGCAGCTGGACCAGATGATATCCACCCGAGGGTCCTAAGAGAGATGGGACATGTGCTGTGCAAGCCCACAGCCCATATTTTTATTATCTCACTGCACTCTGGGATGGTTCTCGAAGACTGGAAGGAGGTTAATGTAGTCCCCAGCTTAAAAAAAGGTGACAAGACAGACCTGGGTAACTATAGGCCCATTAGTTTGACATAAGTAATAGGAAAGATGCCTGAGGGAATCATTAGCGATGCAATATATGATTGCTTGGATGGAAAGGGACTTATCAGGGACAGCCAACATGGCTTCATAAAAAGGATTTAATGTCTTATAAATCTGATTGTATTTTCTTCAGAAATCACTAAGACGTGGACATTTTCTCCTTAGGCTTCCAAAAAGCTTTTGATAAGGTACTGCACGAGAGGGTTCTCTACAAGATCGAAGACTCTGGCATTTGTGGTAATATATTGAACTGGATTGGGAACTGGCTGGAAGGACATCGGCAAAAAGTAGTTATAGATGGATTTGGATCTGTTTGGAGACCAGTCACCAGTGGTGTCCCACAGGGATCGATGTTGGGACCGTTGCTCTTTACTATTTTTATTAATGATCTAGATGTAGGTTTTGGGGGCACGATCTGCAAATTTGCAGATGATACTAAGATCTGTGTAAGTGTTATTGCCATGGACGATGCTCAACTGCTTCAGGTGGATCTTAATCTGGGCAGGGCGAATGCTAAACATATATACACTCTTCAGAGAAAAGCATTAAAGAAGATGGAGAAAGAAAGAGATCTAGGCAGTCTAGTACACACCTCTCTAAATGTACAGGAGCAATGCCATGAAGTGATAGCTAGACCAAATAGGGTGTTGGAGTGCATTCATAGAAACATAACATAGAAACATAGAAGATAGGAGCAGGAGTAGGCCATTCGGCCCTTCGAGCCTGCTCCGCCATTCAACGAGGTCATGGCTGATCATCCAAACCCTAGCACCCGGTCCCTACACCGACAGCCATCCCACCCAAGCCCTATCCCCGTAACCCCGTAACCCCACGTATTTAATCCCCCCTAACACTAAGGGCCAATTTTTTTTTTTAAATCATGGCCAATCAACCTAACCCGCACATCTTTGGACTGTGGGAGGAAACCGGAGCACCCGGAGGAAACCCACGCAAACACGGGGAGAATGTGCAAACTCCACACAGACAGACAGTCACCCGAGGCCAGATTTGAACCCGGGTCCCTGGCGCTGTGAGGCAACAGTGCTAACCACTATGCCACCGTGCTGCCCACATTTGTCATAGGACAATTGATTATAAGACGAGACATACTATTTTGTCCTTGTACAAGATCTTGGTCAGGCCTTACTTGAATGTGTCCAGTTTTGATCTCCTCACATGGTGGGTGATATTGAGGCTATAGAAAGGGTGCAGAGGAGGGCCACCAGACTAATTCCCAGTATAAAGCACCTTAGTTATCAAGATAGGCTAAAAGAGTTGGGGTTCTACACTAAGCATAGACTTGGGGTAAAGTGATTGAAGTTTATAAGTTGATAAAGGGAATAGATTGTGTTCCAGTTAATAGTTTGTTCCAATAGATTAGGGAGGACCAGGGGTCACAATTTTAAGTTGTATACGGATAGATCTAGGTTAGGTGTCAGGAGATGGTTCATTTCCCAGAGAATAGTAGACCTCTGGAACAGGCTGCCGACTCATGCGGTAGATGCCGATTGGCTGAATTCCTTCAAGCGAGAGCTGGACCTGCTTCTGGCTGGGGCGGAGATCACCACTTACAAAGGTAGGTACTGCAGGGAATGTAGGGCAAGAGTGATCTCCTGAACTAGTTTCAATCACTTAGATGGGTCGGAGAGGAATTTCCCATATTTTTTCCCCCCAAATTGGTCTAGGTTTTTACCTGTTTTTTTTCTACTTCTCTCAGAAGATCACATGGGGCTGGATTTTGCCGGTGCTCAGAGGTCGGGTTTGGAGGTGGGTCCGCTGTCAAAATAGTAAAAATTGACAGCGGGGTAGGAAACCCGCTGTCAACCCACCTCCACGTGAGTCTCCCAAGTGTTGGGTCCATCAGCGGAGAACTGACCCAACACCAAGCAGCAGGGGAGACAATAAATGGCTTGTTAAGAGCCAATTTAATGCTATTTTGAGGCTTCCTTCCAATTTTACATGCTCCCCCATGGACTACCCGCTGCTTGGGCAACATGCCAGCTCACCCTGGCATGATTTGAGTCTGATCTGATGTTTCTGATAAGCTGGTAGCTGCAGAAGAGGTGCAAAGGATGCCATGTTGCAGATGGTCAGTTTCAGAGCGCAGAAACTGTTGGTTACTGCATTTGTAATACATACAGTATAGAGATTTCTTTAGCTTGCAAGTGTTCAGAGGCAACTGTATGTCCAGTGTCACCTCATTGGAACAACCTCTCTCATCATTGACAGATCGCTTCTGTCATCTCACCTGCAGCTGCCATCTATTGCAGCAAAATCAGTGCCCTAGAAGCTATCTCACCTTTCTCCTCTGATTCCTTCCACGCTCAGCCCCAACAACAACATCACCAGGCACACCTGCAGCACCAACAACAACACCAACACTCTCCGCCATCACCTGATGCTGCACAGGACATAGGGCATCAGCACCTGACAACATTGCTGCTCGGGAGGCCAACGATGGCACCACCATGTCCAGATTTACTTCACTTGACACTGTAAACCCTGGCTGCCAAATGATGTGCCAGGTTGACACCACCCCCATAAAGCATCCCTTTAATGTCCAAGCCATTCCATGCACACTTATCACTATAGCAGGGGGGGGGGGGGGGGTGGTGGGGAAGTTATGTCTCAACATTCACTGGAACTTAGTAAGACACTTCTCAAGGTGTGCACAGATTTGTCCATTAAGGGGTAATCACAGAATCACAGAAACCCCACAGTGCAGATAGAGGCCATTTCGGCCCATCGAGCCTGCACCAACACATATCCCACCTGATCCCTGTAACCCCACGTATTTAATCCCCCTAACAATAAGGGTCAATTTATCATAGCCAATCATCCTAACCTGCACATCTTTGGACTGTGGGAGGAAACCGGAGCACCCGGAGAAAACCCACGCAAACACGGGGAGAATGTGCAAACTCCACACAGACAGTCACCCAAGGCCGGATTCGCACCCGGGTCCCTGGCGCTGTGAGGCGAAAATGTAGATGTCACTGCATGACAACACATTACCAGAAACTTCACATGAACATTGGTTAAACCTCTCAAGTGCCTACCGTTGTGTGTTGTTAATTGGTATGCTTGCAGTAGGTTGAGAGTGAGTGTGAGGGGTGGCTAGTGAGATGGGGAAGTGATAATGTAGAGAGAGAGGGATGGATGGAGGTGCAAGGTAAGTTGGTGAGTAAGGATGTGCAGGAGTAGGGTAGGGAAGGCAGAGTGATGGGGATGTGTTGAGTGGCACAGCAGGGCGAGTTTGAGTGTGGCTTTACAATAACATTTCGTGATCTACTGTGATCATTGAAACGTTGGCGCCACTGCAACCAGGGACCCCTGACAACATCCCTGCTTGTGTTCTCCTGTGCAATGTGCAACCAGGCTGCGTTGGTGTCCTGGGGAGGTCTCTTCCGCCCAATGGAAGGGAAGAGAACCACTCTGCATGCTGTGACACCCTCCATAAGCATATGGAGGGAGTCATGCGAGAGCCTGGGTGCAAGCATTCACCTTGGTGCAGTGCTTGTCAGTGTTTGCAGCACCTCAATGCTGTAGAACACTGACAGCACAACTGTCAAACTCAGTGTGGCCGTGGTCCCTTTAAGGAAACCGGCTGATGATGCGTCATCAAATGACATCAGCAGACCCGCTTCCTATTAATTGGCCGGGAACCCCACAGGGCTTAACAAGGCCAATCAAGGGAAAATCCCTTTGACAGAGTGGCTGCAGCCGGGAGTGGGACATAAGAACATAAAAAATAGGAGCAGGAGTAGGCCAATCGGCCCCTCGAGCCTGCTCCGCCATTCAATAAGATCATGACTGATCTGATCCTAACTGCCAATCCACTATCACAGAACCATCTCCTGAATCTAACAGAATTAGACACACGAAATAGGAGCAGGATCAGGCTACACGGCCCCTGGGCCCGCTCCGCTACCCACAGGGCCATGACCGATCTGAACCTAGACTCATGTCCAAATTCCTGCCCGCTCCCCGTAACCCTTAATTCCCTTTACTTCTAGGAAACTGTCTATTTCTGTTTTAAATTTATGTAATGATGTAGCTTCTACAGCTTTTTGGGGCAGCATATTCCATGGACCTACCACCCTCTGAGTGAAGTAGTTCTTCCTCATCTCAGTTTTGAAAGAGCAGCCCCTTATTCTAAGACTATGCCCCCTAGTTCTAGTTTCACCCATCATCGGGAACATCCTCCCCGCATCCACCCGATCCAACCCCTTCACAATCTTATATGTTTCAATAAGATCGCCTCTCATTCTTCTGAACTCCAATGAGTAGAGTCCCAATCTACTCAACCTCTCCTCATATGTCCATCCCCTCATCCCCGGGATTAACCGAGTGAACCTTCTTTGTACTGACTCGAGAGCAAGTATGTCCTTTCTTAAGTATGGACACCAAAACTGTACGCAGTATTCCAGGTGCGGTCTCACCAATGCCTTGTACAACTGAAGCAATACCTCCCTATTTTTATATTCTATCCCCCTAACAATGAAAGCCAACATTCCATTGGCCTTCTTAATCACTTGTTGCACCTGCATACTAACCTTTTGAGTTTCGTGCACCAGGACCCCCAGATCCCTTTGTACTTCAGTACTTTCCAGTTTCTTGCCATTAAGATAATAACTTGCTCTACGATTTTTCCTGCCAAAGTGCATAACCTCACACTTTCCAGTATTGTATTCCATCTGCCAAATCTCTGCCCACTTACTTAGCCTGTCTATGTCCCCTTGCAGGTTTTTTATGTCCTCCTCACTCACTACATTCCCTCCCATCTTAGTATCATCTGCAAACTTTGATATGTTACACTCGGTCCCTTCCTCCAAATCGTTAATATAGATTGTAAAGAGTTGGGGACCCAGCACTGACCCCTGCGGAACACCACTAGTTACTGATTGCCAGTCTGAGAATGAACCATTTATCCCAACTCTCTGCCTTCTGTTGGATAGAGGATTGGCTATCTATGCCAGAATATTACCCCCAATCCCGTGATTTTTTATCTTAAGCAAGAATCTTTTGTGTGGCACCTTGTCAAATGCCTTTTGGAAGTCTAAATACACTACATCCACTGGTTCCCCTTTATCCACCCTATATGTTACTTCCTCAAAGAACTCCAGCAAATTTGTCAAACATGACTTCCCCTTCATAAAACCATGCTATGACGCCACCATCCCAACACCGCTGAGAAAATGCAGCCCGTTGTTTCGGGTGGGGTGGACAGTTTATATCTTGTGATACACAAGGTATCACAATTGTGTGGGGCAGGCTGGATGGATCAGAGGGTCTTTACCAGTCCGTCATTTGTCGTATGTTTGTATGTTCGTATATAGTTCTGACCAGGTAGGACTCTGATGCTAATAGTGCAATCTCCTGATCAAGGCATTTCCATTGTTCTCAGTAATGTCCATGCATTGATGAATATAGAACAGCGGTAGAATAGTGTATTATAATATAAAGGGATTAAACATAATTTCTGGTGTCTGTTGCAATCTCATGCAGGAGAATAGAATTGTTTTTAAATTTTCATTTAGCCAAAGAATCCTACTCATCTCTAGGTGCACTTTATATATTTTATTTATGGTATACTGCAAGTGCAACATGTTTTGGGGTTCCAAGCTTCCAATTCTATTTTACTGTCTTATGCATCCAACATCCCCATATTAATAATTCAGTGGTGTTACATCATAGATAGTAAATCTTCATTATGTGAGCAGCCAACTGGACCATTCCACTCCTGATCTCAAGGTGCATTAACATAAAGGAAAGTGTTTGCCTCCATCCAGCAACACTACTATCACCAGGGAGAAGGCAGGGATCACACTCATTTTAGAAGAGAAAAGGAATTTGGTTCTCAAAGAGTTAAAAGCATCTTCAGGTGAAATGACTAGGCAGTAATCAAAGGGTAAAACAAGCAACACATGCCTCAAGCAGGGAACAGATGTTTCTCAATTAAATTGTCAGATATATGTATGTTGCACCAAATGTAAGGTCCTTGACAAAAGGCAATCAATGCACAACTTCTGTCCTGCTACATTCGGTATGTGGAATCTTCATTTAGCTCCCATCCCCCAACCCAATTTGACATTAACTTCTCATTTCCCCATGAAGGCTCTTTACCACACAGCTTCATTAGTCTGAGATGATAACCTAGAAATTAATGTTGGTGTAAAGCAGTACGCCAGCAGCAATTGAGCGATAGGGGGGCAGCAATGTTGCGTTTCAGTACTGTGCTTGCTTACCACACTTTTCCTGACATTAACAAAATTGCTGGGAGGCAAAAATGGACTGTGAGTGTGAATTCACTCAAATCACGAAGAGCATTAAGTTAGATGCCAGATTGGATATTTATGAGGACTCGCCCCACATTAATGCAGCGTGCTTCGCTGATGTGATGGAACAGGCAATACCAGAAATGCTGCTCCTGGAAAGTTAGAGCTCGGGCTTCCTCTCGTTTACACCAGTAATATCAGCACAATCCGGGTGGAATCGGCCAAAGCAGCGCAAAAGATAGCGGAATTCGAAACGTAAGTGAATTGCCACTTCTGTTTGGTGTTTTCCACAAACTTTTACACTGGCTCAAGTTTGAATTCGCCTGGATCAGGCCCTGCCCACAAAACTACCCATGCCCCCAGGTTGAAATGATGGTTTGGGAAGGCTCTTCAAATTGTACTCATTTTCTTAGGCGCACAGGCACTAGTAGGCACATTTTAAAAGCTTTTTCACATCAAAAACTATTGAATTTACTAAGAAACGGACTATTGTACACCAACAAAACTACTAAATGATTCAGTATAGTTTTTTAAAGTCATTTTCAGTGTTTTTAAATCAGGTTACTCGCAGGTGGAGGACAAGACACATTGGCCCAGAAATTCGGCTCTCCACGGGTGAGTACGCACGGGGTACTCACCCGTAGGCCAAATGGAAATGCCGGTTTCCTGCATGCACTGCGCATGCGCGGGAAACCGGCACTTCCGATCCTCTGAATGAAGGGGTTCAGAGGTCGAACGTGCGCGCAGGGGAGGCTGCGTTTGCGCTTTGAACTTCGTTTTTTTTTGTAGGTTTTCACGCGAGGTTAAGCCTGCAGGATTTACACATTTAAAAAGCAGGCGTAAGGCCTGCTTTTTACAAGGTAAGTGGTCAATTAATTAAAATTAAAACATTTTTTCCACAGGTTTATTATTTTTAAATACTTTAAAGCAAGGTAAGTTTATTTTTAGCCCCGTTTTTTTATAAAATTATTTTTTTCAAAAATTTAAATTATTGTTTAAAATAGTTATTTAATGTAATTTATAGTTTATTTAAAAAGTGTGATTTAAAAAAAAATTATTTGAAGGTTTACTGCTATTTTGGGGCCCGTAGTATTCATACGTTTTCACAGGCCTTCCTGTCAATCTTATGAATGGGCTTTTCCCTCCTCCGATTGGCTGCCCATGGCTCACGTGATCCCAGGGGATGCATCGCACTAACTACGCCCCTGGGACACGTAAGCACAGCGCGCCGGCAGCTGGGCCAGGCCCCGGAGCGGAATTCCACGGGGCCCTACAGCTCAACTGCCGGCGCGCAAGGTAAGTGCAGGTCGGGGGCTTGCACCCGCGGGAAGCCCCCGACCCGAATTTCTGGGCCAAAAATGCTTACTTTTGGTGATAAACCTATTTTCAGCTGTATTAATAAAGCTGCACAAGGCTACCACTCTTAAATATATCAAGGAATACTTTTTAATGGAAAGAAATAAAAAGAAACAATGACGTTGTATTACGCTGCTTAATTGCACTGGTTCGTTGAAGATTTTACATTTGTGGTTATGCAAATTAATTTTATTGGAAACTTAAACTGTAACCTATCCAGCGCAACTTTGAGCACATTTTGGGTGCAATTTCCCGATTGTGCCCAATGCAGAAACTCTACCCCAGAGTCTTTAAAGATAAGTTGATTCAATTTTTTACCATTTTCTAGGCTTTTTGACCATTAAGGAGACTGCAGTCAATGTTCCACGAGTATTATACTGAGCATAAAAGGACCAGCAAGGGCTGCCCAGCATGTCTGGTGGTGCTTAGTTTACCATCAAGTCCTGCTGCTTCATTACACAGCTGCTTTCCTATAATAAGCAAGGATACCTGGTAATGACAGTAAAGAAGCGCCTAAGAAGGTCAAACATAAGAAATAGGAGCAGGAGTAGCAGAAAGGCGCTGGTGGAGCCATGCCATCTCCTTCAGGAAGATCTTTGTACAATACGCAACATTCATGCGGCACTGCCAGTGGCCGTCAATTTTTATACATTAAGCTCCTTCCAAGCTAACACTGGTATATCTGCAGTGTCAGATGGTTTGTTGACCACAAATGTATCAATGAGGCCACAGAGGCAACACAATTCTGTAGAACTGCGGGCTTTCCCATAGTCTGAAGAGTCATCAACTATCCATGTTGCCATTTGGGTCCTATATGACCTGAAAGGAATTTTAAAAAACCTCAATGTGAACATTAAACCCTCCCCAACCCAGTCATCCAGTTGATTTAGAGAATTAGCAGTGACCAGCCCACAAAGTAAGAATGGTACAATCACTTGAAAACCAGCAGACGTTGATTCTCCCAAAATCTTTTAGTAGCCCACAGCTAATGTCGGAAGAGCACGTGAACAGCAGTTTCTGGGCTGGTGGGTGAATTTATTGCACATTTTTTTTAAGACTGCAGCTACTGTAAGCTGCTTCGCAGCCAGCAGGCAGTGGTGCTTGCTACGAGACAGCCTCGACTGTCTTTCCTCTGTGGAGTAAGGTTGAACCCACCTGCTGGTCTGTTTGAGAACTGAAAAGAACACACCTTTGAGCATTCAATTCTCACACAAGGTCTTGGATCCTCTAGCAGCTTCCAAAGAGACAATTTTAAACGATTTGCAGAAGGCTCCTGGTTTGAGACACAATCCTCCTGTGTATTGTGAAGGCCCTGGAAATTCCTATCGTACAGGAAGCTCTAAAATCATCTCAAATCTCTCTGAACACGCAAGGAAGGTTTAAGTACTGCTTTCAGTTCTGGTCACTCAGGTACAAGGGAAACATTCAAGTCCTGGAGGCAGATTAAAGGATGTTCATAAAGCTGATCCTTAGGCCTCGATCTTCACGGTGGGGGGGAGGGGGTGCAGGAAGACGGTGCGCGAGCCTGGTAGTGGGCAACGTACCCAGCCAGGTTTCCATGGAAGGATGAGTTAGATGGGTTGAATGAGTTCTCTTATCTTTACTTATCTTTGAGATCTTTGTGAATCATGTGTAATAACCCACTACCAGACAAATATAAAACAAAATACTGCAAATGTTGGGAATATGAAACATAAACAGAAAATGCTGGAACACACAAGGACAACAACTTGCATATCTATCGTGTCTTTAAAGTAGAAAGTCGTTCCAAGGCACTTCACAGAGGTGCAATCAAATAAATTTGGATGCCACTCCACAGAAGGGTATATTAGGAGGAGTGACTAAAAGCTTGGTCAATGAAGCGGGTTTTAAGCAGGGTCTTAAAAGGAGGAAAGGGAGTTGATGGGGTGGAGAGGTATAAGGAGAAAATTTCAGAGAATAGGATCTAGATGGCTAAAAGCATGGATACCAATGGTGGGGTGAAGAGAAGGGGATAGCTCAATAGGCCAGAATCAGAGGACCACCAGACAAAACTGATCTGCATTGATCTCTAGCAAATAAATATGCTTGACATAGTCATACTCACAGAATCATACATTTCAGCCAATATCCCAGACTCCTCCATCACCATCCCTGGGTATGTCCTGTCCCATCGGCAGGACAGACCCACCAGAGGAGGCAGCACAGTGATATACAGTCGGAAGGGAGTGGCCCTGGGAGTCCTCAACATTGATTCTGGACCCCATGAAGTCTCATGGCTTCAGGTCGAACATGGGCAAGGAAACCTCCTGCCGATTACCACCTACTGCCCTCCTTCAGCTGATGAATCAGTACTCCTCCATGTTGAGCACCACTTGGAAGAAGCACTGAGAGTTGCAAGGGCACAGAATGAACTCTGGGCGGGGGACTTCAATGTTCATCATCAAGAGTGGCTCGGTAGCACCACTACCGACTGAGCTGGCCGAGTCCTGAAGGACATAGTTTCCAGACTGGGCCTGCGACAGGTGGTGAGAGAAGCAACACGAGGGAAAAACCTACTTGACCTCGTCCTCACCAACCACCTGTCGCAGATGCATCTGTCCATGACAGTATTGGTAGCAGTGACCAGCGCACAGTCATTGTGGAGACGAAGTCCCGTCTTCACACTGAGGACACCCTCTATCGTGTTATGTGGCACTACCACCGTGTTAAATAGGATAGATTCAGAACAGATCTAGCAGCTCAAAACTGGGCAGCGATGAGGCGCTGTGGGCCATCAGCAGCAGCAGAATTGTATTCCACTACAACCTGTAACCTCATGGCCTAGCATATGCCTCACTCTACCATTACCATCAAGCCAGGGGACCAACCCTGGTTCAATAAGGAGTGTAGAAGAGCATGCCAGAAGCAGCACCAGGCGTACCTAAAAATGCAGTGCCAAGCTGGGGAAGCTGCAACACAGGACTACGTGCATGCTAAATAACGGAAGCAGCATGCTATAGGCAGAGCAAAGTGAGTCCACAATCAACAGATCAGATCAAAGCTCTGCAGTGCTGTCACACCCATTCGTGAATGGTGGTGGACCATTAAACAACGAACGGAAGAGGCTCTATGGATATCCCCATCCTCAATGATGGCGGAGTCCAGCACATGAGTGCAAAAGACAAGGCTGAAGCATTTGCAACCATCTTCAGCCGGAAGTGCCGAGTGAATGATCCATATCGGCCTCCTCCTGAGGTCCCCACCATCACAGAAGCCAGTCTTCAGCCAATTCGATTCACTCTACGTGATATCAGGAAATGGTTGAGTGCACGGCATGCAGCAAAAATTATGGGCCCCGACAACATCCCGGCTATTGTGCTGAAGACTTGTGCTCCAGAACTGGCCATGCCTCTAGCCAAGCTGTTCCAGTGCAGAAAGAAAGAAAGAAAGACTTGCATTTATACAGCGCCTTTCACAACCACCGGACATCTCAAAGCGCTTTACAGCCAATGAAGTACTTTTGGAGTGTAGTCACTGTTGTACAGCTACAACACTGGCATCTATCCAACAATGTAGAAACTGCCCAGGTATGCCCTGTCCACAAAAAGTAGGACAAATCCAATCTGGCCAATTACCGCCCCATCAGTCTACTCTTAATCATCAGCAAAGTGATGGAAGGTGTCATCGACAGTTCTATCTAGCGGCACTTACTCACCAATAACCTGCTCACAGATGCCCAGTTTGGGTTCCGCCAAGACCACTCGGCTCCAGACCTCATTACAGCATTGGTCCAAACATGGACAAAGGAGCTGAATTCCAGAGGTGAGGTGAGAGTGACTGCCCTTGACATCAAGGCAGCATTTGACCGAGTCTGACATCAAAGAGCCCTAGTAAAACTGAAGTCAATGGGAATCGGGGGGAAAACTATCCACTGGCTGGAGTCATACCTAGCACAAAGGAAGATGGTTGTGGTGGTTGGAAGTCAATCATCTCAGCCCAGGACATCGCTGCAGGAGTTCCTCAGGGCAGTGTCCTAGACCCAACCATCTTCAGCTGCTTCATCAATGACCTTCCCTCCATCATAAGGTCAGTAGTGGGGATGTTTGCTGATGACTGCACAGTGTTCAATGCTATTCACAAATCTTCAGATAATGAAGCAGTCCATGCTCGCATGCAACAAGACCTGGACAACATTCAGACTTGGGCTGATAAGCGGCAAATAACATTTGCGCCACACAAGTGCCAGACAATGACTATTTCCAACAAGCGGGACTCTACCCACCACCCCTTGGAACAAAAAGAGTACCCACCACCCCTTGACATTCAATGGCATTACCATCATCCAATCCCCCACCATCAGCATCCTGGGGGGTCACCATTGACCAGAAACTTAACTTGACCAGCCACATAAATACTGCGGCAACAAGAACAGTTCAGAGGCTAGGTATTCTGCAGCGAGTGTCTCACCTCCTGACTCCCCAAAGCCTTTTCACCATCTAAAAGGCACAAGTCATGAGTATGATGGAATACTCTCCACTTGCCTGGATGAGTGCAGCTCCAAAAACACTCAGGAAGCTCGATACCATCCAGGACAAAGCAGCCCGCTTGATTGGCACACCATCCACCACTGTAAACATTCACTCCCTCCACCATCGGCACACCGTGGCTGCAGTGTGTACCATCTACAAGATGCACTATAGCAACTTGCCAAGGCTTCTTCGCAGCACCTCCCAAACCCGTGATCTCTACCACCTAGAAGGACAAGGGCAGCAGGCGCATGGGAACACCACCACCTCCAAGTTCCCCTCCAAGTTACACACCATCCTGACTTGGAAATATATTGGCCTTCCTTCATCGTCGCTGGGTCAAAATCCTGGAACTCTGTGGGAGTACCTTCACCACATGGACTGCAGTGGTTCAAGAAGGTGTCTCACCAGTACCTTCTCAAGGGCAATTAGGGATGGGCAATAAATGCTGGCCTTGCCTGCGACGCCCACATTCCATGAACGAATTTAAAAAAAACTAGGTCATCTGCATCCAATAGACTACAATTCAAAATGGAAGAAATTCATTCTCTTATTTTCAAATTACAACTTTTCACTTACTATTTGCCCTGAGGTTCTTTATTATTTAAAGTAAATTCAATTCTGGACTAGATACATCATCTACAGGAGTACTCTTGCTGTAAGACTGCCTTCCACAAGCCTATGATGGAGCGCCAGAAGGACCCAGGGCTTTTGGAAGCTCATTTTTCACTTCTTAAGGTACTTACCATAATCATGTGGAACTCATTCAAAAGGACAGAAAGAAACCCGTAGGCTGCATCAGATTCCTTACTGGCAAATCACCTTTCCTACTACCACTGGGTGTGAATTTGGTCTAGTGTGAAAGGGGCTCATTGTGAAGTGGCAGCCTGTTTAAGATTGCATATGCTTTTCTTTTCCATTGAACTCAAAGGGAATGAAAATCGGGCGTGGTGTAAAACGGGCTGCCGATTTGCTATGAACCTGTTTCAGGCTACTGGCATAAACTAATTTCACCCGCATTGTATTAGTTCATGGAATTGGTAAATTGTAGGTTTTAGCAGTGTATCCTTCCATATTATGACTGAGCATTCTGTTATGTCCGTGTGTAATTGAGACACGGACTGCAGGAGCTGGTTACAACAGGTGTTTACTGAGTGGAGACAAAACTGGAACTACTATGCAAAGTTACTACACAGGCTTATATACAGGGGTGGTCACTACTGGTACTGCAGTATACAGGGGCTGCAGAATATAGTTCCTTCTGCAAAGTACATACACTACAATTCCTCCCCTTTTAGCTAAACAGTACATAACATTCAATTAATAATTAAATAACATATTTACAATTACAGTTGCTAGATACATTAGCTGAAGTTAAGCAATTATAAGTTCAGTCTTTGAGGAGGCTTCCTGATTCTGTCTGGATAACGCCTCTTTGGGGTATCAGGTTCTTCTGGCAAAGTTGATTCGGGATCAACGTCGTTGTTTGGTTCGTCTGCTTCCAATATCACCGATTCTGAGGTAGATGCAATTGGTACTTCAGTTTCATCACCAGGTGTATCGGATCGTGGTGTGGAATTGATGTTTTCCAGTGACTGTAGAATCTGGTCAGCATGGCGCCTTACAATGCTCTCTCCAACATCCACGGTATACATTAGGGGTCCTTGCCGTGTGCAGATCGTTCCTGGCTGCCATTTCTCTGTGCGGTAGTCCCGGGCCAAAACTGGTTGACCGATCTTAAAACTCCTGGTCGGCCTTTCATTCATATTCTGAAACTGCCTGTTCTCCACATCTCTTCTGATGTTTGGCTTAACCAAATCCAAGTGGCATCGTAGTCTTCGATTGAAGAACATCATGGCTGGAGTTTGGTTGGTAACCGCATGTGTCGCATTCCGGTAGGCAAACAAGAAGTTATCCACCTTGTGTTGTAAGGGTATGTCTTCATTACACATTGCCTTGATAGCCTTCTTGAATGTTTGAACGAACCTCTCAGCCAATCCATTGGTGGCTGGTTGATATGGGGTGGATGTGTAATGCTTAACACCATTGTTCTTTAAGAACCTCCGGAACTCTTCAGACACAAACTGTGGTCCATTGTCGGAGCAAATCTGTTCAGGCAGCCCATTTCTGGTGAATTCGTAAGACTGATAGTTTTTTCCTGTGGTGGTTGAGGACATTTTTATTACCTCTGGCCACTTTGAATGTGCATCCACCACAATTAAAAACATCGAGTCCATAAATGGACCAGCAAAATCAATGTGCACCCTTTGCCATGGAGATAAGGGCCACTCCCATGGATGTAGAGGGGCTTGTGGTGGGGCGTTTTGGACCTTCTGGCATCCTGTACAGCTCTTGGTCATCTCTTCGATTTCTCTATCGATTCCCGGCCACCACACAAACGCTCTGGCTAAGTTCTTCATTTTTACCCCTCCCAGATGACCCTCATGAAGCTCATTGAGCACTCTATCCTTCAATTTGGGTGGAATTACTACTCTGGATCCACACATCAAGGTTCCTCTGCACACTGACAGCTGTTCTCTTCTCGGCGAGAATGCTGGCAACAGTGGTTCGCCATGTGCTGGCCATCCCTTCACTGTTAAATCATAGACCCTGGAGAGTGTCGGGTCATTTCGTGTTTCCTTTTCTATGTTTGCATTCGTCACAGGTAGACATTCGACTATGGTCGAGTGGAATATCTCCACAGGATCCACTGCAGGTGCTTCTTCCACCGTCGGCAATGGTAGGCGCGACAATCCATCAGCATTCCCATGCTGTTTAGTTCCTTTGTACTCGATGTCATATTGGTGTGCCCCTAGGAAAAGGGACCACCTCTGTAGCCGTTGTGCTGTCATTATCGGGACGCCCTTCTGAGGGTTGAAAATGGAGACAAGAGGTTGATGATCAGTTAGTAGAGTAAATTTCTGACCTTGCAGGTCGTGATTGAACTTCTTCACCCCCCACACCAGGCTGAGGGCCTCTGTCAATCTGGGCGTAGTTACGCTCGGCTGAAGTTAACGAGCGTGACGCAAAAGCTATCGGCCTCTCTGAACCATCAAGGAGTTTATGTGACAGTACCGCTCCAATGCCGTAGGGAGACGCATCACACGCCAGTCTTATCGGTAGTGATGGGTTGTAGTGAGCCAATACTTCTCTTGAAGTGATTAGGTCTTTACTCTTCTGAAAGGCCTGCTTACATTCATCGCTCCATTTCCATGCTACTCCAGTTTGTAGTAGGGCATTCAGTGGGTGCAGAATTGTGGACAAATTCGGCAAAAACTTATGGTAGTAATTCACCAATCCTAGGAATGACCTCAGTTGCGGCACATTTTCAGGCGCTGGAGCCTTAACTACCGCTTCAATTTTGTCAGGGGACTTATGTAACCCCTCTTCATCAATCACGTGGCCACAATACGATATCTGTTTCTTAAAAACTCGCACTTGGGGCGATTGGCTCGTAGCCCGTGTTCTCTTAGTCTAGTGAGCACCTGCTCTAGGTTGGCAAGGTGTTCACTGTCATTTTCACCTGTCACTAGGATGTCGTCCAAGTAACACTGGGTCCCCGGAATCCCTTGCAGGACTTGTTCCATCGCTCTTTGCCATATCGCCGGAGCTGATGCTACTCCGAATACCAGTCGATTATACTGGTAAAGACCTTTGTGAGTGTTTATCGTGAGATACTTCCTAGAGGATTCTTCAACCTCCATCTGCAAATATGCTTGTGCTAGGTCAATTTTTGTAAAACGCTTCCCTCCAGATAGTGAGGCGAAAATATCTTCTATCCTCGGAAGAGGATACTGTACTGTGAAGGACTGGGTTCACCGTCACCTTGAAGTCCCCACAGATGCGAACCTTCCTTGGCTCCTCAGACTTATTGTTTAACGTTTTTTTCATGACAGGAATGATGGCTGTCGCCCACTCGCTCCAGTCTACCTTAGATAACACGCCTGCATTCTCCAGATTCTCCAGCTCTGCCTCGACAGCTGGGCGAATTGCATACGGTACCGGTCTTGCCTTGAAAAACTTGGGGATTGCATTCTCTTCTATTTTTATCGAGGCGGTTACACCTTTAAGGGTTCCCAGTTCTTGATGAAATACCTCTTTAGCGTTAGCTAAGATTTTTGACAATCGTCCAGGTGTGACGTCGTCATCCTTTTTACCAGCCACAGTCAGTGCCTGAATGGAGTGCCAGTCTAAACTTATCTTTCTGATCCATTCACGTCCCAATAACGGTGGTCCACCATCTTGCAGTATGTACAGATACAATTTCTGTATTTCTTTGCCGTTGTATTCGATAGGCACCCTTATTTTTCCTCGGGTATACTTTCTGCCCCGTATACGTCCTCAAGACAATGGATGTCTCTTTCAAGGGTATGTGTGAGAATAGCCGCTCGTAGTCTCGTTGATTCATGACGGTCAGGGCTGATCCTGTATCCAATTCCATTTTGACTTGGGACCCTGCTATCGTGATGGTGACCCAAATGGTTCGGTGATCCTCTTTCGCGATTACGTTGTGAAGTTTGAGACAGCTTAGTCTCTTGTTCCCGGATTCACTATCGCTCTTCTGGTCTTCGGAACTACTGTCCGTCATCTTTTGTACTTTCCTGTACTGTTCCTTAGTAGCCTTTTTGTTGTCGTTAGTCTTCTTTCCAGACCTGCAAACTCATGCAATGTGTCCCATCTTTCCGCATTGCCTGCATATTTTGTTCTTGGACCAGCAGTCCTTCTGGTCATGGGTTGTTCTGCCGCAGCGATAACATTTTTCAAATCCCCGTGTCATTTCATGGGTGCCGTATTCCTATGGCTTTTGCTGTATTTCCGCAGCTCCCCTTGCTGTTGCTTCGTATGATACTGCCAAGCTGAAAGCCTTATCCAGCGTCAGCTCTTTCTCTGAGAGTAACCTCTTCTGGGTTCCTTCACTCAGGAGTCCACAGACAAATTTGTCCCGTAGAGCGTCTGTCAGTCCTGCCCCAAACTGGCAGTGCTTTGACAGCTTGCGTAGTTCCGTAAGGTAATCAGCATTGCTCTCATCTTTATGCTGATTTCTCCTGTGGAATTTAAATCTTTCTGCTATCAGCAGCGGTGTAGGATCTAGGTGTTCCCGTAGGATATCAACAATTTTGTTAAAACTCTTCGCCATCGGTTTGGCTGGAGTGATCCGGTTCCGCAATAGGCCGTACGTTCTTGCGCCCATTAAGTTTAGTAGTACCGATGCCTTTTTCTCATCGGCTACTTCGTTTGCCTTGCAATATACCTCGACTCTTTCCACATACATAGTCCAGTCTTCTATTGCATTATCGAAGGCAGTGATATTGCCAGTCTTCGGCATCTTGGAAATCTAAGATGGCGCCTCCCAGGCTTTGCCTTCTTCCCCGATTTAACAAAATGGCGACTCCTGCGCTTTGCCTTCTTCGCTGCTGCTAGCGCTGTTGCTGGCGTTTTTATGCCTTGATGCCGATGCCCTATGGTCTTCGCGCACTTCCCCCCGCACTGCTGCTAACGTCGCTCTCCGCGGTCCCCGTGGCAAACTGCAGCTCCTCGCGGTTTTCTGCGCTTCTAATTTCTTTTATTTTCCCGTCGTCAGAGCAAACCCTATGGGACACTTTCCTCCCTCTTCTCGGGTCTGTACGCTGCCCGGCTTCGTAGCACCGGCCGCGCCCTGTGTGCTCCACCCTCTCTCTCTCTCTCTCCTCTTCCTGACAACGCTGCTCGGCCCTGTTGAAAAGCCACCTGATCGAGCTTTAGCCCGCCGCAGCCCAGGAAGGATCAGTGTACTACCTGCCACCAGCCCGATTAGCTGGAACACCATAGACAGGATAAGCAAGCCCCGCTCTCGACAGCCTCTCCTGCAATCTTCAAATCCGATGAATCAGAGGCGGCTGCCCACGGTCGACGCTCGTTTCTGCTGGGTTTTTTTTGGGTGTTTTTCTTCTTCCTTCTGGCCTCGACCTCTGACAACTTCGCTTCAGGGATGGATCCCCATGAGGTGGTGCAGACTGTAGGTAAGTTCGGATCTGCTCGTCACCAGTATTATGTCCGTGTGTAATTGAGACACGGACTGCAGGAGCTGGTTACAACAGGTGTTTACTGAGTGGAGACAAAACTGGAACTACTATGCAAAGTTACTACACAGGCTTATATACAGGGGTGGTCACTACTGGTACTGCAGTATACAGGGGCTGCAGAATATAGTTCCTTCTGCAAAGTACATACACTACACATTCCATTTCAGGCAAGAGTTCTGTCATTTGGGTCGGAGACTCTTAAACGTGATGCTGGGTTTCCATGTATGTCAGACACCTGGGCGACCAAAAGAATTCACTTCTAACCTTTATACTTAAGACGGTTTTTTACATTTTTCAATAATCAAAGGGCTGTTACCCATTCATCATTTTTTTATTGAAAGAACAAATCTGGTGTAAACACTTTATTATTATTAAATTTTATAAAAAGACAGCTACAGGATGATATAGACGGGTTGGTCAGATGGGCAGAACAGTGGCAAATGGAATTTAACCCTGAAAAGTGTGAGGAGATGCATTTTGGGAGGACTAACAAGGCAAGGGAATACACAATGAATGGTAGGACCCTAGGAAGGACAGAGGATCAAAGGGACCTTGGTGTGCATGTACATAGATCCCTGAAGGCAGCAGGACAGGTAGATAAGGTGGTTAAGGCAGCATATCTTGCCTTCATTAGCCGAGGCATAGAATATAAGAGCAGGGAGGTTATGATGGAGCTGTACAAAATGCTAGTTAGGCCACAGCTGGAATACTGTGTGCAGTTCTGGTCGCCACACTATAGGAAGGATGTGATTGCATTAGAGAGGGTGCAGAGGAGATTCACCAGGATGTTACCTGGGCTGGAGCTTGGAGCAGAGAAGGCTGAGGGGGACCTGATTGAGGTGTACAAAATTATGAGAGGCATAGATAGGGTAGATAGAAAGGAACTTTTCCCCTTAGTACAGGGGGTCAATAACCGGGGGGCATAGTTTCAAGGTAAGGGGCAGGAGGTTTAGAGGGGATTTGAGGAAAAACTTTTTCACCCAGAGGGTGGTTGGAATCTGGAACTCACTGCCTGAAAGGGTGATAGAGGCAGGAACCCTCACAACATTCAAGAAGCATTTAGATGAGCACTTGAAACGCCATAGCATACAAGGCTACGGACCAAGTGCTGGAAAATGGGATTAGAATAGATAGGGCTTGATGGCTGGCGCTGACACGATGGGCCTCTTTCTGTGCTGTATAACTCTATGGGGGAGAAATTCAGTACCGCCCTATTTGGGGCGCAATTATCGGCCGGGCGCAAAGATTAGCGCCTGGTGCTAATTATCGCCAATGACTGCAAACTTGGCTTTTATCGCCCCTGTAGTTGATTGGAGCACTAAATCAGGTGCTACACATCTGTCTTAAGGCACAAAGGCTGAGGAGCGAGGCGTTACCTCAGAGCGCTGGCGAAGCTCATGTGATGTCAGTCAGCAATGGAACACAGACACACTGGCACCGGCCAGTTCTTAAAGGGTGGGTCGATCTTGCTCTCCATCCACACCCTGCTCATTGCAGCCTTGAATCTCGGCCTGGAGAGACCTGTACATCAAATCTGCTGGAAAGAACAATGGAGAGGCCCAGGGAAAGAGCTCAGAGTGCAGCCCCCGTAGTCTCTTCTAAATCGATGCAAGGAAGATCAAATCTGAAAGAACCTGTAAAGTGCTGCTCAGTACCCAAAACTCCTCAACACAGCTTTGAATATCTCCCGCAGTCTTTCTCTCTCACTCAGAATGCATGGTGCAAAAATTTCACCGACAAAAAAAGGCAGGAATCGGTCGCCTTTAAATAGCGCTCCCCCAGTCCCTTCCCGACTGCAAAACGCTCCCCTCAACCTGTCGTTGCTAGCGGCAGGCGGCAAGACAGGGGGGGCACCACTCAATATCTGGTCCGGGGCGCTACTGGGGCGTTGCACTCTCGACTGACGACATGATCTGCTGGTGCAGGAGATCGTGGCGGTAGTGTTTAGCACCGCCACAAAATGTCTAATTAATTTTGTGAGCAGCGCAAACATCACCGCGCCCGGGCGCTAGTTGCTTTGTGCCCCATTAGCGCCCTCTTAAGGCGCTAACGGGAGGCGCAAACCAACCGAATTTTTCCCCCTGACTCTATGACTATGATTGACCCCTGCCTTTTATATCTATGTCCCACAAAAGCTGAATACAATGCAATGCTAGTTCTGCATTTAGGAATATAGGAACAGGAGTAGGCCATTCAGCCCCTCAAGCCTGTTTCATCATTCAATTGGATCATGACTGATCTATATCTTAACTCCATTAATATGCATTGGCTCCATATCCTTTAATACCCTCACCTAACAAAAATCTAGCAATCTCAGTTCTGACATTTTTAATTGGCCCAGCCTCAACACCATATCGTCATTCCTTCATCGTCGCTGAGTCATAATCCTGGAACTCCCTCCCTAACAGCACTGTGGGAGTACCTTCACCTCATGGACTGCAGCGGTGCAAGAAAGCGGCTCACCACCCTCTTCTCAAGGGCAATTAAGGACAGGCAATAAATGCTGGCCTTGTCAGTGATGCTCACATCTCATGAACGAATAAAAAAAAAAATCTGTTTGGGGTGGAGAGTGTTCCAGATTTCCACTACCCTATGTGTGAAGAAGTGTTTCCTGACTTCACTGTCAATGGCCTAGCTTGAATTTTAAGGTTATGCCCCCTTGTTCTGGACTCCTCCACCAGAGGAGATAGTTTCTCTCTATCTAACCTATCAAATCCATTAATCATCTTAAACACCTCAATTAGATCAGCCCTTAATCTTCTATACTCAAAGGAACAGAAGCCTAGTCTATGAAACCTGTTTTCATAATTTAACCCTTTTAGCCCCAGTATCATTCTGGTGAATTTGCACTGCACCTCCTCTAAGGCCAATATATCCTTCCTGAGGTCCAGTCCTCCAGATGTGGTCTATCCAGAGCTTTATACAACTGTAGCATAACTTCCTCCTCTTTGTATTCTAGGCCCCTTGCGATGAAGGTTAACATTCCATTAGCCTTTTTAATTATTTTTTGTACCTGTCCACTAGTTTTTAGTGGTTTCTGTACATGGACTCCTAAGTCTTTCTGTTCTTTCACAGTTCCTAGCAGATGCATTCATCTGTCTATCTAAGTCTCCAAAAAGTAATAAATAACTTAAGAATGGGTTTGATCCCCCCCAAAAATGGCCCTCTTAATTCATCTTAATTTAAAAATGAAATGGTGGACATTCAAAAATAGAACGGTATCACAGGTTTCCAGAAACATTATCGACATGTTCCATAAAGGACAAGCTCCTTTCAAGGTCACAAGGTAATTACAGATGAGGAGGCCCATTAGGCTGACTTTAGTTCATCCTAAAGTGTCCCACTTTCAGCATCCAACTGTATCTTAAAAGATTCCAGGGATTTCACCTCCACTGCTCATTCATACATTAACCACTCTTTGTGTAGAGCAGAATTTCCTGACAACAGTCCTAAATTTACCTTTTACTAATTTGAATCCATATCCCCTTGTCCTCCTCTCACTTGTTTTCTTTAAGTATTATTCTGGATTTATCAATTCCACTCCCTTTACTATCCTATATACCACTATAAATTCAACTCTTGGATGCCTCCTTTCCAAGTTGAAAAGCCCAAGTCTCTAGCTTTTTCTCATAACTCGGATCTTTGACACTGGGGATCAGCCGTGTGTCTCTTCTTTGCCTCCAACCTTTGAATGTCTCCCTTGTGTGTCTGTCCTTTCAATGTTGGTTTTGGTTTGATTAAAATAAAAGTTAAAGGCAGCATTGTCCTTTCAAAAGCTCTCGGTGCAACTCAATTTGATTTAAAGTTTGCCTTAGTTTACTATGTGACTCATTTTAAAAAAAGGTTTGATTTGATTAAAGTCTATGTTGAGCTGCACCACATCCATGTGTCTGCATTCCTGGAGTGCACTACAGATGGAATTTTGCTGAGTACACATTAAATTAAGATAACATTAGAAGAAGTGCATTGCCAGGATGAAAATCATGTACTTTCTCTCTCTCTTCAATTTGTGCTATCAGGATGAATACAAATGGGATTTTCTTCATTTTATTTCTCCAGTGAAAACATGGAAATATCAGAAAGAAGCATAAGTTGGTAGTGAGCCACATCTTCTGGTCATGTTTAGCTGGATGAGTTTTATTAGGCCAGGCTAAGCTCACCTTTGATGTGCTTGGCCAAGTTGGATTGAATTGGGCCAAGCAATGCTCCTGGACTCCACTCTCTATACTACCTTATGCTGTTTAAATCTAGGACGAGCTCCATGTTAGTGAAGGGGTTAACATACAATTAAATCGATACACTTTAACAGTAGTTCTAAATAATACATTTTTTGAACTTCTACTACAATCACATCATGTATGATGAAACGGAATTTTCTTTTGTTGAATAACCTATACAGTATTTTGAAATGAAAACTCAAATGACCTTCATACTCTTTCAAGTAGTGCTGAGTAGAGAGGCTTTAGGGCCAGTGTTTTGAGTGCTCTAACATGCAGGCTTTTACTTTCATTGCCCATTTACCATTTTCTCTCTCTTTCCCCTGTCTGTGGTCACTCACACCAGCTCTGCCAGTTTATGACTGTAGATTTGAAGGACAAGAGGTGGGGCTGTCAGCTTTTCTCCCTGACCCTCACTGAGGACTGATGGAACATGCCACTCATGTTGGTAAGGGACCCAAGTGTTGATCAGGGCTAGCTTCTATTTTATTTTATCATGGTGTTTTGTTGTGATACAAGTCATTTTGTTCATTTTCTCTTTGTCCACCTGCCCCTCAAATGAAGGCAGCGCATCTCTTTAACGACATGCAATAAAGGAAGAGGCGGACATGGTTTTAATCTAGTGACATGTCTGCTATTACTACTGAGCACACAACACCCCTCTATGGAGTAGCAGCACATTTAAAAATATGGGAATGAAATTAATTTCAGCAATATTGGTATCAAACGTGTAAAAAAGTTTTAAAGTAAAATCGGGTAATAAATGTGTAAAAACAACATATGGAGGAATTCCATGCAAACATAGTAACACATTTGTTATAAATATCACAGCATAATCCAAATTATCTCATTACAGCAGTATTTTAAGATGCCTTCTCTATTTTCATGTCAGGGAGGATATAGCCTCAGGTTTTGCGGTGTACAATGCAAGGTTATTTCCTCCCTAACGCCCTTCTGGAAGTGCTGGTGCACCAGTACAAGACTGGACTGGAAGCTGCACTGAAACCAATGTAAATGATCAGATGAATGTTTGTGCCACTGAAGAGAGATATGAATATAATGCTTGTTGGTACAGTGAAATGTGGAGCAGTGATGCCCACACCAGCACACCCTACAAAAATAGAATTCAAACCTGGAACTCAAACTAGGCCCACAGTGAAGTGCTTGATTTGTAGTGATCGGTAACACTGATCCATCAATGATTCACTAACCACTGTACTTGGAACAAATTCACCTGATTAAAAAATGGTAGAAACAAAAGGACTGGATTCCAACCTATTGATCGATCAAATTAATTGTACAACTTTATTTTTGAACTAATTTTCAGTTCTCAAAACATGAAGCTATTTGTAGTGGGGCAATTATTTTTGCTCATCAAGGCAAAGTGTTCTAGTGTTAGGAAATTAAAAACATTTCTAACTAGGACACCCAGGGGGTGAAATTGGTCTTGGGCTGGAGTGCAAAACAGATGATAACCAATTGGCAGCAGCTTTTAGGCCTTGAGCAATTTTTTTTTCCATTATGGGTGGGGTGTAATACAGTCTGTTGATTCATTATCGCCCGTTTTGCGCTACTATTGAAAAACAATTTCACCCCTTCCTCTCGTCATTATTAAACACTCCTAACAGGTATACCACAGCTTAAAGGCAGAGTAATGCTCCCTTCTACTCTGCTCCAACAATGTATCTGAGCCCAAACTTAAGAAGAATATTCCCCACTGCAGTAGTGTGGCATTCCCCATTTCTCCCACAGGCCATCCTATGAGTTCTCTGAGTTACAACAACAAACAATAGCTTGCATTTATATAGCGCCTTTAATGCAGAAAATGCCACAAGGAGCTTCACAGAAGTGTAGTGAGACAAAATTCAATACCAAGCCAAAGAAGGCGGTATTAAGAGGGATGATTAAAAACATGGTCAAAGAGGTGGGTTGTAAGAAGGGTCTTAAAGGAGAAGGGGGAGGTGGAGCGACAGAGAAGTATAGATAGGGAAACCCAGAGCAAAGGGCCTAGACGATTAAAGGCACAATCACCAATCGTGGGTTATCAGGAATTTTTGGAGGGTTGTAGGTCTGGGGAAGGTTATTGAAACTAAAGATTACAGCAGCCTAAATAGCAAGTTGTGAAGTTAATGATTCTCTGGGCTCTGGAATGACTATCTGACCTGTAGAAGTGTCTTGCTCTCTCATGTTGCTTCTGTTGGTCAGTGACGAAAGTGATGACATTATTGGCCTTGATGAATAATAAACTGTAATAATACATGTGCAGGCAGCAAAATTATTGATACTGCAACTCTCCTCACATATAGCCTGGAAGGAGCCCAACATATGAAAATTGAGGGCCAGGCTGATTGTGACAGCTACTGGCATTGCTGTACATGTCCTGTGGCAATCTTCATGAAGGTGCTGCTCTGTCACAGCACCCCTGCTAAAACTCAGCCTCCTAAGGTAGGTACTTCACCTGTGCCACCTGACATCACCAGCAGCCCTTTTCTGCTCTTACTGGTCCTCCGCTGCCAACTCCACTGCAAGTGGGACACTAAATGCAGTCCCCATTGTTGTGAATTTCGGCCTTCCCAAATGTTGAAACTGCTTCAGTTGCCTTCTCATTTGTGACAGGCAAGATCGTGCCTAAGTTCTAATGCCATTTCATATGGTCGATGTTGGCACATTGCTGGTGCGCCAATCTCGCCAGCATGAAATGGGCTCTAGTGCAGTGCCAGCTCCAACGTCCTATAGCAATTTCATGATGGGCAATCCACAGGCAGAAATTGTGCAAGTTCCAGAACTCCCAAAATTGCAGTCCTCTATTGCTGCTGGCAACAATTGTGTAGCACAAGATTTCACTGTAACTAGTGAAGTGTGCTGGAAATAGCATTTATAATATAAATGTAAATGATGAGTTAATGCCTATCTTCAAAATGCTATTTGTTTAATGTTAGCCGATGGACTGGATAACTAGTCATGATCCTGCAATGTGACAGCTTCAAACACGTATGCTAATTTAGCTACCTCAGACTGTCAGACTCAGTAACTCCTCTGATGCAGTTCCCACAATATCTTGAGCATTCACTGTTGAAATCAAACTGTACAATAGCAATAATAGAATCATAAACAAATGTCTCTCTCAATATTTTTGTCATTAGAGATGCAGGCCTAGAAATTCAGTTGCCTTAGCGCCGCTTTTGAGGCGCTAGAGGGACTAGCGCCAGAGTTATGGCCAGTTTAAAAATTCCCTGGGGCCCTAAATCGGCGTTGCACCGGTAGCGCTGCGCCGGCACCGATGACGTCATCGGTGTGCGCAGCGTCCCGGTTGCCATGCCGACGGGCCCTAGCGCCGAAATTCAGTTGCGGCCGCCTCGCCCGTGGCAGCCGCAACTAAGACTCTGGCAACAGAGTCTTGCATGAGTTTGCGCCGGCGCATTAAAGGCCCCGCGGCGGCCGGCCGCTTTCCCGCCGGCCGCCTGCCCGCAGCTCCCTCCCCGGACTTCTCCCCCCCCCCCCCCGGAACAGATGCAAGCCCGGCACTTGTCCGAGGTGCCGGGCTCATTTTTAGACAGATTTGCGCGGGCCGCGGCCGGGTGCAGGCAGCTCCTCCTTAACGGAAGGAGGAGGCCTGCACTTCCCGAGCCTGCCGCACCGCATCGGGTGCCGCAGCGCCGGAATTGCGGCGCGAAACGGCAGTTAGCGCCGATTTACCGCCGCAAAGACCCTTCAGTAGCGCCGGCAGCCGTTTGGGCGCGGCCCTGCTGAATTTTTGGCGCGCGCAGGGGGACTTAGCGCCGGCACTAACTTCCGGCGCTAAAGCCCTGGCTAAGCCAAAACCCAATTTCTAGGCCTATGTGTTTCATTTACTTTGTCTAGGGCCTAGAAATTGGGTTTTGGCTTAGCCAGGGCTTTAGCGCCGGAAGTTAGTGCCGGCGCTAAGTCCCCCTGCGCGCGCCAAAAATTCAGCAGGGCCGCGCCCAAACGGCTGCTGGCGCTACTGAAGGGTCTTTGCGGCGGTAAATCGGCGCTAACTGCCGTTTCGCGCCGCAATTCCGGCGCTGCGGCACCCGATGCGGTGCGGCAGGCTCGGGAAGTGCAGGCCTCCTCCTTCCGTTAAGGAGGAGCTGCCTGCACCCGGCCGCGGCCCGCGCAAATCTGTCTAAAAATGAGCCCGGCACCTCGGACAAGTGCCGGGCTTGCATCTGTTCCGGGGGGGGTGGGGGGAGAAGTCCGGGGAGGGAGCTGCGGGCAGGCGGCCGGCGGGAAAGCGGCCGGCCGCCGCGGGGCCTTTAATGCGCCGGCGCAAACTCATGCAAGACTCTGTTGCCAGAGTCTTAGTTGCGGCTGCCACGGGCGAGGCGGCCGCAACTGAATTTCGGCGCTAGGGCCCGTCGGCATGGCAACCGGGACGCTGCGCACACCGATGACGTCATCGGTGCCGGCGCAGCGCTACCGGTGCAACGCCGATTTAGGGCCCCAGGGAATTTTTAAACTGGCCATAACTCTGGCGCTAGTCCCTCTAGCGCCTCAAAAGCGGCGCTAAGGCAACTGAATTTCTAGGCCTGCGTGATATCTTTGCTGTGGAAAGGTGCTAGCTGTTAAATGATTAATGTTATCTAATTCTTTTTTTGCACACAATAGTAGAATATTTTAAAGTTTCCTGTTGGATTGGTTAAACACCTTAATGCGTTCTTGTATTTTTGTTTTTGAAATGGTCCTGCTGCCCTGTGTGGGTTAATAGTTTAATAGTAGTAATGTTTCTTTCTATTCGGACAGTCTGAAAGAGACGGGCTATTGTCATCTTGTGGTTTTTGAAAAAGAAATGATCCCAAACCACTGTTTGTCCCCAAGGGATTAAAATGTTCATTCATTTTGATAACTGCCCTGATGGTACATACAGGTAATCTTATACGATACAAAAGAGATTCAAACTTCAGAGATGCAGATATGCAAATCTTATAACACCCACTATAATGATTAAGAAATGAGTAATTAACAGGTATAAAAGGTGAATGCAGAACATGATTAAAAGATTTCTCTGCACTGTTGACATTAGGACATCTGTTTCAGCATAAAATAATCATTAATAAAAGCCAGCAAATCTGAACACCAAACTCTCGGAGTGAAATAGTAAGCAAGAGCAGAAGGAGGTTAAGTACATGTGAAGGGCATAGACTCCATATCAGGGGTGGAACCAGGGGCCTTTGACTCTAGATTTATTGCATAAATGTGGTCACCATTTCTCAGCCCATCAAGTAGATTTTTAGACCCTTGCAATGTCACCAGAAAACAAGGGGAATCTAAATGGCTTGCTTAGCATACTAAACAGACTTTGTGATTTGTAGAACTCAAATACCAACCTTCGAAGCATGTCCCAGACAGATCCATCTTTCCAACTAGTTGGGTTGCATTTTGAGGCAGAATCGATTCCTGGAACAGTTGTGAAAAGTCTGTACCACAAACACAGCCACTCTGTCTTCTGAGGAACTTGCTTGCACTGAGACAGAAGTTCTATTTGCCACATGACAGAAGCACATTTTCTTCCCTTTATTTATAAAACTGTCGCGGAAGTGAATAAAGTAAGAGGCACGTACACAATTGGTGATTTGATTACATCATTATACAACAATGTTATCATGTGCACTGATTTTTATGAGACTGATAAAAAATATTTATAAAACACTTAACAAGGCAACACTTTAATTATTGATAATGCTTATGTATAAGGAATCCCACCTATCCCTTCCACGTTACAGCCAATAAACCTGAAAAAAATGATCCACACATCAGACATCCCATCAGTCAGCACAGGAAAAGTGGGACAAGGTCTGGCCCTTTATCAAAGCTCCGAGCTTTGTTAGACTCAGGGGAAACCCATTTGCATCGCTTTCATCAATTACATATGGCTTGTGACGTAGTGCCGTGCAGCCTTCTTGAAAACTTGGAAGCTATGAGAGCGTAATGGTAAATCATGAATTTTATTTAAGATGTGTGTTTGGATAGATTTATTGAACCTACATCCCTCAAAAGCAGAACAAGCAAGGGCGTCAACTGTTTCTATCCTATTCAATGTTGTCTTCAATAATGTATTGGACAGCATCAAAAAGGATGGCCTCCGTCTGCTCAGTGTTGCTCCTTTATATAGATAATACTGTGGTGGTGGCAGATTCACCTGGGGATCTAGTACGCAGTATCTGCCATCTTGAACAACAGGCTAACCAGTGGAATACTGTGGTGGGTGCCACCAAGTGTGGTACTATGGGGTGTCATGGCTCAAGCAGGGATTGTGAACCGACTGATTGGTCTATCCTTCTAGGTTGCATTCAGTCATCGGGGTTGGCATTTTCCCCATTAGGCTCCAGATAATCCTGCAAACCAAAGTTCCAACAAATAGGGCGGTCGGAGCTCCACAACCAGTAGGAAGCAGACTCGTACTCTGTACTGGTAAGCTGCATAGTTTTAGTTGTTTTTATTCCAGCAGTATCATTGTTGACACTCAGAGTTCCCCAAGCTTTGACTGTCAACCTGTACCTAAGCTCTCTGGAATTTGTTAAGTGTGGTGTGTCCTATGGAGAGACTGTGCTCTGTATGGGACAAATGGAAATTCTACAAGGGTAGATTTCTCAGTAGTTTGGCTTAAAGGCTGTTAAACATGGTGATGGTTTTCCATGCAAGCCAGACACCCAGCTGTCCAAACTAATCAGTAACCATGACTCCCAGAGAGCGAGAATTTGATCTTAATTTGTTCTGGTTGTTCAACAACAACAACTTGTATTTATATAGCGCCTTTAACATAATAAAATGTCCCAAGGCGCTGCACAGGAGTATTTTAAGACAAAACATTTGGCACCGAGCCACATAAGGATAAATTAGGGCAGGTGACCAACAGCTTGGTCAAAGAGGTAGGTTTTAAGGAGTGTCTTAAAGGAGGAAAGAGAGGTAGCGAGGCGGAGAGGTTTAGGCAGGGAATTCCAGAGCTTAGGGCCTAGGCAACAGAAGGCACGGCCACCAATGGTTGAGCGATTATAATCAGAGATGCTCAAGAGGGCAGAATTAGAGGAGCGCAGATATCTCGGGGGTTTGTGGAACTGAAGGAGATTACAGAGATAGGAAGGGGCGAGGCCTCTGAGGGATTTGAAAACAAGGATGAGAATTTTGAAAACGATGGGCTGCTTAAGCGGGATCCAATGTAAGTCAGCGAGCACAGGGGAGATGGGCGAATGGGACTTGGTGCGAGTTAGGACACGGACGGCCGAGTTTTGGATAACCTCAAGTTTACGTAGGGTGGAATGTGGGAGGCCAGCCAGGAGTGCGTTGGAATAGTCAAGTCTAGAGGTAACAAAGGCATGGATGAGGGTTTCAGCAGCAGATGAGCTGAGGCAAGGGTGGAGACGGGCGATGTTACAGAGGTGGAAATAGGGTCAAGCGAGCAGGAGGTGGGTCTCATGGACAAGATGAGCGCAGAGAGGTCATGAGGGGAGATCGGAGAGAAACTGGAGAAAGATGTGAGTTCAGGGCTAGGGCAGGGGGGAACCTTAGAGAAAGTTTGGCCCAGTGAGCTAGGGGAAGGAAGGGAAGTGGCAGAGGCAGCTGAATGGATGGTCTCAATCTTAGAGACAAAGAAGTCCATGAGCTCCTCACACTTGTTATCGGAGGTGAGGGTGGAGGAGACAGGGGAGAGGGATTTAAGAAGATGGTTAGCAGTAGAGAATAGGAGCTGTGGTTTATCTTTGCATTCCAGAATGATTCTGGAATAGTGAGCAATTTTGGCAGACGACAGCAAGGCCTGATAATGCTTTATGTGGTCCAGACAGATCTGGTGGTGAATGGCTAAACCAGTTGTCCGCCATATCCATTCAAGTCTGCGTCCCTTGGACTTAAGAGAGTGAAGATGAGAGCCATACCAGGGGGAACGCCCAGGGTGAGAGAGGGTAATTGTTCTAGTAGGGCATCAAAGGTGGTGGGGAGGGTGTGGTTGAGTAGATCGGTAGCTGCAGAAATGTCATGGTGAATGGAGGGCCAGAGGCTGGACAGTTGGAATTTCATAAGTGCAGTTGTAAGTGAGTTGGGAGAGAGTTTTTTCCAGGGGCAGACCTAGAAGGAAGTAGGGTTGTGGGGGGGGGGGGGGGTTGTGGGTGGAAGAGCGATATGAGGAAGTGGTCAGAGATGGCCTTACCTGCAATTGACACGATGGGAGTAGAGAGGCCAAGAGAGTTGGCAAGATTGAGTGGGTGGCAGTGAATATGGGTTGGGGAGTTTACATGGAATGAGAGATTAAGGGAGGATAGGTGGCTAGTGAACGCAGAGGAGAGAGAGCATGATGAATTGAGATGGAGGTTGAAATCACCGAGGATGAGAAGTCATTCGATGCAGAGGCTGAGGGAGGAGAACAGTGAAGATATCTTAGTAATAAAATGTTTATGGTACTTGGGTGGGCGGTAGAGAACAAGAATTTTAAATGAGAGGTGAGATGGGTGGAATAAGGTGAGATGCTCAAAGGAGGAGAAACTGCTGGAGGAATAGGATGACAGACCAAGGTGCGATTTGGTGATGAGAGCCACACCGCCACCACGGCGGTCTGAGCGGGGCAAGTGGTGGAAGGTATAGCCAGGTGGGGAGGCTTCATTTAAGGGTAAGGTGTCATCACCCCACAACCAAGTTTCCGTCAGGGCCATGATATCGATGCAGTCATCCACGATAAGCTCATGGATGGCAAGGGCCTTGTTCGCAAGTGAATGGACATTCTGGAGGGAGATGCGGAGAGGGTCGGTAATGGCTGCCCCATTGCCAGCATCCACAGGGTCAGCGCTGGGGGGGGGGGGGGGATGAGTTGGATGGGAAGGAGATTGGCAAGATTTTCCCCCAGTGGGCACACTGGGCAGGAAGGTCAGCGAGAGAGTAGGATGGCACAGTTGAGGTTGCTGCTCGTAAGGAGGCAGCAACGAGTGCCTCGATGGGCCCTTCATAGGATGCCAAGAAAGGCACAGAGGGAAGCTGTAGGCTTATCTAAGAGGGAGTCAAATCTGGGACGGCGGCAGGAGAATAGGAAGGTCGAAGAGTAATGAAGGATTGGGTTAGGGATTTGGGAGGGCAGAGTATTCGAGAGAGGAGAGATGAAAGGAGGCATGATGACAGGAGAGTGTGGTCAGGGAGGGATAGAGAGAAAAGGAAAATAGGGGAAAATGTGGAATGGCTCGGGTCCGGTGCGGCAACCAAAGTGCGCACGCGAATGGACACAGGGAAAAGCTCAGGTTACATAGGCCTGGTTAAATGTAGTAATTAAAGGAATGTATATTTCCTGGTAGCAGGGAATAGGTTGGGGACAATAGTAGAGAGACCAGGGTCAAAGTCAGCGGTTCAATGGAAGGACAAAGTCGACAGAAGCAGGATGGGGCCGGTACGGAGCATCGACGAATCGCTGTCCAAGGCAAGTGAGTGAAATCCAGAAGCTATGTGAAGGGCAGAGAGTGTAATGATCAGTAACCTGTCATTCTGGAATGGTACACTAGGTGGTGCTGTATGTATATAAGAGTGGGCTACCCATGATCCACTAGGCTACCCACAAGGCAGCAGTCAAGATGGAGGCCTCTACAGATACTGTACCTAGTCCACATGTGCTCAATAAAGTGTC
The DNA here is from genome assembly GCF_052327205.1 of Somniosus microcephalus. NCBI lineage: Eukaryota > Metazoa > Chordata > Chondrichthyes > Squaliformes > Somniosidae > Somniosus > Somniosus microcephalus. The sequence continues at coordinate 70,561,586 of NC_140989.1, read as the reverse complement.
TAGCAAAAGCTAGCTGTTCTTAATAAAAACGATGAGTTATTAATGAACATAACATGGTACCAGGATTGGCAAGGTCTGCTGAATATTGTGCAACGTGACATGGAGAATTTGAAGCCACCAGAGCGTTTGAAACTCAGGAAATGTCGACTACAATTGGCAGACTTTTAAACAACAATTCGAACTCTACATTGCTGCCATCGGATTCGGTATGAAGCCAGACGCAAGAAAAATAGCGTTGCTGCTCATGGTTGCAAGCCCACAGGCGATAGAGGTATTTAATACATTTGTATTTAATCCAGAGAACAGAGAAAATTTAGACGATGTGCTAAAGAAATTTGATACACATTGTTCTCCCAAAAAGAATGAAACCTATGAAAGATACGTGTTCCGATCGAGGACACAGTGGCAAAATGAGACTTTTGATAGCTTTGTGACCGATCTAAAACTGAAAGCACAGACATGTAATTTCTCTGAGCTGAAAGCATCCATGATTCATGACCACATTGTGTTTGGTACTCATGATAAAAAAGTCAGGGAACGTCTGTTGAGAGAAACCGAACTAACATTGGAAATTGCTGTGAAAATATGCCAAGCTAGCGAGCTAGCTCAAAAGCATGCCAAGACTTTCAGTGAAATCAATGATGATGCGATTGCAGTAAGTGCTGCTGTCGGTGCTGTGACCTACAAGGGGAAGAAACATGGGTAGAACAGAAGTGAAAAGCAATCGGAGGAAGGAATTTTTAATTGTAAACGCTGTGGTTACAAACACCAGTTAAAACAATGTCCAGCGTTTGAAAAATGTGCACAAAATGTCATGGAAAGAATCACTTTGCCAAACAATGCTTTTCAAAAGTAAAAACTAAGAAAGGGCAACGAGTTAATGTAATTGAGGACACTGATTTAAGTGAGACATGTTTTGTAGGAATGGTGTCATGTGACAACATCAAAAAGGATACAGAAAATGTGCAGCCCTCAGGAATTAACAATGCTGAACATAAAGTTAATGCAGTAAAAGAGGACAAATGGATGATCCCACTGCAGGTAAATGGAGCATTAGTTACATTGAAACTAGACACTGGGGCAAAAGCAAATTTAATCAGTATGAGTGACATTAACAATATGAAAGAAAAGCCCAAAATACAGAAAAAGTCAGTACTATTGAAGGACTATAATGGACAGAAAATAGATAGCTTAGGTGTATGCAGACTTAAAGTGACAGTCAAAGACAAAGTGCATCATCTCATGTTTTCTGTTGTGGCTGAAGGACTTGATTCACTACTGGGTGACAAAGCTTGTGAGGACTTAGAATTGGTCAAGAGAGTCTACCGTATAAACTGTGCCATAAGCAGACCAGATGACTTGATGGATTCTGTAGTGAATCATTTCCAGGATGTGTTCAAAGGATTTGGAGTTCTACCATTCACTTACAAGATCCAGCTAAAGGAGGATGCTCATCCAGTGGTACATGCTCCACGAAGAGTTCCAGCACCCCTGCGTGACCGGCTCAAGAAAGAACTGGACAGAATGACCACACGAGGAGTCATCAGGAAAAGTTGAAGGGCCAACAGACTGGGTTAACTCCATGGTATGTGTAAAGAAAAAGAACAATGATCTAAGAATATGCATGGATCCAAAGGACTTAAATGCAAACATAAAATGTGAACACTACCAGATTCCCAAGCGAGAAGAAATCACCAGTGAAATGTCAGGTGCCAGATACTTTACAAAGCTCGATGCCTCACAAGGATTTTGGCAACTAAAACTGGTGAAGAGAGCACCAAATACTGTACCTTCAACACACCATTTGGCAGGTATTGTTTCCTCAGAATGCCTTTCGGGATAATATCTGCATCTGAAATCTTTCATAGAGCAATGGAACACATAATTGAAGGTCTGGAAGGAGTTCGGGTCTATGTTGATGACATCATCATCTGGGGCTCCACACTGAAAGAACACAATGAGAGACTGACTAAAGTGCGACAGAGCATATGCCGGAATGGACTGAAGCTCAACAAAGCCAAGTGTCAGTTTGGCGTCCAGGAAGTCACTTTCCTAGGAGATAATCTATCTGGTAAAGGAACAGAGCCAGATGTGGAAAAAGTAAATGCCATACTCAAAATGCCCAAAAAAGGAGTGCTACGCATCATGTGGATGATAAACTTCATTGGAAAGTTCATTCCTAACTTGTCAGCCAAGACAGCCTGTCTGCGAGACCTGCTACGTAAAACAAATGAGTTCGCATGGACAGAGGGAGATGAACAAGAGTGGATAAACTTCAAAACAGTGCTGCCAACCACACCTGTACTCACCTTCTTTGACCCAACAAAAAGAATCAAAGTGTCAACGGATGCATCAAAAGATGGCCTAGGTGCAGTCTTGCTACAAGCAGAGGGTGAAGATTGGAAGCCTGTTGCCTATGCCCCCAGGTCTATGACTGATACTGAGTGTCGATACACCCAGATTGAAAAGGAATGTCTAGGCTTGGTAGTTGGACTAGAAAAGTTTCATGGCTACATATATGGACTTCCCACCTTCACAGTTGAGACAGACCACAGCCCACTGGTTGCCATCATAGAAAAGAATCTGAATGAGATGTCTCCAAGGATTCAATGACTCATGATGAAGCTGCAAAGATATGACTTTGAACTGATCTACACACCAGGCAAATACATAGTGTTAGCAGATGCACTATCCCGAGCACCCACAATGAGTCATGTGAGCTCTACTGAAGAAGACGTGGATGTTCATGTGAGTATGGTCACTGCTGCGCTGCCCGTGTCAGACACAAAATCAAAGCAAATAGCAGAAGAAACAGTAAAAGATACAGTATTACAAACAGTAATAGAGAACATTCATCATGGTTGGTCAAAAGGTTCCTGTCCAAAATATTTTCACATAAGGTCAGAATTGAGTGTCGCAAGTGGACTATTACTAAAACAGAACAAAATAGTCATTCCACAGGCTCTACGTCAAGACATGCTCAAAAGGATTCATGAGGGACACCTCGGAATTGAAAAATGCAAAAGGAGAGCAAGAGACACTGTTTATTGGCCTGGCATAAATAAGGACATTGAGAACATGATAGGCGAATGTGAGACATGTCAGATACACCAAAACAAACAAAGGAACCAATGATAGTAGCTGACTTACCAACAGCACCATGGCAAAAGGTTGGTATGGACCTCTTTCATTTAAATGGTAAAGAATATCTAATAGTGATTGACTACTATTCTAACTATCCTGAGATGGCACTGCTCTCAAGCACCACAGCAAGCAGTGTCATAATGCATGTGAAATCCATCTTCGCCAGACATGGAATTCCCAGGATTGCCATTAGCGACAATGGTCTGTGCTTCAACTGTAAGGAGTGGCAACAGTTTGCAGCACATTATGACTTTCAACACATTACATCCAGTCCTTTGTATGCTCAGTCAAATGGTAAGGCAGAGAAAGGTGTTCAAGTTCTCAAGCAGCTACTGAAGAAAGCGACAGAAAGCAAGTCTGATCCTTATCTCACCCTGCTGAGCTACCGAGCCTCACCTTTAGACTCTGGTTCTTCACCTGCAGAACTCCTAATGGGTTGCAAGTTGCGTACCACGCTACCCTGCTATGCAAAAGAAAAGCAGAGTAAGGAACTGAGACAGAGACTTCAACTGTTAAAGCTGAAACAGAAATCATACTATGACAAGTCATCCAAAACTGTGAAACCATTGACAAGGGATGATGTTGTCAGGATTGAGGATCCAGATGCATGGAACAGGAAAGCTACAGTTCTTGAGGAAGTAGGACCAAGGTCATACACTGTTAGAACTGAGGAAGGACAGATTCTCAGGAGGAACCGCCGTTCCCTCCTAAAAACACAAGAGACTATCGAAGAGCAAATCGATGACAATGCTGCAACTGAATCTTGTCACTCACCACCAGAACAATCTGACAGAAATACACATACAGGCTCTCATGAAAACACATCAGACTTACTTGTGCTGAGAAGATCCACACGTGAAGTAAAAAAGCCCGATAGACTTAATCTTTGAGTACAAAGAAAACTACATTGAAAATGTATTGACTGTTGAAGATGTTTATGTTGTTATTGATTGATATTGATTGATACTGATTTTGTTTAACCTCAAAGAAAGGGGGATGTAATGATCAGTAACCTGTCATTCTGGAATGGTACACTAGGTGGTGCTGTATGTATATAAGAGTGGGCTACCCATGATGCACTAGGCTACCCACAAGGCAGCAGTCAAGATGGAGGCCTCTACAGATACTGTACCTAGTCCACATGTGCTCAATAAAGTGTCTAGCAAAAGTTAGCTGTTCTTAATAAAAACGACTGGTTATTAATGAACATAACAGAGAGTTCGAGGATGGAGGTTGTTGCCGTAGGAATGAGAGTTGGTAGCGATGCAGAAAGATGATGGCTAAATCGATGCAAGTTGGAGGTCACAGTAGATCAAAGCAGCGGAGAAAAAGTAAAACCATAAACCAGTGACCAGCAAAGCTGCAAACTGGTAGAACGAGTCACCGGACAGCAAGTGGAGCTGCTACCTACAATGTGGAAACCTTGCTGCACATTGACAGGGAATAGGAGTTTGGGAGCCAGAGAGAAGGGAGTGGGAGTCCAGAAACTGGAGTGAAGCAAGTGATACTGAGAGTTCAGAATAGACAAAAAAGAAAAACTGGGCCAGACGTAGGAGAGTATATTCCCTAGAGGGAGTTATGCCCTTTACGCTATGTGATGATACGAGTCCATTTGAGACCTGATGAAAGGCCCCAAACCTTAACTAGACTAAGATAATGGACCCTGGCAAAAAACCTCCTTTTGGAGCTAAAGTCATTTCATTTCATTTTAATCTTTGGCCTGGACGGGTCGGAGGTGGAGCAGCTGTGGGCCGCTCTGCCTTACAAAGCCAGTTCGGGGTGAGCAGCACCGAAGCTTTCTTTCAGGCACCAATAGTCCCACCCAGCTCTGTAACTCACCCCCTCCCTGCAATTTGTGGCTAGGGTTTTCAGCCAATCACATGGGTTTTCAGCCAATCACATGCTCTTCCATTGGTGGATTGGCCCCCACACAATTTTGAGTTAAAAGAATTTATCAGCTAATCATGCTCATCAATTGCTGAAAAGTACAAGCAAAACAGAACTGATCCACTGTGAAATAATCCAAACCAGCTAAACAAGAGCACCAGGATTCTCCATGTGGTCTCTCCTTTTTATTTGGACCACAATCACATTTATCCTACTTTTTCTAGAAGACTAAGTCTTAAGATAAGAGAACACTCAAGATATTGGATTGTTTAGTAAAATGGGCCGCTATGCTATCGTTCCTCATTTGTCCTTCAATTGTTTAAAATTGGTATCATGCACTTTAATTTATAATGAATGCTACATACATTGATTGGTTGGAATCTACACTTTAGTCCAAATGTCTAACAGTAATTAGTGAACCTGTCAATCCTGATAAACTAATGCTAGATAAGCATCACTGACAGATACCATACCCTATTCTGCACTCCTATAATTCTAATAGTCTATAGTGGTAATGCAGCAATAAAATGTTAAATAGAGCTTTTATATACAATAACACCACTGAAAATGTGGCTTTGGTGGTGCAATATATTAGTGTGCTGATTCATTGTGTAATGGTGTGCTCAGATCTGAGTTCTATCCCCATAGTTCACCATATGGTAAGTACCTGGTATCGACTGGCCTGTCTGGGGAAGTATGTAATGAAGGCACAGACCTTTCTCTGAAGGAGGGGGATTTTATAAGACAAGTCAACTGACATCACTTATGCACAGCCCTTATGAGGTAGGATTAGAGTGGCATTGAAGACATTGTAATGAGTTGTTTACTTAACCTCATGTGGTGCAAAGAGATTTTAGACAGTGGCATTTTGTTACTGGAAAATTAGGATGAGTAATAGCATTAAAAAGTAGACAAATCCTGTCTCACGCCTCGATGCTGCTAGGGCTGTGTTTCATTTGAAAGATAGACCCAATATTACAAGAGGTGCATATTTACAAAGACTAAATTAAACATGGCAGTAATGCATGTGATTAATTTGTCAAAGGTTTCAACTATTTGATTTATTCTTTCACCCATTGGTATCAGACTGACAGCCCTAATTTGGTAACACAAGAACAGGAACGATTCTCATTTGTGCTTGCCATAGTGGATTTCAGTAGATGACCCAGAGTCTGAACAGTTAATGTGTTGGAGGGAGATGGAATCAATGGCATTGGTAGTCAACTGGACAGGGTCTGGAGTGAGTGAGTGACAAAATGCGTAAAGTGGCCAATTGTTTCTAATTGAACATACCGTATGAAAAATACATTAGGAAAGAAAAAGATGAATCACTCACTTAGACATGTGTGCGTGTTTTATCCACAGTAGCTTCCATTTCTATAGCATTCCTGATCTACATAAAGATGTCTGAAAGCACTTTACAGAGTAATGATAAAACTGAATGCCGAGCGGAGAGGAAAGGGAAAACCAAGAAAGGAGCTAAAGGATGGAAGTGAAAATGCGGTTCATGAGGAGAATTTTTAGAAGGCTTTTGAAAAGGAGGAACATAGCAAGGCTGAGAGATTTGGGAGAGAATTCCAAAGCGTATGGGGAATAATGGCTTTGGTTTTGACAATATTAAACTGGAGGAAATTTTGACTTATCCAGGTCAGGTAGTTGGAGAGTGTAGTAACAGCCTTGGCATCAATGGAAGAGGTAGAAAGGTAAATTTGGGTGTAATGGACTACTGCATTCAATTTTTGACACCGAACCTCAGGAAAGATATATTGGCCTTGGAAGGGCTACAGCACAGCTTCACCAGAATAATAGTAGGGCTTAAAGGGTTAAATTATGAGGACAGGTTGCATAAACTTAGCTTGTATTCCCTTGAGTTTGGATGGTTGAGGGGTGATCTAATCAAGGTATTTAAAATGGTTAAGGGACACAATAGGGTAGATACAGATAAACTATTCCCTCTGGTGATGGAGTCCAAAACAAGAGGGCATAATCTTAGAATTATAGCAAGGCCATTTAGGAGTGAAATTAGGAAGTACTTTTTCACACAAAGGGTAGAGAAAATCTGGAACTCGCTCCCACAAAAGTTTGTACATGCTGGATCAATTGAAATTTTCAAGACTGAGATCGTTAGATTTCAGCTAGGTAAGGATATCAAGGGATATGGAACAAAGGCAGGTCAACGGAGTTGAGGTACAGAGCAGCTATGATCTAATTGAATGATGAAACAGGCTCAGGGATTTGAATGACTACTCCTGTTCCTATGTTCCTATATTGCTATGTTAATCACCATACAGGCATATGGTATAAAATAAAATGTAGCAGTGTGGAAAATAAGTTGGTAGACAGACAGAAAACATAGGGCTGGATTTTACGAACCTCGGCAGGTTTGTGGCAGGCGACATCGTTGGCGGGTCCCGACCCCGCTGCTGTCTCCATCCTGGCGTCTGAAATGAATTTACCGTGACTGGGCTTGTTAAGCCTGCCCAGTGCGTTTACCGGCCAATTACAGGAAGCGGGTCTGGTGATGTCATTTGATGACACCTCATCAGCCGGTTTCCTTAAAGGGACCATGGCCAACTTTCTTTTGACATTTGTGCTGTCAGTGTTCTACAGCATTGAGGTGCTGCAAACACTGTAAAGCACTGCACAGAGGTGCAGGGCTGCACCCAGGCTCTCCCGTGACTCCCTCCATATGCTTATGGAGGGAGTCACAGCACACAGAGAGGTTCTCTTCCCTTCCCATGGGTGGAAGAGACCTCCCCAGGAGATCAACACAGCCTGGTTGCACATTGCAGAGGAGGGCACAAGCAGGGATGTGGTCAGAAGGACCTGGGTGCAGTGCCGCAAACATTTGAAGGATCTCAGTAGATCACGAAACGTTAGTCCAAAGCCACACTCAACCTCATCCTGCTGTGCCTCTCATCACATCCCCATCACTCTGCCTTCCTCTCCTGCACATCCTTACTCACACCAACTTACCTTGCACCTTTCTATCTACATTATCACATCCCCATCTCACTAACCACCCCTTACACTCACCTTCATCTTAGTGCAATCATACCAACTCGCAACACACAAGGGTAGGCACGTCTGTGTTTTAGCCAATGTTCATGTAAAGTTTCTGTTAATGTGGTGTCAAACATTAAAATCTTTATTTTCAACACTTTGTATTCTTGGACAGATTTGTGTGCACCTTTGGAAGTGGTTAGTGAGTTGCAGTGAATGGTGAGGCATAACGGTACCCCCTGCAATGGTTATGAGTGTGAAAGGAATGGCTGGGACATTGTAGGGATGCTTTATGGTGTTGCTGTTGGATGGTGCCAACCTGGTGCACCATGTGGCAGCCAGGCTGTACAGCATCAAATGAAGTAAATCTGGCCATGGTGAGGCCATCCCTGGCTTCTCGGGCAGCAATGTGGTCGGGTGCTGATGCCCTGTGTCCTGTGCAGCATCAGTTGATTGCGGAGAAGGTTGGTGTTGTTGTTGGTGCTGCTGGTGTGCCTGGTGATGCTGGTGTTGGGCTGATCGTGTTGGGATTCTGAGGACCAAGGTGAGATAGTTTCAAGGGCACCCATGCTGATGGAATAGATGGCAGGTGAAGTAGAGATGGCAGAAGCGATCTGTCAATGGTGGGAGAGGTAATTAGGTCAGACTGGATGGAGACTTGTGTAAAGACTTGCAGCATCCTGAATCTGTATGAAAATGTACTTTAGAAAAGCTAGTGGTTAAGGGAACATGTCTCATCAGCTGGGAGCTTTGACTTTACATTTGAAGCTGTCAACTCATCAGCTGATTCAATGGCCACTGACCTCCTCCTTCAGCTTGACAGACGATGTCTAGGCACAATGGGAAGCCAGTGGGCAACCTGTCAAATCCAAAAAGCTGGGAAAAAACCTTTGATAAGTGGCTGTAAACAAGCAACTCATGATTTTAATTGCCTCCCCTACTGCTGTGTTTCGGGTCTGCTCAGCGCTGACAGACCCGACATTTGGTAAAGGCACGTGGCAGCGGGTTCACAGCGGGACACTTTCCTACTCGACCCGCCACCAATCGCGCCCATTGACCGCCCCCCTCGCAAAGAATTTCAGATTTGACCAAGGAAAATCAAATCAAATCAACTTTTATTGTCATTGTTAGTGCACAAGTGCAGTACAATGAAATGTAGGCTTGCGGCTCCCGAGAGTGTACATTTAGATTAAGACATTTAAACATTCAACATACATTTGGCTTGTAATACATTAACATAAACATAACCATAATAAAGTGCATTGGCAGATGTGCAGGCTTTAGAGTTTATTTGTGGAGTTCAGTAGGATGACAGCCCTGGGAAAGAAGCTGTTCCTAAATCTGGTCGTACGGGTGCGAATGCATCTGTAGCGTCTCCCAGATGGCAGGAGGGCGAACAGACGGTGGGTAGGGTCTTTGATGGTGGACCGTGACCTCCGTAAACAGCGTTTCTGGTATATGTGCTCTATGGTCGGTAGCCGGGTGCCGGTAATGCGTTGGGCAGTTTTGACTACCCGCTGCAGGGCTTTCCGGTCATAGTAGCTACAGCTGCCATACCATACCATGATACAGTTCGTCAGGATGCTCTCCATTGTGCAGCGGTACAAGTTAGAGAGGATCAGGGGTGACAGGTTACATCCCTTCAGCCTCCTTAGGAAATATAGGCGCTGCTGGGCCTTCTTCACCAGAGAGGAGGTATTGAGGGACCAGGAGAGGTCTTCCGTGATGTGGACTCTGAGGAACTTAAAGCTGTCCACCCTTTCCACCACAGCCCTATTGATGTGGATGGGGGTGTGACTTCCGCCTTTAGACTTCCTGAAGTCCACAATGATTTCTTTGGTTTTCTTGATGTTAAGGGCCAGGTTGTTATCGGCGCACCACTTCACGAGATGCTGGACCTCCTCCCTGTAGGCTGACTCATCGTTGTTGGTGATCTGGCCTACTACCGTGGTATCATCCGCAAACTTGATGATGGTGTTGGAACCATGAACAGCCACACAGTCGTGGGTGAAGAGGGAGTAGAGGAGGGGGCTCAGCACACATCAGTACAGTTTGATGGGATTGAGCCTGATCCTTTTCCTTTGATAGCAGGCTGAAGTTGCCGGGAACTCTGAATGATTTTTACCCTGCCTGGCCAGGGGCATTAAAACCAACTGTAGCTCGGCTAACTCAGCACAGAGCACAAATTGAACCTGTGCCGTTGCCATTGCACACTTAATGAGGATTACACAAAGTTGCAAAGCATCATAACGTGTCTTGTAACACTACTTCTACATAAATACAAGAAGTTATGCCTAGCAAATGTCCACAGAGCAGTTTGTCTGTAAGTGTAGGAAGTGTCCGACCTGTTGGTGTGTCTCTGGGGCATGAAGATGCTGATTGGTTTAAATTTCATATTTACCACAAAGGAACCAATGGAGAAAAAAACACTTTAGGCTCTTATTTCATTATCTGTGGTAAAAATCCCCAATCATAAAAAAGGATCTAATCACATCTCTGATTTTTTTTGTTTGATCACCCCATTATATATTATAAAAACTTAATAAACAGATAAAGAAATAAACAATTCAGGAAACATCAAATTACCCATCTAGTTACCTTATCCATCGTCTAATTGCTCCACCAGCTTTCCCGTGGACAGCTGGACATACCTCATTGGAGCTGAAAAGCATCCCTGGTCTTAGGTCCTGGCCAAAGTTGGATATAGACCTATCCCCACCATATAAAGCCAATCCTAGGAGGCCAGAATTGTATAAGGCATCTGGACTTCAAGTCCCAGGTCCCTCCAGCATGATGCACCTGCATATTTATATAAAAAGCCTGTCCTTGCTGCTCTGAATCCCGATGTGCATCTTCTGTCCTCACCGCCCTGAGTCAGTGTGTGAAAGTTTGAGCTGGAAAGCACTGATCCATCATTCCCTAGCGCAGTGTATCGAGCCATTAACAAGATTGGGCATGGTGCACAAACTATACAAAATCAAAGTACATTTCCTTTTATTTACACTCTGGAGGTGAATTCAAAGCAACATTTTAAATGGGTAGGAGGGGTTGAATTAGCACTTTCATGTATTTGAAAACAATCCAAATGACACATATGCACATCGTTTATGGATCTCATCTGAAACAGCAGCTGCAAAATTGTGTAATTTAAATAAATGATGAATTTCCTGATAATAGTGGATTTGGGTATTGTTCCAAAGATGGTGTAATACAGACACAGATTACACCATTTCTTTACACCAAAACATCAATTATTTGAAAACCGAAAGATCCAGCTTCAGAGAGGAATTTGATTTCAGAAATCATCACTGGAGAGGAATGATGTACTTGAGGGGTCAAAGACCGAATCTATTTGATTAGAATTAAGGAACAATAGAGGAACTATTATGCTGCTGGGTGTATACTATAGGGCACCAAATAGTGGGAAGGAGATAGAGGAGCAAATTTGCAGGCTATTACAGAAAAATACAAGAGATACAGTGATGTGATAATGGGGGACCTCAATTATCCTAATATAGATTTGGATAGTAACTGTGTACAGAGCAAAGAGGGGGAGGAATGCCTAAAATGTGTACAAGAGAACTTTCTTGATCAGTATGTTTTCAGCCCAACGAGGAAGGCAGCAGTGCTGGATCTAGTTCTGGGGAATGAAGTGGAGCATGTTTCAGTGGGAGAACATTTGGGGGGCATTGATCATAATATCATCAGGTTTAAAATAGTTATGGAAAAGGACAAGCAACAATCGAGCATAAAAATACTTAACTGGAGGAGGGCTAACTTCAGTGAGTTGAAAAGGAATCTGGCCCAGGTGGATCGGAATCAAAAATTGGTAGGCGAAACAGTAATTGAACAATGGGATGCCTTCAAAGAGGAGACGGTTTGGGTACAGAATAGACACTTTCCCATGAGGGAGAAAGGAAAGGCATCCAAAGCTAGAGCTCCCTTGTTGACTAAAGATATAAGGGGAAAAATTTGGTCGGGCCCCCTTTGGGGCGCTAACTTTGCCGGGGCACTACTTTTAGTGCCCCGAAAAAGTTATCACCCCCGTGCCTTAAATTGAGTGGTACTGCCCCAAGCGGGAGGCACCACGCGCGTCGGCACGTAGTGCTGCGGTATTGCAGGCCTCCCTCCCCTGATTAAAGGGGAGTAGGCCTCGCACAGTGTGCACCGGGGCCCTGCTGGACCACCGGGATGCCGGGAAAACAGCCCGGTACTCAAGAGGAGTGCCGGGCTGACCGATTACGGTCGGCACCCCGCATGAAGAAGCAGGAGGGGTCAGGTGCTGGCAGGCGACCCCAAAATAAAATGGTCGCCCAGCACCTGCCTGTTAATTAGCGCCGCGGCAGCCGCAAAAACAGCAGTGTAGTGTATGTACCTTTAAGGGGAGAACTACTTTTTACAGCTCCTGTATACTGTAGTACCGGCAGTGACCACACCTGTATATAAACCCTGAGTAGGGATGTGTACTGTTAGTTTTTAGAGTAACCCTCATCCAGTAAATACCTGTTGATTGTTCCTCTGCAGTCTCTGTCTATTTATTGAAGGACACCATACATCAAGATTCATGGATTTAACATTGGCGACGAGTCGATTTGAACCTACCTGCAACTCTGCAGAAGAAGGCCGATTCCAGGGGCATGGGTGTCGACCATCCGGCGGAGACTCCAGCGAGACGGGCTGGCAGCAGATACGGCGCAGACCCTTCCCGGACGGCGGCGGCTGGAGCCAACCGATGGCACAGGGGAAGGCCGAGCAGCGTCGACGGGGTAAGAGAGAGGGTAAAGCGCACAGGGCGCAGCCGGGGTTGAAGACCGAGCGGCGTCGACGGAAAAAAAAAAGAGAGAGAGGGTAAAACGCGCAAAACTCGGCCGGTGTTCAAGGGCTGAGCAGCGTCCGCGGGGGAAGAAAGGAAAGCGCGGGAGACGCCATTTGAGCCGCAGCGGAGAAGAAGGGAGAGCGCGGGAGACGCCATTTTTGAGCCGCAGCGGAGAAGAAGGGAGAGCGCGGGAGACGCCATTTTGAGCCAGCGGAGAAGAAGGGAGAGCGCGGGAGACGCCATTTTTAACCAGTCTAACCACACCCAGGGATACCGAAGAGTGGCAGTGTCACAGCGTTCGACAATGAAGTCGAAGATTGGGCGACATATGTAGAACGCATAGAAGTGTACTGCAAGGCGAATGAAGTGCCAGATGCCAGGAAAGCACTGGTATTGTTGAATTCCATGGGTGCAAAAACATATGGCTTACTGCGAAACCTAGTAACCCCAGAGAAGCCAGTGGAAAAGGATTTTGAAAGCATAGTGGCAATCCTACAGGACCACTTAAGCCCCACACCACTGCTGATAACAGAAAGATTTAAGTTTCACAAAAGGAACCAGCATAAAGACGAAAGTAATGCTGAGTATTTAACGGAACTGCGCAAGCTATCGAAACACTGCCAGTTTGGAACGGGACTAGCAGATACATTAAGGGACAAGTTTGTGTGTGGGCTTCAAAGTGAAGGAACCCAGAAACGGCTTCTATCAGAAAAGGATCTTACGCTGGACAAGGCTTTCAGCATGGCAGTATCACACGAAGCAGCCGCACGGGGCGCTGTAGAGATAAAACAGAGACCGCAAGAATATGGCACAAATGAAATGTCATATGGAGCAGTGAAGTGTTATCGCTGCAGCAGAGCAACACACGACCATAAGGATTGTTGGTTCAAGGGCCAAGTGTGCAGACAGTGTGGAAAAGTAGGACACATAGCAAGAGTCTGCAGGTCGGGAAAGTAAACCAGCAGCAAGAAATCTCCACAGGAGAAGTACAAGAAGGTACATAAGGTGACGGAGAGTAGTTCAGACGAACAGAAAAGTAATACAGACTCCGGAAGCAAGGAGCTGGATTGTCTGAAACTACATAATGTAATCAAAACGGAGGATCACCAAACTATCTGGGTCACGCTCAAGATAGACGGAGTCCAAGTGAAAATGGAATTGGACACAGGATCAGCCCTAACAGTCATAAACCAAAGGGACTACAAACGGCTATTCTCACATATACCCTTGAGAGATACAGAGATTGTCTTGAAGACGTACACGGGGCAAAAAGTCTACCCCAAAGGAAAAATAAGGGTGAACGTTATATATAACGGCAAGGAAACACCAAAAATGGACCTATATGTATTGCCAGATGGAGGACCACCACTACTAGGACGTGAATGGATCCGGAAGATACAGCTAGATTGGCATTCCATACAAGCACTGACTGTAGATGCCAAAAAGGATGACGACGTCACACCTGGACGACTGTCAAAAATGCTAACTGACGCACAAGAAGTGTTCCAGGAGGGACTCGGAACACTAAAAGGCATAACAGCGATGATCAAAATAGAGGAAAATGCAAGCCCAAAGTTTTTTAAGGCCAGACCGATGCCTTATGCGATCCGCCCAGCCGTCGAAGCAGAGCTGGAAGGTTTGGAACGTTCTGGAGTACTGTCCAAAGTGGACTGGAGCGAGTGGGCTACACCCATCGTTCCTGTAATGAAGAGGTCGTTGAGTAATACGCCTGGGGAACCAAAGAAGGTTCGCATCTGTGGGGACTTTAAGGTGACAGTGAACCCAATCCTTCACACGGTACAATATCCGCTTCCGCGGATCGAAGATATTTTCAGCTCGCTATCTGGAGGAAAACGCTTCACTAAGATTGATCTGGCCCAGGCGTACCTACAAATGGAGGTAGAAGAAGCCTCGAAACAGTACCTCACGATCAACACTCATAAAGGTCTCTATCAATACAACCGGCTGGTGTTCGGGGTAGCATCAGCTCCGGCTATTTGGCAAAGGGCAATGGATCAAGTCCTGCAAGGGATTCCAGGGACCCAGTGTTATTTGGACGACATCCTGGTCACGGGCGAAAATGACAGTGATCACCTCGCCAACCTGGAGCAGGTGCTCACTAGATTGAATGAATATGGGCTCCGAGCTAATCGCCACAAATGCGAGTTTTTCCAGATGCAGATCTCGTATTGTGGCCACGTTATTGATGAAGAGGGGTTACATAAGTCCCCTGAAAACATTGAGGCAGTAGTCAAGGCTCCAGCACCGGAAAATGTGTCACAACTGAGGTCGTTCCTCGGGCTGGTGAACTACTACCATAAGTTCTTGCCGAATTTGTCTACCGTACTACACCCACTGAAAACCCTACTGCAAACGGGGGTACCATGGAAGTGGAATGACGAATGTAAACGAGCTTTCCAGAAGTGCAAAGAATTGATCACATCAAAAGAGGTGTTGGCTCATTTCAACCCAGCACTACCAATTCGGTTGGCGTGTGATGCATCACCCTATGGTATTGGAGCGGTGCTGTCGCACAAATTCCCGGACGGCTCGGAGAGGCCAGTAGTCTTTGCGTCTCGGTCACTAACCTCAGCCGAGCGTAACTACGCCCAGATTTACAGGGAGGCCCTCAGCCTAGTGTGGGGAGTGAAGAAGTTCAACTACTATCTGCACGGGCAGAAGTTCACCTTGCTGACTGACCACCAACCACTTGTCTCTATCTTTAATCCAAAGAAGGGCGTTCCGGTGATGACTGCGCAACGGCTACAAAGATGGTCCCTTTTTCTAGGGGCAAACGAATATGAAATAGAGTATAAGGGCACGAAACAGCATGGAAACGCTGATGGGCTATCACGCCTGCCACTGCCTACTGCGGAGGAAGCACCAGCAGTGGACCCTGTCGAAATATTTTATTCGACTATAATTGAACGCTTGCCAGTAACTAACGCGGATATAGAGAAGGAGACCCGAAATGACCCGACACTGTCTCGGGTATATGACTTGACGGTGAAGGGATGGCCAACACATGGCGACTCACTGTTGCCAGCATTCTCATCCAGAAGAGAACAGCTGTCAGTATGCCAGGGGACCTTGATGTGTGGATCCCGAGTGGTAATTCCACCCAAGTTAAGGGAGAGAGTGCTCAATGAGCTTCACGAAGGCCATCTGGGAGGGGTGAAAATGAAAAGCCTTGCTAGGGCTTATGTGTGGTGGCCGGGGATCGATCAGCAAATCGAGGACCTGACAAAGAGCTGCTCAGGATGCCAGAAGGTCCAAAATGCACCATCACATGCCCCTCTACACCCATGGGAGTGGCCCTCCTCTCCATGGCAACGGGTGCATATTGATTTTGCTGGTCCATTCATGGACTCAATGTTTTTAATAATCGTGGATGCGCACTCGAAATGGCCTGAGGTGATCAAAATGTCCTCCACCACCACGGAGAAAACGATTGCAGTCTTACGGACCATATTTTCCAGGAACGGCTTGCCAGAGCCGATTTGCTCTGATAACGGACCACAGTTTGTGTCCGAAGAGTTTCGGAAATTTATGGAAAGGAATGGGGTAAGGCATTACACATCCGCCCCGTATTATCCAGCCACAAATGGATTGGCTGAGAGGTTCGTACAAACCTTTAAAAAGGCAGTAAGGGCCATGTGCGATACACAGGATCTGCTCAGACGAGGAGGAACGCGATGGACACCTACAGACACTGAAAGACGCCCTTGTAAGAACGGGATATGACGCTCGACTCGTCGATCGACAGTTACGACGGGCCACAGCGAAAAATCGCATAGACCTCCTCAGAAGACAAACACGGGACACAACCAACAGAGTACCCTTCGTCATCCAGTACTTCCCCGGAGCGGAGAAACTACGCCATGTTCTTCGCAGCCTTCAACATGTCATCGATGACGACGAACACCTCGCTAAGGCCATCCCCACGCCTCCACTACTCGCTTTCAAACAGCCGCCTAACCTCAAACAGACCATCGTTCGCAGCAAATTACCCAGCTTCCAGGAGAACAGCGACCACGACACCACACAACCCTGCCACAGCAACCTCTGCAAGACATGCCAGATCATCAACACAGATACCATCATCACACGTGAGGACACCACCCACCAGGTACATGGTACATACTCATGTGTCTCGGCCAACGTTGTCTACCTCATACGTTGCAGGAAAGGATGCCCCGGAGCATGGTACATCGGCGAGACCATGCAGACACTGCGACAACAGATGAACGGACACCGCGCAACAATCACCAGGCAGGAGTGTTCCCTCCCAGTCGGGGAACACTTCAGCAGTCAAGGACATTCAGCCTCCGATCTTCGGGTAAGCATTCTCCAAGGTGGCCTTCGAGACACACGACAACGCAAAATCGTCGAGCAGAAACTGATAGCCAAGTTCCGCACCCATGAGGACGGCCTTAACCGAGATCTTGGGTTCATGTCACGCTACATGTAACCCCACCTGATGCAGGGTCATCCAGACTCGAGTCGACATTGGCTTGTTCTCTCTAAACAGATGCGGCTGGACCTGCTGTGATTTCCAGCCAAAAAAAAAATGTTTTTTGTCTGTTTTTTTGTTTTTCATACAGACCCCAGCATCTGCAATATTTTACCCCTTGTGACCCCACCTCATTGTTCTTTGATGTAATGTTTCCCTGACTGACCTGTTTGGACACCATTCACACCTTTGACTGCTGTGATTATCTCTCTGCCGAGGTGCGATAAATGGCAGTTGGAAAGGTTACCTGTAAACATCTGACATGATTCTCTGACTATATAAGCTGTGTCTTTATGCATTTCTCCACTTCACCTGAAGAAGGAGCAGCGCTCCGAAAGCTTGTGATTTCAAATAAAGCTGTTGGACTATAACCTGGTGTTGTGTGATTTCTTACATTTGTCCACCCCAGTCCAACTCCGGCATCTCCACACCATGTGCGATGATGACATTCCGCTGCAGCATAAGGTGGACAATTTCCTGTTAGCCTACAGAAATGCAACACATGCAGTCACCAACCAAACCCCAGCCATGATGTTCTTTACCCGAAGGTTGAGATCTCGTCTGGATTTGCTCAGACCAAATGTACGAAGAGATGTTGAGAATAAGCAATTCCAGCACATCAATGAGAAGCCGACAAGGAGCTTCAATGTAGGGCAACCAGTCTTGGCCCGCGACTACCGAACAGAGAAATGGCAACCAGGAACGATATGCACATGGCAGGGGCCACTAATGTACACAGTGGATGTTGGGGAGAACATTGTAAGACGCCATGTCGACCAGATCCTAGAGTCACAGGAACGAGTCAACCCCATGTCTCGCGTACCTGGTGATGAACCCGACATACAGGTAACATCTACCCCAGAAACAGTAGCATCGGAAGCTGATGAACCAACCGATGACAGGGGGCCAGAATCGCCTCCGCACCAAGAGCAAGACACTCAGGAAAGGCGCTATCCAGAAAGGATCAGGAAGCCGCCCCAAAGACTGAATTTATAAATGGACTATTTTCAGTTAATGTTGCATGTTAAAAGTGTTAACTGTTAAATGAATGTTATGGTACTGTTAATCTAAAAGGGGAGGAATTGTAGTGTATGTACCTTTAAGGGGAGAACTACTTTTTACAGCTCCTGTATACTGTAGTACTGGCAGTGACCACACCTGTATATAAACCCTGAGTAGGGATCTGTACTGTTAGTTTTTAGAGGAACCCTCATCCAGTAAACACCTGTTGATTGTTCCTCTGCAGTCACTGTCTACTTATTGAAGGACACCATACATCAAGATTCACGGATTTAACAAGCAGCAATTTCGCGGGAGGCATTAGTGGCGCTGTGCCCGGGCACTAGGTGCTTTGCCCCCCCGGGGCGCTAATGGGAGGTGCAAAGCAACCCAATTTTCCTCCCATAGAGGTTAAAATGAGACAGAAAAAGGAGGCTTATGACAAATGTAAGATTCATAATACTGTAGAAAACCAAGCTGAATACAGAAAGTACAGAGGAGATATAAAAAAAGGGAATAAGAGGGGCAAAGAGAGAGTACGAGAATAGATTAGCGGCTAATGTAAAAGGGAATGCAAAAGTCTTTTATAAACACATAGTAAAAGTGTAATTAAAGGAAGGGTGGGGCAAATTACGGACCCAAAAGGAAATATTCTTGTGGAGGCAGAGGGCATGACTGAGGTACTAAATGAATACTTTGCATCTGTCTTCACTAGAGAAGAGGATGCTGCCAACGTAGCTGTAAAGGAGGAGGCAGTAGTGATATTAGATGGGATAAAAATAGATAAAGAGGAGGTACTTAAAAGTTTGGCAGTCCTCAAAGTAGAAAAGTCACTCGGTCCAGATGGGATGCATCCTAGGTTACTGAGGGAAGTAAGGGTGTAAATTGCGGAGGCTCTGGCCACAATCTTCCAATCCTCCTTAGATATGGGGGTGGTACCAGAGGACTGGAGGAATGCTAATATTATACTCCTGTTTAAAAAAAGGGGAGCGGGACAAACACGGCAACTACAGGCTAGCCAGCCTTACATCGGTGGTAGAGAAAGATTTAGAGGCAATGGCCGCGATTTTGCGTACTAAGGTGAGTTCGGTGCATACGGGGTTGGTAGCGGAATGCGACCCCGCTGCTGGCTCCATCCCGCTCTGTGAAAAGAATTTTACACTGACTGGGCTTGTTAAGTCCACCCAGCGCATTTCCCGGCCAATTGAAGGAAGCGGGTCTGATGACGTCACTTGATGACACGTCATCAGCCGGTTTCCTTAAAGGGACCATGTCCAAATTTATTTTGACAGTTGTGTTGTCAGTGTTCTACAGCATTGAGGTGTTGCAAACACTGACGAGAACTGCACAGAGGTGCAGGGCTGCATCCAGGCTCTCCCATGCATGCAGGGAGGTCCTCTTCCCTTCACATGTGCGGAAGAGACCTCCCCAGGACACCAACGCAGCCTGGTTGCACATTGCACAGGAGGACACAAGCAGGGATGTCGTCCGGAGGACCAGGCTGCAGTGGTGCAAACCTTTCAATGATCTCAGTAGATCACGATACGTTAATGCAAAGCCACACTCAACCTCATCCTGCTGTGCCACTCATCACATCCCCATCACACTGCTTTCCCTACCCTACTCCTCCACATCCTTACTCACACCAACTTACTTTGCACCTCCACCTATCCCTCTCTATCTACATTATCACATCCCCATCTCACTAGCCACCTCTCACACTCACCCTCATCCTAGTCCAATCATATCAACTAATAACACACAAGGGTAGGCACTTGGGTGTTTTAGCCAATGTTCATGTGAAGTTTCTGTTAATGTGCTGTCAAACACTGAAATCTTTATTTTCAACACTTTGCGTTCTTGGACAGATTTGTGTACACCTTTGGAAGTGGCTTAATGAGTTGCAGTGAATGGTGAGACATAACGGTACCCCCTGCATTGGTGATGCGTGCGAAAGGAATGACTTGGGCATTGTAGGGATGCTTTATGGTGTTGGTGTGGGGTGGTGCCAACCTGGCACATCATGTGGCAGCCAGGGTGTACAGCGTCAAGTGAAGTAAATCTGGCTATGGTGAGGCCATCCCTGGCATCCCAGGCAGCAACGTGCTCGGGTACTGATGCCCTGTGTCCTGTGCAGCACCAGCTGATTGCGAAGAAGGTTGGTGTTGTTGTTGGTGTTGCCGGTGTGCCTGGTACTGATCATGATGTGATTTTGACGACTAAGGTGAGATTTTTTTCAAGGGCACTGATGCTGATGGATTAGATGGCAGGTGTGATTGAGATGACAGAAGCAATCTGTCAATGGTGAGAGAGGTTGTTCCAATGAGGTCCTAGAAATAGTAGATGCATTGCTGGTCATCTTCCAAAATTTGATAGACTCTGGAACAGTACCCATGGTTTGGCGGGTAGCTAATGTTACCCCACTGTTCAAAAAAGGTGGTAGAGAGAAAACGGGGAATTACAGACCAGTAAGCCTGACATCGGTAGTGGGGAAAATGCTAGTCCATTATAAAAGATGTAATAGCAGAGCACTTGGAAAACAGTGACCGGATCGGACAAAGTCAACATGGATTTACAAAAGGTAAATCATGCTTGACTAATCTACTGGAATTTTTTGAGGATGTAACTGGTAAAATAGATAAGGGAGAACCAGTGGATGTGGTGTATTTGGACTTTCAAAAGGCTTTCGATAAGGTCCCGCATAAGAGATTAGCGTGTAAAGTTAAGGCACATGGGATTGGCGGCAAGGTATTGACTTGGATAGAGAACTGGTTGGCAGACAGAAAGCAAAGAGTTGGAATAAACAGCTTTTTCCGAGTGGCAGGCAGTGACTAGTGGGGTGCCGCAGGGATTGGTCCTTGGACCCCAGCTATTCACAATATATATTAATGATCTGGACGAGGGAACTAGATGTAATATCTCCAAGTTTACAAACGACACAAAGCTGGGTGCGTGTGTGTGCTGTGAGGAGGATGCCGAGAAACTCCAGTATGATTTGGACAGGTTGGGTGATTCGGCAGAAGCATGGCAGATGCAATATAACGTGGATAAATGCGAGGTTATCCACTTTGGTGGCAAAAACAAGAAGGCAGATTATCTGAATGGCAATTAATTGGGAGAAGGGGAAGTGCAACGAGACCTGGGCGTCCTTGTGCACCAGTCGCTGAAGGTAAGCATGCAGGTGCAGCAGGCGGTTAAGAAGGCAAATTGCCTTCGTAGCGAGAGGGTTTGAGTACAGGAACAAGGATGTCTTGCTGCAGTTGTACAGGGCCTTGGTGAGACAACATCTTGAGTATTATGTGCAGTTTTGGTCGCCTTGTCTGAGGAAGGATATTCTTGCCATGGAAGGAGTGCAGCAAAGATTCACCAGGCTGATACCTGGGATGGCAGGAATGACGTATGAGGAGAGATTGGGTCGATTGGGCTTGTACTCGCTGGAGTTTAGAAGAATGAGAGGGGATCTCATTGAAACTTATAAAATTCTAACAGGACTAGACAGACTAGATGCAGGAAGGATGTTCCCAATGGTCGGGGAGTCCAGAACCAGGGGTCACAGTCTAAGGATAAGGGGTAAGCCATTTAGGAAGGAGATGAGGAGGAATTTCTTCACCCAGAGAGTGGTGAACCTGTGGAATTCTCTACCACAGAAGGCAGTAGAGGCCAATTCATTAAATATATTCAAGAAGGAGTTGGATATATTTCTTAAGTCTAAAGGGATCAAGGGATACGGGGAGAAAGCATGGACAAGGTACTGAATTTGGATGATCAGCCATGATCTCATTGAATGGCGGAGCAGGCTCGAGGGGCCGAATGGCCTACTCCTGCTCCTATCTTCTATGTTTCTATGTTTCTATGAGGTGACACTGGATAGTGAGTTTGCTCCAAACACTTGCAACCTGCATAAAGCTCCATCTCTCTTCTAAATGTAGTAAGCAACAGCTTCTGAGCTTGGAAAGTGAAGATCTATGAAATGGGCATTTTTATAGACCATTTGCAGCTGTCAAGTAAAGAAATCATCACATGCTGTCACAACACCTGACCCCCTTACCTGACTTGATCCCCAAGCAGAGGGGAAACTGTTGGCGAACTCTAAAAGTCTAAAGGTGAGCTTAAAATACTATTTAATTTCCTCTTAACAATCCAGCTAATGATCTAAATTGCTTCCCCCACCACTTGGTGTCGGGTCTGTTCAGCGCTGACAGACCCGACATCTGGGAGACTAGCATGGAGGAGGGTTGACAGCAGGTTCCCTACCCGCTGTCAAAAAAAAAAATTCCCACCCGCCACCAAAAGCACCCGCTGACCCCCTGAAAAATTACCCCCAATAATTTGGGACAAAATTAATTGGAATTTTGGAAAGGTATGGGCTAATAAATGAAAATCAGCATGGATTTGTTAAAGGCAAATCATATTAGACCCACCTGATCGAGTTCTTTGATGAAGTAACAGAGAGAGTTGATGAGGGTAGTGCAGTTGATGTTGTGTAAATGGACTTTCAAAAGGCGTTTGATAAAGTAGCAAATAATAGATCTGTTAGCAAAATTAAAGTCCATGAGATTAGGCAGGAGTGCGGGAAAGGCGGAGCGAGGCGAGAGCGGACCCTATTGTGATGGCGCCGATGAAGATGGCTGCTGTCCTTGCGGGCTCCGTGCATACCAGGCAGCTAAGTGTCCTTTGCTGCTTGGTGCGCTCGGCTCGTTAAGAAAAAAGCATTTCACTGACTGAATTTCACTTGTTGTATTTGGTTATGTGACAAATAAAATTGAAAATTGAAAAATTGAAAAAATTATAGGGACAGTGGCAGCATGGATACAAAATTGGCTAAGGGACAGAAAGCAGAGAGTGGTGGTGAACAGTTGTTTTTCAGACTGGAGCGAAATATACAGTAGTTCTCCCTTGGGGTTTGTATTAGAACCACTGCTCTTTTTGATTTATTTTAATGACCTAGACTTGAGTATACAGGCATAATTTCAAAGTTTGCAGATGACACTAACTTGGAAATGTAGTAAACAATTAGGAGGATAGTAACAGACTTCAGGAGGACATAGACAGACTGGAGAAATGGACAGACACATGGCAGATGAAACTTAACACAGAGAAGTGTGAAGTTTGACATTTTGCTAGGAAGAATGAGGAGAAGCAATAGGAACAATTTTAAAGGTGGTGTAGGAACAAAGAGACCTGGGGGTGTATGTGCACAAAGGTTGCAGCACAAGTTGAAAAGACTGTTTAAAAAAAAAATTGGTATCCTTGGCTTTATTAATAGAGGAATAGAGTACAAAAATTAAGGCAGTTATGCTAAACCTTTATAAAACACTGGCTTGGCCTCGGCTCTAGTATTGTGTTCAATTGTGGACACCACACTTTAGGAAGGATGTCAAGGCCTTAGAGAGGGTGCAGAAGAGATTTACCAGAATGGTACCAGAGATGAGGGACTTCAGTTATATGGAGGGACGGGAGAAGCTGGGATAGTTCTCCTTAGAGCAGAGAAGGTTAAGAGGAGATTGGATAGACGTGTTCAAAATCATGAATGGTTTTGATAGAGTAAATAAGGAGAAACTGTTTCCAGTGGCAGAAGGGTCGACAACCAGAGGACACAGATTTAAGTTGATTGGAAACATTTTTTTACACAGCAAGTTGTTGTGATCTGGAATGCTCTGCTATGAAAAGGTGGTGGAAGCAGATTCAATAGTAACATTCAAAAGAGAATTGGATAAATACTTGAAGGGAAAGAGCAGGGGAGTGGGACTAATTGGACAGCTCTACCAAAGAGCCAGCACAGGCGCAATGGGCCAAATGGCCTTCTTGTGTGCTGTATCATTCTATGATTCTATGGTCACAGCACTCATCCTGCCATTGGTGTCGCTATTGTAGTTTAGAAATATTCCAAGATATAATATTTGCAATGCACTCTACAGACATCTAGTGATAAAAAACTGGTACTGCAACTGTTGGATTTAAAGTTGAGAGTAAGAAATTTGGTTCAGTTAGGATATTTAGATTTTCCTAAAATGCATTATTACTGTAGCTGTGATCATGAATAATATTTTATTTTTATTATTATTTTCCATAGGGAACTCTTCACCACTACTTTAATTATTTAATTTTCCCCTCCTTTAGGGCAGCACAAGGGAAAACTTCCTCAGCAGGAAGGATGGATAGATGGCCTCTTCCCAGGCTTCTGCCTCTGCCAATGGAATACTTGAGGGGCGATATTACACCAGCCTACCCAGCAGAAACTGGGTGGGTGAGCAGTTAATCGACCAGGTGACTTACCTACCCACGTCCTACATGTTTTAAGTTTTAAATTTTAACCTGTTTCTCTGAGCAGACAGCAAGGACACCCGCCTGAAGCTGATAGGGTCCTTCTTTAAATATGCAGATTGGGGTCCGATGATGTCATGAGCCTAGACTGCAATTTTAACTCTGGCCTGAGTAGGGAAGCTGTTAAGTCTGTGTGTTCTAGTTATTGTTAATAAGAATCACTGCACACAGACCACAAGAATAAATTCAACAGGTCTTTACTAGTTGAAGGTCAGGCTGAACTGCCCAATAAATCATTACACAGCACTTATATACCGGTGTGGTCACCACCGGTATTACAGTATACAGCAGCCAAGATAAAGTAGTGCATCTCTTAAAATAGTTCTCTTAAAGGTGGAACGGTTACATACACCACAATCCTCCCTTTTTAGCTTAACAGTATATATTCCCCATTTAACATAACATAATAACATATATACACAACTTCATATAAACACAGTTCACAGATTCAGTCTCTGAGGAGGCCTCCTGATCCGAGACGGATAACGCCTTTCAGGGGTCTCTGGTTCTCGTTGCTGGGGTGACTCATCTAGTTGATCCCCTATGGATAGGACATCATCATCAGGTATATTCACTTCTGAGGTAGGTGCTTCAGGTTCACTAACTTCCTCCACGGTTGTCTCTGTCGTAACCATGGGCTCGACCCTTGTTCTCGATCCCACCAGTTGGTCAGCATGACGTCGCATTACATTTTCACCAACATCTACCGTGTACATCAGGGGTCCCTGTCTGGCCCGAATTGTTCCAGATTGCCATTTCTCGTTTTTATAGTCCCTGGCTAACACCGGTTGTCCTATTTCAAAACTCCGAGTGGGCTTGTTATTGATATGCTGGAACTGTTTGTTTTCGACTTCCCTCCGCACATTTGGTTTTAACAAGTCCAACCTGGACCGCAACCTCCTGTTATAGAACATCATGGCAGGACTTTGGTTTGTTGTTGCATGGGTGGCGTTTCGATATGCCAGTAGGAAATTGTCCACCTTGTGTTGCAGTGGAATCTGATCTTCGCTCATGGCCTTTATTGCCTTTTTGAACGTCTGTACAAACCTCTCGGCCAGCCCATTCGTAGCTGGATGATATGGGGAAGAGGTATAATGTTTCACCCCATTCTTCTTCAGGAATTTCTGGAATTCCTCTGACACGAACTGTGGTCCGTTGTCTGAACATATTTGCTCTGGCAATCCATTTCTTGCAAATATCGTTCTTAGCACCGCGATCGTCTTCTCCGAGGTAGTGGTAGTCATTTTAATCACTTCTGGCCATTTAGAATGTGCGTCCACCACAATTAAAAACATGGAGTCCATGAATGGACCAGCAAAGTCAATATGTACACGTTGCCATGGGGTTGAAGGCCATTCCCATGGATGCAGCGGTGCAATTGGAGGTGCATTTTGGACTTTTTGGCACCCTGAGCAGCTTTTCATCAGATTCTCTATCTGTTGGTCGATACCCGGCCACCACACATAAGCCCTAGCAAGGCTTTTCATCTTGACTCCCCCCAGATGACCTTCATGTAGTTCTTTTAGAACTCTCTCTCTTAACTTAGGAGGGATAATCACCCTTGTTCCATACATCAATGTTCCCTGACAGATGGAGGACAGCTGTTCTCGTCTTGCTGAGAATGCCGGTAACAGTGGATCACCATGGGCTGGCCATCCCTTTACTGTCAATTCGTAGACCCGGGACAGTGTCGGGTCATTCCTAGTCTCCCTTTCAATATTTGCATTGGTGACAGGTAAACATTCGATGATGGTCGAGTGAAATAACTCCACCGGGTCAACCATCGGTGCCTCCTCCTCAGTAGGTAGTGGCAGGCGCGACAGCCCATCAGCATTACCATGCTGCTTTGTACCTTTGAATTCTATCTGATATTGATGTGCCCCTAGGAAAAGGGACCATCTCTGGAGCCTCTGTGCTGTCATCACCGAAACACCCTTCTTAGGGTTAAAAATGGATACCAACGGCTGGTGGTCTCTCAGCAGTGTAAACTTCTGGCCCTGCAGGTAATGATTAAACTTCTTTACTCCCCACACAAGGCTGAGAGCCTCCCTATCTATCTGAGCATAGTTGCGCTCAGCGGAGGTCAATGATCTGGATGCAAATGCGACTGGCCTTTCCAAGCCATTTGGCAACTTGTGTGAGAGTACTGCTCCAATACCATAAGGAGAAGCATCACAAGCTAAACGAATAGGTAGCGTTGGGTTGAAGTGAGCCAACACTTCCTCTGAGGTGATCAATGCCTTGCTTTTGCGAAAGTCCTTCTTACAGTCCTCGCTCCACTTCCATGGTACTTCTTTCTGCAAAAGAGCGTTCAGCGGGTGCAGCACCGTGGATAGATTTGGCAGAAACTTATGGTAATAGTTAATCAACCCTAGGAACGACCTCAACTGGGATACATTTTCCGGAGCGGGAGCCTTCACAACAGCTTCGATCTTGTCAGGTGATTTGTGCAGCCCCTCCTGGTCAATGACATGACCACAGTACGAGATCCGTTTCTGAAAGAACTCACATTTCTGGCAATTAACTCGAAGTCCATATTCCTTCAATCTGGTGAGCACCAGTTTCAAATTTGCAAGGTGTTCCTCATCGTCATCTCCTGTAATCAGGATATCGTCCAAGTAACATTGAGTGCTTGGAATTCCCTGTAATACCTGCTCCATGGCCCTCTGCCAAATTGCTGGAGCCGAAGCCACTCCAAAAGCCAGTCTATTATATCGATACAAGCCTCTGTGCGTGTTGATTGTCAGATACTGGCGCGACTCTTCCTCAACTTCCATCTGTAAGTACGCTTGCGCCAGGTCTATCTTGGTGAAGTGTTTCCCGCCAGACAATGAAGCAAAGATATCCTCAATCCGCGGAAGCGGATATTGCACCGTGTGAAGCACCGGATTAACCGTGATCTTGAAGTCTCCACAGATGCGGACCTTCCCCGGTTCCCCTGGCTTGTTACTCGATGAACGTTTCATGACGGGAACAATGGGCGTGGCCCATTCACTCCAGTCCACCTTAGACAGTACTCCTGAACGTTCTAGCCCTTCCAGCTCAGCTTCCACAGCAGGTCGTATCGCATAAGGTACCGGTCTGGCTTTGAAAAATTTTGGGTTTGCATGTTCTGCAATCTTGATTTTTGCCGTAATTCCTCTCAGTGTTCCCAGTCCCTGTTGGAACACCTCTTTAGCCTCATCCAATATGCTGGACAATCGTTCAGGTTTGACATCTTTTTTTTCCCCGGAATCTACCGTTATTGCTTTTAGGGAGTGCCAGTCCATATTTATTTTCCTGATCCACTCCCATCCCAGAAGTGGTGGACCTCCCTCAGGTAGTACATATAAGTCCATTCCTTGGTGTTCTTTGCCCTTGTGTACCACCTTGACTTTTATCTTTCCGATGGGGTATACTCTTTGCCCCGTGTATGTCTGCAATACTATCTCCGTATCCCGTAGGGGAATATGTGTGAATAACCTTTTGTAATCTTGCTTATTCATGACCGTCAACGCCGGTCCGGTGTCCAATTCCATCTTCACTTGGACTCCTGCTATCTGAAGTGTGACCCAGATAGTTTGTCGGTCAGCTTCCTTACTCACATTGTGAATTCTCAGACTACCCAGTTCCTTGCTGTTGGAGTCTGAATCCGAATTCTGTTCATCCGAACTCTTCTCAGCCATCTTATGGACCTTTCTGCACTTTTCCTGCGGTGACTTTTTGTTGCTGGTCTTCTTTCCTGACCGGCATACTTTAGCTATGTGACCAAGCTTGCCACATTTTCTACATTCCTGATTTTTAAACCAGCATTGGTTCTGATCGTGTGTTGTCTTTCCACAACGATAACATTTTGCTGTACCCAAAGCCATTTGATCTACGCTGAGTACCGCTGCCTTCGGCTGCATTTCCGCAGTGCCTCTCGCTGCGGCTTCGTGCGATGCTGCAATAGTGACAGCCTTATCAAGTGTAAGATCATTCTCTTCAAGCAGCCGCTTTTGTGTTCCTTCTTTCGACAATCCACACACGAATTTGTCTCTCAGTGCCTCTGTCAGTCTTTCCCCAAACTGACAGTATTTCGCTAGCTTACGCAGTTCAATTAAATACTCCGCGTTGCTTTCCTCTTTCAGTTGCGTTCTCGCATAAAATTTAAATCATTCCGCTAACATCAGCGGTGTGGGGTTCAAATGATTTCTCAGGACAGCAACAATATTAGCGAAAGTCTGATCCGCCGGTTTAGCTGGTGATAGAAGATGCTTCAATAGCCCGTATGTCTTCGCACCCATTGAGTTTAGTAAGGTTAGTGCTTTATCTTCATCTGATATTTTATTTACCTTACAATAAATCTCTATGCGTTCTACATACGTGGCCCAATCTTCAACATCGGCATCGAAATCGTTGATGTTACCACGCTTAGGCATCCTCGCTATCTTCTTGAGAAACAAAAAGAAATTTTTCTTTTATTTTTTTTTTCAAAATGGCGGTTTCCCGCGCTTGTCTTCTTCCCCCGCCTATGAAAATGGCGGCTTCCCGCGTTTGCCTTTCTCCCCCGCTGGCTGTAATGGTGATTGCTGTATTGCTGCATTCGCCCTCCCCAGCGGTTCTCAAATCGTGCCTCCTAGCCCCTCTTGCAGTCCGGTCCTTTCCCCCGGCTGCGGCTGAGTTCTCCGCGGTTTAAAAAAAAATTATTTTTATTTTCTCCCACGCCTCGCGGCCTCGGTAGCTGCCCGGCCTTTTTCCCCGGTCGCGGTCGAGCTCTCTCTCGACGCTGTTGCGTCTCCCAGCCCACTTGCAGCCCGATCCTTTACACCGGCTGCGTTTGCATTCACCGCGGCTCCCGTGCCTTACGCTGCCCCAGTCTCCGCGCCTCTGGCCCCGACTTCTGTCCGGCTCTTTTCCTCGGCCGTGGTCGAGTTCTCCGCTCTTATATCCTCCGTTTTTCCCTCCCCTACTTCACAGCCAATGTGGCCGACTTGCTGCTCGTCGCTGATCAGCTTACCCACCACCGTGGTAGAAGGGATGATCACTGCCTGTTGCTGATGGAAGGCTTCGTGTCAGGATTCTTCCTTGCTCTTCAGACCCGAGTCTTTTATCAGCAGGATGATGAGGGCGGATGCCTCTTCTCGACGCCCGTTAAACTGCGTTGGATATATCTCTGCCGCAGGGTAAGATCGTCATCGTCGCCACTGTTAAGTCTGTGTGTTCTAGTTATTGTTAATAAGAATCACTGCACACAGACCACAAGAATAAATTCAACAGGTCTTTACTAGTCGAAGGTCAGGCTGAACTGCCCAATAAATCATTACACAGCACTTATATACCGGTGTGGTCACCACCGGTATTACAGTATACAGCAGCCAAGATAAAGTAGTGCATCTCTTAAAATAGTTCTCTTAAAGGCGGAACGGTTACATACACCACAGAAGCCTTTGTACCCGTCCCACTAAGTAAAGACAAAGGGAAGAGGATCATGAACCAGAAGAGGCCATTTAAAGTTAGGTAATTACTGCCCTTGTGGGGCCAGGGGGAGCAGGAATGATCCTCCAGGCCCCACATGGAAACTTTAGGCTTCCCTGGCACTGGGCTCTCCCCCAATCCCTCCAACGAGACTCGCCTGAGACCCCCTCCCCACAACTTAACTGAGAGCCAGCGAGTCTCCCTTTGTCTTGCTCCCCGAATTTCCATTCCTGCTCACCAGTCAGTTGCCACTTGCTGCCCATTTCGGATGTGCGGCTGACAGGCAGCATGCAGATGAGGCTGCCCCAATCTCTCTCCAAGTTAAAATTGGGGCTTTGATTTGGACACTAGGGGGGTGATTTTCATTCAGAAGTCGGGAAGGAGGTGGGACTACAACTTTCGGGGTTGTAGTCCCACCTCCATCGAGATGCGGCCAATCCACGCGATTTTAACTTGATTGACCTTGTTGAGCCCACCCAGCGGGTTCAGCAGGCCAATTAAGGGCCACCCAGCAACAGGTGACGTCAGAGACTGAAATTTCACCTGTCAAGACGTTTTGACAGATGAAATATCAGTGTTTCACAGCTGTTTGAAGCTGTCAAACACTGACAGTCTTACTTCTAACATGAGTCCTTCTACACAGACTCAGTTAGAAATCTCACCGGCACAGAAAGCTGCAGGCTGTCACTTTTGACAGTTCGCAGCCATTCTGCTTTCTGTGCCGGTGAGATGAGGGACTCCCGAGACCTAAAGGAAGGAAGGCTGTAAAGGTAATTACAGGTAATTTAAACTTCTTTACACACTTTAGACACACCAAACACACTTACTTTGCACACATGCACCCATCACTCACCTGAACACCGACATCTCGACCCCTCCAAGTCCTTCAACCCGACGGCCCGACTCCTCTAACTTGGCATGGTTTGGAGCCATCGGGAATCCCACACTTCAAGCTTTAAAATAGAGATTAGGCTAAAAACTGCCTGTTAACTACCTGTTAACAGGCAGTTAATTGGCACTAATCCCTTCCCGCCTCGGGTAGGCGGGTCCCAGTGCGGGGCGGGTACCCGCCTCCTTTGAAACTTACATGGAGGCGGGTTGGGGGCGGGATGGTGTCGGGACCCCCGAATTTGGGACTTTAACCCCCCGCACGCCTCCAATCCCGACTCCACGGGTCAATGAAAATCGACCCCTAGGACTGGGACATTCCTCGGAGCTGCTCCCACTCGCCGGCCTTACTACACAGGTAGTGCAGTGGAAACTCTGTTTACGTGCATCATCAGGGTTTCCACAGCACATCCAGCAAAGTAACACTGAGCGCAGCTCCGAGGGAATTCCCAGCCGTAGTGTACTCCCTGATCTATAGAAAAGCACCTAACCTCTGCTCTGCACCTTCTGAAGGCAATGGGCAAGACTGAATACACAGTGTAAGGAATCATTGGTAGAATGATGCTTTATATGGAAGTACTAACGTGAAAACATTTTACTCTTTAAACAAAACATTATTGCTATAAATAAAAACATGTAATATTTAGTAAATTAAATGAGAATCATATCTGTGGAGCTTCACATAAGCCTAACTGTGATTTTATTTCCAATAAATGTAAACCATGAATGCTTAATATGTGGCATGATTTGATTGATCCTTTGATTTTGGCATTTTGTGCGTTGTATAATGTTGATCCCTATTTGTATCTATAGGCTCATTTTGTTTTTGGTTAATTCCAGACTGAGCCAGGGTTAGTTGACCCATTTTAGCTTAACTTCATTATCCCTCAGCTTGCTCCCCTTTATTTGCACGTCTGTCCCTCTACACCGGTGGTGACTGACTGCCCAGCGCTCCAGTCTGCTTCCCTGGTGTGCAATCCATAATGAGGGTTTTTCTGTTCTTAGCTGTACCTCCAGCAGGAGCAGCCCTCCGAGGATATCAACTAACAACCACATCCTGATTTTCTATGTATCCATACATCAAGGAGTTCATCTATTCCCTGTGATAGTTAAGAAATTTTACAAAAATGATGCGACTTAGCCTTTTTCCCTTTTTGTTTGTATTCAAGGTGGGATAACAGGGTGCAGCCGGAGATAATCATAACCAGTACAGATGCTTCACAAATTTAATCTGGATGGTTCCTGAGAGCACTAAATGTCTAGCAAATTAAAGACAAGCCCAGGGCTTACTCCAACAAACCCGGCTGAGCAGATGATGATGGTTAATTCTGAATTTAAGGGGCAGATTTGTCTTCACCGTCCTAAGCAGTAATCTGGCAGAACGGATCACCTGCCTTTCATCAAAACCGTCTGATTGTGGAATGAAAACTGACCGTGCTTTATTGGGGTCGTGCAATCCGCTCTGCCAGATTACTGCCCAGGTTGTGCAGATGAAAACCTACTGAGTTTCTGAATATAAAAGACAAAATTGACTGTCAATGACCATCTAGGAGAGGGTTCAACAGACAGGAGAAATGATGTTTCACTGCTAGTATTCCACCAAACTTTTTGAATTAATAATGATAAATTTGTACACAGCAATGGTTAGACAGCTGTGTGCAACTCTGTGTGGCCCTTTATAGCCATAGAGAGTGTAAAATATAGATGCACCAGTATGATATCCGGGATGGGAAACTAGTTTTAAGGAGTGACTTGGGATAACTGGGGCTATTTGCACTGCAGCAGTGAAGTTTAAGAGGAGATTTAATAGAGGTCTTTAAAAATTATTAAGGATTTTCATGGGATTCGTAGGGAAAGACTATTTCATCTGTTTCGAGATTCAGTGATGAGTGGTTACCATTGAAGGATAAAGTAAATAAAATATTTTAAACAGAGGACAATGCAAGATTATGGGGAGAGCGAAGGGCAGCAGGATTAGTTTTGGATTACTTTAGAAAAGAGCTGGCATAGATATGATGGGCTGAATGTCCTCCTTCTGGGCTGTAAACATCTATGGTTGTATGGGTCTAACACAGAACATTAAGCTGCAGCTGTAGCTCTTGTGTCCCTGACATAAACATGGAGGTCTGGCTTCAGCAGAAGTTCTGGTCATGATCTTGTAGATAACTATCAGTGAGGCCACATCTCTGGAAATAAAAGATTTCTTATCCTCAGAAAACAGCAACTCTGGGCCATCACACTGTAGCATTATACAGGCTTGTACCGGCAATTCCCTACATGTCAAACGCTGGTCTCAGCCAGATTGCCAAGAGAAGGCATTGAATGAGAGTAAGGAATCTCCCCATGTTGAGGACAAATCAATGCTCACACACACCTCTTAATTACTCAGCTCCTGAACAGCTTCAACAAAGGGAGGGAGAAACAATTTGTATGTGGCATATAGCGATTTAAGAGAAGATTAAGGAAATAATTTAAAAATAAGATGAAAAAACCCAGAAATGAGTAATTAGGAAACAAAAGAAATTGTAGCTCTTTTTGTGTTTAACACTGTAACCGTGCCATCTAGCTGTGCTGAAGTATAGGATGACAACACCAGTGTTATTTGCTTTCGATGTAAAACAATTTTCCCTGGCACAGCTCAGTGCTGTTACTATTTTCTGAGGACAAATACAAGGGGTTTGTAGTGATGGTTAAATCACATGATATCAGAAACTGAAATTGAAGCAATGGTTCGTGACTGCTCACCCACTCTCCCAGCCAGAGGACTCATCAGCTGCTGTAACTGGCTGCTGATGAGACAAGAACAAAACAAAACATTTAAAAAAAAACAAAAGGATTAAAATAAATAATGCCTGTTCTTGGCCCGTGTGGAGAACTGTACGTCTGCCAAGAAAACCAACCTGAATCCGACATCAGAGCGAAGAGTGGCAGAGTTGCAGTGCAGCAGAATGAAGCTTTGTGCCTGGGTCAGAGGCACTGACCCGCACAGACCTGCCAGAGTCAGTCTCATGTGTAAGTGTGACCACGGCCCAGTGCGCGGGCTCACTGGGACAGGAGAAGGCACCTGCAATGACAGGCTGAATATTCAAATGCTTTTGAACCTTTTGGTGAAGGTGAAGAGGGCTTGTTGAAGACATCTCAGTGAGCAGATGGATCCCTGAAACCATCTGCTTGCAAAGCAACTAAATGTTCAATGATGCATTGCAAAATTATTTAGCTCTCAAAGAGCCTGAAAGTATTTTGTAATTATAGCATCAGCGATGAGAACAGACAACAGATATTTAAACATCTTTTAGAAATGATCTATCACCTCAGTTGATGCACTTTTTCAATCCCCTTTTGTCTTAAAGAGGTAATGCCCACCTAATGGGTTTTTAATAATTTTCATCAATTTGGTGCTACACTTAGATGAATTCAGATGCAATCTGACTGCCTGTGGGTTCCACAATGAAGGGAATTATTAATTTATGTGAATAAATAAAAAAATGTACACGCATGCATAACCTGATGAAAATTATCCATTATTTTCCAATAGTTTGTATGTGAATGTACAGTTAACCATTTCAAGGAATGAAACCTATTCTTTATGAATATTGCACACAGCCTACTTAGATTGGATTAATATTTATTTCTGGTAATTTTATGAAGAGTGCCTATATTATGTTTACAGACAAGCGTTCTTTCTTCCGGCAGGTGCTTGTATTGTTTCAGGAACAATAAAAATCAGGGACTTTATAATAGCTGACATTTCACGTCTGGAGAGACTACAGTAAACTGCAAACTTTAATCACTTTCAGAAAATACTATAAAAAATTCCCTTTGTGTTGTAGATTCTTGTTTAAAATTTAAAGGGCTCATAGTTGAACGATGCGGCTGTACGTGAAGCTACAAGAGATTAAGATTAATTCAATAGTTTTCTTCCCTTTGGCCCATGTGATGTTTAACACATACCAGAATTATGAAGTTTCATAACCAAGATCATATTTGGTTTGCTTATTAAGCATATTGAGAGGAAAATCTATTAAAACAAAGCAGCAGAACAAAGTGTAAACTGTTTGGCAAACTTTTGCTTTTATAATTCGTAGAATCATGCCACATCCTGGTTTTTCAAAAATGAGACTGGACTAACACCTAATCCTGAATATCATACAGGACATGAAGAAACTAGTACATTCAAACCTTTTGTATATCTGGGACATTGTCCATTTCATACCTTTGAATGGTAAGTGTGAAAACAAATCCCAAGAATGAAACCTTGCATATTTGACTTTTTTAAACTTGTTCCATTATTTTGACTAACTGTTTGTTTAGGAGAGGTGCAGAAATCGCCTCGCATTGCTTTTGTCCTTGTGCTCAGTACCTTTGATATTAAACATGAAGAATTGAACCAATCTCACGCTGCTGTACAGAAAGATGTAGGGCAAGAAACAGGGTTAGATTCAAGGGCATATTTGTATAAAATTAATGATGGAATGTAAATGGACAAATTCATATTTTAAGAATACAAAACAGTTATGTTGACCGAGTGAGGAATCTCATTAAGAATCTAATACAATAACTGGCATGTCATTCCTAAGGGTGCGTAAATAAGATTATCCATATTACTTTATTATGCAGTGCGCACTGCTACAAAAGGTGGACAATTGCATTAGACCAGTGATGAGATCAAGCCTTGGATGCTCCTCTGGAATAATTTCATTGATTCTTTGTAGAACTGCGCCAAAACAATGTTAAAAACACTTTAGATAATATAGGAAAAAGAAGACTAATTTCAGCTGTGGTGCTAATGACCTGCGGAGGAACAGCGCAGCAGTAATTTCGCAGATACTATGGCAGGTCACTGCGACAGATGTTCCCAACATATGTGAGGAATTAATTACCCACTAGTAAACAAAATCTGTGATGCAGAGAGTCATTTTGTCCAAATTTCTTTGTATTTTGCCTTTATTAGCATCGCAATTTTTCTTGATCAGCCACAGCTTCAAATTAAAGTGCTGTATAATAGGCATCAGTGAATGTTCTTTGAAGTGCAGGAGGCTTCTTAATTGTGAGAGCTGTTTACGATGCACTACAGTAGGGATGCGATGATTATTCAATTATTCAATTAAAGAATAATCTTCAACCGTACTCAATTAAAAAATGTTATATACGATTTTTATGAATCTTATTTAGCATCAATCACCTTCCACTCCCCATTACATTAGTTCCAAAGACAATCGTTAGTTAGTGTGCCAAATCAAACTTTGTTCTTCTCTTTCTTTGTCTTCACAAAGAGATGCATCATTCATAATAATACAGCAATACATGTGCAGCTATACATGATGTTGAGGTGCATGGGAAGAGATTCACAGGCAGATTAGATTATGCTATTTTATTTCATCTTTTAAATAGTTACCTTTGATGTTTAACATGAAGCAGATATACTGAACTAAGAAGAAAGTGAAGAGGATGCCAAAGGTTTTGTTAATTATACTCATGACTAGTTGACTCTGATAATTATTTAAACCTTCTAAAGCTGACTACGGTATGTGGGCTGTTTATTATGAGGGTGCTGTACTTCATAACAGGCCCTTCTCACGCTGACTAATAATTTAAGCAGCCTATTATTCTGTATTTCTGATTTCTGAATACCGAAGCTGATTCTAAGATTGACTTCTGAGTCAGAGTATTATAAACCTCCCTAGAAGGCACTACAGTGAAAGAGAGTGGTGTACAAATATATTTTTTTTAAAATCATTACAAAATGACTGTGAAATTGATCATAAAATCACTGCACCAGTTACAGGTTGCAGGTTACAAGTTATTTGTTCGACATGATTTCTATTGACAATTAGCATTAAATTAATCAACATGTACAGAAATATTGGGAAAGGACCCACATGTATGTCCTTGAAGGGGCTCCAATAATTCCAAAATTAGATCTTCTTGTACTAAGAGTATAAAGACAGACACCGCTCAGTAACAGTATTGGGGAAGATAAGAATAAAGGCTTTCTAATAGACCTTCATAAACCCCTTGATTTTATCATTCTCATTTTTCAATTTTTCTGGGCTGAAGGACTTTAAAGGTGGAATTTTAACTCACCCAATCAACAAGAGAGGAGCAGAGAAGCAATTACAATGGAGGAGCTCTATTTCCCGCTCAGTTCCCACTGATTCCCAATTTTAGTGCGGTTGGCTTTGATGGCGGTTGAGGCTCTCGTCGGGAACCTCATTAATCAGCGAGTTGTTATGGTCTGGAATACATTGCCTGAAAGGGTGGTGGAAGCAGATTCAATAGTAACTTTCAAAAGGGAAGTGGATATATACTTGAAAAGGAAAAATTTGCTGGGCTATGGGAAAGAGCAGGGCAGTGGGACTAATTTGATAGCTCTTACCAAGAACCGACACAAGCGTGATGGGCCGAATGGCTTCCTTCAGCTGCCACTTTCCGCCTGAAATGAGCAAGTAACTGACTGGCAGCATTCAAATGAGGCCTGGCAGTTAAAATCTGCTGGGCATCCAATGAGGACCCACGCGGGATTGCCTTCCGCTCCCGCTGGCTTCTGGCTGTAAGTTAAAATCGGGCCGTAAGTTTTTAAGGGCCTAAAAGTATGCAGTGGGTCACTGAAGTATGAACATTGAACTCATTCATCTGAAATTCCTCTGTCTGCAGACAACACCCCCGCTTCAGAAAATAAGTCCATAGGTCCTATCTCACTTTACAGGCTCCTACAGTACAACAGTGACTACACTTCGAAAGTATTTCTTGGCTGTAAAGCACCTTGGAACATCTTGGGGTCATGAATGCGCTATATAAATGCAAGTCTTTCTTTTTCTGTTTATCTTCTTTATATATTTTTGCCTCCATTTGTTGTGAGCTATGCTTTACTTCTCACCCTTTCCTTACATCTTCCTGAGCCTTTTCCTGGTCCTTGACTGAGCTGGTGTTCTGATGGTGTTCTTGTCCTCTTATGGGGCAGTTCTTGAGCTGGCCACTAGAAGGGGCAGAAGAATAACAAAGGATGAGTTGCCTTCTAATCTTCCCTCCAAAGCCATCTCAGCTACGTTTAAGATTGCGAACCGACCTTTTGGTTATTTCCAGGCATGAATCCATCTTAACAATCCTTGCCACCGCACCTTGGAGCTACAACATGATGCGTCACCATCCCCCCACAGTACAAAGGGCAGTGCATTTGAAAGAAAGCGCAAAGTTCTAGTCTTGCTCCACTTTTAGGTGTAGTCCAGAAATACTGCTGTGGCCTTCTGAAAAGGTTAATTGACATTCTGGTATTGCAATTATAGCTTCTGGCAACTCCCATTAAACCACCCAACTGTTTCTAGGGATTAAAATGTTTAAACAATAATGTGTTTAACATCGTGGTTTGTTTAGTAGGATCCATCAAAACCCGCTAATGCATTTAAGCGTACAACTCATCTCAGGTGAAGTCTATATGAGCCTAATTCCTACTTAACCATTAATACAAAAGCAAAATACTGCAGATGCTGGAAATCTTTCCCACTTAACCACAATGGTAGAGTAAAGAAAATCATAAAACCATAAAACATTGAATGAGAAAATACCTTTCGGCTTATCCAGCTTGTTCCCGACTTGCACCATGTTCAAACCTGGCGTTGACCCCTAGCCAATTACAGACAAAACTTCCAAGAAGATAAAGCTTTGTGATATTTCTAACCGAGCTGTGTGAAACAATGTTTTAACGATTAAAAAGTAAGTAGAGGGATCGCACTTCACATCAGTAGATATATATTAACCCAGGATCCTTTAGTTTTGCCTCTTTATTCAGTTCCCTCCCACTGTCAGGCTTAATAACTCTTCCATGTCAGAAGTACTGATGTCAAGGAAGGAAATGAGTACTCCCTAAAGTAAGGACCAGTAGGTGGGTGTGAAGGAAACAGTGAATAATAATATATGGCCTCTGGATGGAGTGGGTTTAAGAGGTCGAATAATCCCTGTGGATTTTCTTGTGTTGGAATTCGCTCTTTAAACTAGCATTTAGTCAGGAGTCAATGGTTAAGATTTTATTTTAACCCTTTGAGTATGTTTCTGTAGCTTTCAAATTGTGCTAATTTTTTCTGTCATAGAATCGCTGCAAAAATGTAACAGCTGTATATTATAACGCTACAGTAAAGAGCCGAGTACACCAATTTCTCAGTCGGCATTTATCAAAGTATTCTGTAAAGCACAGCATAAATTTATGTTTTTGATTTTCATTATAGCCATTCTACTGTATTTCTTCAAAAGCACAAATGAATACCAGTTGGTACGATGGGACACTGCAGTTCAGACACAACGGCCTATAAATTTGGCTGCGGAGCACACTTTTTCCAGGTGCTAATCGGCCTACTGAGCCCCCAGTATGGCGGGCAGGAAGTGCATGCACATTCCCAGCTGGAAGTGTGCCGTCCACCATATTGGTGAAGGAAATAAAAGCATCCAAGGCCCACACCTGAAAGAGGCACTAGGCCATTTGTATATGCAAATGAGCATCCTAACACCTGTTTGAGGCCCCCACTGCAAAATTAGTTTGCCCTGAGGCGCATTCATTAAACCAGACCTTGGGACCGCCTGCTACTAAAAAGGTTAAGTTTTTGAAATTTACTTACCTGAATGTGGCGCTGGGAGGGGCAGGAGTGCTCCTCCCAATCCCACATTTAAAGAACGATGGCTGCCGTTCCCTCCCTGATCAACACTGCTCCCCGCCAACCTGGCATCCCCCACTATCCCCTCACCCGGCCTCCTATCTGCTGACTCCTGGACCTCACTTACCTGAGGGCTGCTGCGACATCGATCTTGGTTTACTCTTTACCGCCTAGCTATTCACGCAGCTCCATTGAAATGAGGTCCGAGGTCTAATATCAGGGGCGCCTTATGTCTCGCCATTCAGGCACAGGGAATACGCTCTGCACCCCCCACATGCCTGAATTTTTACCCGGATGAGATTCCAATATAAACTGTGCCCTACAGACAGCACCAAGCTGAGGCCAGGCACATTGGTACAGGGCAGAATGAAAACTTGAGGACCAGTTACCTTGGGCTACTTTTTCTAATACATGCTAGTTAACAGCTATAGAACAGCTTTGCAGAGAGCTGGGTGCAAGCTTTTGAGCTGAGAAAGATGCGTGGTTCATGGGAAATTTCAACGGGAGAAGATTAAAACGTGCCAAAAAAGTAGAACCGCAGAGTGCAATATCTATTTAGGCAAACCTAGATTGGTTGCTGGTATCAGTGTTTATGTATCAGTCTGTGCAATTTTTTTCTATTTGTAATTTTCCCTATAAGAGTAATAAAAGTCTTACAGAAGTACTCCAGGATAAGATCCCTAGCCTTTTGGTCAAATATTTATTTAAAAATATATATAAGCTGTATATACTTACATATTTAATTCAGAAAATGAAATTGTTTCTTTATTTATGCACTAAATCTGTTTCTCAGCTCCCAGCACTTCCTCGTTGCTTTCAGTGGCGGCGGAATAGGGCTTGGAGTTGAAACTGAGCACAGAGGTGCCACATTTTAGCACCCCAACTTCTAAATCAGCATGAAAATGACAGAACAGAAGCTCAAATCAAAAGGATAGGTGATCATGTGGTGAAATATTTTGACTTAAAAATAATTTTTGATTTAATTAAAAATGGGACAGGGCTATTTCTTCCACAAATACTCAAGGATAAGGCTGCAGTAAGGTTTTTTTCTGGTGTATTTCTTTAACCTAAAAAATGGTCCTACATTGCATATAAATAATATGGTGACATTATATACAGTAAATTTGCATTGATTTTTTTTCTTTCCATTTATACCTTTATAGATTTTAAGCCATGATTTGAACCCAGTAAGTGAGTAAAACCAGAGGTACCTACTAACCTTTAGCCCCCATTTGCTTGTATCACATTGGCCATATTTACATGCAGTCGATAAGGTTGGCTTCTTTGTTACCAGAACAAGCCTAGTCAATAAATTTGAAGAATCAATCTTATAGAGCATTTTCATGGAGCCAATGTTTTCTTGACTAGTTTAGTGTCATCAAAAGATTTGTTTCAGAGATTGTAGGATATTTAGAAAGTCTGTAATTCCTTGACATCTGGGCGTACATAACGCCATGTAATCTATTGACAAATCTCAGCCACAAAATTGTTGATTAGTTGAGTGGCCAGCTTTTGTGATTTGTTGAGGACATGCAAAGGCAAGCAACATGTTTTAATGACTAGTTTATCGACCGATCTTTTGAACTTGTCAACAAATTCCCCAGTCTTGTTGATTAAGTAGTGATAAATCCACTCTCAACTATTGCATCTCACCTCCAGCCTTAAACTTCTTTCTATGTTGCAACCTTCCTTGTCTTTCTCTATTTTATCAATACTAATATGGCCATTGCTGCTCCGAGCTTTCCTCTCTTGTTCCTCCCAAGCCATCTCCCAATTCTTTCTCATCCTGCAGTCTCACTTTGTTCGAATCAAGACTCTGTACTGCCTCCTACTCAAACTTGTTCTTTCCCAGATCTCAAAACTGAGGCACTTCTTCCCTTCCTCCTAGACTTTTAAACTTTTGAATCATTAAAACAATAACAATTAGAATTTTAATTTAAGTTTAAGAGTGTTGCAAAACAAAGATGTGAACTTTGTTATTTCATTGAGTGGACACCATCATTTTTGCCATTAACTAACTGCTACTTCTTGAATTCCTTCATCCTTGATGGCTTCTCAATTTAAAAAATCATGGCATTCACAAATTAATTATTAAAACAAGAAAACTAGTTGACAGGAAATGTATTGCATTGCAACTGAATAAATATAGAGCCTTTGAGATTGTTCCGTGGCTCAACATGCAGGGCTCAGGGATAGTGAAAGTGACGGATTCAATCAGCTTCAAAGAGAACTTCATCAAATCTGGACTGTGACCTTGAAATAAAGACTATGGTATGACAGGGGAGGCAGGTCAACCCAATACAAAAACATACAGACCCCGAAATTCCACAGGTATTGATCCCAGCAATTAAAGCCGCCCGTGCCCTCCAATACTACTGTAGTTTATGGGGTCACTAGTAGGAGGGCACGTCATTTTTATGGGGCAGGTTGGCACAAACATCATTTGGATGCATTTTATTGCACCTGCCTGCTCCATGCCAGCAGAGGTTTGTCTGACTACTCAGCTGAATGTGAGGGGGTTTGCTAGGATGAGAGTTACTCTGGTCCTCTACCTCTAAACTCAGCAATACTGATTGGCCCCCAAGCAAGGGGGTTGATCCAGGACAAAGGGGATCCCAGCAGCTTGCCTCATCTTCCTTGGTGCACTGGCTGCTCCTACTACTACACCTGGTCCCTAGTGAGCCTCAAGAGTGGGAATTTGCCAGCTCATTTGTCTTGTACGAGACAGACAAAAGTTTCACCCCTTACAAGGCAACCGGGAAACTGCCAGAAAGAAGAAAGGTTAATCGTATCCAGCTTCTTGCAGTTTCTAAAGGAGTTCTGCTGGTCTCTCTCCGAAGTTATGCCCGAGGCATTTCAAGGCCACAATGTGGTGAAACCAAATTATGAAAAGGTACCACTGATGATATCAGGCCTGACACTTGTGACTCACATGGTGTATCTCTGAATGGTTTACACATGTAACTGCTCCCAGATGATTTATTGTGTTTATATCACGTGCTGTGCCTGGATCGATACAGCTGAATGTATGATCTACACGTGTAGTGTCAATTTGACTTTCACATATCGCTTCTATTTTTTTCCTTTTTTCCGACTCCTCATGAATGACTCTCATTTCCAAAAACCATTCTTCAGTGAGGAGTTCAGGTAAACAAGCCTTAGCAATTCCTACAATCCCTATGCTTATGTCCCTTTAAGCTCAGTTTGTCAGAAAGGCTTGTCTATGTGTTAGTGCAAAACCTTTTTTTTCTCTCCCCAAGGTGAGACTTGAAGCCTCTTTTGACCCGTGGCTTCCATCTGGTAATGTTTTTGGATTAGCTGTCATAGAATGAAGTTATATTTTTCCAGCAGCCAACTTTTGTTTCATTTTAATTTACAAAAACCTTGTATCTGAGCCTGTCAGCCAGACTGATACTATCAGTCAATCAGCCATCCAGAAGTGACAGAAAAATAGAATGACGCACGGTCTGCATCAGTGACAGCACCACCTTGATTCACTCTCTAATCAACTTACTTTTTTTTTATTTTTTACAATGGAGCCTTTTTAGAATCATCGCTGATGATAGGGTAAGTTTCTTCAAAGATTACATTTTCCGGGCATGCAGTAATCAATTGCTTTCAACAGAATTTCATTCTTGGAAAAAAAAATCACATTTATCTTAAAAAGACATTCATGGCAGGAATTTTATGGTTTGTGTGCAACAAAGAATCCATAAAGCAGAGCTCATTTTGGAGGGAGGGGGGAAATATTAAAAATGGTGGCAGATCAACAAATGTCAAGTCTCCTGTAGAAGGTTGGAAGTTGCCATGCCAACATCTATCCAGTTCTAGGTTAATCACCACCAAAGTGGCACAGCACCAAAAATGTGATGTTTACTGTTGACACATTATTCTGGATTTAAAATTGATTTATGTGAACATTTTATAGCAGAAACACGTTTAGGAGACTCCAGGCACTGAATGAGAACATTTTTAAAGTGATTTACTTCAGCGATGAAGGAACCACTTGTAAGCTTGTGATGTGTGGCAGATTTCGCATGGACTCGGAAACGAATGGCTCATTAGTGAAGAATCACCCGTTTGTAATTTTTTTCACTTTCAATACAGCTTGTATTCTGCACAGGATCACTCAGTCACTCAGCACTAGACATTCTGCACATATAATGTGGAACTCACAGACAACCCATTCATCAGAAAACAACACATCTAGCAATAGATACAGTGCTCTAAAATCTGTGTATAACAACCACCTTTGGGACTTGCTTCAGGTGGTCTTTAATACACAGCCTCCTAATGCAACTTCAAGTGTGAGGCATTAGCTTACTGTTGAGATTGATGTGAGTTGGTCACCATAGCCAGGTGGTCTCCTTAGAGGTGGTCTCCTTAGAGGTGGTCTTCAAGTGTACATTTCTTGTTGCAATAATTCTGTGGCTAGATCCACTTGTTTTTCACTTAACTCTTCACTGTCCAGTCGGTCCAACACTGTGAATGAAAACATCAATAATTTAACAGCAGCATTAAAACAGCAAGAATATAAGTGATAAATCAATGAGATCCACTAGACACATGCCAGACTGAGGACTCTTCAGAGTATTTCACTGCTTTTAAGTAATA
Source organism: Somniosus microcephalus (assembly GCF_052327205.1). Taxonomy (NCBI): domain Eukaryota; kingdom Metazoa; phylum Chordata; class Chondrichthyes; order Squaliformes; family Somniosidae; genus Somniosus; species Somniosus microcephalus. The sequence goes on along the minus strand of NC_140989.1, from coordinate 70,517,320 downwards.
TGCCATTCAATCATAGGACCTCAAGACTTAAGGTTCAGTTGAATAAGCCGATGGGCAATAAAATTGGCTAATTTCCTCTTACTAGTCTTGCTTAGTGGTGCTTAAGAAATCAGATTTCCAAGAAAAAGCATTCCATCATTAAATTTAAGCACAAATGGTAATGGCTTATAAACTCAGGTAAAGCTGAGCACTATGTGTAGGACCCATGTGCTCGCATGCCCAGGCATGTTTGTCCACAGTTGTCCCCTCCTGGCAGCCCTCTGAACCCTTTAATCTGTCATTGTTCCTTGAGCAGAAGGGGTTACAGTAACACACATTTACATAAACCTCCTTCCAGTTGAATCTATTGAGTCACACGGAAAAGAATAAGTGTCAAAGAGATCAATTTACAGTTTATATCAATGTTGACATCTATCAATATCAAATATTTAACACTGTCTAACCCACTGAGTATTAAGTGAATTAAGGGAAATAAACAAATCTTGTACTGGACTCTTCTGTCTTTCATAAGCTATTAGTCCCACATAGAATACAGTACCATATTATCATTCACTGGTCTTCAGTCACTTGCCAGACATAAATGAAATACTCTTGAACCAGGTTTTGAGTAGAATAGCCATGAAGTGTGCTAAAGTTCCAAGCAACCTGGGCTGTTCCTGCTGGCTTTTCCGAACCAGCTTGACAGGTGCGCTAATCCACTTTTGACATTTATGCCAACTGTCACTTAGACATTAAAAATAAACATGAAATTAAAACTGTTGACCTTTAAACTAGTGGACTAATGTCAGTAAATTGGTTGTGGACAGATTCCTTTAACTGCTGGTTACAACACAGGAAAACCACATTGCCAGCTCTTGTTTTTACACCATTGCTCCTCTGAACTTTCCTCTTTTGTTCCTCCTAAATTCCAAATACTCTTTCCTTCACATCTTCCTCTTTCCTGCATCCTCACTGAATTATAACTCATTAAAATAAATAATTGTCTTCACCTCATGGGCGGTAATCTGATGAAGCAGAGAGGATCGCTCACCCATTATAGAAGCTGTCTGATTTTCACCCATTGAACTCAATGGTGGGCAATCCATTCTGCCAGATTACCACCCATGGGGTGAAGACAAAGATTGACCCCAATGTACGTCTTGTACTCTCACTTTCTCTGAAACCCAAAGCTGTGGAACTCGTTACTTCTCTCAGTCTCCCCTTCCTGCTACAAGTCACAAGCTATTAAAAGAATTTAAATTGATTTAAGAGTGCTGTAAAATAGAGATATATGTGACATGCTCTGTCATTTGTATTGAGCGCACCCTGTCTTATTCAGCATTATGTTTTTGCAATTCTTGATGCAGATAGATGTAGGCTAGAGATGTACTTATAGATATCAATGATGATACAAAGTTATAGATACAAATTATAGGTATAGGAAAAGGTATAAAGATAAAGTTATAAAGTAAATCATATTATTGTAGATAAAGTTTTAGCTATGGTTAAACTGGAAGTATGCAAGGAGCAGAGTTAATTACCATTTGGTTCACCAAGCGAAGAGGCACATGGAAGCAAAGAGCTTCATCTCACGGCAGAAGTGGAGGGAAGAGAAACGGTGACATTACTGACTTGTTCCATGTAGAGTGCATGCCCTCATAGCTAATCTAGGAGTGTTTCTGTGTGTGTGTGAAGTAGTACCTGCTTCAGACCCTTGTCCTTTGACCAGGGGCTGAGAGAAACAAAAAGGAACTGGATAGGGAGAGAAGGTAGTGGTCAGCACTTGATGGCTGGTTTTTTAAAAAGAAGCTTTAAATAAACAAGAACCAAAGAAAAAAAGAAACAGCTTAAAGAATGGTGGCTGTTATATTGTAACTTTAAACCTTCCTTATACCAGGCCAATTTTTACCCTGAAAATCTCAGGGTTAGATTTTCTGGGGGGTCAGTGGGCGTGATCAATGGTGGGTCGGGTGGGAAAGTGTTTTTTTCCCCCAATGGGTCGGGACCCCGCCATGCGATTTTCCCTGATGTCGGGTCTGTCAGTGCTGAGCAGGCCCAACACGCAGTGGTGGGTTCACAGCGGTGGACCCAATTCAGGTAATTAGTGGCTTGTTTAGAGCCACTTAAGAATGAATTTCAACTCGCCTTCTCTATTTGACAGCTCACCCACGGGGTCCACGCTAGTCGTGGACCATGCCTGTCAAGCTGAGGCGGGAGTTCAGTGGCCATTGAATCAGCTGTTGAGTTGACAGCTTCAAATGTACAGTAAAAGCTCCCACCTTACGGAGATATCTTCCCTCAGCCTCAAACTCTTCCTCACTGCATTTCCACAACAGATTCACCATGTTGCAAGTCTCCATCCAGTCTGACCTCATTACCTCTCTAACCATTGACAGATCGCTTCTGTCATCTCTACTTCACCTGCCATCTATTCCATCAGCATGGGTGCCCTTTTTACTCTCTCACCTTGGTCCTCATAATCCCACTACGATCAGCCCCAACACCAGCAGCACCAGGCACACCAGCAGCACCAACAATAACAGGAAAGGTCCCGGCAGATTGGAAAACTGCTAATGTAACACCCTTATTTAAGAAGGGAAGTAGACAAAAAGCCGGAAACTATAGACGAGTTAGCCTAACATCTGTGGTTGGCAAAATGTTGGAGTCCATTATTAAGGAAACAGTAACAGAGCATTTGGATAAACATAATTTAATAGGACAGAGTCAGCATGGTTTTATGAAGGGGAAGTCATGTTTGACAAATTTGCTCGAATTCTTTGAGGACGTAACATACAGGGTGGATAAAGGGGAACCAGTGGATGTAGTGTATTTGGACTTCCAAAAGGCATTTGACAAGGTTCCACACAAAAGATTACTGATCAAGATAAAAAATCACGGGATTGGGGGTAATATACTGGCATGGGTGGAAGATTGGCTATCTAACAGAAAACAAAGAGTTGGGATAAATGGTTCGTTCTCGGGCTGGCAATCAGTAACCAGTGGTGTTCCGCAGGGGTCAGTGCTGGGACCCCAACTCTTTACAATCTATATTAACGATTTGGAGGAAGGGACCGAGTGCAACATATCCAAGTTTGCCGATGATACAAAGATGGGAGGGAAAGCAGTGAGTGAGGAGGACATAAAAAACCTGCAAAAGGACATAGACAGGCTAAGTGAGTGGGCAGAGATTTGGCAGATGCAATATAATGTTGGAAAGTGTGAGGTTATACACTTTGGCAGAAAAAATCAAAGAGCAAGTTATTATCTAAATGGAGAGAAACTGCAAAGTGCTACAGTACAAAGGGATCTGGGGGTCCTGGTGCATGAAACACAAAAAGTTAGTTTGCAGGTGCAGCAGGTGATCAGGAAGGCCAATGGAATCTTGGCTTTTATTGCAAGGGGGATGGAGTATAAAAACAGGGAAGTCTTGCTGCAGTTATACAGGGTATTGGTGAGGCCACAGCTGGAATACTGCGTGCAGTTTTGGTTTCCATATTTAAGAAAAGATATACTTGCTCTCGAGGCGGTTCAGAGAAGGTTCACTCGGTTGATTCTGGAGATGAGTGGGTTGACGTATGAGGAAAGGTTGAGTAGGTTGGGACTCTACTCATTGGAGTTCAGAAGAATGAGAGGTGATCTTATCGAAACATATAAGATTGTGAGGGGGCTTGATCGGGTGGATGCGGTGAGGATGTTTCCACTGATGGGTGAGACTAGAACTAGGGGGCATAATCTTAGAATAAGGGGCTGCCCTTTCAAAACTGAGATGAGGAGAAACTTCTTCACTCAGAGGGTAGTAAATCTATGGAATTTGCTACCTCAGAGAGCTGTGGAAGCTGCAACATTAAATAAATTTAAAATGGAGATAGACAGTTTCCTAGCAGATAAGGGAATTAGGGGTTACGGGGAGAGGGCAGGGAAGTGGACGTGAGTCTAGATTCGGATCAGCCATGATCCTATTGAATGGCGGAGCAGGCCCGAGGGGCCGTATGGCCTACTCCTGCTCCTACTTCTTATGTTCTTATGTTCTTACCACCAACCTTCTCCGCAATCACAGGACACAGAGCATCATCACCTGAGCACGTTGCTGCCCGGGAGGCCAGGGATGGCCTCACCATGGCCAGATTTACTTCACTTGATGCTGTACACCTTGGCTACCACATGTCATGCCAGGTTGGCACTACCCCACACCAACACCATAAAACATCCCTACAATGCCCAAGCCATTCCTTTCACACTTATCACCATTGCGGGGGGTACCATTATGTCTCACCATTCACTGCAACTCACTAAGCCACTTCCAAAGGTGCACACAAATCTGTCCAAGAACGCAAAGTGTTGAAAATAATGGTTTCAATGTTTGACACCACATTAACGGAAACTTTACATGAACATTTCATAAATCACCCAAGTGCCTACCCTTGTGTGTTGTTAGTTGGTATGATTGCACTAGGGTGAGGGTGAGTGTGAGGGGTGGCTAGTGAGATGAGGATGTGTTAATATAGATAGAGGGATGGGTGGAGGTGCAAGGTTAGTTGGTGTGAGTAAGGATGTGCAGGAGTAAGGTAGGGAAGGCAGAGTGAGAGGGATGTGATGAGTGGCACAGCAGGGTGAGGTTGAGTGTGGCTTTGTACTAACGTTTCGTGATCTACTGAGATCATTGAAATGTTTACGTCATTGCACCCAAGTCATCCTGACCACATCCCTGCTTGTGCCCTCCTCTGCAAAGTGCAACCAGGCTATGTTGATCTTCTTGGGAGGTCTCTTCCGCCCATGGGAAGGGAAAAGAACCTCCCTGTATGCTGTGACTCCATCCATAAGCATATGGAGGGAGTCATGGTAGAGCCTTGGTGCAGCCGTGCACCTCTGTGCAGTGATTGTCAGTGTTTGCAGCACCTCAGTGCTGTAGAACACTGACAGCATAAATGTCAAAAGAAAGATGGCCATGGTCCCTTGAAGGAAACCAGCTGATGACGCATCATCAAATGACGTCACCAGATCCGCTTCCCCTAATTGGCCGACAAATGTGCTGGGCGGGCTTAACAAGCCCAATCACGGTAAATTCATTTCAGAGGCCGGGATGGAGACAGCAGCGGGGTCGGGACCCGCCACCGTCATCGCCCGCCACAGACCCACCGAGGTCAGCAAAATCGCAGCCAAAGTGATCAAAAGCAAGCTGTAGGCATTGGTAAAATGTTAAACCTCTCAAGAATCAAGACTCCAAACGTTACTTTTTATTTCTTATTTATTCTCTCTCTATTTTCATTTCTTATTCTCTTACCTTGCCTATCTCTGTTTCCTGTCTCTTCTAGCTTTTAATAAATACAATTAAAGTGATAATTTTGACTAAACTTTCATGAATGTGAAGATAATGTTTCCAAGGGTTACTAAACAGGTATTGTGCAGAGATGCGAATGGTCAATTCCCTTCAAACTGCTTTAAAAAGAGTTTTGTGCTAGATATTCTGAAGCTTGTGTTGCGTTTACTGTGCCCTGGCCACCATTATGTTTTTACAGTTTATAATTAAATAAAAATTAAGCTATTAATTGTTTGCTTCTCAGAAAATATAAAACAAAGAATTCCCTTTGTCCCAAGTGATTGCTAGGTAACATTTAAGTAGTATACAGTATATATTTTTAAAAACATATGATTTCTGTCTGGAGAAAAATCTATTCATTAAAAGATTAGTTCTTGATATAGATCTGATATAGACAAGCTAGAGAAGCAATACCACTTGAATGAAATAGTGATAATATTCCCCCTTTCATTTTCACACACATTTTATTATTCTGTAGAAGCCTCTTAAAGACAACACTGCCCCCATACAAGGCCAATGGTTTTCTTTATACAGCTGTTCCAATTAAATAAATAGCATGGTACATATGAGGAATAAACCAGTGCCCAAGGAATGTCCCCTTTCAATGAAAGTTCTTATTAACAGGGTGCCCATTAATTGACATTTACCATGCTACTAAATACAGTTTTATGAGTGGCAATTACTCTGGCAGCAGAGCGTTAGAAGGAATCCAATCGCTGCCCTTTAATTCTGGAATATTTCACTTCGTATATCAGCACTACCCGTCAAATTCCAATGGTATGGGACCAGATTTTGAAGATTCTTAGTAAAATTCTTAACCCTGGTTGTGTGTAGCTAGACCTTACATTTCGGACGTACTGCATGCACTTTAAAAATGTACAGAGTCACGGGTCAGTTAAGCTCTTGAATCAACTGAATGCCATTAATTGCTGTATTTCAAAAGACTTGTTCTGAGAAGTGTCTGGAATTTGAAGGCAAAAACTTAATGAAATGCAGAGATACATTTTGAGGGTCTTTGAGGTTTTGTCGACTTCAAATAAGAAGTGTATGTTGATTTTTAAACTTTCAAAAGCAGTTGTGCCACATCTGCTCGGTGTTCAAACATAAAGCTACATGCAAACTTTAAGATTTTTCTACCCACAGAATAAACAGAAACATCCCACCGAGTGTCCATATATTCTGATAAATTAGAATCATACTGTTATTTCAGATGATTTAAAGGAGCAGTAAGTCGGAGAGTAAGTGACTGTCTCCTACTGTTTATTTAAATGCTGCCTTCAAAGGGTTAAGTGCCACTTGAATCAAATAATTACTGCACTCCCTCAGTTTTAGATGCATATTATCACAAAACATTTTTTTTATGGCTGACAATTACTCTGGCACCAGAACATTAGAGTGAACCCAACCGCTGCGTTTTTTATTCTCCAACATTTCACTCCATAAATCAGCACCACCCTCCACATCCTGATTTCGGATCACCAAATGTAAATTTGTGACAAGGGTATCTATATATAATATTAATGGTGCTGAGGAGGGTTCTTCTGAACCGGGAGAGCTTGCCAAATAAAGAGTGATCTGAGCAAAGCAGTTCATCCTCCACAGCACACTCTACATCATTCTGAGGACAAATGTAACATCATTAGGCAAAGAAACTTCGCTATTCTGTAAAGAAACATCTAAGTTGGAGGTACTAATCAATCTAGTGAATTCAGGTTCATGCGGATACTGTCAGCCTCCCCAAACAAAATGAATTGCTGTTCAGAGCACAAAGTAGTCTGCAAATGGTGTTCTTTACACTAGGAGGAAGATAAAAGCCCACACGACAATCCATTATCACTCTACTTGTGCAGCTTTGATTTTTTCCCAGGCTATTTTTTTGTTGTTGTTGCTTTGGGCCATATGTTTTGAAATTTGTAAATCTTTATTGTTCAAAAACACAGTGCAGTGAGCAAATTCTGGACCAAACTGTTTCCAGCATCATATAAGCAGAAAATCAAACTTTTTTCTTAAATGAATGTTTCGTTTATTCATTTAGGAGAGGTAGTTATTAACAAACCTGGAAGTGGAAGCAGAGACATTTGGAAAGCGGAACTGAAAGTAAATCAGATCAAACTATAAAGAGTAGAACCTTAAAAACACAGGTTCTTGTCAACAGGAAAGAATGTTAATGTTCTCAGTCTGTTCACAGTTGTCTCCTAGTTATGTTTAAATCCTTGAGCAGCCCTTCATAAATTCATCAGAATAATATTGTAAATGATTAAATGTGATTCAAAAAAACTGGAAATGTCATTGGTACATTTATTTTAACATGTACTATAAACTAATATTCTCCTGAAGTGTAAGCATTCTAAAGGTTAATTAATTATGTTACAGTTCATGGCGATATTCATGGTGAGAAGGCTTCTTTAGTCCTTGAGAACTACTGTTATATCTGTACCTGTGAATACTCGATTTGTTCTGTGTTAGGCAGATTTCATGGTATCTCCCAAAGTCACCATTCACAGGGAAAAAATGGGAGAATTGATTGGCCTGTTTGTTATGTTAATGTCAAGAAGACAAAACCTACAGCAATATTTAAATTAAAAATACTGTGTGTCAACTAGATATAGAAGAAAAGAATAGAGCAATATTACTAATTCTACAGGAGTCTATTGATAATCAATGGAAATGCAAGAGAAATTGAAAAGCTGTCTGCTTCTCAATTCCCATACAGTTTGTGAAACAATTTTAAAATAATGACTAGTACAAAGAGATTCTGAAGCAGTCAATATGAACTACGTCTGAAGGACAAATAGTCATTCGGTAAACAGAGTATTGCATACCTTCTGCAGTTCAGACCTTATCAGTGGAGCACAAAAACTCCAGATCACTGTGTGAAATCAAAGAGCAAAGACAGCAAAAAAAATGATTTTGTGAAAGATGAAAGTTAATTAGATAAATGGGTCTTAGGGCAGTGGAGCTATTTTAAAAGGGCAAGTCATTAGTGAGAAAAATAGCTTTCACTGAAACTACTTAAGGAGTTGCTAGATTATGAACAAGGTTCAAAGACAAGTTCTGTAGCATTTGAAATATTTATCCAGTGCTGTTTGTAAATCAGAAGCTTCTCCTCCAGAAGAATATCAATAATAAATGATGTTAAAAGCGATACATAGAAAGGTTTTATTTAACAAAATGTAGTTACTTCAAAAAGGATTTAAATATTTAAAGCCTGCACTTAAATAATGTTATATTGTTGTTAAATAATGTTATATTGATAATTACTTACGAGAAATTATTTACAGGAAACAAAACGTTAAATTGTTTTCTGCCTAATTTAAGTAGCGGAACTAGAGGTAAAAACATATATTTAAGCTCGACGATTCAATGTGTCTTTCTAAAGGATATTTAAAAAACAACACGAGTGTATATAAATAGAAAATCTTATCAAATAAAATGAAATGAAAGTGATTTTAAAATAAACAGAAAATTAATGAAAAATAATACAGGACAAAAATGAAATATAGGAAAAACTTATTTTAATAACTTAATATTTTACACAAGTAACAAAAATATGACTTCAAGGCAATTTTTACTATCTAACTTTTCCGGCTAAAATGCAAAGCTGGTAACTAATAGTTCTGTTGCTGCCACTCTTGACCTCCGATTTAGAGTTTTCCTAAGACACCTACTTGTGTTTTGTTTTTCACAAGGGGACGAGTAGGCAGAGGACTAGGACTTGTTAGCCTGCCGCTTGCCAATCTGCTGAGACGATTGTGATTAAAGTGGGACTCCCTCCTGTACTTCACAGATCACATAAATCACATTGATCATCCCAGAGAAAGGTAACATATTGCCTGGGAATCAGCCGAGGAAGAATATCAATTTCACCACAGCAATGCTGTCTTCCAAACCTCTCTCTCTTTTTTCATTGTGGAAGGGGGGGGGGGTGGGGGTAGGGGGAGTTATCTGATGTCTGTAAAGCTTCCCCATTTTGCCTAAAGGAATTATTCTGGGGTTTCCAATCCTTTCTGTTAAATAGCAGTATGCGTAAATGTTTAAAATTATAGTGCTGGTATCAAAATCATTCCTGGCTTTATTTAATGTATCATAGAAATTTCTAATAATAATAATTTTATTTTAACTATATATCCAGTGCATGCAAAACCAAATTTTATGTTTACTCTTTATAGTCTGTTATAGGCTATTAAATGTTTTGCTTTGATTTTATTTTACTTATTGATTACAAATTGCTTTATGCAGGCAGGCCAAGAAAAAAAATGTAAATAATGTAACTGCATTGTGACAGTGTTAGGAATGCTTTCTGCAGTTTGATTTACAGACTCCTCACTATCTCAGATATGTGCGAGCAATTCGCACTCACCAATATTAGTCCTCAAAGTAGAGCATTGCCATGTAATGAAATGATGGAGAGATGGAAAGGCAGAGCTGAGAAAGTTACAGATCATACACTTTGGATGTGGGCAGTTTGACTATTTTAGCATATAGTTCCATTGCATGCATATATCGCTACTTCATTGCACTATAGATTTAATTTAATTTAAATATATTGGAATTTACAAGACTGCATTGATGCTTCTGGTTCTATTTGGGAAAAGAATAATGGTTAATAATATGTTTTCTCTTGCAAATAAGTGATGGCCACAATCTGCTTCCCCGAATATTTTGAAAGAAATGCATGATTTTTTAGTTTGTTTGAATTTTTGTCTCGGTTGCATATATTTTATTCTACCTTTCTGTTCACCTGCACATACATAGTCTCTTGATTCATCTTATCTTTTTTCTGTCTCTTTTCCACTGACCAATTTCCTCTCTGACAGTGCCATGTGTCACGTATTATATTGAGCAATGTGCTTTTTGACAATATAGCATTTAACCATCTATAATCGAATGAAAGACTTTAACCACCTCAGCACTTTCTGTCCATTTCACACATTTCAATTTTATATGAACATATCAGGCTCCCAGTGTCCTTTTCTGTACCTTTATCAATGTTAATGTTACAAATTATGGTTCGTATTAATAGCTGAGACCAAGCAGAAACTGCATCATTTTCTAACTGCTAACTTGGGATTTCCTGAGCCATTGTCATGTCACCTGAACCCAAACCAATTCCATTGTGATGATAATGGATTCAGTGTTGTTGCCTCAGAGGTCAGGGGGTCACAGTAAGCTCCTTAATGGACTGTGAAATAACTGTAACTGCATTAACCTCCCAGAATCACATGGGCGGTAAACTTGTGCCCAAGCATTTTCACTCTCAAAAAAAATCTCATTCATTTTAACAGGGAATGCAAGTGGCTTAAAATGTTTTGCTGAATGAAGTTTAGTAAAAATATTTTTCGGTTGACACCGAGGGTCGCCTGATTATGACAACAATTATATTTAAGTTATTCTGTTAAAAACTTAAATGAATAAAAAACATTATTATGAAACCTCAAAATGTCTTATTATAATAATAAATGGAACAACTGAACATTTGAAGCCTTGATTTAAAACAATTGTACAAACTTCCGAGTGTAGGATTCACGCACCAACATTCTGAAACAAATATATACTTGTTTAAAACTGAATTTTATTTCGGAGATTGTTCTGATTCGAGATTTGTTTGCAGTTCTTCAGACCTCTCTCATTGTGCTTTGCAATACCCCACATTTGGAATATTTATAAAACTATTTTTGCCTTCACATGAAATCTGTAAAAAGTGGAACAGAAAATGTCAACTGACTGCTGTGTGATCATTGTGTGCACAACTCTTGCATTGTTTTAATTAACCTTATTCAGATCACAATATTAATATAATGTACAGACTGCTGTCACATTGCTATTAACACTTTGATGACTATAGTAACATACTGGAACTAAAGGCTAGAATTGCTCTCGTTAGGGTTATTGAAAGAATATTGTGTACTCTGTAGTTACATTCAATTGTATAATTTCACTGTATGACCGTAAAAACTGAGTGACATTTTCAAATGTTAAATCATACAAGTTGTGTGCTTTAAGAGCCACAATTTGTGCTCACCACTCGAAATGTTAAAGTCAGTGAAATTTGCATTGGTGTGCACAAATGAATAATAATGGAAGGTGTTTAATCAAACTACAAATCCAAACCTGGCTAAAAATAATTGGTTTGATCTCAGGCAAGAAATTAATCTTGTCTTCAAAAGCTTAATCTGGCTCCTTTAAACTACGTTATGTAACATTTCACAATTTTTTAAAGAAAATAATATTTTACATTACTTAACTTATATTATGAAATTCTTAAGCAATTATTCTGACAGAGTCCTGGCAGGATTAAAATATCAGTAGGTAGACAGGCGACTGAATACTTTTTCATCTTGTGGGAAAGTCTGTATTGGGGCTCCATGCATCTGGACGAGAAAAGCCTGCTTCAGGACTGATAGATTAGAGTCTTTCTCACTTATCAAAGCAAGGGATGTCAATGTTGGAAAATTGAACACAGTAACAATACTATAAACCCCAAGCTGGATGCAGACTAAAGCTCACTCTATTCTGTCCCAACAATGTACCTTGACCCCAACCTCAGAAATCCACCTCAACTATACTAGAGTGAATTTTTCCATTTCCCACACTAACCATCCTTGTGACCTTTCAGACTCAGATTGCTGATTTAGTGCCAATTTGAGTCAAATAGTGTGCAATTTCATGTGGTCATTCCCAATGGGAAGTGGCTTGAACCTACATATATCCATTGCAAAGTTACAGCCAGCAGAGAGAAGGCTTCCATCCATCAGTCTTGGCAGGATTCAAACCCAATTCGTAGAGGTAAAAGATCAGTGTGCTAACTTAGCGAGCCACTTAGTCCCCAATAATTTAGCACAGTAACTGTACGGGAAACCTTACAATGTCAGCTAGTAGTCAGAAATTCCCGTGTAAGGGGAAGCTTGGATTCATTGGCCGGGATTTTTGTTGTTGGTGACTATGCTGCCGTTAGGAGTGAAAGGCGGGAATTCTGCTCACCCAACAATCATACAGCAAACCTATCAAATTTCTCATGGTCAGCATAATTTTAATATTTAGGATGGGCCCCCAGAAATCATTTTCACCTTTCCTGGGCAGCCTGTCAGGGTGAGGTGGGGAGAATTCCCTGCTGCTGTAGGATCTTGGCTATGCTCCTCTACATCAGGTAAAAGAGTCTGATCTACATAAGAACATAGAATATAAGAAATAGGAGCAGGAGTAGGCCATACGGCCCCTTGAGCCTGCTCCACCATTCAATAAGATCATAGCTGATCTTCTACCTCAACTCCACCTTCCCGCACTATCCCCATATCCCTTGATTCCCTTAGCCCGAAAAATCTATCAATCTCAGTCTTGATTATACTCAATGTCTCAGCATCCACAGCCCTCTGGGGTAGAAAGTTCCAAAGATTCATAACCCTCTGAGTGAAGAAATCTCTCCTCATCTCAGTCCTAAATGACCGACCCATTATCCTGAGACTATGACCCTAGTTTTAGACTCTCCAGGCAGGAGAAACAGCCTCTCAGTATTTTCCCTGTCAAGCCCTCTAAGAATTTTATACGTTTCAATGAGATCACCTCTCATTCTTCTAAACTCCAGAGAGTATAGGCCCAATTTATTCAATAATGCTCCGTATTGACCATCAGTCTGGAATGTCAAAGCGCAGAACAAGAGGTCATTCGACCCATCAAGCCCATTCCTTTCCCTAAAGGTTAGATTGGCACAAAGTGCTGGTAGGGGAGTGTTAATCAATCACTTGTCAATCGTTAACAATCCCCAGGCTGGGCCTTTAACTTTTAAAAGGCCTCTGCCAGCCCTAGCAATGCTGGGCGCTTGTTGTATGCAGACATTCCCTACATCCAGTATTGCTATGATGTCACTCTGTGATTGTTTGGTTAGAAAGAAAGAAGAATGAACTTGCATTTATATAACACCTTTCAGGATGCCCCAAAGCATTTTACAGCCAATGAAGTACTTTTGAAATGTAGTCACTATTGTAATGTAGTGTTAGGGTTAGGGTTAGCAGCTGCTAATTTGAGCATAGCAAGGTCCCACAAACAGGAATGAGATAATGACCAGATAATCTGTTTTTTTGTGATTATGGCTGAAGGATAAATATTGGCAGGACAGCAGGGAGAACTCCCCTGGTTACACCGGGACACATCCAACGTCCAGTAGAATTGATGCCAGAAAAACGCTATGGGGGACAGAAATGGGCAGGGATCCAGCAGAACAGGCCCCCAACCAATTTTAGACCCCACTAGGCTGAGTGACATTGGAACACCAATGTAACTTGAGGTAAATGGTCCTTATTGACCATCAGTCTGGAGTGTCAAGCATTTATAACAAAGCACAGAACAAGAGGCCATTCGACCTATCAAGTCCATTCCTTTCCCTACAGGATATGTAGAATTTTCGCTGTGATGGATTTATGGATTCTACCCAATTCATGTCATCTGAGGGAGGTAAATAACCACAAGTAAAGCTTTGAGGTAGGCAGGAGTCAGGACTCTTTGAAAATTTGGGGCTAGTCCAGGATATCAGTTCAACATTAAATTCTACATTATTCAATCAAAACCAGTACATGTGGCAGGATCTGGAGTGCGCATGTAGGAGAAACCTGGAATTTGTGTCCACGCAGGGAAAACTTGAAGACACCGTCTAAGAGACTGGAGGAAGTTTAGGTAGTAGGAACATAAGAAATCATGGGAAGAAAGAAAGGGCATTCAGTATATCAAGACTATTCCTTCAACCGACTATATACATTCAACTCTATCATGGACTCTGCTCCACCCGTAATCTCTTGAAGATTAAATGTTCCTTTATCTCCAAAAGTAATCAGGGAAATTCTAAAATATTCAACTAGTCCTACAACCCCACTACTTAATGCTGACCTGCAGCCCTCCACACAAAAATGACCTTTTCTCCCCCACCTTATTCCCCCTATTTCTGCAGTAGTACCAACAATGATCATATCTAACAGAGTGCTTTCGTCATCTTCTATAGGTAAACAGGTCACTAAAATTATGATCACAACTTTAGTCACTAATACTGCCTTTATACTGCAGGTGCTGGTTTGACACATATAATTGCTTTAGAACAGAGTGATTAGTAACACTGAGTTATACTGCTGGCTCCGCATCTCTCTACTTGGTGAAAGTGGAACACATGTGCATAGCTCCCCTCACTTGTGTCAAATTATCAGTGAAATCTTGACTAATAATGATCAATGGACTGTCCTGTTGGCTGATAAGTCGGCCTTGTAGTTATATTGCATTGATGCAGTATGGAAACCCATGTTACAATGACACAAAAACTGCAGCATAACTGGCTTATAAAATAGCCAATAGTAAACAGCAAGCAGAACAATGGCCTCTTGTTAAAAATGAGTTGTAATGATCTTTGTCTGCAATCATTTTCCAGTTAAATGATCCTGCTAAAGGGGTATAGTCATCTTGTATGACAGGAGGTTTGTAATTTGAGGAGTGTGCAATGATGTGATCAATGACATGTTGATGTCATCGCCTCACCGATCTCATCTGCTGCCACCACTTAAAAAATAAAGATTACCGAGAATTGACAATAAAACTCAAAAGAATGGAAGCTACATGGAATATAGCATCTGCAGCAGTATGAAGGCACTTCAGGAAACAAAATAATATAATTTCAGTGGAGTTTATGGAGAAACCTAACAAGCCTGAAAAACTCGCAGACACCTTTAAATTAGTTTGGAAAATTGAAGTAGGTATTACTTAAAGGGTCAATTGCTGTTAAAATTGTTTTGATACTAACTATTACTTACCACATATGTAAAATTATTTTTAAAGATGTGCTGTCACTACATTAGAGCGTCTAGAAATAGTCGGTCCTTTGCTATGTTGGATTCTGAATGAGTTTGCACTGAAGATGCTTTACCTGCTCAGAAAGAGAATTAAAAAAAAAAATTCAATGTTTCATAAAGTGTTGGGTTCAAGGAGCTTGGGTAGTCCAGCTAGGTAAGATGTTAATCTCAAGCAATCACTTGAACCCTTGGGGATACAGGATGGGATCTAAAACACAGGGTCTGAAGGTGAAGGGCTCAAGATGTTTCATTGTATTAAAGATAATTGGGCAGACTCTTGATGGTGTAAATTCTTCCTGATCAGAGACTTTAATCTTGCACCTCTCTGAAAAACCCACGGAGGTTGGTTACTTTTCAATACTGCCACGAATTTGATTATAAATTCAGCTGGAATACTGGCTCACTGGGTTCACTGTCTGGCAAACACTTTTCTTGGAATGGAAATGTATGTTGCAGTGACATCAATACAAATATGTCATGACATCAGTGTCTCTGCTTCACATCCTTCCAAACAATAAAAACACTGGACCTGTAGGTTCGCTATTGTTGTGTACAATTTGGAGGTGATATGATTTTGATGTATTCAGAGTCGAGGTCTGATGTTGGGGTCAGACTCATCAATAGTGTAAATGAGGTATTAGATTGATTGCTGACAGTAGTCGGATGTGAATTTTGTCCTAGTTGTGTCAGTCTAGTCTGACAGCGCAACGCAAATCAGAATGTCACACCTAAATCAGCAGTTTCAGCTCTGAGGTGCCAAGGAATATGGCTCTGGAATGTATCTGTTATCAATTTTTCATCATTCCTGCTCATTCACTAATTAACGCTGCTGCCTTTGGTTGGTAACATTAGGCCCATTATGTAATACCAGAAGAGAGATTCGAATCTCAGTGTCCGATTGTCATTGCAAAATAATTTTTGCCCTGATGCAAACATAATGAAAATATTTCCTCTTACTCCATTTTGAAGGTATTCCAGTTGTTACAGCCATGTTTAGAATAATACAATATGTGGCACAATCATGCACCAGTGGTAGTGCCATACAGTGGAGGTGTACAGGTTCAGTCCTCCACTCTACTGAGCTCACAATCTTAGCTGCTCTTCAGGGGGAAGTACTTAGAGGAGTCCAGGTTTTGCATGATGTTGAGTGTGTGTGGGGTGGGGGGGGGCGGTGAAATTGGAGCAAAACTAACAGCTGGCTAATAGAGGGGCGTAAAGTAGAAGATATTACATTACAGGCTTCAGGTGTCTTTTTTTTATTCATTCACAGGATGTGGGCATCGCCGGCAAGGCCAGCATTTATTGCCCCTCCCTAATTGCCCTTGAGAAGGTAGTGGTGAGCTGCATTCTCGAATACAATTGAATGGCTTGCTAGGCCATGTCAGAGGGCTGTTAAGAGTCAACCACATTGCTGTGGGTCTGGAGTCACATATAGGCCAGACTGGGTAAGGACAACAGATTTCATTCCCTAAAGGACATTTATGAACCAGGTGGGTTTAGATTTTTACGACAGTTTTTACTTAGTGTCAAGGTCACCATTGTGGTGTATGTAACCGTTCCACCTTTAAGAGAACTATTTTAAGAGTTGCACTACTTTATCTTGGCTGCTGTATACTGTAATACCGGTGGTGACCACACCGGTATATAAGTGCTGTGTAATGATTTATTGGGCAGTTCCGCGCTGACCTTCGACTAGTAAAGACCTGTTAAATTTACTCTTGTGGTCTGTGTAGTAATTCTCAGTATAACACACAGACTTAACAGTGGCGACAAGTACGATCTTACCCTGTGGCAGAGATACATCCAAGGCAGTTTAACGGGCGTCGAGAGGAGGCATCCGCCCTTATCATTCTGCTGAGAGAAGACTCTGGTCTGCAGAGCAAAGGAAGGATTCTGACACGAAGCCTTCCATCAGCAACAGGCAGTGATCATCCCTTCTATCACGGTGGTGGGTAAGCCGATCAGCGACGAGCAGCAAGTCGGCCATGTTGGCTGTGAAATAGGGGAGGGAAAAACGGAGGATATAAGGGCGGAGAACTCGACCACGGCCGGGGAAAAGAGCCGGACAGAAGTCGGGGCCAGAGGCGCTGAGACTGGGGCAGCGTAAGGCACGGGAGCCGCGGTGAATGCAAACGCAGCCGGTGCGAAAGACCGGGCTGCAAGCGGGCTGGGAGACGCAACAGCGTCGAGAGAGAGCTCGACCGCGACCGGTGAGAAAGGCCGGGCAGCTACCGAGGCCGTGAGGCGCAGCGACCGGGACAGAGTAAGGCGCGGAGAAAATTAAAAAAAAATTAAAAAAAACGGGCAGAACTCAGCTGCAGCCGGGGGAAAGGACCGGACTGCAAGAGGGGCTGGGAGGCATGATTTGAAAACCGCTGGGGAGGGCGAACGCAGCAATACGGCAATCGCTGTTACAGCCAGTGGGGGAGAAAGGCAAACGCGGGAAGCCGCCATTTTCGGAGGTGGGGAAGAAGACAAGCGCGGGAAACCGCCATTTTGAAAAAAAAAGTTAAAGAAAAATTTATTTTTCTTTCTCAAGAAGATTGCGAGATTGCCTAAGCGTGGTAACATCAACGATTTCGATCCCGATGTTGAAGATTGGGCCGCGTATGTAGAACGCATAGAGATATATTGTAAGGCAAATAAAATATCAGATGAAGATAAAGCACTAACCTTACTAAACTCAATGGGTGCGAAGACATACGGGCTATTGAAGCATCTTCTATCACCAGCTAAACCGGCGGATCAGACTTTCGCTAAAATTGTTGCTGTCCTGAAAAATCATTTGAACCCCGCACCGCTGATGTCAGCGGAACGATTTAAATTTTATGCGAGAACGCAACTGAAAGAGGAAAGCAACGCGGAGTATTTAATTGAACTGCGGAAGCTAGCGAAATACTGTCAGTTTGGGGAAAGTCTGACAGAGGCACTGAGAGACAAATTCGTGTGTGGATTGTCGAAAGAAGGAACACAAAAGCGGCTGCTTGAAGAGAATGATCTTACACTTGATAAGGCTGTCACTATTGCAGCATCGCACGAAGCCGCAGCGAGAGGCACTGCGGAAATGCAGCTGAAGGCAGCGGTACTCAGCGTAGATCAAATGGCTTCAGGTACAACGAAATGTTATCGTTGTGGAAAGACAACACACGATCAGAACCAGTGCTGGTTTAAAAACCAGGAATGTAGAAAATGTGGCAAGCTTGGTTACATAGCTAAAGTATGCTGGTCAGGAAAGAAGACCAGCAACAAAAAGTCACCGCAGGAAAAGTGCAGAAAGGTACATAAGGTGGCTGAGAAGAGTTCGGATGAACAGAATTCGGATTCAGACTCCAACAGCCAGGAACTGGGTAGTCTGAGAATTCACAATGTGAGTAAGGAAGCTGACCGACAAACTATCTGGGTCACACTGCAGATAGCAGGAGTCCAAGTGAAGATGGAATTGGACACTGGATCGGCGTTGACGGTTATGAATAAGCAAGATTACAGAAAGTTATTCAAACATATTCCCCTACGGGATACGGAGATAGTATTGCAGACATACACGGGGCAAAGAGTATACCCCATCGGAAAGATAAAAGTCAAGGTGGTGTACAAGGGCAAAGAACACCAAGGAATGGACTTATATGTACTACCTGAGGGAGGTCCACCACTTCTGGGATGGGAGTGGATCAGGAAAATAAATATGGACTGGCACTCCCTAAAGGCAATAATGGTAGATTCCGGAAAAAAAGATGTCAAACCTGAACGATTGTCCAGAATATTGGATGAGGCTAAAGAGGTGTTCCAACAGGGACTGGGAACACTGAGAGCAATTAAGGCAAAAATCAAGATTGCAGAACATGCAAACCCAAAATTTTTCAAAGCCAGACCGGTACCTTATGCGATACAACCTGCTGTGGAAGCTGAGCTGGAAGGGCTAGAACGTTCAGGAGTACTGTCTAATGTGGACTGGAGTGAGTGGGCCACGCCCATTGTTCCCGTCATGAAGCGTTCATCGAGTAACAAGCCTGGGGAACCGGGGAAGGTCCGCATCTGTGGAGACTTCAAGATCACAGTTAATCCGGTGCTTCACACGGTGCAATATCCGCTTCCGCGGATTGAGGATATCTTTGCTTCATTGTCTGGCGGGAAACGCTTCACCAAGATAGACCTGGCGCAAGCTTACTTACAGATGGAAGTTGAGGAAGAGTCGCGCCAGTATCTCACAATCAACACGCACAGAGGCTTGTATCGATATAATAGACTGGTTTTTGGAGTGGCTTCGGCTCCAGCAATTTGGCAGAGGGCCATGGAGCAGGTATTACAGGGAATTCCAAGCACCCAATGTTACTTGGATGATATCCTGATTACAGGAGATGACGATGAGCAACACCTTGCAAATTTGAAACTGGTGCTCACCAGGATGAAGGAATATGGCCTTCGAGTTAATCGCCAGAAATGTGAGTTCTTTCAGAAACGGATCTCGTACTGTGGTCATGTCATTGACCAGGAGGGGCTGCACAAGTCACCTGACAAGATCGACGCTGTTGTGAAGGCTCCCGCTCCGGAAAATGTATCCCAGTTGAGGTCGTTCCTAGGGTTGATTAACTATTACCATAAGTTTCTGCCAAATCTATCCACGGTGCTGCACCCGCTGAATGCTCTTTTGCAGAAAGAAGTACCATGGAAGTGGAGCGAGGACTGTAAGAAGGCCTTTCACAAAAGCAAGGCATTGATCACCTCAGAGGAAGTGTTGGCTCACTTCAACCCAACGCTACCTACTCGTTTAGCTTGTGATGCTTCTCCTTATGGTATTGGAGTAGTACTCTCACACAAGTTGCCAAATGGCTCGGAAAGGCCAGTCGCATTTGCATCCAGATCATTGACCTCCGCTGAGCGCAACTATGCTCAGATAGATAGGGAGGCTCTCAGCCTGGTGTGGGGAGTAAAGAAGTTTAATCATTACCTGCAGGGCCAGAAGTTTACACTGCTGACAGACCACCAGCCGTTGGTATCCATATTCAACCCTAAAAAGGGCGTTTCCATTATGACAGCACAAAGGCTACAGAGGTGTTCCCTTTTCCTAGGGGCACACCAATATGACATAGAATACAAAGGATCAAAACAGCATGGGAATGCTGACGGTTTATCGCGCCTACCGTTGCCAACGGTAGAAGAGGCGCCTACAGTGGACCCAGTGGAGATGTTCCACTCAACCATAGTGGAATGTCTACCAGTAACAAATTCTACGATCGAAAAGGAAACAAGAAATGACCCGACTCTCTCTCTCTCGAGTCTACGATTTAACGGTGAAGGGATGGCCAACACATGGCGAACCACTGTTGCCAGCATTTTCGCAAAGAAGAGAACAGCTGTCAGTGTGCCGAGGAACTTTGATGTGTGGATCCAGAGTGGTGATTCCACCCAAACTCCAGCATAAAGTGCTAAAGGAGATTCACGAGGGGCATCTGGGTGGAGTGAAAATGAAGAACCTAGCCAGAGCATTTGTGTGGTGGCCAGGTATCGATGGAGACATCGAAGAAATGACCAAGAGCTGTCTAGGATGCCAGAAGGTCCAAAATGCCCCACCACAAGCTCCTCTACATCCATGGGAGTGGCCCTCATCTCCATGGCAAAGGGTACATATCGACTTTGCTGGTCCATTTATGGACTCAATGTTCTTAATCGCGCTGGATGCACATTCCAAGTGGCCGGAGGTAATAAAGATGTCCTCCACCACCACGGAAAAAACCATCACAGTATTAAGGACCATATTTGCCAGGAATGGGCTGCCAGAACAGATCTGTTCTGATAATGGACCGCAATTTGTGTCCGAAGAATTCAGGAAGTTCTTAAAAAACAATGGGGTTAAGCACTACACGTCCGCCCCATACCATCCCGCCACCAATGGATTAGCTGAAAGGTTTGTCCAGACCTTCAAGAAGGCCATAAAGGCCATGGGTAAGGAAGACATAAATCTACAACATAAGGTAGATAACTTCTTGTTGGCGTACAGGAATGCAACACATGCGGTTACAAACCAAACTCCCGCCATGATGTTTTTCAATAGAAGACTAAGATGCCGGCTGGATTTGATCAAGCCAAACATCAGAAGGGACGTAGAGAACCGGCAATTTCAAGGCATGAATGAAAGGCCAACTAGAGCCTTCCAGATAGGTCAACAAGTTTTGGCCCGGGACTACCGTACCGAGAAATCGCAGCCTGGAACTATTTGCACATGACTAGGACCGCTGATGTATACCGTGGACATTGGTGAAAGCATAATAAGGCGCCACGTTGACCAGATCATAGAGTCATCCGAAAAGGGACAACCTACTCCACAACTCTATACGCCTAATGATGAAGCAGAGATACCCATCGGATCTACCTCCGATCCGGTGATACTGGAATCAGATGAACCCGACACTGGCATTCAAGCCGAATCGACCTTGCCAAAAGAACCTACTACACCACCGAAAACTACTACACCACCGAGGCGTTATCCGGACCGAGTCAGGAAGCCTCCAGAGAGACTGAATCTGTGAACTGTTTTTGCATAAAGTTGTGTATATATGTTATTATGTTATGTTAATGGGGAATATATACTGTTAAGCTAAAACGGGAGGATTGTGGTGTATGTAACCGTTCCACCTTTAAGAGAACTATTTTAAGAGTTGCACTACTTTATCTTGGCTGCTGTATACTGTAATACCGGTGGTGACCACACCGGTATATAAGTGCTGTGTAATGATTTATTGGGCAGTTCCGCGCTGACCTTCGACTAGTAAAGACCTGTTAAATTTACTCTTGTGGTCTGTGTAGTAATTCTCAATATAACACACAGACTTAACAACCATTACTGTTTATTCCAGATTTATTTAATTGAATTTAAATTCCCCAGCTGCTGTGGTGGGATTTGAACTCGTGTCTCCGGATCATTAGTCCAGGCCTGCTGGATTACTAGTCCAGTAACATAATCACATGACTGCACCCATGTCACTTTGCGGGCACCTCATAACAATCCTGAGGTATTCTGTAACCGCAAAGGCTACCACTCACTTAATGTGCAGTTGGTGTGCGACCACACATGGTGAATCCTGACCATCAATGCCCGCTATCCTGGCAGCAGCCATGATGCCTTCATCCTGCACCAGACCGGTGTGCCAGCTCTATTCCAGCGACCACATCAGACTCCTCCACGCTCCTTACTATTGCCGAGAGGCTCTCAGGCACCCTTGTCATTGCACCTATCATCTCGGAGTGCATGGCCATCACCCTTCTTGTGAACGCCTCCCCATCGAGGTCCTCATCTGAGTCCTGTGCAGCAGAACTCGTCCTCCAGGAAGCTGGCCCCCGAGCTACCCTTTCCCCCTGGCCTTGCTGCAGCCCGCTCATCCCCGGTGCATCACCCAGTGCAGACTCCTCTACTAAACTTGCCTCTAAAGATCGCGGAGTACCAGTATCTGAGGTGGCGCCTGTGGGTGAGAGATGCAGTGACGTGGTGCTTTGCTCCTCCTCCTCTTCTCCTTCCTCACTCTCAGTGGGAGGCTCAGGGACACGCTGGTCATCTGGTTGCTGATTATCTGAAAGCACAAAGGCACAAGACTCGAGTTAAGGTAATGGCAGGGGGGCAGGAATGATGCAAGGAATGCAGACATTCTCAGGAGGTGGAAAGTGAGAAAGGTTTGTGGTGTGAGGGGGAAGTGGGATGAGAGAAGGAGAAGGGCTGAAAATACAATTTTTGCCCCCAACGGGGTCGACATTGCCGACGGCCACGGTGCCCACCACCTGCTGCCCAATGAGTCACAGCACTCGCTCCTCCAGGTCTGAAAGCTGCTGGAGCTGCGCATCACCCCCACCTGTTCTGTGCTGCTTCCTCCTATTGTGGGCCATCTTGGCCTGCAAGAGAAACAAATGTGTTTGAGTCAGAGTCCAGCTATGCGTTTGGGAGATATGCCTGCCGTAGTTGAATATCTGTGATTATAGGCAAGGTGTGAGATGTGGATGGGAAGAGGATGTGGAGGACAATCTGTTGTCAGCTGCAAGAGATGTTCATGGCAATCTGATACAGGAGACTTTCTCTTGTTAACCACATCTACCCACTGCACAAACAGTCCTGTCTACGTCTTCCCCCTTTTGCACCACAAACATGCCATCATCTACAGACTTGCAGACATCTACAAACATGCATCAACTCAAACAGCTCCCATTAATCCCATCTCATCCAAGCAATGTTCAAACATTTCCAAAAACAAAGTCTGCACCAACAAAAACTTTAATGCTACTATAATTTTATTTACGACCACGTTTACAGAGTTGGACACACCGCAGGTAGAGGTTGGACAGGAAGAAAGGGAATGGGTGACCAACAGGCAGAGTACTAGGCGCAGGCAGGTAATGCAGGGGTCCCCTGTGGCCATCCCCCTCTCAAACAGATACACCACTTTGAGTACGGTTGCGGGGGCTGGCTTATCAGAGGAAGGCAGCAGCAGCCAACTTCCTGGCACCAAGGGTGGCTCTACTGCACAGAACGGGAGGAAAAAGAGGGGTAGAGCTATAGTAATAGGGGATTCTATTGTAAGGGGAATAGATAGGCATTTCTGCGGCCGCAAACGAGACTCCAGGATGGTGTGTTGCCTCCCTGATGCAAAGGTCAATGATGTCTCCGAGTGGCTGCAGAACATCTTGGAAGGGGAGGGTGAACAGCCAGTTGTCATGGTGCATATAGGTACCAACGATATAGGTAAAAAGTGGGATGAGGTCCTAAAAGCAGAATATAGGGAGTTAGGAGGTAAATTAAAAAATAGGACCTCAAAGGTAGTAATCTCAGGATTGCTACCAGTGCCACGAGCTAGTCAGAGTAGAAATAGAAGGATATTTCAGATGAATACGTGGCTAGAGGAATGGTGCCAGGGGGAGGGATTCAAGTTCCTGGGACATTGGAACCGGTTCTGGGGGAGGTGGGACCAGTTCAAACCGGACGGTTTGCACCTGGGCAGGGCTGGAACCGATGTCCTAGGGGGAGTGTTTGCTAGTGCTCTGGGGGAGGGTTTAAACTAAAATGGCAGGGGGTTGGGAACCTGAGCAGGGAGACAGAGGAAAGGGAAACAAGGATAAAAGCAAAAGATAGGAAGGAGAAAAGCAAAAGTGGCAGTCAGAGAAATCAATGGTTAAATCAAACATGGCCACAGTAAATAATAATTCTAATAGGTCTAAGAGTGTTAAAAAAACAAGCCTGAAGGCTTTGTGTCTTAATGCGAGGAGCATTCGTAATAAGGTGGATGAATTGGCTGCGTAAATAGAGGTAAACGAATATGATTTGGTTGGGATTACGGAAACGTGGCTCAAGGATGGCCAAGACTGGGAACTCAACATCCAGGGGTATTCGATATTCAGGAAAGATAGACAAAAAGGAAAGGGAGGTGGGTAGCATTACTGGTTAAAGAAGGGATTAACACAATTGTAATGAAGGATATTAGCTCTAATGATGTGGAATCTGTATGGGTAGAATTGAGAAATACTAAGGGGAAGAAAACATTAGTGGGAGTGGTATATAGACCTCCAAACAGTAAGGCGGAGGTTGGGGATGGCATTAAAAGGGAAATTAAAGAAGCATGCAGTAAGGGCACAGCAGTCATCATGGGTGACTTTAACCTACATATAGATTGGGCTAACCAAATTAGTAACAATACTGTGGAGGAGGAATTCCTGGAGTGTTTACGGGATGGTTTCCTGGACCAATATGTCGAGGAATCAACCAGGGATCAGGCCATCTTAGACTGGGTATTATGTAATGAGAAAGGATTAATTAGCAATCTTGTTGTATGAGGCCCCCTGGGACGGAGCGATCATAATATGATCGAATTCTTCATTAAGATGGAGAATGAAGTAGTTGACTCAGAAACTAGGGTCCTCAATTTAAATAAAGGAAACTACGATGGTCTGAGGAGCGAGTTGGGTAGGATTGATTGGGGAATGTCACTCAAAGGGTTGACGGTGGATAGGCAATGGCAAACATTCAAAGACCGAATGGATGAACTATAGAATTTGTTCATCCCAGTTTGGCATAACAATAAAACAAAAAAGGTGACTCAACCGTGGCTAACAAGGCAAATTAGGGATAACATAAGATCCAAGGAGAGGACATATAAATTGGCCAGAAAAAGCAATAATCCTGAGGATTGGGAGCAGTTTAGGATTCAACAAAGGAGGACAAAGGGATTAATTAAGAAAGGGAATTAACAGGGAACATAAAAACCGACTGTAAAAGCTTTTATAGATATGTGAAGAGAAAAAGGTTGGTGAAGTCAAGCGTAGGTCCCTTGCAGTCAGAATCAGGGGAATTTAAATGGGGAACAAAGAAGTGGCAGACCAACTAAATACATGTTTTGGTTCTGTCTTCACAAAGGAGGACACAAATAACCTCCCAGAGATGCCGGGGAACATAGGGTCTGATGAAAGGGTGGAACTGAAAGAAATCAGTATTTGTAGGGAAATGGTGTTCGGAAAATTGATGGGACTGAAGGCCGATAAATCCCCAGGGCCTGATAATCTACATCCTAGGGTACTTAAAGAAGTGGCCCTAGAAATAGTAGATGCATTGCTGGTCATCTTCCAGAACTCGATAGACTCTGGAACAGTACCCATGGATTGGAGGGTAGCTAATGTTACCTCACTATTCAAAAAAGGTGGTAGAGAAAAAGCGGGGAATTATAGACCGGTAAGCCAGACATCGATAGTGGGGAAAATGCTAGAGTCCATTATAAAAGATGTAATAGCAGAGCACTTGGAAAACAGTGACAGGATCGGACAAAGTCAACATGGATTTACAAAAGGTAAATCATGCTTGACTAATCTACTGGAATTTTTTGAGGATGTAACTGATAAAATAGATAAGGGAGAACCAGTGGATGTGGTGTATTTGGACTTTCAGAAGGCTTTCGATAAGGTCCCGCATAAGAGATTAGCGTGCAAAATTAAGGCACATGGGATTGGGGGCAAGGTATTGACTAGGATAGAGAACTGGTTGGCGGACAGAAAGCAAAGAGTTGGAATAAACGGGTCGTTTTCCGAGTGGCAGGCAGTGACTAGTGGGGTACCGCAAGGATTTGTCTTAGGACCCCAGCTGTTCACAATATATATTAATGATCTGGACGAGGGAATTGGATGTAATATCTCCAAATTTGCAGATGACACAAAGCTGGGTGGGAGGGTATGCTGTGAGGAGGATGTCGTGAAACTCCAGTGCGATTTGGACAAGTTGGGTGTGGGCAGAAACATGGCAAATGCACTATAATGTGGATAAATGTGAGGTTATCCACTTTGGTGGCAAAAACAGGAAGGCAGATTATTATTTGAATGGCAATAGATTGGGAGAAGGGGAACTGCAAAGAAACCTGGGTGTTATTGTGCACCAGTCGCTGAAGGTAAGCATGCAGGTGCAGCAGGCGGTTAAGAAGGCAAATGGTATGTTGGCCTTCGTAGCAAGAGGGTTCGAGTACAGGAACAAGGATGTCTTGCTACAGTTGTACAGGGCCTTGGTGAGACCGCACCTTGAGTATTGTGTGCAGTTTTGGTCGCCTTATCTGAGGAAGGACGTTCTTGCCATGGAAGGAGTGCAGCGAAGATTCACCAGGCTGATACCTGGGATGGCAGGAATGATGTATGAGGAGAGATTGTGTCGATTGGGCTTATTCTCACTGGAGTTTAGAAGATTGAGAGGGGATCTCATCGAAAGTTATAAAATTCTGTCAGGCCTGGACAGACTAGATGCAGGAGGATGTTTCTGATGGCCGGGGAGTCCAGAACCAGGGGTCATAGTCTAAGGATAAGGGGTAAGCCATTTAGGACTGAAATGAGGAGGAATTTCTTCACCCAGAGAGTGGTGAACCTGTGGAATTCTCTGCCACAGAGGGCGGTGGAGGCCAGGTCATTAAATATATTCAAGAAGGAGTTGGATATATTTCTTAAGGCTAAAGGGATCAAGGGATATGGGGAGAAAGCAGGGACAGGGTACTGAATTTGGATGATCAGCCATGATCTCATTGAATGGCGGAGCAGGCTCGAAGGGCCGAATGGCCTACTCCTGCTCCTATCTTCTATGTTTCTATGTTTCTATGACCATATAATTGTACTTCCTTACTCTTTCTTACTATTGTGCTGTCCCTTGGTGCCAGGGTGTGGCATTTCAATCTAATCGAATGACTTAGGAGGCTTATAGTTGCTAGCCCAGGGATTACTGCTATACTTCTCCTGAAGGTCACTGGGTTGGGCAGTGACAGCTGTGGCAACAAGAAATCTCAGGTTGTTTTCCTAGTCCCATCTCCTCACCAGCGTTTATGTGCAGCAGGTAGTGTAGGGTTGGCTGATGGCTACCCCGGCAGAAGCAGGGAGAGGAAAACTGAGGTCAGGGTGGGATAACAGAGGAAAATCTATCCCTTAGACTCTATGTGGTGAGCAGGAGTATTGACTCATCCCCATGCAATCATCGCATTGGGAAGTCTACAAAGAGTTTGCTGATTGTCACATTTTGTGAGAAATACACTCCAAATAAGTTATTTTCACCCTTTGTGTATGGTTGAATCTTTATTGTTTTTTAAATATTTGTACCATCATTATCTTTGTCTATTTATGTTTCTGTGTAATTACTTTGCAAATCCATTTGTTTTAGCCTGAGCATAATGGTCTGACAATGTGGCATTTACCCTCTTTTGGAGTCGACAGGCCAATGTGGTGGGTCCCATGAAATGTTATCCCACTCACAGCACATATGTGGGTACAGGTTTTGGTTGATAGGATATTTGGTTTACTTCTAGAAATTGTCCTAGATTTCTGTCTTTACTGCCTGGGTGCTAAGCATCACCTGGGTGGTCCATGAAAAGGAAAGCCTGGCGGTGAGGATCACACATCGCTTATTTGCCTCCCCAGCAGATTTTCTTTTCTGCAGTCAGCGAGCTGCACCCCAGAACCGTGCCTTTATTACACTGCTTGTGGGCCAGAAGGTGCAGGAGTGCTTCCCCCAGCCCACCAAGCTTTCCTCCCCCGACACCCTCCCCAACAATGTCCGATTCAGCCCAACCTCCCCCTACCCCACCCCATCCCTGTGATGTCAGGCTTACTTGACATCCGTTCCCCGGCTGCCTTCCAGCCTGACAGAGAGCCAGCTTGTCAATCTGGCTGTCTGTCGGGTGGGAAGCCTGTTGAAAACTTTTGAACAACTTCCTGCCATTAAATTCGGCAGGCTGTGCGGGAAACCCAACCTTCTGGGTTTCCCATCTGAAAATCCTCCCCTCCCCCATACCCCCTCCCCCCCGCCAGCTCTCTTCCCAGCTCTGAGTCAATATCAGGGCCAAATTCTTCCAACCTCAGACAAAAATACCTCGTTGGCTGGGTACTGGGTCACACTCAGCTGGCAATGTTTTACATAGCAGCTTTGGGCAGGAACATAGGAACAGAAGTAGGTCGTTCAGTCCCTCGAGTCTGTTCTGCCATTCAATTAGATCATGGCTGACCTGTACCTTAACTCCTTCAACTGCCTTGGTGCCATAACCCTTAATACCCTTGCCTAAAAAAAATCTAACAATCTCAGTTTTGAAATTTTCAATTGACCTAGCCTCAACAGCTTTTTGGGGGAGAGAGTTCCAGATTTCTACTACCCTAGTTCGCAGTTCCTACAACGTTCCCGGCCTGGGTGGAATAAAGGGATCCACTCTGTGTGTAGCTGACTACACTACAGCAACTTGAAGGGAAGGTGACCCAAAATAATAGTGCTCAGCAGAGCCAGAACATTGACAGCCTTTTCATCCTGGTGATATTTATATCTTTATATAATGTTTCTTCATAACATGACCATTTTCATAGGCAAGCCATGACCATTGAGTCTGTCTGTCAATTTCTTCTTCCTCAATAGTTAAATGTTTGTTTCCTTTCAAATTTTTTTTTCTCCTTTCATTAATCACTAGTCATATTATGCAAAACCCTTCTCCCCAATTTCAATTTCTCTCCAATCACACTTCACCAAAACACCTTCTCTGAAATCAGCTGTCATCACAGTTCCTTACCCACTCCATTATACATCCCTAAAAATAAACTTAATCACATAATAAACACATGACGGATTCATAAAATAAATCACAAACTGACCTACAAACTCGGTTCCAACAACTTCTGTCCTCCCTCTCGCCACTTTCACAAGCAGCACAGAGGCCAATACTGGAGCTCTAAATAATCCCAGGTTCCAAGTATACACCCTCCCACCAAACAACTGGGAACATTTTGCATTAAATTTGTTTGGCAGCATTTCCAGGATTACAATTCCCAGGAGCTACTGTGGATTTATTTAGCAGAGGAGTTACAGGAGCCCCCTCTTCTTCCCCCACAGAGTTTGATTGTCTCCCTCTCAAGCCAGATATACAGGACTACAATGTCCTGGAGCATTTGTCAATGAGATTACCTTGGTCTGCTCACACCTAATTGCTCCATTGTATTCCAACGACCTGATATGACCTGGTGCCACCCTCTATTGTAGTCTCCTCATATGGAAGAGCAAATTAGGAGGAATAGGCGCAACAAATTCTTGCAGAAATAAACAGGAGTAAGAAATAAAATGGAAGAGTAAGAAAGGTGAGAAAAGAGGAAACTGGTAAGAAATAAAAGAGAAAAAAGAGGAAATGAAAAGTGATGGATGAGACAGTGGGTAAAAGAGAAATGGAAGGCAAGGTGGTAAGAACAATGGCAGTGAGCGAGGAACAGGTGGGGAAATGGAAGTACAGCAGGAGGTGAGGAAAAGCAATACACACGTGCCTCGGAGATAACCTCTGATGGACAAATTTCCACATTTATTTGTTTGTATATCAGCACTAGTCTAGTGAATAGAAAGATAAGAAACAGATGCTGTTGTGTTGTTAAGAGACAGGGAAGAAAACCTTGTGCTGGCTTGGGAATGGAGAGAGAGAGGGAGGAGGAAAAAAGAGAGCGGAGGAAGAGAGAGAGAGAGACCTAGCCTGTTGGGGCAATGGGTGGCTGAGAGAAAGAGAAAGGGACAGAGGGGGACCTCTCTGAGCAAGGGTAAGAAGAGAAAGAGACATGTACCCTCTTGTAGGAGGTGTAGATAGAGAATCTGTTAAGAGGAGAGAACCTTTTGAGGCAGGGAGGAAGTGAGACAGAGAGTGTGGGTGGAGGCGGGGTGGGGGCACCCTGAGCAATAGAAGTGCAATAAAAAGAAAAAGGGAGAGAAACCATGTTGTAGGGGACTCCCTGAAAAAGCCTTCTACAAATGGACACCAATATTTCTATTGCAATTTTAATAATAAAGAAACTATAACTATAACAGCATGAAACCTTCCTGAAATGATTATTAAGGCTATAATGGCCTTGTTCTTACTCAAATTGACATTTAAATCATTCAACTATGAAAGCAATATTATCATATTAATGCCAAAAATATAAGGCCAATTTTTGGAATAAGTCACCACAACACTATAAATACTGACTACTCCACGGGGATCTGTGCAGCACAGAACTATTCCACATTGAAGCAGACCTGGTAACTCAAAGTGACAGGATCACAAGTGAGTTATTAAGGTTTTTCTCGAACAAATTCAACACTTGAAAAGTCCCCGTTGAGTATTGTGTTTATACACGGCGAGTTTTATGCAATAAAACATTACAAATGAATTGTCGAATTAATTATGTAAATGCTGGAATATGTGTTCAGTTTTTGCTATCATACATACATGTGAAAACAACAATTTATCAGCCAGCCGGTACACCAGTGTGTTGTGTAATTGTTGTTAATGACTAAATGGGCAATTATAAGTTAAAAAATGATTGCAGATGCTTTTCAGAACATAATCCCAGAACTGGGTGACATATGAGAGGTTTTGTAGCACAATCTATTCAGAAGCAGCTGGTTCAGTGTAGCCATAGCTTTGTGCTGGCAAATTAGTTCAGCAGAAATGTCAAATTAAACGGCATTTATGTATTTGAACTTTTATTAGTATGAAAAATGCTTGCAGTATCTGGCGTATTTTTATTTGGATGTGTTTATTTTCTCTCCTTTGTGGTTTCTTAGGTTGCCGCTGAAGGTGTGTGAGAGTAGGTGATCATGGACCACGGCCTCCACCATTGGCACTGCACAGCCAGCCAGTAGAAGGCGGTAGGGTGGAACCTGAGGTGGGACCAAGCTTTTGTTTTATTTAATGTGCATATCAGGTAGCATAACAATAGAGTGCAGCTGGAGATAAGTGAAATCAGACATCATTTGGTTCCGATAATTGGCAGGAGCACAGAAAGACCTGAAGAAATGGCACTGATGCAGGAACATTTTCCATAGCCAAGTGATAATTAACTATGAATTTGAACTTCTTTCTCGCATAACAAAATGTAAATTTACCCTCTTAACAAACAAATATAAGCCACTTAATCTTTGCAAACGAGCCTGGCAGAAAGTCACAAATCCAACCAGAAGCTGAATAGAAAATTATTATTAAACAATCGTTGAAATAGAAAAGTTGTATGGCTGACAGTAAGGTCAGCACAGCAAGCACTGAAGGCTATTGAAAGTCCTCAGCAGTGATTTCTGACAAAACTAATAAAATATTAGAATAAAAAGAAAAAGAATTGATGAGCAAATATATTTGGTCAGAAAAACAAAGGGCTGGATCTTGCTGGAAAAATAATGGCATGCTTATGATGCATGCTGCTATTAATGCACAAATCAGACAGCAAATTCAGCAAATTCAGGGGATTAAGAGATACGGTGTGAGTTGCGAATCTCCATTGCGAATCGACCTGAAACGTTGGGGGGAATTTTCAGGGGGGTCAGTGGGTGCAATTGGTGGCGGGTCGGGTGGGGAAATGCTTTTTTTTGACAGCGGGTCGGGATCCCGCTGTCCACCCACCGCCATGCGCCTTTCCCAAATGTCGGGTCTGCCAGCACTGAGCAGACCTGACATGCAGCGGTGGGGGAGGCAATTCAGGTCATTATGATCTTATTAACAGAGCATTAAGAACTATTTTCAGCTCACCTTCAGAGTTTACCAGATCACCCACGGGGTCCACGCTGCTTGGGGATCACGTCAGGTAAGCAGGTCGGGAGTTGTATGACCATGGAATCATCTCATTACTTGACAGCTGCAAATGTGCTTTAAAAGCTCCCATCTCACAGCTGTTCACTTTCCTAGCTCAGAAGCTGTTGCTTATGACATTTGGAAGACAGATTGAGCTTTATGCAGGTTGCAAGTGTTTGGAGTAAATTCTCTATCAAGTGTCACCACATTGGAACAACCTCTCTCACCATTGACAGATCGCTTCTGTCATCTCAAGTTCACCAGCATCATCAGCATCGGTGCCCTTGATACTATCTCACCTTGGTCCTTAGAATCCCACCATGATCAGCCCGAACACCAGCAGCACCAGGCAAACCAGCAGCACCAACAACCCACCAACCTTCTCTTCAATCAGCTGATGCTGCACAGGACACAGGGCATCAGCACCCAACCACATTGCTGCCCGGGATGCCAGGGATGGCCTCACCATGTCCAGATTTACTTCACTTGATGCTGTACACCCTGGCTGCCACATGGTGTGCCAGGTTGGCATCACCCCACACCAATACCATAAAGCATCCCTACAATGCTCAAGCCATTCCTTTCACGCTCATCACCATTGCGGGGAGTACCGTTATGTCTCACCATTCACTGCAACTCACTAAGCCACTTCCGAAGGTGCACTCAAATCTGTCCAAGAACACAAAATGCTGCAAATAAAGATTTCAATGTTTGGCACCACATTAACAGAAACTTTACATGAACATTTCATAAAACACCCAAGTGCCTACCCTTATGTGTTGTTAGTTGGTATGATTGGACTAGGATGAGGGTGAGTGTGAAGGGTGGCTAGTGAGATGGGAATGTGATAACGTAGATAGAGAGAGATGGATGGGTGGAGGTGCAAGGTAAGTTGGTGTGAGTAAGGATGTGCAGGAGTAGGGTAGGGAAGGCAGAGTGATGGGGATATGATGAGTGGCACAGCAGGATGAGGTTGAGTGTGGCTCTGTACTAACATTTCATGATCTACTGAGATCATTGAATGGTTTGTGCCACTGCAGCCTGGCCCTCCTTACGACATCCCTGCTTGTGTCCTCCTGTGTAATGTGCAACCGGGCTGTGTTGGTCTCCTGGGGAGGTCTCTTCTGCTCATTAGAAGGGAAGAGAACCTCCCTTTGTGCTGTGGCTCCCTCCATAAGCATATGGAGGGAGTCACGGGAGAACCTGGGTGTAGCTGTGCACCTCTGTGCAGTGCTTGTCAGTGTTTGCAGCACCTCAATGCTGTAGAACACTGACAGCACAAATGTCAAAATCAATTTGCGCATGGTCCCTTTAAGGAAATCGGCTGAAGATGCATTATCAAATGATGTCATCAGACCCGCTTCCTTTAATTGGCCAGCAAATGCGCTGGGCGGGTTTAACAAGCCCAATCAGGGAAAATCGTTTTGGACAGCGGGCTGGAGCTGACAACAAGGCCAGGACCCACCACCAGCATCGCCTGCCACGGACCCGCCAAGGTTGGTAAAATCCAGCCCGTTAACTCTGTTTTTCTCTCCACAGATGCTACCTGACCTGCTGAGTATTTCTAGCATTTTTAAGTCTAGTAATTAATTGCGTAAGTACCCTTTCAACAATGTGATAATTGATAATGACTGCCAATCAACCTCTCTGGTGCAGAAAGTGAACAATTTAAACTGTGCAGTCTCATTCCTTCAGATAGTGAATTGTTGGAGATTTTAAAATATCAAATTTAAAATTTTTACTTTTTTTTCTTACTTTTCCTTTCAGTCCTTTTTTCTCTCTCTCTTAATCCAGTCTTTCTTTCCCTCTCTTTATTTCTCTTTCTGTACCTAATTTGACTCTAATTCATCCACTCTAATTCATCTTCCTTTTCCATGTGTTCCTCTGTATCTTTCTCAGTCCTTAAATCTGGTTGAATAAATCTGATTGGTCTCGCTGTTCACTAAGGTCCCAGATGCCCCACTGCCCTCGCCATGCTGTTATTAGCTCGCGTTTCCAGCAAGTCATGACGCAAAGAGATTTCGAGCTGAAGGGTGCAGGAAAAAATCTAACTAACGGCGTACGCTGCGAGATGACCCACTCCAGCAAGATCTGGCGCAGTAGAATCACGTCACAAAGAAAACATCTGCCGAGTTACCACCAGAGAAACTCATGTGAGCAGCTGTCATCCTCAAGGGGCTGTCCTGATGTGATAATCTGTAAATGAACAGTCCAACATCCAAAATGTTTAATTTCTTCACAGGTGGTTCATCTATATCTCAAGCATCATCTGAGTCGATTCCAGATGGCATCTGCTCCCACCTTCTAGAAGGATAGGGATGATGACGATAATGATGCTGAAAATGTTGGAAAGAACCTCACCTGAAGAATCCCATAGTGATCTTAATGGCAAGGCCTCCACGTCCTCGGTCTTGCCGGATCCTTCGCCCACTACCGGGCTCCCCTCCCCGTTAATATCAGGGCCATGATCTTAACAAAGTCACTGGAGAGGCAGTGGTTGGTGTTGAAGTATCAGATTGCAGATTTTGCAGTATTGTATGCAGTTCTTTTCTTGGAGTGACAAAGTGTGACAGTATGTAAATGACTGGACCAAGTGGACAACATATTATGATGGTTGGGGAATTATGAAGGTCGATTTTAATTTGGGGCTGGGATTGGTGGTGAAAGGGCCAATGCGGCAGCAAACTGTCTGGCCCATGGAACGTGAGGCCCAAGGGGCAATTTTAACACAACTCACTCAGCAGAAACCTGGCAGGCGGGCAGTTAAAATTGCCCTGGCTCTTACTTGTCCGAAAGCCACCATGATCGCAACGTCTGCAATTTTAACCTGCTGTCTTGTGCAGGCAACAAGGACACGCGCCTGGATTCAACAGGGTCCTTCTTTACATATGCATGTCGGGGCCCGATGACATCATTAATACCTGACTGTAATTTTAACTCAGGCCTGAGCGGGGAATCCACCTAGAGTTAAATTCGGGGCCAAAAACCTCTCGGGCCTCATTTGAATGTCTGGAGCTGGTGGGAATGTTATCATCACCATCGGGCGGGAGTCAAAAATTGGGAGCGGGGGGGGGGGAGGTTCAGGCCACCACCGGGGCCCCATGGAAATGGTAAGCATGGGGGTGGCGGGGAGGGTGGTGGGAGATCGGTAATGTTCACGATAGCGGGCGGGGGGTGGCAGGGAAAGCACATAGTATCATTGTGGGGTGAGGAGGAGGATTTTAGGCTAGTTAAACCGGTGGTGAGTGGGCACACAACAGAAATACAGCGCAACCACCGCCCCCACCCTCCCCCGGCCATCTTCACCACCGCCCCCCCCCGCCCACACCGGGTGGGGTGGGGGTTAAAATTCCTTCTGTGGAGCAGAAGTGAGGAAGGACAGTTGGAAAGTGAGTTGACACAGGATGCTCTCACTGAGCCTCCTATTGCTAGCTGTAGAGTGACATTAACAGAGGCCTGGCAAAAAACAATTAAAAGAGGAGCCTGACATAATTTTCCTGCCATCTATTTTGTGACACACAAATGAATTGGTGGGAATGATGAAAACTGGCCAATTAGAATGTACCAGCAATGATGCACCTTTCATATTCTTAGGCAGCTAAATCCCACTTAACTGGTATAAATGATGAACTGTTCACCTGGTAACTGGTATAAATGGGAATAAGCTGCTCTCCGCCCCATCACTCAGGTTCAAGGCACAGCGAGGTCCTAAGCCAGGAGTGAAAAAATAATCAACAATGTAAGGAGAACAAAATCAATACAGTCTCTGTAGTAACGATTCCACTTCTAATTCATCTAAGATATTACGGGATGGTTGACTTTGTATTTTATTCTAGAATTCTGGACTATTTTGAGATTGCTTTAAACTAAAAAAAATCCTAAAAAGCATTTGCGGTTAGTATTCACTTTAATTAGTAATTCCAATAATTAATAACAATAATTTAGTTGTTGTAAAATTATTCTGAAAATCGCTGGCCTAGAAATTTGATGGCACCATGTCTGTTTTTCAGGTGCAATGTGAGCATCCAATATAGCGGGTGGGGTGCGCATGCTCATTATGCACCAGAATACATGGAGAGGTATTTGAAAGCTCCATCGAGGTAAGTTCTGGGGGCACTAGAAACACCTATGTGGTATATAGGTAAAGGTAACCATGTTATATCCAATGCTAACTATTATTTGGCTTCCTATGGTGTCATTGGCAGCCTTTTCAATCGGGATGAGTGCAGTGTAGTGGGTTTCCTCCTGTGATGGTTATCTCCCTCCTGTTTGTGCAAGCTCCTCTTGCAAGAGTGGAATTGGGTTAAAATGTGTCCTCGGCAAGTGCTTTCATCTCTCGCAATGTATGAACAAACTTACCATAGTGTGTATGAAGACATGAAGAAGCAGCAAATGTGGCCAAGAGGGAATGGTTTCCTGAAAGCCTTTTTTCTGTCTTTTTACCTTACCCTTTGCAGACAGAGATCAAGGGGTTTTCCAGCACAATGAGCCCTAAATTTGTTAGCACCCAAATGAAGGTGCGATTATGGCGGGGCACAGTGACAGAATGCCAGAACACAGGCCTGAGGTTCATCCTAAATTTGTCCTCGGGCCTCATTGTCATTGTTCAGGTGCGTTGCAGGCGCCAATAAGGTACCCCGATGTAGTGTGCCTTTAGGGGCCTAACCAATTTCACCTGGCATTGAGGCCTACAAGTAAGTCCGGGAATGGGTATGCGATCAAAGTGGGGGTGGGGAGAGGCGTGGTGAGGCTGGGCCAGTAGAGACTCGCAGTTGTTTTGTGGTGCCAGTATGAGCACTCTTGCTCCTTCCGACTCCACAAAAAAGACATTTTGGGAGGTTTTGGGCCCTTTTATTGAGCAGCCTTCAGTGGTTCCTTTTAGGACTGCTGGCTAGGCACTTCAAGACCCAGAAATACTGAAATAAATGATTGAAATGAGGCCTGCGCTCATTTCAGCATGGCTGCCTAATAAAAGGCCCCGACCAATTAGAAGCAGTGACTCGAACATCATGCCAATCAGGACAGGCCTCTGCCCTGTTATCGTGGCATCTGTTTCACGCCTGGAAACAGTTGCAACAATGTTGAATTTGGACCCCAATGACTGTGAGGTGTTTTTTCCCGATTACCTAGACAAGCTAACGAATTACTTATTATTTAGGCTCTGGGGGAAATAACTTCCAATTAGTGTAATAATCATCTTCCATCTAGGAGCCTTTTTTTCAATGTTGTTCAGTGAAAATGCACTGTGCTTAACAAAAATTAATTGTAACTCATAATTTCAAATCCTTTCAGTGGAAAAATGGCCAGAAATCTTGAAACATGATAGCAAGCAATCGGGAGAGCCAGGATTATTATATTGTTAAATGAAAACAGAAAATGCTGGAAATACTCAGCAGGTCAGGCAGCGTCTGTAGAGAGAGGAATAAAGTTAACATTTCAGGTCGCTGACCCTTCTGTTTATATTTCAGATTTCCAGCATCCACAGTATTTTGCTTTTGTATTATTATATTGTTAGTTGATCTTGTGGTGTTACTCGCTTTCTGTAACAGTTTCACTGATGCTTTTCCATATTCTAATTCTTACTGTCTGCACTTTACTCTTTCTCTCTCTCTAACTTTCATACATGTCATTCATTGTGGTGTCTGTGTCTCTCCATGTCCAATTTGTTTTCTAACTGTGAAGTCAGGGGTGGTGTATAGACAAAGAGTAGGTAGACTGTGTGTGGTTAGTGCCTGGGGCTGGGATTTAAAACTGGAGCCCACATTCTTGGGGAGATAAGAGTACTGACATGGAGAGGTATTATTAGCTCCATGGAGGTAAGTTCTAGGGGCACTTGGTTTTGCGGGGTGGGGGATTTGACTGGGGCTTGGGGATGTATAGGGTCTGGGTGCACTGAATAGGAGATCGGTGGAGCACTGGGCTGAGGAATTGGAGCATAAAGAACACTCAGGAAGGGTAGGTGAGAATGAGAGCCCTCAGGAGGGGGCTGTAGTCTGCAGCACTTACAGGGAAGGGGAGAGGGGCAGTATCTCTGGGCTCTAGGGGGAGAAGGGGGACATGCCTGGTTGTGCCTAGGAGCAGGATCAGAGGAGAGGCCTGGGCCTCCCCACTTGTTTTGAAAGATAGCAAAGTGCACCTTTGTTTTTCTTTGATTGGTTGATTTTTTTTTAGTGAATAAGATATTTGAGCCAATCAGCATGCTTAATGCCATACAGAGCCATCAAACACCTACAGAGAAAAACAAGCCTTTGAACATGTTACACACATACTGGATGCAATCATGTAATTCTTTAAATGGGTTGGACAACACAACAACTTACATTTTATATTTTTAAAAATCCCAAGATGCCTCTCGAAGGATTAAGGAAAAAAATGGACATCAAGACAAAGGAGATATTAGGAGGATTGATCAAATGCTTGGTCAAAGAGTTAGATTTTAAGGACGATCATAAAAGAGGAGAGGCAGGGGTTTGGGAAGGGAATTCCAGAGTATGGAGCCAAGACAACTGATAGCACGTCCTTCAATTGTAGAACAAAGGGAGATGGGATGTACAAAGGACCAGAGACAGAGGAACGGAGAGTTTGGAGGTAAAAAATGGAAGTTGAGTGGTCAGTAGTTAGTGGGAATGGGGTCAACTGAGCAGGAGGTAGGTTTCATGAACAAGGTGCGTTCTGAGAGGACATGAAGAGGAGCTAGGAGAGAAACTAGAGAGAGCGAGAGAGAGACAAGGGTTCAGGGCTAGGGCTGTGGGTGAGGTTTGGCTTGGTGGAGAAGGGAAAGAGCAGGAAACAGCAGATAAAGAGGTCCAGAAGCTCCTTGTACTTGTTGGAGCTGAGAACATAGGGGAGAGAGGTTAGTAATGGAGAAAAGAAACCCGGGGTTACCTTTGCTCTCCAAGATGATTCTGGTAGTTTTGACAGAAGAGAATGAG
This sequence comes from Somniosus microcephalus, assembly GCF_052327205.1. Lineage (NCBI taxonomy): Eukaryota > Metazoa > Chordata > Chondrichthyes > Squaliformes > Somniosidae > Somniosus > Somniosus microcephalus. The sequence goes on along the minus strand of NC_140989.1, from coordinate 70,478,220 downwards.
GCCTGATAGTATTGATGTGTTTTTAAATGTACCAATGATGGTTATTGTAAAGTTTTAGTGCTTCAAACTCATTCAAAAAAGGCCAGTCACACAATAACTGGATGATTATAGTGACTGTTTTTGCGTAGCATTTCCAGAATCTCTGCCTGGCTTTCAGTGCAGTCTCACTTCACAGTAACAGCTTTGTTTCAAATGATTAGTCTGCCTGGAATAGCTACAAAAAGCCAAACATTCCGGAATGAAATGCCGGTGACAAGTCTGATTTGTACATTAATAATTCAGATGGTTCTATTTTTACAATAGTACCACTCTAATATTCTTTGTATGGTTTCTGTCCGGATATAGAGATTTTTTTTCCTAGTGGTTGTAATTTGTATGACAGTTTAATTTTTGCCATTATTTCTTTTTGTCATACACTGCAGTTTTTTTTTACTTTAGTGTCATTTTGTGTGAGAGTTTTGAACCCATATTGCTATGCTAAATAATGACAGGGGCTGTTTTTCAGTGTAATGACTGGGGAAACAAATTCGTAGAATTAAAAAAAAAACAGAATTCATTACAAAAATAAAAAAACTAGAAAAAGCAGTCTCTCACCTTCTAAAAATAGGCATAATTAGTATACACAGCTTGGAAGTAATGTACAGTGTTGGTTTGGCTTGGTAGCCTAATAAGAGTAACCACAGCAATATTGTATTTTGTAGCATTAATATAAGCAATAATTAACAGGGGATCAAATAGTGGAGGACAGATGTAACACTGCAAATGGCCTGATTAATATCTATGTTTTGTTTGATGTTGTGGAAATGCAAAGCTGTTTTCCTGAGTCTGGGAATCTTTATTAACTTGCACAGCTCAGAGAATGAAGGCATGCCTGATCTGAATCTCTGCTACTTTTACTGAATTGCAAGTGACTTCCTGGAGGTGTTGCACCTCATAATGCTGATGGAGAGAGTTACACATGAATGAAGGATAAACAGCGATTAATTTCAGTCAATAAATAACGGTTTGCAGCCTCTCATCCAAGAGGAACAATCACTTTTCCATTTTTCCTGCCAAATGAGCTGATGAGGAAAACAGGGAGTTGACCACATAAATCAGTCTTAATTTCGCCTTCTCCATTAAAACCCAACCATTAAGACCATCCTCGGCTCATTTGAGCCTTTCCTGTTTCATACTTTCAATTTTTGCAAAAGGGGGGGAGTTCACTCATCATAAAATTTCACTTTGGCTGGCTTATCATTTGCATCAGAGTCAATAAATTGCAATTAGCATAAACAATTAAACTAGAGACTGTGACAATTTCACTCCCTCAGAAAGACTATCATCCCCTTGCAGAGCTGAAGCTGTACTTTATATTGCAAATAAACTACAAGATGGAAAAGACTAGAAAGGCTTTCAACAGACTTTTATAGGACCGAGCTTAGCCTTTAACAAGTAAAATTCTGGAAAAGTCCTGATATCAGCAGCTCTATTTCAAGTTTTAATGTATTTCTGGCAAAAGGTCCTTTCCTCACAAAGAATCATTTTGCCAAAATGTCAGTTTTCATTGCTGATAACTTGAGCAAATTCAGTAATTTTGCTCCTCTTCGTGCATCTGCAACCGAGCAGAAGTGGCATATTAATTGGCATGATAATGGTATGCAAGTAATACTTCAGCATGCATTTAAAACCACATGGTGCACTTTAGCTGAAAATGGCTGCTGCACCCAAGGAGGGCAGGAAACAGCTGCTTAAACTGAGGAAAAAGAAGCTGAAACCCCTCATAAATTAGATCTCAAGCTATTGGGGCCAGCTTTTAGATTATAATCAGATTTACAGGACATCAGTGTCAAATCCAATATGGTCTCCCAAGTGAAAAGCTCAAAGAAAGTGATAAAAAACAGTTGGGATGTCATTAAGCAGTGTGCAAAAAGAAGGTGATTCACTTAGCCTTAGCTGCACTGACCATTTAGGGTGGAAGAGCTTACCCCACAGGATATACCAGAGTGTGCGTCTCCAAGACTCACTCCTGGTGTTAGACGTCTGGTATTATTTATACAATGATTGTTTTATAAGGAAATTCAAAGTAACAAATAGGTATCTTCTTTTTGTTTGGCATTATTTGTGAGGAAATGCATTTTTGTTGTGAAATGTATCACCTTTTTAACTATGGATAGTTGGAGAGAACACAGGACTGACTTTCCACTGCGCTGCTCCCAGATAGTCCCCCCAAAATGCAGGCAACACAAAAGAAAAATGGGGACTGAACCTTTGCTCTCATTTTGCTCCTCAATAGCACTGCACGCAAACCTCATCTATGGCTTTTCTGGTATCTGCACCTGGCTGAAGAGAGCACGGCAATGTAAAGTCAGAGGCCCTTGCACACATGTTTCTTCTAATAGCACCAGGATGCCTCCTTAAAGACCTGGCACTACTGTTAGCTATGCTGGCATTTAGGTGCTAGCTGTGTTAAAGTGCCAGGCTGCTAGACTCCAGTAAGTGCTGAATCTTTGGCAAATTGCTTTGCAATTCATTTTGCTGCACCTGAAAGTGTTTTGTAAAGGCTATAGTCATGCTCCAATACTAACAGAGGCTGTTTAATTTATTTTGCAACCCCCGTTCCCACTTGAATGCACCATTCAGAATATCCTTTTATTTAATGTACTTGGAGGAGAAGGAGAAATAAGAGGCAGGGGCTGAGATGAATGACAGAGAGAGAAGGCACCACAGGAGGAGAAGTACTTCAATTCATCCCATCAACCTTTCCCCCCACCCCGCCCCCCCACCGCCCCACCACCACCCTAACCCACCCTCCAAGACAATTTTAAGGACAAAACCCAGGAGCAGTGCCTATGCTGCCTGAAATTCCCAAAGATGTGGTGATACTACTGTGTGACCAGCTATATGAAGAACTTCAGCCACATTGACAGACAGGCACTGCTCTGATGGAAGCCAAGGTTACAGTGGCCCTCAATTTTTTTGCAAGTGGCTCCTAACAGGGCTCAGTGGGTGATCTGAGTAGCATAATCTAGTTTTCTGTTTATATGTATGATGGGCCTTCAATAACCACAAAACTAGAAGTTATAGACTTAAACAAGTTGGCTTTTAATCACTAAGATCAGAGCTAACATCTCAACACGCCGACTGGTTCACAGGAATGAGTCATACAGATCCTGGGATCTTTATGTAAGAGAAGTCAGGGGCGGAGCCAAGAGCCAAGACCTGGAACCTCCCAGGTTAGTCGGGAAAGAGGAAGTGAAACTATACACAGTGGGGGAGGGTAATATACATGAGTGCAAAATGAATACAGGATCAAGACAAACAGATTTCATTACATTCACCCCTTCTATAGATTTAGTCCATCGGGGTGATGTTTCTTAAAAGTTGGTATAAGTGAGTCTGTCAGGAGGTTTTGCAGTTCTCAGTGATCGGCGCAAAGCCGGTTGGGGTGCCTCTAGGGGAGTGGATTCTGGTCCCTCCGCTGTCCGGGCCTCCGCAGTGTCTTCCAGGTTAACTGCAGTGTCCTCCAGGTTAAAGTTGGGTATTGATACCTCTGGGCGTCCTGTCTCTTTGTAGTGTAGGTCTTCATCGGGTAGTCTCCCATCGTTCTCTCCGCTCCCCGAGGGAGCGAGGTCTTTTATGGAAACAGTGTCCTCTTGCCCGTCAGAGTATTCGATATAGGCGTACTGAGGGTTTGCATGGAGGAGCTGTACCTTTTCCACAAGGGGGTCCATTTTATGGCCTCTCACGTGCTTCCGCAATAGTACTGTCCCCGGAGACGTCAGCCACGCGGGTAGAGATATGCCCGAGGTGGATTTCCGGGGGAAAACGAACATCTTTTCGTGAGGGGTAGCATTAGTGGCAGTACATAACAGAGACCTTATGGAGTGGAGCACGTCTGGGAGGACTTCCTGCCAGCGGGAGGTCGGAAGGCCTTTTGACTTTAAGGCTAACGTGACAGCCTTCCAAACAGTAGCATTCTCCCTTTCCACTTGCCCATTACCCCGGGGGTTGTAGCTAGTGGTTCTGCTAGTGGCTATCCCCTTCGAGAGCAAGAACTGGCGCAGCTCGTCACTCATGAATGACGTCCCCCTATCGCTGTGTATGTAGTTCGGCATGCCAAACATGCAGAATAGATTACAGAGACACTTGATGACCATGGCACTGGTCATGTCTGGGCAGGGAATGGCAAAGGGGAAGCGGGAATATTCATCAATGATATTGAGGAAGTATGCGTTACGGTCGGCAGAGGGAAGGGGTCCCTTGAAGTCCAGACTTAGGCGCTCGAATGGCCGTGTGGCTTTGATAAGGTGTGCACGGTCAGGCCTGTAGAAACGAGGCTTGCATTCCGCACAGATGCGGCAGGCTCTGGTCATTGCCCTGACCTCCTCGATGGAGTGGGGCAGATTGTGGGACTTTATAAAATGGTATAGTCGGGTGACCCCTGGGTGACAGAGGTCGTTGTGGAGACCCTGTAATTTGTCCGTATGAATGCTGGCACACATTCCCCGCGATAGGGCGTCTGGGGGTTCATTAAGGGCTCCCGGCCTGTACATAATATCATAGTCGAATGTGGATAGTTCGATCCTCCACCTGAGTATTTTGTCATTCTTGATTTTTCCCCTTTGCTTGTTATTAAACATGAAAGCCACCGACCGCTGGTCGGTGAGCAGGGTGAAACGTTTGCCGGCTAGGTAGTGTCTCCAGTGCCGCACTGCCTCCACCATAGCCTGTGCCTCCTTCTCGACAGAAGAGTGCCTGATTTCAGGTCCCTGAAGGGTTCGGGAGAAGAAGGCCACAGGTCTCCCAGCCTGATTGAGGGTCGCAGCTAAGGCAAAGTCTGACGCATCGCTTTCGACTTGAAAGGGAATGCATTCGTCCACTGCACACACTGCAGCCCTTTCAATGTCCTGTTTAATACTGGTGAAAGCCTCCCGAGCTTCAGCTGATAGTGGGAAGGACGTCGATTTAATGAGGGGTCGGGCCTTATCAGAGTAATTGGGCACCCATTGGGCATAATACGAAAAAAATCCCAGGCACCTTTTTAAAGCTTTGGGATTGTGTGGCAGGGGCAGTTCCTTTAGGGGGCGTAATCGGTCAGGGTCTGGTCCAATTACCCCATCTTCCACCACACAGCCGAGGATACAGAGACGGGTTGTGTTGAAGACACATTTGTCTTCGTTGTAGGTTAGATTCAGCTTTAGGGCAGTTTTTAAAAATCTCGCAAGATTTAGATCGTGGCCCTGCTGGTTGTGCCCGCAGATAGTGACATTGTCCAGATAGGGGTAGGTAGCTTGTAGTTTATTCTCGTCAACCATGCGGTCCATCTCACGTTGGAAGACTGAGACCCCATTTGTTACCCCGAAGGGCACTCTGAGAAAATGGTAGAAGCGCCCGTTCGCCTCGAAGGCGGTGTATGGGCGGTCCTCCGTTCTAATGTGGAGCTGGTGATACGCGGATTTGAGGTCGATAGTCGAGAAGACTCGGTATTGCGCAATCTGGTTGACCATTTCTGATATGCGGGGTAAAGGGTAGGCGTCCAGCTGGGTATAAATATTAACAGTCTGGCTGTAGTCATTTACCATCCGTTTCTTTTCACTATTTTTAACTATGACTACTTGGGCACGCCACGGGCTGGTACTGCATTCAATAATGCCTTCCCGCAGGAGACTGTCCACTTCCGCCTTGATAAAGTGTCTGTCTTCCAGACTGCACCATCTACTTTTGGTCGCTATGGGCCTACAGTTCGGAGCGAGATTAGCGAATAAAGAGGGCGGGCTGATTTTTAAGATTGATAGGCCACAGACTGTGAGTGGCGGCTGGGACCTGCCATATGCTAGCGTGACACTTTCGTGGTGGCACTGGAAGTCCAGATCCAAGATTACATTAACACAGAGTTCTGGCATCACGAGGAGTTTAAAATCCTTGTAGTCCGTGCCTTTTACAGTCAGTGTTACCACACAGTAGCCCAAAATGTCCGAAGTGTGGGGCTTAGCAGCCATAGCAATTCTGCTCCATGTAGGGGTTACCGTTAATGAGTGCTGCCGTACCAGGCTAGGGTGGATAAAACTCTCGGTACTCCCACAGTCAATTAAACATTTCATTAAATTCCCGTTTACCTGCATGTCCATCATGGATTTTGTCAACGGGTGTGGCCTGGATTGATCCACCGTGATCGAAGCCACTGTTGGGCCCTGGGCGGCCGCTGAGTCGGGAAAAGATGGCGGATCCCAAGATGGCGGCCCGCACAGCACGCACGAGGCGGTGATGGAGTTGGAAATCGGATTCCCCCTGCAGACTTTGCTAAAATGCCCCTTTTTCTTACATTTGAAGCATGTAGCGTCCTTCGCTGGGCATCGTTGTCTGGGGTGCTTGGCCTGGCCGCAGAAGTAGCATTTCGGGCCTCGAGACATTGCCGCTGTAGTAGGACTCCTGGGTGAACTTCTGTGTGGGGACTCCGGCGGCGTAGAGCTGGTCTGAGACCTGGATGGGGAAGATGGCTGATTCCAAGATGGCGGCCCCCTCGGTGCGCACGAGGCGGTGACGGCCACATGGCCGGAAGAATAAGAGTCAGAGTTTCTCTGGGCCACGTCCAGCGATCACGCAGTGGCCACTGCCTTTTTTAAGTCCAGGACCTCCTTCTCCAGCAGTCTCTGCCGGATATAATTCGATTTGAGGCCCGTGATGAAGGAATCGCGGACCAATTCGTCAGAGTACGCGTTGGCCGTCACGGCCTTGCAGTTACAGTCCCGGACCACGTCCTTTAGGCCCTGTAAGAAATCGTCCATTGATTCCTCTGGTCGCTGCCTGCGTGTAGCCAGCAGATGTCTGGCGTACACTTCGTTTACCGGCCTTTGGCATTGGGCCTTCAGGATAGTGATGGCCTCCGTGTAAGAGGTGGCATCCCGGATGAATGAATAAATCCGATGACTTACGCGAGTAGTCAGTAGACTCAGTTTATCTACCTCGCTAGCGGATGAGGCCCCCGTGAAGATTTCGAAGCATTTGAGCCAGTGTCCAAATTGATTTGATGCTTCAGCAGAATGTGGATCCAAGTCCAGGCGCTCTGGTTTTAGGAGTCGATCCATCCTAGTATTCTTTAGTGATTAAAATTGATGGGCCTTCAATAACCACAAAACTAGAAGTTATAGACTTAAACAAGTTGGCTTTTAATCACTAAGATCAGAGCTAACATCTCAACACGCTGACTGGTTCACAGGAATGAGTCATACAGATCCTGGGATCTTTATGTAAGAGAAGTCAGGGGCGGAACCAAGAGCCAAGACCTGGAACCTCCCAGGTTAGTCGGGAAAGAGGAAGTGAAACTATACACAGTGGGGGAGGGTAATAGACATGAGTGCAAAACGAATACAGGATCAAGACAAACAGATTTCATTACAATGTACAAATCCCAGGCCACGAATAACCATCAAACAGTAAGTCCAGCCTTCAAAGAAAAGAATATTGTCACAGCAAAGGCTAAAAATTCAGTTGGGCGCCGTTTGGGGCGCCAAGCTCGCCTGGGCGCCGGAATTACCGCTGCGAGCGGAGCCACTTGCACCATCCCGATATTCAGTTTTTGCGCCCCAAACGGAAGTGGGCCGCTACTCGAGGCTCCCCGCGCCCCGCTTGGGGCGCTCACCCTGAATATCGGCGCGCTAAGGGCCACAGCGCCACACGCTGCGGCACGGCACGCTGCGGTACTGCAGGCCTTCCTCCCACTGTTAAGGGGGAGGTGCCTGCAACAGCGCGATCCCCGCTCGCGAGTGCCGGCAAATGAGCCCGGCACCAAGAAGAAGTGCCGGGCTCTCGGGAAACAGCCGGCAATGCCGCGGGGGGGGGGGGGTTTAGGAGGCCGGGGACGGAGGTGCTGGCAGGCGGCCGCCAAAAAAGCGGCCGCCCCGCACCTCCACCTTAACTAGCGCCACTACCGCCACAGGTAGGCCCTGTGAACCGGTCGCGATTTGCGACCGGCGTTAGAGGCGGGCGCGACCAAATATGGTCATCGGGGCGGGAGCGGGGCGCTGCGCACACCGGTGATGTCATCGGTGGTGGCGCAGCACTACAGGCTAACGCCGCCATTAGCACCCCGCTAAATATCACGGGAGGTGTGGCCAGTGGCGCTAAAGCCACTGAGTGCCCTCTTTGGGCGCAAACTGGTGGCGCAGCCCACTGAATTTCTAGGCCTTAGTCTCCTCCTATCCCAACACGAGGTCACTTATCAGACCCACGTTTACCCTATTCTATTTTTAAGAAGTTCTGAAATTACAATCAACATTGGCGTTCTTTATTTAAAGGGGTATGTGTGTGTGTGTGTATGGGTGTGTGCGCATGTAAGGGTATGTGTGTGAGAGAGTGTGTGTGTGTATGTGGGTGAGAGAGTGTGTGTGTATGTGGGGGCTTGTATGAGATGGTGCATGCATTTAGGTGTGTGTGTATCTATGTGTGTGTGTGTGTGTATGGTTGTGTACATGCATGTGTGTATGGGTATGGGTGTGTGTATGGGTGGGTGTGTGTATCACCATTGATATCACCATTGCCAACATGATATGGCCACGTTAAGCTTTCACACAATAATATCACTCAATGTAATGACTAAGCTGATGCCTTTTAGAAGGGAATGGCAGATGACTCCTTCTTTAGCAGACTGCACTGTTGAGGAAATTCTTGGAGTGGTGTAAGTCGTTGACATGGGAGTTGATCACACCACCCCCAGCAAGGTTTTGTATACTTGACAGAGGATTAAGCAGATTAAAGAATTATACTGCAGCACACTCTCAGAATGGTCACTTGGAACGCAGCCCCGGAAATCTGTGGGGTTGTGGACCCAGCAATTACACCTGGATTGCAGTTGCCAAGAATCCTGCCATTGACCCAGCCAACGTTCATGAGGTCGAGGGGATGGAACCTGGTGGAGCAGATGTTTGTTGGTGTGGGGCACATCTGTGGCCAAGACCCAAGAATTGCGGGTGGAAAATGCTCAGCTTGGGCTGGGGGTGGGGATGCTGGGATCCCCATTGGAAAGCAATAGATCATGGTCACAGCTCTGTGTCCTGGTCTTTGGGGGTCCAGAACTTGATTGTACAATAGGCTTCAAAGCCATTGTACACTGGAAGAACATATCTTCTGGCAGCGTTGGACCTAAGGTCTCTCTTCCATTTTGGAGGGACAGCATTACCCGGCCAAGCAACTCTTGCCATCCAATGACATGGTTGCGAATTTGGTTTAGAAAGGGAGCCCAGAATCGCAATACTCTGCGGTGTTATAGTGCTTAGTGGGGATTAAAAGGTAGTATAGGCATGAATAATCAAATACTTTACTAGCTTTTCTCCCTTGATGCTGCTCACAGTGAGTTAGAGGATATTCTGTTTTATTTCAATAGGGGTGTGATCAACAAAGTGTGATGGGGAAAGTCGGACAGGCAAAGTGCTTTAGGAAGTAAGTGGATTATAGGAAGTGTGCACGAGCTGCAAGACATTTCATAGATTATAGATGGTTCCAGATCTTCTGGGATATACATTTGTCATTTGTGGAATGTAACTGTCAGGGTTCAAAAATGTAGCTTGTAATGTTAGATTTATATCTTGTAATTTAGCTGGATTATGGTTAGGGGACAGCTAGAAACTTCACAGAACTTTATTATATTGTAAGTTTTATCCCTGGCTGTTCATTTGCCTCGGGAGACAAGTGAATTGAGTAGATAGCATGATAACACAAATTATATACGCTTTGTTGGAAAGATCAAGCTTGATAGTTATATGGTCTCTTCTTGTTCAATACCTTAAGCCCTTAAGAAATTTGTCCTGTTGTCCCCCGCGATCTCTCCCCCTGACCACCATCTCCACCCCACTGTAATCTCCTACCCGGACACCATCTCCACTCCCCAGCAATCTCTCCCCCTAACCTCCATCACCACCCCCCCATGACCTCTCCCACCCGGACACCATCTCCACTCCCCGGCAATCTCTCTCACCGACCTCCATCATGACCTCTCCCACCCGGACACCATCTCCACTCCCCAGCAATCTCTCTCACCGACCTCCATCCCCACCCCCCCATGACCTCTCCCACCTGGACACCATCTCCACTCCCCGGCAATCTCTCCCACCGACCTCCATCCCCACCCCCCCACGATCTCTCCCCCCGACCACGATCTCCAGCACCCCTGCCCCACCATGATCTCTCCCACCCCTCCACTGGAAGCCCTGACAGTGATCTCTCCCTACCTGCTCCTCCGCTGCATCCGTCTGCTGCAGGCTATCCCATCCGACTGACTAGCTGTCAGGCGGGAAACCCGGAGCAAATTTTTTTAAGGAGTCTTTCGGGAAACCCGTACTTCCGGGTTTCCTGTCCATAACTCCTCCCCGCTCCCCCCACTCCATACACACAGCCCCGTAAATATCTGGGCCAAAGTATTAAATAGACATATTTTCAGTAGGGAACTCTGCAGCAACAGTGTATAGTGTTGTTTTGGGGTAAATAGCAACTAGCAATAGCATCACTCCAGATTCAATTTTCCATAAATTGGCAGGTGTACTGTTTTGTGAAGAATAATATATGCAATCAATAACATTTCACAGCACAGAAGGAGACCATTCAGCCCATCGTGCCTGTGTCAACTCTTTGAAAGACCCACCCAATTTGTCCCACTCCCCTGCTCTTTCCCCAATAGCCTGCAAATCTTTCCTTTTCAAATATGCTTTATATCCCAATTCCCTTTTGAAAGTTGCTATTGAATCTGTTACCAGTACCCTTTCAGACAGTGCATTCCAGATCATAACAACTCACTGCATAAAAAATATGCCCCAGCTCTCCCCTCTGGTTCTTTTGCTAATTATCTTAAATCTGCATCCTCTGGTTACCGACCCTCCCGCCAGTGGAAGCTGTTTCTCTATACGTATTTATACGAAGACATTCCCTAATGTCAAAAATATTATTCTTAAAAGAATCCATGGCCAGGAAACTTTAGTAAAGAGAATTTGTATCAATATCTTGTAAGTATTCCATGAAAGAAAAGATTTTTGAATCTACAAAAACCTTGTAAATGGGCCTTTAGTCAACATGATACATTGATTCCAGTAATATTCAATCTTGTTGTGTAGTTTTCTCCATCTCAATGTATTGTATACAACAAATTCCAATGTTTCCAGCAACAAAAAAATCCAATAAGTAACTCAATTTGACCATGAAAAGCTTCCATACTCTCATAAAAGTAATCTTGTTATGAATTAAATTATATTAAATAATATGTTAACCCCATTTCAAAATAATGTTGCTTTGAGAGAGATGGGTGACGATTATAAGAATAGGGGATTGCCAACTAGATTAAACCTTTTGCAGCATATATATTAAGGATAAATGTCAAATCCAAACTGATCAGAATTAGGCCTAAAGTCATGTTAAAACTATTTAGATTTGGATATTGTGGTCCCTTTAAGACAATAGAGCTGCTTATGTATAGGACACCAATTAATTTATGTCCATTGAATGCAGGTCTGATGTCATTTAGCACCAAAGTATTTGCTCTTTTTTAACATTAGTTCCAGTATGGTGTGCTTCATGTAGTATTCATTATTTAACTTTTTGTTTTTAATGGTAATAGGTTCTTTATGCACCTGAGTCCTTAGCAGTCCAGTAATCTAGTTCAATTCACTAGTGGAAGAACTATGGATTTGATCCCAGGCAGTTAGATGCGGATTATGCAATCAATTCCCTAGGGTCCAATGTTGATTATGAATCTTAGTCAGTGGTAGTTTGTGTATGTCTAGTACCCTGATAGTACATTGGCAGGATGCATGTCTTAACATTTAAAATGAACTGGCCAGGGATTAGAGCTCTGCATTTTGGTCAAACATGCATACATAGAACTCTCTCCTTGTTGGGAAGAGTGCAAGGCATAACAAGCTGCAACCCATAGCTTAAATCAGTTTTGTTAACTGTGGATTGCACTCCATAGACAGCAGTTTGAGAATAGTATCTGTGCCATGACAGCATCCCTAGACTCTTGCCCAACTACAAAAGCACATCTTATTTTTGGAGAAGTTAGACTGTTACCATGCGCTGGGAGTAAAAGAAAAAATATAAATAATACTGGAAACTACAACAAATGAACATTTCTTAAACTAGGTTTTACAAAGATAGTCCTTTGATGAGGATGAGTAACTATGATTGAAAACAATTTCAATCCAATTCTGAATCTGGCCCTTATTAATTTTTTCTAATAAATCAGTAGCACCACAAGAATACCAATTACTAAATTAAAATTAAAGACTTCCAAAATGAAATTTTACATACAAGATGTTGTTTAAAGAAGCAATGGGCGTAAATTCCTTAGCTCCCCAAACCGGGTGGCGCAAGGCGACAGTGTGCCAGAATGGAGAGGCCCGAGAATCGGACTAAATCTATCCTCGGGCCTCGTCTTAATGAATCAGGCAAACTGTGGGTGTCAATCAGATGCCTCGATACTGCTCGCTTGTTGAGACCTCATTAATTTTGGCCCATGCTGAGGTAAGTCTGGGAGGGGGGAGCCGAGTGGAAGGGCGGGGCAACTGCGGGCCGATAACAGCCATCGGTGTTTTATGGAGCCAGGAGAATCACATTTACTCTTTCCAACTCCACAATGTACAAAAATTATCAACGTTTTTGGCCATGTTGGAGCAGCCTCCAACGGTTAGGCTGGATTTCAATATGGAAAAGAAAATCGAGCGCAGTGTAAAAGAGACCAATGACTCACTGTGAACATATTTCATGTTACTGACGTAGATCAATTTCACCCCCATTGTCTCATCTACTGTTTGCCAATAGTAGCAAAAAAAATCACTGCACAATTGTCATCATAAGCAAAATGTGGGCCCATACGGCTCAATAGCTTAGAAATTTCCTACATTACAACAGTGACTACACTTCAGAAAGTAAAGCACTTTGGGACGTCCGGTGGTCGTGAAAGGTGCTATATAAATGCAAGTCTTTCTTTTATTACATTGGCCCATACTAGTTTAAACAGATATTGCCTCCATTAGAACTTTTATTTTATTTGTTTATGGGATGTGGGCATCGCTGGCAAGGCCAGCATTTATTGGCCATCCCTAATTACCCTTGAGAAGGTGGTGGTGAGCCGCCTTGAACCGCTGCAGTCCGTGTGCTGAAGGTACTCCCACAGTGCTTGTAGGTAGGGAGTTCCAGGATTTTGATCCAGCGACGATGAAGAATCGGCAATATACTTCCAAGTCAGGATGGTGTGTGACTTGGAGGGGAACTTGGAGGTGGTGGTGTTCCCATGTGCCTGTTGCCCTTGCTCTTCTAGGTGGAAGAGGTCGCAGGTTTGGGAGGTGCTACCGAAGAAGCCTTGGCGAGTTGCTGCAGTGCATCTTGTAGATGATACACACTGCAGCCACGGTACACCGGTGGTGCACGGAATGAATGTTTAAGGTGGTGGATGGGGTGCCAATCAAGCGGGTTACTTTGTCCTGGATGGTGTCGAGCTTCTTGAGTGTTATTGGAGCTGCACTCACCCAGGCAAGTGGAGAGTATTCCATCACATTCCTGACTTGTGCCTTGTAGATGGTGGGGAGTCAGGAGGTGAGACACTCGCCGCAGAATAGCCAGCTTCTGACCTGCTCTTGTTGCCACAGTATTTATGTGGCTGGTCCAGTTAAGTTTCTGGTCAATGGTGACCCCCAGGATGTTAATGGAGGGGGATTCGGTGATGGTAATGCCGTTGAATGTCAAGGGGAGGTGGTTAGACTCTCGCTCAGGAAGTAATTTGATATAGGGCCAGATATTCCGATCCCTACGCATGGGTACGCGCTGTGTACACACCTGTAGGGACATCGGAAATGTCGGTTTCAGGTATGCACAGCGCATGCGTTGAAAACCAGCATTTTCGATCTGACAGATCGGAGGCCTGCCTTGGAGAATGGCCTCTGCGGGCGGATAGTTCCGCTTTCTGGAGACCCTCCGCCCACAGAAAACCCTTAGAATTCTTACACCTGGCAAAAGCCTGGAAAATGTATTTAATGTTTTAAAGTGTTTTTGGGGTGATCTCCATTCATATATTTGACAGGTCGATCAGCTATCTGTCAAGTGTATGAAGGGAGATTCCCTTCTTCTATTGGCTCCCCGTGGCCCACGTGATCCCAGGGACGCTTGCGAACTGCCTGCGCCTCTGGGATACGTGGGCCCTGCGCACTTGGAGTTGGAGAGGCCCAGCATCGGAACTATACGCACCTCAGGAGCCCTCAGGTAAGTGCGTAGATTTTTTTCAGATCAGAGGCCTCCGCACGTGGGAAGCCTCCAATCGGAAAATACGGCCCATTATGTTTTAAGTATGGGTATGATAATACCACCCAGTGTAATTTGAAGAATTATATGTAACGTTTTAGTCCGAGTGCACTGCAGCTAATTATATGCTTGATTTGTGAAGATTTGTAATTATGTTCTGATTCTTAGGACAGGATTTTCATTGGGCCGTGGAGGCGGGATAGGAGGCATGTGGGGGGTTAAAGTCCCAAAATCGGGGGGCACGAACCCATCTCGCCCCAACCCGCCTCCATGCCAGTTTCAAAGGAGGCGGGTACCCGACCCGCACTGGGACCCGCCTCCCCGAGGGGGGAAGGGGATTAGTGCCAATTAACTGCCTGTTAACATGTAATTAACAGGCAGTTTTTAGCCTAATCCCTATTTTCATTCTTGAAGTGTGGGATTCCCGACAGCTCCAAACCACGCCAACTTAGCGAGGCGGGCCGTCGGGCTGAAGGGCTTGGAGGGGTCGAGATGTCCGGTGTTCAGGTGAGTGATGGGTGCATGAGTGCAGAGGTAAGTGTGTTTGGTGTGTTTAAAGTGTTTAAAGAAGTTTTACTTACCTTTACAGCCTCCCTTCCTTCAGGTCTCGGGAGTCCCTCACCTCACCGGCACAGAAAGCTGAATGGCCGCGATCTGTCAAAAATTGCAGCATTCAGCTTTCTGTTCTGGAGAGATCTCTAAATCATCCTGACAGGAAGGAATTAACTTAGTGTACAGATTGTCAGTGTTTGACAGCTTCAAACAGCTGTCAAACATTGCTATTTCATCTGTCAAAAGGTCTTGACAGATGAAATATCAATCTGTGACATCACCTGTTGCCGGGTGGCCCTTAATTGGCCTGCTGAGCCCGCTAGGTGGGCTCAACAAGGTCAATCAAGTCAAAATAGCGTGGGTTGGCTACAACTCAATGGAGGCGGGACTACAACCCCGAAAGTTGTAGTCCCACCTCCTACCCGCCTCCTCAATGAAAATCCAGCCCTTATTCTATTGTAACAAATATTGCAAATGTCGCCAAATGTGCTATTTTTAAAGTATTTACTGTGAATGCCCAAGATTGTCATGGTCACAGAGCTATCCAGTGTGGAGAAGGTGATCCAGGACAAGCAATTAGACCACCAGGGAACACACACCTAATGAGCCTTGCTCTTTTACAAAAAAAACAAATAATAAATCGTTAATGCTTTGCAACATTCCTTGACGCAGGAAAATGTTATCATGGGTTTAAAAATAGATCTTTTTTTTTCCCCTAACTCTCCCTCAACTCTAAAATTCTTCCAGGCTCCTTGCGGTCCAGCAGACCCAAGGTCTGAAACTTGCTCTTAGGCAAACAAAAGCATTTTCCAAGGATGACATTGTAAGAACATTGCATGCAGAGTTTAGAAATCAGAAAAGTGAAAGCAATTGTGAATATATTGCTCAGTCATATTTAACATTACTAGAATATAGAGATCTTCTTCTTAGGCAATCCCTCGGAACCGAGGATGACTTGCTTCCACATTAAAAATGAGTTCTCAGGTGACTGACGAGTGCAATGCAGGACCTACAGTCTCTGTCACAGGTGGGGCAGACGGTGGTTGAAGGGGCGGGTGGGTGGGATGCTTGGGTTGACGTGCGCTCCTTGCGCTGCCTGCGCTTGGCTTCCACTTGCTCCCGGCAAAGAGACTCGAGGTGTTCGGCGCCTTCCCGGATGCTTCTCCTCCACTTTGTGCGGTCTTGGGCCAGGGATTCCCAGGTGTCGGTGGGGGTGTTGCATTTTTTCAAGGAGGCTTTGAGGGTGTCCTTGAAGCGTTTCCTCTGCCCACCTGGGGCTCTTTTGCCGTATCAGAGCTCCGAGTAGAGCGCTTGCTTTGGGAGTCTCGTATTGGGCATGCGGACAATGTGACCTGTCCATCGGAGCTGATTGAGCGTGGTCAAAGCTTCGATGCTGGGGATGTTGGCCTGAGAGAGAACACTGACGTTGGTGCGCCTATCCTGCCAATGGATTTGCAGGATCTTGCGGAGGCAGCTGTACATGGTCCATGTCTCTGAGCCATACAGGAAGGCGGATATCACTACTGCCCTGTAGACCATGAGCTTGGTGCCGGGTTTGAGGTCCTGGTCTTCAAACACTCTCTTCCTCAGGTGACCGAAGGCTGCACTGGCACACTGAAGTAAGCTCCCCGCTGGAGTGGAGCTAATTTACAGAACAAACTGGAAACTGTTCAACCTCCGTCGCCTCCAGTCCAGATCCAAGGTCGTCCCATCCTCTGTTGCGAATTACAGTATGCAGACAATGCTTGCGTCTGCGCACACTCGGAAGTCAAACTCCAAACCATCGTCAACACCTTCACCGAAGCGTACGAGAGCATGGGCCTTACACTAAACATCCGTAAGACAAAGGTCCTCTACCAACCTGCCCCTGGCACATAGTACTGCCCCCCAATTATCAAATTCCATGATGAGGCCTTGGGCAACGTGGACCACTTTCCATACCTCGGGAGCTTACTGTCAACAAGAGCAGACGTCAATGACGAAGTCCAACACCGCCTTCAATACAGAGATAGATAACTGGAATGAGACGTTGCCCTGGACTTCGGTAAGGAAAACTCAGCCCAGGTTCCCACTACTGATTACTTTCCAGTGATTTCTATACACACATGTGCACACACATACATGCACACTTGATCTTAGCCAATATGTCAAGAAGCAATATCCAGTTTTTCCTGTTGGAAAATGCATTTGTGCGAACATCAGAGGAGGATAGGATCAGGTTCAGTTGTGAAACCTTTAATGGTAAAATAGCCTGTCACCTCACAATGTCGAGCCTCATACATGAAGAGTAGCCACTTGAGCAAGGTACAGGAGGCCTGTTGGTAGGACAGCGCTTCAGAAAGTCAGTGGTATTCAGGAGAAAAGGGGACAAAATTAAGGGGGACCAAAAAGATGAAATGAGCTGAACTTTTCTTCATGGTTCATTGCAGGGCAACGACCTGTCCTGAAATAAAGGCTGTTCACAGAAGAGCAATGCATGCCATGGGCCATCTCTGTGTTTCAGGAGATGATGCAGACATCGTACTCCCTGTCCAAAACTATCTGGGATATTGACAGAAGAACTATCGTATTCTCAGCTCATGCATTAAGCTTGTGATTTGATAAGAGCACAAGGCAATAGTGAGTTCAGTGCTTTCATTGATGACACAGTGGCTCACCTTGTTCACTGTGTGTGAGATCAAGAAAACGATTATAGGAGTGAGACCTGCACAGCACTGTTAAGCAGAATGTTATTATTTCATATGCTAGAATACATTTATTTACATCCGTTAGCATTCAGAATAGGAGCTGTTATAGGTGAAAAGTCTAATAGCGAGTGAAACAGGGCCAGTAATTTAGCTTTCACTGAATAATTTAGCTCAATCTGCTTAGCTTCAATCATCATACCATTTACATAGCAAAGGTATGGTATGCCACATGACACCAATATAATAGTGATTTTATAACGTTTCTGCTTATGAATTTGTCTGTCCTATTAATCATCCTGTAACCACTGACACTGCAGAATCTTGATGCTTTGCCCAACAAAGCATGGACTAAGGACAGAAGAAGCCAAAAGCAGGGATACGAAATTGAGAACTGCAAGCTTTTATTAACACCAGAGACCCATTAGAGTGCTCTGTTCACCTTCAATGGAGCAATAAATGAAGAGTGCTTTCGAGGAGAGGACTCCTACTGTCAGTGCTTTGGTAATGCACAGCCAAGCTGTAGTCATGTTGTAACGCTTGTAAGAAACAGATGTTCTTTCCCTGACAAATCTCCTTTCTTGATTTATTATTCATTTGCTCAAATCACAATGGAAAGTCTTCAGACCATTAATTAAATTCCAAGCAAAATAAAATTCCACAGAACTCATTACCAGTAAATGACTTTGACACATCATCAAATTTGAAGGTAAAATCTGCGACTTTAGGAAGTTAAGGTGGAGTACTATAGGCCCCGTTTTGCAACATCTGCAAAATGGTAAAGATATTGGTCTTTTCTGGGATGTTTTTGCAATGTAAAGTGACAGTGCAACATTATCTTTTATGCATTTCTGCCTTCTCTAGAGATCTATGGTATTTTAAATAATATTAATAAAATTATGTGGCAACATGACTGGAAATATCAGTCAGTATGCTTTCCTGAGTCTGCACCAAACAGAATTACAGTTTAAAATAAATGGTACAACACCTACACAGAGTGTTTGAAAAAAGGCTAGACAAAGCGGTATTCATCTTACACAGGGCTCTAAGCAGTTGGTCATTTTCGAACACAGAATTTGCTGTTAAAACAATGCCGCTGCTGGTTAAATACAACAAATTATATAAGAAACAATTGATGATAGTGAGTATTATTGTGGACTTCCACTGCTGTAGGTCGGAGTTGGTGAGCAAACATTTTGTTTAGCTAATAAAAGTTTAACTATCTACATCAAAACAGTAACTGCTGCTGGGAATGGTGGCGTAGTGGTTATGTTACTGGACTAGTAATTCAGAGGCCTGGATGATCCGTAGACGAGAGTTCAAATCCCACCATGGCAGCTGGGGAATTTAAATTCAGTTAATTAAATAAATCTGGAATAAAAAGCTAGTATCAGTAATGATGACCAAGAAACTATCGGATTGTTGTAAAAACCCATCTGGTTCTCTAATGCCCTTTAGGGAAGGAAATCTGCTGTCCTTGTCTGGCCTATATGTGACTCCAGACCCCACAGCAAACTGGTTGACTCTTAACTGCCCTCTGAAACGGCCTAGCAAGCCACTCAGTGGTAAAACACCGCTACGAAAAACAATAAGAATAAAACTGGTGGAGAACCCGGCATCGACCTCGGCACCGGCTATGGACATGACAACGCCACACCCAGCCCAGTCGACTCTGCAAAGTCCTCTTCACCAACATCTGGGCACTTGTGCCAAAATTGGGAGAGCTGTCAAGCAACAGCCTGACATAATCATACCTTTCAACCAATGTCCCAAACTCCTCCATCACCATCCCTGGGTATGTCCTGTCCCAACGGCAGGACAGACCCACCAGAGGTGGTGGCCTGGTGGCGGCCCAGTGGTATATAGTCGGGAAGGAGTGGCCCTGGGAGTCCTCAACATTGACTCCGGACCCCATGAAGTCTCATGGCTTCAGGTCAAGTATGGGCAAGGAAACCTCCTGCTGATTACCACCTACTGCCCTCCCTCAGCTGATGAATCAGTACTCCTCCATGTTGAACACCACTTGGAAGAAGTACTGAGAGTAGCAAGGGCACAGAATGTACTCTGGGTGGGGGACTTCAATGTCCATCACCAAGAGTGGCTCAGTAGCACCACTACTGATCGAGCTGGCCAAGTTCTGAAGGATATAGTTGCCAGTCTGGGCCTGCGACAGGTGGTGAGAGAACCAACACAAGGGTAAAACCTACTTGACCTTGTCCTCACCAATCTACCTGCCGCAGATGCATCTGTCCACGACAGTATTAGTAGCAGTGACCACTGCTCAGTCATTGTGGAGGTGAAGTCCTGTATTCACACTGAGGACATCCTCCATCATGTTGTGTGGCACTATCACAGTGCTAAATGGGATAGATTCAGAACAGATCTAGCAGCTCAAAACTGGGCATCGATGAGGTGCTGTGGGCCATCAGCAGCAGCAGAATTATATTCCACCACAATCTGTAACCTCATGGCCTGGCATATCCCTCACTCTACCATTACCATCAAGCCAGGGGACCAACCCTGGTTCAATAAGGAGTGTAGAAGAACATGCCAGGAGCAGCACCAGGTGCACCTAAAAATGAGGTGCCAATCTGGGAAGCTGCAACATAGGACTACATGCTTGCTAAAAAGCGGAAGCAGCATACTATAGACAGAGCTAAGTGATCCCACAATCAACGGATCAGATCAAAGCTCTGCAGTCCTGCCACATCCAGTCGTGAATGGTGGTGGACCATTGAACAACTGACGGGAGGAGGAGGCTCCATGAATATCCCCATCCTCAATGATGGTGGAGCCCAGCACGTGAGTGCAAAAGACAAGGCTGAAGCGTTTGCAACCATCTTCAGCCAGAAGTGCCAAGTGAATTATTCATATCGGCCTCCTCGAGGTCCCCACCACCACAGAATGTCTTCAGCCAAATTGATTCACTCCATGTGATATCAAGAACTGGCTGAGCGCACTGGATACAGCAAAGGCTACGGGCCGGACAACATCCCAACTGTCATGCTGAAGACTTGTGCTCCAGAACTAGCCGCGCCTCTAGCCAAGCTGTTCCAATACAGCTACAACACTGGCATCTATCTGACAATGTGGAAACTGCCCAGGTATGTCCTGAACACAAAAAGCAGGACAAATCCAATCCGGCCAATTACCGTCCCATCAGTCTACTCTCAATCATCAGCAAAGTGATGGAAGGTGTCGTTGACAGTGCTATCAAGCAGCACTTACTCACCAATAACCTGCTCACTGATGCCCAGTTGGTTTCTGCCAGGACCACTCGGCTCCAGACCTCATTACAGCCTTGGTCCAAACATGAACAAAGGAGCTGAATTCCAGAGGTGAGGTGAGAGTGACTGCCCTTGACATCAAGGCAGCATTTGACCAAGTGTGGTATTAAGGAGCCCTAGTAAAACTGAAGTCAATGAGAATCGAGGGGGGGGCGGGGTGGGGGGAAACTCTCCACTGGCTGGAGTCATACCTAGCAAAAAGGAAGATGGTTGTGGTGGTTGGAGGTCAATCATCACAGCCCAGGACATTGCTGCAGGGGTTCCTCAGGGCGGTGTCCTAGGCCCAACCATCTTCAGCTGCTTCATCAATGACCTTCCCTCCATCATAAGGTCAGAAGAGGGGATGTTCGCTGATGACTGCACAGTGTTCAGTTCCATTCACAACTCCTCAGATAATGAAGCAGTCCATGCCCGCATGCAGCAAGACCTGGACGACATTCAGGCTTGGGCTGATAAATGGCAGGTAACTTTCGCGCCACACAAGTGCCAGGCAATAACTATCTTCCAAAAAAAGCGAGCATCTAACCACTGCCCCTTGACATTCAATGGCATTACCATTGCCGAATCCCCCACCATCAATATCCTGGGGGTCACCATTGACCAGAAACTTAACTGGACCAGCCACATAAATACTGTGGCAACAAGAGCAGGTCAGAGGCTAGGTATTCTGCAGTCTCACCTCCTGACTCCCCAAAGCCTTTCCATCATCTACAAGGCAGAAGTAAGGAGTGTGATGGAATACTCTCCACTTGCCTGGATGAGCGCAGCTCCAACAACACTCAAGAAGCTCGACACCATCCAGGACAAAGCATTCCGCTTGATTGGCACCCCATCCACCACCTTAAACATTCACTCCCTCCACCACCGGCGTACCGTGGCTACAGTGTGTACCATCTACAAGATGCACTGCAGCAATTTGCCAAAGGCTTCTTCACCCCATGTGCCTGCTGCCCTTGTCCTTCTAGAATGGAAGGTGCTGCCGAAGATGTGACATGGCTTGAATAGCATGCTAACAGATATTTAGCAGGTTTTGCTTCATACCATATTGTTCATCATTTTGGCTCAGTTGGAAATTCTTCTCAAAAAGAATAATATCATAGCTTTCACTCAGCTAAATGAATAAAGCTCATTAAAGAAACCCACACCACACTTTCAAGAGATAAGCATTGGTTTAGGCTGATAGGGATGTACAATGAACATAATTGAATTGACTGAGGAAAACTTGGATGGGGAATTGTGGCACTTTCATCGTCTTCAATGTCTAGACAACGTGGCAAAGGAATTAAAAAAGAACATGGAATGCTGGAACATATAGCCTGAATAGTGCAGGTTTCCAAAGATTATGCTGAAGCTTTTCCATGCACTGGACCGACCACACAAGGAACACTGTGTTGCATTCTGGTCACTGTGCCATTGAAAACATGCAGAGAGCAACATTGGAGAACCATAAGTAAATTTAGAAAACTCATGCTCTATGTTCTAGAACAAAAGATGATTAAAGCGGGCTTCATTGTGTATATAAAATTGAAAATGTTATATAGCTAAGGTATAAATTTAAATTGCAGCTGGGTGCTGCAATAGGACTGTTCGGATGTTAGATTGATGAGCTTCTGTGAGCCAAAGGGGCTTTGCTTAACCTGGACTTTTCTTATATTCTTATGACACACACACACAAAAGTGAAGTCACTGTAAATTAAAATCAGGAGAGATGTATAACAGGTGGCTGAATCGATATCACCTGTTTTACACTCTCACTCAAAGTCAAAATTACCCCGATTGTCTCAAAGCACAGAAGCTACATCAACATTATTTGTTAACTTTAGTTTGTGAATTTTGTTCTCATAAGGAGGAGGAATGTTAGTGCTGGTGAATGGAATACTTTCCAAAATGTCAATTACTGCCAAATTAGGGGCAGTTTCGTGGTTTTAAAAATAAACGATTAAGTATTGTTAATTACTGAGTTCCAAAAACACCCAACTCAGGCTGTATTTCCACGACAGCTGGAGCATTGGTGCAAAGCAATTTTTGCACAGTTGCCAAGGTTGTAGTGTTAATCCGGAGTGAAGTCTCAGCTTGATTTCAAAGCAAAGTGGTGTGAGCGTCCATGCAGGAGGGAGTAGCTTACAGGCGTTTTACAATGGGCCAGTAAATCCGGTCCCAACGCGTGAGTACGGACGGTGTACTCACGCGTGGGCCCGTTGGAAGTGCCGGATTTCAGCATGCACAGCGCATGCGCGGGAAACCGGCATTTCCTCTCCATCGAACCAAGAGGTTAAGAGGTCCAACGCGTGCGCGCAGGACTCTGCGCGCACGCGTTGAACTTCCTTCGTTTTGACAGGTTTGCGCGTGTGCAAGGACCTGAACTTTTTAGAAATGAGAAAAGGAGGCGTAAGGAGTGGATTCTTGAAGGTAAGTGGTCTATTATTTAAAATTATTACATTTTTTCCACAGCTTCATTGTTTTTAAGGACTTTACAGTAAGGTAAGTTTATTTTTAGACCCGATTTCGTAAAAAAATATTTTTTTCAAAAATTTTATTAATTGTTTTAAATAGTTTTTAAAAGTTATTTATAGTTTATTTAATTATTGGGATGTTTTTTAAAATTTTAATTAAAGTTAAACTAGTCTTTTGGGCGCCCGTACTTTTCATGAGTTTGACAGTCTTTACTATCAAACTCATGAATGAGTTTCCCCTCCCTTGATTGGCTGCAGAGTGCTCACCTGATCCCAGCCGGCACATCGCACTAACTACGCCGCTGGATCAGGTAAGCACTTCGCGCCGACATCTGAACCGGGCCAGTGACAGGAAATGCAAGCAGGCCCGGGCTTCAGATGTCAGCGCGCAGGGTGAGTGCAGATCGGGGGCTTGCACGCGTGGCAAGCACCCGATCCTAATTTCTGGCCCTATATGTAAACCTGGGGGTGATGAAAATACTGATTCCAATAGTAAGAAATCTTAATACCAGAGTCTGGATCAGAGGGTCTGAATAATAGTGTTATGAACCTCAGTCCAAATCCAAGTGGATTTCCAAATCTAGGTCTGAGTATGAATTCTGAATCTATATTCTGACCTGCTCAAGCCTGCTACACACATAGAAGACATATGTTTTTATATTGACTTAAAAAAAATCACATATCTATATCACGTTTATAATACCAATTTGATCTAAAACTAGATGAATCAGGCAAACTAGATGGGTCATTGGCATTAAAACCTTCAGGTATGCATTCATTATTCATGGCTCTCTGATTTGCTCCACCTGACTGTACTGACAAATTAGGAATTAAATATTGTGTAAGTCAGAAGCTGAGAAATATCCCATTACCAAAAACATTTGCATCCTTTAAATTCAATGCGGAGTAGAAATTCCAGTGCTGCTCCAACTGTAAATCATGTCATATTTAACATGGAAACACATTCTGGTTTTGTTATACCATCCTTTCACTGCATCTCTATTACACCTCACTGAGTCTAAATTTGCCTTCAATTTGTCAGAACAGCGTAGCAAAGTTGCATTTGATCCCTTGAACAGCTCTGTGAATGTGCAGCTATTTGCAATGAAAAGTGTTCACAATGCTGCTCTGTTAACTGTGATTTTAAAACCCTTCATCTTCAGTGGTGCCATTTATGTCAGTAGGAATTTAATCATTAGTGTATAAAGGATGGCAGGGGCTAACCACATCATTTCAGTGAATACTTATGGAATTTCTGACTGGGTCATGGGCCTTTTTTCTGATTCTGAAATGTCAACATTGATGCACTTTCATAAAATATAAATTAACAATACATTTCAGTGCATGCTTTAATTGTGTCAACTGATTGCTCTTTCTGGTTTTCAATACTTGTACAGTTTCTCTCATATAACAATTACTGGGATCATTTCTAATAGATTTTGTGTGCTTAATATTATAGCATAGGATTAGACTAAAGTTTGGAACTACAGAATAGATTATGATTCACAGTATTTTCTCAATAAGATGCAAAAAATGTATATACAGCAAAAGCTTGATTATTTGCTATAATGGAGGGAACATTCCTCTCCCGAGCAGATAATGGAAATTACAGGTAATCGAGAGTCCTCCCATATTTAATCTGAACAGGGGTCGTTTATAGTCTCAGGAGCAAACGTGGTGTAATGGTGTGAAATTGGATAGACATCATTCTATTTTGGGTGCTATTCCATTGCCCAGTGTAGTTTATGGTGGGCAGTGGAAGCTCCTGACTGAAATAGGTGTAAGGATCCTAAGAATATTAAAATGAGCAGGAGATTATATAATTTAGATATCGGTGTCATTTTGCAAGGCTACCAATGCGATTTCACCAATCTTCACCCATAGATCCAAGGTTTCCTGTTTCAGCAAATAAAAACATTTAAAGGGATATGCTACCATAAAAGGCTATACTTGAAACTTGCGTTTTTATCTATTGTGAATAAATTTCAGTGGAGGTCAGGACCTGGCTTATTGGATTCTGGCTTACTTTGTGGGCCTTCGACTGCAGTCCTGGCAGACTTATATCAGGAGTGTGCCGGAAAGGCGCTCAGATCTTTGGCCTAAAATACTTCACTCTAGAGCTTCAGACTTTCATTCCAACAAAATGAACTATGCCTACCCCTGGCCGCTCCCAAGAGATGCAGACCCACACTTCATTAATGTTTCTGGTGCATTCCCCACCTAAAAACACCTTCACAGTCTTTCATACTTCAGACATCATGCTTTTCTATATTCAAATTTTGCATGACACTCGCAGGTGATTAGCTCCAATTTCATATTCATAAAACAGCAACATATCAAAACTGAATAAGTAGGGGACATCTCAATCAGCAAGTGTGAAGCAGCAGTGAAAACCCACCAATCATAAAGTTCACAAATCCGTGAATCAAAACTGAATGGTTAGGAACAGATATTAATTTTAAAAAGTGAAACAAGGATTTGTTCAAAATATTTTTTGAAATTCCTCTTGCTACCCTCTTTACTAAGCTGAACACTTACCATCTTTGATTTTGGCTTAAGTGCCAGCATTGGCTCACTGGGAAACTCTGCTGTTGACCTCAGTGTCTCTTTTGGGGCCAGAACGGTTTCCTAATTGTAATAATCTGGGTGGGCACTGCCAGTGGGGGTGGCTGCATGATGTGGTGGTGGTGTCTTTGCTCCCAGGGATGGTGTTGAGGCCCGCTGCACCTGCCCTGATGAGGCCCTTTAGCCCTCTTTATAAGGAGGCCAAAAAATGTTTCAATAGTTTTAACATCTCTGGGGATCCAGACCAATTCCCAGGCCTGGAGCCAGGTGGCGTTCACTTCTGCCATCTGGCAGGCCTCCTCTTACTGGGCATAATGACTTACCACAGGATTGCCAAGCTATGGCTGAGGAAATTCCTGGTGTGGGCATCCCCTCCCCCCAGCCATGCCTCCTAGAAACATAGAAAAGGAGCAGGAGTAGGCCATTCGGCCCTTCGAACCCATTCACTATGATCATGGCTGATCCTCTATCTCAATACCATATTCCGGCTCTCTCCCTATAGTGTGGGTGCACTTGTTTGAGGCTGATTGTGAAGAGGATGTGAAGAGGCTTCAAGGGGATCTCGACAGGCTCAGTGAGTGGGCGAGAACATGGCAGACGGAATATAATGTGGATAAATGTGAAGTTATCCACTTTGGTAGAAAAAACAGAAAGGCAGAGTATTTCCTAAATGGTGAACGATTGGGGAATGCAGATGCTCAAAGGGACCTGGGTACCCTTGTACATGAGTCACTGAAAGTGAATGTGCAGGTGCAGCAAGCCATTAGGAAAGCAAATGGTATGCTGGCCTTCATTACAAGAGGATTTGAGTACAGGAGTAAAGAATTCTTATTCCAATTATATAGGGCCTTGGTGAGACCACACCTGGAGTACTGTGTACAATTTTGGTCTCCTTACCTAAGGAAGGATATACTTGCCATAGATGGAGTGCAACGAAGGTTCACGAGATTGATTCCTGGGATGGTGGGACTGTCGTATGAGAAGAGATTGAGTAAACTAGGCCTGTATTCTCTTGAATTCAGAAGAATGAGAGGGGATCTCATTGAAGCATACAACATTATTACAGGGTTTGATAGGATGGATGCTGAAAGAATGTTTCCCTTGGCTGGGGGATCTAGAACCAGGGGCCACAGCCTCAGGATAAAGGGTAGGCCATTCAGGACTGAGATGAGAAGAAATTTCTTCACACAGAGGGTGGTGAATCTTTGGAATTCTCTACCCCAGAGGGCTGTGGAGGTTCAGTCATTGGGTATATTCAAAACAGAAGTCGATTTCTGACTAGTAAGGGCATCAAGGGATATGGCGATAAGGCCGGTGAATGGAATTGAGGCAGAAGATCAGCCATGATCTCATTGAATGGCGGAGCAGGCTCGAAGGGCCGAATGGCCTACTCCTGCTCCTATTTCTTATGTTCTTAATCTGGCTGGGTAGGTCAGGATCCAGCATATCCAGGCCCTGGTCTAATTTCTGGCCCTTCCATCACACTCTTGCTGAGCTAAAAGTGACAGTGTACCAGAAGGGCTGTGTATTTTCTGCCCACGGCTTGCAATGTAATAAAACAATAATAAAAAAATTAAACTCAGGGAAGCATCCTTGGCCCAATCATCCTCAGTTGCTTCAATAATGACCTTCCCTCCGTTTGGAGTGGGGCTGTTTGCTGACATTTCTACAGTGTTCAGTTCCATTCGCAGCTCTCCAATAATGAAGCAGCCCATGCCGGCCTATAGCAGGACCTGGACAAAATCCAAGCTTGGGCTGACACATGCCAGGTAACAGTCATTTCACATAAGTGCGAGGTAATATCAAAAGAAGGAAAGATGTAAATAAGTAAAAGATTATAGCTTCTTTGTAATATACCCTGGCCTTCCCTATAAAAAGCCATACCATAAGCAGATGAAAGGTAAAGGTAAAGAACTACATACAGAAATTTGTTTATCTATCTATCCGCCTACCTACCTACCTATGTGTGGTATGTGAGCAGACAAATTTATTCATTCATCTGCAGTTCATAAAACGGCATTATTTATTTATTTCCAGGCACCAATCAGAAACATTTACTCTACTATTTCTTTCCAAATTCTTTCAATAGAAATGTGCACTCACCCCCACTACCAGTACCTCCAACCTTGCAAAAGCATAACCTCTGACTCACCATGAAAAATGCTATGGGAGAGCTATGGGAGTGCCCAAATACACCTACAGCTGCCTTGCCATTTTCAATACTATGGAATATGGCACCATTATCTATTTATTGCCTTTTGTTTCAAAGGGAATTAAATTCTTGTGGTGAGTCATTCCTTTTACCACACTACACACTATTCTCTCTGCATGTAGTTGCTATGAATGATTCTCAACTATTTCTTATTCTATTTGACAGACCATTCAGCACTCACTTCCTTAGGTCACTTCAGTTATTTTTCATGCAATCTTTCTTCTTGCTAAAAATGATGGTAAACTGACATTACTGAAGATTTTTTCCATATAAAACACCCCTACCCCACATGAGGTAATCCTTGTTTAAATACTTAAACTGTTGCCATACCGGGAGGAAGCTTTATACAGTTTTATTATATTACTTATCACAATTTTTTTGCAAAGAAACAGAATATTATGGCAACCACTGTATAGTTAATCAAGTGAGCACTTAGTGCTCTTACGTAGGAATAGAAAATAGCTGCGAAGCATCCACAGCTATATCGAAAATGATTCTATATATAAAAATATAACTACATCACTCAAGCTTAGCCCCATTTTGACTTGTAGTATTATAACATGGGGCCATTTTGTCACAGGAGTTTGAGATCTGTGGAATTTTCTTCTGCAAAAAAATTAGAAAATCGAATTGCCTCACTGGGGTTGTACTGAGCCATATATCTCAGGAGAGGTTCCAGAATCAATCCCCACTCTGTATTGACTTACTCCTGGTGTGCCAAAATATGGGTCCATCAGCCATTAATGTCCCACAAGCCTTTGCAATCCACCCCTTGACCCTCAGGGAACTCAGTTTTCAATTTGTGCTTATATTTCTTATTGCTCCAATAAGAAATTATTGGAAACAAGTGGCAGTGAGGGTAAATGCAGTCGCTAAAGTCTGTAGATCGTGGGGCAAATGAGGAAGGAGATTTTCAGTGTGCAAGATTGCCAAGATAAGTCTGCCCAGCACTGTTCTACCCAGTAGATAGACATAGTACCCAGGCCACAAAGAGTTTCCTGTGAAACTGGTGCAGCTTGACTGAGAAATCATGCAAAACACTCATGCCTGCATCTGCTTTGTCACTTTTTTTTGACGCTGAGCATTATGTCAGTTTGCTTTCAATATATTGTTACCTCCCCTGTGTCTAGTGACTCTCTCATAACGATTGTCAGTGCACAAATTTCCTCCTTAGTCTGCATAACAGGTTTAAAGTACGGGATTATATTTCTGTGATCGAAAACCATCTGAACATTTACGGAGAGGTAGCCCTTCCTGTCCATTTCTGCATTTGGGTTGATTTTTGAATTTCTGATGGCCACATGGGTTCCATCTATAATACCCTGGATAGCCTTCCAGGCATTAGAAATTCTGTGCCCTCTCCAATGATTGCCTCCATTTTTTTATTCTCAGGATACGGGCATCGCTGACAAGGCCAGCATTTATTGCCCATTCCTAGTTGCTCTTGAGAAGGTGGTGGTAAGCCTTCTTCTTGAACCACTGCAGTCTGTGTCATGAAAATGCTCCCACAGTGCAGTTAGGTAGGGAGTTCCAAGATTTTGTCCCAGCGATGATGAAGGAACGACTATATATATCCAAGTGAGTTGGAGGGGAACTTGGATGGTGTTCCCATCCACCTCCTGTCCACCAGGAAAATGGCGTCAATCATTTGTTTATACAGGAATGATTTGGGGACCAGCTCATCCTTTTGCATAGAAATCTATGTGCCACAGAGACCTTCACAGCTATGATAAGAGTCATCCCAGTCCTTGAAATTGTCTGTAAGTCAGTCTGTCCCCACCTGGCAAAGCTCAGTCGTGGACTCTACA
Organism: Somniosus microcephalus; assembly: GCF_052327205.1. Taxonomy (NCBI): domain Eukaryota; kingdom Metazoa; phylum Chordata; class Chondrichthyes; order Squaliformes; family Somniosidae; genus Somniosus; species Somniosus microcephalus. Next base: position 70,448,400 of record NC_140989.1, on the reverse strand, counting down.
GTGAAGCAGAGGCATCAAAGACATGCCTGGGTAGGAGTGGTGTGGTCTGTAAAAATAGGTCCTTTTGCATTAAGCAAACATATCGGCTGAGTTGTCGTTGGACCTGAAAATCTTGTCCCATCGTGGGGAACAGTCAAGGGGATACCTGTCCTCTCAACTTTGTTGCAATTTGTACTGCAGCAGTGATTGACTAGCTTCAGGAAATTATGGTTTAGCAAAATGAAGGCTTCAGCAAAATGGCAGGAATATAGAGGGAAATAAAAGTATGCGAGATGTTCAATGCACAAGTACTAAAATGGCTACTACCACAAAATTAGACTTCAACAGCAACAACACCAACAACCTTACTTAAAGAGACATTCCAAAGCAGGCAAGGCTGGCTGAGCGATTGCGCACCCATTCTATGTGGGTGAGGTGTGTGGTAGTGTGACGCCTCGCCTGAAGTCTCAAAATTCTGAATTGTGAATTTACAAAAATATTCAATTTAAATAAGGTTCTCGTATTGCCTTCTAGTTTGTCGCAAAATCACACCTCAGAAAATTAAAGCAAAATACTGCGGATGCTGGAAACCTGAAATAAAAACGGAAAAAATGCTGGAAATACTCAGCAGGTCAGGCAGCCTCTGTGGAGAGAGAAACAGAGTTAACGGCCTCAATTTTAACTGAGCCGTGGAGGCAGGCTTGGAGGCGTGCGGGGGGTTAAAATCGCAAAAACTGGCGGTCGGGACCCCCCTGCCTGGTTCCCGACTCCGAGCCATTTTTACTCAGGCGTGTCTGATGGTCCCAAATCCGTCCCGCATCCAACAGGCAGGACTGGTCTTTAAGGCCCTTAATCACCACTAAATGGCCTCTATAATGCCATTTTAACAGTCCCTTGCACTTAAACATAAGAACATAAGAACATAAGAAATAGGAGCAGGAGTAGGCCAATCGGCCCCTCGAGCCTGCTCCGCCATTCAATAAGATCATGGCTGATCTGATCCTAACCGCCAATCCACTATCACAGAACCATCTCCTGAATCTAACAGAATTAGACACACGAAATAGGAGCAGGATCAGGCTACACGACCCCTGGGCCTGCTCCGCTACCCACAGGGCCATGACCGATCCGAACCTAGACTCATGTCCAAATTCCTGCCCGCTCCCCGTAACCTTTAATTCCCTTTACTTCTAGGAAACTGTCTATTTCTGTTTTAAATTTATGTAATGATGTAGCTTCTACAGCTTTTTGGGGCAGCATATTCCATGGACCTACCACCCTCTGAGTGAAGTAGTTCCTCCTCATCTCAGTTTTGAAAGAGCAGCCCCTTATTCTAAGACTATGCCCCCTAGTTCTACTTTCACCCATCATCGGGAACATTTTCCCCGCTTCCACCTGATCCAACCCCTTCACAATCTTATATGTTTCAATAAGATCGCCTCTCATTCTTCTGAACTCCAATGAGTAGAGTCCCAATCTACTCAACCTCTCCTCATATGTCCATCCCCTCATCCCCGGGATTAACCGAGTGAACCTTCTTTGTACTGACTCGAGAGCAAGTATGTCCTTTCTTAAGTATGGACACCAAAACTGTACGCAGTATTCCAGGTGCGGTCTCACCAATACCTTGTACAACTGAAGCAATACCTCCCTATTTTTATATTCTATCCCCCTAGCAATGAAAGCCAACATTCCATTGGCCTTCTTAATCACTTGCTGCACCTGCATACTAACCTTTTGAGTTTCGTGCACCAGGACCCCCAGATCCCTTTGTACTTCAGTACTTTCCAGTTTCTTGCCCTTAAGATAATAACTTGCTCTACGATTTTTCCTGCCAAAGTGCATAACCTCACACTTTCCAGTATTGTATTCCATCTGCCAAATCTCTGCCCACTTACTTAGCCTGTCTATGTCCCCTTGCAGGTTTTTTATGTCCTCCTCACTCACTACTTTCCCTCCCATCTTAGTATCATCTGCAAACTTTGATATGTTACACTCGGTCCCCTCCTCCAAATCGTTAATATAGATTGTAAAGAGTTGGGGACCCAGCACTGACCCCTGCGGAACACCACTAGTTACTGATTGCCAGTCTGAGAATGAACCATTTATCCCAACTCTCTGCCTTCTGTTAGATAGCCAATCCTCTATCCATGCCAGAATATTACCCCCATCCCGTGATTTTTTATCTTAAGCAATAATTGTTAAGTCTGTGTGTTCCAGTTATGGTTAATATGAATCACTGCACACAGACCACAAGAATAACTTTAACAGGTCTTTACTAGTCGAAGGTCAGGGCTGAACTGCCCAATAAATCATTACACAGCACTTATATACCAGTGTGGTCACCACCGGTATTACAGTATACAGCAGCCAAGATAAAGTAGTGCAACTCTTAAAATAGTTCTCTTAAAGGTGGAACGGTTACATACACCACAATCCTCCCTTTTTAGCTTAACAGTATATATTCCCCATTAAACATAACATAATATAACATATATACACAACTTCATGTAAAAACAGTTCACAGATTCAGTCTCTGAGGAGGCCTCCTGACTCGGTCCGGATAACGCCTCGGTGGTGTAGTAGTTTTCGGTGGTGTAGTAGGTTCTTTTGGCAAGGTCGATTCGGCTTGAATGCCAGTGTCGGGTTCATCTGGTTCCAGTATCACCGGATCGGAGGTAGATACTATGGGTATCTCTGCTTCATCATTAGGCGTATAGAGTTGTGGTGTAGGTTGTCCCTTTTCGGATGACTCTATGATCTGGTCAGCATGGCGCCTTATTATGCTTTCACCAATGTCCACGGTATACATCAGCGGTCCTAGTCGTGTGCAAATAGTTCCAGGCTGCCATTTCTCGGTACGGTAGTCTCGGGCCAAAACTTGTTGACCTATCTGGAAGGTTCTAGTTGGCCTTTCATTCATGCCTTGAAATTGCCGGTTCTCTACGTCCCTTCTGATGTTTGGCTTGATCAAATCCAGCCGGCATCTTAGTCTTCTATTGCAAAACATCATGGCGGGAGTTTGGTTTGTAACCACATGTGTTGCATTCCTGTACGCAAACAAGAAGTTATCTACCTTATGTTGTAGATTTATGTCTTCATTACCCATGGCCTTTATGGCCTTCTTGAAGGTCTGGACAAACCTTTCAGCTAATCCATTGGTGGCGGGATGGTATGGGGCGGACGTGTAGTGCTTAACCCCATTGTTTTTTCAGAACTTCCTGAATTCTTCGGACACAAATTGCGGTCCATTATCAGAACAGATCTGTTCCGGCAGCCCATTCCTGGCAAATATGGTCCTTAATACTGCGATGGTTTTTTCCGTGGTGGTGGAGGACATCTTTATTACCTCCGGCCACTTGGAGTGTGCATCCACCGCGATTAAGAACATTGAGTCCATAAATGGACCAGCAAAGTCGATATGTACCCTTTGCCATGGAGATGAGGGCCACTCCCATGGATGTAGAGGGGCTTGTGGTGGGGCGTTTTGGACCTTCTAGCATCCTAGACAGCTCTTGGTCATTTCTTCGATGTCTCCATCGATACCTGGCCACCACACAAACGCTCTGGCTAGGTTCTTCATTTTCACTCCACCCAGATGCCCCTCGTGAAGCTCCTTTAGCACTTTATACTGAAGTTTGGGTGGAATCACCACTCTGGATCCACACATCAAGGTTCCTCGGCACACTGACAGCTGTTCTCTTCTTTGCGAGAATGCTGGCAGCAGTGGTTCGCCATGTGCTGGCCATCCCTTCACCGTTAAATCGTAGACTCGTGAGAGAGTCGGGTCATTTCTCGTTTCCTTTTCAATGGTAGAATTTGTTACTGGTAGACATTCCACTATGGTTGAGTGGAACATCTCCACTGGGTCCACTGTAGGCGCCTCTTCTACCGTTGGCAACGGTAGGCGCGATAAACCGTCAGCATTCCCATGCTGTTTTGATCCTTTGTATTCTATGTCATATTGGTGTGCCCCTAGGAAAAGGGACCACCTCTGTCGCCTTTGCGCTGTCATAATGGGAACGCCCTTTTTAGGGTTGAATATGGATACCAACGGCTGGTGGTCTGTCAGCAGTGTAAACTTCTGGCCCTGCAGGTAATGATTAAACTTCTTTACTCCCCACACCAGGCTGAGAGCCTCCCTATCTATCTGAGCATAGTTGCGCTCAGCGGAGGTCAATGATCTGGATGCAAATGCGACTGGCCTTTCCAAGCCATTTGGCAACTTGTGTGAGAGTACTGCTCCAATACCATAAGGAGAAGCATCACAAGCTAAACGAATAGGTAGCGTTGGGTTGAAGTGAGCCAACACTTCCTCTGAGGTGATCAATGTCTTGCTTTTGCGAAAGGCCTTCTTACAGTCCTCGCTCCACTTCCATGGTACTTCTTTCTGCAAAAGAGCATTCAGCGGGTGCAGCACCGTGGATAGATTTGGCAGAAACTTATGGTAATAGTTAATCAACCCTAGGAACGACCTCAACTGGGATACATTTTCCGGAGCGGGAGCCTTCACAACAGCTTCGATCTTGTCAGGTGACTTGTGCAGCCCCTCCTGGTCAATGACATGACCACAGTACGAGATCCGTTTCTGAAAGAACTCACATTTCTGGCGATTAACTCGAAGTCCATATTCCTTCAATCTGGTGAGCACCAGTTTCAAATTTGCAAGGTGTTCCTCATAGTCATCTCCTGTAATCAGGATATCGTCCAAGTAACATTGAGTGCTTGGAATTCCCTGTAATACCTGCTCCATGGCCCTCTGCCAAATTGCTGGAGCCGAAGCCACTCCAAAAACCAGTCTATTATATCGATACAAGCCTCTGTGCGTGTTGATTGTGAGATACTGGCGCGACTCTTCCTCAACTTCCATCTGTAAGTACGCTTCCGCCAGGTCTATCTTGGTGAAGTGTTTCCCGCCAGACAATGAAGCAAAGATATCCTCAATCCGCGGAAGCGGATATTGCACCGTGTGAAGCACCGGATTAACTGTGATCTTGAAGTCTCCACAGATGCGGACCTTCCCCGGTTCCCCTGGCTTGTTACTCGATGAACGCTTCATGACAGGAACAATGGGCGTGGCCCACTCACTCCAGTCCACCTTAGACAGTACTCCTGAACATTCTAGCCCTTCCAGCTCAGCTTCCACAGCAGGTCGTATCGCATAAGGTACCGGTCTGGCTTTGAAAAATTTTGGGTTTGCATGTTCTGCAATCTTGATTTTTGCCATAATTCCTCTCAGTGTTCCCAGTCCCTGTTGGAACACCTCTTTAGCCTCATCCAATATTCTGGACAATCGTTCAGGTTTGACATCTTTTTTCCGGAATCTACCGTTATTGCTTTTAGGGAGTGCCAGTCCATATTTATTTTCCTGATCCACTCCCGTCCCAGAAGTGGTGGACCTCCCTCAGGTAGTACATATAAGTCCATTCCTTGGTGTTCTTTGCCCTTGTGTATCACCTTGACTTTTATCTTTCTGATTGGGTATACTCTTTGCCCCGTGCATGTCTGCAGTACTATCTCCGTATCCCGTAGGGGAATATGTGTGAATAACCTTTTGTAATCTTGCTTATTCATGACCGTCAACGCCGATCCGGTGTCCAATTCCATCTTCACTTGGACTCCTGCTATCTGCAGTGTGACCCAGATAGTTTGTAGGTCAGCTTCCTTACTCACATTGTGAATTCTCAGACTACCCAGTTCCTTGCTGTTGGAGTCTGAATCCGAATTCTGTTCATCCGAACTCTTCTCAGCCATCTTATGGACCTTTCTGCACTTTTCCTGCGGTGACTTTTTGTTGCTGGTCTTCTTTCCAGACCGGCATACTTTAGCTATGTGACCAAGCTTGCCACATTTTCTACATTCCTGGTTTTTAAACCAGCATTGGTTCTGATCGTGTGTTGTCTTTCCACAACGATAACATTTCGTTGTACCCAAAGCCATTTGATCTATGCTGAGTACCGCTGCCTTCAGCTGCATTTCCGCCGTGCCTCTCGCTGCAGCTTCGTGCGATGCTGCAATAGTGACAGCCTTATCAAGTGTAAGATCATTCTCTTCAAGCAGCCGCTTTTGTGTTCCTTCTTTCGACAATCCACACACGAATTTGTCTCTCAGTGCCTCTGTCAGTCTTTCCCCAAACTGACAGTATTTAGCTAGCTTACGCAGTTCAATTAAATACTCCGCGTTGCTTTCCTCTTTCAGTTGCGTTCTCGCATAAAATTTAAATCGTTCCGCTAACATCAGCGGTGTGGGGTTCAAATGATTTCTCAGGACAGCAACAATATTAGCGAAAGCCTGATCCGCCGGTTTAGCTGGTGATAGAAGATGCTTCAATAGCCCGTATGTCTTCGCACCCATTGAGTTTAGTAAGGTTAGTGCTTTATCTTCATCGGATATTTTATTTGCCTTACAATAAATCTCTATGCGTTCTACATACGTGGCCCAATCTTCAACATCGGGATCGAAATCGTTGATGTTACCACGCTTAGGCATCCTCGCAATCTTCTTGAGAAACAAAATGAAATTTTTCTTTAATTTTTTTTTTTAAGTGGCGGTTTCCCGCGCTTGTCTTCTTCCCCCGCCTACGAAAATGGCGGCTTCCCGCGTTTGCCTTTCTCCCCCACTGGCTGTAATGGCGATTGCCATATTGCTGCGTTCGTCCTCCCCAGCGGTTCTCAAATCGTGCCTCCCAGCCCCTCTTGCAGTCCGGTCCTTTCCCCCGGCTGCGGCTGAGTTCTCCGCGGTTTTTTTATTTTTTTTTATTTTCTCCCGCGCCTTACGCTGTCCCGGTCGCTGCGCCTCGTGGCCTCTGTAGCTGCCCGGCCTTTTTCACCGGTCGCGGTCGAGCTCTCTCTCGACGCTGTTGCATCTCCCAGCCCGCTTGCAGCCCGGTCTTTTACATCGGCTGCGTTTGCATTCACTGCGGCTCCCGTGCCTTACGCTACCCCAGTCTCAGCGCCTCTGGCCCCGACTTCTGTCCGGCTCTTTTCCCCGGCCGTGGTCTAGTTCTCTGCCCTTATATCCTCCGTTTTTCCCTCCCCTACTTCACAGCCAACGTGGCCGACTTGCTGCTCGTCGCTGATCGGCTTACCTACCACCGTGATAGAAGGGATGATCACTGCCTGTTGCTGATGGAAGGCTTCGTGTCAGGATTCTTCCTTGCTCTTCAGACCCGAGTCTTTTCTCAGCAGGATGATGAGGGCGGATGCCTCTTCTCGACGCCCGTTAAACTGCCTTGGATATGTCTCTGCCGCAGGGTAAGATCGTCATCGTCGCCACTGTTAAGTCTGTGTGTTCCAGTTATGGTTAATATGAATCACTGCACACAGACCACAAGAATAACTTTAACAGGTCTTTACTAGTCGAAGGTCAGGGCTGAACTGCCCAATAAATCATTACACAGCACTTATATACCGGTGTGGTCACCACCGGTATTACAGTATACAGCAGCCAAGATAAAGTAGTGCAACTCTTAAAATAGTTCTCTTAAAGGTGGAACGGTTACATACACCACAATAATCTTTTGTGTGGCACCTTGTCAAATGCCTTTTGGAAGCCTAACTACACTACGTCCACTGGTTCCCCTTTATCCACCCTATACGTTACTTCCTCAAAGAACTCCAGCAAATTTGTCAAACATGACTTAACCCTTTTCCCACGTAAAACATGTCTGGTGGAAATCATGACTGTGAAACCTGGCGGGAGCACTATTGGCTTGCTGACTATAAGCTGCAGGTCAATCATTAAAGAGGAGATTTGATCAGCCATCATTTGCAGGTGGCAAGATTTTTTGTCTCAGGCCTGGGGCAACTTTTACCAGGCTTAACCACACCTGTGGAAGGTTGGAGCCTCACACACATCTCCAGTGTCTTCTTCTTCTTCTTAGGCAGTCCCTCGGAACCGAGGATGACTTGCTTCCACATTAAAAATGAGTTTGCAGGTGACTGATAAGTCCAATGCGGGTCCTACAGTCTCTGTCACAGGTGGGGCAGACGGTGGTTGAAGGGGCGGGTGGGTGGGGTGCTTGGGTTGACGTGCGCTCCTTGCGCTGCCTGCGCTTGGTTTCCGCTTGCTCCCGGCGAAGAGACTTGAGGTGTTCGGCGCCTTCCCGGATGCTTCTCCTCCACTTTGTGCAGTCTTGGGCCAATGATTCCCAGGTGTCGGTGGGGATGTTACACTTTTTCAAGGAGGCTTTGAGGGTGTCTATAGTAATCTGGGATGTAATGTTTAAGTTATCCACCAGATGGAGCCAAAGATTAAGGGATCATATTCACCAGTGTTTAAGGTAATGTCCTGGTACACCAGTTAGTATGGTAATGTGGCATTGCATTATGGGTATGACTCAGAGGTGAATCCTCCATCTTGCATCGTGCAGTTAGAAATACTGTGTTTTGCTTGCAGCCTGTAAGAGATGTTTCTCTGCTACACCGTGTAATAAACAGTTGGGTTTTGTTCCTTAAGATCTCGCTTATCTCAGTTTCGGACCTTACCACTCGGATATCACAGTGACCTTGAAGCGTTTCCTCTGCCCACCTGGGGCTCTCTTGCCATGCCAGAGCTCCGAGTAGAGCGCTTGTTTTGGAAGTCTCGTATCGGGCATGCGGACAATGTGACCCGTCCATCGGAGCTGATTGAGCGTGGTCAGAGCTTCGATGCTGGGGATGTTGGCCTGAGCAAGAACACTGACGTTGGTGCGCCTATCCTGCCAATGGATTTGCAGGATCTTGCGGAGGCAGCGTTGGTGGTACCTCTCTGTTGCTTTGAGGTGCCTGCTGTACATGGTCCATGTCTCTGAGGCATACAGCAGGGCAGGTATCACTGCTGCCCTGTAGACCATGAGCTTAGTGCCGGGTTTGAGGTCCTGGTCTTCAAACACTCTCTTCCTCAGGCGACCGAAGGCTGCGCTGGCACACTGAAGGCAGTGTTGGACTTCGTCGTCAACGTCTGCCCTTGTTGACAGTAGGCTCCCGAGGTATGGAAAGTGGTCCACGTTGTCCAAGGCCTTGTCGTGGATTTTGATAATCGGGGGGCAGCACTGTGTGGCGGGGGCAGGTTGGTAGAGGACCTTTGCCTTACGGATGTTTAGTGTAAGGCCCATGCTCTCGTATGCTTCGGTGAATGTGTTTCTGATGGTTTGGAGTTCGACCTCCGAGTGAGCGCAGACGCAAGCATCGTCTGCATACTATAATTCGATGACAGATGATGGGACGACCTTGGATCTGGACTGGAGGTGACGGGGGTTGAACAATTTCCCGTTTGTTCTGTAAATTAGCTCCACTCCAGTGGGGAGCTTACTGAGGGTGAGATGGAGCATTGCAGCAAGGAAGATCGAGAAGAGCATTGATGCGATGACACAGCCTTGCTTGACCCCAGTTCGTACGTGAATTGGGTCTGTGGTGGAACCGTTGGTCAGGATCATGGCTTGCATGTCATCGTGAAGCAGGCGGAGGATAGTGACAAACTTTTGAGGGCAGCCGAATTGGAGGAGGACACTCCATAATCCCTCATGGTTGACAGTGTCGAAGGCCTTTGTGAGATCAAAGAAGGCCATGTACAATGGTTGGTGCTGTTCCCTGCATTTCTCTTGTAATTGACGTGCGGTGAAGATCATGTCCATTGTGCCCCTTAGTGGGCGGAACCCGCATTGCGACTCTGGGAGGAGCTCTTTGGCCACTGGGAGAAGGCAATTGAGGAGGATTCTTGCGATGACATTCCCTGTGGCAGATAGCAGGGAAACTCCTCTGTAATTACCGCAATCGGACTTGTCACCTTTCTTGAAGATGGTCACAATTACGACGTCTCTGAGATCCCCTGGCATGCTCTCCTCCTTCCAGATAAGAGAAATGAGTTCATGAATTCGCGCCAGTGGTGCTTCTCCGCCATGCTTTAGTGCCTCTGCGGGGATTCCATCTGCTCCTGAGGCCTTGTTGTTCTTCAGTTGTCGGATGGCCTTTTCAACCTCATGCCGAGCTGGGGTTGTGCTGAGATGGTGGCGGGTAGCATGCTGTGGGATGGAATTGAGGACACTCGTGCCGAAGACAGAGTCGTGGTTAAGGAGATCTTCGAAGTGCTCCTTCCAGCGGGCACTGACTGCTTCCCTGTCCTTGATGAGTATCTCTCCGTTCTTGGCCCGCAGTGGGGAAGGGCCTTGGGTGCTTGGGCCGTAGATGGTCTTGACTGCGCTAAAGAATCCACGCACGTCGTGGTTGTCGGCTAGCTGCTGGATCTCCTGCGCTTTCTCCACCCACCATCTGCTTTTAAGGTCGCGAGTTTTTTGTTGGACCTCGGCCTTCAGGCTTCTGTAGAGCTGCTATCTTGCTCTCGAGTTTTGTTGCTGTTTCCAGATCAGAAATGCCTTGCGCTTGCGGCTTATTAGCTCCTGGATCTCCTGGTCATTCTCGTCAAACCAGTCTTGGTGTTTCCTGGTTGAGTGACCGAGCGTCTCTTCACAGGTGTTGATTATGGAGGCCTTGAGTGCAGACCAGACGCTGTGGGCACTCTGTGTCTCTGCATCACTAGGAGTCGTCAGGTTGTTTGTGAGGCGCAGGCTGAATAGGGCTTTCTTAGCGGTGTCTTTGAGTGCTCCAGCGTCAATTTTCCTGCAGCATTGTTTCTGTTGCCGCCGCTGTTTTGGGGCTACATTGATGGAGATGACAGAACGGATTAGGCGGTGGTCTGTCCAGCAGTCATCAGCTCCTGTCATGGCACGGGTGATGTGGACGTCCTTGCGGTCCCTCACTTGGACGAGGGACTCCTGGGAAACCCCTCTCGCCACCTACACTCAGCGCTTCCTCAACAGAGGCATATGCCAGAAGCATGGGAGCCATTTTTTTCCTTCCCTTCTGGGCATTAGAGGAGCTCGAGCACCAGGCGTGGCACCAACAGAACCAGGAACAACAGCAGCACCAGCAACAGCAGCAGCAGCAGGAGCGCCAGGCTGCTGCTCACCCACCTGAGGCAGCACAGGCCAGAAGGGGCCAGTGCCTGGAAGCCCGTCAGCGCAGGAGATACCCCCCAAACAGGGTCTACAGACACAGGGTCAGCTACCTCAACATGACTGAGCAGCAGTGCCAAAGGCGGCTCCGACTTTCGCGAGAGGTAGTGGCTGACATCTGCGCAATGCTACAACAAGACCGGCTGCCCAGAGGACCAGGTGGACACTCCTTACCAGTGGCCATCAAAGTCACCACCGCACTCAACTTTTTTGCCTCAGGCTCATTCCAGGGATCAGCAGCAGACATCAGTGGCATGTCCCAGGCTGCCGCACACACTTGCATCACGATAACTGATGCCCTCTTTGCCCTCGCGCACAATCACATCCATTTCACCAGGGATCGAGCAAGTGTGACGGCGCGAGTGGTTGGATTAGCTCATCTGGCAGACTTTCCAAGGGTGCAGGGTGTCATTGACTGCACACATGTGGCCCTTAGGGCACCCCATCGCAATCCAGGTGTTTTTGTCAACCGCAAGGGCATCCACTCCCTTAACATTCAGCTGGTGTGTGACCACAAGAAGGAGATTTTGCATGTTTGTGCCATGTACCCTGGTAGTTGCCATGACTCCTTCATACTGCGCCAGTCTAGTGTGCCTCCGCTATTCAGGCCGCCAGACCAACTTCACAGATGGCTACTTGGAGACAGGGGCTATCCCCTGAGGACTTGGCTAATGACGCCGTTGAGGAAGCCAGCCAACGTAGCTGAGGAGCACTACAACTCCAGCCACATTTCCACCAGATCCATTATCGAGCAAACCATCGGTTTGCTGAAGATGCTCTTCAAATGCCTAGATAGATCAGGTGGAGCCCTACAGTACTCAGCAGCCAGGGTCTCCAGAATCGTCGTGGTTTGCTGTGCACTTCACAACATGGCATAGCGTCGTGGCTTCCAGATTCCTGAGGACCAAGTGGCTCCTCACATACCCTCCTCTGATGATGATGATGATGATGAGGAGGAGGAGGAGGAGGAGGAAGAGGAGGAGGGCGAAAACAACCATCCTGCAGAGGACCAACAACCAGCGGCAGCATTACGCCAGAACATTGCTGCCCGGGATGCAAGGAACACACTCATCCTGGCCAGATTTGCTTAGCCTAGCCAATCAAGCACTTCTGCCTCACAGCTTCTTACCTGAGCATCAACAATGGCCAAGGCACTGTGGATTCCTAGCTATTTGTCCAGCATACTGACAATTGCAAGTAATCCTAAGCCCTCAATGTGAAAGTCCCATTCGCGAAATGACACACGCCACAAATACAGCAGTAGCCATCAGACTTTTTATTGACAGAATTCATCTGATGCTTTTTTTAACAATATATAAAATTTCACCCAAGTGACTACCCTTGTGACTACTTGTGCTTTATTTTCCTCTTACGCGTGCTCCTACGTCATGGTTCCCCTGTGGCTTCAGCAGATGTGGAGGCCCCCTTGCTCACTTTCCTGCTGCTCCTGTCTCCTTTGGCGGGCGTCCTCTGGGGTGGTGAGCCTGTGAGGGCTCGTCAACAGTCTGCTGCTCCTGCGGCTGTGCAGGGGTTGAGACGTCTATCTCACTTGGGTGTGGACTCCGGTGGGGCTCTGACCGAGGGCTCTGCAGTGGCGTGGAAGTGTGAGCGCTTGGAGAGGAGCCCCCACTTCCTTGAGGTCTGCCACCAACTCCCTCTCATGGGTCAGCTCCCCCTCCGCACCTGCAAGTGGCTGGAGAGCACCTTGCTGCACATCAGGGGGGCCATGGGGACCCGTATCTTCAATGGCAGTCCTACTCAGAAGGACTTCCATGAAGGTCTGGTTTCTATGTTCAATAGATGCCCATCGCTCCTCAAGAGATGTCATTCTATTCTGAACACTCACCATGTTTTCCATACCCTGGCGACTAACCTCCTCCATGGCCATAGCCCTCCTCTCCTCTACTGCAGCCAGCCTTACCATGGAGGCAGCAATCATTTCCACGTAGGTAGCCATCCTTTCCGTGTTGATGCGTTCATGCACCAATGACTCCACAGAGGCTCTGCTCATGTTCGCTATGGACTCCTCCATTCGCAGCGACCTGAGAGACAAAACCTGCCAGAGACTCCTGCATCTGTGCATGGAGTTCCATCACCTTTGATCTTATAGATTGGCCCAGAGGCAGCGGGTCGACATGCAGCTGAGCTGAGCTGAGCTGGCAGAGTCCTGCACCCTCCGACGAGGACTCTCCACTGCTCTCCCTGTCTCCACAATCTGCTGATGCTCACTTGTGAACTGTGATACACCAGGTGACAACTCTACTCTATGTCCCGAAGGTCCCACCGAGGTGTGAGTGTCTGCGCTGGTGCTGGGTGCGCTTATTTCTGATGACGCTGCACCCTCAGAGGTTGCAGATTCCTCTGAGGAGTCTGGAAGCTCAGGCTCTTCCTCCTGGACAGTGGGGACGGGGGCTCTCGATGGTCCTGTGGGGGAGTAAAGGAAAGAGTTAGAGATGTGAGGTCAAGGTTACATGCACATTGCATACTACAGATGATCATAAGTCCATCTGTTATAGCTTCAGAATCATTATCAGCGACTCATGCAATGTCAATGAGACAGATGGAAAACTATTCTGTCACCAGCTTGCTGTGATGCACCCGTCTGTCCGTCCCCAACGTGCGCATCTTTTTCAACCCCGACAATTTCCAGGATGCCTTCCTCCCAGGGGGTGAGCTGGGCTAATGATGGTGGGCCTCCTCCTGTCCTGGCTCTTTCCCTTTTATTGTGAGCTCACTTTTCCTGCAATGAGGGAGACCAGTGGAGGTTGAGTGAGAATGAAGGAGTGAGTGTAGAGATTGCATAGCATAGATACTTAGAAGGAGACAAAGATGGAGTGAGGTTGCAAGACCAAGGGCCCTCCCTGTGTATTGTCAGTTGTGTTCAAAGCATCAGAGTGATAGGGAGTGTGAGGGCTGCATGGTGGAATAGTTATGTGAATGTGAGCATAGAGAGAGAGGGAATGGGTAAGGGTGCATGGATGTGAGTGTCAAGTGGGATGTGGAGGAAGAGATTGTTAAAGCTGAGTGCTGGTGAGGAAAGGCAATGGGGATCAGATTGAGGGTAATGGGAACTTCATACTTACTTTTCCAGTGCATTGAAGGTCATGGAATCTTTTCCTGCACTGCATCCAGGTGTGCCGTGTGACCCCCCAAGGAGTTGACCTCCCCAGCCACCTGTATCCACACAGCCTTGGTCTGACTGGGAGGCCTCTTCCTCCCCGATGAAGGGAACAGGACCTTCCTGTGGGCCCTAGCCCCATCCACCAATGCCTGTAGTGCTGCCTCGTCAAACTTAGGAGCTGCTCTTGGCCTCCCGCTGGCCATTGTTCCTGCAGGTTCCTGTACCATCAGATGGAGAAAGCTTGGCAGTCTGCAGAAGAAGCAAGGCTTGCTGTGGACCTTAAATGCAGCAGCAATGATGACGTCATCGGAGGGGGCTTTCATTCATGAGAAACCCATTTGTAAAGGCGTCCCACACGTTGGAAATCAATTGGCCAGTTGAGTTAAAATTGAATCAATCTCCCACATCCATTTAGATTTGTGTGGGAAACACGAAATTCGGGGAACACGCCAATAGCCCGCAGCTGAGTTAAAATCGAGGCCAACGTTTCAGGTCGATGACCTTTCATGAGAACTGGAAGATGTTAGAATTTAACAATTTTTATGCAAGTACAGAGCCTGGGAAAAAGGATGGGGGAAGGGCGGGGTGGGGGGGGGGGAAGATCAAAGACATGCTCGGGTAGGGGTGGAGTGGTCTGTAAAGACACGGACTGCGATTTTACTTACCTCGGCGGGTCTGAGGTGGACGACGTCGGTGGCGGGTCCCAACCCCACTGTTGGCTCCATCCCGCTGTCTGAAATGAATTTCCCTTGATTGGGCTTGTTAAGCCTGCCCAGTGCGTTTCCCGGGCCAAGTAGAGGAAGCGGTTCTGGTGACATAATTTGATGACGTGTCATCAGCCGGTTTCCTTAAAGGGACCATGGCCAAATTTCTTTTGACATTAGTGCTGTCAGTGTTCTACAGCAGTGAGGTGATGCAAACTCTGACAAGCACTGCACAGAGGTGCACAGCTGCACCCAGGCTCTCCCATGACTCCCTTTGTATGCTTATGGAGGGAGTCACAGCACACAGGGAGGTCCTCTTCCCTTCCAATGGGTGGAAGAGAACTCCCCAGGAGATCAACACAGCCTGGTTGCACATTGCAGTGAAGGACACAAGCAGGGATGTGTTCAGGAGGACCTGGGTGCAGTGGCACAAACCCTTCAATGATCTCAATAGATCACAATACATTACTGCAAAGCCACACTCACCTTCATCCTGCTGCGCCTCTCATCACATCCCCATCACTCTGCCTTCCCTACCCTACTCCTGCACATCCTTACTCACACCAACTTACCTTGCACCTCCACCCATCACTCTCTATCTACATTATCTCATCCCCATCTCACTAGCCTTCTCTCACACTCACCCTCATCCTATTGCAATCATACCAACTAACAACACACAAGGGTAGGCACTTGGGTGTTTTAAGCAATGTTGATGTAAAGTTTCTGTTAATGTGGTTTCAAACATTGAAACCTTTATTTTCAACACTTTGGGTTGGATTTTACCAACCTCGGCGTGCCGTGGCAGGCGATGCCGGTGGTGGGTCCCAACCCTGCTGCCGGCTCCAGCCTGCTGTCCAAAATGATTTTCCCCTGATTGGGCTTGTTGAGCCCGCCCAGCGTGTTTGCCGACCAATTGAAGGACGCAGGTCTGATGACGTCATTTGATGATGCTTCATCAGCTGGTTTCCTTGAAAGGGTATTTACTAGTCCTAGCCCCTTTAGGGCTACCCCGGATCAGGCGTATTTCTCAGACATTCACTTTCAACTAAAGTTTGAGGTAGCGTAATCCTAAAGATGCTTAATTGGGTCTAAAGGTCGGGCTATCTCTCCCTAAAGGAAAGGATTAACCCGAGAATGTTACCATCCTCCAGATAGCACTTTTAATAAGTTTAGTTAGACTGTAACATCCCGATATTATGAGGGTCCGGAAAACTCCTTCAGAATTCTGTAACTCTTTACCAAAGAGTGTACAGAGATTGAGTTCACGAGTTTTTAGTACAGAAGACTTATGTGAGACAATTCTAAAAATATATAGAGATGTATTAAAAGAACCGACAAGCAATTTACAGTTGGTGAATCAGTCAATAGCAACATTAACAGTTCTAAAAAGAGAAAAAATACAATCTTATTATTACCAGAGAATCTTACTTTTAAATTTTAACTTCGCTACAGTATTACAGTTCTTAAAGGTTTCTATACAGGATATCCATCAATATCAAATACCTTTGATCCCCAAGGTACAAAGAGTGGTAGACCACAGAGCAGCCTTGGTAGCTGAGAATCACCTTGCCCAATTAAAGCGACTCTAATATCCCATTTGAAACTTCAATATTTATACCCTTTTTCAGTGGTATTTCCTTTAAAGTTTCTGCTGATGCAAGTTAATTATCCCTATTCATCTTTCTGCAGACCTCTGCAATTCTTAATGTTACATCAGCCAGAATCTTGTCTCATCTCCAGGTGTTCTGGGGTTGCCATATAAAACGGTGTGAAATGCAGGTGTTCCTTATTTTATGTCATCTTTACGAGGGCAGATGTTCCTTATCTTATGTGCCATCTTTAAATTAGAGCACCTTATCCAGGGTGAACCAATGTTTTTGTTCCCAAAGGTCAGCCTGTCAGAGCCATGCACCTTCTGCTTCAATAAGGTTATTTATTCAGGGTCAACAACTGTCTTATCTCAATAGCCAGAATTCTTTCATAACTATTTCATAGTTCGGTTTCTAAATTTCCAAACCCAGTTTGTCATGTTTTAATAAGGCCAGAATTCATTCATAAGATAGTGTATTTTTCTGAATAGATTATATGGCTTATTCCTTCACATCCTTAAAGGAACCATGTGCAAATTTATTTAGGCATTTGTGCTGTCAGTGTTCTACAGCATTGAGGTGCTCCAAACACTGGCAATCACTGTACAGAGGAGCACGGCTGTACCCAGGCTCTCCCATGACTTCCTCTATATGCTTATGGAGGGAGTCACATCATGCAGGGAGGTTCTCTTCCCTTCCAATGGGTGGAAGAGACCGCCCCAGGAGATGAACACAGCCTGGTTGCACATTGCACAGGAGGACACAAGCAGGGATGTCGTAAGGAAGACCAGGCTGCAGTGGCGCAAAGCTTTCAATGATCTCAGTAGATCACGAAATGTTAGTACAAAGCCACACTCAACCTTATCCTGCTGTGCCGCTCATCACATCCCCATCACGCTGCCTTCCCTACCTTACTCCTGCTCATCCTTACTCACACCAACTTATCTTGCAACTCCACCCATCCCTCTCTATCTACATTATCACATCCCCATCTCACTGGCCACCCTTCAAACTCACCCTCATCCTAGTCCAATCATACCAACACACAAGGGTAGGCACTTGGGTGTTTTAGGCAATGTTCATGTGAAGTTCCTGTTAATGTGCTGTCAAACATTGAAACCTTTATTTTCAACACTTTCCGTTCTTGGACAGATCTGTGTGCACCTTTGGAAGTGGCTCAGTGAGTTGCAGTGAATGGTGAGACATAACGGTATCCCCTGCAATGGTAATGAGTGTGAAAGGAATGGCTTGGGTATTGTAGGATGCTTTATGTTGTTGGTGTGGGGTGGTGCCAACTTGGCGCATCATGTGGCAGCCAGGGTGTACAGTGTCAAGTGAAGTAAATCTGGCCATGGTGAGGTCATCCTTGGCCTCCCAGGCAGCAATGTAGTCAGGTGCTGATGCCCTGTGTCCTGTGCAGCATCAGTTGAGTGTGGAGAATGTTGGTGTTGTTGATGGTGCTGCTGGTGTGCCTGGTGCTGCTGGTGTTGGGGCTGATTGTGGTGGGATTCTGAGGACCAAGGGGAGATTGTTTCAAGGGCACCGATGCTGATGTAATAGATGGCAGGTGAACTTGAGATGACAGAAGCGATCTGTCAATAGTGAGAGAGGTTGTTCCAATGAGGTGACACTGGATACAGAGTTTATTCCAAACACTTGCAACCTGCATAAAGCTCAGCCTGTCTTCCAAATGCAATAAGCAACAGCTTCTGCGCTTGGAAAGTGAACAGCTGTGAGATGGGAGCCTTTAAAGCACATTTGCAGCTGTCAAGTAATGAGATGATTCCATGGTCATACAACTCCTGACCTGCTTACCTGACGTGATCCCCGAACAGCATGGGCCCCGTGAGTGACCTCGTAAAATGTAAAGGTGAGCTCAAAATATTTCTTAATGGGCTGGTAACAAAGTCATAATGACCTGAATTGCCTCCCCCACTGCTGTGTGTTGGGTCTGTTCAGCGCTAACAGACCAGACATCTGGGAAAGGCGCGTGGTGGCGGGTTGACAGTGAGTTACCATCCCGCTGTGAAAAATGTCAAATTTCCAACCCGACCCACCACCAATTCCGCCCGCTGAACCCCGGAAAATTCCGGCCAGATTTTTGTGTTGACCAAACATATCACCTGAGTTTTCATTGGAGCTGAAAATCTTGCGTGACATGAATCAGTACTGCAAATCAAGGGCCTGACTTTCTGACCTGCGTCCTCCTCCAGCAATGCTCTGCTCCACTGGCGCAGCCTCATAAAACCATACAGTGTCGGGCGGTGAGAGGCAATCAAAAGATCTATTGATAGAATGATAATTTTTTTTAATGCTTGCCTTTGTTCCAATGAAGGCAGGCCTCGTGCTGGTGATATCGCTGTGAAAATGAATAGTTGCCAGTGTTGTGGGCTCAATGAAATGGTGCACTTCTGTACCATGATGTTACTTGCCATCTCAGTGCACCAGGATGCTGCGATGCTGCATAAACATAGAAACGTAGAAACATAGAAGGTAGGAGCAGGAGCAGGCCATTCGGCTCCTTGAGCCTGCTCCGCCATTCAATGTGATCATGGCTGACCATCCAAATTCAGTACCCGGTCCCTGCTTTCTCCCCATACCCCTTGATCCCTTTAGCCTTAAGAAATATATCCAACTCTTTATTGAATATATTTAATGAATTGGCCTCTACTGCCTTCTGTGGTAGAGAATTCCACAGGTTCACCACTCTCTGGGTGAAGAAATTCCTCCTCATTTCTGTCCTAAATGGCCTACCCCTTATCCTTAGACTGTGACCCCCGGTTCTGGACTCCCCGACCATCGGGAACATCCTTCCTACATCTAGTCTGCCTAGTCCTGTTAGAATTTTATAAGTTTCAATGAGATCCCCTCTCATTCTTCTAAACTCCAGCGAGTACAAGCCCAATCGACACAATCTCTCCTCATACGTCATTCCTGCCATCCCAGGTATCAGCCTGGTGAATCTTCGCTGTACTCCTTCCATGACAAGAACATCCTTCCTCAGATAAGGCGACCAAAACTGCACACAATACTCAAGATATGGTCTCACCAAGGCCCTGTACAACTGCAGCAAGACATCCTTGTTCCTGTACTCAAACCCTCTCACTACGAAGGCCAACATACCATTTGCCTTCTTAACCGCCTGCTGCACCTGCGTGCTTACCTTCAGCGACTGGTGCACAAGGACACCCAGGTCTCGTTGCACTTCCCCTTCTCCCAATCTATTGCCATTCAGATAATAATCTGCCTTCCTGTTTTTGCCACCAAAGTGGATAACCTCACATTTATCCACGTTATATTGCATCTGCCATGCTTTTGCCCAATCACCCAACCTGTCCAAATCATCCATGATGCCACTTCAGCAGCTGGTACAGTTTGTAATGGTGAAACTGAACTGGGCCAACAAAAAAAGAAATGAAGTGAGTTCAATATTCTTGGATCAGCAACACAGGTCTAAATATTACAAAACAGGCCCCTATTGGTCACAAGTCAGAATTGAACTCCCTGCACCAGCCAGACTGAATGCCGTGTAAAACTATTTCGAATTTATTTTTAGGATGTTGTACCATCATGAATTTGCTTTCAAGCAATAAATTCCCAGTGACGAATATTCAGAGTGCGAGCTTGCTGCCCCTTATAGAGGTGCCTGCTGTAGTAATGTCAAAAACACAGCGCATTCGATTTGTCTGCTGCCACCTTTGATATTATTGTAAGTGAGCTGAATGAACAGAAACACTCTGAGGCAGTCTTCAAATAAAATGTCTGGTTCATTCCTGCTCACAGAACCTGCATGGGCAGAAAGTTGTCAGACTGTACAGGAATTCCCTCAGGTTATCCCAGATCGTTGTTTACAGGAGAGAAATTAGAGCATACAGCCATATGTGTTTTGTAAATTAACAGAGGATTCCATCCTGAATTTGCCAGTTCTCCCTCCAGACCTAGTCTGATGCTCTGTTTATCGTGGCAAAGAGCAGCTGAATCACAGAAATACAAAGTAATGGTGTGATTTCGCTTCTGTTTGCAACTGTAAACATTGGAAAAGTGACAAATTCTGTCTTCCCTTCTTTCTGTAAAGTGCAGAGTCTAGAAATTCTGCCACTCTGTGACTGTTTTTTGGGCGCTAAATGGCTTCCTAACCCTCCAATATGGCGGGCAGGAAATGTACGCTCGTTATGAGCTGGAAGTGAGCTGCCCGCCATATTGATAAAGGCCAAAAAATCGGTATTCCTGAAACAGGTGTTAGGCCCTTTGAACATGCCAATAAAAGGCCAAGCGCCAGTTTGAGACCTCCCACTGCAAGATTGGTTTGCTCTGAGGCAGCCGATGCAAGTGGACTCAGAGAAACCAGGCCTACATGCTTAACAGGCTGTCCTTAAACAAGGCCGCAACCAACAAGGTAAGTTTTTAATACCTGAATGTGGAGCTGGAAGGAGCAGGAGTGCTCTTCCCGATGCCACATTAAAAGAAATCAGGCCGCTGCCGCTGCCGCTCCAGCTATCAATCCCCCTCGCCCCTTGACACCAATCGGCCCCCTACCCCAGTCACTGCTACATCACAAACCAGTCCGTCGTAGCAAATATCGGGAGCACCTCAGATCTCACCTTTCACGAAAGCAGGCGCGCCCAAATTTCTAGGCCCTGGTTTTTCAAAACCCAAGTTTGACATCATCCAACAGCCACTTTTTGATATTTCTTTTCTTCTGTCCTGCTGTTTTCAACCTGGGTGGTGTCCTGCACTGTGGGCCTAACACCTTCATTTACGTTTCTTAATTAAAAAATGATCCATCTTTTCCAGCTTGGCCCAGTTGGTAGCACTCTTGCCTCTAAGTCTAAAACTTGTTGGTTTAATCTCACTCCAGGACTTGAGCCCATACTCTAGGCTGGCACTTCAGTGCTGTTTTTGAGGGAATGCTATATTGTTGAGCTGTTAAATCAGGGTCCTGTCTCCCTGTTCAGGTTAGCATAAAATATCCCTTGAGCATTACTTAAAAAAGAGCAGGGAGTTCTCAAAGGACCTGACCAACACACCTCCCTCATTATAGCCAAACACACATTAACTGGTCATTCATTTCATTTACTGTTTGTGGGATCTTGCTATACATAAATTGCCACATTTGTCTACATAACAACAGCTTCAATAATAAGCAATTAGATGTGAAGCACTTTGGGATGTCCTGAAGATAAGGTACTAAATAAAGCCTTTCTTTCTTTTTCTGATAAATTTGTTTATTCCCAGTTTTCTAGATGCAGAGTTCCTGCCAGTATAAACAGAATTAGGCTCTGCACTTACATTTGTATGAAGTAGTTAAAATTAAGCCTACAAGCATCCATCCCTTGCTCCATGACAATGGTGAACAAATATGGCTTCCAGCAGTCCACTCATCCCCTACCTTGTTGGTGAAGCTGACCTCTTTATGTTACCTGGCAGTCTCATCAACAATAGGAAAAAAAATATGGCAATTATATAAATGATGGCTCCCACGAGCCCACATCCCTTCTGCTCTCTCAGTTTTGCCTTAGCTGCCCTTCAAGTGTTTTCATTAGGGCCTATCTATTGACTCCTCTTGGTGTGGCTCATAGAAATTACATTAAAAAGGGTGTGTAGCAAGATGTACGCTCACACTGTATTTGGGTACATGTGTATTTCTTTATCCTCCTTCATTCTTTATACCACATCAAAGGTAGCACCTGAACAGTAGCCAAGCCAGAACTGTAAGGGTAGGAGGCTGGTAGGATAATGGTAGCCATTATCTTTTGCCTCCACCATGTTTCCACCCCGCCTCCCCTTCAGTTCCTATTCGTGAAATGGCCTGGCAGAAATCAACAGACTAACTTCACAAACAGAAGGAAAAAACGTTGAAAGGCAAGGCCAACATTTCATATATGAATCTGAGCGTGACCAGTCACACCTCTTATGCCACTTTTCCCACTTGTTGACTCCCTGGTCCAACTTTTGAAGGGTTAATTACAAGTCCTAGCCCTTTCGGGCTACCCCAGATCAGGCGTATTCCCCAGACATTCACCCTCAACTTAAGTTAGAGATAGCCGAATTCCATAAGACGCTTATATGGGTCTAAAGGTTCAGGCTATCTCTCCCTAAAGGAAAGGAATGACTGAAGATGTTACCATCCTCCAGGTAGCATTTTTAATCCGGATATTATGAGAGTCTGGAATACTCCCCCAGAATTCTGCAACTCTTCACAAAAGAGTGTATAAAAATTGGGTTCACGAGTTTATACAAAATTACTCTTTGAGACTATTCTAAAAATATATAGTGTTATTTAAGAGCCAACATTCAGTTAACAGCTGTTGAATCAGTCGCAACATTAATAATTCAAAATACCAATAGCTTACTTTTCTTATTTTTCAGAGATCCTTATTCTCAAATCTTTACTTCGTTACATTTCTACATTTCTTACTTATCTCTAAATCCAGATTATCCACCAAAATCAATTACTTTGATTACCTGAGACTCAAAGTTAAAGGGGGAGAAATTCGGTTGATAGCGCCACCGATTAACGCCTAAAGAGGCCGAGAAGTGGGACGCTAGCTGCAGTGTATGTACCTTTAAGGGGAGAACTACTTTTTACAGCTCCTGTATACTGTAGTACCGGCAGTGACCACACCTGTATATAAACCCTGAGTAGGGATCTGTACTGTTAGTTTTTAGAGTAACCCTCATCCAGTAAACACCTGTTGTTTGTTATCTGCAGTCTCTGTCTATTTATTGAAGGACACCATACATCAAGATACACGGGCCTAGAAATTCACTTGCGTTTGCGCCCAATTAGGGGCGAAAGAGTGGGTTGCGCCGGAAGTTGCGTCGCGCCTGAAATTAGGTGGGCCCTAACATCGGCGTTAGCCGGTAGCGCTGCGCCGGCACCGATGACGTCATCGGTGTGCGCAGTGCCCCGGTACCGCCCGAAACCACGCCGATCCCCATCTCCAGTAGCGGCCGCCTCATCCGTGGCGGCCGCTAACAACATCGGGAGACCGGGTCCTTACAGCAGCCTTAGTGGGGCGCTTTAAGGTGGAGGTGCGGCCGGCCGCTTTTTCGGCGGCCGCCTGCCCGCACCTCCTTCCCCGGCCTCCTCCACGCCCCCCCCCCGCGGCATTGCCGGCTGGTTTCCGTGGAGCCCGGCACTTCTCCGTTGTGCCGGGCTCTTTTGCCGGCACTTGCAATCGGGGCTCCGGCCGTTGCAGGCACCTCCCCCTTAAGAGAAGGGGGAGGCCTGCAGTACAGCAGCCTGCCGCACCGCATCGGGTGGCGCAGCGGGACCGGCAGCGCTGAAATTCACTTTCAGCGCCCTAAGCGGGGCGGCCAAACCCTGGAACAGCGCCCGGTTCCGCTTTGGGGCGCTGAAAGTGAATATGGGGCGGGCACAACTGGCTCCGCGGCGGGCGCAAAATTTACGGCGCAAACGAGCTGGCGGGGCTATACCCAATTTCTAGGCCACGGATTTAACAGTGGCGACGAGAAGTGGATTCAAACCTACCTGCAACTCTGCATCACCTCCCAGGGATTCGCTCCTGGAGAACAGTAAAGAAAAAAAAAGAAGGCCGAGTCCAGAAATACGGGCGTCGACCATCCAGAGAAGACTTGAGCATCGCAGAGGAGGCTGTTAAGAGCTGGGCTTGGTTCTCCAGTCACGACGATCCAGCGCAATGGGCTGGCAACAGGTACGGCGCAGACCCTTCCTGGACAGCGACGGCACAGATAAAGGCCGAGCAGCGTCGACGGGGTAAGAGAGAGGGTAAAGCGCACAGGGCGCAGCCGGGGTTGAAGACAGAGCGGCGTCGACGAAAACAAAAAAAAAAAGAGAGAGAGAGGGTAAAGCGCACAGGGCGCAGCCGGGGTTCGGGACCGAGCGGCGTCAACGAGAGAGGTGCGCAGGAAAACGCGCACAGCGCAGTCAGTGATCAAGGGCCGAGCAGCGTCCGCTGAGAAGAAAGGGAAGTGCGGGAGACGCCATCTGAGCCGCAGCGGAGAAGAAGGGAGAGTGTGGGAGACGCCATTTTTTTTTTTAGCCGCAGCGGAGCAGGAGGGAGAGCGCAGGAGATGCCAATTTGTTTGAGCCGCAGCGGAGAAGAAGGGAGAGCGCGGGAGACGCCATTTTTTTTTAGCCGCAACGGGGAAGAAGGGAGAGCGCGGGAGACGCCATTTTGAGCCAGTCTAACCACACCCAGGGATGCCGAAGAGTGGCAGTGTCACAGCGTTCGACAGTGAAGTCGAAGATTGGACGACATATGTCGAACGCATAGAAGTGTACTGCAAGGCGAATGAAGTGCCAGATGACAGGAAAGCGCTGGTATTGTTGAATTCAATGGGTGCAAAAACGTATGGCTTGCTGTGAAACCTAGTA
Organism: Somniosus microcephalus; assembly: GCF_052327205.1. NCBI lineage: Eukaryota > Metazoa > Chordata > Chondrichthyes > Squaliformes > Somniosidae > Somniosus > Somniosus microcephalus. The sequence goes on along the minus strand of NC_140989.1, from coordinate 70,423,652 downwards.
ACCCCAGAGAAGCCAGCGGAAAAGGATTTTGAAAACATAGTGTCAATACTACAGGACCACTTAGACCCCACACCGCTGCTGATAGCGGAAAGATTTAAGTTTCACAAAAGGAACCAGCATAAAGATGAAAGTAATGCTGAGTTTTTAACGGAACTGCGCAAGTTATCGAAACACTGCCAGTTTGGAACGGGACTAGCAGATACTTTAAGGGACAAGTTTGTGTGTGGGCTTCAAAGTGAAGGAACCCAGAAATGGCTTCAATCAGAAAAGGATCTTACGCTGGACAAGGCTTTCAGCATGGCAGTATCACACGAAGCAGCAGCACGGGGCACGGCAGGGATACAACGGAGACCGCAAGAATATGGCACAAATGAAATGTCATACGGAACAGTAAAGTGCTATCGCTGCGGCAGAACAACACACGTCCATAAGGATTGCTGGTTCAAGGACCAAGTGTGCAGGCAGTGTGGAAAAGTAGGACACATAGCAAGAGTCTGCAGGTCGGAAAAGAAAACCAGCAGCAAGAAATCCCCACAGGAGAAGTACAAGAAGGTACATAAGGTGACGGAGAGTAGTTCAGATGAACAGAAAAGTGATACAGACTCCGGAAGCAAGGAGCTGGGTTGTCTGAAACTACATAATGTGATCAAAACGGAGGATCACCAAACTATCTGGGTCATGCTCAAGATAGCCGGAGTCCAAGTGAAAATGGAATTGGACACAGGATCAGCCCTAACAGTCATAAACCGAAGGGACTACAAGCGGCTATTCTCACATATACCCTTGAGAGATACGGAGATTGTCTTGAAGACATACACGGGGCAAAAAGTCTACCCCCAAGGAAAAATAAGGGTGAACGTTATATATAACGGCAAGGAAACACCAAAAATGGACCTATATGTATTGCCAGATGGAGGACCACCACCACTAGGGCGTGAATGGATCCGGAAGATACAGCTAGATTGGCATTCCATACAAGCATTGACTGTAGAAGCCAAAAAGGATGACGACGTCACACCTGGACGACTGTCAAAAATGCTAACTGACGCACAAGAAGTGTTCCAGGAGGGACTCGGAACACTAAAAGGCATAGCAGCGATGATCAAAATAGAGGAAAATGCAAGCCCAAAGTTTTTTAAGGCCAGACCGGTACTTTATGCGATCCGCCCAGCCGTCGAAGCACAGCTGAAAGGTTTGGAACGTTCAGGAGTACTGTCTAAAGTGGGCTGGAGCGAGCGGGCTACACCCATCGTTCCTGTAATGAAGAGGTCATTGAGTAATACGCCTGGGGAACCAAAGAAGGTTCGCATCTGTGGGGACTTTAAGGTGACAGTGAACCCAGTCCTTCACACTGTACAATATCCGCTTCCGCGGATTGGAGATATTTTCGCCTCGCTATCTGGAGGGAAACGCTTCACTAAGATTGACCTGGCCCAGGCATACCTGCAAATGGAGGTAGAAGAAGCCTCAAAACAGTGCCTCACGATCAACACTCATAAAGGTCTCTACCAATACAACCGGCTGGTGTTCGGGGTAGCATCAGCTCCGGCTATTTGGCAAAGGGCAGTGGATCAAGTCCTGCAAGGGATTCCAGGGACCCAGTGTTATTTGGACGACATCCTCGTCACGGGCGAAAATGACAGTGATCACCTCGCCAACCTGGAGCAGGTGCTCACTAGATTGAAGGATTATGGGCTCCGAGCTAATCGCCACAAATGCGAGTTTTTCCAGAAGCAGGTCTCGTATTGTGGCCACGTTATTGATGAAGAGGGGTTACATAAGTCCCCTGAAAAGATTGAGGCAGTAATCAAGGCTCCAGCACCGGAAAATGTGTCACAACTGAGGTCGTTCCTCAGGTTGGTGAACTACTACCATAAGTTCTTGCCGAATTTGTCTACAGTACTACACCCACTGAACATCCTACTGCAAACGGGGGTACCATGGAAGTGGAATGACGAATGTAAACGAGCTTTCCAGAAGTGCAAAGAATTGATCACATCAAAAGAGGTGTTGGCTCATTTCAACCCAGCACTACCAATTCGGTTGGCGTGTGATGCATCACCCTATGGCATTGGAGCGGTGCTGTCGCACAAATTCCCGGACGGCTCGGAGAGGCCAGCAGCCTTTGCGTCTCGGTCACTAACCTCAGCCGAGCGTAACTACGCCCAGATTGACAGGGAGGCCCTCAGCCTAGTGTGGGGAGTAAAAAAGTTCAACCACTATCGGCACGGGCAGAAGTTCACCTTGCTGACTGACCACCAACCACTTGTCTCCATCTTTAATCCAAAGAAGGGCGTTCCGGTGATGACTGCACAACGGCTACAAAGATGGTCCCTTTTTCTAGGGGCGAACCAATATGAAATCGAGTATAATGGCACGAAGCAGCATGGAAACGCTGATGGGCTATCACGCCTGCCACTGCCTACTGCGGAGGAATCACCAGCAGTGGACCCTGTCGAAATATTTTATTCGACTATGATTGAACGCTAGCCAGTAACGAACGCTGATATAGAGAAGGAGACCCGAAATGACCCGACACTGTCTCGGGTATATGACTTGAAGGTGAAGGGATGGCCAACATATGGCGACTCATTGTTGCCAGCATTCTCATCCAGAAGAGAACAGCTGTCAGTATGCCAGGGGACCTTGATGTGTGGACCCCGAGTGGTAATTCCACCCAAGTTAAGGGAGAGAGTGCTCAATGAGCTTCACGAAGGCCATCTGGGAGGGGTGAAAATGAAAAGCCTTGCTAGGGCTTATGTTTGGTGGCCGGGGATCGATCAGCAAATGGAGGACCTGACAAAGAGCTGCTCAGGATGCCAGAAGGTCCAAAATGCACCACCACATGCCCCTCTACACCCATGGGAGTGGCCCTCATCTCCATGGCAACGGGTGCATATTGATTTTGCTGGTCCATTCATGGACTCAATGTTTTTAATAGCCATGGATGCGCACTCGAAATGGCCTGAGGTGATCAAAATGTCCTCCATCACCACGGAGAAAACTATTGCAGTCCTACGGACCATATTTGCCAGGAACGGCTTGCCAGAGCAGATTTGCTCTGACAACGGACCACAGTTTGTGTCCGAAGAGTTTCGAAGATTTATGAAAAGGAATGGGGTAAGGCATTACACATCCGCCCCGTATCATCCAGCCACCAATGGATTGGCTGAGAGGTTCGTACAAACCTTTAAAAAAGCAGTAAGGGCCATGTGCGATGACAACATTCCACTGCAGCATAAGGTGGACAATTTCCTGTTAGCCTACAGAAATGCGACACATGCAGTCACCAACCAGACCCCGGCCATGATGTTCTTTAACCGAAGGTTGAGATCTCGCCGGATTTGCTCAGACCAAATGTACGAAGAGATCTTGAGAATAAGCAATTCCAGCACATCAATGAGAAGCCGACAAGAAGCTTCAATGTAGGGCAACCAGTCTTGGCCCGCGACTACCGAACAGAGAAATGGCAACCAGGAACGATATGCACATGGCAGGGGCCACTAATGTACACAGTGGATGTTGGGGAGAACATTGTGAGACGCCATGTCGACCAGGTCCTAGAGTCACAGGAACGAGTCAACCCCAGGTCTCGCGTACCTGGTGATGAACCCGACATACCGGTAGCATCTACCCCAGAAACAGTAGCATCAGAAGCTGATGAACCAGCCGACGACAGGGGGCCAGAATCGCCTCCGCACCAAGAGCAAGACACTCAGGAAAGGCGCTATCCAGAAAGGGTCAGGAAGCCACCCCAAAGACTGAATTTATAAATGGACTATTTGCAGTTAATGTTGCATGTTAAAAGTGTTAATTGTTAAATGAATGTTATGGTACTGTTAATCTAAAAGGGGAGGAATTGTAGTGTATGTACCTTTAAGGGGAGAACTACTTTTTACAGCTCCTGTATACTGTAGTACCGGCAGTGACCACACCTGTATATAAACCCTGAGTAGGGATCTGTACTCTTAGTTTTTAGAGTAACCCTCATCCAGTAAACAGCTGTTGTTTGTTATCTGCAGTCTCTGTCTATTTATTGAAGGAAACCATACATCAAGATACACGGATTTAACACTAGCCAATTTCCGGGTGGGCGCAAGGCGCCTAGCGCCTCACCCCATATTGAGCATGCATTTAGCGCCGGCGCTAAATCTTAGCACCCGCTCATGGGCGCAGGCTGATTATGACGTCATTTGAGTGTGCAACGCCTTTTGGGTGCCCCGGACCGGAAATTCAGTGGCGCCCCCCTCCGTAGCGCCTGGCGCTAATAGTGACAGCTTACCTGGGCCTTACCAAGTCACTCTCGGGCTGGAGGAGCGTTATTTAAAGGGGACTGGTGTGGTTTAAAAGCGGCAGCCAGTTTTGGATCACAACTTCCTCGGGAGCTACAAAGATTTGCTGAGCTGCACACTGAGAGCCATTTGACCACTGAGCCAGCGCAGGCAGACGATCTTCAGCCTTCTGACCATCACCTTGCTGTTGGTGAGCCTTGACAACGGGGAACCTTCCTGTGGGCACTTATTATGGGGGCTGCATTGGAGGGGAACATCCTGCTGCTGAATCATCTGGAAAGGGCACTGAGACACAGGGAGAGGGGGGCGGGCATGGCCATATGGAGGAGGGCGAACAGATGTCGCCACAGCAGACCTTACGCTGGCAGGGTTATCCGACAGCAGTTTTCCTACATGAACATGCCGGAGGAGCAGTGTGTCAGAAGGCTGCGATTTAGAAAGGAGATGGTGACTGAGCTGTGCCAGCTGCTTCAGCCAGATCTGCAGCCTCAGATAAGGTGCAGGACATCTCTGTCGGCGGCTGAGAAGATGGCTGCTCGCCTGAACTTCTACGCGAGCGGCTCTTCTCAGGCTGCGCGTCAGAGGCTGATCAGAAGTAGCTTCTAGGCCCCTCTCATGGAATGCTTGCTGCCATTCCAAGAACAGGAATGGAACCGGTCTGATACCCCCAAGCCTGTGAAGGGCAAGATGCATGTAAATAGCAGGCATGGCCATTGTAAATGAAGAAAGTGTTTCATTACACAAAATGTGGTTCCTTCAAACATGAGAAAGCTATGGCAACAGAAAGCAAAACGAATACACTGACACATAACTGCTCTCACACCCGGGAGACTGTCCAAAACACAAATCACATTCCGACCATCTTCCTTGGCCTTGATTCCACTGCGCCAACCAAAGCATCCAATGCCCCATCAGTGAGGCATTCCGCCCTCTGCCTCACCCTTTCCATGTCTTGCTAGGCTGGTGCGCCACAGGTAGGCTCCCACCGCTTTGAAGGCCTACAAGGCAGTGAGTGTGTCTGGTGATACCAATTGACCTGCCCCTTTAAGAGCTGGCCGGCGCCACTGTGTCTCAGGGAAAGTGATTATTGACAGCACCCTCGCTGCGCCCCGCTGCCGTGAAATTGGGTTGTGCCGTCGGGTTAGTGCCTTAAGAGTAGCGTGCAGTGCCTGATTTAGCGCCGCAATCACCTTTAGGGGCGCTGCAACCCCATAGGTGGTGCTAAATTGCACTTGGCGCTAAACTTTGCGCATCGCCAGGACTAGCGCCCCAAATGCGGCTATACCGAATTTCTAGGCCAAAGACTTACAAAGCTGCCTCTGAAGAGTTGAGAAACACTTTGCCCGTTCAGCAAGTTCTGCTTTTCTGTTGAAAAGATCTATGTTTTATACTCTTTTTGATTGGTTTATTCTTTGAAGTTCTCTGCTGATGTCAGCTAATTGTCTTTATTGATTCTCTCTTTTGAATGCTTTCTATCTTACTGTCTGACACAAATCGTGCCATTCATGTAGAAATGATTATGAAATATACTGGGCAGCCTGCTGGTGGCGCTGTCCATGGAGAGTATAAATACTCGGGCACGGGCCCAGCTTGCTCAGGGACATTTTGTAAACAGGAACTAGTGAAGGATAACTAGACTTCCATGTTGTGAAACAGTCAATTAAAGCCTTGTTTAATACTCTGATCAAGTGCCTAGTAGTTTTCTTATGTCAATTTAATCAACTGTTTGCTGCTCCACGCTCTGAGTGGTTCTGGAAACAGACAGCTATGACTCAAATGGTGGAAGGGAACCAGAGGTAGTAATCAATCCATCATGGAGAAACTACTCCGACCCGCCCGTCTTGACCTGGACCCGAATTCACCTACGGCTAAGGTATGGAAACACTGGTATCGTACCTTCAGCAACTTCTTCAGGGTGTGTGCTGAGAATGTTCCTGATAAGTTAGAGATACTTGCCAATTATGTATCCCCTCATGTGTTTGACTATATCGAAGACTGTGTAGACTATGGGGTCAATATTCCCGAAGCTGTCGGGAAGAAAGCGGGACTACAACTTTCGGGTTTTTGACCCGCCTACATTGACGTCAGGCCAATCCGCGCGATTTTCCCTTGATTTACCTTGTTGAGCCCGCCCAGCGGGCTCAGCAGGCCAATTAAGGGCTACCCGGCAACAGGTGATGTCACAGACTGCAATTTCATCTGTCAAAAGTTCTTGACAGATGAAATATCAGTGTTTCACAGCTGTTTCAAGCTGTGAAACACTGACAGTCTGAGTTCTAACCTGAGTCCTTCTGCACAGACTCAGTTAGAACTCTCAGCAGGACTCAAAGCTGAAGGCTGTCACTTTTCACAGATCGCAGCCATTCAGCTTTAAGTGCCGGCTGAGTGATGGGCTCCCGACGCCTGCAGGAAGAAAGGCTGTTAAGGTAAGTACAGGTAAGTAAAAGTTCTTTACACACTTTAGACACACCAAACACACTTACCTTTGCACTCATGCACCCATCACTCACCTGAGCGCCGACATCGCGACCCCTCCAACTCCTTCAACCCAACGGGCCCGCCTGCTCTAACCTGGCAGGGTTTGGAGCCGTCGGGATACCCACACGAAACCCCTCAAAATAGGGATTAGGCTAAAAACTGCCTGTTAACTACCTGTTAACAGGCAATTAATTAGCACTAATCCCTTCCCACCTGGGGTCGGCGGGTCCCATTGCGGGGTGGGTACCCAACGCCTCTGAAAGTTGCTTGGAGCGGGGTTTTGGGGCGGGATGGTGTTGGGACCCCCAAATTCGGGATTTCACCCCCCCCACATGCCTGAAACCCCGCCTGACGGCCCCACAAAAATCGACCCCTATGACTCCACTATCCAAAAATGCAGCAACTATATGTTAAGGCCCCAAACGAAATTTTTGCTCGGCATCTACTGGCCACAACTCGAGGTATCACTCGATGAATTCCTTCAAAAGCTTCTCAGGCTCAGCAAGGATTGTAATCTCAAAGCTGTCTCAGCTGAGCAGTATCAGGAGAGTTAATTTGTGATTCCTTTATTAACGGAATTGCGACTCCTTTCATATGCCAGCATCTGTCGGAGAATAAAACCCTCAAGTTACAAGCTGCCTATGACCAGGCATGTTCTCTGGACTTAGCAAAAAAAATGCAGCTGCCTATGACCAGGCATGTTCTCTGGACTTAGCAAAAAAAAATGCAGATACCTATCTTTTACCATGTGCACGGACTGCTGCTATCACTTTTGGTGACTCCTCCAATGGGCCTTGGGCAGAAGCCCTCACTGATGACTACTCTATCCTAGCCAATGACTACCCTACCCTAGAAGCCCTCACTGATGATGACCCTGCCCTAGCGGCATCTTGGCAATCTAGAAGGAAGTGTTTCTTCTGTGGAGGTGCATTCCACTATAGGAAATTTTGTCCTGCTTGTAACGCAACCTGCAGTCATTGCAGTAAGAAAGGTCACTTTTCTAAGGTATGCCAGTCAAGAGCCTCTGTTAGTAAGAAAGGTCACTTTTCTAAGGTATACCAGTCAAGAGCCCCTGTTATTTTTGCAGTTAATATCTATAAAACTGTTCCTCCCCCAAGAGCCACTACTAAGGTTACAGCTGCTATCTATAAAACTGCTCCTCCCGCAAGAGCCACTACTAAGGTTACAACTGTCAAGGGTAAAACTTGACTACTCCAATAACAGCTGTTTTCCCCAAAGCCTGTCCCATGCAGCCACAAAGGTTTCAGTAAATGGACACATTTTGAGTGCACTAATCGACTCATGCAGCTCTGACAGCTTCATCAGTGAGCAGGCTGTCAGTAAGTTAAAACTGCGTATTTAACCCTCGGTCAGGGAAATTGCAATGGCTCTGACGACACTGACCACCAACTCTTCCGGCTTTTGTCTTGTTGACCTTATTCTCAATGGCCGCACTTATTCCTCCACCCGGCTCGGGGTGCTCAAAAACCTATGCAGTGATGTGCTCCTGGGACAGGATTTCCAGAAACAACACAAAAGACTCACTTTTGAGTTTGGAGGGTCAAAACCAGAGCTTACTATTTCCAAAGTACCGGTTTGCGTGCTTTCGGCGGCTTCGCTCGATGAGCCCTCCTTGTTTGCCAATCTTTCCCCCCAATGTAAGCCCATAGTCACTAAATCACGACGTTTCAGCCAAGATGATCTATCCTTTATCGAGACAGAGATCTCTCCCCTTCTAGCTGACGGTATCATTGAGCCATGTTCATCTTCCTGGCGGGCTCAAGTATTCATTGTTAAAAATCCTCTGAAGCAACACAAGAAATGTCTTTGCATCGATTACTCGCAAACTATTAACCAGTATACCGACCTGGATACCTACCCACTACCACGCATTGATGACATGGCCAATAACCTTGCCAACTACAAGGTATTTTCAACTTTTGACTTAAAGAGCGCATATCATCAAGTACTGTTAAAGGACTCTGACAAAAAGTATACGGCCTTTGAGGCCAATGGTTGGCTTTATCAGTTTTGTCGCCTTCCATTTGGGGTCACCAATGGGATGGCCATCTTCCAATGGGCAATGGATAGCCTAGTCAAACAGGAGAACTTAATGGACACTTTTCCATATCTGGATAATATCACCATTGCTGGTCATGACCAGAAGGAGCATGATGCCAACCTCCAGAAATTTCTTGACATTCTCCGTCGTCGCAACTTAACCTTAAATGAGTCCAAATCTGTGAAATCAGTACCATCAGTCAACATCCTTGGCTACAGGGTGGGCAATGATGTCATCAAACCAGATCCGGAGCGATTTCGTCCACTTCAGGAGCTCCCTCCCCCTATGAATCTCGGCTCTCTTCGTCGGGCCGTCGGCATGTTCGCCTATTATGCAAAGTGGATACCCCACTTTTCCAACAAGATCCAGCCCCTGCTTCACGCAAATTCATTTCCGTTGAAGGCAACGGCCATTTCAGCTTTCGACCTCCTCCACCAACAACTGGAAAAAGCCACGCTTCATTCCATCGATGGAAATCTCCCTTTCGCGGTCGAGTGCGATGCATCGGATGTGGCGATCTCGGCTACCTTGAATCAAGGTGGTCAACCCGTTGCATTTCTCTCCAGGACTTTGCAGGGTAGCGAGCTCCATTATTCTCCTGTCGAGAAGGAGGCTACGGCTAGCATCGAAGCAGTACGTAAATGGAGTCATTTTCTCGCTCATCGCCATTTCACGCTTATAACCGATCAGCACTCTGTGGCCTTTATGCTGGATAACCGGAAATGCACTAAGATCAAGAATAACAAAATACAGCTCTGGAGGATGGAATTGACCGCCTTTGGCTACACCATACATTATCGACCCGGCAAAGAGAATGTGGCCCCGGATACCCTCACGCATGCATTCTGCTCTTCTATGTCAACTTCGACTCTTGCGGCTCTTCATACTGACTTATGCTATCCTGGCGTTACCCGTATGTTACACTTTGTGCGATCGAAAAATCTCCCATTTTCTATGCAAGACTTGAGAAGAACATGCTCCACTTGTAGAATTTGCGTGGAATTAAAACTGCAATTCTTCCGTCCGTCGGATGGCTCGCTCATACACGCTACACAGTCTATGCAGCAACTCAGCATTGACTTTAAGGGGCCACTGCCTTCCTCAACGCGAAACACCTACTTGCTTACTATGGTAGACGAATATTCACGCTTTCCCTTTGCTTTCCCCTGTCCCAATATGTTTACTTCCACAGTGATCAAATGCCTTGATCAGGTCTTTTCCCTTTGCGGTATGGCCAATTTCATCCACTCTGATCAGGGTCCCTCCTTCATGTCAAGCGAACTCAAAAGTTAGCTTTCCCAACGGGAAATCGCCACAAGTAGAACGACACCGTATCATCCTATTGGAAACGGACAGGTTGAGAGATACAACGCTATCATTTGGAATGCTGTTCATCTTGCACTGAGGCCACACAACCTATCAGACCAGCAGTGGGAAACTATGCTCCCTGACGCATTGCATTCCATTGGGTCTCTTCTTTCTACATCCACCAATGCTACTCCTCACGAACGATTCTTCGGGTTCCAGCGTCTCTCCACTCATGGGACGTCCCTACCATCATGGTTGGCAGCTCCTGGCCCTGTGCTGCTCCGAAGATTCATCCGATCCTCTAAGAGTGATCCCCTCATCGACGAAGTGGAACTGACGAATGTCAATCCCACGTACGCATACGTGCGGTACCCTGATGGCCGGGAATCCGCAGTGTCACTTCGGGATCTGGCTCCCTGCCCAACCGGTCCCATGGACCTAATCGATAGAGGGACCCGTATCAATGAGGCCGATACCCTACTCTCCTCTGAGGATGACGCCCTACCCGAGACATCAAGGGATCTGCCAGCTATTCTGCCGGAACAACCCGGGGAACAGAGCGCTCCCCTCGGGATGGCCACCTGAAGCCAGGACGCCGGTCAGTCACCGACTACTGGGCAGGGTGAAGCCAGCTCTGCACCTGCGGGGGCCCGCACCCAGAGCCATGATCTCCCCAGTCCCCCTCAGGTCGATCAAAGCGACACGGACTCTGCCAGCCCGCTGGTACGAACTAAGCGACCCAGGGACCAAAACACGGTCCGAGGAGACGTGCCTTCTGGCAACCAACAGATATCCCAACGTGCCCAGAGCCACGATCTCCCCAGTCCCCCTCAGGTCGATCAAAGCGACATGGACTCTGCCAGCCCACTGGTACGAACTAAGCGACCCAGGGACCAAAACACAGTCCGAGGAGACGTGCCTTCCGGCCACCGACGGAGATCCAAACGACTGCGTCTATTCTTAGTCCAACTAATTTGGTAGAAAGAAGCCGACGGACTTCCAATCTTTCAGGCGGGAAGAATGACATAAATCGTGCCATTCATGTAGAAATGACTTATGTAACATACTGGGCAGCCTGCTTGTGGCGCTATCCAGGGAGAGTATAAATACTCGGGCACAAGCCCAGCTTGCTCGGGGACATTTTGTAAACAGGAACTAGTGAAGGATAACTAGACTTCCATGTTGTGAAACAGTCGATTAAAGCCTTGTTTAATACTCTGACCAAGTGCTAGTAGTTTTCTTACGTCACTGTCAATTCAACTATTGCATGCATGATTATGTCTCTACCTTTAGGTGTTTCAAAAACCATCATGAAAACAATATGACAGCTATGGTTTCTGTTTGATGCCATTCTTACAAAATTCTTTCATTCAATTCTTAATATTGGCTTTACTGGTTTTTAGCAGACATCGTGACTCTGTGGTGTTCCAAGCTCAATACAAACACAATGTAATTGCTTGGTGTATCTATTAAAGTCATATCTTCAAAGTGTTCTTGTTGGTATCATATTTACTATGTCTAAATTAAAGACACTTCAACTAGGGTGGTCCATGCATTTCTAGCTATCTCAATTGGTTGCATATTTAATCGTATGTTTCCTGTCATCCAAGTTTAACATATAAACTATTTGACCAGCAGGTGTTTCTTTTACTTGATGTCATCTTTTCAAAGGCACATGGTTCTTTTAATGTTTGTGTTTCTGTTTTACGTGTTAGTTCTTAACACTTTAAACTAGGCATTTTCATTGTGTTCCCTCCAAACTCTAGACCTTTTGGAAGCGCCAAACTGCCATTTCAATGGGGTAATTGTTTTAGTATATTTAACTAATTCCCATTTCAAAGCTTGTTTGGTTTTTTACAACTTTGTTTAAGAACTGATCTTTATCTCAGAAGCCTGTTCTCTGCTTACAGCCCGTGTCTCCAAGGCTTTAGATTTTTAAACCCAGTATATCATTTAATAGTATCAGTATTCTGTTCATATTATGGTGTATCTTTCTGAAATATGGTGTATTCCCTCACACTTTTGGCCAGTTCCTTTGAAGTACTAACATTCAGCTACAGACTAATTCTAGGCCAAGTATTTACAAATATGTTTATGATTTTGTTACACCAAGCACATCTTCTCCCTATCTTTTAAAACTCTACCATTTGACTCTCACTCGGTACAACAACCTCCTATGTTTTAACTGTTTTTTGCATCTTTTTCATTGAGATTACTTGCTGGCAATCTGAAGACTCATTATTTTTCTAATCAATTTATTGTATCTAAAATTCCTCAGTATATCTCCTCGGTGGGGGAGCTTCTCTAGCCTTCAGCTAGGAGAAGCACCGTGTGTGTGTGTGTGTGTGTGTGTGTGTGTGTGTGTGTGTGTGTGTGTACCATCTTATCTTTGGGGTGTGGAAACTGACATTGTAAAACATTAAAACCTGCCTCCTGTTCGCCGCTTGCAGAGCAGAATAGAAAACTAGGACGATGTTCCGTCTGAAGAAGAGATATTGCGCAGAATAACCGAGACGAATAGGATGGTAGAGAGGATGTGGATAGTGGAAATTAGGTGTGGGTTGGATATTAAATTTTCTCCAATTAAACATTGAGAAGACCGAAGCCATTGTCTTCAGTCCATGCCACAAACTCCATTCCCTAGCCACTAACTCCATCCCTCTCCCTAACATCTGTCTGAGGCTGAACCACACTGTTCACAACCTTAGTGTTATACTTGACCCTGAAATGAGCTTCCAACCACATATCCGCAGCATAACAAAGACCGCCTATTTCCACCTCCGTAACATCGCCCATCTCCACCCCTGCCTCAGCTCATCCACTGCTGAAACCCTCATCCATGCCTTTGTTACATCTAGACTTGATTATTCCAACACACTCCTGGCTGGCCTCCCACATTCTACCCTATGTAAACTTGAGGTTATCCAAAACTCAGCTGCCTGTGTCGCACCAAGTCCCGTTCACCCATCATCCCTGTGCTCGCTGACCTACATTGGCTCCTGGTTAAGCAACACCTCAGTTTCAAATCCCTCCATGGCCTCACCCCTTCCTATCTCCCAGCCCCACAACCCCGCCCCCCCCCCGCACCCCGAGATATCTGCACTCCTCTCATTCTGCCCTCTTGAGCATCCCTGATTATAATTGCTCAACTATTGGTGGCCGTGCTTTCTGTTGCCTAGGCCCTAAGCTCTGAAATTCCCTCCCTAAATCTCTTGCCTTAAAACCTACCTCTTTGACCAAGCTTTTGGTCACCTGTCCTAATTTCAAGGATGTCAATACCCTGGAGAGGATACAGAGAAGGTTTACCAGGGTGATATGATGGATGAGGGAGTTCAATTATGTGGAGAGATTGTAGAAGCTGGGATTGTTCTTACGACAGAGAAGGTTAAGAGGAGACCTAATAGAGGTATTCAAAATTATGAGGAGTTTTGATAGAGCAAGTAGGGAGAAACTGTTTCCTCTGGCAAGTGTGCCAGTTACCAAAGGTCATAGATTTAAAATAATTGACAAAAGAACTAGAGGGGAAATGAGGAGAAATGTCTTCACACAGAGGGTTATTACGATCTGGAATGCACTACCTGAAAGGGTGATGGAATCAGATTCCATAGGAACTTTTAAATGGCAATTGGGCATGTACTTGAAGAGGACTAACATGCAGGGTATGGGGATAAAACTGGGGTGTGGGACTAAATTGGACAGCTCTTTCAAAGAGCCGACACAGGAACAACAGGCCGAATGGCCTCCTTCTGTGCCATAAGGTTGTATTGCTGCGATTTTACTAACCTCGGCATGTCCATAGCGGGCGATGTTGGTGGCGGGTCCCGACCCCGCTGCTGGCTCTATGCCTGCCCCTGAAAGGAAATGCCCTTGATAGGGCTTGTTAAGCCCGCCCAACATGTTTGCCGGACAATTAGAGGAGGTGGTTCTGGTGATGTCATTTGATGATGTGTCATCAGCTGGTTTCCTTAAAGGGAACATGGCCAACTTTATTTCAACATTTGTGCTGTCAGTGTTCTACAGCATTGAGATGCTGCAAACACTGACAAGCACTGCACAAAGGTACAGGCTGCACCTAGGCTCTCCCATGACTCCCTCCATATGCTTATGGAGGGAGTCACAGCACACAGGGAGATCCTTTTCCCTTCCCATGGGTGGAAGAGACCTCCCCAGGAGATCAACGCAGCCTGGTTGCACATTGCAGAGGAGGGCACAAGCAGAGATGTCGTCAGGAAGACCTGGCTGCAGTGCCGCAAACATTTCAATGATCTCAGTAGATCACAAAATGTTACTGAAAAGCCACACTCAACCTCATCCTGCTGTGCCTCTCATCACATTCCCATCACTCTGCCTTCCCTACCCTATTCCTGCACTTCCTTACTCACCCCAACTTACCTTGGACCTCCACCCATCCCTCTCTATAGAGTCATAGAGTCATAGAGTTATACAGCACGGATAGAGGCCCTTCGGCCCATCGTGTCCGCGCCGGCCATCACGCCCTGTCTAATCTAATCCCATATTCCAGCATTTGGTCTGTAGCCTTGTATGCTATGGCATTTCAAGTGCTCATCCAAATGCGTCTTGAATGTTGTGAGGGTTCCAGTCTCCACAACCCTTCCGGGCAGTGAGTTCCAGACTCCAACCACCCTCTGGGTGAAAAGGTTCTTTCTCAAATCCCCTCTAAACCTCCCGCCCTTTACCTTGAATCTGTGCCCCCTAGTTATTGACCCTTCTACTAAGGGAAAAGCTCCTTAGTATCCATCCTATCTATACCCCTCATAATTTTGTACACCTCAATCATGTCCCCCCTCAGCCTCCTCTGCTCCAAGGAAAACAAACCCAATCTGCCCAGTCTCTCTTCATAGCTGAAGCGTTCCAGCCCTGGTAGCATCCTAGTGAGTCTCCTCTGCACCCTCTCCAAAGCTATCACATCCTTCCTGTAGTGTGGTGGCCAGAACTGCACACAGTATTCCAGCTGTGGCCTAACCAGTGTTTTATACAGCTCCATCATAACCTCCTTGCTCTTATATTCTATGCCTCGGCTAATGAAGGCAAGTATCCCATATGCCTTTTTTACCACCTTATCCACCTGTTCCGCCGCCTTCAGGGATCTGTGTACTTGCACACCCAGATCCCTCTGACCCTCCGTCTTGCCTAGGGTCTTTCCATTCATTGTGTATTCCCTTGCCTTGTTAGTCCCCCCAAAGTGCATCACCTCGCACTTTTCCGGGTTAAATTCCATTTGCCACTGTTCCGCCCATCTGACCAACCCATCTATATCGTCCTGCAGACTGAGACTACCCTCCTCGCTATTTACCACCCTACCAATTTTTGTATCATCCGCGAACTTACTGATCATACCTTTTACATTCATATCCAAGTCATTAATATAGACCACAAACAGCAAGGGACCCAGCACCGATCCCTGTGGTACCCCACTGGCCACAGGCTTCCAGTCACAAAAACAACCTTCGACCATCACCCTCTGCCTTCTGCCACTAAGCCAGTTTTGTATCCAACGTGCCAAGGCACCCTGGATTCCATGGGCTCTTACCTTCTTGACCAGTCTCCTGTGCGGGACTTTATCGAAGGCCTTACTGAAATCCATGTATACCACATCCACTGCGTTACCCTCATCCACACACCTAGTCACCCCCTCAAAAAATTCAATCAAATTAGTCAGACATGATCTTCCCTTGACAAAGCCATGTTGACTATCCCTGATGAATCCTTGCCTCTCCAAGTGGAGACTGATTTTGTCCCTCAGAATTTTTTCCAATAATTTTCCCACCACTGATGTTAGGCTCACTGGCCTGTAGTTCCCATCTACATTATCACTTCCCCATCTCACTAGCCACCCCTCATAATCACCCTCATCCTAGTAATTATACCAACAAACAACACACAAGGGTAGGCACTTGTGTGTTTTATGCAATGTTCATGTAAAGTTTCTGTTAACGTGGTGTCAAACATTGAAACCTTTATTTTCAAAACTTTGCGTTCTTGGACAGATTTGTGTGCACCTTTGGAAGTGGCTTAGTGAGTTGCAGTGAATGGTGAGGCATAATGGTAACCCCACAATGGTGATGAGTGTGAAAGGAATGGTTTGGGCATTGTAGGGATGCCTTATGGTGTTGGTGTGGGGTGGTACCAACCTGGTGCATTGTGTGGCAACCAGGATGTACAGCATCAAGTGAAGTAAATCTGGGGGATAGAACATGTCCAGGGAATTATAGACCAGTCAGCTTAACATCGGTGATAGGAAAAATAATGGAATCCCTATTAAAGGAGAGAATAGAAGAACATCTAGAAACAAAAAGCATAATACTGAATAGTCAGCATGGATTTCAAAAGGGAAAATCTTGCTTGACCAAACTTATTGAATTTTTTGAAGAAGTAACAGAGAATAGACAGTGGTAATGCAGTAGATGTAATTTATCTAGATTTTCAAAAGGCCTTCGATAAGGCACCCTATAATGGACTAATGAATAAGGTCAGAGAATGCAGAGTCAGGGGACAAGTAGCAGAATGGATTGCTAGCTGGCTTCAAGACAGAAAGCAGAGAGTGGGAGTAAAGGGTAGCTATTCACAGTGGCAGAAGATGGGTACTGGTGTTCCACAAGGATCAGTGCTGGGACCACTGCTGTTCACAATTTACATTAATGATTTAGTCTTTGGAATCAAAAACACAATTTCTAAATTTGCAGATGACACTAAATTAGGGGGGATAGTCAATACTGAGGACTGCAACAAATTACAGGAGGACATTAATAAACTTGCAGAATGGGCAAATAATTGGCAAATGAAGTTCAACACAGATAAATGTGAGGTATTACATTTTGGTAGGAAGAATAGGAAGGTCACTTATCACTTGCAGAGTGCAAGTCTAGGTGGGGTCGAGGAACAAAGGGATCACTAAAAGTTGTGCCATGGGTTAGCAAGGCCATAAAAAAAGCAAGAAGTCACACAACACCAGGTTATAGTCCAACAGTTTTATTTGAAATCACAAGCTTTCGGAGCGCTGCTCCTTCATCAGGTGAAGTGGAGAGATGCATAAAGACACAGCTTATATAGTCAGAGAATAATGCCAGATGATAAAAGGTAATTGTTCTAACTGCCATTTATCACACCTCGGCAGAGGGATAATCACAGCAATCAAAGGTGTGAATGGTGCCCAAAGAGGTTAGTCAGGAAAACATTACATCAAAGAACAATGAGGTGGGGTCACAAGGGGTCAAATGTTGCAGATGCTGGGGTCTGTATGAAAATCCAAAAAAAATAATTTCTTTTTTCCTGGAAATCACAGCAGGTCCAGCCGCATCTGTGTAGAGAGAACAAGCCAATGACGACTCGAGTCTGGGTGACCCTACGTCAGGTGGGGTTACATGTAGCGTGACATGAACCCAAGATCCCGGTTGAGGCCGTCCTCATGAGTGCGGAACTTGGCTATCAGTTTCTGCTCTACGATTTTGCGTTGTCGTGTGTCTCGAAGGCCGCCTTGGAGGATGCTTACCCAAAGATCAGAGGCTGAATGTCCTTGATTGCTGAAGTGTTCCCCGACTGGGAGGGAACACTCCTGCCTGGCGATTGTTGCGTGGTGTCCGTTCATCCGTTGTCGCAGTGTCTGCATGGTCTCGCCAATGTACCATGCTCCGGGGCATCCTTTCCTGCAACGTATGAGGTAGACAACATTGGCCGAGTCACATGAGTATGTACCATGTACCTGGTGGGTGGTGTCTTCACGTGTGATGATGGTATCTGTGTTGATGATCTGGCATGTCTTGCAGAGGTTGCCATGGCAGGGTTGTGTGGTGTCGTGGTCGCTGTTCTCCTGAAAGCTGGGTAATTTGCTGCGAGCGATGGTCTGTTTGAGGTTAGGCGGCTGTTTGAAGGTGAGTAGTGCAGCAACCGAAGAAGAAAGAGCCAAATTGGACCCCTCCGGAGGGGCGCTGCCCTAAGCTTGACATGTATGCTCAAACTGTCAGGCGATGCATCAATGCCAGATTCATCAGCCGCACTCACAAGACAGTCCAGAATGTCACCCGTGCACAATGCAATGCCATCCACGCTCTCAAGACCAACCGCAACATCGTCATCAAACCAGCAGACAAAGGAGGAGCCATCGTCATACAGAACGGACTATTGCAAAGAAGCATACCAACAACTGGACAACCAGGAACACTACAGACAGTTACCCGCAGATCCGACCAAAGAACACACCCGCCAACTCAACAGACTGATCAAGACCTTCTATCCAGACCTTCAAAGCATCCTACACGCTCTCATCCCATGTACTCCCCGTGTGGGAGACTTCTACTGCCTCCCAAAGATACACAAAGCCAAAATACCCGGACGTCCTATCATATCAGGCAACGGAACCCTGTGTGAGAACCTCTCTGGATTCATCGAGGGCATCCTGAAACCCATCGTACAGGGAACCCCCAGCTTCTGTCACGACACTACAGACTTCTTACAGAAACTCAGCACCCACGGATCAGTTGAACCAGGAACACTCCTTGCCACGATGGATGTCTCGGCACTCTACACCAGTATCTCCCACGATGACGGCATCGCTGCGACAGCCTCAGTACTCAACACCAACAACAGCCAATCTCCAGACACCATCCTACAACTCATCCGCTTCATCCTTGACCACAATGTCTTCACCTTCGACAACCAGTTCTTTACCCAAACACACGGAACAGCCATGGGGACCAAATTCGCACCCCAATACGCCAACATCTTCATGCACAAGTTCGAGCAAGACTTCTTCGCTGCACAGGACTTCCAACCAACGCTATACACCAGATATATCGACGACATTTTCTTCCTATGGACCCACGGCGAAGAATCACTGAAAAGACTACACGATAACATCAACAATTTCCATCCCACCATCAAACTCACCATGGACTACTCCTCAGAATCGGTTTCATTCTTGGACACACGAATCTCCATCAAAGACGGACACCTCAGCATTTCACTCTACCGCAAGCCCACGGACAACCTCAGGATGCTCCACTTCTCCAGCTTCCACCCTAACCACGTTAAAGAAGCCGTCCCCTATGGACAAGCCCTGCAAATACACAGGATCTGCTCAGACGAGGAGGAATGCGATGGACACCTACAGACGCTGAAAGACGCCCTCGTAAGAATGGGATATGATGCTCGACTTGTCGATCGACAGTTCCGACGGGCCACAGCAAAAAATCGCATAGACCTCCTCAGAAGACAAACACGGGACACAACCAACAGAGTACCCTTCTTCGTCCAGTACTTCCCCAGAGCAGAGAAACTACGCCATGTTCTTCGCAGCCTTCAACACGTCATCGATGACGACGAACACCTCACTAAGGCCATCCCCACACCTCCTCTACTCGCCTTCAAACAGCCGCCTAACCTCAAACAGACCATCGCTCGCAGCAAATTACCCAGCTTTCAGGAGAACAGTGACCATGACACCACACAACCCTGCCACGGCAACCTCTGCAAGACATGCCAGATCATCAACACAGATACCATCATCACACATGAGGACACCACCCACCAGGTACATGGTACATACTCATGTGACTCGGCCAACGTTGTCTACCTCATACGTTGCAGGAAAGGATGCCCCGGAGCATGGTACATTGGCGAGACCATGCAGACACTGAGACAACGGATGAACGGACACCGTGCAACAATCGCCAGGCAGGAGTGTTCCCTCCCAGTCAGGGAACACTTCAGCAGTCAAGGACATTCAGCCTCCGATCTTCAGGTAAGCATTCTCCAAGGCGGCCTTCGAGACACACGACAACGCAAAATCGTAGAGCAGAAACTGATAGCCAAGTTCCGCACTCATGAGGACGGCCTCAACCGGGATCTTGGGTTCATGTCATGCTACATATAACCCCACCTGACGTAGGGTCACCCAGACTTGAGTCATCGTTGGCTTGTTCTCTCTACACAGATGCGGCCGGACCTGCTGTGATTTCCAGCAAAAAAAAAATTTTTTTGTTTTTTTGTTTTTCATACAGACCCCAGCATCTGCAACATTTGACCCCTTGTGACCCCACCTCATTGTTCTTTGATGTAATGTTTTCCTGACTAACCTGTTTGGATACCATTCTGCCGAGGTGTGATAAATGGCAGTTAGAAAGATTACCTGTTATCATCTGGCATTATTCTCTGACTATATAAGCTGTGTCTTTATGCATCTCTCCATGTCACCTGACGAAGGAGCAGCGCTCCAAAAGCTTGTGATTTCAAATAAAACTGTTGGACTATAACCTGGTGTTGTGTGACTTCTTACATTTGTCCTCCCCAGTCCAACACCAGCGTCTCCACACCATAAAAAAAGCAAACCAAGCACTAGGGTTTATTTCTAGAGGGATAGAATTGAAAAGTAATGAAGTTATGCCAAACCTGTATCGATCCTTGGTTAGACCACACTTAGAGTACTGCGTGCAGTTCTGGTTGCCATATTATAAAAAGGATATAGAGGCACTGGAGAGGATGCAGAGAAAATTTACAAGGATGATACCAGAAATGCGAGGGTATACATATCAGGAAAGGATGAACAGGCTGGGTCTCTTTTCTTTTGAACAAAGAAGGCTGAGGGCTGACCTAATAGAAGTCTTTAAAATTATGAAATTTTTTGATAGAGTGGATTCAGAGAGAATGTTTCCACTTGTGGAGAAGAGTGTAACTAGAGGCCATCAATATAAGATAGTCACCAAGAAATCCAATAGGGAATTCAGAAGAAACTCGCTACCACAGGGAGTGGTTGAAGTGAATATTATAGATGCATTTTAAGGGGAGGCTGGACAAGCAAATGAGGGAGAAGGGAATAGAGGGTTATGCTGATAGATTTAGATGAGGAAAGATGGGAGGAGGCTCAAGTGGATCATAAATGCCAGCATGGACTGGTTGGGCCGAATGGCCTGTTTCTGTGCCGTATATCCTATGTAATCCTATGTAACCCTATGGCCATGGTGAGGCCATCCCTGGCCTCCCGGGCAGCAATGTGCTCAGATGCCCTCTGTCCTGTGCAGCATCAAGTGATTGTGGAGAAGGTTGGTGGTGTTGTTGTTGGTGCTGCTGGTGTGCCTGGTGCTGCTGGTGTTGGGGCTGATTGTGGTGAGATTCTGAGGACCAAGGTGAGAGAGTATAAAGAGCATCCATGCTGATGGAATAGATGGCAGGTGAAGTTGAGATGACAGAAGCGATCTGTCAATGGTGAGAGAGGTAATGAGGTCAGACTGGATGGAGAGACTTGTGTAAAGACTTACAGCATGGTGAATCTGTTGTGGAAATGTAGTGAGGAATAGCTTGTGGCTGAGGGAAGATATCTCTGTAAGGTGGGAGCTTTTAATGTATATTTGAAGCTGTCAACTCAACAGCTGATTCAATAGCCACTGAACTCCCACCTCAGCTTAACAGGCGTAGTCCACAACCAGCGTGGACCCCATGGGTGAGCTGTCAAATGCAGAAGGTGAGCTGGAATTCATTCTTAAGTGGCTCTAAACAAGCCACTAATTACCTGAATTGGGTCCCCTGCTGTGAACCTGCTGCTGTGTGCCGGGTCTGCTCAACGACGTGGCGCCGGGTTCACAACGGGGTCCCCGACCCGCCGAGGTAATAAAACACTTTCCCACCCGACCCGCCACCAATTGCGCCCGCTGACCCCCCCGGAAAATCCAGCCCTATGATTCTATGATGCTAAAATTGGAGCTTCCTTCTTCTCCCTGAAAAATTTGGACCAAGATTCTCACCCAGCTCATTTAATCTGCATTTCAGGCACTCTGCTTGGACACATTCCTGGAGCTTTCATCACATGACCTCCAACAGCCCCACTCCCACCAATGGTCGCCCGACACGTCCAATGTTCAACCTCCGCCCCACAGCCAATTGGAAAGTGAACAGACTGTTCTGTTCATTACCCGATTGGATGATAGTTGACTGTCAGTCAGTCTGTTTTTATCACCTCCAATATTTTTCAAACTAATAAACAAAAGTATTCAAAAAAAAGAAAAAAAAACACCATTTGTTTAATGCCCCATGATTTCTCTCCTGGGTTGCCCACAGCAGTGTCCTGGAGATTAATCTTTAATTCCTGGAGAATCCGGTGCAATCCTGGAGGGTTGGCAACCCTAGGCACCTGTCCCTGATGTTTCTATCCCAACAGGTCGACTATGATACTTTTCAAGCCAGGTTTCAACATTTGCAGTGATGCTGCTACTGTCTCTTTAAGATCTCCTTATCAAACCAGAAAGCAAGCGACATCCTTTCTAAATCTTGTCTCCCCAGGTCGGTGTCAGATAACAGACGAAGACAGGCGCAATTATGCAATTAACAGAAAACTCTCCAGAGCTTTTCCATCTCGAAAAAGCACAGACTCCTGTGGCCCTCTGGGAACAGCTGAGCACTGATGTCTTTAGACCACACCCGAAATAAAAACTGATGATATTTTTGGTCGGAAAGCACAACAGCTCAGCTAATGTCCCCTACAGTATATTCATTACAGGCTCTAGAGAGCGACTGCCTGCAATAGGAAGATTAAATACCCATTTACTGGCATCAGAGGGAGAGTCTGGTTTTATAATCTATTGTCCCCCATTCCCCATGTGAATGCTTTGTTTGATAAAATGCTGAGAGTGGTGTAAAAATATCCCTCTCGCAGTAACTGGCTCGTCTCCATTCAAATCTTTTCCTCCCACAAACTAAAAGTGAAAGTTGCTAAATTAAGTGATGTGGCTTCTCAATGACACTAAACGATACAGGACTGATTGAATAGGAAGTGTTCTGCACACAAGCACAGCTAAAGATAGTCTCTTACTTCATAGGCAACTTTTTTTCCTGTAAACCGATAGTATTTCTTTTTTCCAGGCTCAGGCTGGTTATAATAAAGCTATTAAAATATTGGCCTAGAAATTCGTTGGCATGGTGCCAGTTTTACAGGTGTAAAACAGGCAGCTAAGCGTCCAAAATGGCGGACGGCGCATATTCCGCTCCGGAAGTGCACCGCCCGCCATATTGGTAAAGGCTCCGGTATAGGCATCTAGGGCCCTCATCCGAAACAGGTATTAGGCCCTTTGCCTATGCAAATAGGGGAGCCAAACACTTGTTTTAGGACTTCTTCCCAAAATTGGGCTGCCCTAAACACCATCGGCTGCATTCAGGATAACCAGGCCTACACGCAGTATAACCGGCAGTGCTAATAGGTAATTTAAAAAAAATACTTATCTGAATTTTGATGGGAGGAGCAGGAGTGCTCTTCTCGGCTCCACAGTAGTCCCAAAGACCATTGCCGGCCCTCGCTTGGTCCTCTCCCCATCATTTAGTCCCTTCCCACACCAGCACCTACCTGAGGACTACTGTTGTAAAATAGAGATGTCTCATGTGCAGCAGTCGCATTAAAGGGGCTGGTGTAGCCCGCAACAGAAGCTGCTGTGGAAATCCAGATTTTAGTGTCATTCTGGAAACAGGAAAGACATTACAGATATTGCCGCATTTTTGAGACAGCTAGAAGTCACTGTTCCCTGCTCAAAGCTTTGATTAACCAATTTTTTTGCCAATATCAATCGGTTCCTTTAAGACAGATAGCACCATCTGACAGATAGACAGATGCAGTTCTGGAAGCAGTAGCACCAGATTTTAATGGAAACAGTTTTCCCTTGATCTATTACAGAAAATCTGTGTGCAGAGCCATCTGACATTCAATTCATGCAGTCAACATTTCTGTGCTCTCCTCAAGTGCAGTCAGTTCTGACATCAAGGCCTTGAACTTCCATGGGATTCTCCCAAAGTCCTGTCATAACTTCAGCAGAAGATCAGTGGAATCGCTGGCAACATGGTGTGATTGGCATCCCCGATTTTCCGTGCTCCACCATAGGCGGCCATGCCTTCAGCTACCTAGGCCTTAAGCTCTGAAATTCCCTCCCTAAACTTCTCCGCCTCTCTATCCCTCTCTCCTCCTTTAAGACACTCCTTGAAACCTACCTCTTTGACCAAGCTTTTGGTCACATGTCCTAATACCTCCTTATGTAGCTCGGTGTCAAATTTTGTGTGATAATCGCTACTCTGAAGTACCTTGGGATGTTTTACTATGTTAAAGGTGCTATATAAATGCAAATTGTTGTTGTTTTTCGCCTCTGTGTATAAACATGGTAAAGTACATTACAACAGTAATATTTCCCTCCTAAAGGGCATTGTCTTTATGATAAAGTGCTTGAAAAATCTTTTGTTAATTTGTAGAACCATGCAATGTGACGATGTAATTTCAAATGAGAATTTATCAAGGCACTTACATGCAGCGTTGCTATAAGGAGAATAATGCCCAGCTCTTCCAACTCTTTGTTCCTTCACAAACACAATAAGGTTTGCAAAAAAAAATTTCATGAAAGGCAATACTGCTTTGTATTCCTTGCCAAATTTTCCTCCACAAAGTCAGGCGGGTGCCTCAACCACCCAAGAAAAGTGTAGTGTTAAAACGACTGTTGAGCGGGAAAAGAGAGGTAAGTCCCATTCTGTTTGGTTTCCGCTGGGAGGATGGAGTTAAAACTCCCCCTAAAATCGACCTCTTCAATTAAACCTTTGATCACCTCCCCTAACTCTTCCCCCAACACCTGCTCGATGCTTGTTCCCTTTGTGAAGTGTCTTAGGACAATGTAGGTGCAAGTTGTTGTTGGTCTTGTTCTTTGGGCTAGGGGCTGTTATTCATGTGTGAACCATGTACTTGATACATCTGTGACCAGCAGGTTGACTGATATTTCTCATGTCCACTATACCAGATTGAAATGAGTCTGAGGTGTAAAAGATCAGGCTCGCCTTGACAGCCACTAGTCGTTCCGATTTGCCTGAAGGTCAGTGTCCAGAGCACAACTCTCTCACTGCCTCCTACGTGAAGAGGAACCCACAAAGTTAATTTTCCTCTGGCGTTTCAAGGTGTGACTCTACCAGGAGACACAGCTTCATAGATAAGTCTGCATCTGATGCAATCTGACTGGCCTCGCATCTTTTTTTTCACCCTCTTCCTCATCCACCAAATAAGCCAAAATAGAGGAATTCCCACTGAAATTCAATTATAATTGTAGCATCTAAAAATTCTACATAAAAACCTCTTGGGCAAAAAGCTCCACAGGCAACCAGACAAAAAATAGCACTAAAGGTAACACCTAGCACAAATCTAAAGGTAAATTGCATTCCCAGATATTCTTCTTCAAATACAGAGGGTTCGCCTTTAAGCTTCTGTTTGACTTCTTGTCAGCCCAGAATGTGCCTGTCCCCAAGAATGCCAACATGCACTGACCTTCAAGATTATCATTGCCATTTCAATCCTGCTTTTTTAATTTTTTAATTTAAAATTCAAATTGGTTTCTTGATAATCTTACACATTCTGAAGTGAGCATTAGTCACCCCAGCACTGATTAGAAATTTTAAATGGACAACCATTAAAAGAATGAAAGAGTGAAAGATAGAGGAGTGAGAATGAACAGAACAAAAGACACAGGAGTGAGAGTTATTCGCTCCATTTTAGTACAAATATTTTTGGCTGTGCTCATTATTAATATGAGTGTAGTCTCAGTGACATTTTTTTTTGGTGGTGGAACAGACAAAGTATTGGCATAATACACCATACCACAGAGTGATAGAACACAGGCTCTGAGCTGGATTCTATGCACTGTGAATTCCGAGTCTTAGGCAGGCTGGAACAGAGTGGTGATGGGCAAATGCAAGATGCTTCCATATTGGGAGGTAGGCAAAGTCAGACCTGGAGGGCAAATCTACCTCTGCCACTCTCATGCCAGTTACAGAGTGGCATTGACAGAGACCTGGGCTCAGGTCAAACTGTCCATACTCTGAGCTGGAGAATAGAATTTGACAAGGAGGGACCTTAAAAGAAAAGAAATAACTAATGTTAAAAAGATGATTTTTTGTCTTTTCACTTGCGCTGGCTAAAGAATAGAGTGACAGCGCATGCCAGCTTTGCCGTGCCTGAGTTATTTGGTGTTCCACAGTCATATAATACATCCCATATTTCATCAACTCCCATTGAGCATGCTCTATATATTAACAAATGTGCTTCACTTGAGTTTAAGTAATTATCATTCATCTGATTTGGCCTCTGATTTCCCTGATCACTTAGTCTCATTGGACACCCAGTCAGAGGATCTTGTTCTGATTGTATAAAAGGCATTTTCTTCAATTTCTCCGCCAGCATTTGGATAGTTAAACTCCCTCCTGCCACCTGGACTTTACAGACTGCCTTTTGGTGTGACGGTCTTTCATTTCTATTAAAAAATGATTTGTTTTTATTCCCAAAAAATCCTCTGCAGTTAACCTCATAAGAACCTGGGCCAGTCCATGGATCATTGCCCATCTGAATGTTTAATGGTGGTTTGGTCATCATTATGGTAAGTCCAAGGGTTCTTGTTTAAGTGCCACTTCACCTAGTCACTCCCTCGACTGATCAAATAGAGCTAATACAGATACTTCATTTTTTTAATTATCTGAGATAACTAAGTAAAACCTTGAGTTCACAGAAAAAAATAACTGAACTGAACTGTATATTATTACAATGTGTTGTGCTCAATTAATCAACTCTTGGTCTACTTCTTGTCGTTAGCTGGTATATGTGACCCTGCAATCAGTTGTAATAACAAACAAATACCAATGTATGCTGATGATACTCATTTATTATCAGAAGAAGAATGTACAGAGCAACTCTCTCCTGTGTATTCACTGGGAGCTGGATGCCATTTCTGCTGCCTAGATAGAAAGCGCCTTTCATTAAATGTAAAAAAAGACAAATATTCTACTGTTTACCACTAGTTAATACTAAACAGCAATAATACCTTAGAATAAGTAGAATTAACAAGATATCCTGGGAGTAACAATCATTAGCAGCTAGACTTCCAGGTACCATGTAGCTGAACTGACGACTACTAGGCCTGTTTGTGTCAGTTGTGAAGAAGTTTTGGCTGTACAATGACACATGGCATAATCTAACTGAGAAATGAAGATGGACAGAGTAAATCCTGGTAAATAGTTTGAGATCACCTTGAGGGGGCAGTCTTACACCATTTTGGCTTTGTACCAACCAGAGTATAACTTTATAAACATAACTTTTAAACTCTTTAATGTTAATAATTAGTTGACTGTCCCTTCAGTTCTTCACTAACATTAAAAAAATTAACATGTTTGGAAGCTGGAGAGAGGAGCTGGAGGTATGATTACAAGAACACAATCACAGAACGACATTTTGCTTGGCCAGAGAGTGATGTGGGGCTAACAACATAACTGGGTCCATTAATCTGTGTTGCTCTAAACAGTCTAAAACTGGTAGCTGTAGTACAACAGCACCATAAGTGATTCAAATCTGTTCTTATTTTATAAAGTTGAAGAACACCTTTCTGTCGAGCCTGCAGCACTTTCCACGATCCTTTTATTATATCAAGCATTATAATTCAAGGTGAGCCCAAAGCAGCCAGAATCAGCTCTGAATGTTTGCAAGATGAAATATTGAAATATTGCTACAATTTGCAATTCTGCTCCAAATACTCTGTTGTTCCATTGTGAAGAGACTGAATAAGGATGGAGTCAGATAATGAGCAAAGAAATTCGTTCCGGCTTAGCTCATCTTTCCAGAAGCAGTCGACAGTTTCCAGATTACTGCATCCATGTGCCTTTTAAATGATTCTGGGTTTTTTGGCTTCCGGTGCCGTGTTCAGAAGTCCGCTCCGTGGGTTGATCACTTTTTGTGTGACGAGGAGCTTCCCAACATCAGGATTAACTGTTGCTTTTGCTCCAGTTTAAGCCTGTGCTTCTTCATCCTACTGCCACTTGGAAACTTGAAATAAAGTTTGGGATTTACTTTTACTATCTAATTTACTATAATATACTTCTCCTGGTCATTTCTCTACTGGATTGAAAAGCCCACATTTCTCCTGCCTGCACTGCTTCCAAGTCCTGAATGTCTCCTTTGTGTCTCAATGACCAAAACTGGCCCTAATGCTCGAGATGTGGTCTGGCCAGATCACGATACAGTTTGAGCAGGACTTCCTCCAACTTGCACTCTACTGATTTGGTTGTGTATAGTTCGCAGTCTATTTGCTTTATTGGTTGCTGCTCTGCAGTCACTAGACATGCCTAGTTTTATGGTTTGATATTATTCTGAGAAACAACTATGACTTGGCATCAGCTTGTCTCGTGGCGATTGTTGGAAGCTCCAGAGGCAACTTGAGTGAGTGCTTGGGCTGCAGTGAATAAACACGATCACCTGCCTCACACTGAGATGAAGCTGAAGCTGAAATCAAGTGAGGAGGAAGATCAGAAAGGGACAGGTTTAATATTTATTAGGCATACATTCTCTTTACTAAATGTTCAAAAAAAGGTTTTAAAAAATTAATTAAAAAAAATCTTTGATAATAACGCTCCAAACTGAAACTGAAATTCGAGCTGCTGCCCAAAGCCACCAGATGACAGAGTACAGCAATTGCTGAAGCACATTCACACAGTGAAAGTTTAGGGGTAAATTTACTGATCCTATGCTCCCAGCAGAGACTCGCACTCAGGGAGAGCATGGGTCAAACATTATAGCAAGGACTCTCCAACCCATTCTTCCTTCGAGTGTGGCTTCCCACAGAGAGCACAAGATTAGTCAATTTACCATTTTGTGCCTAATTATCTGTATTTATGGCTTTCTAAAATTGATGTATGCTACAACATAACAACAACTTGCATTTATATCGCACGTTTAACGTTGTAAACATGTACCAAGGCGCTTCACAGGAGTATTATCAAACAAAACAAGGGGAAAAAATTTTGTTGCTTTGCGCCTCCTGTTAATGCCCCAAGGAGGCGCAAAGCACCTAGCGCCCGGGCGCAGTGCCGCTGACGCCTCCCTCGAAATTCAGCGGGAGGTTAGTGGCAGCAGTAGCCGGTAGCACCTGTGGTGCTGCGCCTCGGCGATGACGTCATCACTGTGCGCAGCGCCCCGCTCATGCCCCGGCCGCAAACTTGGCTCGCGCCCCCTGACCTACCGCTGGATGCTGTGTCTGACAGGGTCAGGGGGCGTTTTTGCGGTCGGGGCGGCGTAAATTAAAGGGCAAGTGCCAGGTGGCCCTTTTTTTTGGGCCACCTGCCAGCACCTGCCCCCTCTCGCTTCCTGCTGCGGGGTGCCGGCCGCGATCGGTCAGCCCAGCATTCCTCTTGAATGCTGGGCTCTTTTGCCAGCACCCCACTCCCCGGTGGCCCAGCGGGGTCGCTAAGCGCTAGGCCCCTCCCCTTTAATCAGGGGAGGGAGGCCTGCAGTACCATGGCGCTATGTGCCGACGCGCGTAGCGCTGCTGCACGTAGCACCGTGATATTCAATAGGAGCGTCCCAAGAGGGAGGGGGAGCGCTTCCAGTAGCACCCCACCTCCTGCTTGGGGCACTACCATTTAATTTCGGGTGCGGGGCGCTAACTTTTTCGGGGTGCTAAAAGTAGCACCACGGCGAAGTTAGTGCCCCAAAGGGGGCCTGAGCCAATTTTTCCCCCAAAGCTTTTATCTCCACTTTTCTCCCATTGTCTCCTGAAGACTCATGCGAAGATATAGTTTCACAAGCACGAGCTGCCCTCTGGTATCTAACCATGTAGTCATTTAATGAGCCTAGACACCATTGCCCCGATATTTACAGGGAGCCGGGAAGGGAGGGGGAATGTTTGCAGCTGGGAAACCTGGAAATGCCAGGAACGTGGAGGTCCTGCCGATTTTAATGGCAGGACCTCATTAACATATTTTTTACACCGTTTCTCGCCCAGCAACCGGTCAGCCTTCAAGCTGCCAGGGAAGAAAGACTGCGGAAGTGATCTTCCCTCCCTGCCGGGGATGGTTCAGGGCAATCAGAGAAGATCCAGGCATAGTGGGTGCCTCAGAACGTGGCAGCAAGTAAGGAGGGAGAGATCGCAGGGGGGAGAAATCGCTGTAAAAGATTGGCTTGAGGGGCTGGGGGGAAGCATTGCTGCTCCTCCTGGCCCACAAGCAGTGCTGTAAAAGCAATTACTGGCTGGAGCTACCACCTCCCTTTAGCTGCCGGGTTTCCCGAGCCCTGGGAAACCCTAGCCCGCTGCCGTTAAATTCAAATGACTCCCTAATTCTGAGTAACGCAGCCTCATTTAAACATTATGGGCTCGAATTTCCCAGGGCCGTGGAGGCGGGAATGGAGGCATGTGGGGTGTTAAAATTACAGAATCAGGGGACACGAACCCTTCCCGCCCCCAACCCACCCCCAACCTGCCTCCATGCCCGTTTCCCAGGAGGGGACCTGTGCTGGGAGCCACCTCCCCGAGACGGGAAGGGGATTAGTGCCAATTAACTGCCTGTTAACAGATAGTTAACAGGCAGTTTTTGGCCTAATCCCTATTTTTAGCCCTGAAGTGTGGGCTTCCCGACAGCTCCAAACCACGCCAAGTTCGCGAGGCGGACTGTCGGGCTGAAGGGCTTGGAGGGTTCGAGATGTCCGGTGTTCAGGTGAGTGATGGGTGCATGAGTGCAGAGGTAAGTGTGTTTGGTGTGTGTAAAGTGTTTAAATAAGTTTTACTTACCTTTACTTACTAATGCAGGCTTCCTTCCTTCAGGTCTCGGAAGTCCCTCATCTCACCGGCACAGAAAGCAGAATGGCCGCGAGCTGTCAAAAGTTGCAGCCTCTGCTTTCTGTTCTGGAGAGATTTCTAACTGAGTCTGTGGCGAAGGACTCAAGTTAGAAGTCAGATTGTCAGTGTTTGACAGCTTCACAGAGCTGTCAAACGTTGATATTTCACGTGTCAAAAGCTCTTGACAGATGAAATGTCAATCCCTGACGTCACCTGTAACTGGGTGTCCCTTAATTGGCCTGCTGAGCCCGCTGGGTGGGCTCAACAAGGCCAATCAAGGGAAAATCGCATGGGTTGGCCACAAATCGATGGAGGCGGGACTACAACCCAAAAAGTGGGAGTCCCGCCTCCATCACATCCCCATTGACAAAATCCAGCCCTATGATTATAAACCCGCCTCTTCAGGGCGGGTTACTTGGAAGCCCCCAAACCCGCTGCAGTTAAACCAGAAGGAGGCGTGGTCGTGACGAGTTGTGGTTGGGCTTTTCATTTTTACCAATTTAACCCCAACCCCAACCCTCTCCTGCCCATTGTGGGCCCCCCACCCCATGTGTTGGCAGGCTACTCATCCATTGGGAGGGGGGCCATCGAAACTGAGCCTGATCCTGTTCTTCCTTAATGTCCACACATGCACATATTCCAGGAGATTCATTTGATACCATTCAGGGAGAGTAACTGTTGTGTATGTACCTTTAAGAGAATAACTGGTCTCAGACTGCAGTACCGGCAGTGACCACCCCTGCATAAAAGGCGCTAGAGAGCCTCTGTTGGTTAGTTTCGTTTATGCCTTTCACCAGTAAAGACTTGTTTGTTTCTCTCCTGCTAGTCTGTGTCTCAATCATTCACGGACTTAACACTGGCGACAAGTTAGAAACGAACTTACCTGCAACTCAGCAGCAGCTCCGACGACGTGTTGAAGGTCGGAGCCAGAAGAAAGACATTTTTTTAAAAAAAAATAGGCCATTGAAACTTGAGAAACGGGCGTCGACCGTCAATCATCGATTTCAAAACTTGCAGGAGAGACTGTCCAGAGCCAGGCTGGGTTCCTTGGTCCGTGGTTTCCCAGCTAATCGGGCTGGTGGCAGGTAGTGCTCTGATCCTTCCTGGGCTGCAACGGGGCCGGGCAGCGAGTCGGGAAGCAAGGAGAGAGAGAGAGGGTGGAGCATACAGGGCGCGGCCGGTGTTTCGAAGCTGGGCAGCGTTCGGACCTCAGAAGAGGGAGGGAAGTGTCCCAGAGGGTCCGCTCCATGACGGGAAGATAATAAAAGAAAACGAATTAATATTTAACGTGCAGGAAACCGTGGAAAGCAGCGCTAACAACAGCGGGGAAGAAGGAAAAGCGCGGGAGGCGCCATTTTGTTAAATCGGAGAAGAAGGCAAAGCGCGGGAGGTGCCATTTTAGATTTGCAAGATGCCGAAGACTGGCTGTATCACTGCTTTTGATAATACATTAGAGGACTGGACCATGTATGTGGAAAGAGTCGAGGTATATTTCGAGGCAAATGAAATAGCGGAGGGGAAAAAGGCATCAATATTGCTAAACGTAATGGGCGCTAGAACGTATGGCCTATTGCGGGATCTGATTACTCCAGCCAAACCGAAGGCGAAGAGTTTTAACGAAATTGTTGCTGTTCTACAGGAGCACTTAAACCCTGCACCGCTGTTGATAGCAGAAAGATTTAAATTCCACAGGAGAACTCAGCACAAAGATGAGAGCAATGCTGAGTATCTTACGGAACTATGCAAGCTATCAAAGCACTGCCAGTTTGGAGCAGGACTGGCAGATACCCTACGGGCCAAATTTGTCTGTGGACTCCTGAGTGAAGGAGCACAGAAGAAGTTACTCGCAGAAAAAGAGCTGACGCTAGATAAGGCTTTCAGCATGGCAGTATCGTATGAAGCAGCAGCCAGGGGAGCTGCAGAAATTCAACAAAAACCACAGGAATATGGCACCCACGAAATGACACGGGGATTTGCAAAATGTTATCGCTGCGGCAGAACTAACCATGACCAGAAGGACTGCTGGTCCAAAGACAAAATATGCAGACAATGCGGGAAGATTGGACACATTGCACGAGTTTGTAGGTCTGGGAAGAAGACCAGCGACAACAAAAAGGCTACTAAGGAACCGTACAAGAAAGTACAAAAGATGCGCGATAGTGAATCCGAGAACAGGAGATTAAGCTGTCTCAAACTTCACAATGTAATCGCAAAAGAGGATCACCGAACCATTTGGGTCACCCTCACGATAGCAGGGTCCCAAGTTAAAATGGAATTGGATACAGGATCAGCGCTAACCGTCATGAATCGACGAGACTATGAGCGGCTATTTTCACACATACCCTTGAGAGAGACATCCATCGTCTTGACGACGTATACGGGGCAAAAAGTATACCCCAGAGGAAAAATAAGGGTGCCTGTCGAATACAATGGCAAGAAAATACGGAAATTGTATCTCTACATACTGCCAAATGGTGGACCACCGTTATTGGGACGGGAATGGATCAGGAAGATAAACTTAGATTGGCAGTCCATTCATGCAATGACGGTGGACGGTAAAAAAGATTTAGACGTCACTCCTGGACGATTGTCAACAATCTTAGCTAACGCCAAAGAGGTATTTCAACAAGAACTGGGCACGCTTAAAGGCGTAACCGCCTCGTTAAAAATAGAAGAGAATGCAGTTCCCAAGTTTTTCAAAGCGAGACCGGTACCATATGCAATTCGTCCAGCCGTCGAGGCAGAGCTGGAGAATCTGGAGAAGGCGGGCGTGTTGTCTAAGGTCGACTGGAGCGAGTGGGTGATAACCGTCGTTCCTGTCATGAAGAAAACGTTAAGCAATAAGTCCGGAGAGCCAAGGAAGATTCGCATCTGTGGGGATTTCAAGGTGACGGTGAACCCTGTCCTTCACACAGTACAATATCCTCTTCCAAGGATAGAAGACATCTTCGCCTCACTGTCTGGAGGGAAGCTTTTTACAAAAATTGACCTAGCACAAGCATATTTGCAGATGGAGGTTGAAGAGTCCTCTAGGAAATATCTCACGATAAACACTCACAAAGGTCTTTACCAGTATCATCGATTGGTATTCGGAGTAGCATCGGCTCCGGCGATATGGCAAAGAGCGATGGAACAAGTCCTGCAAGGGATTCCGGGGACTCAGTGTTACTTGGACGACATCCTTGTAACAGGTGAAGATGACAGTGAACACCTTAACAACCTAGAACAGGTGCTCACTAGACTACGGGAACATGGGCTGCGAGCCAACCGCCCCAAGTGCGAATTTTTTAAGAAACAGATATCGTATTGTGGCCACGTGATTGATGAAGAGGGGTTACATAAGTCCCCTGACAAAATTGAAGCGGTTGTTAAGGCCCCAGCGCCTGAAAATGTGTCGCAACTGAGGTCATTCCTCAGGTTGGTGAATTACTATCATAAGTTTTTGCCGAATTTGTCGACAATTCTGCATCCACTGAACGCCCTGCTACGAACGGGGGTAGCATGGAAATGGAGCGATGATTGTAAACGTGCTTTTCAGAAGAGTAAGGACTTAATCACTTCGAAGGAAGTATTGGCTCACTACAACCCAGCACTGCCAATCAGGCTGGCGTGTGATGCGTCTCCCTACGGCATTGGGGCGGTACTGTCACATAAATTCCTTGATGGTTTGGAGAGGCCGATAGCTTTTGCGTCACGCTCGTTAACTTCTGCCGAGCGTAACTACGCCCAGATTGACACAGAGGCCCTCAGCCTAGTGTGGGGGGTGAAGAAGTTCAATCACTATCTGCACGGTCAAAAATTTACTCTACTAACCGATCATCAACCTCTTGCCTCCATTTTCAACCCTCAGAAGGGCGTACCGATAATGACAGCACAACGGCTGCAGAGATGGTCCCTTTTCCTAGGGGCACACCAATATGACATCGAGTACAGGGGAACTAAACAGCATGGAAATGCTGATGGATTGTCACGTCTACCGTTGCCGACGGTGGAAGAAGAAGACCTTGCAGTGGATCCAATGGAGTTATTCCACTCGACCATAGTCGAATGTCTCCCTGTGACGAATGCAAACATAGAAAAGGAAACACGGAATGACCCGACACTATCACTGGTCTATGATTTAACGGTGAAGGGATGGCCAGCACATGGCGAACCACTGCTGCCAGCATTTTCGCCAAGAAGAGAACAGCTGTCAGTGTGCAGAGGAACCTTGATGTGTGGATCCAGAGTAGTAATTCCACCTAAGTTGACGGATAGAGTGCTCAATGAGCTTCATGAGGGTCATCTGGGTGGGGTAAAAATGAAGAGCTTAGCCAGAGCGTTTGTGTGGTGGCCGGGAATCGATAGAGAAATCGAAGAGATGACCAAGAGCTGTGCTGGATGCCAGAAGGTCCAAAACGCCCCACCACAAGCTCCTCTGCATCCATGGGAGTGGCCCTCATCTCCATGGCAAAGGGTGCACATTGATTTTGCTGGTCCCTTCATGGACTCGATGTTTTTAATTGCGGTGGATGCACATTCAAAGTGGCCAGAGGTAATAAAAATGTCCTCAACCACCACGGAAAAAACTATCGCAGTTTTACGAACCATATTCGCCAGGAATGGACTGCCTGAACAGATTTGCTCTGACAATGGACCACAGTTTGTGTCTGAAGAGTTCCGGAGGTTCTTAAAGAACAATGGTGTTAAGCATTACACATCTGCCCCATATCATCCAGCCACTAATGGATTGGCCGAGAGGTTTGTCCAAACATTCAAGAAGGCTATCAAGGCAATGTGTAATGAAGATATACCCCTACAACACAAGGTGGACAACTTCTTGTTTGCCTACCGGAATGTGACACATGCGGTTACCAACCAAACTCCAGCCATGATGTTCTTCAATCGAAGACTACGATGCCGCTTGGATTTGGTTAAGCCAAACGTCCGAAGAGATGTGGAGAACAGGCAGTTTCAGAATATGAATGAAAGGCCGACCAGGAGTTTTAAGATAGGTCAACCAGTTTTGGCCCAGGACTACCGCACTGAGAAATGGCAGCCAGGAACGATTTGTACACGACAAGGACCTCTCATGTATACCGTGGACGTTGGGGAGAGCATTGTAAGACGCCATGCTGACCAGATTCTAGAGTCACTGGAAAACGTCAACTCCACACCACGATCTGATACACCTGGTAATGAAATCGACGTTCCAATTGCAGCTACCGCAGAACCGGTAATATTGGAAGCAGATGAACCAAACAACGACATTGATTCCGACTCAACATTGCCAGAAGAACCTGATACTCCAAAGAGGCGTTATCCAGACAGAATCAGGAAGCCTCCTCAAAGACTGAACTTATAATTGCTTAAACTTAACCAATGTATCTAGCAACAGTAATTGTGATTGTAATTCATTATCATTAGTTGTTAAATGAATGTTATGTACTTTTTATCTAAAAGGGGAGGAATTGTTGTGTATGTACCTTTAAGAGAATAACTGGTCTCAGACTGCAGTACCGGCAGTGACCACCCCTGTATAAAAGGCGCTAGAGAGCCTCTGTTGGTTAGTTTCGTTTATGCCTTTCACCAGTAAAGACTTGTTTGTTTCTCTCCTGCTAGTCCGTGTCTCAATCATTCACGGACTTAACAGTAACCAAGCTGAATTTCCCCTCCTTATTCCAAGGAGAATCATGGCAAATTGTACCATCACTACAGCTAGCCTTAGCACAGACCAAGAATCGAACCTGGGATCTGTATGAATGTAATAACATAAAAATGCTTAGGAATATGTAAAAGCCAGTTGATTGAACAAATTAATCCCCTTTTCATAGATCAACCTCAAATGCCCCTCTCATGATAGCCCTCAAACCCATGTCTTTCCAAAAATGCATCCAATTGTCTCTTGAACCTTTATATTCTCTGCATTAATGATTTTTCCTGGTAATATATTCTGAAACTATTACATTGTGGGTAAAAGGGTTCAGCCAGACTTCCCTTTTTGCTCTTAACTTCCGAATCTTTAATTAGTTTATGATTTAGTTCCATGACGGGTAGTACATTTACCAATGAGCCACCAGAGCAGCTCCCAACAAAATGTTGTCCGATATGGGACAAATTGGAGTCTTTGTGAACCGATCTAAAATGCTGTAATTCAAGGCCTTTTGTACCAGAAATTGAATTCATTGCTCGTGGACTAAGAATTCCTTTGACCACTATGTGCTGTAAATGCATTTGTAAAGATTCTCTCCACTTGCTATTTCTAGCAGAATCTAAACACGTTCTAAAAGAAGATATTGATGATTTTTTGAAAATACGAAACAGAGGAAACTTTCACAAATGTTTTTATGAGTTTTCTACATGTAGTTACCAGAGGAATCCTTGCCCCATGATATCTATCTTAACCTGCTTATTACAATAAAAGTTTTCATTTTTAATGAGACAGCAATTTAAGCGTGCAAGTGTGTAAGCAGGGATCGCCTCTCTTTGACCCTCTGCTTTATAACTTGTTAAGTGCTGACAGGTTCTGGCAAAAAAATGATCTTGCTTGTGATATGAGCATCTAATTGCACCATCGGTGTAAAATCAGTTATACACATCTCGGGGGGAATTTTCCCCTAAAAGAAGGGTAGGTTTGGAGAGTAGGGATAGTTAAATTGTTAAAAGTCGGATTCTCGAACTGAACCCGCCTTCACCCGCCCACTTCCGGTTTTAACGGAGGCAGGATGGGAGCGGGCAGCCAACCCGCACCCAGGAGGCGGGACATCAATTTAAATATTATAACGAGGCTGGAAGCCTCTTTTTTAATCCATTTTGTTTATAGCTATCTGGACGGGTTTTACACACTTTGTAAAACCTGGCAGTTACAGCAAGGCGAGGACTGCTGCATCCAGGAGGTAAGTGCCTTTATACCTTCCTCCTGGATCCAGGCTCCCTGCCTAGCCCACCCCCTGTGATCGGAGACCCCCTCCGATTGCCTTCTCGAAGCCCCCCTCCCCTCTCCCCACCAATGATCTTGAGACCAGCCACAATCCTCTGGTGGCTGGCCACGAAGTGATCTTCCCTCCCTACTCCCCCACTCCCGGTCCCACAAGGTCCCCAATCTTTCCTCCCCTCCCATCCCCCCACCGCAGTCCCACAACGTCCCCGATCTTTTCTTCCCCCTTCCCACGCCATCCCTGACCTGTCCCCCCTCCCTGGTCCCATGACATCCCCGATCTTACCCGGCCCCCATGGTCCCACGATGTCCCCGATCTTCTCTTCATCTGGCAGGCTGCGGGCGGGAAACAGAAGCTTCAGATGCAAATCAGGTCGGCAGGGCCTGCGGGAATCCCGTTCTCCCGGATTTCCCGCCCGCATCGGAGCACCCCCGGTCCCAACCCACCTTCCCAATGAAAATCCAGGAGCTAGAATTCCCTCAAGGTGGGAAGCCTCCTTCCTTATTTCCACATGACCCTGGCCCACACATCTAATCCTCTTTGAATGTTAGGGTACTCAGCAATATTTGAAGAACATACAGGCACACCACAGTTGGGCAAACCGTGTATATCACTGTTCATATTCAAAATGTTTTTTTTAAGGGTTTGATGATTATGCTCTTTTACATAACCAGCCTGGAGAAGAAACTGGTGGTTAGAGAGGCCACAGTTCTTTC
The DNA here is from genome assembly GCF_052327205.1 of Somniosus microcephalus. Taxonomy (NCBI): domain Eukaryota; kingdom Metazoa; phylum Chordata; class Chondrichthyes; order Squaliformes; family Somniosidae; genus Somniosus; species Somniosus microcephalus. The sequence continues at coordinate 70,385,264 of NC_140989.1, read as the reverse complement.
ATTTTTGGATCTTGAGTAAAATGACCATGTCTTTTTATTTGTAACTACATTAGCAACCATTTAGGCAAGTGGTTAAAACTCCCAATATGCATATGATCCAGTTCTTATTGTTATTTGTTCATGTTTGCTTTGGAATGTAATAATAATTAATAAATAACATCCAATAGTTTCTGGATATTGGATGCAATATGAACAACTGCTATGGTTTCTCACAGATATTAATGACATTTAGTCACAGTAGCACAGACAGCCTACTGCTCAGGGCTCTACACCCAGCAACATTTAATAGACCAATGCAACATTCTTACATAAGCACACTGGGGGCTTTACAATGCAATTTAGTCAATTGATCTCAATATTGATCTCACCCTGATCCAATGATGATTATATACTGGAGCTTTCAAAATCTACACTGTTATAAACACTGCACTACAAAACTGCTCATTCTTTATCTCTGACACACCGTACGTCCCCATCATTTCATTTTCGAGATAAAGCAAAAAGCTGAGAATGCTGGAAATTTGAAGTAAAAATAGAAAATGTTGAAAATGCAGAGCAGATCTGAAAGAGTAAAGACAGGTTAATGTTCTGGGTGAGCAGGGTCGGTTTTGATGAAGAGTCTCCACCTGAAGAATTAATCTGTCTTTTCTCTTTCAGATAGTGACAGATTTGATGTATATTTCCATACTGTTCTAGTCTGTTCTAGTCTCCATTTCATTTAATGTTATACAATTAACGTCAGTGCTTTCACTCGGCTAGATGTTTCATTATAGGGAGAAAAGCTACATTTGTAAATCCCTACAATCCTCACGGAGGAACCAAAAAACATTGCAAAAATCTGTTTAAATTCGGGCACCTTGCTTTCTGAACTCAATGAATCTCAGTGGAATTCACAACACATCCATTCTCCCTCTATAACCTTCAGCCAGGTAGGTGAGTGCCACTGAATAGGTAAGTCAGAGGCATGAAGACAAAACTGCTTCAGCAGTGAGGTTAAAGGTGAGATGCTGATATCAGAGCAGTCAAGTTGGGAGGCAGGAGACTGTCCGAGGTGGGCTTTGAAGAAAATAAAAATGGTCAACGAAGACAATTTTTCACATTTACTAAATGAAAGCGCAGAGAATACCGAGCTGCAGTGGAAAGTATTGAAATGTGTTGTAGATACAATGGCCCTGATAAACTGCACGGGTTCTGCCAGTCTCCCACAATAACTTCAGGTATCTATCATCCATCTTTCTGTTTCAATTGCTGAACAACCAGCTGTGCATCCTAAGATTTTTTTTTTCTTTTTATTTCTTTTTCATTTAGCTTTTAAAGAAAATTCTAGTTGCGGCAGATTCCATGACCATGAATTTTAATATCCAATCTGCCTAATTTTTGGAATGTAATTTTTGAAAAACATTGAAGTGTCAAGTGACTTTGTTGCAGTAACTTCCATTCTTGGCCGGGTTGGCTAGGACGCAGACCACAAAGGGCATCTGCAGACTCAGTTTCTGACACTCAGCAGCCTTCCCCCAGCCTTGCTGCAGCCACTGGGGTCCCATTGCGGAGGAGCTGCAGGGTGGGAAGGGGCGAATCTCGCAAGCGAAGCAGATCACCCTCGAAGGGCAAAAAGTAGGAGGTGTGGCAAAATGCTGTTAAATGTTTTATTGAAGGCCAAGGATCATGGTCATTTTTTGGTTATTGTTTTGTTCATTGTCTCCAGGTTGTGAGAGCCAGTTTTGTGTCTGACTGCTTTTTTTGGGGTTTCTCTCTATTACTTTGTCATGCGGGAAGGGCACACAGTTTGTTAAATAAAGAAGTGTCTTTATTCAGAATGTGCATGTTTGCTCTTTGAACTATTTGTTGCCTTGACCGGCTTAGGGGTTGCGGAACGGTTCCATTCATGTTCTTTCAATGGCAGAAGCCATTCCCTCAGAGGGGTCCTAGAACCAACTTGCAATAAGCCGCTGACAGACGGCCCTTGCACTTTGTGCCTCCCTCCCTTCTTGGTGCTCCTCCTCCTCCTCCTCCTCCTCTGCTGGTGCTCCAATGTCTGGTGGCAATGGCTGAGTCCTAAGGATTGCCAGGTTATGCAGCATGCAGCACACTACAACAAAATGGGAAACTGACTCAGGTGAGTACTGAAGGGTTCCCCCGGAATGGTCCAGACAGCGGAACCATTGCTTGAGCACGCCGATTGTGTGCTCAATGATGTTCCTGGTCGCTTGATGGCTCTCATTGTATCGTTCTTCAGCAGGGGTGCTGGGCACACGGAGTGGGGTCATCAGCCAGGTGCACAGAGGATAGCCCTTCTCCCCGAGAAGCCAGCCTCCTGGGTGAGCCGGGGCCTCGAAAAGGTCTGCCACAGAAGTCTGGCGCAGGATGAAGGCGACGTGACTGCTGCCTGGAAAGCGGGCATTGACAGCGAGTATCAGCTGTCTGTGGTCACACACCAACTGGACGTTCAACGAATGGAACCCCTTCCGGTTGCGGTAATCCTCGGCATTCTCTTGCGGCGCCCGCAAAGCCACATGCGTGCAGTCAATGGCGCCCTGGACCATGGGGAAGCCCGCTATTCTTGTAAATCCCAGTGCACGCCTGATGTGCCTCAATAAATCCGAGACTCGATGTTAGCGAAACAAAACAAGGCTTTTATTGACTTAGAAGGTAACACACAGAGGAGAATGTATCTTCCATCCAGAGGTCTGCCGTACTGGATGTGCTGCAGGCTGGGCCAGCTTACATAGGAGCCAGGTATGGGCGGAGCCCTACACACAGTACAATACAATGGAAATGAAACTGAAACCAACCACAGTCACAGGCAGAGAAATACTGATGAGTGATGAATGGAATATTTCATCACATTCACCCCTTCTATAGATTTAGTCTGTTCGGGGGTTTGATAGTCCTCTGCGACTGACGTGGCTGTTGTGGTGCCGCGGGTGTCGGCTGGGTGTCCCCGGTGGCCTCCTGGGTCTCTGCCGGGGGTGCCGCCAGGGTTGTTGAAGGGGTAGTTGGTGGGGGTACCGTTGGTCGATGTTCTTCCGGGGGTGATGAAAGAGTAGTGGGTGGGTAAGAGTTGCTGTGGTCGTTGTTGCTGCTGTTGTCGTGGTTGTTGTCGTTACCGGCTGGGGCGACGTCTTTTATGGACACGGTGTCCTCCCTTCCGTCGGCGTGCCGGACATACGCGTATTGGGGGTTGGCGTGGAGTAGGTGCACTGACTCCACGAGAGGGTCCGTCTTGTGGCCCCTCACATGCCTTCGCACGAATACCAGACCTGGGGTGGAGAGCCATGACGGCATGGATACACCTGAGGTGGATTTCCGGGGAAAGACAAACATTCGCTCGTGAGGCGTGGCATTAGTGGCAGTACACAATAGCGACCGTATCGAATGGAGCACATCTGGGAGGACTTCCTGCCAGCGGGAGATAGGGAGGCCTTTGGTCCTTAGAGCTAGAGTGACTGCTTTCCATACTGTCCCGTTCTCTCGCTCCACTTGACCGTTACCCCGGGGGTTGTAGCTGGTGGTACGGCTCGTGGCGATCCCCCTGGACAGCATGTACTGGCGTAGCTCTTCACTCATGAAGGACGCCCCCCTATCCGTATGGATGTAGCTCGGCATACCGAACAGGCAGAACAGGCTGTTGAGGCATTTAATGACCGTGGCACTGGTCATGTCTGGGCAGGGGAAGGCGAATGGGAAACGAGAGTATTCGTCCACAATGTTCAGGAAGTAAACATTGCGGTCGACGGACGGGAGGGGGCCCTTGAAATCTAAGCTGAGCCGCTCAAAGGGCCGTGTAGCTTTGATTAAGTGGGCTCTATCTGGGCGGTAGAACCGAGGCTTGCACTCAGCGCAAGTGCGACAGTTCCTGGTCAGGGACCGAACTTCCTCAATCGAGTAGGGTAAGTTGCGGGACTTTATGAAGTGGAACAGCCGCGTGACCCCTGGGTGGCAGAGGTCATTGTGGAGGGTCTGTAGCCGATCCCCGGTGTCGCTGGCACACATCCCTCGCGAGAGGGCGTCGGGGGATTCGTTAAGGGCCCCTGGCCGGTAAATGATGTCATAATCGAAGGTGGAGAGCTCGATCCGCCACCTAAGAATCTTATCATTTTTAATCTTCCCCCTCTGTTTATTATTGAACATAAACGCTACCGACCGCTGGTCGGTAAGTAGGGTGAAGCGTTTGCCGGCTAGGTAGTGGCGCCAGTGGCGCACTGCCTCCACGATGGCTTGGGCCTCCTTTTCTACGGAGGAGTGTCTGATCTCGGGCCCTTGGAGGGTCCTCGAGAAGAAAGCTACGGGCCGCCCCGCCTGGTTGAGGGTGGCCGCCAAGGCAAAGTCAGACGCATCACTTTCCACTTGAAAGGGAGTGTTCTCGTCCACTGCCTGTAGCGTGGCCCGCTCAATATCCTGCTTAATGCTTTTGAAGGCGGCATGGGCCTCAGCAGAGAGCGGGAAAGAGGATGCTTTCAAGAGGGGGCGGGCTTTATCGGAGTAGTTAGGGACCCATTGGGCATAATACGAGAATAACCCCAGGCACCTTTTCAGGGCTTTGGGAGTGTTGGGCAGGGGCAGCTCCCATAGGGGGCGCAATCGGTCGGGGTCTGATCCGATTTCCCCATTCTCCACCACGCTGCCTAGTATGCAGAGGCGCGTGGTGTTGTAAACGCACTTGTCCTCGTTGTAGGTGAGGTTGAGTTTTTGTGTGGTTTTCAGGAACCTCTCGAGGTTCGAGTCGTGATCCTGCTGGTTGTGACCGCAGATGGTGACGTTGCCGAGGTAGGGGAAGGTTGCCTGCAAGTGGTGGTCATCGACCATGCGGTCCATCTCCCTCTGGAAGACCGAGACCCCATTCGTCACCCCAAAGGGGACTCTGAGGAATTGGTAGAGGCGTCCGTTCGCCTCGAAGGCGGTGTACGGGCAGTCCTCTGGTCTGATAGGGAGCTGGTGGTACGCTGACTTGAGGTCGATGGTGGAGAACACCCGGTATTGGGCGATTTGGTTCACCATTTCTGATATGCGGGGTAGCGGGTAGGCGTCTAGTTGGGTGTACCTGTTGATCATTTGGCTATAGTCGATCACCATCCGTTTCTTCTCGCTACCCCTTACCACCACCACTTGGGCGCGCCACGGGCTATTGCTGCGTTCAATAATGCGCTCTTTCAGGAGCCTGTCTACCTCGGTCGCGATAAACCGCCTGTCCTCCCAGCTGTACCTTCTGCTTTTGGTCGCTATTGGCCGGCAGTTAGGGGTAAGGTTCGCGAATAGCGAAGGCGGCTTTACCTTCAGGGTAGCCAGACCGCACACTGTGAGGGGCGGCTGGGACCCACCGTAATTGAGCGTGATGCTTTGGTGGTAGCACTGGAAATCCAGGCCCAAGATCACGCTCGCACATAGATTCTTCATGATTAATACTTTAAAATTATCGTATACAGTTCCGTTAACGGACAATTGTACCGTGCAGTAACCCATAATGGTCGATGTCTGGGTTTTATCAGCCATAGAGATGGTACCCCGAGTAGGGACCACCTTTAGGGAGAGTTGTTGTACCAGTTCAGGGTGGATAAAACTCTCCGTGCTTCCACTGTCAATTAAACATTTAACCCTGCACCCGTTTACCTCGATGTCCACCATTGATTTGGATAGCGGGTGCGGCCTGGTCTGGTCCACTGTGACCGATGCCACTGTAGGGCCCTGATCGAGACAAGATGGCGTCCACGCTGTCTGCTCACAAGATGGCGGACCCCATGAGGTCGGGCAAGGTGGCGTCCAAGATGGCCGCTCCCACGGCGCACACGCGGCGGTGGCGGGTTTTCCGGCGGGGTTCCCTCTGCACACCTTCCCGAAGTGCCCCTTCTTACCGCACTTAAAGCAGGTGGTGCCTTTCGCCGGGCATAGGTTTCTGGTGTGCTTCGGCTGCCCGCAGAAGAAGCAGTTGGGTCCCCGACGCGTCGCGGCTGTCGTAGGGCTTCTGGGGGGAGAGCAGGGCCCCGACGGTGTCGGGCTGCCGGGCGGGGAAGATGCCTTCCAAGATGGCGGCGCCCTTGGTGCACACGTGGCGGCGTGGACGGCGCGGGCTGAAGAGTAGGCGTCCGAGTTTCTCTGGGCCACATCCAGGGATCGTGCTGTGTCCACAGCCTGTTTCAGGTCCAATCCCGTTTTTTCCAGCAGTCTCTGCCGGATGTAAGTGGAGCTGAGGCCTGTGATAAAGGCATCGCGAACAAGCTCGTCAGTGTACACTGCGGCTTTTACATCTTGGCACTTGCAGTCTTTGCCAAGCGTTTTCAGGGTGCCTAGGAACTCCTCCACCGATTCCCCAGGTCGCTGTGCGCGAGTAGCGAGCAGATGCCTAGCATACACCTCATTCGTAGGCTGCTGGTAATGCGCCTTTAAGATGTCGCAGGCAGCCGGGTATGTGTCGGCGTCTTGGATGAGGGGGTAAACCCGGTGGCTTACCCAATTCCGCAGAATTCCGAGTTTCATACTCGCAGCGTCCGTAGCGTCTTTGACGGCTGCGGAATTGTCCAGGAAGAATTCCATACACATAAACCAGTGTCCGAAGCGTGCCGATGCGTCCGAAGCATGCTGGTCCAAATCCAAACGTTCGGGTTTCAAGAGTTGATCCATTGTGTTGAAAATTAAGTCAATAAAATTGATGTGCCTCAATAAATCCGAGACTCGATGTTAGCGAAACAAAACAAGGCTTTTATTGACTTAGAAGGTAACACACAGAGGAGAATGTATCTTCCATCCAGAGGTCTGCCGTACTGGATGTGCTGCAGGCTGGGCCAGCTTACATAGGAGCCAGGTATGGGCGGAGCCCTACACACAGTACAATACAATGGAAATGAAACTGAAACCAACCACAGTCACAGGCAGAGAAATACTGATGAGTGATGTATGGAATATTTCATCACAGCGCTCTTGCTGCTTGTCCGGGATCATGGGGAAGAAAATGTACTGATGTCTCCTTTTAAAGAGGGCATTCGTGACTTGACGGATGCAGCAATGCACCGCGAACTGGGAGATATTGGCAATGTCCCCAGTAGCGGATTGGAAGGAGCCGGTGGCATAGAAGTTGAGAGCCACTGTCACCTTCACTGCCACTGACAGAGACATCCTGCTCCTCAGCTGAGGCTGCAGATCTGGCTGAAGCAGGTGGCAGAACTCAGTGACCACCTCCCTGCTGAATCGCCACCTCCGAAAACACTGCTCCTCAGACATGTTGAGGTTTGAGAACTGTTGGCGGAAATCCCTGGGACGGTAAGGTCTTGTGTGCCGACGCCTGTTGGCCCTCCTCCGTCTGGCCATGATTAGCAATCTCTCTCGGCGTCTCTGAGCCCTCTCAATGTAATGGAGAAGCCCAACGTTTCCACCCATTGCAGCCCCCATATTATGTGGCCACTCAAGGTTATGCCAGTGAAAAAGCAAACCAACTATAAAGTTCTGGGCCGAAGCCAAAAGTACCTGTGCGAGCGCTGACTCAATGCAGAAAGCTCTCTCCCTTTGTCTCTCTGAAAATCTCTCTCTCTCTCTCACAGAAGGAGTGGTCCAAAAATGGCTACCACAAAGAAACCAGGAAGAGCCCCCTTTAAATAGCGCCCCCCCCAGCCCCACAGCGACTGGGAACTGTTCCAGTCAACCAGTCGCTGGGAGCGTGAGGCAGAAAGGAGGGGGCGCCACTGAATTTCCAGTTCGGGGCACCCCAAGGGCGTTGCACCTTGAAATGACGTCAGGATCTGCGCGTGCAGCTGAGCGGGCATTGCGGTTTTGCGCCACCGCTAAATGTCCGCTCAATTTCGCGAGAGGCGCAGGTCTCGCCGCACCCAGGCGCTAGCCGCCTCGCGCCCCACTTATCGCCCTCTTAAGGCGCTAACGGGTGGCGCAAACAACTGAATTTCTCCCCCACAGTCTCTTACAAGAGAAAGAATAACGATATTGCATGTGACATTCATTTGCTTCTGTTGTTTAATGGTGTCTTATTGAAGCCTCTGTGGTGTATGTGCCTTTAAGAGCCCCCTGTGTACTGTAATGCCGGTAATGGCCACTCGGGCTATATAAGCCTGTATATTGTCTTGTATCTGTTAGTTCACCTCCAGACTTTGTTCAGTAAACACCTGTGAAACCAATTCCTGCCTTCCATGTCTCCATTAACACACGGATACAACAGCGGCGACGAATTGGAAACGGACTTACCTGCAATTCGGTAGCACCTCAAGGAGATCAATTCCTCAGACGAAAGTCGAAGAAAAGCAAGAAAGAAAAAAAAACAAAAAAAACTGTGGTTTCACCAGCTAGCTGAGCTGGTGGCAGGTACTGCAATAATCCTTCCTGGGCAGCGGGCTGGGGCTCCATCGGCTGGCTCTGCAGCGGGGCCGAGCAGCGAAGGCGGAGGCAAACAGAGACAGAGTGGGGGAGCACTCAGGAGACAGCCGGCGCTGCAAAGCAGGTCGGCGTTCGGACCAAACAGAGGGAGGGAAAAGTCCCAGAGAGTCCGGCGGGAACGAGTCTCCACCTGTAAATAAAAACCGCGGAAAACAGCGTTGTCAGCAGCAGCAGCGGCAGGAAAGCGCGGGAAGCGCCATTTTTTTTCTGCAGGGAAGAAAGGAAAGCGCGGGAGGCGCCATTTTTTTTTCAGGATGCCTAAGGCTGGCAATATTAATGCTTTCGATAACAATATAGAGGATTGGACCACATATGTGGAAAGAGTGGAGGTATATTGCACAGCAAATGAAATAGAAAATGATAAAAAGCAATCAGTACTTCTAAATCTAATGGGCGCAAGGACATACGGGCTGTTACGAAACTTAATCACTCCAGCCAAACCAAAGGACAAGAATTTTAAGGAGATTGTTGATACCCTACAGGAGCACTTAAACCCAACACCGCTGCTGATAGCGGAACGATTCAAATTCTTCAAGAGGAATCAGCACAAGAATGAAAGTAACGCTGATTACCTCACCGAATTAAGGAAGCTATCAAAGCACTGCCAATTCGGGGCAGGACTGGCAGATTCTCTTCGAGACAAATTCGTCTGCAGTCTCCTAAGTGAAAGAACACAGAAAAGGCTACTTTCTGAGAAAGATTTGACACTGGACAAGGCTTTCAGTATGGCTGTATCATACGAAGCAGCCGCAAGAGGAGCTGCAGAGATACAGCAAAAGACACAGGACTTCGGCACCCATGAAATGACACAGGGTTTCGAGAGATGTTATCGCTGCGGCAGATCCACCCATGACCAGAGGGACTGCTGGTTCAAGGACAAAGCATGCAGGCAATGCGGAAAGATTGGACACATTGCACGTGTATGCCGATCTGGACACAAAAAATCCACGGACAGGAAAAAATCAATAAGGAAAAGTACAGAAAGGTACAAATGATGACGGACAGTAGCTCCGAAGACCAGAAGAGCGATAGCGACTCCGGAAACAAGAGACTAAGCTGTCTCAAATTACATAATGTAATTGCCAAAGAAGATTACCAGACCATTTGGGTTACCCTCACGATAGCAGGGTCCCCAGTTAAAATGGAGCTAGATACAGGATCAGCTCTGACCGTCATAAGTCGATGGGATTACGAGCGGCTATTTCCGCATATACCTTTGAAAGACACATCCATTATCTTGAAAACATATACGGGGCAGAAAGTATACCCCAAAGGGAAAATAAGGGTGCCTGTTGTATACAACGGCAAGGAAATACAGAAGTTGTATTTATACATTCTGCAAGATGGTGGTCCACCGCTGTTGGGACGTGAATGGATCAGGAAGATACGTTTAGACTGGCACTCCATTCAGGCACTGGCAGTGACCAGTAAGAAAAAAAATGATGATGACGTCATACCTGAACGATTAAAAGACATCTTGGCCAACGCCAAGGAAGTGTTTCAACAGAAACTAGGAACCTTGAAAGGCATCACCGCCTCAATAAAAGTGGAAGATGCGGCAATTCCCAAGTTTTTTAAGGCCGGTGCCATACACAATTCGTCCAGCAGTCGAGGCAGAGCTGGAGAATTTGGAAAAGGCAGGCGTATTATCCAAGATAGATTGGAGCGAGTGGGCAACACCCATCGTCCCGGTCATGAAGAAAATGTTGAATAATGATAAATCTGAAGAACAGAGAAAAATTCGCACTTGGGGCGATTTGCTCGTAGGCCCCGTTCTCTCAGCCTAGTGAGCACCTGCTCCAAATTGGCAAGGTGCTCGTTGTCGTTTTCTCCTGTTACAAGGATGTCGTCTAGGTAGCATTGAGTCCCCAGAATCCCTTGGAGGACTTGCTCCATAGCTCTTTGCCAGATAGCTGGAGCTGATGCTACTCCGAAAACCAGCCGATTGTACTGGTACAGGCCTTTGTGTGTATTTATCGTGAGATACTTTTTAGAGGCCTCTTCAACCTCCATCTGTAGATATGCCTGTGCCAAGTCAATTTTGGTGAAACGTTTCCCTCCGGATAGTGAGGCGAAAATATCTTCTATTCTCGGAAGAGGATACTGTACCGTGTGAAGGACCGGGTTTACCATCACCTTGAAGTCCCCACAGAAACAAATATCATATTGTGGCCACATAATTAACGAGGAAGGGTTGCATAAGTCACCTGAAAAAATTGAAGCAGTCATAAAAGCCCCAGCACCTGAAAATGTCTCACAATTAAGGTCGTTCCTGGGATTGATAAATTACTATCATAAATTTTTACCGAACTTGTCAACTCTTCTGCACCCTCTTAACGAACTGCTACAAACAGGAGTAATTTGGAAATGGAGCGAAGACTGTAAACGTGCCTTCCATAAATGCAAAGGCTTAATCACGTCCAAGGAAGTTTTGGCTCATTACAACCCATCACTGCCAATCAGACTGGCGTGCGATGCATCCCCTTACGGCGTAGGAGCGGTATTATCGCATAGATTCCCTGATGGCTCGGAGCGGCCGATAGCTTTTGCGTCACGCTCATTGAACTCAGCTGAGCGTAACTATGCCCAGATCGACAGGGAAGCACTCAGCCTGGTATGGGGAGTGAAGAAATTCAACCATTACCTACACGGACAAAAATTTATCTTGTTGACTGACCATCAACCCCTCGTCTCCATATTCAACCCTAAAAAGGGTGTTCCCATTATGACAGCGCAAAGGCTACAGAGGTGGTCCCTTTTCCTAGGGGCACACCAATATGACATAGAATACAAAGGATCAAAACAGCATGGGAATGCTGACAGTTTATCGCGCCTACCGTTGCCAACGGTAGAAGAGGCACCTACAGTAGACCCAGTGGAGATGTTCCACTCAACCATAGTGGAATGTCTACCAGTAACAAATTCTGCCATTGAAAAGGAAACGAGAAATGACCCGACTCTCTCACGAGTCTACGATTTAATGGTGAAGGGATGGCCAGCACATGGCGAATCACTGTTGCCAGCATTCTCGCAAAGAAGAGAACAGCTGTCAGTGTGCCGAGGAACCTTGATGTGTGGATCCAGAGTGGTGATTCCACCCAAACTCCAGGATAAAGTGCTAAAGGAGCTTCACGAGGGGCATCTGGGTGGAGTGAAAATGAAGAACCTAGCCAGATCATTTGTGTGGTGGCCAGGTATCGATGGAGACATCGAAGAAATGACCAAGAGCTGCCTAGGATGCCAGAAGGTCCAAAACGCCCCACCACAAGCCCCTCTACATCCATGGGAGTGGCCCTCATCTCCATGGCAAAGGGTACACATCGACTTTGCTGGTCCATTTATGGACTCAATGTTCTTAATCGCGGTTGATGCACACTCCAAGTGGCCAGAGGTAATAAAGATGCCCTCCACCACCACGGAAAAAACCATCACAGTATTAAGGACCATATTTGCCAGGAATGGGCTGCCTGAACAGATCTGTTCTGATAATGGACCGCAATTTGTGTCCGAAGAATTCAGGAAGTTCTTAAAAAACAATGGGGTTAAGCACTACACGTCCACCCCATACCATCCCGCCACCAATGGATTGGCTGAAAGGTTTGTCCAGACCTTCAAGAAGGCCATAAAGGCCATGGGTAATGAAGACATAAAACTTCAGCATAAGCTAGATAACTTCTTGTTTGCATACAGGAATGCAACACATGTGGTTACAAACCAAACTCCCGCCATGATGTTCTTCAATAGAAGCCTAAGATGCCGGCTGGATTTGATCAAGCCAAACATCAGAAGGGACGTGGAGAACCGGCAATTTCAAGGCATGAATGAAAGGCCAACTAGAACCTTTCAGATAGGTCAACAAGTTTTGGCCCGGGACTACCGTACCGAGAAATGGCAGCCTGGAACTATTTGCACATGACTAGGACCGCTGATGTATACTGTGGACATTGGAGAAAGCATAATAAGGCGCCATGCTGACCAGATCATAGAGTCATCCGAAAAGGGACAACCTACACCACAACTCTATACGCCTAATGATGAAGTAGAGATACCCATAGTATCTACCTCCGATCCGGTGATACTGGAACCAGATGAACCCGACACTGGCATTCAAGCCGAATCAGCCTTGCCAAAATAACCTACTACACCACCAGAAACTACTACACCACCGAGGCGTTATCCGGACCGAGTCAGGAAGCCTTCAGAGAGACTGACTTATAATTGATTAACTGCAGCAAATGTGTAGATTATTGTTCTTGTAACATGTTAATTAATGATTACTTAAAATATTATGTACTGGTTGTCTAAAAGGGGAGGAATTGTGGTGTATGTGCCTTTAAGAGCCCTCTGTGTACTGTAATGCCGGTAATGGCCACTCGGGCTATGTAAGCCTGTATATTGTCTTGTATCTGTTAGTTCACCTCCAGACTTTGTTCAGTAAACACCTGTGAAACCAACTCCTGCCTTCCGTGTCTCCATTAACACACGGCTACAACAGCCTCAACTTTTAAATGTTTAAACAGTTGAAAATGATTAAGATCAGCTTAAACATTCTTCTGCTTCAATAGTTATTTTTAAACTCTGATAACATCATTTGGGGAACAGAGATTGACATTGTGTGAACTGAACTAACATCCATACAAGTAGTCATTAAGCCAGAGTGCTTCTGTGACCTAGTCAATTCAGCAACTTGGAACTTAGTGACTCCTTCCAATCAGTTAACCAAGGGGTGGCATCAGAAATCACTGCCCAAAATATTGTTTAAAATCAACAGAAATACACAGAAAAAAATTAAGAGGACGCTAATGTAAATTATAATTCATTTTGAACAGTTTGATTTGTAAAGGCAGTGCCAATGTCAAAGTTCACTGTTTATAGACCTCTTGCTGCAATGAACCATCATCTTAATTTTACTGAATGTTCCTGGCCAGTGAAGTTAACATTGAATAGAATAATAGAACTCATTTATATAATATAGAGAACGCTTCCAAATATTCAGACATCCATTACCCAAACTCTTGGTATCCATACTAAGGCATTATCTCATGTATAGTGTACAGTAAATGAAACGTATCCCTTCAATTACCCAAATTCTCAATTATCCAAACTAATTCTGTGTCTCCTGAGACAGTTGGATAATTGAAAGTCCACTGTATGATACCATGAATAACCTTGTACCACAGCTGAAGAAACAGCATTGTAATACCCTTCTAGCTGTCATACAATTGATAAATGGCTCTTTCTGACGTCAGAACAAATAATGTGACTGATAACTTGCATGTTCATACACAACTACACAGCCTGAGGAGAACTGCCGTCACTCAAAGTTTTGATAGAGATAAATAATAGCTGTGTATAATGAATTAAGTTCTACATATGAAGGAAGATAACACATAGTGCACAAGCCCAATTGGGTAGGGGGTGTGGGGGGGTGGGTGGTGGCAGGTGGAGATGGGGAGGTTAGTGCAATTTATCACCGCGTAAACTATTGATGAAATTCCAGTGAAACTTTATCTGGTAAAACCCATTACCAATCAGCTTGCACAATAAGCCAAACAGTGGTCAACTTCAGTCACATGGTGAAATTACAAATGAAGTGAAGTAAGTGCAGGCCAGATGGGAATAACAAGCAGAACTAAAGCGATAAACTAAATGCCAATAGCACTGGGAAAGGGGCTCCCCGGTGACTCTGTTGATAATTGCTCCTCGGTGTGGAGCTTAGCCATATAGATGACAGAGCTCCCAGATTTGATCCATGTCCAGTGCTGAGTGCTCTTAGCTGCAATGCCAACATCCATGCTATAAGTGGCCCAAGAAGCTGTGGGCTGTGGAAGAGGAAAAATTAGCCGGGATTCCCACTCTGTATCACATTCTAGTGATTCCAGCTAGACAGTGAGCACATGTGGATGTTAGGTGAGGACGATCAGAATTCTCATTTATTCTCATCTAACAGTCTTCTTTGCCATTGAATTTCTTATATTTAAATTTAATTTGTGCATCATATATCACTCTACATTAGCTATGGTAGCATGTCAAGGTTAAACAGTAATTAGCACAGTTGTTTTTCTGTCTTCTCAATCTGTCTTGGCCTCTCTCCATCTGAATCTCTCACATTTTTTCTCCTCATTGTCAAGTACAATTATCCTTCTGTAAGCTGTTAAAGTTTACATTTCATACTTATACTTGCTCATTCTTTGTCCACTTTACCTCTCCCTCTCTCTTTCTTTCCTCCACCTCTCCATCTGTTCTCTATATCTTCTCCCCTCATTGATAGCGATCTCAATGTCTTCTCCATCCTTTCCCACTGTGTTTCCTCTCTCCTCCTCTCCCCACTGCTGTGTTTCTCTGGGTCTTTGCCCCCACTGATGGATATCCTCATGCCTCCTCCTCTCCCACTGCTAGGTACCTCTGTGCCTCCACTCTCCTTCCCTACTCCCCCCAATTGGTGGCTATCTCTTCGGCACAAATGTAGGAGGATTGGCAAACAGTGATAAAGGTTGTAAATAATTTCAGGAAGATATCGGCACGTTAGCAGAATTGGAAAATAGGTGGCAGCTGTTAATGTGTTTAGGTGTGAGATAGCACATTTTTGGAGGAAGAACAAGGAGTACACTTAATGGGCCGACATTCGCGGTCGGAGCCGTACCTCCGGAGTCTGCCTCTGAGCTGGAAAAAAATACAAAAATATCTGGTGGCTCCCGAGCTTCAGGGTAGTCAGGACCTGGGCCTCCAGGCGTACTGTTAGAAACTAGAGGTGCCTAAAAATGTATATGGCTACGCGAATAATACTGTGTTTAAATGATTGTATGTTTCTGCTCAAGACAAGTAAGGGGATTGCATAAGTTTCGTTTTCCTGGAAAACTTCCATTAGAATTTGAGACAGTCTTTTTAATTAGTTAGATTAAAGGGGAGATAGTTTGGATAACAGCAGGATGAGCAAGACAGCTCTGATTTGGGGCCCCTGATTGAAGACCAGGCCTAGTACCAATTTTACCCAAGAGGATGGTGGCAAAGAGATAAGACGAATTCCAATGGAGGAACCTTCAAAATGTAAAAACAAGAAAGATAAATTGGATGAGATCATGAAACACCTTTTGGGGAGGGCTTTCATCCAAGAATTGAGACAAAGAACTTGACGCTCCAGTGGATGATGAGGTGTATGGGGAACCTCTATAGGTTAAATGGTCTTGTCAATAACTTGGCCTCAGCCACCCCTAAAAAGGGAATAAAAGTAACACCCTGAGTGCTTGTCCACACAGACAGTGGAGGGGAGAGCTAAGCAAAGGTTGGGCTGGTCGAGCTCCTTCAAGAGTGATCCCATGCTCACCAGTCCTAAGCAAAGGAAGAGAGGCTGCAAGTCAGAGAACTGTTCACGTACGCCAGCTGTCTGTCTGATCGGGTCTGGTACCAGCAGCTTGTCACGGTCGTATGTTTTTGCTGTATTACTAGTGTGTTATATTCCATCCTAAATGCCGATTAAACACAATGGGCCAGAAATTCGGGTCCCCACGGGTGAGTACGCACTGTGTACTCATGCGTAGGGCCAACGAAAGTGCCAGTTTCGTGCATGCACTGTGCATGCGCTGGAAACCGGAACTTCCATTCCCTTGAAGGAAGGGATTCACAGGTCAAACGCGTGCGCCGGAGAGGCAGCGCATACGCCTGGAACTTCCGATTTTTTTACAGGTTTCTCCGGGAGGGTAAGTCCCTAGCAGCTGCGCGTGAAAAAAGTAGTCGCAAGGCCTGCTTTTAACAAGGTAAGAGGTTAATTAAGTAAAATTAAAACATTTTTTCACAGGTTTATCATTTTAAAATACTTTAAAGAAACGTAAGTTTATTTTTAGCCCCGTTAAAAACATTAATTAATTTTTTCAAAAATTTAAATTTTTGTTTAAAATAGTTAATTTATGCAATTTATAGTTATTTTAAAAATGTGATTTAAAAAAATTTTTTATTTGAAGTTTTACTTAGGTTTTGGGGCCGATCTCTATTCATAGATTTCACAGGTCTTCCTGTCAACTCTATGAATGGAGATTCCCTGCTCTGATTGGCTCGCCATGGCCCACGAGATCCCAGGGGACGCTGCGAACTAACTTCGCCGCTGGGATACACAAGCACTGCACACCGGCAGCTGGAGGAGTCCCAGGATCGGAATCTCATGCGGCCCCACAGCACAACGGCAGGCACGCTATGTAAGTGCAGGTCGGGGGCTTGCGCCCACGGGAAGCCTCCAACCCGAATTTCTGGCCCATTATACCCACCATATTGGTTTGCACGCGATCCTGTTTACCACAGATACGCAAATCTCTACAGTACGCCTGCGTAAAGGCCCACGGATCACAGGGACACAGGCGTTCCAGAAGCATTCCTGGAATCATGTGAGCCAGGCCAACCAATTAGAAAGGGGGGCTCCACATAGGCTTATAGGGATTCCATTTACAAACGGAATCCCCATAAGCTAATGAGAAATCCCCAAATCTGGGCCAATAAAAAACTGTTGAAAGGTGTGGGTGAACAGAGAGATGTAGGGGTTCAAGTACATAATTCCCTGAAGTTGCAAGTGCAGTTAGATAATGACATAAAAAGGCTAATAGAATTCTTGATTTTATAAATAGGGGCATAGAGTAAATAAGTTAAAAAGTAAATTTGTACAAAACATTGATTAGGCCATAGCTAAGTACTGTGCAAAGAATGTCATTAAAACTATAGACAGTGTATAGTATAGATTCACCAAGATGATACCAATGATGGGAAACTATAGTTATGAGGAGAGATTTGAGATATTGGGGGGAATTTTCCCAGCCCTGGGGAGGCGGGTATGGAGACGGGACTGCTGAGAAAATGGCAGAAACTGGGAGCGGGTACCAACCCCGCTCCCAACCTGCCTCCGTGCCATCTCCCGGGAGGCGGGTCCCTGACTCGCACAGGGACCCTTCTCCTCGAGGCGGGAAGGGGGTTAGAGCCAATTAACTGCTTGTTAACAGATAATTAACAGGCAGTTTTGAGGCTTATCCCCATTTTACTCCTGCAAGTGCAGGTTTCCCAATGGCTGTGAACTTCGCCAGGGTCAGCGAGGTGAGCAGTGGGTCTGCGGGGTGAGAGGGATCGAAAAATCTGGTGTAGAGGTGAGTGATGGATTTAAGTGTGGAGAGGTAAGTATGAGAGGTGAGTGTAAAGTGTTGGAAAAAGTTTACTTACCTTTGCTTCTTTCTGCAGGCTTCAACCCTTGGGGATCCGGAGGTGCCTCGTCTCAACGGCAGAGATGACAAAATGGCTGCTGCATTCTCAGATGCATCAGCCATCTGCTTTCTGCTGAGCCTTCTGTGCAAGGGCTCACCTTAGAACAGAGATTGTCAGTATTTGACAGCTTCTCAAAGCTGACAATTCATCTGTCAAAAGATTTGACAGATGAAACATCATACGCTGATGTCCTCTGTCACCGGCTTTCCCTTAATTGGCCGGTAAGCCCGCAGGGCGGCCTTAACAAGGTCAATCAAGGGAAAATAGCATGGGTTGGCCAGACTTCATTGGGGGCGGGCCTGAAACCCAAAAACCAGCAGTCACACCCCCAATGCGCCCCCATTGACAAAATCCAGCCCATTAGTACTCTTTCTACTGGAACAGAGAAAGCTAAAAGAAGATTTAATGGAAGTTTTTAGAATTCTGGAGAGTTTTGGTAGAGTGAATAGGGAAAGATTATTCCCTCCCGGGAGTCAGTGACAAAGAGTCATAATTTTAGAATTGCCACTAAAAGAGCAAGGAGAGAGGTTAAGAGAGGTTAGGAGAAATGTCTTTATGTGGAGGGTTTTTAGAGCATGAAAACCTTTGCCACAGGGAATGGTTGAGGCAGAGACCATTGTATTTTTTAAGGGAAAATTAGATCAGTATTTGCAACAGTGGAAGGTATATGGCTATGAGGAGATACCAGAGTAGTGAGATTAGCATTAGATTGCTCTAGACAGACACAATGGGCCTAATAGCCACCTTCTGTGCTGTAAACGTCTATGTCTCTCCTCCCCATTGTTGAATGTATTTATGTCCCATTCTCTCCTCCCTTCTGTATTGTTGGGTGTGACTTTTCCACCTCTCTCGGGTGTGCAGTTTGTTTTGTTACTGTTGTGCAGGGCAATGATTCTTTCTGCAAATTGCGGAAGATTTTCAGTAAGTTTGTGCTGGTAAAACATTCTTTAAGATAGGTTGCGGTTTCAATTTTGTGTGTCAGCCTATTGGTTATTTGGCTTATACCAAGTACTTGAGATAACTCATTATGGGCTGTTTTGAAATACAATTATAGTTATCAGCAGCATATGGTTGTCTGGGGTTTATTAATTAAATGGATTTAGAATCATAGAATCCTAGCATGATACAGCACAGAAGCAGGCCATTTGGCCCATTGTGCCTGTGCCGGCTCTTTGGTAGATTTATCCAATTAATCCCAGTCCCCTGCTCTTTCCCCATAGCCCTGTAATTTTTTTCCCTTTTAGCAAAACATTTAGTGAATCAGCAGGACAAGTAAACTCACAGACATTATATGTTAATTATGTTTATTTTAAAGAAACGTTTTGATAAAATAAAACAAAGAAATATAGTTAACATAAACATGCAACAGAGGCATTAAAGTGAAGTTAAACAAATAAATTACATTTGCAAAAGAGAAAAGTACCAATATTGGCTCATACAGAAGTTCTAACTACACTTTGCATCACCAAAGCTATATGATGTTTACCAATAAGATTTTGTGGACAGGGTGTGATAGTAAATTCTATCACCCTGGTAAGAGCACATGTCATTAATAGTGTCTATCATCCAGCAACAGGACTAGAAAAATAAGCAATAGACAGAGGTTTTAAAATATCTATTTTGGCTCACTGAAATGAAACCAAGTGAAATTTTTCAAAATCTCATCGGCATTCTTGAATTACTACCCACAGTTTGCTGGTACACCAACAACATTCCCCCATCCCGCCCAGGCACCATGTAGAAGGAATAGGCACTAATCCACCTGCACCTGTTCACAAAACTACAGCGGCACAGTGAGAAAGATCCAACAGGTGTCAAGGTCCTCGCAGCAGGCAGTCACAGCAGTATAGCTAAAAGGCAACCCCACTCATCAGAACAAACCTCCTGTAAATCTCTGTATGAGCCACGCTCCCCAGCCCTCTGTACCATGTACACTGAAGCACACTTTCTGCATACTCAGCCAGTAGAGATCCCTTTATGTGGCATCTTCAATAAAGTCATTTATTTTAAATGAGTTAATGAGTTTGTTAAATTTCTATCTCCATGTGCTGTAACCCAGAACAATTGCAATATCTATGGGGAACTTATCAGAAATGTTCAGTTACTTGGCATTAGGTTCAATTGCATATTTCTAACAGGCCCATGAGTAAAAATGGCAACTCGTCACAATAAAGCGCATCACTTCTCATTGCTACTATCACCTTCTTTGAATAATGTAAGAAGTCACACAACACCAGGTTATAGTCCAACAGCTTTATTTGAAGTCACAAGCTTTCGGAGCACTGCTCCTTCGTCAGGTGAAGTGGAGAAATGCATAAAGACACAGCTTATATAGTCAGAGAATAATGTCAGATGTTTACAGTTAATCTTTCTAACTGCCATTTATCACACCTCGGCAGAGATATAATCACAGCAATCAAAGGTGTGAATGGTGTCCAAACAGGTCAGTCAGGAAAGCATTACATCAAAGAACAATGAGGTGGGGTCACAAGGGGTCAAATGTTGCAGATGCTGGGGTCTGTGTGAAAAACAAAAAAACAGACAAAAAACGTTTCTTTTGCTGGAAAACACAGCAGGTCCGGCCGCATCTGTGTAGAGAGAACAAGCCAACAATGACTCGAGTCTGGATGACCCTATGTCAGGTGGGGTTACCTGTAGCGTGACATGAACCCAAGATCCCGGTTCAGGCTGTCCTCATGGGTGCGGGACTTGGCTATCAGTTTCTGCTCGACGATTTTGCATTGTCGTGTGTCTCGAAGGCCGCCTTGGAGAATGCTTACCCGAAGATCGGAGGCTGAATGTCCTTGACTGCTGAAGTGTTCCCCGACTGGGAGGGAACACTCCTGCCTGCCGATTGTTGTGCGGTGTCCGTTCATCCGCGCAACAATCGCCAGGCAGGAGTGTTCCCTCCCAGTCGGGGAACACTTCAGCAGTGAAGGGCATTCAGCCTCCAATCTTCGGGTAAGTATTCTCCAAGGCGGCCTTCGAGACACACGACAACGCAAAATCGTCGAGCAGAAACTGATAGCCAAGTTCCGCACCCATGAGGACGGCCTGAACCGGGATCTTGGGTTCAGGTCACGCTACATGTAACCCCACCTGACGTAGGGTCATCCAGACTCGAGTCGTCATTGGCTTGTTCTCTCTACACAGATGCGACCGGACCTGCTGTGTTTTCCAGCAAAAAAAATGTTGTTTGCCTGTTTTTTTGTTTTTCACACAGACCCCAGCATCTGCAACATTTGACCCCTTGTGACCCCACCTCATTGTTCTTTGATGTAATGTTTTCCTGACTGACCTGTTTGGACACCATTCACACCTTTGATTGCTGTGATTATCTCTCTGCCGAGGTGTGATAAATGGCAGTTAGAAAGATTACCTGTAAACATCTGACATTATTCTCTGACTATATAAGCTGTGTCTTTATGCATCTCTCCACTTCACCTGATGAAGGAGCAGCGCTCCGAAAGCTTGTGACTTCAAATAAAGCTGTTGGACTATAACCTGGTGTTGTGTGACTTCTTACATTTGTCAACCCCAGTCCAACTCCGGCATCTCCACACCATGGCTTCTTTGAATAATTGAGCACAATGTTGGTCACAAGCTGCCTGGCAGTTTTAGATCATTTTTACTTGGCAGCCACTTAATTTGCTGAAGAAGAGAACAATAGGTTTTGTAAAGTTTGCGGTTCCCTGTTAAAGATAATAATCTAGCAGAAGGTATCATTTTTCTATTCTTTGACCAGCATCGCAATTCAAACTCTGTTTTAGAAGATGCTGGTGCTGCGCAATAAACAAAGTACTGCGTGGGCACTTTCTTTCCCCTTTCAGTCCTATGACATCCAGCATGTGTAAGCCACCGAAGGGAATACTGTCTGTTTAAATCAAAAGAAACAGACTAAAGTTAAAAATCCCAAATTAGTCTGACATCGTCTTTTCTAATGAGGCCAGAACAGCACGATAAAGAGGAAACTGAGTTTGTGCTTGAAACAGCTGCAAGAGCATCAAGTGATAGCCTCAGGAGTTGTGGCAGCTTATTTTGCTGAGGTGACATCCGTCTGCAAATGAAACGAGTGGACAGCATGTCAGAGGCACAGGGGGCCTCTTCATCCTCACTAACATCCCTGAACTGGCAGCTTCCCCCCTCGGTCACAATGCAAAGAGACAAGGCAAGAATGTTCTCTTTTTGAAAAGCGTCATCCGAAGTAGCTCATTTGCTTGTTGGCAGAAAATCGCGTTTTGTAATTTTTGGTGTCACATTTAGTTAATTATACGTTGGCACTGCTTGACTTAACAAGGGCTGGAAACTTCTGCTTATTTCCAGCTACAGGTACAATCTTCGAAATGAATACCTTTTATTCCTTTTGACTTTTTTTTCTCTTGGTCTTAATTATGTTCATAACTGTAAATGTCTGATTTGCTGCCCTGCTGTTGACCTTTATTTGTGGTTGTGCATTGTGAAAGAGGCCGAATTAAACTGTTAGAGCTCCTAGCAAAGCAGCAAGTCTCTGTCATTTTCTCTCAGGAGTAAGAAGAATATAATTACAGAAAATGCTTCTTAACTAAGGTGGGTGGCTCTGTTAGCATTTTGCCATTACCATTTTTTCTCACCAATGTTTGCCTCTCTTTTCCTCTTCTCAATGCATTGACTTGTTACTGGAGTACAGTTGTTACCTTCCAATACCTTGCTCATGTAGCACTCATTCAGTGAATGCTGGTGGACTATTCAACATTGAGCCATCACAGCTGAAGCTGATCCTGTCCTCACATGCACACATTTCCAGCAGAGGTCATAGAAATGTTATCAAGAGCGGGATCTCTGGCTGATTTTCCTCCTCCAATTGTAGAGTTGTTTCTGTCACCCTGGCTAAGATCAGCTAACTGTAAAAATTGGAGATCAATCCTATCCTGGATTCTCGCTGGACAAACTCAATGTGCCATGGTGAGGAATGTGAGTTTGCGTTTTCACCATTCATACTGGATCGAAAAACACAGTCTTTAAATGATATTATGAAGGAATGGTTCCTAAATGAATTCTTCTTATTTGGCGCAACCCGCACTGAGATTGTCATTAATTAGCGTGTTAAAACATTGAGAAAAACAATGTCATCAAAATGCTTTCTATGGTCACCCATTAGATCTAGAATGATCTTTGATGCTCCTGCTATAATGTTCAGGTGTTTCTATCCTCAAGATGGCTGGCACATCAGAACTAACATAAAAGAATTGCATGCTAACTTACCATGGTGTTAGAGGGGTGCTGACTCCTATGAAATCACTGCCTTCAGGAGAGGAAGCAGAAAGGGAAGGAAAATAAATTATCAGAGCAACCCACATTTGACTGCTGGGGGAAATCCATCTTGGGGTATATCTGGTGAGTCAGACGGAAGGAAATGAGAAAAGAAAGGAATGATTAAGAAAAGTCAAAAAAGTAAAAAGCAACCTAAAACCCACAGTAAAAGTCATCACT
Organism: Somniosus microcephalus; assembly: GCF_052327205.1. NCBI lineage: Eukaryota > Metazoa > Chordata > Chondrichthyes > Squaliformes > Somniosidae > Somniosus > Somniosus microcephalus. The sequence continues at coordinate 70,362,185 of NC_140989.1, read as the reverse complement.
CACTAAATGCTAAAACAGTTTTTGTAATACCACAGCATTTAAACAAGACTGGGTGCAAGCTCCATTGATAAAGGCAAAATACAAATCTGGCACAGACTCGATGGACCGAATGGCCTGCTTCTGTGCCATTCTGACTCTATGACTATGACAACTGATAATATAACAAAAAACTTAAATAGTGAAGTTTCTCCCCCCAAAATACTGTAATATAAATTTCTATTGCAACTCCACGAGAATATAAAAATAAATTTTCCCCCAAAACTCGGCTGCTCCTATTTAGGAACTAGTCTTGCTGACTGGCTCTATTTTGATAATGTCACACAATCTGGTGTTGATTAGATTATGTGGAGGCACAGAGAAAAAAACACATTTTAAGCCTTTTATTTGAGTTTCTGTGACAAACAGAAAAGATGAAGCTTAAAACAAAATGGCCTAGAAATTCAGTTGGGCGCCGGAATTACCGCTGCGAGCGGAGCCACTTGCGCCATCCCGATATTCAGTTTCAGCGCCCCAAACGGAAGCGGGCCGCTACTCGAGGCTCCCCGCGCCCCGCTTGGGGCACTCACACTGAATATCGCCGCGCTAAGGGCCACAGCGCCACACGCTGCGGCACGGCACGCTGCGGTACTGCAGGCCTTCCTCCCACTGTTAAGGGGGAGGTGCCTGCAACAGCGCGATCCCCGCTCGCGAGTGCCGGCAAATGAGCCCGGCACCAAGGAGAAGTGCCGGGCTCTCGGGAAACAGCCGGCAATGCCGCGGGGGGGGGGGGGGGTTTAGGAGGCCGGGGACGGAGGTGCTGGCAGGCGGCCGCCGAAAAAGCAGCCGCCCCGCACCTCCACCTTAACTTGCGCCACTACCGCCACAGGTAGGCCCTGTGAACCGGTCGCGATTTGCGACCGGCGTTAAAGAGGCGGGCGCGACCAAATATGGTGATCGGGGCGGGAGCGGGGCGCTGCGCACACCGATGACGTCATCGGTGGCGGCGCAGTGCTACAGGCTAACGCCGCCATTAGCGCCCCGCTAAATATCGCGGGAGGTGTGGCCAGTGGCGCTAAAGCCACTAAGTGCCCTCTTTGGGCGCTAACTGGTGGCGCAGGCCACTGAATTTCTAGGCCTATAGCTAAAGAGCATCCAGGAGCAAGTTACACAAACTTAGGAACAGGTCTATGGCAACTGCATTTTTGGCAAAGTGGAAAAATGCCCTTAATTTAAAAATAATCTCGCCGCAAAATGCAATCTTTCATTTCATTGACCTTTCAAAGAAAATTCCCATCAGACAATTCTCTCCCCTCCACAACATTCCTGAATTGATTTGAAAACATAGCTATACACTCCAGAAAATACTTTTTAAACTACTAGATTTATGTTCGATATAGAAAACTTCACTGTGAAAATTTCTGTTAAAATTATACCATACTCAAATTAACAACTATGAATGCCTTTTCTAATTGTCTTGTCATAATTTGCAATATGTGCTTATTACAAAGGAGCAACATAAGAAGCTACTAAAATAAGAGCTTTGGTCTATGGAACAAGAGGTAAAATCATAAATCAACTGAAACAAACTGAACATACAGTGGGACCAGTTTTGAATGTACCAACACCAAACATGTGCAGGGACACTGGCCTGGGATGGAGACACAGCCACTTTTGAATTCCTGCTGCATGAAAAGTGTCACTTCCACTTTTTTTAAAAGACTGCTTGCCTCTGCACAACTGTCAATCGTGTAGTGCGAGCTATTTCCAGGTCTTCCTGTAGCATGAACAGGGTTATTGACAGCACCAGTATTGGACCAAGGCCTGTTACTCTGAATTATCTGCAGTAACTCTGCACTCCAGGATGAAAGAAGATATGCACCAAACACCTCAGTGTTAGTTTTAACTGCCGATCTGGCCTATTAATGTAAATAATAGCAGTGCTATTTAAATGAAATTGTTTTTTGAAAAATAAAAACTTGATAATGCAGCAAAGGGAAAAATGACACTGAGGAAGATGAATTGTGAAACCTGAGACTAATTTTTTAATTGCTTATCCCAGTTAACAACAATCACTTGGACTGTGATCTAATTCTGAAAACTGTTGTATACATTGTTTTAGACCTTCAATTTTTTTTAAGCAGTTAAATTGTTTGTTGAAAACCAATATCAAATTATCAGTTTTATCAACTGTGAAAAGTGCCTTTAATGGTATTTCAAATCTTCATTATTTAAAAATACACTGAAGAAAAAATACTGCTCAGAAACAATTAAAGAGAATTTTAGCCACCATTTCCATGATGGTATTTTTTCATCCCAAATCTTGTCCAAAAAGAAATGTAAACTTCTGGACCAGTAATTTTGTAGAGTGGCTAGTTGTAAATTCATATTTACTCTTTTTAAGATCAAATAAAGTATTTTGTTTCGGGGGGGGGGGGCAAGGAAAATAGTTATAAGCTTTTACATTAAATCCTATCAGAAACAAAAAAAATTGTTAATATATTCATAGTCTCTGACCCCCATTTATCTTGTGGCAAAATTGTTCTTCTATACCTAGATGTATTAGGCCGTCCTATTCTCCAATGACATTTTTTTTTTGCAAAACCATTAACCGAAATTGTAAAGTACAATGATTCTATCCCACCTTCTCTCAGAAGTTTATATGTCACTATTGTGTACAATAAAAATTGTATATTCATGAGCTTCATTTGTTTTGTGCCCTTCTCTCTGTCAAAGTCTCGCACACAGCATATGCTGGCTCTGTTGAGAATAAAATCAAATTTGTCTGTCTTGTCATATTGTCATCAAAGTGATAGTATCACAATTAGATTAACATTTTGTCAAGGAGCTGAAGAGGGAGCAGAGACGGTAACACATTACTTACGCATGTCCCTGAACTGAGCTGAATTTTTTTTTTCACTGAACGCACTGGTAGTGGCAATTCCCAGCCATTCGTTATACCTGATCTCTTCAAGGACATGCAATTGACATCGGATGTCTATCTGCATGTCTGACTGCTTCAGGCCAGAAAGCTGGTCTATGAAATTGTCCGTATTTGCTTAAATCAGAACTGACAACCTGTTCCATTATTTTTTCCAAGCAGAGTTTTCAAGTTTGGTAGATCAGTATTTGGCTGTAAAGAAATCTGGCATGTTGATCTGTGCACGCTCTTGGCTAATCTCTGAAAAACTTTTTAGGCTTTGTTTTTCTCAATTTCCTTTGGCATATATTGTCATAGCATCTGCCATGTAATATAATGCTAAGATCCTGGTAGAAGGTCTTCTGTCTAAACTGGTCCTGAACCTTAGTCACAAAATGTTTCCTCCATTGATGTAAATAGGACTTTACACAGATGCCACCTGAAATAAAGGTCACGGTCATGGTGAAAATGTATGACACAGCTACATAATCTGTTTAGAATTTAAATAGAGAGAAAAAAAAGGATGCTCAATGTCAGGTTAGAATTTGAAGTGAAAAAATCGTATGTTTTAATCCAAAGAAATAGAAGAGGGTAGAAATTATGTTCAATGATGTTATAGTATGAACACTTAACGATTCATATCCACTTGCCTTCTCTGCTCTTTTAGCAGAGGCTTTATCCCATTTAAAATAAATAGCTTAATGCCTCTGTTAAAGTAAAGGAGAGAGGAATTTAACACAAACATGTTAAGCATTCAGATAGTGACATTGTTAACAGTAAATGCTATCCTCAGGTTACAAAACTGAAACACTAAATTTTCAGGAAATATTTTGTCAGGAACACAATTTATCGAAAGGAGGCACAATCTCTCCAAACATCCAGCTAAAACTGTTATCATCAATGAATAATGCTGATACCTGTCTTTATCAGTTAGATAAAATTATATTACAATGACCATTTGAAGAAGAAAGGAACTTGTATCCACATGAAAAGAGTTTCTGAGTACTTCACTCGAATCCATAGAAAGATTGTCACAAATTGATTCTTACAAGCTTGTATTCACTTATTAGCAATGTCTACTGAACATTGATTTCTACAGAGATAATGTGCAGGCTCTTCAGCAAAATTGTTAAAAATACATATATCTTAGAAATTACAAATGCTTAATACAAATTCCTCTGTCCATTGTTTTTAACTGAAACAAATCCATTTTAAAATAACTGGGTTAGTAGTTGAACTAATAGACAGAGGAATTTGAAACAAATATGTTAAGCATTTGTACCATAATATAGCACAGTGCAATTTTTAAGCTTATATTTGTTGTACAAACTGCAGTAAAAATAATTAATTTATCATCATGAGAGATATTGGCTAGTTATCAGAAAAAATAACTATTTCATCAAACATCATCAGTAACAGAGGAAATGATAGATTCTGGTCTTATGTATTCTGCCGTGTTATAATGAAAGATCTGGACAGAAACATAGATGTAAAAGGATTGTAAAGTCAATTAGCACAGATAAACAATGAATACTAGAACATTTTGTTTCAAAACTTGTACTAGTTTGAAATGAATTTTATTTAAGGTTTGCTAAGGTAAGGAACATATGCTGATTGGCTTCTGCTTCCATTTCAGATTTCCAGCATTTTCTTTTCATCACTACTACATGTCTGGAGGTAAAGGGAGTAGTGTTCAATGCAAGAATGGCCAATGGGAAGATACTGTAATATACCTGACAGAGGTACATCATGAAGATATGTCCCGTGAGCTTGGTGGATTATGGCTTCTCAATGACACAAACTGAGTAACATTAACTTCAAGTGGAATCATTAATGCTAGTTAATCTCATAAATGATCAATAATTATTTCCATTAAACTATTCGAGAGGCAAAAACTTCAATTAAAATAATTTTTAGCATTATTTAAATAGTAAATTGAAAATGTGGTGATTCTTATTTTTTTTAAATAAAGTATTGTGGCGGAGACACTAAGGGACTCCGATCAATTGTATATAATTCCCTTTAATAATATGTTAGCTACAGCCTGAGTCTGTATCTTTGTTTTCACTGTTTCCATATACAGAGCGCGATCACTTTAAGAGCGCGGGTAAACGCGATGATGTCACACCGTTCATCACGTGATCCCCCACCGGCGGGAAAAACATGATGACGTCATGATGTCAGCCACGGGACCGCCCAAGCAGTCCTCGTGGAGCCTCCAAACTGACTAGACCTATATTCGATATTCTCCTGTAATTATCCGTTAAACTCTGTTAGTTTTCATTAAACCTCGTTTATTTGATCGCCTGAGTGGACCTCAGTCTTTTGGATAGGAACTAGACATTCCTACAGTATTACCCCAAATGAACTGAGTGTAAGGAGAATGATGCCTCAGTTCCTTTTAATTATTGAAACATCCATCATTTTAAGTTAGTTGCATTTGTTTACCTATCAAGCAGCATTGTGGGTATGAATAAGGTCAGAAGGCCATACTGGCAGCAGCCTGTAGTTGAATGATAGCCTGAAAAGTAAACAAATGCAACTAACTTGAAAATACAGGAAGTACATCTCAATAATTAAAAGAAATTGGTGTTATTTTAACACGCTGAGGTGAAGCATAGGTAGATAAAGGGAAGGTAGATAAACAGATAAGGGGAAAAGGAATAGAAGGTTATTCTGATAGGGTTAGATGAAGAGGGGTGGGAGGAGGCTAGTGTGGAACATGAACACCGGAATGGACCTGTTGGGCTGAATGGCCTGTTTCTGTGCTGTATATAGTTTGTAATTCAAAGTAACAAATACAGTTGATGTTAAATGGAAGCTGATTTAGCAGCAATTTTAGAGACTATGCATAGGACTAATAATATGAGAAAAACTGAGAAATGAAAGCTTATTATTTTCTTACAGAAACAATTTGATTTTGATGTCTGAAATTGCAGGTTTCCATGGAACTGTGATAACAAAAGTTCCCTGTGAAAGCTGGAATAGTATTCATACAAAGAAGGAAATAGATGGAAGGGGATGCAATGGCACGTATATTTTTACTCATGCCTTCTATATTCATAATATATAATTCTCCTGCTAATTTGCTACAGGGGGAAAAAGCATGAAATAGAGTCAAAAAGTACCAATTATATGATGTCACACAGTTTCATCCTCCACATCACCATCATCTTTACCTCCATTTACCTTTCCAGCTTTGTCACATCATTTGTACTGTCCCCTACATATCCATGACATTGCAGTAAGAATCGTTAGAAACAATCTGCAGACCACAGGCTGGACAGAATAACAAATATTGAGGTTGGATGGTTCAATGTGATGGTGCACAATGTTCTTTCACTTCTGTACCTGTGCTTGAATCCTGCCAAGAATGATGGAATGAAAGCCTCCTCTCCCTTTTTAGGTTCCTATGTTAAGTGCTTTCTCCATCTACTTCCTAGAGTACGCAAATCCATAGCACAGACTTGCCGCCCCTGATTTACATAGAAACATAGAAGATAGGAGCAGGAGTAGGCCATTCGGCCCTTCGAGCCTGCTCCACCATTCAATGGCTGATCATCCAAATTCAGTACCCTGTCCCTGCCTTCTCCCCATATCCCTTGATCCCTTTAGCCTTAAGAAATATATCCAACTCCGTCTTGAATATATTTAATGAACTGGCCTCCACTGCCCTCTGTGGCAGGGAATGCCACAGGTTCACCACTCTCTAGGTGAAGAAATTCCTCCTCATTTCAGTCCTAAATGGCTTACCCCTTATCCTTAGACTATGACCCCTGGTTCTGGACTCCCTAGCCATCAGAAACATCCTTCCTGCTTCTAGTCTGTCCAGGCCTGACAGAATTTTATAGGGTTCGATGAGATCCCCTCTCAATCTTCTAAACTCCAGTGAGTATAAGCCCAATCGACACAATCTCTCCTCATACGTCATTCCTGCCATCCCAGGTATCAGCCTGGTGAATCTTCGCTGCACTCCTTCCATGGCAAGAACATCCTTCCTCAGGTAAGGCGACCAAAACTGCACACAATACTCAAGGTGCGGTCTCACCAAGACCCTGTACAACTGTAGCAAGACATCCTTGTTCCTGTACTCGAACCCTCTTGCTACGAAGGCCAACATACCATTTGCCTTCTTAACCGCTTGCTGCACCTGCATGCTTACCTTCAGCGACTGGTGCACAAGAACACCCAGGTCTCTTTGCACTTCCCCTTCTCCCAATCTATTGCCATTCAAATAATAATCTGCCTTCCTGTTTTTGCCACCAAAGTGGATAACCTCACATTTATCCACATTATAGTGCATTTGCCATGTTTCTGCCCAATCACCCAACCTGTCCAAATCGTACTGGAGTTTCACGACATCCTCCTCACAGCATACCCTCCCACCCAGCTTTGTGTCGTCTGCAAATTTGGAGATATTACATCCAATTCCCTTGTCCAGATCATTAATATATATTGTGAACAGCTGGGGTCCAAGGACCGATCCTTGTGGTACCCCACTAGTCACTGCCTGCCACTTGGAAAACGCCCCATTTATTCCAACTCTTTGCTTTCCGTCCGCCAACCAGTTTTCTATCCAAGTCAATACCTTGCCCCCAATCCCATGTGCCTTAATTTTGCACGCTAATCTCTTATGTGGGACCTTATCGAAAGCCTCCTGAAAGTCCAAATACACCACATCCACTGGCTCTCCCTTATCTATTTTACCAGTTACATCCTCAAAAAATTCCAGTAGATTAGTCAAGCATGATTTACCTTTTGTAAATCCATGTTGACTTTGTCCGATCCTGTCACTGCTTTCCAAGTGCTCTGCTATTACATCTTTTATAATGGACTCTAGCATTTTCCCCACTACCGATGTCAGGCTTACCGGTCTATAGTTCCCCGCTTTTTCTCTACCACCTTTTTTGAATAGTGGGGTAACATTAGCTACCCTCCAATCCATGGGTACTGTTCCAGAGTCTATCGAGTTCTGAAAGATGACCAGCAATGCATCTACTATTTCTAGGGCCACTTCCTTAAGTACCCTGGGATGTAGATTATCAGGCCCTGGGGATTTATCGGCCTTCAGTCCCATCAATTTTCCTAACACCATTTCCCTACAAATACTGATTTCTTTCAGTTCCACCCTTTCATCAGACCCTATGTTCCCCGACATCTCTGGGAGGTTATTTGTGTCCTCCTTTGTGAAGACAGAACCAAAATATATATTTAGTTGGTCTGCCATTTCTTTGTTCCCCATTATAAATTCCCCTGATTCTGACTGCAAGGGACCTACGCTTGACTTTACCAATCTTTTTCTCTTCACATATCTATAAAAGCTTTTACAGTCAGTTTTTATGTTCCCTGCAAGCTTACTCTCATATTCTATTTCCCCTTTCTTAATTAATCCCTTTGTCCTCCTTTGTTGAATCCTAAACTGTTCCCAATCCTCAGGATTATTGCTTTTGCTGGCCAATTTATATGTCCTCTCCTTGGATCTCATGCTATCCCTAATTTCCCTTGTTAGCCACGGTTGAGTCACCTTTTTTGCTTTATTTTTATGCCAAACTGGGATGAACAAATTCTGTAGCTCATCCATTCGATCTTTGAATGTTTGCCATTGCCTATCCACCGTCAACCCTTTGAGTGCCATTCCCCAATCAATCCTACCCAACTCGCTCCTCAGACCATCATAGTTTCCTTTATTTAAATTGAGGACCCTAGCCTCTGAGTCAACTACTTCATTCTCCATCTTAATGAAGAATTCGATCATATTATGATCGCTCCGACCCAAGGGGCCTCGTACAACAAGATTGCTAATTAATCCTTTCTCATTACATAATACCCAGTCTAAGATGGCCTGATCTCTGGTTGGTTCCTCGACATATTGGTCCAGGAAACCATCCCGTAAACACTCCAGGAATTCCTCCTCCACAGTATTGTTACTAATTTGGTTGGCCCAATCTATATGTAGATTAAAGTCACTCATGATGACTGCTGTGCCCTTATTGCACGCTTCTTTAATTTCCCTTTTAATGCCATCCCCAACCTCCGCCTTACTGTTTGGAGGCCTATATACCACTCCCACTAACGTTTTTTTCCCCTTAGTATTTCTCAATTCTACCCATACAGATTTCACATCATCAGAGCTAATATCCTTCATTACAATTGTTTTAATCCCTTCTTTAACCAGTAATGCTACCCCACCTCCCTATCCTTTTTGCCTATCTTTCCTGAATATCGAATACCCCTGGATGTTGAGTTCCCAGTCTTGGCCATCCTTGAGCCACGTTTCCGTAATCCCAACCAAATCGTATTCGTTGATAATAAAATGGTAATTCCACTAACAGAGGTCGTGAGGGATAGCTTTAAGGCACATTGTCGTGGCACAGACAGGGAGCTTTCTTACCGTTCCTATTCTGGAAGTGGTTGATGCCAACACTGAGTACGAGAAGTGGAAAAATATTTTATTCCTCAAAACTGATATTTTCATCAATTTCATCAAAATATATTAAATAGCAATAAAAAAGTTAATAAATAGGCATTAGTGTTTAAGATAATAATCCAGCCTTAGGCACTTGGGAACTGCTTTTAACATAGCCAGCAATCCTATTTTGCATGGACCGGTATTTTCTGCTTCAATGTGAGTATTCTACTGAACAACTAGATATCAGATGCAAGTGTTATTCTTGGATTAGCCATCATAAAAGCAGTATTTGCCCAGAGAGGTTGCAGTGTATACATAGGCAATGTGATTTTGCTCTGTTCACTCCTAATTTTTAGTCAATGTTTGTGCTCCTTAAAGTGAGGGATATAAATTCTGGGAAATGGAACGCTTTCCACATTTTAAACCCTTGCCATCATCAAGCATTTTCAGATCAGAGATAGTGGGGGATGGGGGGGGGGGGGAGATTTTAAGGACCACATGTTAGCTCACTCACCGTCTGGCACAAATGGATTTGCAATATAGTGTGTATGTAGAAAAATTGCAAACCATGTCCCACCACCAGCATAGGATACTGGTTTGCATATTTAAGCAGCTTCCTGCCCGAAACAAGCTGATCGCTCGTTTACAGGCCCGCCTAAAAATTGGGCCTTGGGTGTCAATGGGATGGCTGAGGAGGCCCGACCACCAATTTTCAACTGTTAGGTGCCTATTTTTCAGTCGAGAAACAGACGGCCCACAGTTGAATCACTCCTATGTACTCTGTGGTCGCGATTTTCCCTACCTCGGCAGGTCCATGGTGGGCGACGTCGGTGGCGTCTTGCGGCCTCGCTGCTGGCTTCATCCCGGCCTACGACATGACTTTCCTCTGATTGGGCTTGTTAAGCCCGCCCAGCGCGTTTGCCAGCCAGTTGAAGGAAGCGGCTCTGATGACGTCATTTGATGACACGTCATCAGTCGGTTTCCTTAAAGGGATCATGCGCAAATTGATTTTGACAGTCGTGTTGTCAGTGTTCTGCAGCATTGAGGTGCTGCAAACACTGACAAACACTACACAGAGGTGCACAGCTGCACACAGGCGCTCCCATGACTCCCTCCATATGCTTATGGAGGGAGTCACAGCACGCAGGGAGGTCCTCTTCCCTTCCAATGAGCGGAAGAGACCTCCCCAGGAGACCAATGCAGCCTGGTTGCACATTGCACAGGAGGACACAGCAGGGATGTATTCAGGAGGACCAGGCTGCAGTGGCGCAAGCCTTTCAATGATCTCAGTAGATCACAAAGTGTTAGTACAAAGCCACATTCAACCTCATCCTGCTGTGCCACTCATCACATCCCCATCACTCTGCCTTCCCTACCCTACTCCTGCACATCCTTACTCACACCAACTTACCTTTTACCTCCACCCATCCCTCTCTATCTACATTATCACTTCCCCATCTCACTAGCCACCCCTCACACTCACCCTCATTCTAGTGCCATCATACCAACTAACAACACACAAAGGTAGGCACTTGGATGTTTTATGCAATGTTCATGTAAAGTTTCTGTTAATGTGGTGTCAAACATTGAAACCTTTATTTTCAACACTTTGCGTTCTTGGACAGATTTGTGTGCACCTTTGGAAGTGGCTTAGTGAGTTACAGTGAATGGTGAGACATAACAGTACACCCTGCAATGGTCATGAGTGTGAAAGGAATGGCTTGGGCATTGTAGGGATGCTTTATGGTGTTTGTGTGGGTTGGTGCCAACTTGGCACATCATGTGGCAGCCAGGGTGTACAGAGTCAAGTGAAGTAAATCTGGCCATGGTGAGGCCATCCCTGGCCTCCCGGGCAGCAATGTGGTCGGGTGCTGATGCCCTGTGTCCTGTGCAGCACCAGCTGATTGCGGAGAAGGTTGGTGTTGTTGTTGGTGCTGCTGGTGTGCCTGGTGCTGCTGGTGTTGGGGCTGATCGTTGTGGGATTCTGAGGACCAAGTTAAGATAGTTTCAAGGGCACCAATGCTGATGTAATAGATGGCAGGTGAAGTAGAGATGACAGAAGCAATCTGTCAATAGTGAGAGAGGTTGCTCCAATGAGGTGACACTGAATAGAGAGTTTACTCCAAACACTTGCAACCTGCATAAAGCTCAGCCTGTCTTCCAAATTCAGTAAGCAACAGCTTCTGAGCTTGGAAAGTGAACAGCTGTGAGATGGGGAGCTTTTATAGCACATTTCAAGCTGTCAAGTAATGAGATGATTCCATGGTCATACAACTCCCGACCTGCTTACCTGATGTGATCCCCGAGCAGCGTGGACCCCGTGGGTGACCTCGTAAAATGTAAAGATGAGCTCAAAATACTTCTTAATGGGCTGTTAACAAGGTCATAATAACCTGAATTGCTTCCCCCACCACTGCCTGTCAGGTCTGTTCAGCACTGACAGACCCGACATCTGGGAAAGGCGCATGGTGGCGGGTTGACAATGGAGTCCCGAACCGCTGTCAAAACATTTTTTTCCCCACCTGACCCGCCACCAATCACCCCCGCTGACCCCCCAAAAAATTCCCCCCTATGTTGCAAATTTGGATATGTAAAGGGTAAGTCATTTCTAATTAACCTTGTTGAATTTTTTGATCTTCCAAAATTCCCTAGATTCAGGAAAGGTCCCAGCAGATTGGAAGGTAGCAAATGTAACCCCACTATTCAGGAAAGGAGGAAGAGAGAAAACCGAAAACTACAGGCCAGTTGTCGGGAAAATGCTGGAATGCATTATTAAGGAAGTAGTAACAGGATACTTAGAAAATCAGAATATGATTAGGCAGAGTCAACATGGTTTTATGAAAGGTAAATCGTGTTTGACAAATTTATTAGAGTTTTTTGAGGATGTAACTAGCAGATGAACTTGAGGTGACAGAAGCAATCGGTCAATGGTACCTTAGCTCCTCCCATTATCGCCTCCGGGGGGTGATAACGGGGTGTTAACGACTTACCGACTGGGCGTGGCGAAATGAACGACTCCTGCTAAATTGGCCGAGAGGTTTACGGTGCTGGTAACACTTTGCGCCATGATCTCCTGTGCCCGGACAGTTAGCTGGTTCCCGAAGGCAGCCATGATCCGACCCGATCAGCCCCATGCACTGCAGCAGAGTGCCGGGCTGATCGATCGTGGTCCAGGAGCAATCGAAAAAAATCACTTATCAATAGGGTAGATAAAGGGGAACCAGTGGACGTGGTATACTTGGATTTCCAAAAGGCATTCGATAAGGTGCCACATAAAAGGTTGTTAAGCAAGTTAGGGGCACATGGGGCTGGAGGTAATGTATTAGCATGGATAAAAGATTGGTTAACAGACAGAAAACAGAGAGTAGGGATAAACGGGTCATTTTCAGATTGGCAGGCTCTAACTAGTCGGGTGCCGCAAGGATCAGTGCTTGGACCTCAGCTATTTACAATCTATATTAATGAATTAGATGAAGGGACTGAGTGCACTGTATCCAAGTTTACTGACGATACAAAGCTAGGTGGAAAAGAAAGCTGTGAGGAGGATGCAAAGAGCCTGCAAAGGGATATAGACAGGTTAAGTGAGTGGGCAATAAGGGGGCAGATGGAGTATAATGTGGGGAAATGTGAAGTTATTCACTTTGGTAGGAAGAAGAGAAAAACAGAATATTTTTTAAATGGTGAGAAACTATTAAATGTTGGTATTCAGAGAGATTTGAGTGACCTAGTACAAGAAACACAGAGGGCTCGATTTTGTCAATGGGGAGCTTTTGGAGGCGGGACTTCCACTTTTTGGGTTTTAGTCCTGCCTCCATCGATTTGTGGCCAACCCACGCTATTTTCGCTTGATTGACCTTGTTAAGCCTGCCCAGCAGGCTCAGCAGGCCAATTAAGGGACACCTGGTTACTGGTGACATCAGTGATTGACATTTCATCTGTCAAGAGCTTTTGACAGATGAAAAATCAGCGTTTGACAGCTCTGTGAAGCTGTCAAACACTTACAATCTGTTTTCTAACTTGAGTCCTACTCAGACTCAGTTAGAGAGCTCTCCAGACCAGAAAGCAGAGGCTGCAGCTTTTGACACAGAAGATAGGAGCAGGAGTAGGCCATTTGGCCCCTCAAGCCTGCTCCGCCATTCAATGAGATCATGGCTGATCATCCAAATTCAGTACCCTGTCACTGCCTTCTCTCCATATCCCTTGATCCCTTTAGCCTTAAAAAATATATCTAACTCCTTCTTTAATATATTAAATGAATTGGCCTCAACTGCCTTCTGTGGTAGAGAATTCCACAGGTTCACCACTCTCTGGGTGAAAAAATTCCTCCTCATCTCTGTCCTAAATGGCTTACCCCTTATCCTTAGACTGTGACCCCTGGTTCTGGACTCCCCAGCCATCGGGAACATCCTTCCTGCATCTAGTCTGTCTAGTCCTGTTAGAATTTTGTAAGTTTCAATGAGATCCCCTCTCATTCTTCTAAACTCCAGCGAGTACAAGCCCAATAGACCCAATCTCTCCTCATACGTCATTCCTGCCATCCCAGGTATCAGCCTGGTGAATCTTCACTGAACTCCTTCCATGGCAAGAACATCCTTCCTCAGATAAGGCGACCAAAACTGCACAATCCATGGGTACTGTTCCAGAGTCTATTGAATTTTGGAAGATGACCAGCAATGCATCTACTATTTCTAGGGCCACTTCCTTAAGTACCCTAGGATGTAGATTATCAGGCCCTGGGGATTTATCGGCCTTCAATCCCGTCAATTTCCCTAACACCATTTCCCTACAAATACTGATTTCTTTCAGTTCCTCCCTCTCATTAGACCCCATGTTCCCCGACATCTTTGGGAGGTTATTTTTGTCCTCCTTTGTGAAGACAGAACCAAAGTATGTATTTATTTGGTCTGCCATTTCTTTGTTCCCCATTATAAATTCCCCTGAGTCTGATTGCAAGGGACCTATGCTTGACTTCACCAATCTTTTTCTCTTCACATATCTATAGAGGCTTTTTCAGTCAGTTTTTATGTTCCCTCCAAGCTTACTCTCATACTCTATTTTCCCTCTCTTAATTAATCCCTTTGTCCTCCTTTGTTGAATCCTAAACTGCTCCCAATCCTCAGGTTTACTGCTTTTTCTGGCCAGTTTATATGTCCTCTCCTTGGATCTTATGCTATCCCTAATTTCCCTTGTTAGCCACGGTTGAGTCACCTTTTTTGTTTTATTTTATGCCAAACTGGGATGAACAAATTCTGTAGTTCATTCAAGCGATCTTTGAATATTTGCCATTGCCTATCCACCGTCAACCCTTTGAGTGACATTCCCCAATCAATCCTAGCCAACTCGCGCCTCATACCATTGTAGTTTCCTTTATTTAAATTCAGGACCTTAGTCTCTGAGTCAACTACTTCATTCCCCATCTTAATGAAGAATTCGATCATATTATGATCGCACCGACCCAAGGGGCCTCGCACAACAAGATTGCTAATTAATCCTTTCTCATTACATAATACCCAGTCTAAGATGGCCTGATCTCTCGTTGGTTCCTTAACATATTGGTCCAGGAAACCATCCCGTATACACTCCAGGAATTCCTCCTCCACAGTATTGTTACTAATTTGGTTAGCCCAATCTATATGTAGATTAAAGTCTCCCATGATAACTGCTGTGCCCTTATTGCACGCTTCTCTAATTTCCCTTTTAATGCCATCCCCAACCTTCGCATTACTGTTTGGGGGTCTATACACCACTCCCACTAACGTTTTCTGCCCCTTGGTATTTCTCAGTTCTACCCATACAGATTCCACATCATCAGAGCTAATATCCTTCCTTACAATTGTGTTAATCCCCTCTTTAACCTGGGACATTGGAACTGGTCCCACCTCCCCCAGAACCGGTTCCAATGTCCCAGGAATTTGATTCCCTCCCCCTTGCACCATTCCTCTAGCCATGTATTCATCTGAAATATCCTTCTATTTCTACTCTGACTAGCACGTGGCACTGGTAGCAATCCTGAGATTACTACCTTTGAGGTCCTATTTTTTAATTTACCTCCGAACTCCCTATATTCAGCTTTTAGGACCTCATCCCGTTTTTTACCTATATCGTTGGTACCTATATGCACCACAACAACTGGCTGTTCACCCTCCCCTTCCAAAATGTTCTGCAGCCGCTCTGAGACATCCTTGACCCTTGCACCAGGGAGGCAACACACCCTCCTGGAGTCTCATTTGCGGTTGCAGAAACGCCTATCTATTCCCCTTACAATAGAATCCCCTATTACTATAGGTCTACCCCTCTTTTTCCTCCCGTCCTGTGCAGCAGAACCACCCCTGGTGCCAGGAAGTTGGCTGCTGCTGCTTTCCCCTGATAAGCCATGCCCCTCAACAATATGACAGTTCAGCAGCCATTCTGCTTTCTGTGCCGGTGAGCTGAGGGACTCCCGAGAACTGAAGGTAGGAAGCCTGCAGGAGAAAGTAAAGGTAAGTAAAACTTATTAAAACACTTTACACTTACCTCACACACTTACCTCTGCACACATGCACCCATCACTCACCTGCACAACGGACATCTCAACCCCCTCGAACCCCTGCAGACCAACGGTCCGCCTCGCTAACTTGGCGTGGTTCGGAGCCGTCGGATAGCCCACACTTCAGGGCTAAAAATAGGGATTAGGCAAAAAAACTGCCTGTTAACTACCTGTTAACAGGCAGTTAATTGGCACTAATCCCCTTCCCGCCTCGGGGAGGCGGCTCCCAGCGCACATCGGGTACTTGTCTCCTGGGACATTGGCACGGAGGCGGGTTGAGGGCAGGATGGGTTCCTGCCCCCCGATTCTGCAATTTTCCTACCACTCCCGCCTCCAAACCCGCCTCCTCGGGGCTTGGAAAATCGAGCCCAGAGAGTTAGCATGCAGTTACAGCAAGCAATTAGGAAGGCAAATGGCATGTTGGCCTTTATTTCTTAGAGGGTTGGAGTATCAGAGTAAGGAAGTCTTGCTACATTTGTACAGGGCTCTGGTGAGACCACACCTGGAGTACTGTGCACAGTTTGGGTCTCCTTATTTAAGGAAGGATATACTTGCCTTAGAGGTGGTGCAACAAAGGTTCACTAGATTGATCCCTGGGATGAGAAGGTTGTCCTATGAGGGGAGATTGAGTAGATTGGGCCTGCACTCTCTGGAGTTTAGAAGAATGAGAGGTGATCGCACTGAGACATACAAGATTCTGAGGGGGATTAACAGGGTAGATGTTAAGAGATTGTTTCCCCTGGCTGGAGAGTCTAGAACTAAGGGGCATAGGGGGAGAAATTCAGTATCGCCCATTTGGGGCACTAACTTTTGAAAGCTGGGAAACTTAGCGCCAGGCACTAATGATTCCCAGTTTTTTTCAAAATTCGGTGTTTGCGCTCTCGGAAGGAAGTAGAGAGCTAAATCAAGCATCCTTCCAGGAGCGTTAAAGGACGTAGGTGGGGCCATAGTTGTACAGCGCTGCCACAATCTGATGGTCCTTCCCTCCCTTACAGGGAAGGGCCATCGCTGCAGGCTCTGCATTGGGACCAGTTAGCTGGTCCCCAATGGCAGCCGCGATCCAGCCCGATCAGCCCCATGCACTCCAGCAGAGTGCCGGGCTGATCGAACGCGGCCCAGGAGCAATTGAAAAAAATTACTTGAAGCGTTGTTAACATTTTACTCCTACCCATGCCAACACCCCCTTTTATTTGCACCTCCAAAGCTCCCGGCCTCCCGAACAAAGCCTCATGCAGCTGTCGGTGTTGTCGTCCGGCAATGCTGCAGGGGGTGGAACCAAAGTTTGAGTCCGGGGCGCTACTGGGGTGATGCGCACGGCAATGACATCACACAGGAGATCGTGGCGCAAAGCGTTACCAGCGCCGTAAACCTCTCGGCCAATTTAGCAGAAGTCGTTCATTTCGGCGCGCTCGGTCGGTAAGTCATTAACGTCCTGTTATCGCCCCCCGGAGGCGCTAAGGTCCGAATTTCTCCCCCAAAGTTTTAGGATAAGAGGTCAGCCTTTTAAGACTAAGATGGGGAGGAATTTCTTCACTCAGAGGGTTGTGAATCTTTGGAATTCTCTACCCCAAAGTGCTGAGGATGATCAGTCATTGAGTGTATTCAAGGCTGAGATCGATAGATTTTTGGTCTCTAGAGGAATCAAGGGATATGGGGATTGGGCAGGAAAGTGGAGATCAGCCATGATCTTATTGAATAGCGGATCAGGCTCGAGGGGCCGTATGGCCTACTCCTGCTCCTAATTCTTATGTCCTTATGTTCTTATGGTAGATATGGGAATGTCTATGGATGTTATTTAAATGGGCTTCTAGAAGGCATTCAATAAGGTTCCACTGTTAGGAAAACTGGAATTGGAGGCAACTTTTTGACGTGGGTAGGGAATTGGTTAGAAGACAGAGTGGGGATAATGGGTATGTGCTCCAATTTATAGGATCCACAAGGATCTGTACTAGGACCTCAGCTTTTCACTATATTTATAAATGACTTAGATGAAGATAGCTGTATATCCAAGTTTGCTGATGACACCTCGTTAAGTGGCACAGGAAGTAGTGTAGATGGGAGAAGAAAGTTGCAATGGGAAATTGATAGATTAAGTGAGTGGGCAGAACTGTGGCAGATGGAGTTTAATGTTGGGAGGTGCAAGGTCATGCACTTTGGACCTAAGAAAGATAGATCAGAATATTTTCTAAATGGTGAGAAGCTAGAAACTGTGGAGGAGCAGAGAGACTTTGGGGATCCATGTACAAAAAGCATTAAAAACTAGTGGACAGGTACAAAAAATAATTTAAAAGGCTAACGGAATGATAGCCTTCATTTCAAGGAGGCTGGATTACAAAGGGGTGGAAGCAACATTCCACACAGCCACGCAGTTCTCTGCTGGTCCCGTGCAGCCCGGGACTGACTTTTCCAAGGTAAAGTTTTGTGCATGCATGAAACTGTGAATGGGCCATGCAGTCCTTTAAAGGGGCCACGCACCCAAAAAATAAGGGAGAACATTGGGTGGAAGTTATGCTACAGTTGTATAAAGCTCTGGTTAGACCACATCTGGAGTACTGCGTTCAGTGCTGGGGACCACTTCTCAGGAAGGATACATTAGCCTTGGAGAGGGTAAAGCGCAGATTCACCAGAACGATACCAGGGCTAAAAGGGTTAAGTTATGAGGACAGGCTGCATAGACTAGGGTTGTATTCCCACGAGTATAGAAGACTAAGGGGTGATATGATTGAGGTGATTATGATGATTAAATGATTTTATGGGGTAGATAGAGAGAAACTATTTCCTGTGGTGGGGGAGTCCAGAGCAGCACGGTGGCATAGTGGTTAGCACTGTTGCCTCACAGCGCCAGGGACCCGGGTTCGAATCCGGCCTCGGGCGACTGTCTGTGTGGAGTTTGCACATTCTCCCCGTGTTTGCGTGGGTTTCCTCCGGGTGCTCCGGTTTCCTCCCACAGTCCAAAGATGTGCGGGTTAGGTTGATTGGCTATGATAAAAATTGACCCTTAGTGTTAGGGGGATTAAATACGTGGGGTTACGGGGATCGGGTGGGATATGTGTCGGTGCAGGCTCGATGGGCCGAAATGGCCTCTACCTGCACTGTGGGGTTTCTGTGATTCTGTGAACAAGACATAACCTTAAAATTAGAGCTGGGCCATTCAGGGGCGATGTCAGGAAACACTTCTTCACACAAAGGTTAGTGGGAATCTGGAACTCTCTTCCCCCAAAAAGCCATTGAGGCTAGGTCAATAGAAAATGTCAAAACTGAGATAGATAGCTTTTTGTTAGGCATCGGTATTAAAAAGGTGGGTAAATGGAGTTAAGGATATGAAAAAAAGCAGGTAAATGGAGTTAAGGTATAGATCAGTCATCATCCAATTGAATGGCAGAACAGGCTCGAGGGGCTCAACAGCCTACTCCTGTTCCTATGTTCCTAAACCTTTACTAAGGTTAATTGGGATTGTGGGATGGAGAGATAGTCAATTCGAATGTAAGATTCGGTGAGAGTAGAAGTGAATTAGCAAGCATTGGGTTCAGCTTTGCTATCCTAGTGTGGGGGATGGCCACTGATGCTGCACTTCATCCTCATACGATTCCAGGACTGAATCCTCCAGTTATGATGTGAGTAAGGTGCAGGGATAGAATAAGGAAGGGGATGGCGATAAATGGTGGGGAAAGTCTGCGATGGGATTATGTACATTAAGAAGGTGGTGTCTACATTCCTCCATTCCCCCCACCCACCATATTGGTCAGCTAACTTATTGACCAATATGGCGGGGGGGGGGGGGAGGCGGGGCCTTTATGTATAGGAAATATTGCAGCGCTTTGTTTGGCTTGATAGGAAACATAGAACATTTGGCCGTCCATTGAACTTTTCATGTTCCGTGAAGGTTAAGTGGTTTCTTATTAAAAGGAGGCTATATCTATACCTTATTTGTGGAGGAAGGCCAGTATATGTTCTTCTTGCTGGGGTGGTTAATGCCCTTTATGTTAAATGATCAGGTTATTTATGTGCAGTAGTAGATATGCCAGGGTACTGCATATCATTGTACTGAGACATGTGCTGGTCCCTGATTCAGCAGGATTAGAGAGATGCTGCCTGTGGGTAAATTCACTAATACACTAGCACAGCCTGCTCTTTTAGAGGTCACAGATCATGAAGAAATATTTTGTATATTAGTCCTATGGTATCTGTTCTTAGCCCAGGATACCAAGGATATAGTAGAGCCTGAGCATGGCTCCCTGTCAGAATTACTTAAGACAGTTGTAAAGCTTTCATGGATTTAATGCTAAAAAGTTCAAAAAGTTCGATGTTAATTCATATTTTCACCATTTTCAGGAGCTAGGGCTAGGAGAGGAGGGGGTTTGGTAACTGATGTCCACTAATGGATCTTGGAGAGAGCAATGGACAAGCAAGGTGTGGGGGATGGGGTGGTGCAGGGAAGCTTACCTATTCCTGACTTGTTATTCTGTTGTTCTAATGATTCAACATTGTATTTAAGAGAAAACAGTTAACTCATTCATAAATGTATTAATCTTCTTGCTTCAGCCATGTTGGAGAGATAATAATATTTATCTCAATTTCCTTACGGAAAGGCTTTTTGTAGCTAAAAATCATTCACTTAAATGTAAAATGTTTTTGTTTCTGATGAGGGCAAACGTTTTTTAAAAATCAGCCCATTAAATTGTCTAAAGCACTGCAGAAGACTGTCAGGGTTAATCACAATATTTTCTCTGTGAAAATAAATGGCAAAAGAAAGTTAATAATTAGATCAACTAAGACTCCCCCTTGGTGTCATTAACCCAAGTGCCCCCTCACAATCACAAGCACCACTTCAGGCTGATGGTGCTGGGTCTTGGCCTTCTATCCACTTATTCCAATAGAGTCAATGCAGAATATTAAATGTAGAGTGATAGGAACATGGTAACATAGGAATGTGCAGGATTGCATAAAACCATTATGGTTCATTTAACTGGGAATAAAATGGATGACAGCATATAAGGGCAAGTACACTTGTGTTGGTAGAGTGGGTGAGCTGACCTCATCAGATTCAATGAGGTCAGCTTATTTAACTGACTGTAATATACTCTCTGTGTGTTTTCCCCATACATATGAAGCACTGTGACATGTAGGCAGGGAATCTGGCGTGCAGCAGTTCTTAAAGTGCTTTTATTTTGCTGCTGTTGTGACAGACTGTGGTGAAGACAATGCCTATGTGCCCAGGGAGAATTGCAGACCTGCCCTCCTTCGATAAGGACACTCTGGATGCTGGAGAAGGTGCAACAGAGGAAGGAGTCCATTTTGGGAGGAAATGTCCACACAAGGTCCATGGTAGGTGTCAGTCAGCAGAATGAGTGCAGTCTCCCAAGTCTATAGGTAATGGAAGCAAATAAGCACTTAGTTCTTCAGCTTGAGGAAGAGTGGCAAGTTTACTAGCTCAAATGAAATGAATGCATTCACTAAGCCCACAACATGAAAGCACTGGCCCCACCCTCACATTTTGTACCCCCAAACTACCATGTCTGTATAGCTGTAGTTGCAACTTGTAGTTTCTGCCAAAGAGAAAGGCTTTCACTGCATCACATCACTATTGCATATTTTGTCACCAAGTCCATGAGGCACCCCAAACTACTTGCATGCTGTGCAATCATCCCTTTACACAAGTTGGAATGTAGGCTGGATATTGACATAAGACATAAGACATAGGAGCAGGAGTAGGTCATTTGGCCCCTCGAGCCTGCTCCACCATTCAATAAGATCATGGCTGATCTGATCTTGGCCTCAATGCCACTTCCCTGCCTGCTCCCCGTAACCCTTCACTCCCTTACCATTCAAAAATCTGTCTATCTCCACCTTAAATGTATTCAATGACCCAGCCTCCACAGCTCTCTGGGGAAGAGAATTCCAAAGATTCACGACCCTCTGAGAGAAGAAATTCATAAGAACATAAGAAATAGGAGCAGGAGTAGGCCAATCGGCCCCTCGAGCCTGCTCCGCCATTCAATAAGATCATGGCTGATCTGATCCTAACCGCCAATCTACTATCACAGAACCATCTCCTGAATCTAACAGAATTAGACACACGAAATAGGAGCAGGAGCGGGCTACACGGCCCCTGGGCCCGCTCCGCTACCCACAGGGCCATGTCCGATCCGAACCTAGACTCATGTCCAAATTCCTGCCTGCTCCCCGTAACCCTTAATTCCCTTTACTTCTAGGAAACTGTCTATTTCTGTTTTAAATTTATGTAATGATGTAGCTTCTACAGCTTTTTGGGGCAGCATATTCCATGGACCTACCACCCTCTGAGTGAAGTAGTTCCTCCTCATCTCAGTTTTGAAAGAGCAGCCCCTTATTCTAAGACTATGCCCCCTAGTTCTAGTTTCACCCATCATTGGGAACATCCTCCCCGCATCCACCCGATCCAACCCCTTCACAATCTTATATGTTTCAATAAGATCGCCTCTCATTCTTCTGAACTCCAAAGAGTAGAGTCCCAATCTACTCAACCTCTCCTCATATGTCCATCCCCTCATCCCCGGGACTAACCGAGTGAACCTTCTTTGTGCTGACTCAAGAGCAAGTATGTCTTTTCTTAAGTATGGACACCAAAACTGTATGCAGTATTCCAGGTGCAGTCTCACCAATACCTTGTACAACTGAAGCAATATCTCCCTATTTTTATATTCTATCCCCCTAGCAATGAAAGCCAACATTCCATTGGCCTTCTTAATCACTTGCTGCACCTGCATACTAACCTTTTGAGTTTCGTGCACCAGGACCCCCAGATCCCTTTGTACTTCAGTACTTTCCAGTTTCTTGCCATTAAGATAATAACTTGCTCTATGATTTTTCCTGCCAAAGTGCATAACCTCACACTTTCCAGTATTGTATTCCATCTGCCAAATCTCTGCCCACTTACTTAGCCTGTCTATGTCCCCTTGCAGGTTTTTTATGTCCTCCTCACTCACTACTTTCCCTCCCATCTTAGTATCATCTGCAAACTTTGATATGTTACACTCGGTCCCCTCCTCCAAATCGTTAATATAGATTGTAAAGAGTTGGGGACCCAGCACTGACCCCTGCGGAACACCACTAGTTACTGATTGCCAGTCTGAGAATGAACCATTTATCCCAACTCTCTGCCTTCTGTTAGATAGCCAATCCTCTATCCATGCCAGAATATTACCCCCAATCCCATGATTTTTTATCTTAAGCAATAATCTTTTGTGTGGCACCTTGTCAAATGCCTTTTGGAAGTCTAAATACACTACATCCACTGGTTCCCCTTTATCCACCCTATATGTTACTTCCTCAAAGAACTCCAGCAAATTTGTCAAACATGACTTCCCCTTCATAAAACCATGCTGACTTTGTCCTATTAAATTATGATTATCCAAATGTCCTGTTACTGTCTCCTTAATAATGGACTCCAAAATTTTACCTACCACAGATGTTAGGCTAACCGGTCTATAGTTTCCAGCCTTTTGTCTACTGCCCTTTTTAAATAAGGGTGTTACATTAGCAGTTTTCCAGTCTGCCGGGACCTTTGCTGAGTCCAGGGAGTTTTGGAAAATTATTACTAATGCATCCACTATCCCTACCGCCACTTCCCTCAAGACCCTAGGATGTAAGCCATCAGGTCCAGGTGATTTATCCGCCTTGAGTCCCATTATTTTACCGAGTACCACTTTGATGTGCCTTCAATAACCACAAAACTAGAAGTTATAGACTTTAACAAGTTGGCTTTTAATCACTAAGATCAGAGCTAACATCTCAACACACTGACTGGCTCGCAGGAATGAGTCATACAGATCCTGGGATCTTTATGTAAGAGAAGTCAGGGGCAGAGCCAGGAGCCAAGACCTGGAACATTCCAGGTTAGTCAGGAAAGAGGAAGTGAAACTATACACCGTGTGGGGGAGGGTAATATACATGAGTGCAAAACGAATACAGGCAAGCCAAACACATTTCATTACATTCACCCCTTCTTTAGATTTAGTCCATCGGGGTGATGTTTCTTAAAAGTTGGTATAAGTGAGTCTGTCAGGAGGTTTTGCGGTTCTCAGTGATCGGCGCAAAGCCGGTTGGGGTGCCTCTAGGGGAGTGGATTCTGGTTCCTCCGCTGTCCGGGCATCCACAGTGTCTTCCAGGTTATCTGCAGTGTCCTCCAGGTTAAAGTTGGATATTGATACCTCTGGGCGTCCTGTCTCTTTTTGGTGTAGGTCTTCCTCGGGTAGTCTCTCATCGTTCTCTCCGCTCCCCGAGGGAGCGAGGTCTTTTATGGAAACAGTGTCCTCTCGCCCGTCAGAGTATTCGATATAGGCGTACTGAGGGTTTGCATGGAGGAGCTGTACCTTTTCCACAAGGGGGTCCGTTTTATGGCCTCTCACGTGCTTCCGCAATAGTACTGTCCCCGGAGACGTCAGCCACGCGGGTAGAGATATGCCCGAGGTAGATTTCCGGGGGAAAACAAACATCTTTTCGTGAGGGGTAGCGTTAGTGGTTGTACATAACAGAGACCTTATGGAGTGGAGCACGCCTGGGAGGACTTCCTGCCAGCGGGAGGTCGGAAGGCCTTTTGACTTTAAGGCTAACGTGACAGCCTTCCAAACAGTAGCATTCTCCCTTTCCACTTGCCTATTACCCCGGGGGTTGTAGCTAGTGGTTCTGCTAGTGGCTATCCCCTTCGAGAGCAAGAACTGGCGCAGTTCATCACTCATAAATGACGTCCCCCTATCGCTGTGTATGTAGTTCGGCATGCCAAACATGCAGAATAGATTACCGAGACACTTGATGACCGTGGCACTGGTCATGTCTGGGCAGGGAATGGCGAAGGGGAAGCGGGAATATTCATCGATGATATTGAGGAAGTATACGTTACGGTCGGCAGAGGGGAGGGGTCCCTTGAAGTCCAGACTTAGGCGCTCGAATGGCCGTGTGGCTTTGATAAGGTGTGCACGGTCAGGCCTGTAGAAACGAGGCTTGCATTCCGCACAGATGCGGCAGGCTCTGGTCATTGCCCTGACCTCCTCGATGGAGTGGGGCAGATTGCGGGACTTTATAAAATGGTATAGTCGGGTGACCCCTGGGTGACAGGGGTCATTGTGGGGACCCTGTAGTTTGTCCGTATGAATGCTGGCACACATTCCCCGCGATAGGGCGTCTGGGGGTTCATTAAGGGCTCCCGGCCTATACATAATATCATAGTCGAACGTGGATAGTTCGATCCTCCACCTGAGTATTTTGTCATTCTTGATTTTCCCCCTTTGTTTGTTATTAAACATGAAAGCCACCGACCGCTGGTCGGTGAGCAGGGTGAAACGTTTGCCGGCTAGGTAGTGTCTCCAGTGCCGCACTGCCTCCACTATAGCCTGTGCCTCCTTCTCGACAGAAAAGTGCCTGATTTCAGGTCCCTGAAGGGTTCGGGAGAAGAAGGCCACAGGTCTCCCAGCCTGATTGAGGGTCGCAGCTAAAGCAAAGTCTGACGCATCGCTTTCGACTTGAAAGGGAATGCTTTCGTCCACTGCACACAGTGCAGCCCTTTCAATGTCCTGTTTGATACTGGTGAAAGCCTCCCGAGCTTCAGCTGATAGTGGGAAGGACGTCGATTTAATGAGGGGTCGGGCCTTATCAGAGTAATTGGGCACCCATTGGGCATAATACGAAAAAAATCCCAGGCACCTTTTTAAAGCTTTGGGATTGTGTGGCAGGGGCAGTTCCTTTAGGGGGCGTAATCGGTCTGGGTCCGGTCCAATTACCCCATCTTCCACCACACAGCCGAGGATACAGAGACGGGTTGTGTTGAAGACACATTTGTCTTCGTTGTAGGTTAGATTCAGCTTTAGGGCAGTTTTTAAAAATCTCGCAAGATTTAGATCGTGGTCTTGCTGGTTGTGCCCGCAGATAGTGACATTGTCCAGATAGGGGTAGGTAGCTTGTAGTTTATTCTCATCAACCATGCGGTCCATCTCACGTTGGAAGACCGAGACCCCATTTGTTACCCCGAAGGGCACTCTGAGAAAATGGTAGAGGCGTCCGTTCGTCTCAAAGGCGGTGTATGGGCGGTCCTCCGTTCTAATGGGGAGCTGGTGATACGCGGATTTGAGGTCGATAGTCGAGAAGACTCGGTATTGCGCGATCTGGTTGACCATTTCTGATATGCGGGGTAAGGGTAGGCGTCCAGCTGGGTATAAATATTAACAGTCTGGCTGAAGTCAATTACCATCCGTTTCTTTTCGCTATTTTTAACTATGACTACTTGGGCATGCCACGGACTGGTACTGCATTCAATAATGCCTTCCCGCAGGAGTCTGTCCACTTCCGCCTTGATAAAGTGTCTGTCTTCCAGACTGTACCGTCTACTTTTGGTCGCTATGGGCCTACAGTTCGGAGCGAGATTAGCGAATAAAGAGGGCGGGCTGATTTTTAAGGTTGATAGGCCACAGACTGTGAGTGGTGGTTGGGACCCGCCATATGCTAGCGTGACACTTTCGTGCTGGCACTGGAAGCCCAGGCCCAAGATTACATTAACACAGAGTTCTGGCATCATGAGGAGTTTAAAATCCTTGTAGTCCGTGCCTTTTACAGTCAGTGTTACCACACAGTAGCCCAAAATGTCCGAAGTGTGGGGCTTAGCAGCCATAGCAATTCTGCTCCGTGTAGGGGTTACTGTTAATGAGTGCTGCTGTACCAGGCTAGGGTGGATAAAACTCTCGGTACTCCCACAGTCAATTAAACATTTCGTTAAATTCCCGTTTACCTGTATGTCCATCATGGATTTTGTCAACGGGTGTGGCCTGGATTGATCCACCGTGATCGAAGCCACTGTTGGGCCCTGGGTGGCCGTTGAGTCGGGAAAAGATGGCGGATCCCAAGATGGCAGCCCGCACGGCACGCACGAGGCGGTGACGGAGTTGGAAATCGGATTCCCCCTGCAGACTTTGCTAAAATGCCCCTTTTTCTTACATTTGAAGCATGTAGCGTCCTTCGCTGGGCATCGTTGTCTGGGGTGCTTGGCCTGGCCGCAGAAGTAGCATTTCGGGCCTCGAGACATTGCCGCTGTAGTAGGACTCCTGGGTGAACTTCTGTGTGGCGACTCCGGTGGTGTAGAGCTGGTCTGAGACCTGGATGGGGAAGATGGCTGATTCCAAGATGGCGGCCCGCTCGGCGCGCACGAGGCGGTGAGGGCCGCATGGCCGGAAGAATAAGAGTCAGAGTTTTTCTGGACCACGTCCAGCGATCGCGCAGTGGCCACTGCCTTTTTTAAGTCCAGGACCTCCTTCTCCAGCAGTCTCTGCCGGATATAATTCAATTTGAGGCCCGTGATGAAGGAATCGCGGACCAATTCGTCAGAGTACGCGTTGGCTGTCACGGCCTTGCAGTTACAGTCCTGGACCAAGTCCTTTAGGCCCTGTAAGAAATCGTCCATTGATTCCTCAGGTCGCTGCCTGCGTGTAGCCAGCAGATGTCTGGCGTATACTTCGTTTACTGGCCTCTGGTATTGGGCCTTCAGGATAGTGATGGCCTCCGTGTAAGAGGTGGCGTCCCGGATGAACTAATAAATTCGATGATTAACGCGAGTAGTCAGTAGACTCAGTTTATCTACCTCGCTAGCGGATGAGGCCCTCGCGAAGAGTTCGAAGCATTTGAGCCAGTGTCCAAATTGATTTGATGCTTCAGCAGAATGTGGATCCAAGTCCAGACGCTCTGGTTTTAGGAGTCGAACCATCCTAGTATTCTTTAGTGATTAAAATTGATGTGCCTTCAATAACCACAAAACTAGAAGTTATAGACTTTAACAAGTTGGCTTTTAATCACTAAGATCAGAGCTAACATCTCAACACACTGACTGGCTCGCAGGAATGAGTCATACAGATCCTGGGATCTTTATGTAAGAGAAGTCAGGGGCAGAGCCAAGAGCCAAGACCTCCTGGAACATTCCAGGTTAGTCAGGAAAGAGGAAGTGAAACTATACACAGTGGGGGAGGGTAATATACATGAGTGCAAAACAAATACAGGCAAGCCAAACACATTTCATTATACACTTCCTTAGTGATTTTGATCGTGTTTAGCTCCTCCCCCCCTATAGCCCCCTGTTTGTCCAGTGTTGGGATATTCTTAGTGTCCTCCACTGTAAAGACTGATACAAAATATTAATTCAGTGTTTTTGCCATCTCCATATTTCCCACCATTAATTTCCCGGTCTCATCCTCTAAGGGACTAACATTTACTTTAGCCACCCTTTTTCTTTTTATATAACTATAAAAACTCCTACTACCTGTTTTTATATTTTTTGCTAATTTACTTTCATAATCTATCTTCCCTTTCTTAATCAATCTTTTTGTTATTTTTTGCTGTCTTTTAAAGTTTTCCCAATCCTCTATCCTCGCACTAGATTTGGCTACCTTATATGCCCTTGTTTTTAGTTGAATACTATCCTTAATTTCTTTACTTAGCCACGTATGGCTGTCTTTTCTTTTACACCCTTTTCTTCTCAGTGGAATATATATTTTTTGGAAGTTGTAAAATAACTCCTTAAATGTACACCACTGATCATGTATCGTCTTACCCTTTAATCTATTTTCCCAATCCACTCTACTCAATTCCGCTCTCATACCTTCATAGTCTCCTTTATTCAAGCTTAGCACGCTTGTTTGAGATCCAACCTTCTCACCCTCTAATTGAATATGGAATTCAACCATGTTATGGTCACTCATTCCAAGGGGATCCTTTACTAGGACATTTTTAATTAAGCCTGTCTCGTTACACAGGACCAGATCTAAGGTTGCTTGCCCCCTGGTCGGTTCAGTTACATACTGCTCAAGAAACCCATCCCTAATACACTCAATGAACTCATCCTCAAGGCAGCCCTGCCCAATTTGATTTGTCCAATTAATATGATAGTTAAAATCCCCCATAATTATAGATGGTCCCTTATTACAAGCCTCAACTATTTCCTGATTGATACTCCGTCCAACAGAGTTGCAACTGTTCGGAGGCCTATAGACTACGCCCACTAGTGTTTTTTTCCCCTTATTATTCTTTATCTCCACCTAAACTGTTTCATTATCCTGATCTTTTGACCCAATATCATTTCTCTGTATTACAGTGATTCCTTCCTGTATTAACATAACCACCCCACCTCCCCTTCCTTTTTGCCTGTCCTTCCTGATCGTTAAATAACCTGGTATGTATAATTCCCAGGCATTGTCACCCTGCAGCCATGTTTCGGTAATGCCCATAAGATCATACCCATATGTAGTTATTTATGCCATTAACTCGTCTATTTTGTTACGAATGCTACGTGCATTCAGATAGAGAACTTTCAAATATGTTTTGTGACACTTAGTTCCTGCTTTTGCCCTTTTTATTACTTTACCTTTTACTCCATACCTTCTGCCCCTTCCTGACACGCTCTGGTTTTTAATTTCCCCACTGCTACCTAAGTCTATGACCTTCTCTGTTGTCATTTTTATTATTTGCCATCTAGGAACCTCCCCCCCACTAGTTAGTTTAAAGCCCTCTCTACAGCCCTAGTTATATGATCCGCCAGGACTCTAGTCCCAGCACTGGCCAAGTGAAGCCAGTCCCAACGGAACAGCTCCCTCCTGCCCCAGTACTGGTGCCACTGTCCCAGGAAGCAAAACCCATTTCTCCCACACCAGTCTTTGAGCCACGCATTTAACTCTCTCATTTTATTTGTCCTAGCCAAATTCGCTCATGGCTCAGGTAATAATCCAGAGATTATTACCCTTGAGGTTCTGTTTTTTAATTTTACCCCTGGCTGCTCATACTCCTTTAACAGAACCGGCTTCCTAGTCCTATCTACGTCGTTTGTACCAACATGGACCACGACAACTGGATCCACCCCCTCCCACTGCAAGTTTCTTCCCAGCCCAGAGGAGATGTCCTTAACCCTGGCACCGGGTAGGCAACACAGCCTTCGGGACTCTCGCTCTCGGCTGCAGAGAACTCTATCTATCCCCCTAATAATACTATCCCCTACCACTACAACATTTCTATTTACTCCCCCCTCTTCAATGGCCCCCCATTCCACGGTGCTGTGGCCAGGTTGCTCATCCTCCCTGCAGTCCCTGCTCCTGTCCCCACAGGGAGTAAGAACCTCGAACCTGTTGGACAAGAGCAAGGGCTGCGGCTCCTCCAACACTACCTCCTGGATCCCCGTACCTGCCTCACTCGTAGTCACACCGTCCTGTCCCTGACCATGGGCTACATCTGAATTAATTAACTTCATAGGTGTGACCACCTCCTGAAACACAGAGTCCAGGTACTTCTCCCCCTCCCTGATGTGTCACAGTGTCTGAAGCTCAGACTCCAGCTCATCAACACAGAGCTGGAGTTCCTGTAGCAGCAGGCACTTGTCACAGACGTAATCACCATGAGCCTCAATGGGGTCCACCGGCTCCCACATCTCACAACAGTAACACATCACCTGCTCCATTCTATGTAATTAATTAAATTTTTTATTGTTAGTTATGGACACCCTCTGCCCGATTTTAGATGCTAGTATCCCCTTTAATTAATTGGATTTAAATTAAATCAATCCCTCTAATTACACCAGTTAAATGGTTTACCAACAGTCACTCTGCAGCAGAAAGGCCTTATTAACTACAACCCACAGAGTTAAAATTTGAAAGGAGCACCTAACACCCCACTTACCCTAACTCACACTTACCCAAACTCACAGCACTCTCTGCTGACTCGCACTCAGTGCTAGGACTGGTCCTTTTATACTGTTTGTTTGTTTACAGCCAGATGAGTCACCCCTGCTGATTGGTTAGAAAACTGGTTTCCACTGCCTGCTGTGCCAATTTACTCCTACTGCAGTGTAACCTTGTTTTACTCTTCTTAAACCAACAGAATCCCAAATATTTTACTTTTCCCCTTTACTTAAACTGCTTAAGTAATCTTATCAAGAATGATTTAAAGAGAAATAACAATTAAAGAACTCTCACACTTACCCAAACTCACAGCACTCTCTGCTAACTCGCATTTCCATTTTAAATGGGTGCCCCCTTATTCTGAAATTATTCCCCCTAGTTCTAGATTCCCCCACAAGGGGAAACATCCTTTCTGCATCTAGCCTGTCAAGTCCCTTCAGAATCTTATATGTTTCAATAAGATCCCCTCTCATTCTTCTAAACTGAACCACGGATCCAACAGTGGCGACGAGTGTCGATTCGAATCTACCTGCAACATAAAAAATTTTTTTTTTAAATAGTCGAGGCCAGGAACACGGGCGTCGACCACGAGCAACCGCCCAGCAGTCAGGCAGAGATTGAACTTCGCAGGGGAGGCTGTGGAGAGCCGGGCTTGGTTCCCCAGCCACGACGAGCAGCAAGAGACCGACGACAGGTCCAGCGCAGACCCTTCCCGAGCAGCAGCGGCTGGAGCCGACCGACGGAGGAGAGAAAGCCGAGCAGCATCGACGGGGTAAGACAGAGGGTGAAGAGCGCAGGGCGCAGCCGGGGGTTGAACACCGAGCGGCGTCGAGAAAAAGAAAACAAACTGGAGAGAGAGAGGGTAGAGAAACAGCCGGGTTCTAGACTGAGCGGCGTCGAAAAATATAAAAAGAAGAACGCGCAGAGCACAGCCAGGGCTCACGGGCCGAGCAGGGTCTGCGGGGCAAAGAAAGGGGAGCGCGGGAGATGCCATTGAGCCGCGGAGAAGAAGAAAGAGCGTGGGAGATGCCATTTTTAGAAGCCGCAGCGGAGAAGAAGGGCGAGCGCGGGAAGGAAGGAAAGAGCGGGAGACGCCATTTTGTGCCAGCGGAGAAGAAGGGGAAGCGCGGGAGGTGCCATTTTTGACAGTTAACTCACACCCAAGGATGCCGAAGAGTGCAGTATCTCGACGTTCGACAATGAAGTCGAAGATTGGGCGACATATGTGGTTCTGTTAAATTCCATGGGTGCAAAAACTTATGGGTTACTGCAAAATCTAATAACCCCAGAGAAGCCGGTAAACAAGAATTTTGAAAGCATAGTAGAAATCCTACAGGACCACTTAAACCCCACACCACTGCTGATAGCAGAACGATTTAAGTTCCATAAAAGGAACCAACACAAAGATGAAAGCAATGCTGAGTACATAACAGAACTGCGCAAGCTATCGAAACACTGCCAGTTTGGAGCAGGACTAGCAGATACGTTAAGGGACAAGTTTGTGTGTGGGCTACAAAGTGAAGGAACCCAGAAACGGCTTCTATCAGAAAAGGACCTTATGCTGGACAAAGCTTTCAGTATGGCAGTATCACACGAAGCAGCCGCAAGGGGCGCTGCAGAGATACAACGGAGACCGCAAGAATATGGCACCAATGAAATGTCCTATGGATCAGGGAAGTGCTATCGCTGCGGCAGAACAACACATGACCAGAAAGATTGTTGGTTCAAGGACCAAGTGTGCAGACAGTGTGGGAAAGCAGGACACATAGCAAGAGTCTGCAGGTCTGGGAAGAAAACCAACAGTAAGAAATCTCCACAGGAGAAGTACAAAAAGGTACACCGGGTGATGGACAGTGGTTCAGACGAACAGAAAAGTGACACAGACTCCGGAATCAAGGAGCTGGGTTGTCTGAAACTACATAAGGTAACAGAAATGGAGGATCACCAGACTATCTGGGTTACACTCAAGATAGACGGAGCCCAAGTGAAAATGGAATTGGACACAGGGTCAGCGCTAACAGTCATAAATCAAAGAGACTACAAGCGGCTATTTTCACACATACCCTTGAAAGCTACAGAGATTGTCTTGAAGACGTATACGGGGCAGAAAGTCTACCCCAAAGGAAAAATAAGGGTGAAAGTGACATATAAAGGCCAGGAAATACCTAAAATGGATATATATGTATTGCCAGATGGAGGACCACCACTGCTAGGACGTGAATGGATCCGGAAGATATAATTAGACTGGCATTCCATACAGGCACTGAAGGTTGAGGCCAAAAAGGATGACGACGTCACACCTGGACGACTGTCAAAAATGCTAACTGACGCAAAAGAAGTGTTCCAGGAGGGACTAGGAAAACTAAAAGGAATAACAGCAACGATTAAAATAGAGGAAAATGCAAGCCCAAAGTTTCTGAAGGCCAGACCAGTGCCTTATGCGATCAGACCAGATGTTGAAGCAGAGCTGGAAGGGTTGGAACGTTCAGGAGTACTGTCCAAAGTGGACTGGAGCGAGTGGGCTACACCCATCGTTCCTGTAATGAAGAGGTCATTGAGTAATACGCCTGGGGAACCAAAGAAGGTCCGCATCTGTGGGGATTTTAAGGTGACAGTGAACCCAATCCTTCACATGGTACAATATCCGCTTCCACAAATTGAGGATATTTTCGCCTCACTATCTGGAGGTAAACGCTTCACCAAAATTGATCTAGCCCAGGCGTACTTGCAAATGGAGGTAGAAGAAGCTTCGAAACAATACCTTACGATCAACACTCATAAAGGTCTCTATCAATACAACTGGCTGGTGTTTGGAGTAGCCTCGGCTCCGGCTATCTGGCAAAGGGCGATAGATCAGGTCCTGCAAGGGATTACAGGGACCCAGTGTTATTTGGACAGCATCTTGGTCACGGGCGAAAATGACGGTGATCACCTCGCCAACTTGGAGAAGGTGCTCACCAGATTAAAGGAGTATGGGCTACGAGCTAATCGCCACAAGTGCGAGTTTTTCCAGAAACAAATCTCGTATTGTGGCCACATCATCGATGAAGAGGGGTTATATAAGTCCCCTGACAAGATTGAGGCAGTAGTCAAGGCTCCAGCACCGGAAAATGTGTCACAACTGAGGTCGTTCCTCGGGCTGGTAAACTACTACCACAAGTTCTTACCAAATTTGTCTACGGTATTACACCCACTGAACTCCCTACTGCAAACAGGGGTACCATGGAAGTGGGATGACGAACGTAGATGAGCTTTCCAGAAGTGTAAAGAATTGATCACATCAAAAGAGGTGTTGGCCCATTTCAACCCAGCACTACCAATTCGTTTGGCATGTGATGCATCACCCTATGGTATTGGAGCGGTGCTGTCGCACAAATTCCCATACGGGTTGGAGAGGCCAGTAGCCTTTGCGTCTCGGTCACTAACCTCAGCCGAGCGCAACTACGCCCAGATTGACAGGGAGGCCCTCAGCCTACTATGGGGAGTAAAAAAATTCAACCACTATCTGCATGGGCAGAAGTTCACCTTGCTGACTGACCACCAACCACTTGTCTCCATCTTTAATCCTAAGAAGGGCATTCCAGTGATGACTGCACAGCGGTTACAAAGATGGTCCCTGTTTCTAGGGGCAAATCAATATGAAATAGAATATAAAGGCACGAAACAGCATGGGAACGCTGATGGGCTATCGCACCTGCCACTGCCTACTGTGGAGGAAGCACCAGCAGTGGACCCTATCGAGATATTTTATTCGTCAATAATTGAACGATTGCCAGTAACGAACGCGGGTATAGAGAAGGAGACCCGCAATGATCCGACGCTGTCTCGGGTATATGAATTGACGGTGAGGGGATGGCCAACTCATGGCGACTCACTGTTGCCAGCATTCTCATCCAGAAGAGAACAGCTGTCAGTATGCCAGGGGACAGTGATGTGTGGATCCAGAGTGGTGATTCCACCCAAGTTAAGGGAGAGAGTGCTAAATGAGATACATGAAGGTCATCTGGGGGGAGTGAAAATGAAAAGCCTTGCTAGGGCTTATGTGTGGTGGCCGGGAATCGATCAACAAATCGAAGACCTAACTAAGAGCTGCTTAGGATGCCAGAAGGTCCAAAATGCACCACCACATGCCCCTCTACACCCATGGGAGTGGCCCTCCTCTCCATGGCAACGGGTGCATATTGATTTCGCTGGTCCATTTATGGACTCAATGTTCTTAATAGCAGTGGATGTTCATTCAAAGTGGCCTGAGGTGATAAAAATGTCTTCAACCACTACAGAGAAAACGATTGCAGTCCTACGGACCATATTTGCCAGAAACGGTTTGCCAGAGCAGATTTGCTCTGATAATGGACCACAGTTTGTGTCCGACGAGTTCCAAAAATTCATGAAAAGGAATGGGGTAAGGCATTACACATCCGCCCCGTATCATCCAGCCACAAATGGATTGGCTGAGAGGTTCGTACAAACCTTTAAGAAGGCGATAAAGGCCATGTGCGACGATGAAATTCCACTACAGCATAAGATGGACAATTTCTTATTAGCCTACCGAAATGCGACACATGCAGTTACCAACCAGACCCCGGCCATGATATTCTTTAACCGAAGGTTGAGATCTCGTCTGGACTTGCTCAGACCAAATGTGCAAAGAAATGTTGAGGACAAACAATTCCAGCACATCAATGAGAAGCCGACAAGGAGCTTCAATGTATGGCAACCAGTCTTGGCCCGTGACTATCGAACAGAGAAGTGGCAACCCGGAACGATATGTACAAGGCAGGGGCCATTAATGTACACAGTGGATGTCGGGGAGAACATTGTGAGACGCCACGTCGATCAGATCTTAGCGTCACAGGAACGTGTCAACCCCATGTCTTGAGTACCTGGGGATGAACCCGACATACCGGTAGCATTTACTTCAGACCCAGTAGCAATGGAACCCGATGAACTACCCGATGAAAAGGGGTCAGAATCGCCTCTGCACCAAGAACAAGAACCTCTGGAAAGGCGCTATCCCAAAAGGGTCAGGAAGCCGCCCCAAAGACTGAATCTATAAATGGACTTTTGTTGTTTAATGTACATGTTGAAATATTAAGTGTTATTTGAATATTAGGGGTGCTACTAATCTAAAGGGGGAGGAATTGTTGTGTATGTGCCTTTAAGTCAGAACTACTTTTACAGCTCCTGTATACTATAGTACCGGCAGTGACCACACCTGTATATAAGCTTTGCGCATGCCTCTGTACCCCCAGTCTTGAGACTACCCTCCTCCAGTAAAGACCTGTTTATTGTTAATGTACGGCATCCGTGTGATTATTTAATAACAGCATATCCACTGAACCACGGATCCAACAATTTCCCTTTCATAAAACCATGCTGACTCTGCTTGACTATATTATGATTTTCTAAATGTCCTGCTATCACTTCTTTAATGATGGGCTCCAGCATTTTCCCAATGACAGATGTAAGGCTAACTGGTCTATAGTTGCCTGCTTTCTGTCTCCCTCCTTTCTTAAATAGGGGCGTTACATTTGCGGTTTTCCAGTCCGCTGGGACCGCTCCAGAATCCAGGGAATTTTGGTAGATTACAATCAATACATCCACTATCTCTGCAGCCACCTCTTTTAAGACCCTAGGATACAGGCCATCGGGTCCAGGGGACTTATCCACCGTTAATCCTATTAGTTTGCCTAGTACTTTTTCTCTAGTGATAGCGATTGTTTTAAGCCTCCCCCACCCCCCACCCCAATAGCCCTTTGATTATCCATTATTGGGATGCTTTTAGTGTCTTCTACCGTGAAGACTGATACAAAATATTTGTTCAAAGTCTCTGCCATTTCCCTGTTTCCCATTATTAATTCCTCAGACTCATCCTCTAGGGGACCAACTTTTACTTAAGCTACTCTCTTCCTCTTTATATACCTGTAGAAGCTCTTACTATTTGTTTTTATATTTCTTGTTAGTTCACTCTCATAAGCTATCAAGTCATTGACCTGAAACGTTGGCCCCGATTTTCTGCCAACCGTCGGGCGGGTTTTCATGCGGGCGGGGGCCGAAAATCACTGAAATAGGGGTCGCGACACCCCCCTGCCTGATTCCCTGCCCTGTCCGACTTTCGGACCGCCGTTTCTCTGCGACCCGTATCAGCCCCGCCCGCTGCTGGCGGGACTGGCTGTCGGAACCCTGATCACCAATTATTGGCATGTTTAATGCCATTTTAGGGTGTCCTTGCGATTTTCAGGGGTTCCCGCGCTAAACACGCCTACGGGGAACCCCGCTGATGAAACCTGGCGTGAAGCTTGCCGGCTTGCTTGCTCTCAGCTGCAGGTCATTCGGGAAAGCTGCGATTTAAAGGGACAGCATTTGTATGTTGAAGGACCTTGTTGTTGCAGGCTTGGGGCTACTTCTTCAAGGCTTAGGCACAGCTGTGGAAGGTTGGAGCCTCACACACTTCTCCAATGTGATCTCCTGGGAAGCACTGCTCGGCACCCTCACTCAGCGCTTCCTCAGCATGGGATGCCTTTTTTTCCTTCCCTTCTTGCCATTAGAGGATCTCCAGCAGCAGAGGCGGCAGCAGCAGAACCAGGAACAGCAGGATGAGCACCAGGAGCACCAGGCTGCTGCTCACTCACCTGAAGCTGCACAGGCCAGAAGGGGCCAGCGCTTGGAAGTGGCTTGAGAGCACCTTGCTGCTCTTTAGGGGGCCATGGGGACCCGTATCTGCACTGGCAGTCCTATTCAGAAGGACTTCCATGAAGGTCTGGTTTCTCTGTTCAATAGATGGCCAACGCTCCTCAAGAGATTTCATTCTCTTATGAGCACTCACCATGTTTCCCGTACCCTGGCGAGTTATCTCCTCCATGGAGGTTGCCAACCTTTCCATGGTGATGCGTTCCTGCGCCAATGACTCCACAAAGGCTCTGCTCATGGTCGCTATGGACTCCTCCATTTGCTCCACACTCGCAGCGACCCTGGAGACAAAACCTGCCAGAGACTCCTACATCTGTGCATGGAGATCCATCACCTCTTCTCTTGCGGATGGACCCAGAGGCAGAGGGTCGACATGCAGCGCAGCTGAGCTGAGCTGGCAGAGTCCTGCACCATCTGACGAGGACTCTCCACTGCTGTTCCTGTCTCCAGAATCTGCTGAGGCTCACTTGTGAGCTGTGAAACACCAGGTGACAACACTACTCTATGTCCCGAAGGTCCCCCTGAAGTGTGAGTGTCTGCGCTGGTGCTGGGTGCGCTTACTTCTGCTGACACTGCGCCCTCAGAGGTTGGAGCTTCCTCTGAGGAGTCTGGCTGCACAGCCTCTTCCTCCTCCACAGTGGGGACGGGGGCTCTGGATGGTCCTGTGGGGGAGTAGAGGAAGGAGTTAGAGATGTGATGCTAAGGTTACATGCACATTCGAGTTGACATCTGCTGACACCTGCATCCATGCAGCCTTGGTCTCAGTGGGAGGCCTGTTCCTGCCTGACCTAGGGAAGAGGACCTCCCTGTGGGCCCTAACCCCATCCAATAATGCCTGCAGTGAAGCTTCGTCGAATTTGGAGGCAGCTCGGGGTCTGGCACTGGCCACAGCTGCTGCAGGCTCCTCTGCCATCCTGTATAGTCCGTTTGGAAGCCAACAGAGGAAGCAATGCTTGCTGTGGACCTTGAAAGCACCACGAATGATCACATCATACTGTGGGGCTTCCTGACTGGAAATGGACAATTAGCAAGGCTGCCCACATGCTGGAAATTAATTGGCCACTTGAGGGAAAATTGCTTGCAGCTGGCTGACCCATTTTTTTTGTGTGTCAGAACCCCGCATTCGGGGGAATCCGACCATTTCCCACACAATCCACAAAATCGGGCCCCTTAACTTTGTTTCTCTCTCCACAGATGCTGCCTGGCCTGCTGAGTATTTCCAGCATTTTCTGTTTTTATTTCAGAAGGACCCTAGTTTGATTCTTGACCCATTATGAAGCTGCTCATGTCTTTGTTACCTCTAGGTTTGACCATTCCAACACACTCCTGGCTGGCCTCCCACATTCTACCCTCTGTAAACTTGAGATCATCCAAAACTCGGCTGCCCGTGTCCTAACTCATACCAAGTCCGTTTCACCCATCACCCCCTGTGCTCACTGACCGACACTAGCTCCCGGTTAAGTAACGCCTCAATTTTAAAATTCTCATCCCTGTTTTCAAATCCTTCCATGGCGTCGCCCCTCCCCTATCTCTGTAATCTCCTTCAGCCCTACAACCCTTCGAGATCTCTGCACTCCTCTAATTCTGGCCTCTTGAACATCCCCGATTTCAATCGCTCCACAATTGGTGGCCGCGCCTTCAACTGACAAGGCCCTAATTCCCTCCCTTAACCTCTTTCCTCCTTTAAGATGCTCCTTAAAACCTACCTCTTTAACCAAGCTTTTGGTCTCTGTCCTAATATATGCTTATGTGGCTCAATATCAAATTTTGTTTTATAATGTTCCTGTGAAACACCTTGGGACGTTTTACTACGTTAAAGGTGCTATATAAATACAAGTTGTTGTTGTTGTTGCTTTTATATTGTTCTTAATCGGGTGCGAGGACTACCAACTCCTGGCATTTGGGTGATATGCTGCTGGTGGCAACCCCAGTTTGTAACTGGTTCTTCATGGCTGTTGGCCATAGCAAATGCAGCAGCTTACCCTGGGGTTGACATTGGTTGTGTGAGACCAGCGGCCCTTGTAACCCACAAACTGTAATCCAAAAGTAGTTTGAGTTCGCTGTTCTCACCTGGGGCAGCAAACAGGGTGCCAGAATTGGTCTCAGTGAAGGAAAGGGAAAAAAATCAGAGTTAATACTCTTGGTTGCTAACAAGTGCCATTCTGCCAGAAAGTGTGTGCATGAGGCTGTTGGGTGAGGATGATGGGATTGGGATCAGGGTGAGGATGTTGGGATTGGGATTAGGGTGAGGATGTTGGGATTGCGATCAGGGTGAGGATGTTAGGATTGGGATTAGGGTAAGGATGTTGGGATTGGGATCAGGGTGAGGATGTTGGGATTGGGATCAGGGTGAGGATGTTGAGATTGGGATTAGGGTAAGGATGTTGGGATTGGGATTAGGGTGAGGATGTTGGGATCAAGCTGAGGATGTTGGGATTGGGATCAGAGTGGGATGTTGGGATTGGGATTAGGGTGAGGATGTTGGGATTGGGATCAAGTTGAGGATGTTGGGATTGGGATCAAGTTGAGGATGTTGGGATTGGGATCAGAGTGGGGATGTTGGGATTGGGATCAGGGTGAGGATGTTGGAATTGGGATTAGGGTGAGGATGTTGGGATTGGGATTAGGGTGAGGATGTTGGGATCAAGTTGAGGATATTGGGATTGGGATCAGGGTGAGGATGTTGGGATTGGGATTAGGGTGAGGATGTTGGGATCAAGTTGAGGATGTTGCGGTTGGGATCAGGGTGAGGATGTTGGGATTAGGGTGAGGATGTTGGGATCAATTTGAGGATGTTGGGATTGGGATCAGGGTTTGGATGTTGGGATTGGGATTAGGGTAAGGATGTTGGGATAGGGATCAGGGTTAGGATGTTGGGATTGGGATCAGGGTTAGGATGTTGGGATTGGGATCAGGGTGAGGATGTTGGGATTGGGATTAGGGTAAGGATGTTGGGATTGGGATCAGAGTGGGGTTGTTGGGATTGGGATCAAGTTGAGGATGTTGGGATTGGGATCAAGTTGAGGATGTTGGGATTGGGATCAGAGTGGGGATGTTGGGATTGGGATCAGGGTGAGGATGTTGGAATTGGGATTAGGGTGAGGATGTTGGGATTGGGATTAGGGTGAGGATGTTGGGATCAAGTTGAGGATGTTGGGATTGGGATCAGGGTGAGGATGTTGGGATTGGGATTAGGGTGAGGATGTTGGGATCAAGTTGAGGATGTTGGGATTGGGATCAGGGTGAGGATGTTGGGATTGGGATTAGGGTGAGGATGTTGGGATCAATTTGAGGATGTTGGGATTGGGATCAGGGTTTGGATGTTGGGATTTGGATCAGGGTGAGGATGTTGGGATTGTGATTGGGGTGAGGATGTTGGGATCAAGTTGAGGATGTTGGGATTGGGATCAGGGTGAGGATGTTGAGATCAGGGTGAGGATGTTGGGATTGGGATCAGGATCAGGATGTTGGGATCAGGGCGAGGATGTTGGGATCAGGGCAAGGATGTTGGGATTGCGATCAGGGTGTGGATATTGGGTTTGGGATCAGGGTGAGGATGTTGGGATCAGGGTGAGGATGTTGGGATTGGGATCAGGGTGAGGATATTGGGTTTGGAATCAGGGTGAGTTGCACCTCATGTTACATCCAAATGCTGAAACGATCTGTTTTGACTGATTTTAACAGAAAAAGCTGTCCAAAACCAGAGAGAGACAACCCACACTGTTCGTGAGCCTACAACACCTCACATTACATGGCATGAGGAGATTACCCTATAAATCGTGGCAGCGAAGGCTATAGATGACGAGGGTAAGGGAGAGCTTGGTGGCTTTGTACCGTACCAACAAAGAGAGTGTTGTTTCCAGCTTCTTCTTGCTTGTCCTTCAAGCTCATTCATTCAGTAACACAGTGGCACCCCTGCCCAGCAGTATCAGGACACCACATTGACCTTGCTACTGTGTGCTGAGCTTTGTCCTGCATATTCCATGCCAACACATGTTCCTCTTCTCTTAGCGTAGAGGCCTCCAAAAAATATGGTCTTCCCAATAAAGCTGGGCAGGAAGCTGGGACCTTACCACATCAAGCACACAAGGTGCCACAAGCACCAGCACATATACATCCACCTCAGGGGAATCTGAAGGAGAGGGTCAGGAGGTATCATCTGGTGAGATACCCAACACGAGTGAGGAGAAACAAGTAGACATGGCAGTAGACTAGCAGCAACAAGAAGAAAGGTGGATGAGGGACAGATGTGCAGCTGCTGCAGGACCAAAAGATTTGTACCTTACAGGGGGTGCATGCAGAGTTAAATCAGTGAAAAAGCTTCATGCAATCCTTTGAGAATCTTCAGAGCTACAGGCATACAATGGCAGATTAGCAGCTCCAACATCTGTACAGACATGCAAGAGGGTTTTGGAAGCCTGCACCCACAGTGGAGCCAATGGAACTCTAGCATGACCTACAGCGGAGCCCCCGAGGACTGAGGCCCCAAGTATAGATGCAGTTTTGTTAGCCAACACTGTGTTTACTGCTGTTGAGACCTGGGCTCTCATTTACCAGAGGCTCTCACTTGTGGCCTCGAGAGATGAGAGGATCAGTTTAAGAGGACCTGATGGCAGGTGTCACACTCCTCAGTGGGAGGGGTCAAGGGTCAGTCCCCACTGGAATCCCTGATCATCTGGAAGGAGCACCCAGCAGCTAGGGCATGGCAGAAAAAGACATGGATTCAAGTATATACCACACAGGGACCCATTAGGCAAACACAGACACCTGCCCGCCCCACCACCCCCACACACCTTAGAGGACTGCAAAATAGACAGGTATTGGACAGCTGGCTTAGTGCTGGCAGTTTCAAAAGCCAGGACAAAAAGATGAATTGCAACAGCAGAGTCATGAACACCTTATTGAGGAGCAACAGCCTACCATCAGCCTTGCTCCTCCCATAAAAGACTAGGAAGTACACAACATCCTACACTCTCATCGAAGGCAAGTACTAGGGAAGTAAACATGGAATAAGAGATACAGAACTTGAGTGGGAAATAAACTGGTTGCACCTTCTTTGGAATGTACCATATAGATTTATTGCGAGAAGTGTACAAGCCAACCTGGAAAACTGGCAAAACTGACCCGCAGTTTCAAAAAAGCTGACACCTTATAAACTGATGACATGTGGAAACAAATAGTTCCACAGGGTTTTGTAACTTAAGCTGTAGGTATAAGAATATTTCTTCACTTGTATTGGAGGGGAAAAAACATAACCCTGAAGGAAAAATTTCAAATTTGGAAGGTACAAAACTGCATTACTGGGAGTGGATTCTGGGAGCTTGGTCACCTGGAAAATTTAAAATTCTACATTAGAAATTAAGCATTCTTATTAATTTTAAGCACTTTATTGTTGTGTATGTACCTTTAAGGGAATAACTGGTCTCAGACTGCAGTACCGGCAGTGACCACCCCTGTATAAAAGGCCCTAGCAGGCTTCTGTAGTTTCAGTTTCCAGGTTGTCTCCATTCAGTAAAGACTTGTTATAATCAACTCCTGCAGTCCGTGTCTCAATTATACACGGACATAATACTGGCGACGAGTAAAAAACGAACTTACCTGCAATTCGGCAGCACCTCAGACGACGTTATTGAAGGTCGAAGCCAGAAGAAAGAAAAAGAAAATAATCCAAAGAAACTCGAGAAACGGGCATCGACCGTGGGCAACCGCCCTCCAAATCATCAAATTGAAAAGTGCAGGAGAGACTGTCGAGAGCCAGGCTTGGTCTCCAGTCTGTGGTTTCCCAGCTAATCAGTATTGCTCTCATTGCTAACAGCACGGTGGCATAGTGGTTAGCACTGTTGCCTCACAGCGCCAGAGACCCGGGTTCGAATCTGGCCTCGGGTGACTGTCTGTGTGGAGTTTGCACATTCTCCCCGTGTTTGCGTGGGTTTTCTCCGGGTGCTCCGGTTTCCTCCCACAGTCCAAAGATGTGCGGGTTAGGTTGATTGGCTATGATAAATTGACCCTTAGTGTTAGGGGGATTAAATACGTGGGGTTATGGGGATAGGGTGGGATATGTGTTGGTGTAGGGGTTACGGGGATCAGGTGGGATAATGTGTCAGTGCAGGCTCGATGGGCCGAAATGGCCTCTATCTGCACTGTGGGGTTTCTGTTTCTGTTTCTTTCTTTCTTAATCGGGCTGGTGGCAGGTAGTGCACTGATCCTTCCTGGGCTGCGGCGGGCTAGAGCTCGATCGGGTGGCTCTGCAACAGGGCCGGGCAGCGAGTCGGGAAGCAAAGAGAGAGAGAGAGGGTGGAGCACACAGGGCGCGGCCGGTGCTTCGCAGCCGGGCAGCGTTCGGACCTAAGAAGAGGGAGGGAAGTGTCTCAGAGGGTCCGCTCCACGACGGGAACGGTTCTTCAATTAACGGAGCAAATATTGAAGCACGATAGAAAAATAAAAATACCGCGGAGAGCGGCGTTGGCAGCAGCGATCGGGGAGGCGTGAAGACCATAGGGCGTCGCCATTACAGAATAGTAAAATAAATATAATCGCCAGCAACAGCGTTGGCAGCAGCGGCAGCGGCGGGAAAGCGCGGGAGGCGCCATCTTAACTCGGCGGGGAAGAAGGAAAAGTGCGGGAGGCGCCATTTTGATCCATCGGGGAGGAAGGCAAAGCGCGGGAGGCGCCATCTTAGATTTTCAAGATGCCAAAGACTGGCGATATCACTGCCTTCGATAATGCAATAGAAGACTGGCCCACGTATGTGGAAAGAGTCGAGGTATATTGCGAGACAAATGA
Organism: Somniosus microcephalus; assembly: GCF_052327205.1. Lineage (NCBI taxonomy): Eukaryota > Metazoa > Chordata > Chondrichthyes > Squaliformes > Somniosidae > Somniosus > Somniosus microcephalus. Next base: position 70,318,203 of record NC_140989.1, on the reverse strand, counting down.
AATAGCCGATGAGAAAAAGGCATCGGTATTGCTAAATTTAATGGGCGCAAGAATGTACAGCCTATTGCGGGACCTGATTACTCCAGCCAAACCGAAGGCGAAGAGTTTTAACGAAATTGTTGCTATCCTACAGGAACACCTAAATCCTACACCGCTGCTGATAGCAGAAAGATTTAAATTCCACAGGAGAAATCAGCATAAAAATGAGAGCAATACTGATTACCTTACGGAACTACGCAAGCTATCAAAGCACTGCCAGTTCGGAGCAGGACTGGCAGATACCTTACGGGACAAATTTGTCTGTGGACTCCTGAGTGAAGGAACCCAGAAGAGGTTACTCTCAGAGAAAGAGCTGATGCTAGATAAGGCTTTCAGCGTGGCAGTATCGTACGAAGCAGCAGCAAGGGGAGCTGCGGAAATACAACAAAAGCCACAGGAATACGGCACCCACGAAATGACATGGGGATTTGCAAAATGTTATCGCTGCGGCAGAACAAACCATGACCAGAAGGACTGCTGGTCCAAGGACAAAATATGCAGGCAATGCGGAAAGATGGGACACATTGCCCGAGTTTGCAGGTCTGGGAAGAAGACCAACGACAACAAAAAGGCTACTAAGGAACCGTACAAGAAAGTACAAAAGATGACGGACAGTAGTTCCGAAGGCCAGATGAGCGATAGTGAATCCGGGAACAAGAGACTAAGCTGTCTCAAACTTCACAACGTAATCGCAAAAGAGGATCACCGAACCATTTGGGTCACCCTCACGATAGCAGGGTCCCAAGTCAAAATGGAATTGGATACAGGATCAGCTCTAACCGTCATGAATCGACGAGGCTACGAGCGGCTATTCTCACACATACCCTTGAGAGAGACATCCATTGTCTTGAGGACGTATACGGGGCAAAAAGTATACCCCAGAGGAAAAATAAGGGTGCCTGTCGAATACAACAGCAAGAAAATACGGAAATTGTATCTCTACATTCTGCAAGATGATGGACCACCGTTATTGGGACGTGAAAGGATCAGAACGATAAGTTTAGACTGGCACTCCATTCAGGTACTGACGGTGGCTGGTAAAAAGGATGACGACGCCACTCCTGGACGATTGTCAACAATCTTAGCTGACACCAAAGAGGTATTTCAACAAGAACTGGGCACTCTTAAAGGCGTAACCGCCTCGATAAAAATAGAGGAGAATGTAATTCCCAAGTTTTTCAAAGCAAGACCGGTACCATATGCAATTCGCCCAGCCGTCGAGGCAGAGCTGGAGAATCTGGAGAAGGCAGGCGTGTTATCTAAGGTAGACTGGAGTGAGTGGGCGACACCCATCGTTCCTGTCATGAAGAAAACGTTAAAAATAAATCTGAGGAGCCAAGGAAGGTTCGCATCTGTGGGGACTTCAAGGTTACGGTGAACCCAGTCCTTTACACAGTACAATATCCTCTTCCAAGGATAGAAGATATCTTCGCCTCACTATCTGGAGGGAAGCGTTTTACAAAAATTGACCTAGCACAAGCATATTTGCAGATGGAGGTTGAAGAATCCTCTAGGAAGTATCTCACGATAAACACTCACAAAGGTCTTTACCGGGATAATCGACTGGTATTCGGAGTAGCATCAGCTCCAGCGATATGGCAAAGAGCGATGGAACAAGTCCTGCAAGGGATTCCGGGGACTCAGTGTTACTTGGACGACATCCTAGTGACAGGTGAAGATGACAGTGAACACCTTGCCAACCTAGAGCAGGTGCTCACTAGACTACGTGAACATGGGCTACGAGCCAATCGCCCTAAGTGCGAGTTTTTAAGAAACAGATATTGTATTGTGGCCACGTGATTGATGAAGAGGGGTTGCATAAGTCCCCTGACAAAATTGAAGCGGTAGTTAAGGCTCCAGCACCTGAAAATGTGTCGCAACTGAGGTCATTCCTCGGATTGGTGAATTACTACCATAAGTTTTTGCCGAATTTGTCCACAATTCTGCATCCACTGAACGCCCTACTACGAACGGGAGTAGCATGGAAATGGAGCGATGAATGTAAGCGGGCCTTTCAGAAGAGTAAGGACCTAATCACTTCAAGAGAAGTATTGGCTCACTACAACCCATCACTACCGATAAGACTGGCGTGTGATGCGTCTCCCTACGGTGTTGAGGCGGTACTGTCACATAAATTCCTTGATGGTTCAGAGAGGCCGATAGCTTTTGCGTCACGCTCGTTAACTGCAGCCGAGCGTAGCTACGTCCAGATTGACAGAGAGGCCCTCAGCCTGGTGTGGGGGGTGAAGAAGTTCAATCACTACCTGCACGGTCAGAAATTTACTCTACTAACTGATCATCAACCTCTCGTCTCCATTTTCAACCCTCAGAAGGGCGTACCGATAATGACGGCACAACGGCTACAGAGGTGGTCCCTTTTCCTAGGGACACACCAATATGACATTGAGTACAAAGGAAATAAACAGCATGGGAATGCTGATGGATTGTCGCGCCTACCGTTGCCGATGGTGGAAGAAGAACTGGCAGTGGATCCAGTGGAGTTATTCCACTCGACTATAGTCGAATGTCTCTCTGTGACGAATGCAAACATAGAAAAGGAAACATGAAATGACCCGACACTCTCCTGGGTCTATGATTTAACGGTGAAGGGATGGCCAGCACATGGCGAACCACTGCTGCCAGCATTCTCGCCGAGAAGAGAACAGCTGTCAGTGTGCAGAGGAACCTTGATGTGTGGATCCAGAGTAGTAATTCCACCCAAATTGAAGGATAGAGTGCTCAATGACCTTCATGAGGGTCATCTGGGAGGGGTAAAAATGAAGAACTTAGCCAGAGCGTTTGTGTGGTGGCCGGGAATCAATAGAGAAATCGAAGAGATGACCAAGAGCTGTACAGGATGCCAGAAGGTCCAAAACGCCCCACCACAAGCCCCTCTACATCCATGGGAGTGGCCCTCATCTCCATGGCAAAGGGTGCACATTGATTTTGCTGGTCCCTTTATGGACTCGATGTTTTTAATTGCGGTGGATGCACATTCAAAGTGGCCAGAGGTAATAAAAATGTCCTCAACCACCACAGAAAAAACTATCACAGTCTTACGAACCATATTCGCCAGGAATAGGCTGCCTGAACAGATTTGCTCTGACAATGGACCACAGTTTGTGTCTGAAGAGTTCCGGAGGTTCTTAAAGAACAATGGTGTTAAGCATTACACATCCGCCCCATATCATCCAGCCACTAATGGATTGGCCGAGAGGTTTGTTCAAACATTCAAGAAGGCTATCAAGGCAATGTGTAATGAAGATATACCCCTACAACACAAGGTGGATAACTTCTTGTTTGCCTACCGGAATGCGACACATGCGGTTACCAACCAAACTCCAGCCATGATGTTCTTCAATCGAAGACTACGATGCCGCTTGGATTTGGTTAAGCCAAACGTCAGAAGAGATGTGGAGAACAGGCAGTTTCAGAATATGAATGAAAGGCCAACCAGGAGTTTTAAGATAGGTCAACCAGTTTTGGCCCGGGACTACCGCACAGAGAAATGGCAGCCAGGAACGATCTGTACACGGCAAGGACCTTTAATGTATACCGTGGACATTGGAGAGAGCATTGTAAGACGCCATGCTGACCAGATTCTAGAGTCACTGGAAAACGTCAACTCCACACCACGATCTGATACACCTGGCGATGAAACCGAAGTACCAATTGCATCTACCGCAGAATCGGTGATATTGGAAGCAGACGAACTAAACAACGACATTGATCCCGACTCCACCTTGCCAGAAGAACCTGATATCCCAAAGAGGCGTTATCCAGACAGAATCATGAAGCCTCCTCAAAGACTGAACTTATAATTGCTTAACTTCAACCAATGTATCTAGCAACCGTAATTGTAATTAATTATTATTTAGTTGTTAAATGAATGTTATGTACTGTTTATCTAAAAGGGGAGGAATTGTTGTGTATGTACCTTTAAGGGAATAACTGGTCTCAGACTGCAGTACCGGCAGTGACCACCCCTGTATAAAAGGCCCTAGCAGGCTTCTGTAGTTTCAGTTTCCAGGTTGTCTCCATTCAGTAAAGACTTGTTATAATCAACTCCTGCAGTCCGTGTCTCAATTATACACGGACATAATATTTATGCTTAACAATTCATAGATTTTTAATCTAAAATAATGGAAAATAAACTAACTTTAGGACTTTCAACAAACCAATCAGACAATCACTTACTGAAAAGTTACCTCAAAAGTCACTCTCTCAACACCAACATCTTCCCCAGTTCACCGCCACTCTACCCCCTCCAGACTCAGTTCATAGAATCACAGAACCACATCCAACTCCTTACCTTTTCACAGAGACTCTCTCCTCCTCCAACCATCCTAGTTCACACTTGCGCTTTTCTCCCTCTTCCCCCTCAATTCAACCTGCCATTCTTTAGCCATTCCCTATCCAAATGGCACTGTTCCCCTTCCGCAATTCAACCAGCACTTTTCCCTCCCTCCCACTCAGTTTAACTAGGCCTATTCTGCCATCTCCTCACCCGCCTCCAATTCAAGCTGGCTCTCTTCTTCCCCCAGTTCATACTGTCAAACATTTCCCTGCCCTTAACCCCTTGAGCTTAAAATGGCACTCTTCTTCTTGCCTCTCTCCCCTCAGTTAATGCTGCCACACTCCTTTGCTCCCCCATCCCAAAGCACCACTCCCAGCTTCTCCCTCCATCCCTCACTCCTCTATTACTTTCTACTTCCATGTACTCTCCATTGCCCCCCTTCCTCTACTCGTCAATGCCATCCATTGGTCTCTCTCTGAATCCCTCTCCAAACAGATTGAACCCTTCTCCTCTCAACACTACTCATAACCTTAATGGCAGTGATTTTCATGTCTGCATACTGTAGATGAGAATTCCATGGAAGCAGCACCAAAGCTGAGGAACACCCATTTTATGCAAGCAAGCAGTTTCCCAAGTGTTCCGGAAAACATAGGGAATTCTTTGTGGGATCTATTAGATCTCAATGTGTCCTTCAAAAACCTATAAGATTTTATGTTGGGGAATTGGAAGTCCTGCTGGTCTACCTGCCTGAATTCCACAATGTGTGCGGCGAATGCATAGATTCGGCCCTGAGCTCCCCACTGGGAATTCAATTCAACATTGAAATATGGGAGTGTAGGAATAGCTAGATTCCTAACTAAAGGACTGAGATCGAGTCAGTCTATTAAACAAATGATGTTTAATACTAATAAACAGAGTTTAACACTAAAACAATGGAAAGCTGGATAACAGGTCTGTACTGGTTGCTAGCTCCACGAGGACTGACCAGAGCCCCTCCCTGGTCGGATGTCATGACGTCATCATGTTTTCCCGCCGCTGGAGGATCACGTGATCAACGTGACGATGTCATCGGGTTGGGTCTCAGTCTTAAAGGGACCGCGCTATGTACATGCGATAATATGAACAGAGATACAGATTCATTCTGTCGCTAACAATTAGTTAAAGATAATTATGTACATAAGATCAGAGTCCCCTTGGTGGCTCTGCCACAGGAGTATATTTTGTAAAGACAGAGGATGGATTTGTCCTAGTCATTTAATGGAGCCAATTTTCCATATTTTGGGGCAGAAAAGGTGCGGTAAACTGCTCATAATCGGAATGTGGAACTTACCGCCCCATTCCTGCTACCGTTCTGCCCACAGCCACTTTGATTGGGGCTTTCAGGTAGGCAACCAAAGCTCCTAGCCGAAGTGGACAGCAGTGTCATTAAACAATGCAAATCAGGGCCTATGACGCCATTAGGACCCAGATGCAATTTTCAAGTTAAATTGGTCCTGGACATAGAGTGGCCTAATCTTAAAGGAGGCCGCTCCAAAAATGGGGCAGATAGGAATTTAGCAACTTAATTCATTCTCCTTCTGGCCCCACAAAAATCAAACCACGCAATACATGACCATCTCTGGCCCTCCTCCCCAGGATCACCTCCCTCTTTAACTTAAATCGATGGGCTCAGCTCCACTGGACTTCCCCACTCTCCCCGATTGGTGAGCTGCTCTGAATATACAGGCAGTTCACTGCAAATATGGTAATGAGGGCCAACCAACAAAACTGTTCGGGCCTCCAACCATCTTCCATCTTCATCGGGGGGGGGGGCGGTGTGGGGGGGGGCGGTAGCCTCAATGCCCATTAAAGAAATAACATCAAAATCGGCCCAATGTTACCGGCTGGTTACCACCTATATGTAAGATTTGCAACATTTCTGCATCTCCCCGAAGGTTATTATCAACAAAAGGGGCCCTGCATGGACATTTTAAAATTGAAAAGGGTACCTAAGATGGCGTCATGCCTCATGGCAGAAAGCCTGTGGGATTCCAAAATGGATTCTGCAGCGCAGACAGCTTGGGAGAAATCAAAACTAAGACTGCAGGTTTTCTGTGAATAGAAACTTTGTGTTTTAGAACGAGACAGGTCTCTGAATTATGCATTAGACTGAATTGGAGACGGATCTAATTGCAGTTTAGGCCTATAGTTAAGGCCATCAAACAATCTGCATACATTATCGGAAACAGATTAACAGAGCCATCGAGGTTGGACAAGCCCATCAAGGAACTTCCAGGACAATACAAGTCAATTATCGGGCCGGTAGATGCGATTACCGGCCATCTAAAAACCGTTAGTATGAATTGCTACCATTGTTTAAACTAGCCCGCCAAGTTTAAGACAAAGAACTAACCTGATTTGGCGCGAAGATAAGGGTTTTCGACGAAGGTATAATTGAAGGCCCCGGGTAGCATTGAGTTAGGGCAGCTAGTTCGTTCGTTCGTTCGGAGGTCCGTAGAGTTCGTTGGTTGGTGTGCTGGTGCTGCTCCTCGGGCCCCTCGCCCTCGTGGCTGCCGCTCTTTCCCCATCCCGTGCTTACCTCCTGGCCTTTGCCCATGCCCTTTTCTCACTCCATCTGGAACTGCCCCGGCACCGGGTCGGGCGGACACGGACAGATTCAGGCCAGGCAAGGTGGGACGCGACGAGGGGAGAAGGGAAAACCACCGAGGGGCAGACCGACTGGAGGAAACCAAATGAAGGGAGGCTTCGAATCATCGGGCCTTCAGCCTTGGCTGACCTTCGAATATCTGCACGCTAACTCAAACTGGCAGCTGTCGACGAATAATCATCTCTGCAAGGTAAAGTACCCAAACAGAGACTTTGACTTTGGGGTACTCGAACCTGGACAACGCCCTTGCAGCACCCGGAGACCACATGACGACGGCAGGCTCCAGAGAGCACCAAGAGCGAACACGGAACCCCACCGCTGTTTTGAATTGAGCAAACCCCATTTTTGATTGGTGAGCATAGATTCTGACCCCTCATAGCTTAATCTAGTTAGGTATGGGGGGTGGGATAAGGATAAGGGGATTGTTAAGATAGTTGTTTTCCCTCGATGTGCCATGTGTTCCCCATTCCCTGTATAAGTGTATTTGCCTGTAAGGTTATAGTGGTAACTTCTTTTAAGACTGTATTAATTTTTCCTTTTCAATAAAATCTTGGTTTTTGCTTGCATCCAAACCACCTGTCTACTCAAGTTTTCTGTATCGCTGCCTGTACCTAAGTCCGGTGTCTAGAACTCAGGGGCGTGGGAGCAATTCGAACTGCTCACAAACAGTCAGGGGCATAACTGACTGGGCGCACGCGCCACACCCGCCATCCCCTACATATATAGAATCATTAGCCGGAATTTTCTGGAGTCCATGCGGGCGCGATCGGAGGCGGGTTGGGTGGGAAATTTGATATAAGTTGGAGCAGGTCGGAAACCCGCCGTCATCCGGCCCCCACGTGTCTTTCTCTCGGGCACATCTGCCAGTGTGGCAGCAACCCGAATGGCAGAGGCCTAATTCAAATCATTATCATCTTGTTGTCAGACACTTAAGCACCTTTTTTAGCCTACCTTTCAAATGTCTGTCAACCTGAAGTGGGAGTTGAATGTCCATTGCTCCAGCTGATTAGTTGACAGCATGAAATGTACTATAAAAGCTCCCACCTCACAGCTGATCACGTTCCTCAGGCAGAAGCTGTTGCTGACTGCATTCCCAGCCCAGATTTAGCTTTCTGCAGGCTGCAAGTGTTTGCAGCAAAGTTGCCATCCAGTCTCACCTCATTGGCAGAACCTATCACATCGTTGGCAGATTGCTTCTCTCATCTCTATTTGACCTGCCATCTATTCCACTGGCATGGATGCCATTTACGCTGTCTCACCTTGGTCCTCAGAATCGGAGCATGATAAGCCCCAACACCAGCAGCACCAGGCACACCAGCAGCACCGACAACACCACCAACCTTCCCCTCAACCACCTGATGCTGCACAGGACAGAGGGCATCAGCACAGGGCTGCACCGCGCCGGAGGCAATACCCCCAACACAGGGTATACAGGCAGAGGATGAGCTTCCTCAACATGACTGAGCAACAGTGCTAAACGAGGCTCAGGCTATTGCGCCAGGTCATCGCAGACATTTGCACATTGCTCAAGCAAGACCTGCAGCCCAGAGGAGCGGGTGGACACACATTAACAGTGGCTATCAAAGTCACCAGCACCCTCGACTTCTTTGCCTCAGGTTCCTTCCAGGGATCTACAACAGACATTTGCAGCATCTCGCAGTCGGCTGCCCACAGATGCATTACACAGGTCACCGATGCCCTCTTTGACAAGTCAGCTAATTATTTCAACTTTACCACTGATGAAGCCAGTGTAGCTTTCAAAAGCTCTTTATAATAATTTGTCTGTGACTACACAAACCAGTCTGGGTACAGGTATATTGTGTGTAAGTAAAACAGGTTTATTAAGCATTAAACATCGAGTACAAAGAAGTAATACTTAACAAGAAAATAGTCGCCGTCTGTTCATTGAACCCCGGCGTTCCTTTTGAGTGACTGTGGCGTGGTCTCTTTATTCTCTTGCTGTGTTCTGTTGACTGAAGCTTCTCATCCTCTGGTTTCGCACTGCTTTCAGTGTTCAATAGCTGTTCCTTTATACCTTTATTTTCCCTTCAAAATACATAGCAACTTGCAGCTGCTTGGGTTATCTCACCATTCTGACCTTCACAAGTACGATCTATGATTCTCTCCCCTTTTCTTGTCAATCATCTTATGACCTCGTTAGTTCCGCTAAGCCTATTTCTGTGCATAACAAAATACCTTATCTATAAGCTTCACTTTACAGAACATCCTTGAGGTGTTTTCTAAACAGTTTATCTATTCTGCTGTTTCTAAAATGAAGGCTCCAACTCCTATCTCTTTTCCATAACATTACCGAACTCCATGTCCCTGACAGTCCCCGTGTTTCCTTAGCACTACATTCCATTACTTCAGTAATTTAAAACAGGTTTTTAGTCAAGTTGGCATAATTTTCCCATCCTGCTTTGCTCTCAGCCATTCACCACTTTATACAGGCTTTTTAGGTTTTTAACATACAATTTCACATATTATAGTTATATAAAAATGGTTATAGGATCTTAATAATATTTACTAAATCCTACAGGTACTCTCTATCCTACAGCGGGTGTTCGAATTTGCCACTCTGGCTGGTTTCCCACGGGTGCAGGGCATCATCGACTGCACACATGTAGCCATCAGGACACCCTATCATCACCCAGGAGTCTTTGTCAACTGCAAAGGCTTCCACTCCCTCAATGTGCAGCTGGTCTGTAACCATAGGAAGATCATCATGCACGTGTGTGCCAAATTCCCTGGCAGCTGCCATGACTCTTTCGTCCTTCGCCAGTCCACCTCAGCTCTTCACTCCTCCAAACAGACTTTCCTGCTGGCTGCTTGGAGACAAGGGCTATCCACTGAAGACATGGTTCATGACACCCTTGAGGAGGCCAAGTGCTGAGGCCAAGGAGAGATACAATGAAAGCCACATTTCCACCAGATGTGTCATAGAGCAGCCAGTAGGCATGTTGAAAATGAGCTTCAGATGCCTTGACAGATCTGGAGGAGCCTTTCAGTCCGCACCAGCCAGGGTCTCCAGATCGTGCTCTGCTGTGCCCTGCACAACATCGCGCAGCAACAAGGATTAGTGCTGCATGAGGTGCAAGGCTCTGAGCGTACAGTCTCTTCAGAGGAGGAGGAGGAGGAGCATCAGCTGGAAGACTTGGAGGAGGAGCAGGAGGAACCTGCTGCCCAAATCCCACCAACACCAGAGCACATTGCTGCCCGGGAGGCCAGGGCTGGCCTCATAATGGCCAGATTTACTTCACTTGATGCTGTACACCCTGGCTGCCACATGCTGTGCCAGGTTGGCACCACCCCACAGCAAAACCATAAAGCATCCCTACAATGACCAAGCCATTCCTTTCACACTGACCACCATTGCGGGGGGTACCATTATGTCTTACCATTCACTGCAACTCACTAAGCCACTTCCAAAGGTGCACACAAATTTGTCCAAGACCCGAAAGTGTTGAAAATAAAGATTTTTATGGTTGAGATCACATTAATGGAAACTTGACATTAACATTGAATAAAACACCCAAGTGGCTACCGTTGTGAATCTACTTGTGTGTCATCTTTCTCTTACGCATGCTTCTATGAGGTGCTACCCCTGTGGCTTCAGCAGAGGTAGAGGCAGCCTGCCCACTTCCCTGCTGTGACTGCTTAGACATTCTTGGCGGACGTCCTCTGGGTTTTGGAGCCTGTGATGGCCCAGCCAAAGTCTGCTCCTCCTGCGACTGTGCAGGGGCAGACTCGGCCATCGTGATCCCAGGAGGCATGTGGGGCTCTGACTGAGGGTTTGGCAATGGGGGAGAAGTGTGAGCGCTTTGAGAGGCGCCCCCACTTCCATGTCCCCTCTCACCGTTATCCCTCTCATGGGCCGCCCCCACTTCCCTGCTAGCAAGGAGCTGGAATCCACCTTGCTGCACATCAGTGAAGCCATGAGGACCCATGTCTGTGCTGACATCCCTCCTAGACAGGAGGTCTATGAGCATCTGCCATCCATTCTCCATAGCTAGCCATCTATTTTCCATAGAAACCATGTGCTCCTGTGAGTGGCGCATTAGCTGCTCCATGCAAGTGGCCATCCTGTCCATGAAAGAGCCTACAGTCGCCATCGCCTGTGACACAGTGGTTCTCATGTTGGAGATGGACTCCTCCATTCTCTGAACATTTGCAGATATCGCGGTCACAAAACCTGTCAGAGCCTCCTACACTTCTTGCTGCACCTCCAGGATCACCCTCCTTCTCTATAGCCCCTGAGGCTCAGCGTCTACATGCAGCTGAGCAGAGCTGGGAGCGTCCTGCGCCCTTGGCAAGGATTCTCCACTGCTGTCCCTGTCGCCACCATCTGCTCTTGCTCACTTCTGGCAGACCAGGTGACAACACTACTCTATTTCGCGTGGCACCCACCGAGGTGTATATCTCTGCGCTGGTGCTGGGTGTGCTCACATCTGGTGACGCTGTACCCTCAGAGGCTGGAGGCTCCTCTGAGGAGTCGTCGTCCTCTTCCTCCTGGACAGTGGTGGGGCCGGGGGAGGCGGCTCTTGATGGACCTGTGGGAGAGTACAGAGATGAGTTTGATATGCCATATGAAGAATGGGTACAGATCCCATTATGCACATGATGACCATTCAGTGGCTGATGACATCAGTCCCCATATGAGTGACTGATGTATGTCATGTAGCTGTATGATATGTAATTCTGTCACCAGGTTGCTGAGATGTCCCCCTCTCTCCGACTCCCACCTCCAGCTGCTCAGCCACACCCAATACTTCTAATGCAGCCTCCTCTGCTGTTGTGAGTGTGGCAAATGATGGAGGCCCACCTCCAGTTCTATCCCTTTGCCTCATATTGTGCGCTCTCTTTTCCTGCGAGGGAAAGAAGAGAAAGTTGAGTGAGAGTGATGGAACAAATGTAAGGAATGGATGGATCACATCTTTAGAGGGAGATTATGGTGGATTGGGGTGGCAATGCCAAGTGGCCTCCTGGTGTGTTGTTAGTTGGTATGATTGCATTAGGATGAGGGTGAGTGTGAGGGGTGGCTAATACGATGGGGATGTGATAATGTAGATAATGAGAGAGGGATGGGTGGAGGTGCAAGGTATGTTGGCGTGAGTAAGGATGTGCAGGAGTAGGATTGAGAAGGCAGAGTGATGGGGATGTGATGCGAGGCACAGCAGGATGAAGTTGAGCGTGGCATGTACTCAACTTTCCTGATCTAACGAGATCATTGAAACATTTCCAGCACTGCACCCAGGTCCTCCTGAATACATTCCTGCTGTTGACCTCCTCTGCAATTTGGAGCCAGGCTTTTTTTGTCTCCTGGGGAGGTCTCCTCCGCCCTTTCGAAGGGAAGAGGACCTCCCTTCATGCTCTGATTCCCTCCCCAAGCATATGGAGGGTGTAATTGGAGAACCTGGCTGCAGCCCTCTGCCTCTGTGCAGTCATGTCTCCAAGGGGGAAAAATTGGGTTGGTTTGCACCTCTTGTTAGCGCCCCGGGGGTTTGTGCCGCTAACGCCGCCCGCAAAATTTAGCTGGAGGTTAGGGGCGGCGGTAGCCAACAGCACTGTGCTGCCGGCAATGATGTCATCGCTGTGCGCAGCGCCCTGGCCACAAACTTCTCTTGCGCCCCTGACCTATCACCGGACAATATGTCCGCCAGGATCAGGGGGCGTTTTTGCAGTGGCAGCGGCACTACTTAAAGTGCAGGTGTCGGGCGGCCATTTTTATTTTGGCCAATTGCCAGCACCTGCCCCCTTCCACTTTTTTATGCGGGGTGCCGGCCACGATCGCACAGCCCGGCACTCCTCTTGAGTACCAGGCTGCTTTCACGGCACCCCGCTCCCCGGTGGTCTAGCAGTGCCCCAGTGTGCGCAGCGCTAGGCTGCTCCTCTTTAATCAGGGGAGGAGGCCTGCAATGATGTGGCGCTACGTGCTGCCGCACGTGGCGCTGCTGCATGTAGCGCCGCAAACTTCAGTAGTAGCGCCCCAAGAAGGAGGTAGTGTGCTTCCAGTAGTGCCCCATCTCTTGCTTGGGGCGCTACTACTGAATTTATGGTGGAGGGGCGCTCACTTTTTTGGGGCGCTAAAATTAGTGCCCCAATAGGGGCGCCCAAGTTTTTGGAGCAATCAAAACCTCAAGTGCAGTAGCTGCACACTCCTAGATGAACCCTTAAATGCAATGTGGCCATGGCTCCTTTAAATAACCTGGCTGATAATATATCGCCCATCTTCTGTTACTTGTAAAACAGCTGTGATTTATAGAACTACAGTCCCTACCACTTATAGCAGGCATGTTGTTATTAATGCAATTAGTCCACTATAAGCATTGGACATTGCATCATCTTTTCCAGGGACTAAGACCTTTCTGGCTAGTTGTAGACTGAGGTGCACACATTCACTCCTGCAGATAGGCACCACTCCACGCCCATTTTGTAGTGTATGTGCCTTTAAGACAGAACTACTTTTACAGCTCCTGTATACTGTAGTACCGGCAGTGACCACACCTGTATATAAGCCTTGCGCATGCCTCTGTACCCCCAGTCTTGAGACTACCCTCCTCCAGTAAAGACCTGTTTATTGTTAAGTTACAGCATCAGTGTGGTGATTGAAAAACATCATACTCTCAGAATCCCGGATCCAACAGTGGCGACGAGTGTCGATTCGCATCTACCTGCAACTCTGCATTTCCCTTCGAGGATTCGCTCCAGGAGGGCGGTGTAAGAAAGTCGAGGCCAGGAACACGGGCGTCGACCACGAGCAACCACCCAGTCGTCCGGCAGAGAGTGAACATCGCAGGGGAGGCTGTGGGGAGCCGAGCTTGGTTCCCCAGCCATGACGATCAGCAAGAGACTGACGACAGGTCCAGCGCAGACCCTTCCCGGACAGCAGCGGCTGGAGCCGACCGACGGCGGAGAGAAAGCCGAGCAGTGTTGATGGGGTAAGACAAAGGGTGAAGTGCACAGGGCGCAGCCGGGGGTTGAAAAGCGAGCGGCGTCGAAAAAAAAAAAGAAAGAAAACGGAGAGAGAGAGAGGGTAAAGCAACAGCCGGGTTCAGGACCGAGTGGCGTCGAAAAAAAAAAAAAAAAAAGAACGCGCAGAGCACAGCCAGGGCTCAAGGGCTGAACAGTGTCCGCGGGAAGGAAGGAAAGCGCGGGAGATGCCATTTTGTGCCAGTGGAGAAGAAGGGGAAGCGCGGGAGACGCCATTGAGCCGCGGAGAAGAAGGAAGAGCGCGGGAGACGCCGTTTTTAGAAGCCGAAGCAGAGAAGAAGGGTGAGCTCGGGAAGGAAGGAAAGCGCGGGAGATGCCATTTTGTGCCAGTGGAGAAGAAGGGGAAGCACGGGAGACGCCATTTTTGACAGTTAAATCACACCCAGGGATGCCGAAGAGTGGCAGTATCTCTACGTTCGACAATGAAGTCGAAGATTGGGCGACATATGTGGAACGTATTGAGGTGTACTGCAGGGTGAATGAAGTGCCAGATGCTAGGAAAGCACTGGTTTTGTTAAATTCCATGGGTGCAAAAACTTATGGGTTACTGCGAAATCTCATAACCCCAGAGAAGCCGGTGAACAAGAATTTCGAAAGCATAGTAGAAATCCTACAGGACCACTTAAACCCCACACCGCTGCTGGTAGCAGAACGATTTAAGTTCCATAAAAGGAACCAACACAAAGATGAAAGCAATGCTGAGTACCTAACAGAACTGCGCAAGCTATCGAAACACTGCCAGTTTGGAGCGGGACGAGCAGATACGTTAAGGGACAAGTTTGTGTGTGGGCGACAAAGTGAAGGAACCCAGAAATGGCTTCTATCAGAAAAGGATCTTACACTGGACAAGGCTTTCAGTATGGCAGTATCACACGAAGCAGCCGCAAGGGGCGCTGCAGAGATACAACGGAGACCGCAAGAATATGGCACCAATGAAATGTCCTATGGAACAGGGAAGTGCTATCGCTGCGGCAGAACAACACATGACCAGAAGGATTGTTGTTTCAAGGACCAAGGCCTAGAAATTCAGTTGCGTGCGCCAGCCGTTAGCGCCTTAAGAGGAGTAGACTTCGAGCGCTAGGCACTTAGCGGCTGGGCGCAGCGCGATCTGCGCCTACGCCCAACTTCAGTAGACATTTAGCGCCGGCGCAAAGTGTTTGCGCGCGCTCAGCTGCGCGCGCAGCTTATGACGTCATTTCGTCATGCAACGCCCTTTGTGCGCCCCAAACCGGAACTTCAGTCGCGCCCGCCCAATGTGGGCGTGGCGGTGCTAAGAACTGTGAAGTGGAACGCAGCAGAGGCCCTGCGGGCCTCGGGGAGTGCTAATTGAAGGGCACTTACACTGAACTATAAAGGCCAGCCATTTTGCTGCAATGACTTTTGTGCAACGGATTTCTGGACAGAGACCAAGGAAGAGACCTTACTGATTTGGCCCAACATAGGAGAGGTATTTTTGGCTTCTGGCCAGAGGTTGGCAATTTGCCTCATTGTGATTTCATTGTTTGCCAGTATATTATGGGGGCTGCATGGGGTGCCAACCCTCAGTTCCAGCATTATGTGCGAAGGGCTCGCAGACGCTGTGTGAGAGGGGCAGCCATGCCTAGACGCAGAGGGGGCATCAGGCGTCGGCAACGTAGGCCTTACCCACTCAGGGAATACCGCCAGCAGGTGTCCTATCTCACCATGACTGCCGCGCAGTGTGTTAAGAGGCTGTGCTTCAGAAGGGAGGTGGTTGCAGAGATCTGCCAGCTGCTTCACAGAGATCTGCGTCCACAGCTGATGTGCAGGACGTCTCTGTCGGTGGAAGTGAAGGTCACGGTGGCTCTGAACTTTTATGCAAGCGGCTCCTTCCAAGCCGCTGCTGGGGACATAGCTAACATATCCCAGTTCGCCATGCATCGCTGCATCCGGCAGGTCACCGATGCCCTTTTCACAAGGAGACACCAATTCATCTCCTTCCCCATGATCCTGGAGAGGCAGGAGCAGCGTGCAGTCGGATTTGCGAGGATCGCGGACTTCCCCATGGTGCAGGGCGCCATTGACTGCATGCATGTGGCTTTGCGGGCACCTATCGACAATGCCGAGGATTACCGCAAGCGGAAGGGCTACCATTCCCTCAATGTACAGCTGGTGTGTGACAACAGGCAGCGCATCCTAGCTGTCAATGCCCGCTTTCCAGGCAGCAGCCACGATGCATTTATCCTGCGCCAGACTACTGTGGCTGACATGTTCCAGGCACAGCCTCCCCCAAGAGGATGGCTTATCGGGGACAAAGGCTATCCTTTGTGTACATGGCTCATGACCCCGCTCCGCGCGCCCAGGACCCCTGCTGAGGAGGCATACAACGAAAGCCACCAAGCCACAAGGAACATCATAGAGCAAACGATTGGCGTCCTCAAGCAACGGTTCCGCTGCCTGGATCGCTCCGGCGGATCTCTGCAGTATTCGCCGGATAGAGTCTCCCAGTTCGTCGTCGTTTGCTGCATGCTGCACAACCTGGCTATCTGCAGGACTCAGGCACTGCCACCTCACGTTGGACCACCACCTCAGGAGGAGGAGCAGGAGGACCATGAGGAGGAGGAGGAGGAGGAGGTGGAGTACCAGCCCAGGAGGGAGCCACAAGGTCCAAGGGCCGTCCGTCGGCGGCTTATTGAACGACACTTCTAGGCCCCCTGTCAGGGAATGGCTTGTGGCAATGAAGGGACATGAATACAGCCGCTCCGCAAGCCCTCAGCCGGTTAACGCAACAACCACTTCAAACATCAAACATGGACAAGCTGAATAAAGAAAAAGCTTTATTGAACAAACTCAGGGCCCTTCCCACATGAAACCCAAAGACAGACAACACCCCCAAAAAACAGTCAAACACATGACTCACTCCCACAACCTGGGGAGGAATAACAAAACTTTTCCATCCAAATGGCCTTCATCCTCGGCCTTACCAAAACAACCACCCCCATAGACAACACAACCACCCCCATATAAAAAAACATTTGGCAACACCCTCTACTGTGTGTGCCGAGAGGGTGAGTCCTTGTCCAGCCTTTTCCGGCCCCTGGCCGACCTGCTGCTCCGCCTCAACCTGGGCCCTGTGGGTGCTGCAAGGCTGGGGGAAGGCTCCTGAGGGGCACATGGCGTGATGGCAGATGCCCTTGGGGGTCGGCCTAGATGAGCTCTGGCCCTCGAGGGGCCGGCTGCTGACTGCTGCAGCTGTGGCTGGGCAGCATCAGTCTCTCCAGCAGCTCGTGGCAGCTTCACTGGGGGAGTGGCAGTGGTGGCTGCAGCAATGGGGGCAAGCTGGCTGGTGCCAGGCGCTCGCTGCTCACCTGAGACACTGGCACTCGGCCGGGCTGGCACTGCAGCATGCGCAGCAATCTGCTGAAGGCCAGACCGCTGTGCTGCTGCAGCGCGGCGGGTGCCCTGGAGATGCCTGGCTGACACAGCGAGTGTGGCAGCAGTGAGTGCCCGTACTGCCCTGGTCTGTGCCCGCATCAGACCAGTCAGTGACTGCACGGCACCACTGATCAACTGGCCACTCGCCGCCTGTGCTGCCCTGAAGTCGTCCCGACTCGCGTCCTGTGCTGCCCCGAATTGCTCGAAACCCCTGGCCTGTGCTGCCCCGAGTTGCTCGAAACCCCTGGCCTGTGAGGCCCCGAAATCGGACACACTCTGAGCCAGGGACTCGATGGCCTCAGGCAACCGTGCCACAACCCCCATGAACTCGGTGTGCCGGCGATCCGAGTCCGCGGACATTTGATCGAGGAGGCGCACCTCCTGGGCGAGGACCGTCTCCGGACTGGAGGCCGGACTCTCCCTCTGGGGAGAAGGCCGCTGAGCTGCCCGACCCTTCCCGCGTGGCTGGACGCCACTGGGCCCAGCAACTACACTCCCCTGCAACACCTCCCCCCTCTGGGGAGAAGGCCGCCGAGCTGGCCGACCCTTCCTGCGTTGCTGGACGCCACTGGGCACAGGAGCTACACCCCCCTCTGACACTTCCCCCTGGCTCTCCTCCAGGGAAGACGTGTCCCCTCCATTGCCATCCCCTGGCGCGGATGAGGGTTCCCCCGATGGGCCGCCTTCCTCTTGCTCCTCCTCGTCCTCCTCTTCCGAGGGACTGTCACTGGCAGCTTCAGGGACCTCCTCCTCACCAGCTGAAAGCAGGAAGGCACAAGAGTAGCTTTAGAGTGAGGACAGGGCGTCAGCGAGGGAGGCATGAGTGGTGGCATTCAGCGCATTGGTCGGACAGTGGCAAAGGATGTAGATCTGAAGCGCAAGGGGAACGAGAGAGGTCCAAAAGGTGATGTCCTTACCATTGGGGCCCAGCACAGGGTCGGCATCTCCACATGCAACAGGGCCAATCAGCCGGCCACCCATGAGTCGACCCACACGCTCCTCCAGGTCACTGAGCTGCTGGAACTGGGGACGGCCTCCCCTAGTGTCAGTCCGGCTCCTCAGATTCTGGGCCAGCTTGGCCTGCAAGAGAAAGGACGGCCTCTAAGTACAGTGTGGTGCCCTGTTGTTGTGTGCACTGCCTCCCATGGTCGAATAGCTTGGCCAGTGTGGTGCCCTGTTGTTGTATGCACTGCCTCCCATGGTCGAATAGCTTGGCCAGAGTGGTGCCCTGTTGCTGTATGCACTGCCTCCCATGGTCGAATAGCTTGGCCAGTGTGGTGCCCTGTTGCTGTATGCACTGCCTCCCATGGTCGAATAGCTTGGCCAGTGTGGTGCCCTGTTGCTGTATGCACTGCCTCCCATGGTCGAATAGTTTGGCCAGTGTGTAAAGTGCAGAAAGTGCAATTGATGTTCATGCCAGTGCCATAGCTGGCCATTAGGGCTTTGAGGTCCCTTTGCCCATAATGTGAGGTGCACATGCAAGGATGAGGAGGACACTGGAAAGGGTACTCACCCTGACAATCCGAGTGATGTCGTTAAACTTTTTCCGGCATTGGACACCAGTCCTGGGGACATCGCAGGTGGCTGTGACCCTCTGGGCGACATCCCTCCAGGCTTGCCTGTGCACCCTGGTGGCAGGCTTCTTGCCACTGTCCAGGAACAAGATATGGCGTCTCCTCTCCAAAGCCCTAACCAGCACCTTTAAATCATGGGCAGAGAAGCGCTGCGCTCGCTCACGGGCCCTCTGTATCCTTCCTGGCGCTATTTCTCTCCAGCAGCAGTGTTTAGGCCTAGCTGGAGGGCTGCAGTATCCAGGGCGTGGCAGCAGACGAACTCGACCCTTCCCCCTTTAAGAGCTGGCCGGCGCCAGGGTGTCTGCTGTCAATCAAGAAATGACCGCACCTGCGCTGCGCCCGGCCTCGGCGGTATCACTCTGCACCGCCGGCTTAGCGCCTAAAGATAGCCGTGCATCGCCAGTTTTAGCGCTCGAGCAAACTCCTTGGCCAAAGCTACTGAATATCGGCGAAGTGGCCTCCACTTTGCGCCGGGCGCAAACTTTAGCGGCCGCCCGACTTTACCGCCCCAAAAGTGGCTATACTGAATTTCTAGGCCCAAGTGTGCAGACAGTGTGGAAAAGCAGGACACATAGCAAGAGTCTGCAGGTCTGGGAAGAAAACCAACAGTAAGAAATCTCCACAAGAGAAGTACAAAAAGGTACACCAGGTGATGGACAGTAGTTCAGATGAACAGAAAAGTGACACAGACTCCGGAAGCAAGGAGCTGGGTTGTCTGAAACTACATAAGGTAACCAAAACGGAGGATTACCAGACTATCTGGGTTACACTCAAGATAGACGGAGTCAAAGTGAAAATGGAACTGGACACAGGATCAGCCCTAACAGTCATAAACCAAAGGGACTACAAGTGGCTATTTTCACATATACCCTTGAAAGCTACAGAGATTGTCTTGAAGACGTACACGGGGCAAAAAGTCTACACCAAAGGAAAAATAAGGGTGAAAGTGATATATAAAGGCCAGGAAATACCTAAAATGGATATGTATGTATTGCCAGATGGAGGACCACCACTGCTAGCACGTGAATGGATCCGGAAGATACAATTAGATTGGCATTCCATACAGGCACTGAAGGTTGAGGCCAAAAAGGGATGACGACGTCACACCTGGACGACTGTCAAAAATGCTAACTGACGCAAAAGAAGTGTTCCAGGAGGGACTCGGAACACTAAAAGGCATAACAGCAACGATTAAAATAGAGGAACATGCAAGCCCAAAGTTTCTTAAGGCCAGACCAGTGCCTTATGCGATCAGACCAGCTGTAGAAGCAGAGCTGGAAGGGTTGGAACGTTCAGGAGTACTGTCCAAACTGGACTGGAGCGAGTGGGCTACACGCATCGTTCCTGTAATGAAGATGTCGTTGTGTAATACGCCTGGGGAACCAAAGAAGGTCCGCATCTGTGGGGATTTTAAGGTGACAGTGAACCCAGTCCTCCACACGGTACAATATCCACTTCCACGAATTAAGGATATTTTCGCCTCGCTATCTGGAGGTAAACGCTTCACCAAAATTGATCTAGCCCAGGCGTACTTGCAAATGGAGGTAGAAGAAACTTCGAAACAATACCTTACGATTAACACTCATAAAGGTCTCTATCAATACAACCGGCTGGTGTTTGGGGTAGCGTCGGCTCCGGCTATCTGGCAGAGGGCAATGGATCAAGTCCTGCAAGGGATTCCAGGGACCCAGTGTTATTTGGACGACATCCTGGTCACGGGCGAAAATGACAGTGATCACCTCGCCAACTTGGAGAAGCTGCTCACCAGAGTAAAGGAGTGTGGGCTACGAGCTAATCGCCACAAGTGCGAGTTTTTCCAGAAACATATCTCATAATGTGGCCACGTCATCGATGATGAGGGGTTACATAAGTCCCCTGAAAAGATTGAGGCAGTAGTCAAGGCTCCAGCACCGGAAAATGTGTCACAACTGAGGTCGTTCCTCGGGCTGGTAAACTACTACCACAAGTTCTTACTAAATTTCTCGACGGTATTACAGCCACTGAACACCCTACTGCAAACAGGGGTACCATGGAAGTGGAATGATGAACGTAGACGAGCTTTCCAGAAGTGTAAAGAATTGATCACATCAAAAGAGGTGTTGGCCCATTTCAACCCAGCACTACCAATTCGTTTGGCATGTGATGCATCACCCTATGGTATTGGAGCGGTGCTGTCACACAAATTCCCAGACGGGTTGGAGAGGCCAGTAGCCTTTGCGTCTCGGTCACTAACCTCAGCCGAGCGCAACTACGCCCAGATTGGCAGGGAGGCCCTCAGCCTACTATGGGGAGTAAAAAAATTCAACCACTATCTGCATGGGCAGAAGTTCACCTTGCTGACTGACCACCAACCACTTGTCTCCATCTTTAATCCTAAGAAGGGCGTTCCAGTGATGACTGCACAACGGTTACAAAGATGGTCCCTGTTTCTAGGGGCGAATCAATATGAAATAGAATATAAAGGCACGAAACAGCATGGGAACGCTGATGGGCTATCGCGCCTGCCACTGCCTACTGTGGAGGAAGCACCAGCAGTGGACCCTATCGAGATATTATATTCGTCAATAATTGAACGATTGCCAGTAACGAACGCGGATATAGAGAAGGAGACCCGCAATGATCTGACGCTGTCTCGGGTATATGATTTGACGGTGAGGGGACGGCCAACACATGGCGACTCACTACATAAGAACATAAGATAAGAACGTAAGAACATAAGAAATAGGAGCAGGAGTAGGCCAATCGGCCCCTCGAGCCTGCTCCGCCATTCAATAAGATCATGGCTGATCTGATCCTAACCGCCAATCTACTATCACTGAACCATCTCCTGAATCTAACAGAATTAGACACACGAAATTGGAGCAGGATCAGGCTACATGGCCCCTGGGCCCGCTCCGCTACCCACAGGGCCATGACCGATCCGAACCTAGACTCATGTCCAAATTCCTGCCCGTTCCCCATAACCCTTTATTCCCTTTACTTCTAGGAAACTGTCTATTCCTGTTTTAAATTTATGTAATGATGTAGCTTCTACAGCTTTTTGGGGCAGCATATTCCATGGACCTACCACCCTCTGAGTGAAGTAGTTCCTCCTCATCTCAGTTTTGAAAGAGCAGCCCCTTATTCTAAGACTATGCCCCCTAGTTCTAGTTTCACCCATCATCGGGAACATCCTCCCCGCATCCACCCGATCCAACCCCTTCACAATCTTATATGTTTCAATAAGATCGCCTCTCATTCTTCTGAACTCCAATGAGTAGAGTCCCAATCTACTCAACCTCTCCTCATATGTCCATCCCCTCATCCCCGGGATTAACCGAGTGAACCTTCTTTGTACTGACTCGAGAGCAAGTATGTCTTTTCTTAAGTATGGACACCAAAACTGTACGCAGTATTCCAGGTGCGGTCTCACCAATACCTTGTACAACTGAAGCAATACCTCCCTATTTTTATATTCTATCCCCCTAGCAATGAAAGCCAACATTCCATTGGCCTTCTTAATCACTTGCTGCACCTGCATACTAACCTTTTGAGTTTCGTGCACCAGGACCTCCAGATCCCTTTGTACTTCAGTACTTTCCAGTTTCTTGCCATTAAGATAATAACTAACATGCTCTATGATTTTTCCTGCCAAAGTGCATAATCTCACACTTTCCAGTATTGAATTCCATCTGCCAAATCTCTGCCCACTTACTTAGCTTGTCTATGTCCCCTTGCAAGTTTTTTATGTCCTCCTCACTCACTACTTTCCCCCCCATCTTAGTATCATCTGCAAACTTTGATATGTTACACTCGGTCCCCTCCTCCAAATCGTTAATATAGATTTTAAAGAGTTGGGGACCCAGCACTGACCCCTGTGGAACACCACTAGTTACTGATTGCCAGTCCGAGAATGAACCATTTATCCCAACTCTCTGCCTTCTGTTAGATAGCCAATCTTCTATACATGCCAGAATATTACCCCCAATCCCGTGATTTTTTATCTTAAGCAATAATCTTTTGTGTGGCACCTTGTCAAATGCCTTTTGGAAGTCTAAATACACTACGTCCACTGGTTCCCCTTTATCCACCCTATATGTTACTTCCTCAAAGAACTCCAGCAAATTTGTCAAACATGACTTCCCCTTCATAAAACCATGCTGACTTTGTCCTATTAAATTATGATTATCCAAATGTCCTGTTACTGTCTCCTTAATAATGGACTCCAATATTTTACCTACCACAGATGTTAGGCTAACCGGTCTATAGTTTCCAGCCTTCTGTCTACTGCCCTTTTTAAATAAGGGCGTTACATTAGCAGTTTTCCAGTCTGCCGGGACCTTTGCTGATTCCAGGGAGTTTTGGAAAATTATTACCAATGCATCCACAATCCCTACCGCCACTTCCCTCAAGACCCTAGGATGTAAGCCATCAGGTCCAGGTGATTTATCCGCCTTGAGTCCCATTATTTTACCGAGTACCACTTCCTTAGTGATTTTGATCGTGTTTAGCTCCTACCCCCCTATAGCCCCCTGTTTGTCCAGTGTTGGGATATTCTTCGTGTCTTCTACTGTAAAGACTGATACAAAATATTCATTCAGTGTTTTTGCCATCTCCATATTTCCCACCATTAATTTCCTGGTCTCATCCTCTAAGGGATCAACATTTACTTTAGCCACCCTTTTTCTTTTTATATAACTGTAAAAACTCTTACTATCTGTTTTTATATTTTTTGCTAATTTACTTTCATAATCTATCTTCCCTTTCTTAATCAATCTTTTTGTTACTTTTTGCTGTCTTTTAAAGTTTTCCCAATCCTCTATCCTCCCACTAGATTTGGCTACCTTATATGCCCTTGTTTTTAGTCGAATACTATCCTTAATTTCTTTACTTAGCCACGGGTGGCTGTCTTTTCTTTTACACCCTTTTCTTCTCAGTGGAATATATATTTTTTGGGAGTTGTAAAATAACTCCTTAAATGTACACCACTGATCATGTATTGTCTTACCCTTTAATCTATTTTCCCAATCCACTCTACTCAATTCCGCTCTCATACCTTCATAGTCTCCTTTATTCAAGCTTAGTACGCTTGTTTGAGATCCAACCTTCTCACCCTCTAATTGAATATGGAATTCAACCATGTTATGGTCACTCATTCCAAGGGGATCCTTTACTAGGACATTTTTAATTAATCCTGTCTCGTTACACAGGACCAGATCTAAGGTTGCTTGCCCCCTGGTCGTTTCAGTTACATACTGCTCAAGAAACCCATCCCTAATACACTCAATGAACTCATCCTCAAGGCAGCCCTGCCCAATTTGATTTGTCCAATTAATATGGTAGTTAAAATCCCCCATAATTATAGATGTTCCCTTATTACAAGCCTCAACTATTTCCTGATTGATACTCTGTCTAACAGAATTGCAACTGTTCGGACGCCTATAGACTACACCCACTGTTGCCAGCATTCTCATCCAGAAGAGAACAGCTGTCAGTATGCCAGGGGACAGTGATGTGTGGATCCAGAGTGGTGATTCCACCCAAGTTAAGGGAGAGAGTGCTAAATGAGCTACATGAATGTCATCTGGGGGGAGTGAAAAAGAAAAGCCTTGCTAGGGCTTATGTGTGGTGGCCGGGAATCGATCAACAAATCGAAGACCTAACCAAGAGCTGCTCAGGATACCAGAAGGTCCAAAATGCACCACCACTTGCCCCTCTACACCCATGGGAGTGGCCCTCCTCTCCATGGCAACGGGTGCATATTGATTTCGCTGGTCCATTCATGGACTCAATGTTCTTAATAGCAGTGGATGCTCATTCGAAGTGGCCTGAGGTGATAAAAATGTCCTCAACCACTACAGAGAAAACGATTGCAGTCCTACGGACCATATTTGCCAGAAATGGCTTGCCTGAGCAGATTTGCTCTGATAATGGACCACAGTTTGTGTCCGAAGAGTTTCGAAAATTTATGAGAAGGAATGGGGTAAGGCATTACACATCTGTCCCGTATCATCCAGCCACAAATGGCTTGGCTGAGAGGTTCGTACAAACCTTTAAGAAGGCGATAAAGGCCATGTGCGACGATGAAATTCCACTACAGCATAAGGTGGACAATTTCTTATTAGCCTACCAAAACATG
This sequence comes from Somniosus microcephalus, assembly GCF_052327205.1. NCBI lineage: Eukaryota > Metazoa > Chordata > Chondrichthyes > Squaliformes > Somniosidae > Somniosus > Somniosus microcephalus. The sequence continues at coordinate 70,293,145 of NC_140989.1, read as the reverse complement.
ACACATGCAGTTACCAACCAGACCCCGGCCATGATGTTCTTTAACCGAAGGTTGAGATCTCGTCTGGACTTGCTCAGACCAAATGTGCGAAGAAATGTTGAGGACAAACAATTCCAGCACATCAATGAGAAGCCGACAAGGAGCTTCAATGTAGGACAACCAGTCTTGGCCCGTGATTACCGAACAGAGAAATGGCAACCCGGAACGATATGCACAAGGCAGGGGCCATTAATGTACACAGTGGATGTCGGGGGGAACATTGTGAGACGCCACGTCTATCAGATCTTAGCGTCACAGGAACGAGTCAACCCCATGTCTCGAGTACCTGGGGATGAACCCGACATACCGGTAACATCTACCTCAGAACCAGTAGCAGTGGAAACCGATGAACTACCCGATGAAAAGGGGCCAGAATCGCCTCTGCACCAAGAACGAGAACCTCAGGAAAGGCGCTATCCCAAAAGGGTCAGGAAGCCGCCCCAAAGACTGAATCTATAAATGGACTATTGTTGTTTAATGTACATTTTAAAGTGTTAATTGTTATTTGAATATTAGGGGTACTACTAATCTAAAAGGGGAGGAATTGTAGTGTATGTGCCTTTAAGACAGAACTACTTTTACAGCTCCTGTATACTGTAAGTACCGGCAGTGACCACACCTGTATATAAGCCTTGCGCATGCCTCTGTACCCCCAGTCTTGAGACTACCCTCCTCCAGTAAAGACCTGTTTATTGTTAAGTTACAGCATCCGTGTGGTTATTGAAAAACATCATACTCTCAGAATCCCGGATCCAACACATTTGTTTAAACTTCTGCCCTGCACAGAAGGCAAGATTCTTTCCAAAGTGAGCGGGCACTACCCTGTGCTTGACCACATTCCTCCAGAACTGATCACTCTGTTCCTTTGCAACATCAGGGGAAACGCCACCTCCTTCACCTACCGGCTGAGATTGCACCCGAAATTCGTCCATCAACGTTGATTTAACGCCAAAAAAATGGGTTGCAATGATATTGAATTTCTCCCCATAGACTCTGAGGCCTCAATGGATGTTTTTGCTTCACTCTTATTAATACTGTATGTATCAAAGGCCCGTCTGCATCCTTTCCACCCATTTTAAGTAATTGAGGTGCTTTCTGTTGCCCTCTGTGTCTCATTTGTTTTATAAAATTATACTAACATTTGGATTAATTTTAGCCTGTGCTGTAAAAAGCTGGCATTTTTCAGTCTATAATTTTTTATTTCCTTTAATTAATTTGTTCACTGAAACATGAAGTTAATACGCCCCAAGATTTAAGTAATTGAGGTGCAGTTATACTGCCACTTTTGCACTGATGCAAAGCAGTGCAAAAATGACAATATAACCCTGAAGACAACTCCAACTTAATTCTAGAGCACAGCAGTGCACGACCCCCATGGGTTGCCCCTCTTCCCGTGCTGCGGCTTGACACTTCCTGCAATGTAATTCCAATGTGGTTTAAAAAGTGTTAAGCAATGTGTTTTACCTCCTGCTGAGAAGTACTTACTGCAGTAACTGTCTCAGCTCAGTAGAATGGCAGCCTTATATCTTCCGAGAGTTTGGGAAGCCATTTTACTTCAGTTATCATTGCTCGAAAAGAAGTCAGAATAATTAACAAAGGTCAAATGTGTCATTCAGTGTTTAAAACTATTTAGTTTGTATTATTACTTCTTCCATTACATTTACTGGCTTACATAAGACCATAAGAACATAAGAAATAGGAGCAGAAATCGGCCACTTGGTCTCTCGAGCCTGCTCCACCATTCAATAAGATCATAGCTGATCTTGGGCTCAAAGCCACTTCCCTGCCCGCTCCCCATAACCCTTCACTCCGATATCTTGCAAAAATCTGTCTATCTCTACCTTAAATGTATTTAATGATCCAGCCTCCACAGCTCTCTGGGGCAGAGAATTCCACAGATTTACGACCCTCTGAGAGAAGAAATTCCTCCTCATCTCCGTTCTAAAAGGGCAACCCTTTATTCTGAAACTATGCCCCCGAGTTATAGATTTCCCCACGAGGAGAAACATCCTCTCTGCATCTACCTTGTCAAGCCCCCTCAGTATCTTATATGTTTCAATAAGATCATCTCTCATTCTCCTAAATTCCAATGAGTATAGGCCCAACCTACTCAACCTTTCCTCATAAGTCAACCCCCTCATCTCTGGAATCAACCGTGTGAATCATCTCTGAACTGCCTCCAATGTAAGTATATCCTTCTTTAAATAAGGAGACCAAAACTGTACGCAGTACTCAAGGTGTGGTCTCACCAATAGTCTGTACAGTTGTAGCAGGACTTCCCTGCTTTTATACTCCAACCCCCTTGCACAATAAAGGCCAACATTCCATTTGTCTTTTTGATTAGTTGCTGTACCTGCATGCTAACTTTTTGTGTTTCATGCACAAGGACCCCCAGGTCCCTCAAATGACCATTGTTGGTAAATTAACATGTAGAGATTCAAAAATCTGCACAATACTCATTGGGCAGTAACTATGCAAAATAAGCAAAATGCTACAAAAGTGATGATTGTTCTTTACTTTGGCTTTGGTGAATGTGTGCAACTGTTGGGCTCTGATCTCAGTGTGGCAAAGATCACAGAGGGACTTGCTGAAGGCCATGCGCCCTCAGCCATAGCAAATTCACCTACGCCCTGGCCACTTTCACCAACATATTCAGTCAGATATTTTAGGGGATGGCGGGAGGGCATCTACGTCAAGCTGTCCTCTGAGAAAGTGTTCTTGTGCTTGCACACACCTGCCAGGCTACTAGCACTGGTTTTGAATGGCCACTGGTCATTGGGAAAGCAGACTAAATCGTTCCAATCAGACAGAGAGAGAGAGAGAGAGCTGTTTGGATTCCAGCCCAGACAAAGATCAGAGGAACGAGTTCTCTTGCATCTAGTGCCTCAACAGCAACAGTTATGGCTGCCATGCCTACAGAAATGATTGCCTGTGCATCCTCTACATCTGGGCCCTCTGTGTAGTTGCTACTGATGCTGCCACGTGCTTCAGGCTTAACTACAAACCCATGCAAACATTTATCATGATGCCATAAATGCAGCTGGAAGATTATTCCATCTGGGCCACCATCTTATTCACATTTCTGGACACCTCATGGGTTAGATTATCTGCAATAATCTTTCTTGGAAATGCAGGACGTCTGAGATCCAGGTCCCATAGGTCCTCAACTCAGGACAGGTGTCTTCTGCCCCTCTGGACAGCTATGACAACTATAACTTAGCTGTAGATGCCACATCCTCTCCTACTTTTCTATCTTCCACAGGTTCCCTATCTATTTGAACAGCATCTCCAGACTTCTTCCTGGAAGGGGAGAGAGCCGGCCCCCTTGGGAGTCCTTACCTATGTTGTATTCTTTACCCTTGCTTTGTATGTAGTGTTCTCCTTCAAGAGGAATGTAGAGAGTATGAGTGTGCCTTGCTCGCCATTTACTCAGAATGACACCGAGGCGTCTATGAGTTTTCCTTAATTTGGCAATTAGAAGGTGCAAGATTGAATCTACGACATCAGTGGAACTTTCTATTTGAGGAACATTTACAGGGAAAGGAATAGGGTTTGAAGGGTGTTGAACTCCCTTGGGGTCAGCTGAAGGAAGTAAGATATGGGACGGAGCTTTGCCTGCCTGGGCGGGTCCGGTGTGGCCTGTGTCCGTGGCGGGTCATGACTCCGCTGCTGGCTCCATCCCGCTATTGAAAATGAACTTACCGTAATGGGGCATATTAAGCCCGCCCAGCGCGTTACCCGGCCCAATGAGATGGAGTGGGTCTGGTGACATTATTCATGATGCGTTTTCGGGTGGGATCCTTAAAGGGACCCTGACCACATTACATTTGAAGTTTTACCTAACATAGTGCTGTCAGTGCACTGCAGCATTGGAGTGCTGCAAACACTGACAATGACTGCACAGAGGCAGAGGGTTGCACCTAAGTTCTCCGATGACTCCCTCCATATGTTTATGGAGGGAGTCAGAGCACGCAGGGAGGTCCTCTTCCCTTACGATAGGTGGAAGAGACCTCCCCAGGAGAACAAAAGAGCCTGGCAGCACATTGCAGAGGAGGTCACAAGCAGGAGGACCTGGGTGCAGTGGTGCAAACCTTTCAATGATCCCATTAGATCAGGAAATGTTAGTACAAAGCCACACTCAAATTCATCCTGCTGTGCCTCTCATCACATCCCCATCACTCTGCCTTCCCTACCCTACTCCTGCACATCCTTATTCACATCAATATACTTTGCACATCAACCTAGCCCTCTCTCTCTATCTACATTATCACATGCCCATCTCACTAGCCACCACTCGCACTCACCCTCATCCTAGTGCAATCATACCAACTAACAACACACAAGGGTAGCTACTTGGGTGTTTTATGCAATGTTGATGTAGAGTTTCTGTTAATGTGCTGTGAAATATAAAAATCTTTATTTTCAACACTTCGCATTCTTGGACAGATTTGCGTGCACCTTTGGAAGTGGCTTAGTGAGTTTCAGTGAATGGTGAGACATAACGGTACCCCTAGTAATGGTGATGAGTGTGAAAGGAATGGCTTGGTCAATTTAGGTATGTTTTATGGTGTTGGTGTGGGGTGGTGCCAACCTGGCAACCTGCCACCAATTGTACCTGCCACCATCCCGGAAATTTCCGGCCATGGTGAGGAATAGAGGAGTGCAACATGGGCGGAACCGGTACTCATGCATTGAATTTAGCTACAGAAAATAATGAATGTTAGTCCTCTTACGTTGGTTGACCTGATGAGGTCATTAATATAGAAATATAGAAAGATAGAAGATAGGAGCAGGAGTAGTCCATTCGGCCCCTCGAGCCTGTTCCGCCATTTAATGAGATCATGGCTGATCATTCAAATTCAGTACCCTGTCCCTGCTTACTCCCTATATCCCTTGATCCCTTTAGCCTTAAGAAATATATCTAACGCCATCTTGAATATATTTAAAGAATTTGCCTCAACTGCCTTCTGTGGTAGAGAATTCCACAGATTCACCACTCTCTGGGTGAAGAAATTCCTCCTCATCTCAGTCCTAAATGGCTTACCCCTTATCCTTAGACTGTAACCCCTAGTTCTGGACTCCCCTACCATCGGGAACATCCTTCCTGCATCTAGTCTGTCTAGTCCTGTTAGAATTTTAGAAGTTTCAATGAGATCCCCTCTCATTCTTCTAAACTCTAGCGAATATAAGCCTAATCGATCCAATCTCTCCTCATACATCATTCCTGCCATCACAGGCATCAGTCTGGTGAATCATCGCTGCACTCCCTCCATGGCAAGAACATCCTTCCTCAGATAAGGCGACCAAAACTGCACACAGTACTCAAGGTGTAGTCTCACCAAGGCCCTGTACAACTGCAGCAAGACATCCTTGTTCCTGTACTCGAATCCTCTCACTATTCAAAAAAGGTGGTAGAGAAAAGGCGGGGAATTATAGACCGGTAAGCTTGACATCGGTAGTGGGGAAAATGCTAGAGTCCATTATAAAGGATGTAATAGCAGAGCACTTGGAAAGCAGTGACTGGATTGGACAAAGTCAACATGGATTTACAAAAGGTAAATCATGCTTGACTAATTTAATGGAATTTTTTGAGGATGTAACTGGTAAAATAGATAAGGGAGAACCAGTGGATGTGGTGTATTTGGACTTTCAGAAGGCTTTCGATAAGGTACCGCATAAGAGATTAGCGTGCAAAATTAAGGCACATGGGATTGGGGGCAAGGTATTGACTTGGATAGAGAACTGGTTGGCAGACAGAAAGCAAAGAGTTGGAATAAACAGGTCATTTTCTGAGTGGCAGGCAGTGACTAGTGGGGTACCGCAAGGATCGGTCCTAGGACCCCAGCTGTTCACAATATATATTAATGATCTGGACGAGGGAATTGGATGTAATATCTCCAAATTTGCAGACGACACAAAGCTGGGGGGGAGGATATGCTGTGAGGAGGATGTTGTGAAACTCCAGCACGATTTGGACAGGTTGGGTGATTGGGCAGAAACATGGCAAATGCACTATAATGTGGATAAATGTGAGGTTATCCACTTTGGTGGCAAAAACAGGAAGGCAGATTATTATTTGAATGGTAATAGATTGGGAGAAGGGGAAGTGCAAAGAGACCTGGGTGTTCTTGTACACCAGTCGCTGAAGGTAAGCATGCAGGTGCAGCAGGCGGTTAAGAAGGCAAATGGTATGTTCGCCTTCGTAGCGAGAGGGTTCGAGTACAAGAACAAGGATGTCTTGCTGCAGTTGTACAGGGCCTTGGTGAGACCACACCTTGAGTATTGTGTGCAGTTTTGGTCGCCTTACCTGAGGAAGGACGTTCTTGCCATGGAAGGAGTGCAGCGAAGATTCACCAGACTGATACCTGGGATGGCAGGAATGACGTATGAGGAGAGATTGTGTCGATTGGGCTTATACACACTGGAGTTTAGAAGATTGAGAGGGGATCTCATCGAAACCTATAAAATTCTGTCAGGCCTGGACAGACTAGATGCAGGAAGGATGTTTCTGATGGCCGGGGAGTCCAGAACCAGGGGTCATAGTCTAAGGATAAGGGGTAAACCATTTAGGACTGAAATGAGGAGGAATTTCTTCACCCAGAGAGTGGTGAACCTGTGGAATTCTCTGCCACAGAGGGCGGTGGAGGCCAGTTCATTAAGTATATTCAAGAAAGAGTTGGATATATTTCTTAAGGCTAAAGGGACCAAGGGATATGGGGAGAAGGCAGGGACCGGGTACTGAATTTGGATGATCAGCCATGATCTCATTGAATGGCGGAGCAGGCTCGAAGGGCCGAATGGCCTACTCCTGCTCCTATCTTCTATGTATCTATGTAGCTATGCTATGAAGGCCAACATACCATTTGCCTTCTTAACCACCTGCTGCACCTGCATGCTTACCTTCAGAGACTGGTGCACAAGGACACCCAGGTCTCATTGCACTTCCCCTTTTCCCAAACTTTTGCCATTCAGATAATAATCTGTCTTCCTGTTTTTGCCACCGAAATGGATAACCTCGCATTTATCCACATTATACTGCATCTGCCATGCATCTGCCCAATCACCCAACCTGTCCAAATCATACTGGAGTTTCTCTGCATCCTCCTCACAGCACACATGCCCACCCAGCTTTGTGTCATCTGCAAACTTGGAGATATTACATCTAGTTCCCTCGTCTAGATCATTAATATATGCTATGAATAGCTGGGGTCCGAGCACCGATCCCTGCGGTACCCAACTAGTCACTGCCTGCCACTCGGAAAAAGACCCGTTTATTCCAACTCTTTGCTTCCTGTCTGCCAACCAACTCTCTATTCAAGTCAGTGCATTACCCCCAATCCCATGTGCTTTAACTTTGCACACTAATCTCTTATGCGGGACCTTATCGAAAGCCTTCTGAAAGTCCAAATACACCACATCCACTGTTTCTCCCTTATCTATTCTACCAGTTACATCCTCAAAAAATTCTAGTAGATTAGTCAAGCATGATTTACCTTTTGTAAATCCATGTTGACTTTGTCCGATCTTGTCACTGTTTTCCAAGTGCTCTGCTATTACATCTTTTATAATGGACTCTAGTAGTTTCCCCACTACCGATGTCAGGCTTACCGGTCTATAAATCCCCGTTTTCTCTCTACCACCTTTTTTAAATAGTGGGGTTATATTAGCTATCGTCCCATCCATGGGAACTGGTCCAGAGTCCATAGAATTTTGGAAGATGACCAGCAATGCCTCTACTATTTCTAGGGCCACTTCCTTAAGTACCCTAGGATGTGGATTATCAGGCCCTGGGGATTTATCGACCTTCAATCCCATCAATTCCCCTAACACCATTTCCCTACAAATACTGATTTCATTCAATTTTGCCCTCTCATTAGACCCTATGTTCCCCGACATCTCTGGGAGGTTATTTGTGTCCTCCTTTGTGAAGACAGAACCAAAGTATGTATTTAATTGGTCAGCCATTTCTTTGTTCCCCATTATAAATTCCTCTGATTCTGACTGCAAGGGACCTACGCTTGACTTCACCAATCTTTTTCTCTTCACATATCTATAGAAGCTTTTACAGTCAGTTTTTATGTTCCCTGGAAGCTTACTCTCATACTCTATTTTCCCCCTCTTAATTAATCCCTTTGTCCTCCTTTGTTGAATTCTAAACTGCTCCCAATCCTCAGGTTTGCTGCTTTTTCTGGCCAATTTATATGCCCTCTCCTTGGATCTTATGCTATCCCTAATTTCCCTTGTTAGCCACGGTTGAGTCAACTTTTTTGTTTTATTTTTATGCCAAACGGGGATGAACAAATTCTGTAGTTCATCCATGCGATCTTTAAATGTTTGCCATTGCCTATCCACTGTCAACCCTTTCAGTAACATTCCCCAATCAATCCTAGCCAACTCGCGCCTCATACCATCGTAGTTTCCTTTATTTAAATTCAGGACCTTAGTCTCTGAGTCAAATACTTCACTCTCCATCTTAATGAAGAATTCGATCATGTTATGATCGCTCCGCCCCAAGGGCCTCGCACAACAAGATTGCTAATTATTTCTTTCTCATTACATAATACCCAGCCTAAGATGGCCTGATCTCTGGTTGGTTCCTTGACATATTGTTCCAGGAAACCATCCCGTATACACTCCAGGAATTCCTCCTCCACAGTAATGTTACTAATTTGGTTAGCCCAATCTATATGTAGATTAAAGTCACCCATGATAACTGCTGTGCCCTTATTGCACGCATCTCTAATTTCCCATTTAATGCCATCCCCAACCTCCGCATTACTGTTTGGGGGTCTGTATACAACTCCCACTAGCGTTTTCTGCCCCATGGTATTTCTCAGCTCTACCCATACAGATTCCACATCATCAGAGCCTATATCCTTCCTTACAATTATGTTAATCTCCTCTTTAACCAGCAATGCTACCCCACCTCCTTTTACTTTTTGCCTGTCTTTCCTGAATATTGAATGCCCCTGGGTGTTGAATTCCCAGCCTTGGTCACCCCGGAGCCATGTCTCCATAATCCCAATTATATCACATCCATTTATATCTATTTGCGCAGCTAATTCATCCACCTTATTACGAATGCTCCTCGCATTACGACACAAAGCCTTCAGGCTTGTTTTTTTAACACTCTTAGACTTTTTAGAATCATTATTTACTGTGGCCATGTTTGATTTACACACTTGATTTCTCTGACTGCCACTTTTGCTTTTCTCCTTCCTGTCTTTTGCTTCTATCCTTGCTTCCCTTTCCTCTGTCTCCCTGCACAGGTTCCCAACCCCCTGCCATTTTAGTTTAAACCCTCCCCAACAGCACTAGCAAACACTCCCCCTAGGACATCGGTCCCGGTCCTGCCCAGGTGCAAACCAGCCAGTTTGTACTGGTCCCACCTCCCCCAGAACCGGTTCCAATGTCCCAGGAATTTAAATCCCTCCCCCTTGCACCATTCCTCTAGCCATGTATTCATTTAAAATATCCTTCTATTTCTACTCTGACTAGCATGTGGCACTGGTAGCAATCCTGAGATTACTACCTTTGAGGTCCTATTTTTTAATTTACCTCCTAACTCTCTATATTCAGCTTTTAGGACCTCATCCCATTTTTTACCTATATCGTTGGTACCTTTATGCACCATGACAACTGACTGTTCACCTTCCCCCTCCAGAATGCCCTGCAGCCACACTGAGACATCCTTGACCCTTGCACCAGGAAGGCAACATACCATTCTGGAGTCTCATTTGCGGCCGCAGAAACGCCTATCTATTTCCCTAATCCCTATCACGATAGCTCTCCCACTCTTTTTCCTCCCGTTCTGTGCAGCAGGACCACCCATGGTTCCAAGAAGTTGGCTGCTGCTGCCTTCCCCCGATAAGCCATCTCCCTCAACAATATCCAAAGTGGTATATCTGTTTGAGAGGGGGATGGCCACAGGGGACCCCTGCACTACCTGCCTGCGCCTACTACTCTGCCCGGCGGTCACCCATTCCCTTCCTGCCTGTGCAGCCTTTACCTGCCGTGTGACCAACTCATCAAACGTGCTATCCACGATGTCCTCAGCATCGTGAATGCTCCAATATGTATCCATTCCCAGCTCCAGTGCTGCAATGTGGTCTGCCAGTAGCTGCAGCTGGATACATTTCCCATACACATGGTCATCAGGGACACAGGAGGTGTCCCTGATTTCCCACATAGTGCAGGAGGAGCATGCCACGGGGCCGATCTATGCTGTCATGACTTACCCTTTAATTAATTCAAATTAAATTCAATTCAATTCAATTTTATTTGCCATATGTTACTAGTACTAGTACAAGTACAATGGAATGCTTACTCCCCGTAGGGACACGTCAGCTATTCTTACAGCGCCATGTTCAGAAATTCAATTCAATGGCATCCAGTGGCAGTGGGAGCACGATGTCCCTCAGCCGCTCCGTCCTCCTCGTCACTGTGGCCTCCTCCTCACTGTTGCCAGCTCCACGTGTGGTGGCCTGCTTCTCCCGCTCATGATCCAACCTCTGGCCACCATGCCCGGCTCCCCTCCTCCCAGTCGGACTGCGAGCTTCCCGCCAAGGAGCTACCACCAATTACACTACAATTAAATGGTATACTCAAGGGCCCTTGTTTGCTAGCACTCCCCACTACACAACAGAGCCCTTACAAACTATAACCGCAAAAATTAAGACCTTCTAAACTTTATAAACTATTAACCTTAACTGTCAAACTATAGAGTAGTATAAATACTCACCTGGCCGTACTCACCCAATCAGCTGCTTCCTCTTGCCCGCGTCACTTTTTGAATCATGATGTGGCTCTAGAACGCCGCCGCCGGTCTGCGAGATTGGTAAACCTCTGAAAAAAGCCCATGAAATTGAGTATAAGTACTCACCGGCTTCTCCCGACACCGGGCCTCTAAAAAAAAATGCGAAACTGAGTATAAGTACTCACCGGCTTCTCCCGACACTGGGCCTCTGAAAAAAAGCCTGCGAAACTGAGTATAAGTACTCACCGGCTTCTCCCGACACTGGGCCTCTATCTTTTTTCACTGACTTGCTGTCCACAGGATTCTAGGGGTGACACTCACCGCCTCTGCCACCTCATTCTACTGGACTTGTACAGTAGACTTTGTTGGTTTCCTGCCCTGTCTGCCAAACAAATCCGCACATCTTCCACTTATTTCAGACACCAGCAGCTCCACTGAGGACTCCATGAACTTGGGTGGCCTCTAACCCAATCATTCAGCCTGTGACATCTATTGCTCTTTCTACTTTTTAACAACTTTCCTTCTGTCAAGATGGATGCCCTGGGGCATCTTACTAATACACAGCCACTTAAATATTGCAACTGCACCAATTTCCCTCCCACCCAAGGCTGACTACCAAGGGCAGGTGATAACAGTGCTGAAAACCTATCCATAATTGTGCAAGGGGTTGGGCCCAGAAACATTGGACAGGTTCATAATGGTATCATTAGGACTGGTGGAAATGCAATCTTGGCACTAACCCCAGTGGAAAGAAAAATCTAGGCCAATGTCTTCTATCTTAGGGGTAGTAAAATGGCTATTTCCTTTCTCAATCTGCTTATCCTGTACCTCTTGAGAGACAATCCTGGATCAACATTGTCATAGAGATGTCTTCAGTTTCAATTTCCAAACCTCATACCTGGAAGAGGAGTTATATGATTGACCTGCAAAGTGGTCATAATTGGGCAAAAGTAGGGATAACCTATGTAATGATGAAGGTGCTGTCAAGTGTTTCTATAAAGTGTCAGGACTATTCTACTCTCATAGTACTATTGAATTAACATGGTATACTGTGATGAAATATTCCATTCATCACTGCCTGTGACTGTGGTCGGTTTCAGTGTCATTTCCCTTCCCCCAGTCCTCATTGTATTGTTTATTGGAATGTGCTGGAATGTGCTGTGTGTGTAGGGCTCCGCCCATACCTGGCCCCTTTTGTAAGCTAGCTCAGTCTGGCCTCAGTCTCCAGAAGGAAGATACCTCTCTCTCTTACGTGTTACTTTCTAAGTTAATAAAAGCCTTGTTTTGTTTCGCTAACATCGAGTCTCGGAATTATTGAGGCACATCAATTTTATTAACTTATTTTTCAACACTTTGGATCAACTCCTGAAACCCGAACGTTTGGATTTGCATCAACATGCTCCGGACGCATCAGCACACTTCGGACACTGGTTTGAGTGTATGGAATTCTTCCTGGACAATTCCGCAGCCGTCAAAGACGCTACGGACGCTGCGAGGATGAGACTCGGAATTCTGCAGAATTGGGTAAGCCACCGGGTTTACCCCCTCATCCAAGACGCCGATACGTACCTGGCCACCTGCGACATCTTAAAGGCGCATTACCAGCAGCCTACGAATGAGGTGTATGCTAGGCATCTGCTCGCTACTCACGCACAGCGACCTGGGGAATCGGTGGAGGAGTTCCTAAGCACCCTGAAAATGCTTGGCAAAGACTGCAAGTGCCGAGATGTAAAAGCCGCAGTGTACACTGACGAGCTTGTTCGCGATGCCTTTATCACAGGCCTCAGCTCCACTTACATCCGGCAAAGACTGCTGGAAAAAATGGGGTTGGACCTGAAACAGGCTGCGGACACCGCACGATCCCTGGATGTGGCCCAGAGAAACTCGGACGCCTACTCTTCAGCCCGCGCCGTCCACGCCACCACGTGTGCACCAAGGGCGCCGCCATCTTGGAAGGCATCTTCCCCGCCCGGCAGCCCAACACCGGCGGGGCCCCGCTCTCCCCCCAGAAGCCCTACGACAGCCGCGACGCGTCAGGGACCCAACTGCTACTTCTGCGGGCAGCCAAAACACACCAGAAATCTGTGCCCGGCGAAAGGCGCCACCTGCTTTAAGTGCGGTAAGAAGGGGCACTTCGGGAAGGTGTGCAGAGGGAACCCCGCCGGAAAACCAACCGCCGGAAAACCCGTCACCGCCGCGTGTGCGCCGTGGGAGCGGCCATCTTGGACGCCATCTTGCCCGACCTCGTGGGGTCCGCCATCTTATGAGCAGACAGCGTGGACGCCATCTTGTATCGATCAGGGCCCTACAGTGGCATCGGTCACAGTGGACCAGACCAGGCCGCACCCGCTATCCAAATCAATGGTGGACATCGAGGTAAACGGGTGCCGGGTTAAATGTTTAATTGACAGTGGAAGCACGGAGAGTTTTATCCACCCTGAACTGGCACAGCAACTCTCCCTAAAGGTGGTCCCTGCTCAGGGTACCATCTCTATGGCTGATAAAACCCAGACATCGACCATTCTGGGTTACTGCACGGTACAATTGGGCGTTAACGGAACTGTATACGATAATTTTAAAGTATTAATCATGAAGAACCTATGTGCGAGCGTGATCTTGGGCCTGGATTTCCAGTGCAACCACCAAAGAATCACGCTCAAGAACGGTGGGTCCCAGCCGCCCCTCACAGTGTGCGGTCTGGCTACCCTGAAGGTAAAGCCGCCTTCGCTATTCGTGAACCTTACCCTTAACTGCCGGCCAATAGCGACCAAAAGCAGGAAGTACAGCTGGGAGGACAGGCAGTTTATCGCGACCGAGGTAGACAGGCTCCTGAAAGAGCGCATTATTGAACGCAGCAACAGCCCGTGGCGCGCCCAAGTGGTAGTGGTAAGGGGTAGCGAGAAGAAACGGATGGTGATCGACTATAGTCAAACGATCAACAGGTACACCCAACTAGACGCCTACCCGCTACCCCGCATATCAGAAATGGTGAACCAAATCGCCCAATATCGGGTGTTCTCCACCATCGACCTCAAGTCAGCGTACCACCAGCTCCCTATCAGACCAGAGGACCGCCCGTACACCGCCTTCGAGGCGAACGGACGCCTCTACCAATTCCTCAGAGTCCCCTTTGGGGTGACGAATGGGGTCTCGGTTTTTCAGAGGGAGATGGACCGCATGGTCGATGACCACCACTTGCAGGCAACCTTCCCCTACCTCGACAACGTCACCATCTGCGGCCACAATCAGCAGGATCACGACTCGAACCTCGAGAGGTTCCTGGAAACCGCACAAAAACTCAACCTCACCTACAACGAGGACAAGTGCATTTTCAACACCAAGCGCCTCTGCATACTAGGCAGCGTGGTGGAGAATGGGGAAATCGGACCAGACCCCGACCGATTGCGCCCCCTACGGGAGCTGCCCCTGCCCAACACTCCCAAAGCCCTGAAAAGGTGCCTGGGGTTATTTTCTTATTATTCCCAATGGGTCCCCAACTACTCCGACAAAGCCCGCCCCCTCTTGAAAGCATCCTCTTTTCCGCTCTCTGCTGAGGCCCACGCCGCCTTCAAAAGCATTAAGCAGGATATTGAGCGGGCCACGCTACAGGCAGTGGACGAGAACACTCCATTTCAAGCGGAAAGTGATGCGTCTGACTTCGCCTTGGCGGCCACCCTCAACCAGGCGGGGCGGCCCGTAGCTTTCTTCTCGAGGACCCTCCAAGGGCCCGAGATCAGACACTCCTCCGTGGAAAAGGAGGCCCAAGCCATCGTGGAGGCAGTGCGCCACTGGCGCCACTACCTAGCCGGCAAACGCTTCACCCTACTTACCGACCAGCGGTCGGTAGCGTTTATGTTCAATAATAAACAGAGGGGGAAGATTAAAAATGATAAGATTCTTAGGTGGCGGATCGAGCTCTCCACCTTCGAGTACGACATCATTTACCGGCCAGGGGCCCTTAACGAATCCCCTGACGCCCTCTCACGAGGGATGTGTGCCAGCGCCACCGGGGATCGGCTACAGACCCTCCACAACGACCTCTGCCACCCAGGGGCCACGCGGCTGTTCCACTTCATAAAGTCCCGTAACTTACCCTACTCGATTGAGGAAGTTCGGTCTCTGACCAGGAACTGCCGCACTTGCGCTGAGTGCAAGCCTCGGTTCTACCGCCCAGATAGAGCCCACTTAATCAAAGCTACACGGCCCTTTGAGCGGCTCAGCTTAGATTTCAAGGGCCCCCTCCCGTCCGTCGACCGCAATGTTTACTTCCTGAACATTGTGGACGAATACTCCCGGTTCCCATTCGCCTTCCCCTGCCCAGACATGACCAGCGCCATGGTCATTAAATGCCTCAACAGCCTGTTCTGCCTGTTCGGTATGCCGAGCTACATCCATACGGATAGGGGGGCGTCCTTCAGGAGTGAAGAGCTACGCCAGTACATGCTGTCCAAGGGGATCGCCACGAGCCGTACCACCAGCTACAACCCCCGGGGTAACGGCCAAGTGGAGCGAGAGAACGGGACAGTATGGAAAGCAGTCACTCTAGCTCTAAGGACCAAGGGCCTCCCTATCTCCCGCTGGCAGGAAGTCCTCTTGGATGTGCTCCATTCGATACGGTCGCTATTGTGTACGGCCACTAATGCCACGCCTCATGAACGAATGTTTGTCTTTCCCCGGAAATCCACCTCAGGCGTATCCATGCCGTCATGGCTCTCCACCCCAGGTCCGGTACTCGTGCGAAGGCATGTGAGGGGCCACAAGACGGACCCTCTCGTGGAGCCAGTACACCTACTCCACGCCAACCCCCAATACGCATATGTCCGGCACGCCGACGGAAGGGAGGACACCGTGTCCATAAAAGACGTCGCCCCAGCCGGCATCGACAACAACCACGGCAATAGCAGCAACAACGATCACAGCAACTCTTACCCACCCACTACTCTTTCATCACCCCCGGAAGAACATCGACCAACGGCACCCCCACCAACTACCCCTTCAACAACCCTGGCGGCACCCCCGGCAGAGACTCAGGAGACTACCGGGGACACCCAGCCGACACCCGCGGCACCACAACAGCCACGTCGGTCGCAGAGGACTATCAAACCCCCAAACAGACTAAATCTATAGAAGGGGTGAATGTGGTGAAATATTCCATTCATCACTGCCTGTGACTGTGGTCGGTTGCAGTGTCATTTCCCTTCCCCCAGTCCTCATTGTATTGTTTATTGGAATGTGCTGGAATGTGCTGTGTGTGTAGGGCTCCGCCCATACCTGGCCCCTTTTGTAAGCTAGCTCAGTCTGGCCTCAGTCTCCAGAAGGAAGATACCTCTCTCTCTTATGTGTTACTTTCTAAGTTAATAAAAGCCTTGTTTTGTTTCGCTAACATCGAGTCTCGGAATTATTGAGGCACATCATATACAATGAAAACAAGAACAATGTCCTGTGTCAATCTAAAAGGAATACCAGTTGTGAAGCTTCATACATCTCATCTGCTTGTGGTACCTTTTCCCATTTTGGAATTCTCTGGTGGCCTTTCTTTTGTATGCAGAAGTTCAAATGTGGAATTTCCCATAGCCTAAAGAATGTTTAAATAACTGTGATCACTTGCTGAACTATCGTTATTTAAACATGCATTCGGCTATGGGAAAGCTGTGCCTTCTCTGTTGGCACAATTTTTCCAAGCCTTTTGTGTTCCCAGCAATCACCAAGGTCAAGTGTGGGACATCTGTCCTTGTGACAGTTGTCTCCACCTGCACTCTGTGTTCATGCCACCCAATGAAAATTTAAAAAAGAAAATTCCGTTGCTGCGATCTGACTGCTACGTGGTCATTCCACCAGTCCTAATGATCATTCTAACCACCTGATTCATCAGTCGCAGACTCATGCAGCTTCCTACTACATTAAGGCATGTGTATGATCTCACAGACATTCCAATTCAACTGCTTATTGTTATTTTTAATTAGACAAATTAAGATGAATGATGTTGTTTTGTGATAGGTTGTTATGTAGCATATAAACATTACATCTGGCTTTTCCCCTGGCTAATGTGCAAAGAACAATTCAGATGCCTTGCCACTTTTACAGCACTCAAAACTACAATTCTATCTTAATTAAAATATTACTGGGTGGTTTTTAATGTATAATCCATATCTTATTTTAGGATGTATGGGAGAATAGAGAATTTAACTTGTTAGATCATGCTGACATGTTTATTGATGATTATTTTACATTATAGGCTCTGAGAAATTATTTCATTTTACATAGAGAAATAAAGCTCCCTCTTAATAGCAGTAATGATGAGTAAATTAACGAGACTCTGCTAATTCATTTGAATTTCAGTACAACAAATCTGTATTTACTTGAACCAAATTGAATTAAACAGTATAATATTTTACATGTTGCATCTTCACTATATGAAGAAACCTTGTGGATTACCAAGATTACTCATTGAATCTTACTGTGACTTTCAGAGGAATCAGATCTCAATCCAGAAAATACCTCCACAGAATAACACCCACCACTTCTCCTGCCTGTGGAACCTTCTCCTCCGGGTGATACTGTCATCTAAGTCATTTGACTCAGTTTATTTTTCAGTAAACCATTGAGTTCTACCAAATGTCTTATTTATACCACATGCTATTTCTGGTATTTTGTATGCATTCTTATATTGCCATTTTTGACATAGGAATTAATATGGAAAATTAAAAATGAGCCTGTATTGATTTTAAAAAACCTGACATTGAGTGAAAGGGTTAAGTGTTATACTAGATTTCTGTCTCAGCCCATTCATGGGAGCTAGATCAGGAGATGGCAGCCTTGAGGGAGCGTGGCAATGATAAGCGAGTGGAACCAGTGGGAGATAATAGGTTTGGAGGGAAAGTGACGATGTTGATAAGAATAGACCAGGAGGGACCAATCTCTGCTTGGATGAAGAGTGGCAACAATGGTACAGAGAGACTAGGAGGGATAGGATAATAACTGACCTAGACAAACACCAGTGACACTGAGCAGTAGAAGGAGAGACAAAAAGCGGTAACAACAAAATTGTGCTGGTGGTGTTACACAAATAATTAAAAAATGACAGTGATAGAAGAACATATCGCTGCATTCCAGGCATCCATCTGTATAAACACAAGTAAAAGTGCCTTGAGGTACATAGGAATAGCTTTGAACTGGATATAAAGATCAGAAGCTGTTTAAAAAGTTGCTGTTTAAACTTTGGTTTTTTTCTGGATTTTTTTGCACAACCAAACTACCATTCCATCATACAATAGCAAAATACTGTGGATGCTGGAAATCTGAAATAACAACAGAAAATGCTGGAAACACTCAGCAGGGCAGGCAGCATCCGTGGAGAGAGAAACAGAGTTAACAATTCAGGTCTGTGAGTTTCAGGTCAGAGTTCTGACGAAGGGTCACAGACCTGAAACGTTAACTCTGTTTCTCTCTCCATGGATGCTGCCTACTATTCCATCATAATTGGCCTTTCTTGTTGTATTTTATCAAGGCCATGAAATTATGTTGTGGGATAATATGCATGTATTATTAATGCACCTGTCTGAAAGTCTTCTCTTATTTTAAACAGATGAATAGCAGAGAGGAATTTCAGAGCAACATATTCATACCACAGCATGATTTCAAGCCCCAAAAGTTTTGTGTTTATTATACATAAAAGCAGGACAAAGGGATCCAATTTTAACAAAGATAATAATATTTGGACAGGTACAAATGGCCAATATGATTGAAGAATAAGCTTCATGGGGTTGAAAATCCTCTGTGCTATTTTTAGAACACTGCTAATGTGTTTGCGCTAACTTTCCGGGAGTGCTATTTTAACAGTTATCCCATTTATTTTGAGCAACTGAACAGCTTCATTCACACAGTGCACTCAGAAATTTGACACAAATGCATTAAGCACTATGCTAAAAATAGTGTGCAGAGGAATTTCAACCTACAGAAGACTTATCCTGTAATCCAGCAATTAAACTGTGAAGAATGGGATGAATTTTGCCCATTCCTATCTATTTGTAATTTTTTTGTTGCTGTGAATTTGGGCTGTTTTTTATAACTATTGAATTATAATTCAACATGTCAAAAAGAAGCATATTAAAGTAGTTTAGTGTAAAAACAGACTTGAAAAGTCTCGCAATGATAATCCATTATCAGCTAAGGAGGGCATCAAGAGGTTAAAATCAATTATAATACATAATAAAGTAGGCCATAGCGAGGCAGAAATATTTTAACAACAGTTTCACGAAAGGTGTTTTAATACTGCACAATATTGATCAATCAAATGTAAATATCTCATGACCTGACAATCAAATAATAAAATTGAAACCATCATAAAGCAACTATTCCTTTGAGGAGGCATCACAGAGGTAAAACAATCCTGATACCAAAATGTTGAACTTTTAAAACTCAAATCATTGCAATGGTATGTAAAGATAACATGAAACTAATTTGAAAAAACTTAAAAAGCCAGAAACAAAAATACATTTGTAACTGAGTTTATGCAGCAAAAACTGCTTATGTATATTATTAAACTCATGCTGCAGTGTTGCTTATTCAGCATATGGGAGCTATGTATTATCATGGAAGGTCAGCAGCCCTCCTGGATATAATGTAATGGTCAAGTAAATAATCTATAATAATGGAGCTGAGAATATCATCTGGTCTGAGCTTGTCTATCCCAGTGAATATCATCCATCAATCACAATACTCACAGATACTCCCTGGTATCGGTGAGTATTGTGATTGGGTATTGACATTCACGCGGGTGTATCACTGAGTGTTGTGATTGGGTATTGACATTCAAGCGGGTGTATCACTGAGTATTGTGATCGGGTATTGGCTTTCACTGGGGTGTATCACTGAGCGTTGTGATTGGGTATTGGCTTTCACTGGGGTGTATCACTGAGTGTTGTGATTGGGAATTGACATTCACTATGGCGTATCACTGAGTGTTATGATTGGGTATTAGCTATCACTAGGGTGCATCAGTGAGTGTTGTGATTGGGTATTGGCATTCACTAGGGTGCATCAGTGAATAAACTCTGGCCAGAAGACATTCTTAGATCCATGGTTTGTTAATTTGATTGTTGATTACATCATTTGCAGAACTTCCTGTAGTTAAAAACTAAAGACTAAGAAGAATATTATTTGGGAGGAGGGCAGTTTTAGCAAAACATCATCCATATGGATAAGATGTTTTGGCAATTATTTGCTATACTGTATCACAGTGGCTACAACACAATTAAATTCTACTATAAATTAACATTTTTTCCTCAAATTTTTCAGACCAGCTCTTAGTAAATGTAGCATAATACTAATAAATTTCATTTGTCTGGAAAGTATGAGGCAATAAACAGCTTCTGTGCTGATTAAATGCGAAGGCCGCAGGCCAAGGTGGTTAATCAAAATGCAGGGGCATTTATTGCCGCACATACTCAAGACAAAAAGAAATTATCGTTTAATTTAACAAAATTCCAGGTCAATGGTATCATCCTATCTTTCACCTTGCATTGCTGACTGCTTAGTTTTATGCATGTGCAGCTAATGAATGCGATACAATATCTGTGTGCATTCTATAGAGGAACTGCAAGCAAAGGAGATGCAAGCTAACCCTAACGACACCATTAAATAAAAAGCTTTTCTCTTGTAAAATCCTGGAACCTCTAAAAAAAAAGTCAGTAAATCTTAGAACAGAGCTGCACGGGCAGTTTCATGAATCTCCCTTACCATATGGAGGAATTTCCACTTAATTCACTTTTGAAATTCATGGGACTGTAACACAGCCGTGACTTATCACTGCTTTCCAAAATGGTTAGTTCTCCCTCTACTTGCTCTTGCATAAGGTGGGTGGGCTCTCTCAGGAATCCAAGGATCTACAAGGTTCAGGAACATTTTGACAAGGTAATATATTTATTTGTCGACGCTGTATTTAAAGTTTTAGTTTAACTTAAAGTCATTTACTTTGTGGAGAGGATCTTCCTGCATTTTTGTGTTTGAGTTTTTTTTTCAGGTGTTTCTTTTTTTCCTTTGTTTTTAGCAGTTGGTCCTTAACTCTTAGACTGTCAGCAGGTCCAGGAAAATTGTCATTTGTTTTGACCAGCAATTTTCAGTTTTAGTTAACATGCTGTGTTGCTGAAACAAACACTAATTATTACACTAATAAAGTCACTCTAATGTCTAGAGAAGCTTGCTACTGCAATATGATGCTGAACTATAAAACATTGCAAATACAATTTTAAGAAAAAACTTAAAGACTTTGCTGCTCACTCAGTCTTTCACTTTATTCCCTATTTTATTTCATTCTTCTTCATTCTCTTTCTCTCCTATTTTTATTATTATAACATTACTTTTACTTATTGTATCTAATCTAACCTAATCTATTTGATACCTTCTTTCTCTAAAAGAAAGCTGTTTTAAAACACTTTTCTTACCAGTTTTCTTCTTCCTCCTGACTCCCAGCATCCATTTTGAAAGTGGGGGCAACTTGTAAAAAAATGCTCTTTGGCTGAAAACTGACTGCAAAGATTGTTTTTTTCAGTTTACCAAACGTTAAAAATGTAAAGACTGACCTGATCTTGTCATAGCTTTTTAAAAATGCATCAGGCCAGGAGGAGATCCAACAGACAAGGTATCTCATCAGTAGCCATGGAACCCATTGGACAATGTAGCTCACCCATGGTGCAGTAAGGGTTAACACAACATTTAAACCACAAAGCATAGTACAGGTAGTACTAAAAACTGCGCAGTATCAATCTGCACAATCAAAATGTGCAATACCCGAGTAAGAATCACGTCACATCATATCATTTTAGATGGAACACTACAATTACAATGACAGCCAATCTGCTCCCATGTTATCACACTCAGGGTGCCGTCATCTCTTGCTCATTCCATTGTCAATTTCTACTTACCAGTTAGTCCTTCATTCAAATTCCCCACTACGGCAACCTCAGCAAAGCAATGTTTAAATCCCGGTAAGTCTTTTATATATTTATATTAAATTAAAAGTACTGGGGCTTGTGCTTAAAGGATATAACAGAATCTTGGTATTAAGATCACATTCTATAACTGCTTGCATTTTGCTTTGGTTGTTTAGGGCATTATTGAATCCCTTCGATTGCATCGTGCTTCTGAAAGGCATTCCAAAGTATCGGTTATTGAACGTGCAAAAAAAAAGTGGAATTTAAACACATGTTCACAGCCCATACAGAGAAATGTCACCACAAATAGGTGAAGTCAGTGAAAGGGTTAAGCCCAAGTTTTGCTCACAATACCTGTTTACGCTTTGCTGAAAAACAGTAAAGTGGAACCATTGTTGACCAGATTGATCATAGGAACAAATCTGCTCCTTGTAACCTTGTTTAATGATATGTTGCTGGGCTCAGCACCTTGCTGTAGCTGTGATTCTTCACCGGCCTGGCCCGCATGATAGATCACAGTGGGAGGCTGATGGCGCAATCACTCACCAGCAGCCACTGACACCTGCACTGGTCTGACACCCGTCCCCCTGGACGGATCAACCAGGCAGCTCGGCCTACCGGGAGATGAAGGAGAGCAGTGACAAAATGATTCTGCAAACCAGCTAAATAAAAGTTCTGCCCATGAAAAAAAAAACTTTTTTTTTCTCCCTGTTAAGGACTTTGTAGCTGAAGATAGTTCTGATCTGTAGTGTTGTTGATTTAGGTCACAGATTTTGCAGGGTCTGTGAATATATAGGTACAGTGATTAACCTGAAAGCCTGTAATATATTCTGTATGGCAAGTGGTGTCGCAGTAACCCTGATATTTTCTTCTGTACATTCATTTCTAAACCTGTTCGCGAACAACATTTTTACAGATTTCTTAAGGGTATTATACGTATTAGAGTATTTAGGTGTTTTCTTAACAGGCAGAAACAGAAGTATTCTTAGCTATCAAAACCAAATGTAGATAACTGATGCAATATTAAATTAACCAAAGGACCTCAAGAATAATTATATTAAGAAGTGCTTGAATGGTACGGTTTAATACTCTGTCTTGTCTTCTCTTTAAGTTTGTACACTATCATTAGGCACATGAGTCATGAAACTATCAATTAGTTGGCTCTTAACCCTTTCCACAACAACAACTTGCATTTATATATTGCCTCTAACATAGTAAAACGTCCCAAGGTGCTTCACAGGAACGTTATCAAACAAAATTTGACACCGAGCCACATAAGGAGGTATTAAGACAGATGAGAGGTAGGTTTTAAGGAGCGTCTTAAAGGAGGAGAGAGAGGTAGAGAGGCGGAGAGGTTTAGGGAGAGAATTCTAGAGCTTAGGCTCTTGGCAGCTGAAGGCACGACCGCCATTGGTGGAACGATTAAAATCGGGGATGCGTAAGAGGTGAGAATTGGAGGAGCACAGAGATCTCGGGGGGGTTGTGGGGCTGGAGGAGATTACAGAGATAGGGAGGGGCGAGGCCATGGAGGGATTTGAAAACAAGGAAGAGAATTTTAAAAATGAGGCGTTGCCAGCTCAGAGCCAATGTAGGTCAGCGAGCACAGGGCGATGGGCGAACGGGACTTGTTGCGAGTTAGGATACGGGCAGCAGAGTTTTGGATGAGCTTAAGTTTATGAAGAGTGGAAGATGGGAGGTCGGCCAGGAGAGTGTTGGAATAGTCAAGTCTAGCAGCACCAAATGCATGGATGAGCATGTCAAGTGCACAACGCCTCTGGTGAAGGTACAACACGAGTACTATAACCGTGCTACCAGCATTATTTGCAGCAATCGTTCCACCTTTTGCATAAGTAAATTCAAGCAAATTTCACTGTATTTAATTTTTTTCCACTTTAAAAAATATTTATTTCCTCCGTTTGGGTGAATATTTTCAGTATTCCCTAATTATAGTGAATTCAGAAACAGATGTATAAGGAATGAAGTTATAATTCCACATTAAATAGCCAACAGTGGAAATCTTCCTCCTATGGAAGCTATTTCCTCCCACTCAACTGCCATTTGCTAATATATTTTTTTATTTTAGCAGAGCCAACCAGAGAATTTCAGGGCATGAATAGTCTTCTCATTCTCTCTTCCATCCTTCCAGTGAAGAAGCATTCAAGATTTGTATCTGTGCAAAATGGCAGGCACCCACTTCTTAATACATTATTATACTTCACCTTTAAAATAAAAACATTTTACTTCTGGTATAAGCAGTATCTATGAACCCACCATTTGGTTTGTAATATTCAAAGCACTTTTGTGGAAAAATAAAGATCAGATCTCCACTGGCATGACTTCCCAATGGTAGTGATATCAGCAGGCTGTCCCTTTTGATTTTTTGGAGATAAAAAAAACAACTAAAATTCTTTTAAAAATTGTTTTCATTTTTAAGTCAAAAGCATAACTGTGTCATAGATAGATTATGTTGTGGTCAGCAGTGAGATATGATGAATATCTCCACTCACGGGGCTGACCATAATTCATTTGTGACTTCTCCAATTGTGAGTTATCTGATCAGCCTCAAGAGTAGAGATATTTATCATATCTCACTGCCAGGAATGACACAGTCTCTATTTATAACCATTTGTGAACTCAAACACTGTTAGCTGTGAAGTTAGGCTTCCTCAAGGAATAAATATTATAAACATTTGGCAAGAGTCATGCTACCTTACGATCTATTACCACTTTGATACTATAACAAAGGGTGCAATATTTTGTTCTGCTTTCACAGTGGTATGAGTTGGAAGCCATATTTTCACTGCCTGCTGACATCACTATGAGGAAGACTGCACATGTGTACTCAAACATTGCATGAAGCGCTATTTACTAGCTTTTGACTACCAGTGGGATTTAAATCATCGAAAATCCTGCTGAGGTAATCAGCTCTTTTTTAATCATTAAAACATCAATGGCGGCAGAGTGGGCTACTGATGTTTGTTTTTAACTTTAATCTGTAACCTTTGTTTGGCTGAGCTTTGCATCAGGTGCTTTTATACTACAGCTGATGTACATTGTTACTAGTGTGGGACTACCTTTCCAGGTAGGCAAAAAGTGAACCAATGCACATTTGGATTTTATACTGCACTGTTTGGCACCTTAGCAAATACTGCACATGCAGCAAAAGTGCAGTATAAAAGCAGCACATATGCCCTCACCTACAACTCCATGTTAGTTATGTGCAAAGTCAAACGGAGCAAGATCTATGGAAATTTGGTATAAACTCCTGCAGGGGACACTAATGCTGCATGGAAACTAAATGCTATAAATTCTCCAGATTTGGCCTGAGGCCATTCAGCCCCTCAAGCCTGTTCCGCCATTCAATTAGATCATGGCTGATCTGTATCTCAACTCCATTTACTCCTTGGTTCCATATTCCTTAATATACTTATCTAACGAAAATCTATCAATCTCAGTTTTGAGAAATTTTCAATTGACCGAGCCTCAACAGATTTTTGGAGGAGCGAGTTCCAGATTTCCACTACCCTTTATGTGAAGAAGTGCTTCAAGATCTCACCACTGAACGGCCTAGCTCTAATTTTAAGATTATATCCCCTTGTTCTGGACTTCACTATCAGGGGACATAGTTTCTCTCGATCTAACCTATCAAATCCTTTAATCATCTTAAACACCTCAATTAGATCACCCCTTAATCTTCTATACTCAAGAGAATACAAGCCTAGTCTATGTTACCTGTCCTCATAATTTAACCCCTTTAGCCCCAGTATAATTCTGGTGAATCTGTGCTGCATCCCCTTTATGGCCAATATATCCTTCCTGAGGTCCAGTCCTCCAGATGTGGTCTAACCAGAGCTTTATACGACTGTAGCATAACTTCCACCCCTGCGTATTCCAGCCCCCTTGCGATTAAGGCTAACATTCCATTAATCTTTTAAATGATTGTTTGTACCTGTCCACTAGTTTTTAGTGATTCCTGTGCTTGGACCCCTAATTCTCTCTGCTCTTCCACAGTTCCCAGCTTCTCGCCATTTAGAAAATACTCTGATCTATTTTTCTCAAACTGCTGGGAACAGTTTGGCAGTTTTCGGACTGGTATACAAGTAAAGCTTGTCAAAAAAAACTACTGACACAGATTCACTGGAGCTAGTGAACTTAGACTGGTATCTCTGCTGGAAAGTATCATTATGTTTGTATATTTATGGACTGCAACAGAAGTCTATGACAGGACTAAATAAAATTAATGTCAGTATCAGTCATGGTGTCTGTTGGCACTGCTGTATTTGTTAATAATCTCCTTGAATCTGTAAAGCAAGCACAGACCGGGGTTCCAAATTCTTGTCTGTGGATGGAGTTTCATTATACTACAGTTTGTTGCAGGAAAGACCACTTATGATGTGAAGTGGTTGATTTGCTCTGTTCCAAGCTATGTTGGTAGGCATTGCTGCTTACCTTGAAGATCTATTAAACATTTTAGGTGGTGGAAAATGTTTTGCTCAATGATATGATGTAACATGGCACCACACAATGAAAGAAGCAGAATGATGAAACTCCATTCCTCGCATCAAATAATTGGGATCTTTTGTTTGTTGATTTCTGTTCTGACCACCCCTGTTTTATTCTAAATGCTATTGAGGTGAAAGCCAATAAAAGTTCTGTACAGAATGCTGTAAATGGATGAATCTAACTCAATTTGAACCTGAATGTGACTCAGGTTCAGTTAAATTGAATTAGTGTGCCAAAACAACGGAATTTGTCCTAACTCGGACTTCAAATTTGTGCATGTTTGCCTGTTCCTTTTTAATAAAGGTGATATGTAGCCTTGCAGGGTGTAGGCATCTATAATGCCTGACTCTTGTAGAGATGCAGGTCTCCCACATAATAGATATAATCCAGAAATATCATCAGAGCTGCTCCCACTCCACCGCCACAACTTGGCCGGAAGAGCAATGGAAATCCCATTTATGCGCAAAAACTGTTTGTGGCAAAGTTTCGGTGGCAGAGCAGGGGCAGCTCAAAGGAAATTTTGGGTCACAGTCTATCCAATTGGTAATAGTTTGACAAGAGGGGGTTATGTGACCAGTTGGTGACTTGGGTTCATCTAATTTTCTTTAGTTTTTTCAAATTTTCTCCTCTCCCCTCCCTATCTCTGTAACCTCCTCCAGCCCTATAACCCTCTGAGGAGCTCTGTGTTCCTCCAATTCTGGCATCTTGTGTGTCCCTGATTTTAATCGCTCCATCATTGATGGCCATGCCTTCAGCTGTCTAGGCCCTAAGCTCTGAAATTCCCTCCCTAAACCTCTTTGCTTCTCTACCTCTCTCTATTCCTTTAAGATGCTCCTTAAAACTTACCTCTTTGACTAAGCTTTTGGTCGCCTGTTCCAATATCTCCTTCTGTGGCTCGTTATTAAATTTTGTTTGATAACATTCCTATGAAGCACCTTGGGGTGTTTTATTATGTTAAAGGTGCTATATAAATGCAAGTTGTTGTTATTATTGACGACATCAAGGCCTAGAAATTGGGTTGGGGCGCCAAAGTGGCGCAAAAGTCGCCTGAGCGCAGGATTTAGCGCAGCAATCGGAGTAATTCCGATCGCCAGAAATTCAGTTTCAGTGCCGCTCGAGGGACACGGGGCGAGGCTCGGGGTGCTCCACGTCCCTCTTAGGGCGCTGAAACTGATTATTGCAGCGCAACGTGCCGCAGCGCCACACACTGCGGCACGGCATGCTGCGGTACTGCAGGCCTTCCTCCCACTGTTAAGGGGGAGGTGCCTGCAACAGCGCGATTCCCAATCGCGAGTGCCGGCAAATGAGCCTGGCACCAAGGAGAAGTGCTGGGCTCTCAGGAAACAGCCGGCAATGCTGCGGGAGGGGGTTAGGAGGCCGGGGACGGAGGTGCTGGCAGGTGGCCGCCGAAAAAGCGGCCGCCCCGCACCTCCACCTTAACTTACGCTGCTGCCGGCACAGTAAGGCCCCGTGAACCGGGCGCGGGTAGCGAGCGGCGCAACTGCGGCGTTCGCTACCAAATATCACGAACGGGGCACGAATGGGGCGCTGTGCACACCGATGACGTCATCTGTGGCGGCGCAGCGCAAAAGCCTAATGCCACCATTAGCGCCCCTACTGAATATCGCGGGAGACGCAGCCAGTGGCGCTACAGCCACTTATTGCCTCTTTAGGCGCTAACAGGTGGCGCTACTCACCCAATTTCTCCCCCCAACTCTTTTTGGGGTATAGTTCAATGGGCCTCGGCAGCCCTTTGGTATCTCATCTAAGTGGCCATTCTTCATGTGTGAGCTAAGATAATAAACATCAGCATGTTAATCTACAATGGAAGCCATCAGATATGAGCACAATCCTGTCCTTCTGTAACTTCCACATACATGCACTTGCCAGCAGGGATCTGGACCTTCTAGTCTATTTGGATTGGTATCACGTCAGGTGCCAGCTTTACCCAACTAATTCTTTCTAGACTAGTTGGAATGGGCATATGCTATGTTGTGGTAAAATGTCACAGCAGATTAGTTAGAACCTAAAAAAGAAAGATGTTTTGGATAGAATCTTTCATTAAAACTTGAATTCTGACAAAGGGTTTGATCCAAAATGTTAGCCTGTCTTTTCTTTTTCAGATGATGGCTAAACAGCTGTGTAATTCAAGCATTTTCTGCTTCTACTTCAGATTTCCAGCATATTTTTTTTAATCTGCTACTTTGGTATATATACATACGATAAAGATGTATACTTAGTAGTTAATGTACATCTGTTCCGATTATCATCCAAGCTGTTTAACATAGGTGAAACAGCTCTGATGGAGCTCAATGATAAGGAGTATGTAGTATGCAAATCCAAATGACAGATATGCTTGCTCTGCTCTTTAGTGTAGGTAAAAATATTCTATAAACCACAGACCAAGTCCTCCTGCACTCAGATGTGTTTGCAAGAATTACCAGCATTTGTACCAATGCACCTGCTATATGTCCAAATCCTCAGTGAGAGGCTGTGTTCATGAACTCAGGTTAAAAATTCAGAATCAGAGAACCCGGATTTCAAAACATCCAAACCTAAATCTAAATGTAAAATTAAAACTTATGAAGCGATTTATGTGTTCTACCTTAAGTTGATCAAAACTCCTATATGTAATCATTATTCCTGTTCCAACAGCTTCTGGAGGAGAAGCATCCTGACCCATAAATAACAGGTGGCTATAAATGTGACACATCTACAGCCATCAGTTTCTACAAATGAGTCTTTCTGGTAATTCAGACTTTACATTTCAGAAAGTCTGAACTTCATGTACCTCAAAATTGAAATCTTAATTTAAAATATTCCAATACATAAATCAAAATGGTTGAAGTTCTTAACCATGCTCCCATGTGGATTATAGAGCAGTTTCCCCTGTGTTGAAAAGGATAGATAAGACCCCGCAGCATTTTTGTATTGTTTATTGCCATAAGTCAGCGTCTTCCTTCTCTGTTAGACTAGTAGTAATTGGATAGATGAACACTCACTACAATTTCATTAGACTACTTGGGATTGAATGGACACACACACAGCATGAAGCCACATCCCTTCCCCATCCCCAAGGATCAGGCACATACTCACCTATCACAAGATCACATAAAGATACCTACCTTCCTCACTAAATTACCAAGATCAGATGGATTCTTACTCATAACATATAAATAAACTGTCCCCCTCCATTAGACTACCAGGAGTCAGATGGATGCTTACCCACAAATATAGCACACATCTTCTCTCCACGAGATTATGAGAGACTGGACAAATACATAACCCCCTCTTCACTACACTTAGAAACTTACATTTTGAAACATAGGCTGGAATTTTTTGGGGGGGGTGTCAATGGGCGCGTTTGGTAGGGAACCCACTGTCAACCTGCCTCCACGCTAGTCTCCCAGCTGTCGGGTCTGTCATCACAGAACAGACCCAACACCAAACGGCAGGGGAGGCAATTTACATCATTAGAGAGATTGTTAAGAGGCAATTAAATAGTATTTTAAGCTCACCTTTAGATTTTTAGAATTCGCCAATGGCTTCCCCGCTGCTCGGGGATCAAATCAGGTAAGGGGGTCAGGTGGTGTGTCAGCATGGGATGATTTCTTTACTTGACAGCTGTAAATGGTCCATAAAAACTCCCATTTCATAGATCTTCACTTTGCAAGGTTAGAAGCTGTTGCTTACTGCATTTGGAAGACAGATTGAGCTTTATGCAGCTTGCAAGTGTTTGGAGCAAACTCTCTATCCAGTGTCACCTCATTGGAACAACCTCTCTCACCATTGACAGATTGCTTCTGTCATCTCAACCTCACCTGTCATCTATCCCATCAGCATCGTTGCCCTTGAAAAAAGTCACACCTTGGTCCTCAGAATTCCGCCACGATCAGCCCCAACACCAGTATCACCAGGCACACCAGCATCATCAACAACAACACCAACCTTCTCCGCAATCAGCTGGTGCTGCACAGGACACAGGGCATCAGCACCCAAGCACATTGCTGCCCAGGAGGCCAGGGATGGCCTCACCATGGCCACATTTACTTCACTTGATGCTATACACCCTGGCTGCCACATGATGCACCAGGTTTCGCACCACCCCACACCAACACCATAAAGCATCCCTACAATGCCCAAGCCATTCCATTAACACTCATCGCCATTGCAGGGGGTACCGTTATGTCTCACCATTCACTGCAACTCACTAAGCCACTTCCAAAGGTGCACACAAATCTGTCCAAGAATGCAAAGTGTTGAAAATATAGATTTCAATGTTTCACAGCACATTAACAGAAACTTCACATGAACATTGGCTAAAACACCCAAGTGCCAACCCTTGTGTGTTGTTAGTTGATATGATTGCACTAGGATGAGGGTGAGTGTGAGAGATCGCTAGTGAGATGGGGAAGTGATAATGTAGATAGCGAGGGATGGGTGGAGGTGCAAGGTAAGTTGGTGTGAGTAATGATGTGCAGGAGTAGGGTAGGGAAGGCAGAGTGATGGGGATGGGATGGGTGGTACAGCAGAATCAGGTTGAGTGTGGCTTTGCAGTAGTATTTCGTGATCTACTGAGATCATTGAAAGGTTTGTGCCACTGCAGCCTTGTCCTCCTGACAACATCTCTGCTTGTGTCCTCCTGTGCAATGTGCAACCAGGCTGCGTTGATCTCCTGTGGAGGTCTCTTGCGCCCATTGGAAGGGAAGAGGACCTCCCTGCATGCTGTGACTCCCTCCATAAGCATATGGAGGGAGTCATGGGAGAAACTGGGTACAGCCGTGCACCTCTGTGCCGTGATTGTCAGTGTTTGCAGCACCTCAATGTTGTACAACACTGACAGCACAACTGTCAAAATTAATTTGTGTGTGATTCCTTTAAGGAAACCGGCTGATGATGCGTCATGAAGTGACGTCATCAGACCCGCTTCCTTCAATTGGCCAGCAAACGCGCTGGGTGGGCTTAATTCTTTTCACAGAGCGGGATGGAGCCAGCAGTGGGGTCGCACCCCGCCACCAACCCCAGCTGCCCCGGACGGTCAAATCACAGCCATAAAAACAAAAGCTTTATCATTGACTTTGGTTCCAGTCACAGGTGGCAGCCCCCTGCCAGAATTCACTCTGCCTGGAAAAATGTGGGCGATAGATGCAAAATATTAATATATACATTCTATCCTACTGTGTATCTGTACTGCAATTTTTTTAAGGACAGGCCTTCTAAAGCCAACATGGACGAATTAGGTATAAATTTAAGAATTTGTGAATCGTACTGAAGTAGCCCAATTTAAATCGTTTAAAGTTTGCAATTCCTATTGAGTTCTGTGATGTCAGCAGTTATACAGTGCTGCATTGCAGAGCCTGTGCTGCCCCTGGCACCTACTCTCATCTGAACCAAACCCCCTGCTCAACCTAGATGATATTCAAGGAAGGTAGTCGCACTGCACAATACATTGTTCAGACTTTGGAATTCTGGAAAATTGCTTATTTACAATGAATATTCAATTCATCTTGGGTTTTGTACTTTGCCACTATATATACAAAAAAATTAATATTTTCTTTTTTTAAGGTTTTGCTTCTCTGATCTCACTAGGCTTTTGCTAACTACAGCTGAGAATCACAGCTATGACATGCCCTCTGTCTTCCTGCTTAAACCCCCCCCTCCTCAACACAAGGAAGTAGATACTTAGCCTCTGCCATATCTCAGTACAACACAGTTGAGATCAGGAACTCAGAAGAGTAATAGATTGAGGGTCCCTCTCTAAACCTCTCCCTCCTCCTTTAAGATGCTCCTTAAAACCTACCTCTAATATCTCCTTATGTGGCTTGGTGTCAAATGTTGTTTGATTACGCTCCTGTGAAGCGCCTTGGAACGTTTTACTCTGCTAAAGGCACTATCTAAATGCAAGTTGTTGTTGTTGTCTGAACTTCTCTCTGCTTCTGTACCATGGTGCTCCACAGGCTCCTGTCCCCTGTACTTATGCTAACATTCAGTACTCAATACCACTGAGCTTCCAGTTATGCCATTCTTTTGCAGAATGCTGTTGTTCTACTATCCTCTAAGGCACCCACCAAATAAACTTGCTGAAAACAGAATAAAATCACCTACAGAAACTCAACTGAAAGACTATTATATAGAATAGCACAAGTTGGAGTTTGTTTTGAGGAAGTAACACATCTTGGGGTTGAGGTGACACTTATAAACTACTTGAGATTTGTGCTTGTGAATTATGATGACATCTGAACCATTCGATGTGTTACTGCCTCATAACACATACCGACCTATGTATGCAACATAGAATTATCCCTGATTATCTCTAATTCTTGCACTAAGTTTGTATTTAAAGGCACAGTGATGTAATTTGATAAGTTGTTTGTGGTGCAATGCATCCTCCACAACATATCATTTACATCATTGACTGTGTTCTCATGAAAAAAAAATAAAAGTATGTTTAAAAATATAACACCGTGCCCACAAAAACACACAGAATATTGTGATGCACAAGTATTGCATCTATTGAACGGTAGCTTTCTGGGTTAGAGCAACCAGTATGGGTAGGGGAAGAATTGTCCCGGTCACAATGTGGAGACATATTATGAATACATTCTAAAAGAACATGTTCACTGTTTGGCTACACATAGCAACTAGAACAATTCTTCCCAAAAGTAAATTCAAACCCGTTTACAGAGCAGGCTATTCCAGACTAGCCCAGAAACAGTCTAGCCCTAAATCTCAACAGTGACTGTTTTTCCTTCCCCCTGTCACTCAGATTTTGGAATCGCTCTACCAACTAAAACATTCACAGGTAAGAATACAACTTCTGGTCCCGTGCAGCGAATACAAGTTCATCCGTGTGGTTTTGCGGTATTCACCTTACTATATTTGTGCAATGTTTAAGTATCATATGTAATATTGTTATACTGCAAGAAGTATTGAAAGCACTGAACACGTGTGTGTGTGTTTCTGCGTGATGCAGACTGAACGTCGAGCTCCCCCTGAGCTGTGCCCAGCTCCCCGGCCTGCTCACTGCAGTCTATCAATCACGGCGGGATAATGCATAGTGGCTGCACCTATGACAGGTTATGATGGAGTGCTGTACCCGAGCCCGCCATACATGTGCTTCTGTGCTTTTGTCTTGCTTTGGGCCAGTTTGGTGCCTTTTTTTTTGCACTCGACGAGATCATTTATATATATAAATATATACACGCACGTTTCTTTTGGTCACCACGTTGACAATACTAACCAGCAACAGTTAAATACTGCACTTTAATGGACTGGATCCTGAAACGTTACCGTCTCACAATCTGGACTTTGCAGAGCTCAGGAACCTGGTACATGTAATGTGGCCGCTTGTATTTGGCACTTTTTTAATGAACATTATCCTTTTCACGATTTGATGAATAAACGAATTTCCTTTGTAGTTTTTAATCTCGTTCCATTCTCTGACATATAACGGGTAGAACAATAATTCCTGCAAAGTTCTAACGTTGGACATTAGAACGCGACGTAGCAAAATACATCGAAGTTCTTTCCCAAATAAAGTGAATCGCTGGAAGGCTGGGGGTTGGTGTTTTGATTTGGAGTGGCGCTGCGCAAAGGGTTAATAGTCTTTCCAATAAATTTCGTTTGATTTCGGATGATATTATCAATACGATCCATCGCCCAATTAATTCAGTAAAGTTTTCAGAAATTAATTTAAAACACTCGATACCAAGAACGATTAAAGCAAGACTGAGGCACATAGCCTATCAGCGTACCCGTTAAATCAATGTAAAAACACCGGCCTGTCACGTACAGGTATATGATACAAATTGCGAAAGGGCTCTTGGTCAGATTTAAAACAAAGGTCAAGATTCCTTCCCATATCTGACTAGTTGATGTTGATTTGTAGATCTGTAATGACACGAGCCATCAGGTAATTGCAGACAAGTCAGTTTCCTCGGTTTGTCAGTAGCCAAAATGTATGATATGAAATTAATGCAGGTTAATTATTAAAAAAAACATGCAAATAAAGAATGAAAGTCGGGCTTACAGTTTGAAAGAATAGGAAATACAATATAGTCTGAACGCGAGATAAGCGGGTTAATGTGTACGTGTCGATAGGAAAGGGATATTATACAGTCAGGTGGTCAAATTGTGCAAACTGTAATTTAAAACACAATGTTAACATTTCCTTCGCTGACCTCTCACTTTATAAAAAAATATGTACGTGTCTGCACTGGAATTATTTTAACAAATGATGAATGTGCATGGCGGAATTACCATTTACAGCTAAATGTTTCAGCAAATCGCTGATGGTTTGGCTTTCCCCTTTTGGGAAGCTATAAAAAGGAACAATAATGGCTGATAGTTGGCTATAAGTTTTCACAATCACCGCCGGTTTCGAAACTGGCCGTCTTTAAAAAGGAACATCTGGGGAATGTGCCATATGTTAAAGCTTTGTCTTGTCCTTCAAAGTTAGACTGCCCTTGAAGTGATTTGTCAGTGGGGCTAAAGTGACAGAAAGAATATGTGTTGCAGCGGGCTGGGTGGAGAAAGTGTGCTTGTGGCTGCCTCTGCAGCCAGCCACTGAACTGATTAGGGTGTAATTAAAGCATTAAAGCTTTCAGATGATCCACCTGGTTATTTGCTAAGTCACCAGCTAATCAGCCAAATGAGCTGTTCCAGTGTGCACATCGGGCCAAGAGCTATACTGATTAATGAAGTTTATTGGGAGCTGTTAACGGCATTAACTGGAGAAAATCTATGTAATTCGTCATATTTAGTGAGGCAAATTAAATCTCTGCATGCAAATGAGAACTGGCAACACGCGCGCACACACACAAAAAAATCTTTTGGAGGTTAAGAATCTGCAAGTATGCAAGCTGTATTCCGACAGCATCGAGAGAATTCTGTAATTTGTTTAGTGGTGTCCACTAAATTATTATATAATATAAAACACATGATCGAAATAAAAGAACAGAGCTATTTGTGGGGCAAGGTGCAGATAAAGTGGATTGGTAAAGGAATAGAGTTAAAACAGCAGAAGTCGTTTTATTTTTCAATTTATGCTTTTGTATTTTACTAATTTAGGACGATTGTAAACATTTTAAACGACGTGAATTGGTTCTGCCCACGAACAAGACGCGTGGGAAAGACTCCTTGGAGAAAAGGATAGTTTATTCATTGAGGCTGATAAAGGTTGGGTACAACTAACAGCGAAGCGTCATTGCTGCTATAATTTGATTTCTCCCCCCTGCATTCGAGGTTACAATGCACGATAGTCACATGAATTCACCATTTTGCTCTTCAATAATTCAGTATCCCAACATTATTGAAATCTGCACCAGTCACGTGCCTAGAGATGTGCAAATAGTTCAATATAGGGATGAGTACTTAAATGGACGTTCCATCCTTTCATCTTCCCTAAGTTCGGTAAAAAAGAAAGACTTGCATTTATATTAATATTAGCGCGGAGCAAGGCGAATATTCCACTTTTGTGTACTTTCTTTAATGGTTACAGAGCTGCGAGAAACTTACTTTAAATAAAGTCTATACGGGCAAAACCGGATGAACTGGGCCATTTTAATGTCCTGTTGATTCTCTGCGAAGATGTAAAACAAGCCTTTGACTTGGAAAGCAATGTATATACCCATATTATATATATATATTGCAAGCGGAAACATTCATATGTGCATTAGAACAGAGGAGGATGGATGAATGTGAACACATACACATAGCAGGGAGCAATGCATTAGAACATTTGAAAAAGGATGTAAATGATCCATAAATGTGTTATGAGAAGGTAAACTGACATGACATTTAAAAAAATCTGTAAATGTAATATCGGTTCTGAAATGAAAGTTTAATAAGTGAATTTTAATAGCAAGATCCTAATTGATGTAAATAAATCATGACATAACAGCATAGCTCTCCTTCAGAAGATGTACCCCTTCCTGCCACACACAGGCCAAAATAGTGCTGCACACTGACAAAAAAACACTCCACAGATATTTCCAAAATTACAAAAAAGGAATTGTACATACAAAAATGGTAATTAAAATATTCATATTATGCACATGTGAATAAAGCCTGTCTTATTATGCTTTCAATGGATTATAATGAAACCATACCAGAAGCAGAGGGCCATACAGATTTGGAAAGGAAATCCACCCAAATCTTTAGAAGCCAGAATCTACAAACAATTAAAAAAAATATCTACAATGTCTTTCTATTAAAAATAAAGGTGATACTACTGGCTCAGTTATGCTGCTGGTTTTGTATTGATACAGTATAGAATATATGGGGGTATTCGCCAATTTGACATCAAATGGTATGAGACTACCTCAAGGAGGTACTGCATACTGGCTGCAGTATAACTACAACCCAACGATTGATCAAAGTGAGAGAAGTTCCTTTGCTAGTCCTGATTGGATCCCCTCGTTATATGTGCTGCCAATGCCATTAAAGTAAACAACAACAGTTCTGGCATCCCATTTGGAACAGTGCACCAGATAAAAGTGGGAAACTCGCAAAGATCTGCTCTCTTGGGAAGATGACAAATAGAGGGCTGCAAAGTGTGAGGGGGCTCGATGTCACTATTACTAGGCAGAAGCTGGTCATACAGGGGACAAAATTTGCATGAACTGAAACCAATTGTAGCCCTGGTTTAGAAGCAGTGGTGTGTACAAGGCTTGAGTACAGGAAAGGCAGAGTCAGGGCACTACAATATATTGCATTCCAGCAGATTTGTCAATATTATTGATGGGATTGTAAATAGGACCTTGTCAATGGGAGGGAGAAACTTATGTTTATTAGATTTTTTTTAAGTAAACAGTCAAATATGGTTTTTATGGATTTCTGGTTAATGTCTCTTAGAGGAATAACCTTTTTGAACATAATTATGACAATTGCCATTTAGTGCACTGGGGAAGGAGCTGGGGCTGTGCTGCTACCTCTCCCCTTTGTCCACATTTACAATCACAAGACAATAATAAGGAGATTCCTGAGCATTCCCAAAGACTGAACTCCTGGGTGTGCCCGAAACAATCTTGCTAGCTGCAGTAGAAACTTTATTGCTACTTGAAGAACTATATATCACATGCCAGGTGCTGTTGCATCTTAAGAAAAACTGCACTCATTTAATCAAACAACAAATTTAATTCGTTTTCACAGAAAGTACTTTGCATGTATTCTGCTCTATATGTTGTGCAGGAAGTCTACCTTGTAACAATGAATGCTTTCACCATCAAGAGGAATATCACTGCTTTATCTTTCTGTCGTGCGCTTTGGGGTAATGTGGCCTGTTTATGATTTGTAGCTGTACTACATAACAACTTGACATAGAATGTCGATTGAGAAATAAGTTTTTTGTTTCTTTCAGAGTTACCAGTTTCAGGTGTATCAGATGATCCAATATACAATGTAAAAAGGAACAGCAATAATAACCCCCCCCCCCCCTTTAGACAGAAGAGTGCAATGATAAACTGGATTTTGTATACAACATGGCAACGCATGGTTCAAATGATATGACACTTGACTTTGTCTGTGAGTAAACTATTGAAATTTGCTATTTTTTAAAATCAGGCTGAGTTCCCCTTTAAAAGAACATTGCCTTGTTAGCCACACCTCCTGAGATTTTTCATGGCCTTGAAATGCAGTTGTTGCAAATAAGAAACAAGAAACGTGTTTATCTTTTTCAGTTATAATACTTTATATCTGACAGAGTGACATGAACATTTCATTTTTTTAAGTAGGAGAGTAAAGCAATGAAGGTAAGTGGCAAGATGTGTCCATTTTAAATATAACAGCAAAATCATTTTAAAAGGAGGCTGTAGTGTTTATAGCCCAAGGTCCTGGTTTTGCGAGGTCATTAAAGAAGACAGAGAATCCAATAAATGCTGCAATTATTGCCCTAACAAACTGGTGCAAGTTATAATTCAAGTTTAATGAAAAATTAAAATGCTATAATCTTAAAATGTAAAAGATTTTGTGTAACTCTGACTATAACTTGCCTTATTAATTTTCAGGGCCTTTTAATCGAGCTCAGGATGGAAAATAAAATTTTAAAAACAGATTATTATTGGTTTAAAGGACATGTCCTGTTCAAGGTTGGGCTTTAGGCTACATTTCCAGGGGCTTATTATATTGTCACTTATTATAACTACTCCACAATGCTTAGTGGCACTACCAGATATAAAAATAAAGCAGATTTCTTACCCTAATGCCGTCAACTCTCGTTACTGAATACAGTCACCTATCTCTAATACCATCATTGGAAGCTGCACAAAAAGTGAGAGATGCTATTGGAAGGGTACTTTATATGGTTTCTCTGTTAATGAAGAAGTCATAAACAATATGTGTGATATTAATGGTCACTGTATATCAGACAATGTTAGCAGGAAGGCTATTGTATTCCTCGAGAGTTAGAGATTTGGCAGGTGATACCGTACTTATTCATTACATGTATATTCAGATCTTAATTTTATGATTATTTCCAGTTTATCACTTGAAAAATTACAAAATGTAGCCATAAAAAATTCTGTACTGAATTAAATCTTATAAGTTGGGACCATATAAGAAAGTAGGCATGTGAAAGAGTTGTTCAACTCATCCAGTTTATTCAATCATTTATGATCCTGACAGATCATTTTAACAGGCCTCCTGCCTTTGTGCCAAACTCATTTTCCTCTGCTTCCAGCTGAGCAAGGAATCTGTTCATTTTCTTTTTAAATGTTTCAACATTCACTATTCAAGGTAGCAATCTGTTCCACAAATATATAATTCTACAAATGACTGTACACCTTTTATGTCCAGTAGTAGTTCCACAGAAAGGACTTTTCCCCTTCACTTTATTTGTCACCTACATAATTTTTAAAAACTTGCATCAAATGCCATCCCAATTCAGTCTAAAGTATCTTTAGTCTCTCTGTAAATAGTAACACCATGAGCTAAGACCAAGCACTTTCATTTTTGCCTCACTTTGACGCTTTACCAATGTCTTTTCAGAAGTACAATGACCAAAACTGGAATCAGTACCCGATGTGTGATGCAATGAATGTTTCATAGTGTTAATATCACTTTCTTCAATCTGTGCTGGATGAGTTTCCTTAACATTCTATCTGCCTTAACAATCATTCAGTCACTATAATGAGACTTTCCACATTTAGTTAACTTGCTCACCAAATGTGTTTCCTGCTTCACTTTACTTAATAACCAACCCTTTATTGTGTAATTACACCTGCTATTTTTAGTACTGATATACATTGTTTTATAGTTCTGAATATTATGCCATTTGTCATTTAACTGCCTATTTCCTTAGTCTCAGTAGATCATTTTGAATTATATCAGTCACCTGGTACACCCTTCTTTCCCACAAGACTTGTAACCTGTAAACAAAGAAGATTTACTTGCATTAGTCAAGATCATTAATACATTTTATGGTAAGGGTCCCTGAACCAATCTTTAGAAAATTACACTGATCACAGTTACCCAGTTCAAACTATTAAACTGATAACTAAATCACACTATCTTTTATCTAGACAATTAATATAAGTTACAACTTTATGTTTAGATCCCATGACACTTCACTTTAGCCATAAGTGTCCTATGGCAGACCTTATCCATTGCTTTCTTAGAGTTAATTCATTCATGAACTCTGTGATATGCTCTTTAGCCATTACTTGCCATCCATGTTGACGTAGAATTTCTGCCTGCATTTTGTTTTGCACTATAAGAGCTAAAAATTGAGTAGCGCCCTCGCCTTTAAATAGCGTCTCCCCGGCCGCAGGCAGGCCCCCCGACCCCGTCGGACATAGCGTCCGGAGGTAAGTCAGGGGGCGCTCCTGAAGATTGCAGCCAGGGCGCAAGAGGGGCGCTGCGCATGGTGATGACATCATTGCCGGTGGTGCAGCGCCGCGGGTCGCTACCAGTTAGCGCCGCCACTAACCTCCCGCTGAATTTCACGGGAGGCGTGGGCAGCGGTGCGCCCGGGCGCTAGTTGCTTTGTGCCCTCTTAGGGCACTAACGGGAGGCACAAAGCAACCCAATGTCCAAGCCAAGAAAAATCATTAGTTGTCAGAATTATAATAGATTGTAATAGATACATTTTGCAACATTTTCACAACACCTCTTACTTTCAGTCTAATTTCTTTTAGTACTTTTAGTTTAATCTAACTCTCCAAACATTCTTAACATTCTTCATACTGTTCAGAAAGTGTCAACTGTGGCTCGGTGGGTATCAGTCTCACCACTGAGTCAGAAGTTTGTGGGTTTGAGTCCCACTCCAGGGGCTTGAGCACAAAATCTAGCCTGACACTCCAGTGCAGTACTGAGGGATTGCTGCGCTGTTGAAGGTGCCGTCTTTCGGATGAAATGTTAAACTGAGGCCTGAGGTCCACTCCTGTTGGGTGAACGTAAAAGATATTTCGAAGATCAGGAGAGTTCTCCCTAGTGTCCTGGCCAATATTTATCCCTCAACCAACAGCTAAAAACAGATTATCTGGTCATTACCACATTGCTGCTTATGGAATCTTGCTGTGTGCAAATTGGCTGCCATGTTTCCTGCATTACAACAGTGACTACACTTCAAAAACTACTTCATGGGCTGTATAGCACTTTGGGATGTCTTGAGGTCATGGAAGGCGTTATATAAATGCAAGTTTTTCTTTCTTTTTCTTAATAACCATTTTATCCCTAACTACTCTTTTCTGCAGTAACTAAAATGCATCCTTAGCTACTTTAATAATTGGGCTAGAAATGCTACTGATGTTTTGTGTTGATTCAATGCATTCTTCTGTCACATTGAAAAACCGTAATATGACTAGTGAGTGCAATACCCATAGTGCAAGCAGTGAGTTCAATAACAGTTGTATAACTAGCGAATACAATAACCAAAGTATAACTAGCCTATGTTACAACAATGACTACACTTCAAAAAGTACTTTATTAGCTGTAAAGCGCTTTGGGACGTCCTGAGGTCATGAAAGGCACTATATAAATGCAATCTTTCCTTTCCTTCTAATATAGCTACTGATATAACTACTGAATGCAATAAGTAGAATAATTAGTAAGCATAGTTGCCAAACTGATGGCCCCTCAAATTTCAGCAAGCAACTTCATCTTTGTAACCAACATTTGGGTGTTGTAACGTGAGGCTTTGCACATCTATTCATATACAGAACTCTGTTTTTCCTAATCCGAGAGAGGCAAAGATATAACACCACACCTCTGGTTCACGTGGACCTAAGTGGGTAATGGGTGTAAAACAATTACCTGCAAAATAGCATGAAGGGGTTAATGCACATTCATGCAAACCCCTGCATGTGTAGGGGTAAAGCTACAGTGTAAGTTATAAAAACACAAAATGTTGGAAACATTTAGCAGGTTAGGCAGCATCTGTGGAGAGTGAAACAGTGTTAATGTTTCAGGTCGATTGGCCTTTCATCAGGACAGGTCTGATGAAAGGTCTTCGACCTGAAACATTAACTCGGTTT